>NC_134251.1:22291000-23617500 GCF_965152275.1 Natator depressus | reverse complement strand
GTAATAGTGTCTGACCAGGAACAATGACTGGAAGCTACTCGCCCCAGTACGCTAACAGCAGCCCAAAAGGGGAACATCGGCCGGAAATAATGTACACAGGTGATCTCACCTGTGGTTAGAGCAAGTGGGCTGCTATGACCCACTCCCAAACAGCCAAATGAAAAGCTTGTTGGCTTGAACACTGAGAGACTCAAACACTGGCTTGGTTGTGGAGCACGTCACAAACCAGTTGAAAAACTTCTAGGTCACTCAGCGTGTTTTTCAGTGCAAACGATTTGATTATCTTAAAAGACAATAGGTTTTCTGTTGCGATCCTCCATATACTTGGAGTGCCAAAGATCCTTTGTTCATTACTAGGCATGAATTCTTAAGACACCCCCCGGCCCAGGTTGCCACACTCCCCTGGCAGGCTCAGGCTGAGGGACCCAGCGGCGGCTCGGGCCGGGCACAGACTCGGGAGCTCAGCCCGGCCAGCAGCACCCCCGCTCTCCGGGCTCCCACAGACTCACTCTACACCGGCGCCTGCGAAGTGCTGCAAGAGAACCCGGATACGGACCGGCGGGAGCAGCCGGTACCGACCATGACAATGGGAGGGCAGCGGGATACACGGAATACTATAGTCAAGTCAAAGCCGGCGCCCCGCCCCCTTTGAGGGAGTGCACGCCATCTCAGTAGCCAATCAGAGATGATGTCACAACACTCTCGGAGTCCATTGGCTACCAGTGAGTAACCCGGGCGGTGGCCCAATAGGAGGTGCTAATCAGTGGCTGGGGGGCCGGTTGTCCTAGCAATAACCAAGGCCATTGGACTTTCGGGGGCGGGGCCTATGGCGCTAAGGCCGTGACCCCTCCTCCAATAACCCTTTGGGGAAGATCCGACCGACGTGACGTCAGGTCAGGCACGACCAACAGGAGGGGGTGGATTCCCCCCTCCCCCAGCACCGGGCGGTCTCCGGGACAGGCGCGCCCTGCTGCCCCTCCTCCGCCCATACCGGCCGCCGCAGGGCGTGTGTTTGGCTGGTGTGGCCCCGCCAGCTGTGCGCAGCGCCCCAGGGGCAATCGGGGCAGCCTTCCCGCGGGGCACGCAGCACCTGCTGTCCGGAGTAATAAGGAGGCACAAGCACAGTTTGTCTGAGTCGCTTTTATTGCAGCGTCCAGCGGGCCTCGTACGGATTGGTGCCTCTTCCCCGGCAGACGCCAGCCCCTCTCCACCGGCTGATCGAGCCGCACCAGAGATCCCGCACTGCGGAGCTAGGGCCCCCTCACGCGCTCAGCACCAACGGCTGCTGCTCCTCAGCCATCTCCTCGTTGGCTGGAATCTCATATATGACACACAGGGAGGAAAACAAGCAGCCAATGAAAGACACGAGGCTGGCAAAATACATCACCCCGTTAGCGCTGCCCACCATGGAAGTTATGGGTCCCATCACTATAGAAACAAGAAGCTGAGCTAGGAAATACTGGCAGCTCAGAAGAGAGATATCCACGCCCATCCCCCTCTTGGTACCATCGATAGTCGATCCTGCGAACTGTTCAAAGGGAAAGAAAACCATATGAGAACTAGAGAGTAGTTTAGCAAACCAGAGCAAAATATGCAAATTGTTAACATGGTAAAACAATATGCTAAATGCAAACCTGCAAGATGAGACTTTCAATAATTAACATCCATATGCAGCATTCACTACATTTAATAGAGGAGGACACATTGATTTCCCAAACCTAGCAGAGTAAGGAATTACTGTCCCCAGTAGTTGCTGAATTTACACCAGTATTGTTGAGAATGTAGTAGTGGTTTGTAGCAGTGGTTTTCAACCTTTTTTCATCTGAGGACCCCTAAATTTTTTCCAATAGAGGTGTGGACCCCTTTGGAAATCTTAGGATCTGCAGACCCTCACGGGTCCAAGGACCAGAAGTTGAAAACCACTGGTTTGAGGGTTAGCACTAGGGCTGTCAAGCGATTAAAAAAATTAATCGCGATGAGCTGTTAATAATAGAATACCATTTACTTAAATATTTTTTGATGTTTTCTACATTTTCCAATATATTTCAGTTACAACACAGAATATAAAGCGTACAGTTCTAGTTTATATTTATTTTTATTACAAATATTTGCACTGTAAAAAACAAGACAGTATTTTTCAATTCACCTAATACAGTGCAATCTCTTTATCATGAAAGTTGAACTTACAAACGTAGAATTATGTAAAAAAAACCCTGCATTCAAAAATAAAACAAGGTAAAACTTTAAAACCTACAAGTCCACTTAGTCCTACTTCTTGTTCAGCCAATTGCTCAGACAAACAAATTTGTTTATATTTGCAGAAGATAATGCTGCCTGCTTCTTGTTTACAATGTCACCTGAAAGAGAGAACAGGCATTTGCATGTCACTGTTGTAGCCAGCGTCACAAGACATTTACATGCCAGATGCGCTAAAGATTCATATGTCCCTTCATGCTTCAACCACCATTCCCAGAGGATATGTGTCCGTGCTGATGACGGGTTCTGCTCGATAATGATCCAAAGCAGTGTGCACCGATGCATGTTCATTTACATCATCTGAGTCAGATACCACCGGCAGAAGGTTCATTTTCTTTTTTGGTGGTTTGGGTTCTGTAGTTTCTGCATCAGAGTGTTGCTCTTTTAAGACTTCTGAAAGCATGTTCCACACTTCATCCCTCTCAAATTTTGGAAGGCACTTCAGATTCTTAAGTCTTGGGTTGAGTGCTGTAGCTATCTTTAGAACTTTCACATTGGTATCTTGTTTGCATTTTGTCAAATTTGCAGTGAAAGTTTTCTTAAAACAAACAACATGTGCTGGGTCATCATCTGAGACTGCTATAACTTGAAATATATGGCAGAATGTGGGTAAAACAGAGCAGGAGACATATAATTCTCCCCCCAAGAAGTTCAGTCACAAATTTAATTAATGCATTATTTTTTTAACGAGCATCATCATCATGGAAATACATCCTCTGGAACGATGGCCGAAGCATGAAGAGGCATATGAATCTTTAGCGCATCTGGCATATAAATATCTTGCGATGCCAGCTACAACAGTGACATGCGAACACCTGTTCTCACTTTCAGGTGAAGTTGTAATTAAGAAGTGGGCAGCATTATCTCCTGTAAATGTAAACAAACTTGTTTCTCTTAGCATTTGGCTGAACAAGAAGTAGGACTGAGTGGACATGTAGGCTCTAAAGTTTTACGTTGTTTTGTTTTTGAGTGCAGTTATGTAATAAAACACCCTACATTTGTAAGTTGCACTTTCATGATAAAGGGATTGCACTACAGTACTTGTATGAGGTGAATTGAAAAATACTATTTCTGTTACTTTTACAGTGCAAATATTGGTAATAAAAATAATATAAAGTGTGCACTGTACACTTTGTATGCTGTGTTATAATTGAAATTGATATATTTGAAAATGTAGAAAAACATCCAGAATATTTAATAAATTTCAATTGTTATTCTATTGTTTTACAGTGTGATTAATCACAATTAATTTTTTGAGTTCATCGCGTGACTTAACTGTGATTAATTGACAGCCCTAATTAGCAAACTAATCTCTTCTCTGGACTATTCCCTTAATGCTGGACCACCAAGGCAATGCCATAGGAAAAAGCAGTTGTGCATAAAGGAAACAGCTCAGCAGAAAGGCAAATGATCTTCTCTACCTTTTGAAACTCCAATATTTCCTGAATTTGTCTGCTGGGGAATCTTTTCTCCCCTTAATACAAGTATATACCATTAATGCTACTAAAAGTTGTTTCTTTCTGGTCAACATCAATTGGAGAATAGAATTCTTAATGTGATAAATCTTCCATTGGAAATTCTGAATGTGAGGTTGATCCTGCTACCACAGAAAAGTGGTATAAAAGTCCCACTGATACCAATAGGAGTAAGATTTGGCCCAATATGTACAGCCAAACACTTACTAGCTAAACAACAGAAGGATAAATACACGACTATTCCAACAGACACTTCTAGCCCATTAACTAGAACAGTGACTGATAATGTTAATACTCGTTACTTGAAATCCATTCACCAGTAACAAGCAGAAATCCACTCACCAGTGGGAGGGAGCTACAGCCATCCATTTTTTGCAGATTTTAAGCCTTCATTTAATAAAACTAGCTTTTAACACTTGCAGTGGAGAAAATAACTTCCACATGTAAACTGATGCATTTGCTATCTTCCTGAACCTGCAAATCAACAGCTCCAGTGTCTCTGCTACCATTCCTATCTTTTCTAACAAGCAGTAGAATTAAATTAATAAGACTGGTCTGTTTTCACTGATGTTATGCAGAACCCTGTACTCACAAAGAAGCTACCATAATCATGTCATTTTTGCTCTACAGATGCTTAGGAAAGCTATGAATTTTCTGATAGGTCTCTGGTCAATATTAACAAGGTTTGAAATACTTAATATAATAATAATAGGAATATATAAAAAAGAAACAAGATTTACAATTTACAATGTATAAAAAGCTAATTTAATTCCAGTTACCCCGGAATCTGAATTTGACAATTGCCTTAGCAGATGATGCCAATAAACACAGGTTTTGTGACGTCTCAGTTACCATTGTATATAGTGACCCATGTTTTACTCGGTTATCGTTTAAGTGTAAATGGGGAAACAAAAGAATTTAACAGTGGGATTCTAAAAGAACAAAATAGCTATTTTTGCGTAAAATAATTTAAATTGTGAAATTGTCTAATGTCCTTATTTAATACTACATTCTGCTTGAGTTAATGCAAGATGCCGATTTCCCCCCTTTCCTTAAATTTTTGCATCTTTTTCTACATCATGTTTGCATCTTTATTTACAAGCTAAGAATTTTGGAAAAATATTTGTATCCAAAGAGGTGAATACAGGCGTGTGCTGTTCAGTTAACGTCACTTGTAAAATTAATGCAGGAGAAAGTTTACTGAGATTAAATTCCATCTGTTTGAGAGTATTTGACACAAGGATTTGTATGAGCTTTAATTGGGTAGGTCTGTTTATCGAGTGTGCAAGTGGTTCCAAGACATGTCAATACAACTAAATAAGGCCTGATTCTACAAAGAGTTACACCTGGCATAGAGTTTCTCCCAATGGAGCTCCATTACTTTAGTGCTTTGTGATCCCGTATGCCTGCATACAATCCTTTGTGCAACCAGGGTCTAATAATTTAGGGCCAATTTGTGGCTTTTGCCACAAGCCCTGAGGAAGAGGCAATGCATTGTTGTCTGCCACAGAAGCACACAACAATCTTGCCAACTCTCACAATTTTACTGGGAGTCTTGTGGCAAAAAGTGTTTCCCAAGCTCCTGGAGTGATATTACTATGTGAGAATCTGAGCTGTTGTATATAGATAAAGGAAGTTTCTAGCCCTCATGGTTGTGGAGAAAATCTTGAAAATGTGATCCTAGTGTATCCTAGAGTCTAAAAACCCAGAAGGCAAATAGAAATCATCACAAATTAATTATTTTTTTAAAAAACATGATTTTAAAGCCAATCTTATGATTTTTGTTTTAAATGTTTGGGGTTGGAAATGCTGAAGCCAGGAAACTGATTGTGACTCAGAGAATCATAATTTGGGTATCCCCTTGTTCTAGGGGAGGAAATAATCTGTGCTAGCACTACAGATAGTACAGATTACTTTCCTGGCACATCAGTTCACTTGGCAAGCGTATTGGAGGACATTTCATATCCAAGGTTCTCTTTACTCCCTGTCCTGGCCCATCACATGTGCAGGGGAAAAGAGAAAGTAGCAGCCCTGTAGAAACTGCTTTCCTCCCTGTTATGTGAGGAGCCAGGACTCCTTACATTGTCTATCCCCTGTATGAGCATGCGGCAAGGGTCACAATCGGGCAAATATAGTTCATGTAGAATATTGTATAGCATCACAATAATGTTAGGGTTATACAGTTAAGCACTCAAAAGTCAGCAAATGTCAATGTTAAAATTTCAGCCATTGTTCAAAAGCTATCAGGCATGTACAAGCTACTATTTTCAAACCCTCACAACTTGGTAACAAGGCAAATGGTTTTCACAAGGATACTGTAAGACACCTCTCCTTCCTCACAGCTCTTACCTACCAAATTTCCTATTTTGCCTCCAGACATTGCTAAAACTGTTCATAGAAAACTTACATATTTTAGATTTTTTTTAAATAATAGGTCCCCCCCCCCATTCTCAAAAATGAACTGCTTTTGTGCAGACAATAGAACAAGTTTATCCTTGGGCAGAAATTAGACTTGGAAAAATTCACCCTTAATCATGCAAATTTGAGAAGTATGAGTAACTGAAAAGTGATTTATGATGGAAATCCTTAGGCAACCTTGTTGACAGCTGTAGTAAGTGCTCCAGCAGTAATGAAGTTTGCCTGAGATTTAGGGTTGCCATTCAGCCAGTGTATATCACCTGCATGAACAGTATTTCTGTTGAGACATGGTATTTCCCTTTTGCTGTATAGTGCTGGGGTGTCCTAAAACATTTTTAGAGATTCCTTAGCCCAGATCCACAAAAGGGATTTAGGTGTTGTGATGCTCCTAACTTTTAGGCACCTAGAAAGTCACAGGAACATCACTGTGGTCCACAAAGCCTGAGTTGGGCACCCAGCCTCCTACACAACGAATGGGGAGAGACATAGAAGCAATCAACAAAGCCAGCCCTGCTAGGCAGGGAGCCACCTAAGCTAGCCAATGGGAGATGTCTATGAGAAGGATGCATGCCAAGCCCTGAATCACTCTTGATGTTTGGTGCCTAAGTCTGGTCTGTAGGAAGGCACCTATCTCTGTTTGTGATTAATTAATCAGGGGAAGATAGGCATTCAGCTGTCTAGATTGAATGCGGGGGCCCAATCCAATAGTTGGCCTCTCAGCACACCTACTTTTGCGAGGAAAAATTTAATTTAAGCCTGCATGCGAGTTCACACAAAACAGCCCAAGAAGGCGCTTCCTTATAACCTTTAGCTGATCAGTTAAGGTACTAACCCAGGATGTGCTTTGGATTTTGGAGGATAGGATTCAAATTTAAAATGATCTGGACAAACAGGAGAAATGATCTGAAATAAACAGGATGAAATTCAATGAGGACAAATGCAAAGTACTCCATTTAGGAAAGAACAATCAGTTGCACACATACAAAATGGGAAATGACTGCCCAGGAAGGAGTACTGCAGAAAGAGATCTGGGGTGTCATAGTGGCTCGTAAGGTAAATATGAGTCAACAGTGTAACACTTGCAAAAACAGTGAACATCATTCTATGATGTATTAGCAGGTGTGTTGTAAGCAAGACATGAGAAGTAATTCTTCCACTCTACTCCATGCTAATAAGGCCTCAACTGGAGTATTGTGTTCAGTTCTGGGTGCCACATTACAGGAAAGATGTGGACAAATTGGGGAAAGTCCAGAGAAGAGCAACAAAAAGGATTAAAGGTCTAGAAAACATGACGTATGAGGGAAGATTGAAAAAAATGGGTTTGTTTAGTCTGGAGAAGAGAAGACTGAGAGAGGGGACATGATAACAGTTTTCAAGTACATAAAAGGTTGTTACAAGGAGGAGAGGGGAAAATTGTTCTCATTAACCTTTGAGGATAGGGCAAGAAGTAATGGGCTTAAATTACAGCAAGGGAGGTTTAGGTAGGACATTAGGAAAAAATTCCTAATTGTTAGGGTAGTTAAGCACTGAAATAAATTCCTTAGGGAAGTTGTGGAATCTCCATCATTGTAGGTTTTTAAGAGCAGGTTAGACAAACACCTGTCAGGAATGGTCTAATTATTATGTAGTCCTGCAATGAGTGCAGAAGACTGGACTAGATTACTTCTCAAGGTCCTTTCCAGTCCTATACGTCTATGATTCTACCTGAAGGGGAGAATGGACTTGAACAGGGAGTTGCCACAGTCCTAACCACTAAGCTATAGAGTCATTCTAACTCTTTCTCAGTCCAATTAATATTTAATTATTCAATCATTTAATTAAAGTGGGCCAACTTCAAAAGGAGATACTGAGGGAGCCCCATGTCAGAATATCCTATAGCACATTGTTCAAACCTCTTCTCATCAGACAGAGGGGGATTTGAAGGGTGGGTCTTCCACATCCTGCGTAAATACCCTAACCACTAGGCTAAAAGTTAGAATGGAGGTTGTCCTCCTCTCCTTCCCCCAGCTGTTTTGAGTGAACTCACATGTGGGGCCTGATCCAGTAGGTGTACTAAGAGTCTGCCTACCAGATCGGGCCCCACACATGACTTACGCACTCTAATACCCATCTTCTTCAGTTTGTGACTCATTCCAGAGCATAGGCAGGAGACATGCACCTGGACACCAAGAGTGATGCCGCAGTGTGCATGCTCAGTAGCAGAAACACAGGCACCTATGGAACTCTTACTGCCAAAACTTATGCAACAAGCAAGTTTAGGTACTACAGAGTTAGGCGGCAGCTGAGTAGGAGGTTGTGAATCACAACTGTGCCTAAAAAGGGGACTCAGGCACCTAAAAACAGGATTAGGTGCATATGTACCTTCTTTGATCCCACCTTTAGTTCTCGCTCAGTCTTGACTGCTTGTGGTATTTCTAGCTCATCCATCCCCCTGTGCTCAGTGTGGCTTTGGAAATTCAATGTTGATAAGTAATGAATGCATATTAGAAAAATAATCCCAACTATACATACAAAATGATGGAATCTAAATTAGCTGTTACCGCTTGAGAGAGATCTTGATGTCATCGCGGATAGTTCTCTGAAAACATCTGCTGAATGTGCAGTGGCAGTCAAAAAAGCTAACAATATTAGGAACCATTAGGAAAGGGATAAATAATAAGACAGAAAATATCTTAATGCCACTATATAAATCCATGGTACGTCCACACCTTGAATACTGTGTGCAGTTCTGGTTGCCCCATCCCAAAAAAGATGTATTAGAACTGGAAAAAGTACTGAGAAGGGCAACCAAAATTATTAAGGGTACAGAACAGCTTTCAGAAGAGGAGAGATTAAAAAGTCTGGGACTGTTCAGCATGGAAAAAAGACAACTAAGGCGGGGATATGATAGAGGTCTGTAAAATCATAAGTGGTGAGGAGAAAATGAATAAGGAAATGTTATTTATCCCTTCACATAACACAAGACCTAGGGTTACCCAATGAAATTAATAGGCAGCAAGTTTAAAACAAACATAAGGAAGTACTTCACACAACGAATCAATAACCTGTGGAACTCAGTGCTAAGCAATGTTCTGAAGGCCAAAAGTATAACTGGGTTAAAAAAAGCATTAGATAAGTTCATGGAGGATAGGTCCATCAGTGGTTGCTAGCCAAGATGGTCATGGATGCAACCCCATGCTCTGGGTGTCCCAAATTCTCTGACTGCCAGAAACTGGGACTGGACAACAGAGGATGGATCACTCAGTGATTGCCCTGTTCTGTTCATTCCTTCTGCAGCATCTGGCATCGGCCACTGTTGGAAGACAGGATACTGGGCTGGATGGACCATTGGTCTGACCCAGTATAGCTATTCTTATGTTCTTATGCTTCCTTATCAGATTCTGCCAAACGTGAGTATAGGACCATTAATAGTGTCCTGGCCAGCACAGACTGAGCTATGAAAAAATAACTTAAAATAAATATTCAGCTTCTCAGCAATATGCAGCAGAGGGCAAGGGAGAAGGAAAAAGAAGTAAGGATTAGAGGGGCTGGGAAGGGGAGGAGGGCAAAGGAAAATCAATAGAGATGAAGAAGATTCAGTTCCCTTTCTACCCGTGGCTGGCCACATAGTAGAAAGAGATTTTTAAACAAGTTAATTCTAACTGATTGTATGTGCAGCAGAAAAAGAAAAGGAGCAAAAAATTCTAGTTGAACATGATCTGTCTTGGCAGAAGTTTGTCTTAGCTGTGGGTAGTGTAGAAACTTCTGCACTTTATGTTTTAAAAACATGTAATAGTAGGAAACTTACCTTTTTACTCTGGTAGTAATCACACAACAGAGAATAAGGGAGGGTGCAGAGCGTTGAAAACAAAATACCATAAGTTATGCATAAAGATAAAACCACATAGATATTTCTGGAGAGTGTAGCCAGGCCTGTACCAAGTCCAAAAGCAAGGTATGCTATGAAATACAGGGTGCGAATACTGAAGTATTCTTCCAGCTTTTCTAGTGCAGCTGTAAAATAGAATTTAAGAGAATAAATTGCACAGAAACATATAAACAGATTCTGTTTATTTTTTTAACTTTCTGCTGTGACTACATCCTAGTTGCCCTGGTCTTTAACCTTCTCAAAGCATTAGAATTATTGGTTTATTTAATTATGGGAAATAACTTTCCACAAACAATAAAGGGAACTTGTGAGATATTATATTTCTTTTTCTTAATCTGATGTCATAATTTTTACTTTTGCCAATTGTTTTGAAGTATACTTTAATGCAAATACTTGTAAAGTTAACATATGTGATACTGTATAAGGTTGGAGTGATCAGCTTCTGGTACTGTCAGCCTTTCAGGTCATGCAGAATAAGATCTTTCATACAGAGCATGTTAAGAAGGTAATTATGAACTGAAGAATGGCCTGTCTATCCTTCCTTTACCCACATTAAGGCTTTTTAGGTGTACATCCCCATGTTTTCTGAACCCTCTCTATTATTAATCTATGGTTTATGGATACAACTTTAACAGGACTATGAATGAAATGTAAGATCTTTAGTGGAGAAATGATTGATAAATAAGGGCCAGATTCTGCCATCTTTCTTCATGTTGAGTAATGCCTTACTTTGCAAGTAGTCCTGTTGAAATCAGTGGCACTTCTTGTGGGGTAAGGTGCTATCACTCCTCAGTTTGAAAAAGGTTGGCAGAATTGGGCTTTAAGAGATTATTTGAGAGGAATTAGTATCATGAATAGCACTTCATTGGAAATGTTTTATGTTGGACTATATCTGTTTGTAATAAGTGATGTACAGATCAATGCTCTTATTTAATGGGACTGAGCATACAGGAAAGCTGTCCCAAAGCGTGCTTGACTTTCCAAGCATGTGAGTAACCAAAAAG
The DNA here is from genome assembly GCF_965152275.1 of Natator depressus. NCBI lineage: Eukaryota > Metazoa > Chordata > Testudines > Cheloniidae > Natator > Natator depressus. The sequence goes on along the minus strand of NC_134251.1, from coordinate 23,606,479 downwards.
TATACATATTTCACATGGTAAGTAATTTATAGGGCTAGATTACCTTTACTCAATGTCACAGGGTGGGCAGGCCCCTTTAAGGAAGTATGGACACCGCACCACCTGTGCCTGGTTTTCCCCTGATGCGTGGGACAGAAATGGTAGATGAAACCTTGACCACAGGGAGCATGTAAACAAGGTGAGATCACAGGCCTAGGATCAGATGAATACAGATTGAAGTTTACCTGCTTTTTAAAAAAAAAAGGGGGGGGAGGGTGCCTAGTCTTAGTTTAGGTGAGATTCAAGTTCAGGATATGATCTGGAGGGGAGTTCTCCCCATAGCTAGGTGGAAAGTCTGCGAGAGAACCCTAGAAAGAACAGAAAATACTGGGAAATTTTCTGAGGGCTATAAGGACAGTGGGAGCCTTGGGAAGGGCAGATGGACTGATTTGTGAAATCCTGCTAGCTAGGGAAGGACTGATTGGGCTGTGGGTGGGACAGTAAAAAGGTTTATTTTGGCTAAACAAAGCAAACCCCAAGAGGGGAAACATTAACTGAATCACCTATTGTGCAATGGCTGAATAGCTCTGGGCACAGGAAAGGAAACTGTGATATAGTACTGTATCAAGAGTGGTGAGAGAGTGCCCTGTGACTCATATCAATTAGTATCCTACACCAAATAGTCCTATTGACTTAAATGATATTACATGTGGTGTAACATACTGCTGATTGTGAGAAAAGGATATCCAGCATATCCCATAGGAAATATGAAAGATCATTCACTAACAGTCTTAGGTAGGAAAGCATAATTACCTCCATTTTACAGAGGGGGTACTGAGACACACCAAGATTAAATGATGTGCCCAAAGATTACAGAGTAAATTAGGCGCAGAACCAGGATTGGAATACAGAATTGCCTGTCTTCCAGTCCTGTGCAAAATCGCTAGATCACACTGCCTCCCAAGTATGGACAATATGAAAATTAATTGTCTTTGCTGATTCAAGCCTGCTGATCTGCCAGTATTGCCAAGTCGGGCAATAATGTAGCACTTTGCACATGTAAGACACCATATTAGTACTAGATATTATTAGCCAATATTACTCTAAAGTATGTGTTCTCATGGGTGAATTGAGAACATGTAATATGTGACTTTTAGACTGAAGACAAGAGGATAAACATGAGTGTATTAAAAGAAACCAGTCTATATTCCTGCTTGCTTGTATATCTGTGGTAATGCAGAAGTGGCAAATCTTTACAAATTTCTAATTCTTCTTTCATAGTCATAGGGGTTTGGAACTGCACATTTCTTGAAGGACTGCTACTTCTAGAACAAAATAAGTTGTCCTGTGGAAAAAAATGAATATATCTTAGGGATACTGTATGTTTTCTTCTCAGTGTGTACATGTAGCAGGGTGGCCACCCGCTCTTGCCCTGAAGGACTGAAAAGTCAGCCCTTTGAGAGGGCTGTGGGCTAGAAGCTGGGCTGATTGGGGAAATAGCTGCAGCTGGGCCATGCCCCAATCAGGGCCCAACTGGCCCTTACAAAGGCTGGGAGCCAGAAACTCAGGCAGTCTCTCTCTGGCTAGAGAGAGATAGATAGGCCTGGTTGCAGGGGAACTCACCTGGGGACCTAGTGTAAGGTAGGGTTGGGGAAAGGCCTCAGGAGCTGGGAAGCCCTAGGCCAGCAACTCCCCAGGCTGCGGGGTCTGGTCCTAGGCCCTTATAGGTATTGGGGTTGCAAAGGGGTAGTCTGAGGGTGGGTAAGGGCAGCCAGTCCAAATCCCTTGTTGCCTGTGATGATTGGCTTTTACACTGCAGTCTGCCCCAGGGTGTGGGGGCTTAATGGTAACTGGCAGTAGCCATGACTGAGGTGATGTGGGGATAGTGGGTGAGGGTTCCTAAGGAGTGGGGGTACTGCCAGGGGGCAGCACCCAAGGCAAGGGCACCGGACATGGGGGCCAGTGGTAAGGTGGATCACTGGCCTGTGGAGGGTGCTCTGGGCTGGAAATTGAGCTAATTCCCAAGGATGACCAGTAGGAGGTGCTACTGGGTGAGTCCGAATGCTTGCAGTATGCATAACTTGTGCAGTGTTAGTATTTGCCAAAAAAACAGAATTCTACCCAGAAGAGGCTGCCTGTCAGTGGTGAGTGAAGGAACTGCACAATGGTTGCCTGAACTTGCAAAGACGTTACACTCAACTTGATACCATTTCTATTTGTCTCTGTCTGTAACACAATAACCTTTGAATGCTACAACTATTCAATTTCAAAATTTCAGTAAACATTCAAGGCATCAAGGGCCAGAATACTATTGGATTTTTGGAAAATCAGGAAGCTGAAAGGTGGGAAATGGGGGCCCCATGAAGCCTTACCAGCTCTTTAGTACAGCCATAATTTTAAACTCCTCTGCAATTGTTTTAGCTCAAACAACTGGTTGATAGTACCCATTAATGTCTTCCAGCATAACAGTAGTCCTGACTCATCTCTGTCTGTCCTACCAATACACTGAATCATATAAACGTAGAGCTGGAAGGGACCGCAAGAGGTCATCTAGTTCACCCCCCTATGCTGAGGCAGAACCAAGCAATCATACACCATCTCTGAGAGGTGTTTGTCTAACATGTCCTTAAAAACCTCTAATGATAGGGATTCCACACCTTCCTTAGTAACTTATTCCAGTACTTAACTATCCTTTATAGTTAAAAAGGTTTTACTAATATCTACCCTAAATCTCCCTTGCTGCAGATTTAACTGATTACATTTCTTGTTCTACCTTCAATGGACATTGAGAACAATTTACCGCCATCCTCTTTACATATTTGAAGACTATTATTAGGTTTCCCCCTCAGTCCTACATAAAGTACTCCTGTTAATGCACCCCGGAATTATATTAGCCTATTTCACAACTGCACCACACAGTTGGCTCATATTAAACTTGTGACCCACTATAACTCCCATTCCTTTTCTGCAGCACTGCTGCCTAGACAGTTATTCCCAATTTTATATTTGTGCATTTGACATTTCTTTCCTAAGTGCAGTAGGTTGCACTTGTTTTAATGAATTTCATCTTGTTGATTTCAGACCAGTTCCCCAATTTGTCGTGGTCATTTTGAATTATAATCTTGTCCTCCAAATTGTTTGCAACCCCTCCCAGCTTGATGTCACCTGCAGATTTTATAAGTATATTCTCCACTTCATTATCTAAGTCATTAATGAAAATAGTGAATAGAACCAGACTCAGGACAGACCTCTGTGGAGCCCCACTATTAATGTCCTCCCAGTCTGGCAGAAAACCATTGATAACTGAAAAACTGTACTCAGAGTAATCAGTTGTGCACGCACATTACAGTAATTTCATAGCCACATTTCCCACTTTGCAAGTGGGACTGTGTCCCTGTGCATATGGTGGAGGGATGCATGCTCCCTGTCCATGGGGTTTGTGTGTGCATAGGGTGTGTGAACGCAGGGCATACAGAATCCTTAGCAGTCACAGGGGAGTTACAGGAAGCCCCTGCAATAGAGGCAGGTGGGATGGCAGGGAGCTATGTGGGAAAACTGAGGGATGCAAGGAACCCTTGGTGCATGCAAAATGCTCGGCTTAGACAAGCTATGAAGTGTGCAATTCCCCCATACCTCAGTTCACCTACCTCACAAGAGTTTTGTGAAGCTGTGGATTACTTTATGAACAGTGCTATACAATGGCAATTTGTTTTATTGTGACGAGAGTGTTGGGTGTCTGTGCTGTCAATGCTAACCAGTATTAACTAACAGAAATAGTATATAGACAGACAAGAACTGCTAATAAAAAAAAAAAAAAGATTTTAGGGCAGAAAAACCATCAAGTAGCACTCTAATCTGCAATATAAATGCCAAGCCTAAAACAACATTCTATACTGCAGAAGCAGCTTTTCAGAGGCAGTTCGTTCTCCTCTCAGCATTATGGGAGAAAGCTCTGCTTAATACCTGAATAGAATGCAGCACTGAATGCATAGATACACATTCCCCAACACCCCATGGTGACCCCAGCATTGTATTTTTGATATTCATCAGAGTTGTGAGGGGCTTTAGGATTGCCTTGAAACACCACTTCTCCCATGAAGTCTGTGTAGAACAGCAACATTCCCTCAAACGAGAGCCAACCTAGAAGAAGCCAGAAGCAATATTTATTTATTTAAATGGCATCTTTAAGCTCCCACTCCAAGCTCTGGGTGCTCTTACATATTTTAGAAGTCCCAGCAGTAAACAAATTGTGTAACATTCTATAATATACTCCACAGCTTGCCCTTATCATCATCATGGGAGTTACCTGAGACCTCTCTCTTTATATACTATACTGTAATCTGTATCAAAGTCAGTTAGCATTTTAAAGGTTAAAACCTACCCTTTGAACACCACCTGGAATCCCCAAAGGCAGACTGCACTGGTCAGAGCACTGATCAGAGCAAGAGAAACTACAAATGGGTTACAGAATTCTGAACTAGCTTCAGTTTCTAAATGGATTCAAGATCTAGCTTTCACATAGAGCACATCATAGTGGTCTAGTCTTGAGATGACAAAGGCATGGATTAGTGTACAAGGTCTGAGAGAGATGACTCCACTGATCTTTCCAAAATCAGATGGGAAAAGTGCTTTTAGTTATGGCGACTACCTGGGACTCCTGCAGCATACTCTAGTTCAATAAAATTCCATAGCAGCGAATGTATGTTGCAAATGGTGGCTGTGCTCCCTCACTCAAGGATGCTGATGCAACAGTTCATCTGATTCCTTCTGCCAACTTATTAATATCTCAGTCTTCTCTCGACTGAGCCTGACCTATCGAGCCTTCTACAGTCACTTGGCCACTGTATTAACAGATGGAAAGTGATGGCGGTGTAGAGCTGGCTGCCATCAGAATACTGAAAACACCACAGCCCATGTCTCTTACAATCTTTCTTACAGAGCCTCATGTACGCATGGAACATGAGTAGAAAGAGAGTTGAACCCTGTGTTGCCTCACATGGGAGTGTCCCTGGCACAAATAAAAGAGAATATCACCCATCATTACCCTTACAGCATGTCTAAATGAACACACATTGTGTGGCAAACTGGGGGATAAATCTACAGAGCTCCAGCATACTGCACGCTAAGAGTCTGTGCGCAGGGTCCACGTGAAGAGTTCCCTTTGGAACGGACAGTTAGTGGATGGCACATTGGAGCTCTGAAGATTTACACCCCAGTTTACTGAGCAGTGAGTTTCATCTAGAAATGCCCTTAGAGGCCTCTGAGCAAATAAACACTCATTCAATAAGAAGTCCAATACCAGAGGACAATGTCAAAGGAGGCTGATTTGTAAAATTTTAATGATAAAATTTTCAATTTATAATTTCTGCTCCTAGTTCAGTTTCTTGTGTCCTAGTACATATACTCAACCTAATCAGAGGTAGATTTCCTTAGTGCCGATACAAACAAGGAATTATTTTCTTACTAAAAATAAATATGTATTCATTTCTGGTAGAAAATAATCTAGTTATAGAAGAAACATAAGAGACTTTCTGGAGTTTGGAATACTATCAGTCACCTTCGTGGAGAAAATTAGGACTCAGTTAGTCAGTAGTCCTCAGCAAGGGACAACCACAATAGATCAAACACTTTAAATTATTAATCTGAACTAATTCTTAAACCATTTTCTTCTGAAGGAAAATATGATTACTTTCATGGTGAAAACATGACATTGTGCAGGTTTACCTAGGAAGTGGTTGATGCAGAGGTTACGCAGAGTCTTGGGCATGTGGCAGATGGTTGAACAAAGAAGTTTCATGGAAAGTGATTGCTCAGACATCTCACCTGATCCATTCAACTCACTCTCATACTTCACACCATTCAGCAAAATATTAGCAACCTGCACCATAAGAACTCCAAATCAGAAAACATAAAAACAAAGCTGTGTAATATTACATTTCTTTGTGGTCACTGACAGTGTTGCCATAAAAAGTAAACACTGAGAATAAAGATGAGTCTAGATTCAGTGGGGATGCAAGCAATGGAGTAAATAAGTTAATCATAAAATGCAAAGTAGTATTCTGTATACGGTTTTGGCTTTCAGTGGATTTGAAACAAGTATCTTACACTCTTCTGGATTTCTTTGGGAACCAAATTTAGTACTGGCATAAGTGGACATGAATCCCATTGAAGTGAATAGGAGCTGTCCTCATAACAGGGCTGCATTTGGCTGCAGGAATAGTAGGGCTGGTGCAGACAAAAGGACCTCCTTTAATTTACACACTCATGTTAGTTGCTTTTCCTGCTATTCCCCACACACGGGGTGAAATCCTGCCCGCACTGAAATCAGGGAAACCAGGATTTTACTCATAGTGGTAAATTACACTCATTTTGCACAGCTACTGAATGTCTAGTTCAGGGGTAGGCAACCTATGGCATGCGAGCTGATTTTCAGTGGCACTCACACTGCCCGGGTCCTAGCCACCGGTCCGGGGGGCTCTGCATTTTAATTTAATTTTAAATGAAGCTTCTTAAATATTTTTAAAATCTTATTTACTTTACATACAACAATAGTTTTAGTTATATATTAAAGACTTATAGAAAGAGGCCTTCTAAAAACGTTACAATGTATTACTGGCACGCAAAACCTTAAATTAGAGTGAATAAATGAAGACTTGGCACACCACTTCTGAAAGGTTGCCAATCACTGGTCTAGTTGGTGTATGTTAAAGTACTTCCTATTCCCACCTGCACCTTTTAAGACCAACTTACACCTAGCATGTAATTTACACTGCCATTTATGTCACTCCTGAATTTGGCAAAAGATTTACATGAGTGTTACACCTGTTAACATCAGGTTATCATTGGCTGAAGTTGGCTCATGTGTACAAAGGGCTGCCGAATGCATTCCCTATACAAAATGAGCTCATTCACAAGCCTGAAAACAGTAATATGATGGCAAAAAAATCCATTAAGCATGTTTCAAAACACAAAATGTATAACTGGGTCAAAAGATAGCAAAAGAAACATACATAACAGGACAGGTGCCTCATTTCTGCTCCCGTTATGTACCAGCACACAGAGGTCCCTGACCTGCTGCAGATTCCCAGGAAACCACTAGGTTTGGGGACAAGCCCCACAGCCTTTTCCCAAGAGCTGGAAAATCTCACTTTCCCTGATGAAAACATGGGCAGTAATCTTCATGAGGAGATGCTCACAGCAAAACACCCCCCCACACCCACCATTACTTTGGTTATCATTTCATGGGCTGTGAAACAATTTGTAGCTCATGAAAGCTTATGCTCAAATAAATTGGTTAGTCTATAAGGTGCCCCTAGTACTCCTTTTCTTTTTGTGTCTAACATTATTAACCTCAGAAATGCTGATGCACATAATTTGCCTCTGTGCCTTGTGTTATATTGTCTGAGGGGTGGGAAAAGGCCCACATTTTCCCTGGTGGGGAGTCCAAATCATAAATAATTTCCCGCAATCTCTTACTAATTTTTGTTCCCTAAATCTCTCTTATTAATAGACTCATATTATGAGTTCATATATTGTATTCCTACCGTAGCTTTCATAAACAAGCTGTTACAAAGAGCCCTTAATCACAAGTGTGTATAGACAAACAAAAAGTCAGTCATTACGATAAAAGTATATATTTAAGCATTTTAAAATAAAAGGTAAAACTATCTAAAGAGACTAAATGAATGTTCAGATTACATGGTCATGACATTGTTTCTGGAGATATTTTCTCCCCTTACCTGTTGGCTGAAGGTTACATTTCTTCTCCTGCTACTTTCTGGACAATATCCTGTTACAACATCTGGAATGGCCAAGGTCTGAGGCCTTTTCAGAATCCCTATTGATCGTGGCTTTATTGCATCCAGTGAACCCACCCTTAGTGCATCTCCATCTGGCCCTGGATTTACAGAATTCTCCCCTTGGTCCAGGATTCCATTTTCTTGACAGTAAAAGCCCTCTGGCACCCTGGGAAAGCTGACACTGATTGCCTGTCTGGGCAAGCTAGCTGGGATTGTTAAATAGCCGTCATACCCTCCTGTGAAGCAGTCTATGAGCACGCTGTCAATATTTGAGGTCCCAAATGATGATGCAAATTCATTAATTCCTGTCAAGGAGTTGTCTCTGCTGTTAAAACTGCCATATTTAGGTGTGAGTGGGCTGAGAGGGGAAATTGGACTTGTAAAACTTGCATATAAATCATGTGAGTTACGAGAATTGAGGTTTTCATTTACACCTTCCTCAAACAAAAGAGGTGGAGAAGGAGGAAGAGGAAGACTTGGACTCTTCATCACTTTTTTCTTCTTGCTAAAAGACTGCAGCGGTCTTTCTGGAATGCTAATTAGAGTCAAGACAGTAGTGATAGTCAATATTATTGCTGTGAAGACATAGATGACACGGAGCTGCCCTCCCACAGCTTTTCCAAAACTGGTTTTATCCCAATTTATTCCTCCAACAACATAACCAAAGCCACCTCCAAGACCTGTTGGGGAAAATAGATTAAGATTACCTTCCCCAGCCAATTCCTAAAGAAAAAAGGCAATGAAGCACAGCACCATTTGAATCATGAGTTCTGAGCTAGATTCCCAATTCCTAGCTAATCACTTTAAGGATTTATATCTCTTAAATACAATACAATAGCCTGCACCAAAAACACATTAATGATGAGATAGAGAGGGAAAGGGGGTTGATGCTGCACAAGTAACTGATGTAAAGAATCTGAAGCCAGCTCTACTTCCACATTTGTCAGCTCATTTTAGGACAAGTCACTTAATCTTTGTAAGTGTCAGAGTTCCCACCTGTAAAATGACAATAACGATGCTTACCTGCCTCATGGCATAGCTCTAGGATTAAAGTGCATTTCTCCTCTGAAAAGTGAAGTTAAAATTGATCCTTTATACTCAATAGGAAGCTCTTCTCTGTGTGTATTCAGAGTCAGGTTAGCTCAATTTACTGAATAATGGGCTGGCTACACATTTGAAGTGGCAACACTGTTTAAAACAAACACTATATAAAATATATACATTATACAAGCTCCATTCATGTGGTGACAGCCTTAGGCAAATGTCCTTTCTTTCATCACACACACAGAGCAATGCAGAAGTATGTTTTATAAATCTGGTGAAAGAGGAAAACTAAACTGCAGAATTTGATAGCTAACAATGAAAATAAAGATCAGCAGTTTTAGGGCAACCAGCAGGATTTGCCTCCTCCAATAAAGCCAATACAAATGGTATTTTCTCCTGAATACAGTATGATCATCTCCTCTCTGTAAATATTATTGCTACCACATCTGTTTGAGGGGGGGTCTCAGGAAGAGCTGTCAAGAATTTGGTTTATTTCTATTTTTACATTTGTTAAACTCTTTGACAATAAAACCCAAACTGATAAAGGGCAAAATATCACAAACTTACTATAATTTATACACTGTTTATTTTTTAAATTACTTAAGCTACCTATTGAGTTATACTTATAGTAGAGGAAAAGAGACAGTTCCCCAACCCAAAGCTGTATGTATCATTACAGTTCAAAGACCTATGGTATATACACACATTCGTGCCACGCTATTCTATATTGGAACTTGTCTGCTCATAGCTAAATGGCTATATACCATGCAAGAGTAAATAAAAGTGCATACCTGCTAACAAAGCATGGATGTTAAGCCCCCTGTCTTGATCCATTGGGCTACACACATCCATCATATAGGCATGACTGGGATTGTCTGCCGAATCTGCACTAAAGTCCATTAGGACAACCCCACAGATTGTGAGAATGATCCCCCACTTATGGTTATTCACAGTGTCAGCCAACGCGCTGCCAATGTCCCTTCCATTCAGCATAAGTGAGAGCCCCAATAATGCTCCTAGGAACAAGGAATCAAATTAGATCAACCGGGAGGAAAAAATTATGAAGGCCCATCCTTCCTTGCTCTCCAATTGTTATTCTACACCAAACTCAGTACAGCAGGTAGCATCATTCACAGTCAGATCACCACAGACTGGGGGTTCTGTGTGGTTTATGGAAAGATTTTGGATCTCTGTTCCCAACAATGTCCAAACTAACTGAATTATTTGCTCTTCTTAGATCCAATCTCAAAATTTAATGAGCACTTTCCATAGTTTGTTTGTTTGTAGAGTTTCCTTTCTGCTGACAGGCCTTCACATAGGACTAGATCTCTCCAGATAATTGAGCAGACAGGACGCTTCCATACATACATCTCTAGTTGCCCACACAGGAGGCAGTGGGAGAGTGCCATCTGAGGCTAATGTCAACACTAGAAGCTAGGGATATAGTTCCCAGCTAACATACATATACTCACACTAGCTCTCATCAAGCTATTGCAATTATAAATCATAATGTAACCACAATAGCACAGGCAGTGACAGCATGGTTTAGCTGTACTGAGTACATAGCCACCATTTTCCCGCAGGTTTGTACTTAGTACAGCTAAGCCATGCCTCTGCTGCTGTTGCCCATGCTACCATGGCTACACTACTATTTAGACTTGTGTTAACTCAATGAGAACTGGTGCGAGTATGCAAACATGAGTTGGGAATCACACACAGCTCAAAGTTTAGACGTAGCACTGTTCCACCCTCCTGGAACCCTATAGATGCCCCTCTATGGGAGCTCCACATAGAAGGAGTTTCATGGTAGGGTGTGGGGAATAGTAGGGGACTGTCCACACTCAGCAGTACCATCCACTGCAAATGCTACAGATACAGGAGGGAATGCTGTTTGAAGCACTAACTGCCTTTGCTTCCCCTTCCTGCCTGCTACTGCACAACAGTAAGGAGACCCAGCCAGAGGCAAACTAGAAGGCTCCTGCCTCTCTGGATCTGTCAGCCCCAGCAAACTCTAGAGAGCCCCATAACTCTCCCCTGGAGCAGGGAACCTCTCTGGCCCCCTCCTGTGGGAGCTTTCACTCTGGGAAAGGCCATATGAGCAATAGTCTATGTATTTCTCTGACCAATTATAAATTCCTTCTGCTTTTGAGGAAACAATCCCACTTGCTGACCTCAGCTTTTTAAGTGTAAAATTCAACCCAAACAGCACTGCACGCACCTCATTTTCAAACACTAACCAGCTAAAGCTCACAGCACCTCTCTTATGCAGAAAAGGAAACTGGTGTAGCAAAGACCAGAGATTCTACCAGAGCCACATGGCAAGTGTCAGGGCTGGAATTAGAAGTCAAGATCTTGAAGCCCAGTCCTATGCTTTTTTCACCAGCTGTGGCACCCACAGCCCTGCACAGCTGAGGGGAAGGGGAATGGGGCTTTTCAGGTCAGAGCACTGCACCAGTGAGGGTTGGGGAGAAGAGGGGGCCTGTCACCAAGAACACTGCCCCGGGGGAGGGGGGGTGCAGTTGGAGGGAGGCGGAAGGGAAGGAGAGGTTTTTCACTGACTAACATTTTTTGAGATTTAAAGTTATTTTTCTTTTATATTTAAAAAAACACACCTATTGCCAGGACCAGAATGAAGGGTCGCCTCCTGCCAAATCTTGATGTGCATCTGTCACTCCAGGCCCCCAGAAAAGGCTGCAGCAGGAATCCTGAAACAAAAATGACTCACAAGTAAGGGACATTTCTGTTACCATCCTGTTTCACCAAGACTTCATCATGGGAAGTTTAGAAGGCAGGAAATGCATCATTAAGGCAGAATGTGACCTTCTCGATCAACAGCAGTCATCTATGCCCAGATTTTAAACGGTATTAGGCATTGTTGTGCTTGGTGTTGCTATGCCTAATAGATTTAGAAACCTAAATTGTATTTTCAAAAGGGACATAGGCACTTGAAATTTTGGCTCCTAAGTGCCTACACAACTTTGAAAATGAGATTTAGGTTCCTTATAGATTCATAGATACTAAGGTCAGAAGGGACCATTATGATCATCTGGTCTGACCTCCTGCCACAGAATCTCACGCACTTCTGTGAAAAACCTCACCTATGTCTGAGCTATTGAAGTCCTCAAATCGTGGTTTAAAGACTTCAAGGAGCAGAGAATCCTCCAGGAAGTGACCCGTGCCCCATGCTACAGAGGAAGGTGAAAAACCTCCAGGGCCTCTTCCAATCTGCCCTGGAGGAAAATTCCTTCCCGACCCCAAATATGGCGATCAGCTAAACCCTGAGCATATGGGCAAGACTCACCAGCCAGATATTACAGAAAATTCTTTCCTGGGTAACTCAGATCCCACCCCATCTAACATCCCATCACAGGCCATTAGGACTATTTACCATGAATATTTAAAGATCAATTAATTACCAAAATCATGTTATCCCATCATACCATCTCCTCCATAAACTTAGTCGAGTTTAATCTTAAAGCCAGATAGATCTTTTGCCCCCACTGCTTCCCTTGGAAGGCTATTCCAAAACTTCACTCCTCTGATGGTTAGAAACCTTCGTCTAATTTCAAGTCTAAACTTCCTGGTGGCCAGTTTATAGCCATTTGTTCTTGTGTCCACATTGGTACTGAGCTTAAATAATTCCTCTCCCTCTCCAGTATTTATCCCTCTGATATATTTATAGAGAGCAATTATATCTCCCCTCAACCTTCTTTTAGTTAGGCTAAACAAGCCAAGCTCCTTGAGTCTCCTTCATAAGACAAGTTTTCCATTCCTCGGATCATCTTAGTAGCCCTTCTCTGTACCTGTTCCAGTTTGAATTCATCCTTCTTAAACATGGGAGACCAGAACTGCACACAGTATTCCAGGTGAGGTCTCACCAGTGCCTTGTATAATGGTACTAAAACCTCCTTATCCCTACTGGAAATACCTCTCCTGATGCATCCCAAGACCGCATTAGCTTTTTTCACAGCCATATCACATTGGCGGCTCATAGTCATCTTATGATCAACCAATACTCCAAGGTCCTTCTCCTCCTCCATTACTTCTAATGGATACGTCCCCAGCTTATAACTAAAATTCTTGTTAGTAATCCCTAAATGCATAACCTTATACTTCTCACTATTAAATTTCATCCTATTACTATTACTCCAGTTTACAAGGTCATCCAGATCCTCCTGTATGATATCCCGGTCCTTCTCTAAATTGGCAATACCTTCCAGCTTTGTATCATCCGCAAACTTTATTAGCACACTCCCACTTATCAGTTAAGTGTTGCAATGCTGAGTGCGGCAAGACCTAAATACCTTTAAAAATCTGGGCCTTAGGCGTTTGCACATTTTACTTCTTTGAATTTCCTGGAGTGGAAGCTGGGAACTATAGTACATTATGTAATGTTCAGCTGGTACCAGCCTGACCCAATGCAATCCAATCCACTTCAAAATAACAGTGGAGTTTGACAAAAAGTGTAAAATGAATGGGCAATTATTTTATCCTGTAAGGTGCTCTGTTCTGTATGAACAACTTCACTGCCTTAAACCGGAACTTCCTTATGAGGTTAGCCTGGGCTGTAGCAGTAAGTCAATGTGTAAATCTGAATGCTGCCTGGATTATACTGGGCCAAGTAGGGATTCAGTGACTGAGGAAAGGAATTATTTCTTCTCTTCTTCTGAAATCAGTTTTAAAAATACAAAGAGACAGAAGGATGTTACCCAAGTTGTGGAATAATACCTTCTGCTGCTCTTCCTGTATAGAAGGATACACCTTCCACCCCCTGTCTGTGCAGAGGAATATGCCACAACCCCAACAGAAAGCAAAACTCTGGACTGAGAAGTAGATTTACTCCATCCCTGGGATGCCTTGTTTAACTCAAAGCTATCCCCCATAGAATATCAGGGTTGGAAGGACCTCAGGAGGTCATCTAGTCCAACCCCCTGCTCAAAGCAGGACCAATCCCCCATTTTTGCCCCAGATCCCTAAATGGCCCCCTCAAGGATTGAACTCACCACCCTGGGTTTAGCAGGCCAATGCTCAAACCACTGAGCTATCCCTCCCCCCATCTTTCCACCCAGCTTGCTGACAGGCCCAGAGAGGTTTAGTCTCCATATTCTTCCCCCTCTTTCTGTTGGGTCAGTAGTGGTTAGTTCCTTGACTTCCTTTAAATTAATTTTTTAAATATACAAATGGAGTAGCCAAAATTCTGGAAGTATGTTGGTCGCAAATAAAAAATAGACTCAGAAATCAGTAATGAGAAATCCCTCTTTGGTCACATCTCGCCCTCCTCAGCCAGGGCCAGTGAGGTATATTCTCCATTTTGTTCTCTAAAATTATGGGTAGTGGTTCCAACTTCCACATCACATGTGTGAAACCTGTAAAGTAAATTAAATAGCAAAGAAAAGAAAGAACTCAGTGTCAAACTAATCCCTTGTGAAGTGGAAAAGCAGGAGGGTAAAATTAGCGTAAAAAAAAAATTACCTAGTATTGGGCTGATAAACCACACCATTCCATACAACTGATCCGGCAGCCCCATCTGAAGCAACACAGGAGTCACATAGGCTGTTTCCATGGCATAGCTGAACTCAATCCCAAAGAGAATACACCCATTAAACAGCAGTTCTAGGAAAGATCTCTGAGGGTGGAGATCCCCAAAGTCAATCAGATCAATAGGGCATGGTGTATTTGGGGGTGGTGGAGGGGAGGGGCGGATGTGTTTTCTCCTCTTTGGGTGTCTTTTAAAGTTGTTGGCACGATGACTGATGTGGCGAGTGACAGATCCGGAATAGCCTGAGATCTGAGACCTCCAGAATTCCTGACAAGACAGGCTGGGGAAAAGCACATCGCTGGGAGGGGTTGCTGCAGCTGAAGGGATCATTGTGAATATTCCTGGGAGGAAAAAAGCTGAGATTCAGTATTGGTACGAAAGAGAAATGTCACCTGATTTTAGCTGCTGAAGTTCTAGCCCATTTCTGATCATGGAGCATACTGAATGCCTCAGCCTTTCATAGAACATAAGATTTTAATGTAGAAAATGAATGCTGGTCAATTCAAGAACTTACTGTGCTAATAACCTAGTAGGGGACACACTGGCCCCTAGGGGCCTTTTCCCTCATAATGCCCTTGCAAGTCACTATAGGTCATGGATGACGTGGAACCAATATTGTGAGAGGGAAGGAAGCTAGAGTGCCAGTGATGGAGGACAAGTCCCCAGTCCGATCAGGTGCAGTAGAGCTGTTTGCTGTGGTTATCATGAAAGCTAAGAGGTTGTTCATTTTCTCCGCCCCGGCATTTTGTGAAGTCTGGGGCGGCAGGCCCAGGCTGCTGCCTTCCTTAGATATCTCTCTCTCTCACACACACACACACACTGTTTGAAAGGCCTTTTTATTTTAAATTAAGAAAAACAAAAAGACAGGACAAAAATAACATTCATCAGAGTCCAGCATCTCTTTTGCCTCGCAAACTGATAGCGATATACAGCTTCAGTACAGAGAAAATAGAATCATAGCAGAAACATAGATAGTCCTGTCTCAAAAATAAACTTACATTTATAAACTGGTCTATGTGACGATTATGACAAAATGCACCTGTTTGACATCTCCTCTTCCAGTGCCTCAACTTCATTTTGAGATTCACTTTCTACAACATTTTAATTTACTTCTTTCACCCAGGAAAGCCCAACATCTTTTTTTTTTCCTTCACATCGTAATTGGAAATCAGCTTCAGTTTCAGCACCTTTTCTTCTTTTTGAACCTTTACCTTATTTCTTCATTCTCGTCCTTTGTATGTCATTGGTTCCAATACTTTTTTGACAACAGGAAGGTTCTTGGATTCTTTGTTGTTTTTCCATCTAGTTTTGTGTGTGCTAAATCTTGTCTAAGTGTAATACATAACTGACTTCAGAAACAACCTCTGGTGGAGGTGTCTGAGTGGTATACTCTGGTGCAGACCTATGGGAGGACAGAATATTTGCAATACATTGGGTTGTATTTGCAATACAATGTTATACCCTCCTTTTCCTTAATGCCCTTTTAGATATCTGTACATGTGCCTTGCTAGCTTATTTGATGCTAGGTGAAAAGTATGAGTGCTGATTCTTTCCTAAGGAGTTTCAAATATGCCTTAGAGATTGATCAATGATTGTTATTGATACGATTTCTTCAGTCAGCAAACATTCGGCAAGGCCTTGGGAGCCTTAATAGCAGAAGAGTTTGTCTTACTGATATTCCAGATAGCTGGAAGCAGGACATAAGTACATTTGCTTATTTTCTCACACATTCAGTGCTTAGAGGCAGAACTCTGCTCTGCTCAGTGGTTACAAAGGGAGCAGAGACTGGCTGCAAGTCCCTTGCTGCAGATTCTCTTGGCCACAGGAGTCCCCAGTAGGTGCAGAACCAATAGATCCAGCTCTTAGGCTCCCCTCGTTGCAGCCTTTGGCGCAGGGTATGTGTTTAGAGGTAGAGGGCAGTGTTGGAAGGAGCATAATGTGGTTTGTCAATCCCTGACTAGACAATGATCCCTTGGGGACTATAGCTAACTGGTACAAGTTAGAGAAGTACCCAGATTGTTCTAACCTGTACCTGAAGCCAGGCAAAGAATCAGGGAACTGTAACTGGCTCTCTGACACACCCCTCTTTCACTCCGTGCTTTGTTGAGCCCATTAGAGAATCTGGCCCTTAGTCTTTGCCAGTGTTTAGTTGCCTCTTTGGCATGGGGCTGTTTCTGGCATGTTTTGGTGGCTCCTACATAACTCATTAACTAACTTCACTGTCTATGTCCTGGACTAAGCAGGCTACCAAAAATAACTTCTTGCCAAACTTTTCTATTTCACTCTGCCTTAGTGATGTTACTGTAAGTCAACAGCATCCTTGCATGTCATCTTTTTGGTATCACTATCTACATATCCCATAAACAAACAAACAACTTTCTATGTATAACACAATTTTGCTAGAGAATAATGACAAAGCGTCATCTACTATGTGGTTTGAACATCTGCAAAAAACATAATATAGCAAACCAGGGTCTTTGACCATCCATGGCTCTTTGGTTTCAATGGTAAGGTGCCGTCTGAAAGGAAATCTGTGCACTAATTTCAATGCTAATGATGTCTTTGTTTTCAAAGCTTTTGGAGTAATGTATCATTAACATTGCCCTCTGAAGACACGTAACTGATCTATTACTGATATGTAGCGAAGCCCACAGCCTATGTTTGCGTTCTGGCTGCTGCCTATGGAATGCCTACATTTGGATATGGATCTTATCACCAGTGAAAAAGGTGAATTATGTCTTAATTAAATTTGATTCTGTGCAAAATGCTGCTTAATGCTGCTTTCTCTATTTGTAATTTCTTAGCTTTTGATGACATTATAGAAATAAATGTTATGGGTACTTCTTGCCCATCTTTGCTTATGTGAGAAATTACTGCTTCCACCCTGACTGTCCAGGCATAACATGTTAACATTAGGGATTAAAAAACACCCAATGCATTGGAATTACTTAGATTTCCTTTTGCCACCTCATCACCCATACTATTTTTTTAACCAATACAGAAAGTGAGCTAGTTAATATTGATAAATTTGGAAGGGCAAGATAAATTAATTCAGAAGTGAGTTTAAGTGGCTCCAAATGTATTTAATATGTTGTAGCTCACATTTTATGCCAGTCCCATCAATGAAGGAAAGAGGTTAGACCCAGAGGACCTGTGTGCTGCATGACTGCTGGTATGGATGGTGATGAGGGGGAGGAGGGAGAACAGGAGAAGCCTCAGTTTCTGGATATAGTTGCTAAGCACACAGTGCCCCTTGTGCTGCTGCCACTGTCCCTGGTTGAGTGGTGGAAGGGGTAAAAATAGAAGTTGGTGGGCCCACTTTTCCCCTGGCACCATCTGATGCTCCCACTGCTGCAGCCCTGCCCATCAGAAACTTACTTCCCTTCTGGAAGAGTCCATATAGCATGGAATATTGAGCTATGGGAGCTGCACACCATCCAGTAATTAAACTATTTAATTTACATTAAAAGAGCACCTTCAAAATGTTTAAATAAAAACAGCAGAGGAGAACAAGCCATGTGAATAGGGGGGAAGTGGTAGACATGGTATATCTTGACTTTGGTAAAGCTTTTGATACTGTCTCACATGACCCTCTCATAAACAAACTAGCGAAATGCAACCTAGATGGAGCTACTACAAGGTGGGTGCATAACTGGTTGGAAAACCATTCCCAGAGAGTAATCATCAGTGGTTCACAGTCATGCTGGAAGGGCATAACGAGTGTGGGGTCCCGCAGGGATCAGTTCTGGGTCTGGTTCTGTTCAATATATTCATCAATGATTTATATAATGGCATACAGAGTACACTTATAAAGGTTGCGGACGATACCAAGCTGGGAGAGGTTGTAAGTGTTTTGGAGGATAGGATTAAAATTCAAAATGACCTGGACAACCTGGAGAAATGGTCTGAAGTAAACTGGATGAAATTTAATAAGGACAAATGCAAAGTACTCCACTTATGAAGGAACAATCAGTTGCACACATACAAAATGGGAAATGGCTGCCCAGGAAAGAGTACTGCAAAAAAGGAATCTGGCGGTCATAGTGGACCATAAGCTAAATATGAGTCAACAGTGTAACACTGTTGCAAAAAAAGAAAACATCATTCTGGGATATTTTAGCAGGAGTGTTGTAAGTAAGACAGAAGAAGTAATTCTTCCGCTCTATTCCGTGCTGATTAGGCCTCAACTGGAGTGATGTGGCACACACTTCTGGGTGCCACATTTCAGGAAAGATGCGGACAAATTGAAGAAAGTCCAGAGAAGAGCAACAAAAATTATTAAGGGTCTAGAAAACATGACCTATGAGGGAAAATTGAAAAAATTGGGTTTGTTTTGTCCGGAAAAGAGAAGACTCAGAGGGGATATGATAAGTTTTCAAGTACATAAAAGGTTGTTACAAGGAGGAGAGAGAAAATTGTTGTTCTTAACCTCTGAGGATAGGACAAGAAGCAATGGGCTTAAATTGCAGCAAGGGAGGTTTAGGTTGGACATTAGGAAAAAATTCCTAACTATCAGGGTGGTTAAGCACTGGAATAAATTGCCTAGGCAAGCTGTGGAATCTCCATCGTTGGAGATTTTTAAGAGCAGGTTAGACAAACACCTGTCAGGGATGTTCTAGATAATACTTCAGTCCCCTGCACTCATGGCAGGACTGACTACATGACCTCTCGAGGTCCCTTCCAGTCCTATGATTCTATGAAGTGATTCCTGTATATAACTCAAAAAATATGTAATGCACTTTGACATCATTTGGAATGAGAGGTTCTGCATAAATAGGAGATATTGGACTGAGCAGCTTTCATTTTGAGTATCCTTTACTTATGGGGTTTGGTAGATTGAGTCTAAACACTAATAGTAAGATTGCTTTTCCCTAGAGTTTTATCTCAGCTCCACCTCACAAGGGATAGAACCCATCCTCCTTAGCACAGGGGCCTGCCACTAAATTACGAACTTCCCTAAGGTAGCAAATCAGGTAACAGCTCCCTGAGAGTTAAACAGTTTGAGCGATAAACTTCTTACTGTATCTAAAGCAACTAGTATATAACTCTTACTTACATTTCACTTTTAATTTTTAAGATTTTTTTTTTACTGAATTTTTTAGTGTCACAAATGTAATAGTGTCTTACCTTTTAGTACCATGCCATTGTCCTGTCAACCAGGCACATGAATTGTCAGAAGGATGCATGCATGTACTTTATATACATAGGCTCTTAGTACCCTCATTTAAACAAAAAGGGTTTTTTTTTAAATATTGGAAAAAGAAACTTCTCTTGGGCCAAGACTTTGAGATTAATTTTCAAAGCACTGAATGTGCAGCTAATATTAATTTCACATGAAAATGTCAGTCTAGAACTCTGTGCAATGGGCTGAAAATTCTCCTATGCTTCTAGTTTCAGCCAAGAATTAAATCTTCTATCAGTGATACAGCAATGGAAATGCGGAGAGACCATCACTCTAGTGGAGGAGAGGAAGGCAAATGAGTCTAACAGCAGATTTGCCCAGACTGCAGGGTTCATTAATTTTTTTGTTCATTGTGTGAGACAAGCTTTGAATTGCAAATATAAAATATTTCCCAGCACTTTGTATAAGATATACAAGGGTTCTTAAGGCTTTCACCAAATGTTCTGAAATACAAGGTTTGTTGATCAAAATGTATTAATGAATAAACAGATTACTAGTAAAATCAAGTCTGTCACCCTTTCTATTGTAAGGAAGGCAATTTAGAGCCCAGGTGACCTATTCACCAACATGAAGCATTTGAAGCAAAAAACCACAAATCATATCAGCCCTTGTGAAATTTTCACAGTAATGGCCATCCTCCATTTATACGGAAGTCCATGTCTTACATTTTTATAAAATTTAAGACAGGACATTCTCTCTTCCGAAGGCTCATTCTCTCTGGACTTCCCACAGCAGGAGAAGTATTATCCAAGGAACTGCACAGTGATCTGACCACTAACTGCAGAAAGAGATGCAACTAAGATCAAAAGGTATCATCCTTTCCCTCCCATCCTCCTCTAAAATGTCACCCCATATACAGTATTTGTAAAGCTTCCTGTCAAAGGGCCCTTAAGCAAATGCCCAGAGCACTAAGAGAGAATGGATTGGATCACAGAAAGCATTGTATTTGTTCAGTATGAAATAGTGTTACCTGTAATTACAGATGGAGGAACATCCTTTTTCAAATGCTTATCTATGCCTGGATTATCCGAGGTACAGGTTCCTAGTCACTGCTGCTGTGGCTGAATCCTCCCTCCCTGTGTAAGGAGCCTGCCTTCTGGCTGGGGAGAATGGTGATGTCATCACTACTCTTGCTCTCCTTTCTCCCCAGCTTGCTGGGGCTCTGCAGAAAGCATCAGCTTTTCTCTGTACCTCAGCTATTGTTTCTTAAAGCTGCAGGCTGCAAGAACAAGCTGCCTGTATTGCATAACAATAGGACAAACTAACAGGAGAAATACCTGTGTTCTCTTATTGTTAAATATTTCCAGTCTTCATAAGAGAATTTTTTTGATCCCACAAAGGGTTTGTAATCAAGTATGACCATTTTTACTAGGAGGCTGCTGGTGTTAGCTGCTGTTTCAATTTAATAGTTTAAGTTCTATCAAAGGCTTCTAAAGTAAGAGTTGTATATTTGATAAGAAATCTATATAAACAAAGTCACTCACTGCATTAGTCACATGGCTTTTTAAATGCTACTTTGAAGTTACCCTCTACTTAGATTTACCACCTTGCTGATCAACTGGTTTTAAAATGTCCTAAAAACAAATGACTGACAATTTTAACTCGCATGCAACAAGATTTTCAGAAGTGCTGTCCTTTTACAGTAATACAGATAAGCTTCCTTTAGAGCCTCTCTGAAAATGTTCAAAACCTAAGATGACCCAGGATGTTTCAGAGGGCACTTGGGTTGTTGTGTTCCTATGCCTATAGAGGTGTAATTGGTTTCAGAATTTAGCAGATATTGCTATATTCACTAGGTTCCAATGGACAGAGTTTTCCTACACTCCTCTGGATTCCCAGCACTCACCAGGGACTCATGACAGGCCTGTGGAATAAAACCAGGGTTAAGGGGGGGAAGAATCTGCAAACATCCCAAAAGCATACAACACACCTCAGATGCTCAAGGGGCTTCGGTGGGAGGGGCAAAAACCTTTCTTCAATTTTAATATAACTACTTATGATTACTGAAGGAAAAAAGCTGCCCAACAAGGAATGACCCAAGGAAAGGGGCTAATTTAGCATTCATTCACCACTTAATCCACTTTTTTATGGAAATGAAAGAACACTTCAGCAAAAAATGTTTGCCAGCACCAACTCAACTCTGAACCCTGATCTCAATCCTCAGTTGAGGGCACCCAGAATGACAGATTATGGTAAATTAAAATATTTTATCTAAGTGTGGAACATGCGTTAGGAAGGAGAGAAGGAAGAAAAGGGAAGCTCTAAGAAAAATAAATAGTTGGGCAGAAAAAGATGCAACTATAACCAGGGAGGAATATGAATCCTCAACATTACACAGCCCTCCAGAAAGATACTGTTGACTGTGTATGACCAGTCCTAAGCAACACATGCTCTGGAAATCTTTCAAAGTTGGTTCAAAATGTTGTATGGAGGAATTCAAAGATGGCGTCAATTGCAGCTGAGGAAGAGGTGCATGGCTGTCCCAGATACATTGAGAAAACTTCTGAACAACTACGTTAAGCAGAAATTTATTTCACACTCTATGATTGGGCAGGAATTGATCAGAAGGAAAATTAATTACTATAAAACTCTTAACTGTGACAAGCAGGCCTACACCTTCTGTCTGCAGCTGCTAGAAGCTGCAAAATGAAGTACTTCTATTTAAATTCAGTATGTCTGAAGTAGAACACATATGTCATCGGAGGTCTTGTATACCCAGTGAGATAATCCCTTTGGTAACTTGGGCCATTCCCGGGGAGGGCTTTAAAAAGGAGTGAAACCTTGAATCTGACTATTCAAAGGGGAGTAGAACACCATGTTAATGTGTTTTCAGTGTGTGGTGTTTTTTTTTTTGTTTGTTTTTTTGTTTTTGAAGCAGAAAAGCTGCTATGTTCTGAATGAACTTGAGCTGTTTTTAAGGTTGGCACTTTCACTCTTCGACATAGAGTGTGACAGATATGGCAGTTTCCTGCCACTATCTTTGGAAGATCTTATTGTATTAGTTTATGTATCATTGTGGGCTAGGGACTGTATATAATTCTGTAGGTGACCACAGTTCCTCCAGGAACTAAGAGCAGTGTGGAGTTATCCCCACACTTGCCCTGAAAGGGTTAAGGCAGCCAGAGGGGCCAATTAGCCTATTATGTGGCAAGGGGGGGAGGGGATTAAGACTGCAAGAGAAGCCTTAATTAAAAGAAGCTCACCTGTGCAGGAACAGGTGGGGCATATAGAAGCCAGGAAACTGGCAACAGAAGTGCTGGGTTACTGGGAAAAACTGTAAAAAGAAAAAAGAAAAGGAGTACTTGTGGCACCTTAGAGACTAACCAGTTTATTTGAGCATGAGCTTTCATGAGCTACAGCTCACTTCATCGGATGCATAGCAAAGGGAAAAAAAAAGCATAGGGAAAAACTGTAGTCTCTGGGAAGAAGAAGGAGGAGTGTTAGAGCTGTTGAGGTGAGTAGCCTGCAGTTGCTCCCTGGGAGGAGGGAGTGGTGAAGCTGGCAGACCCAGAGAAGCAAGGGCAAGCTAGAAGGTTAGAAAAGGGCTTGGAGAAATCCAGCAAGGTACAGAGTGGAACAGACCTTGGCTGCTGACTAGAGGGTCCCTGAGCTGGAAACTGGAGTATAGGTTGGGTCTGGGTTTCTTCAATCAGTCATTGGGGAAGTAGCACTGGCAGGGCAGTGCATAGGAAGACTATCTGAGCCTGTTTTTGCAGAGGAGATTCCACCCCCCCAGGGAAACCACAATAGTGGCCTGGCTGGAGGGCTGAGGGACAAAGGGGCTGCAGCTGGAATGAGAGAATGGCTGGAGACAGAGGTGGAGGGACAACTTGCACTTGTAGGAAGAGGTGTTGACCTGGGGACTTATTCCCCAGAATGGCTAGGAAGAGGCACCCTACCTGCAGTGAGTGGAGAACACTATCACAGGTGTGATTAGAAAAATCCACTCAGGCTGTAACTCCTCCAGAGAAGTACACCACTTTCAGAGCTCACATATACTGCTTCAAACAGGATTCCTCAGAGACCAACAAAGAGAGGACTTTTTGGGTAAATAGGTTGAGTTTAAACTGACTCCTGGGCTTCTTTCTGATCCAGCAAATGGACAAGACCTTCTGCCCAAGGGATCTTTCCTGGGAAGGGTTGGAAGTACTTTGGCCTACTGAAGCGACCTAAGACTTCTGGTAAACTGTCAGTGTAACTCCAACAGACCTTGGTTGTCAGCAGGCAGGATCAAACCTGCGATCTCTGGAGCTTAGTGCATGAGCCTCTGCAGCATGAGCTAAAAGCCAACTGGCTGTTAGCTAAGGCTGTAGAGCAAACTCATTAATCTCTCTTTAAGTGGTCTCAGTGCCACTAGATAGGACAAAATACCATACCCAGGAGGTGTGTGGGTTACATTAGCATGCATATAGGAACTTTTTTTAAATGTTTTCTCTGTAATGCTTTCATTTTAAGAATAAATGTCCTTATATGTGAAGAGCTGTGTGGTAACTTACAACTGCTGGCAATATGGTGATCATAAGTCTTCAGAGAGAAAGCAAAAGCATAGTCACTGGCCTCTTTAGGCAGTCTGGCTTGCTGGGAATATCAATGTAGGTAGAGAACTGCAGCCTGGAAAAATCCTGGGGAGGTAGGAGAGAGACATGGGTTTCTGCCACAGGTGCCAACTCCATGGGTGCTCTGGGGCTGGAGCACCCATGGGGGGGGGGAAGTGGGTGCTCAGCACCCACCAGCGGCCCTGCTGATCAGCTCCTCTTGATCTGCCTGTCTGCTAGTGATCAGCGGCATGCAGGAGGTGCTGGGGAGGAGCGAAGACAGTGTGCGCTTGGGGGACGAATGGGGCAGGAAGAGACTGGGAGGAGTGGGGATGGGAAGGGGAGGGATGGGGTCTAGGAACCCAGGCCTTTTTAAATTGCCTGGGTGGGCCACAGGGCAGTGGCTCCTAGGCGCATGTGGGGTGGTACCGGCAGGGGCGAAGGCAGCCAGGTGGGCATGTGGAAGCCCTGGCTGTGCAGGAAGAGAATGTGCAGCCAGTAGCTTGCGGGGCACTAGCCAGTGGACACGCAGCACTGCCCAAATGTCAGGCAGACCACGTCCTTATGGGCCAGGGGCCCATTGACTGTTCTGCCCTGGGGCCTAGAATTGCTGTCGGTGGGCTTGAAGACTGCCATTCGTTATTTAATTCACCCAGTGTGGCTTTTAAAATTAAGGTTTTGGGATTAAGTTGTTTTTTGTTTTTTTTTATCGCTAACGTTTTGCAATATGTAAATGTATATTTACAGAGATAGCTGTAACATCACACTGAACCCCTTTGTGCTTGTTATATTACACACACTCAAACTGAAATTCGCCTTTTTGCCAGAGTGCCTTGCTCAGTGAACAGTGTGTTTTATCATGAAGATTGTATATTTGGTTTGTGATCATGTTTAATGAAGAGTAACTTTTCAGTATTTGGTGAAACAGAATGTCTCCATAATATGGAAATCACTAACAGAGGTACAACTCGTTTGCACACTAGGTGGTGCAACAGTAACACCTGAAAAAATAATTTTTACAGAGAACAGTTCAGTGCTGGTGGATTTCAATCAGTCTGCAAATTCATATAGAGCCCTAGGACTATGACTGAGGGTCATATAATCCCTCCAGCACAGATGAGAACAATGAGCCTTTGAGGACTCTTGTCACAAGAGGTTGCCTGGCATGAGAGCTGAAGTTTTTTTTTTGTTTGTTAGATAAATAATAAACAACAGAATAACATAAAAACTAAATTATAAACATCCTTAAAATGTTTGTGTGGCCATGACAGCCCAAGACCCTATTTCCAGTACTGGTGTTCATTCATTTAGAGTACAATGATATTTATTTGCTGGAAGCATGTTTAAAACCAGGCCCAGGTTAAGGAAATCCTGGGGCTCTAGTTCCCTCTCTCAAAAAATAACTCTTCCTTAAGTGCTCACCCTAAATAGCTTCCCAGAATTGAACTCATGTCTGTGTGTATATTGAGCTTTTAACCATACTCTCGCTCTTGGGGTTTTTTTTTGTTTTTTGTTTTTATTTTTAGTTTTAGTTTAGTTATAAGAATTGACTGTATGCATGTATTTGGGTAAGATCTGGACTAGTCCAAAAACTTGGGAGGTAATAGGCCCAATCCTTTGGGATTGGTAGAACCTTTTGTTTTATATGATGAAATAAGATTTTCATAAATCTTCATCATATTTGACATGGGTATCTGGATGGAGGCGTGAAGCTGGGTTACTTCAAGGGAACTGTGTTATTGGCTTCTGGGCAACCCGTGAGGTAATAAAGAAGCTGTTTTATGCTGGCTTGGTAAATCTAAGTATTGAAAATATCCACCGGCTTTGGGGATTATCTACCCCATTCTTTGCAGTTCACCCTAATTGAATGACTGCAACTGGCCCCCACTGGGACCCTAGTCACAGGACCATATTAGCTCATGGTTTCAAGCATTTGTGTGCCAAAACCCAAAAAACAAAAACAGAAGGGAAGAGAGCCAATGGGGTCTTGCATTGCACAGTTATGTCTATAGTGCATTAGTCACAGGAGTTTGTCACCGATCAATGAGGAAAGAGCATGAATGGACAGTTCTACCCCCAGCACAAGACAAATATATTTTATAGAGACTTGATCCCTGTCCTGAGAAGTTTATCATAGACACCTATGATTCTATGTAATATGTGCAAGTTTATAAAGTAGAAGAAGAGTATAGACCGAAAATAGTCATATGATGATTGATTAAAGCTGGGATTTTCAAAGACGCCTAATGGAAGTTAGGTGATTTAGAAACCTCCTTTCCTTAGGCTCTTAATCTCAGCCTAAATATGTTTCTTCCAGGTAGCATTTTACATGTCAATAAATCTTGATATTCATGGAAACACAATAGTATGTAACTGTGTCTATTTAATATATTCTAAGGGCCCTGTTCTTAAATTTCTGCACATGAGCCCAGCTGTGAAAATATATGTGGTGTGATTAAGCTGCTTCTTCTCTGCCTTGGTGGGTCCCGTGCTTCTGTTTAGCAGTGGGCTAGGGTATTCCTCTTTCCCTCAGTTTTCCCCCATGTCCCTGGGCTTGCTGCCAACACCCTGCTGGAGCAGGGTTCCAGCATCTGCACCACCAAGCTCTCCAGTAGCTCACCTTCCTCTCTCAGTTCCTAGTGCATGCCCCTGTCTGACTGGAGGGGAGGCTTTAATAGATTCTGGCAGGCTCTTGATTGGCCCCAGGTGTCCTAATTAACCTAGAGTAACCCTGTTCACCTACTAAGGGAAAAGGGACCTGCCTATCCTGGGTCTAATATACCTGCCTTTGTGCAGAGTGTGCAAGGCACCAGTGGCAGCTGCAGGAGACACCATCCACTCAGCCCAGGAAGATGCTCTCAGTCCACATGATTGCTGCCCTCGCCCGTTCACTGCCCGGGTAGGCTGGCCTGGTTTCCAGAAATGCCCTGGGTGCAACATTCGTTGCTACAAGGAGCATTCTCCTGTAGCTGTCTGGCCTGACCCGGTCACAGTAGACACATTACACCCAACAAGAAACCAAGCAGTAGCAGACTGGGGAGTGTTCTAGGCAGAAGCTCTACAGTAAAGCATAGAGAGAAAAAAATTGGTATGATATAGTTTTTCCTAACAATAGGCAAGCTGGTAGCAATGCCAATAGCTAAGTTTATCTAACACTATCCATTATAAGGACCTGTTTTCTGTTACTTATAACTCTGCCAAACTTTAAGCATTCAGGCTGAAATTTTCCACACTGAGTGTTTGCTCAAGCTGACTTTTTTATTTTAAAACATTTCAGCAAAAACTACAAGGCAAGGAAGTGTTTGAAGCCTTTGTTGTTAAAGACCAAACTGCGATCATCAAGATGGACCTCAATAAAATGCTTAGAGGAAATTGGAACAATAAAAATGTCCCGCTTAAAGAAGAAACAGTGCAGATTCTAGTCAAAGAGGAGGCCATGACTTACGCCCTCAGCATGGCCTAGAGTAGGGGTGGGCAAACTTTTTGGCCTGAGGGCCACATTGGGGTGCAAAACTGTATGGAGGACTGAGTAGGGAAGACTGTGCCCCCCAAACAGCCTGGCCCCTGCCCACTATTTGCTCCCTCCCACTTCCTGATTGTCCCTCTCAGAACCCCTGACCCATCCAACCTGCCCCTGCTCTTTGTCCCCTGACTGCCCCCCTGGGACCCCACCCCCTATTGAACCCCCCCACTCCTTGTCCCCTGACTGCCCTGACCCCTATCCAACCCTCCCTGTCCCCTGACAGGCCCCCTGGGACTCCCACGCCCTATCCAACCCCCGTGATCCCAAGCACTTCTGCCCCATCCAACTGCTCCCTGTCCCCTGACTGCCCCCCAGGACCCCCTTACCATGCTGCTCAGAGCAGCAAGAGCTCACAGCCCTGCTGCCTGCATGGCTGTGTGGGAGGGGGACTAGCCTCCCGGGCCAGGAGCTCAGGGGCTGGGCAGGACGGTCCTGCTGGCCGGATGTGGCCCGCGGGACGTAGTTTGCCCACCTCTGGCCTAGAGGTTCACAATCCCATTCTTTCTCAACAGTGAAGGAAGAAGTGGATGGGATACTGTAATAGAACATATTACTGAGACAGAGTGATGTGCCATACCCTTCAGTGCCCATTGGCAGGGGGAGGAACTGATCCATCTGTATGATCCATCTGTATCTGCGTAGACCTAAAGAGCATCACTGCAAAATTGGAAAGATGTATGCTTTCCAAAGTGGAAATTATGGTCTCCAATTAACAGTCTCTTCAGCAAATGCAGTTTATAGCTTCTGACAAGTTCTGTTCCATTACGACAATGCTAACCCAACAACTTTAAGATGCTGTTCAGAAAATACTGCTTTTTGTCACCTCACATTCAGAATCCTAGACATCCCAGGAAACTTCCAGAGGAAAATAGGTGAGATTCTGCAAGTTTATGCACGGTCTGAGGAAGAACATAACATTCTTAAGGCAACTGAGACTGCTGGACTAAAATTATACAAAGAAAAATGAATGCAACGCTAAATACAACTTCAGCCCGTAGGGCATGTGATCAAGAGAAGATGAAGGCAAATCAGAAAAAAATCAAAGTTAGAGTTGAAATGCAAGCACTTAAAGATTGTATTGGGACTGATGCATCTCTAATGTAATACAACTTGGGAGCAAATTAATACCAAAATGATTCCTTTTAAGCGGTTCATAAAGAATTTGGCTTTTAACAATTTCTATGTGGATCTGGACCAGAGCACAGGAATATATTTTTGAGGATTTATCTACAGTAGAACCTGAGAGTTACAAACACCTTTGGAATGGAGGTTGGTTGTAACTCTGAACAAAATGTTATGGTTGTTCTTTCAAAAGTTTACAACTGAACATTGACTTAATACAGCTGGAAAAATGCTGCTTTTAGTCATTTTAATTTAAATGAAACAAGCACAGAAACAGTTTCCTTACCTCGTCAAATATTTTTTAAATTTTCTTTTTTATGTAGCTTACATTTAACACAGTACTGTACAGTGTGTGTGTGTGGGTTTTTTTTTTTTTCCTCTGCTGCCTGATTGCATATTACCAGTTCCAAATGAGGAGTGTGGTTGACTGGTCAGTTTGTAACTCTGGTGTTCATAACTCTGAGGTTCTAGTGTATTTATTATATTACCATTATGGGCATGTTATGATGTCTCCAACTCTACAGCCATTTAATACATTTTATCCTACAGACAAAGTGATTTGGGATGTGACTTCCAGGATCTATGCTTTAGCCATCTTCTGTCCCATTTCAGCGTACAAGAGATATATGCTATGGGGACCTATGAAGATAAGGCAGGGGACAATGATGTTTAGGAGCCACTTATAATTTGTTTTCCTTTATTGATAGTATGTTCCACCTGGCCCTTAATACAGTGGTCTGTCAAGTGTTAAAATATTCTGCCCAGAAAATCATGTAGATGACTGCTGTGTGAGTTACCAACTTTGGAGAGAGACACAACATTAGCCAAAGTAGATACAATTATCCACCAAGAGGTGCCCTTATGAGTTTTGTGTCCTTTAATGTAGCTTGTTTGTTTGGGATTGTGGAATAGGACGTATATTCCTTACCAGGGTACTGATGGTGAGAATGAACCGGATTCCTGCAATGCATTCTTTTTGGGCCTGGACAGAAGTTCCAAATCTCTTCGTTTGCTGTAAATGTACATGTAAATTGTTAAGATGTGGAGTCTCCAGTTTACTTTGTTCTAGTTTAACTCAACAGAGCTCAAAAGGGTGAGTTTTGGTGATGACTATATATATTTTTTGCTGTGAATCTCCATTATTCCCTCCTACCATGATGTTTTCTCTGGGAGAAAGATGTGTTCTATTCATTTAAATCCCTTTGTTTGGTCCTTCTGTGAAACAACCTCTGACAGTGTATTCATCTCCTCCCTTATTTACAGCTTCATTTTAGGCTCAGTGTTTCACTTGCCAGTAGACAGACACTGCATTATTTGCCTAACTTGGATCAGGGTTAGGTCTCTGTTTCTTGGAAACCTCTCTCAGGATCTCCATAATCCTTTCTCTGAGGAAAACATTAGCTCCAGCTGAGCGAAATTCTGCTTCAGGCAACAACACAGAATTTATTGTTCTCTTAAAGGTTTTTTTGTTGTTTTTAAACTTAATTTAACATGTTTTTCAATTAAGATCAATGGATCTGAGACCTCCATTCATGAGCCACCTGGAAGCAGCAGATTCTCTTTCAAGCATAATTAGATTCTTTCCTGGGAGACCAAATGTTTGTACTGCCAGCTCAATGCACTGAAAAAAATGCCTAATAGTCAGGTACTGCAGCTATAGAATACTTAAAGGCCAAGCAAAAGTCCCTTTTGCAAAGAAGAATCTGGATTCAATGACACAAGCTAGCAGAGGTTCAGTTTGTTACAGAATGACTAGTGTCTGTAGGAGGAGCTGCAGCTTCCTTGTGCAGTGCATTCCCTGGTGCCTACAAAGCAGCAGTTGTGTGTAATTGCAGGAAAGGTAAACTCAATTGCTTCTACAATAGGAAGAGTGCCAAGGATCAGCTGAAGATACCAGGGCCAGATGGAATTTTTGTAAAACTTATTTAACATGCTTAGTGTAGATGGAGCTATCTATTATGGAAAAAGCCTAACTCTACAGGTGCCCCATAAGTAACCTATATTAAGGATAGTCTATGAATACCAATTCTTATCGGTATAGATTGCTTACATGTTACAGGATGGGGGGGGGGGAACTAAAACAATTATTGCTATTTGCTGAGAGATAAACAGCCTATTGGGCTTTCAAAGGGATGGATAAACTGATTCTTGGTTTTATGGTAGCAGCTAGAGGCTCCAACGAAAAATCAGGGTTCGATTATGAAAAGGCACTGTACAAACTCATAGTAACAGACAACCCATGCCCAGAACCATTATCAATCCAAATAAACAAAACTGACAAAGGATGGGTGGACCAAAGGAAGGATTATTTTCTCCATTTCATATTTAGCTAAATGAAGTCCAGCGAGAGATTAAATTATTTGTCTAAGGTGATATAGGGAGTGTATGGCTACGCTAAGAATTTTAATTTGAGTTCTACTACAGTGCCTTCTCCACAGGTACACGAACTAACATATTACCAGAACTGCAGCACAGTACTTTGGAGTATGTAACCAATTGAAATGTATTAACGGTGAACTCTGCTAAAGTTATGAGGCAGTCTAATTGAACTCTGCAATATGTATTAATCTGACCATCAAAAAGTGTAACACTTATCCCATAGCAGAAGTGCTAGATGTCTGAAAGGGAAGTACCATATTTTTCGCTTCTTGGTCTTGGTTCAGTTAATGAGACTGAATATAACATAATTTATCGTTACTTTAGTAGCACCAGCAGCCCATCTAGTGCAGGCTGATCACAAACACGAAACACAGCTTTTCAATTCTAAGTAATTGCTGCTTTGGCTCTCATGGGAAAGCAGAGACTGGTTTAGCTTCCAATTCACTCTGTTACAGAGGATGATAACTTAGGATAGTGCTAATCAAAAGTAGACTTTTATAATTATGTACATCTGTCTCAAAACCATCTAGTTGTGCACATAACTGGCCACCATGAACACTTTCTTACTGCTGTGACCCATTCTTCTCTCCCTCCCTCCCCCCCACCATTCCTTTCTGTACTTTGTTTTGGACTGACCTGTTCGGAGTAGGAACCGTCTTCTGTGTGCTTTATACAATGCCACGCACAAAGGGGCCCTCAATCCTGATTGGGGCCTTTGCAGACTACCATCATAAAATTAAATAGTACTAGTGATGATGATCCAACACAAATCAATCAGATTGTTGTACAGAAGCCTTTTCAGACCAGAGGACTATTTGAATGGCACCTCTGAGCAGTTATGTCATGAAGTCCTGATACAAAGGTAGGAGGTTAAGGTCACATAGGCACTAGGCAGAGGGGTCTGGCTATTTTGAAGGATTTAGTGGAGCCCCTATACAGAAGGATGAAGGTTTGGACTTATTTTGTTTACCCTGGAAAGGAAGGATTCTTAGTCTGGCTAGAGACTGTACCAGCAAAGGGAAACTAAGGCACAGAAGCAGGAAAACAACTACAACAGGGAAACTGAGGCATGGACATGCTTCTACAGTGGCTGATGATTGACTATGTCAGAATGTTACAAAACTGAATTCTCCTCTCTGCGGAGCTAAAATGAGAATGAAGCCCTATCCAACCTATTTTCACAGGCCATCAAAGGAGTTAAGGAACTATGTTTAAATCCATTTTAAAGTGATTCCAGCTAAACTAATTTGTAATGTGACATGGTCAGCCAGTGTGAATAGGTCCAAACTGTACTAAAATCCTGTTTCATACTTGTGGTGTAGCCTAGAAAGAGGTCATTTTGTTATCAAATTGGACATGTTTAAACGCAGTTTGAAGTACAGATTAAATGAGAGGAGAGTAACAAATCTTGTCCACGCTAAGAGTGGTTCAGTTCCATTGGCATTAAAAATGTCACAAGCTATAGTGTATACCAGCCACAGGCTGCTGCTGCTGCTAGTGTTTGAAGCACTGTGACATACAGCTCTGCTCTGTGCAGAATAAGTTGATGCTTTGATCAAACCTGATAGCAGCTACTGGACCAATTCTAATTTCAAATGACACCAGTGTACATTAATGGTCACACTACTAAAATCAGTTGAGTCACCACACTCAAAACAGCTGCATGTAGGAAGAAAATCTTTACCTAGGATTCCTGATATTGCTAACTCTGGTGGAGCTGAACTAGGTGCATCCTTGGTGAGGACAGTGTGGCTCTTAAGCACCCACTTCAGGAGATAAGATGGGAGGACCCCTGTATACAAGGATCTTCTGGTCTCAACTATCAAATAACTTTCTCAGCACAAAGGAGCACTAACCTCCCACCCCCCACAGGGTCCTGCTATGCATAATCTCAAACCACCTTAAGTTCCAATATGTGGGTGGGCATGTTGTCTTGCACCACCGCTCTCCCAGCCTGGTGCTAGATTGCCACTCATCCAGGTTTTACATGGACAGTTCAGTTTTTGGCTTCTGTGTCCAGGTGCCATAAAATTAGGGTTGCCAGGTGCCCAGTTTTCAAATTGAAAATGGCACCCGAACCAAAAGCCTGGTTACCATGGGGTTCAGGGGAGGCACCGGTTCATTAACCCTCACCAGCCCCTGCTCAGCCAGGGCAGCATCCTACTTACAGGCAGGCTCCCTGAGATGATCCAGTGAGTGACGGGGAGAAGAGAGAGAGAGCAGGGCCTTGGGGGAAGAGCCTCAGGGAATCTGGTTACCAGCAAATAGAAAGGTGGCAACCGAGGCAGACACAATCTCAAACAAAAAGGGTTACTCATTTTTTAAATATAGCCTTAACTGGCATACTAACTGTTAGAGTTTGAGAAACAACCCCTTCAGGAGGTATTTTTATGATGATGTCCCCATTTTCAAAGGGAGGTAGAACAGCACGACACATTTCAAAAATCAAAAAGGAATCCTACAAAAAGTGGAAACATGGATAAATTACTAAGGAGAAGTAAAAAAGAATGGCACAAGTATGTAGGGACAAAAACAGAAAGGCTGAGGAGCAAAATGAGCTACACCTAATAAGGGACATAAAAGGTAATAAGAAGAGGTTCTACAAATACATTAGGAGCAAGAGAAAGATGAAGGAAACTGTAGGCCCACTATTTAGTGGGTAAGCAG
Source organism: Natator depressus (assembly GCF_965152275.1). Taxonomy (NCBI): domain Eukaryota; kingdom Metazoa; phylum Chordata; order Testudines; family Cheloniidae; genus Natator; species Natator depressus. The sequence goes on along the minus strand of NC_134251.1, from coordinate 23,572,710 downwards.
AGCTAATAATGGATGACATCGAGAAGACTGAGGTGTTTAATACCTATTTTGCTTCAGTCTTTACTAAAAAGGTTAATGGTGACCAGATACTTAACACAATTAATATAGCAACAAGGAGGAAGGAACACAAGCCAAAATGGGGAAAATACAGGTTAAAGAATATTTAGATAATTTAGATTTAAGTCAGGAGGGCCTGATTAAATGCATCCTGTTAAGGAACTGGCTTATAACTAAACCAGGGAGAGAATGCATACAAAATTTGCAGATGACTCCAAAGGGCAGGGGAGGCTGGGGGATGGGAGGGAATTGCTAGCACTCTGGAGGACAGGATTAGAATTCAAAACAACCTTCACAAATTGGGGAACTGGTCTGAAATTGAAATTCAATAAAGATAAGTGCAAAGCACTACACTTAAGAAAGAGAAATCAAATGGGCAAATATAAAATGGGGAAATAGCTTGGTGGTAGTACTGCTGAAAAGGATCTGGGGGTTACAGTGGATCACAAATTGAATGAGTCAACAATGTGATGCAGTTGTGAAAAAGGCTAATATTCTGAAGTGTATTAACAGGAATGCCACATGTAAGACATGGGTAAATGCAGAGGCAATAGGGTCATATACCCTCTCTCCCACCAGATTTTTGCCAGGGTTTATATGCTCTTCCCTGAACTCTGCTGCATACCATCAGAACCTCTAAATTATGCCCCCCCCTCAACAGTTACACATTGTCTCTGGGTAAGCATCTCACTCTACTTGGTGCGGGTGAGGCCTCAACTGGTGTACTGTGTCCAGTTCTGGACTCCACACATTAAGATAGATCTGGACAAATTGGAGAGAGTCCAGAGGAGAGCAACAAAAAGGACAAAAGGTTTAGAAAATGTGACTGTGAGAGAGCAAAGGAAGTAAGAGGAAGTGAGGGAGCTGTCCACATGTAAGGGGACTGTTGCCTCCTTATTAACGTTCAGTGGGGGTGTTTTGGTTGGCTAGCTCCTAGTACTAAAAGGGGAAGGGTCTATGGGAAACCAGGACCCTGAGACTGATAGTCCCCAGGAACAATGGGGAGAGGCCAATGCTGCAGGTCAGCCTGAATGACAGGGCAGGCAGGCTAATCGGAGAGTCAGGAGGCCAGGGAGGTCCCGTCCTCCGTGTGAGCTGGATTTGCCTGGCTCAGACAGAGTGGGGCCAAGCTAAGGAGAAAGCAGGGGCCCAACCTAAGCTGGGGAGCAGAGCTGGGCCAGATCCAGAGGGACCAGAAAAGCAGTCCAGAGAGAGCAGACCCTGTCCTGGGAGCAGAGCTGCAGCAACCAGAGCCAGAGGGGCCAGAAAAGCAGCCCACGAAGCAGGTCAGCGCTGGGAGCAGAGTCACAGAAGCAGCCTGCAGAGCAGACCTATCCTGGGAGCGGAACTGTAGCAACCAGAGCCACAGGGGCCAAAGAAGCAGCCCAGGGAGCTGGAGGCAGAGCAGCAGCAGCAGTGCTGAGACAGAGTGGTGTAACTGGGGCTGGAGCAATCCAGAGCTGGGTGTGGTGAGCAGCTGGAGAGAGCGAGGGGGACCCTGGGCAGCGGGCCTGGCACAGGGAGACACCTCAGCCAAGAGGCTCTGCAGGCCAGGCTTGGATCGTAACCCCAACAGGGCGGGGGTGACACTGGAAAGAAGGGTCCTACCACTTAGAGCCTGAGAGCGTGTGGCCACCACCAGAGCAAGTGTCCACCCCACAGTATCCCTGCAGCACAGCCAGGGTCTGAGAAGAAGGCCTGGGACTTACAAGAAACAGACTGTCAACTGCCCTGACATTCCAGAGACACTGTTTGTGACGTTCCCTGCCACAGAGTGGGTTGATGTGTTTCCTTTAATCTTTCCCATTTTTCCTTATTCTTTTAAAAATTAATTGTTGATTAAATAACTTGCATTTGCTTTAAATTGTATGTAATGGTCAGTGGGTCAGAGAAGTGCCCAGAGAGAGAGTACCCCGGAGTGGGGACACCCTAACCCCTGTCCTAGGTTACCACAGCTGGGTTGGGGGTCGAGCCCCCCAGGAATCCTGGGCCCAGCCCCGTTGGGGTTACGAGGACTCTGCCAGAAAAGGAGAGTGGAAGGGGAGTCGTCAAGGACAGGGAGGCCACTGGGTAAAGGAAGTGGGAGCGAGGACTCAGATCCTTTCGCTAGCCCACTTCACCGGGGTAGTACAGAAGCCAGGAAAGTTCCCCACAATAGCGGGACTGTTCCCCCGCTTACACACAGGAGACTTGAAGCCTGGAGCAGACATGCTAAATGAACTAACCAGAGACACCTGATGTGGAGAGGGAACTGCAAGCAGCTGGCTCCTTATAAGAGAGCTGAAGTAATTGTTTGGGAGAACTGACCCTGGGATGTCTATAAAGAAGTCTTCTCTGAGCAGGATAGCTGCAAGCCAAAGCCAGGTTCTGAGGTAAGTGCTATGCCTTAGAAAACAGATTTTTGGGACTCTGAGTTTTGTTTTGAGTTACTGTCTATATATACCTGCAACCCCCAAAAGGGTGGCAATTGGACAAGCAACTGTGTGGAGTTCCTGTGAAGGAAAGAAGCCTGGAAGTGGGGGACTAGAGGGCAGAGCAGTGGCACCTTCTACAATGACCTATGAAGAAAAGTTAAAACTGTCCATGTTTCTTGGGGGGGGGGGATACTGAGGAGGAAATCTGATATGCCTTCACATATATTAAGGGCTGTTATTAAGAGGATGGTGACTGATCAGTTGTTCTACATGTTCACTGAAAGGTAGGATGGGATGTAACCAGCTTAATCTGAAGCAAAGGAGGGTTAGATATTAGGAAAAGCTTTCTAACTATGAGGGTAGTTCAGCTCTGGAACAGGCTTCCAAGGGTGGTTTTGGAATTCCATCTTTGAAGGGTTTTAAGAACAGGCTAGACAAATATGTGAGGGATGGTCTAGGTGTATTGGGTCCTGCCTCAGTGCAGGGTGTGGGGCTGGACTAGATGACTTCTTGAGGTCCCTTCCAGTTCTATATTTCTATGACTCTATCAATTTTTACTCCTTAGGGGCTCAATCCTGGAAGGTTCTGAGCACTATAGTGGAACTACTACATGTGCTTAAAATTAATCATATGCCTAAATGCTTTGCTAGATAAGGGCAAGAGCATGCAGGGCTTTTCAGGATTGAGGCCTATAAAGAGACAACATGGCTATATTTTACTAAACTTGACCTAAGTGTTTCTCCACCCTGTTTGTATTAGTTCTGTGTGGTTGTGTTTTTTTTTTTAAATAAAAGTTATAAAACAATCATTTGTTTGTAAAAAGGCTGTTTGCTCTGCAGCTCATTAACCTCTAGAGAGCTGTTAATTATTATTGAAAACATTCCATCTTTCCAGGGTGCTAGGAAACTACATGACACAACCTTTTCCCAAGGTTAAACATATTTACAAGTGCTAAGGTACATGTTGCAATAACTCAGTGTGCTATATGTGCAAAAGAGCAGGTGGCTAACATGAGCATGAATAACTGTCTCACTCCTCAATTAACTGTTTATAGAGATGGAAGATTTTAGGCCATAGTGGCCCGTCTCCTCCAGTTTTAGATTCTAATTTAGTATTTCCATTCATTTAGTTGCCTTACTATTTCCATCTCTCACTTTGCAGTGTCCACTCACTGGTTAATAGCCACACTAACCTCTTGTGTGTGCCTCAGTCAGTTACTACTTAGAATTACTAAAGTTTAAAAAGTGTGCATGCATATGCAGAATGACCAATGCCCTGAGCACAAAGCTTAATACAGATAGAACCATTTAGTTCCATTCCTCAGCGTAAATGGTTTGGTTAATATTATTCTGAAGTTGTCATGTACATCCCAATTACAACAACACATTCTTAACTAAATAGGTCTTTTGCGGATTTTGATGCTGAATTCTTTCTCAGGTGGTGGATTCATCTTCATAGACTCACACTTTAAGGTCAGAAGGGACTATTATGATCATACAGTCTAATCTCCTGCACATTGCAGGCCACAAAACCTCACCCACCCACCCACTCACTCCTGTAATAGACCTCTGGTTGAGTTACTGAAGCCCTCAAATCATGGTTTAGAAACTTCAAGTTACAGAAAATCCACCAAGACTTAATTTAAAGCAAGAGACAACAATTAGTGATATACAGCTTGAGTGCCAAGTGATCAGGGGAAACACTGCAGTTTTAAATTCATTTTTGAAAAATTGAAAATGAAAGCTCTTACAAGAGTTTTCCGCCTATGGCGTATGTTCCCGTGTAACATGCACATCTGAGATGGGTCTGTCGAAATATGGAATGATTGCACTAATGTATCAGATTGAAAGAGGCTACAAATTGTGGAGATGTCAGAGCATGGACTCTTTTGGACTCTTGCATCTGGCATCAAGCAGACCTTTATGCATCAAAGGAAGACTTTCTTCAGTGATGTTTGCGGGGGGGCAGGGAAGGGAGTACACTCTTTTCTGCATAATAATGAGAAACTAACATAATCCAAAAGCGAAGAAACTCAAGAGTGAAGACTGCTGCCTTTGCTGAAGGGGAGAGGTAACATGCACCATGTTAGAAGCTCCAGTCACCAGCTCAGCCTGGCAGTCTCAAATTATGATTGCAGCAACTTTCACATAAAGCTCCAGCAAACTTGCACATTATAGAATAATATTTTGCCTGTTCCCTTACTGGCCTGTATCTTTCTGAAAAATCTAGCAACCAGAATTTTTCCTTCAGTAATGTGGATTAGTATAGGGTGTATACAGTCACCTACTTGTCCACTTCTCCCACAAGAACCTTTGAGCTTTCTCTCATGCTCTCTATTATGCAAATATTATTCCATGAAGAATATACATAAAGCCACTGGTCTATCTGCTTTCAAATATCATCTTAAGGTTCATTTCTACCATGATGCCTAAAGAACATTGACAGCTGATAAAGGATAAGCAGCTGTCAGGATAAGACTACTCCTACTGATATGCTTACTTGCCTCCTTATTACTCCTTTTGAGCTCTGCCTTCTCTCACAACACACTTTTACAGAGCATGTCCCACAGTCTTCTACCTATTAAACCTGAAATTTCACTCTACTTTATATTACATGCATGTGCACAACTAGTAGGGTCCTTAAACATCTCTTGAAAGGAATTTTTCAGTTTATATGTACAGGCATGCACAGTGCTAATAGAATGTTTATCATTAATTTAATCATTTAACATAATTCTATGTGTATGTGCAAAGTACCGTTTTAAATCCCTGTAACTTGGCTAAATTAAATCTGATTTTCAGTGAGCTAATTACAGGCAAATCTAACAATGTGAAGTCCCTGCCATATTTCAGGTTTTCCTCACTTGCTGATGAGGTGCTAAAGCTATTCAGGAAAAAAGTTACAAACATTCCTTGTTAGCAGTAAAGCACATCTTTATACCAGGGTTTCTCAAACTGGGGGTTATGACCCTCTTAGAGAGCTGCAAGGTTCTTACATGGAGGGGGGAGGGAGGGTCACAAGCTGTCAGCCTGCACTGCCAAACCCCGCTTCACCTCCAGCATTTATAATAGGGTTAAATGTAAAATAATGTGGTTTTAATTTGGAGGGAGGGGTCACTCAGAGGTTTGCTGTGTGAATGGGGTCACCAATACAAAAGTTTGAGAACCTTATGTTGGGGCTAATTTAGCTACAACAAATCAGGAGAAAGATCTTGGAGTCATTGTGGATAGTTCTCTGAAGATGTCCACGCAGTGTGCAGTGGCAGTCAAAAAAGCAAACCGGATATTAGGAATCATTAAAAAAGGGATTGAGAATAAGATGGAGACTATCTTATTGCCCTTGTATAAATCCATGGTACGCCCACATCTTGAATACTGCGTACAGATGTGGTCCCCTCATATCAAAAAAGATATACTGGCATTAGAAAAGATTCAGAAAAAGGCAACTAAAATGGTTAGGGGTTTGGAATGGGTCCCATATGAGGAGAAATTAAAGAGGCTAGGACTTTTCAGCTTGGAAAAGAGGAGACTAAGGGGGGATATGATAGAGGTATATAAAATCATGAGAAAGTGAATAAGGAAAAGTTATTTACTTGTTCCCATAAGAACTAGGGCCCACAAAATGAAATTAAGGGGTAGCAGGTTTAAAACAAATAAAAGGAAGTTTTTCTTCACTCAGCGCACAGTCAACCTGTGGAACTCCTTGTATGAGGAGGTTGTGAAGGCTAGGACTATAACAGGGTTTAAAAGAGAACTGGATAAATTCAGGGAGGTTAAGTCCATTAATGGCTATTAGCCAGGATGGGTAAGGAATGGTGTCCCTAGCATCTGTTTGTCAGAGGGTGGAGATGGATGGCAGGAGAGAGATCACTAGATCCTTACCTGTTAGGTTCACTCCCTCCAGGACACCTAGCATTGGCTGCTGTCAGTAGACAGGCTACTGGGCTGGATGGACCTTTGGTCTGACCCAGAATTGGTCATTCTTATGTTCTTAACCACTTCTTTATACGGTCTGGTTGAAAGTGGCTCAGCCATTTTTGATGAAAACTTCAGACTGAGAGCAAGTGTGTCAAATTTCAGCCAACAGATAAAACATTAAATTTATTAACTGAATATGACCTTTTAGAATGAAAATGTTTAGGCAATTTAAACCATAAGTCTCTCTACATACACTGTCTATATTTATAATTCCAGAGAAGCAGCTCAGCTACTCAGCCCTCGAAACAAGAGCACTGCTATCAGATGGACAAAAAACATTTGGCACACTCAATCTGCTGGAAAAAAATGTAATCTGTCTAGTCTCTGGGAGACTTTAAGGACACTGGAGAGCTGCAGAACTGACTGTTCTGGTCAAAAGAAGATCCTAGAGTTGCTTCATATTAACACCATATTTGCATATAACGTTTCTTAAAATATATATGTATATTTTAAATATGGTTTGTTCCATCTCCCATTCATCTTAATAATGGGGCTCTGTCCAGCTCAAACTTTCTTTAACCTGCTGCTTATTCACTTGTCTGTCAAGGAATCAGGCAGTGCAAGTACTGCTCGACTTCCTTCCCCAAATACACCACAGACCTAAGTTCTGTGAGCAGGACTCTCATTTCTAAGCCACAAGAGGAAATGAAAAGTAGATCTTAATGAAGTCAGAATTCAAATATTGGGAGGGGGACATGTGGAGGAAGGTTTGTGGGGTGCAGCTGGGCCCAGGCCAGCCCCCATGGGGGCTGGCCAACTTTCTAATCGCACAAAACCAAAGATCCCTGCCCCAGCCCTTCTCCGTGGCCCCGCCGCCCACCCCTCCCCACTCACTCTATCCCACCCTTCCCTCTGTCGCTCACTCTCCCCCACCCTCACCCCAGAAATGAGGGGTTCAGGGTGTGGGAGGGGGCTCTGGTTAGGGTGTAGGGGGGCAGGCTCTGGGATGGGGATGAGGGGTTTGGGGTGCAGGAGGGGGCTCTGGGCTGGGGGGTAGAGCCAAGGGGTTTGGAGAGTGGGAGGGGGCTCGGGCAGGGCATTGGGGATGCGGAGATCTGTGTGGATGGGGTGTAGGCTCTGGGAGGGAGTTTGGGTGCGGGAGAGGTCTCAGGGGTGGGGGAGAGGTGCAGGAGAGAGTGCGGGATGCAGGCTCTGGGAGGGAGTTTGGGTGCGGGAGGGGGCTCAGAGCTGGGGCAGGGTATTGGGGTGCACAAGGGGGTACAAGGAGCAGGCTCTGGGCACTTACTTCGAGGGGCTCCCCAGAAGTGGTGACATGTCCCTCGGCTCCTCAATGGATAGGCCAGGCAGGATGCATGCTGCCTCTGCCCACAGGCACTGCCTCCACAGTTCCCATTGGCCACAGGTCCTGGCCAATGGAAAATGCGGAGCTGACGCTTGGGGCGGGGGGAGTGCACGGAGCCCCCTGGCTGTCCCTCCACCTAGAAGCCCAAGGGATATGTTGCAGTTTCCAGGAGCCACATGGAACCAGGTAGGGAGCCTGCCAGCCCTGCGAACTGGACTTTTAACAGCCCAGTGGTGCTGACCGGAGCTGACAGGGTCCCTTTTCGACCAGGTTTCTGGTTGAAAACCGGATACCTGGCAACCCTAGGGAGCACTACCCTGCTCTGCTCCTGGCCTAGGGCCCCAGCCTCAGTCTCCTTACCGCTGTCCGCGGCCCTTCTCCCAGCCCTGGCTGGGGGGTCGGGGGGTGTGCTGACAGGAGGAAGGGGGAGTGTGAGGTGTAAAGTTTGGGGACCACTGGTCTAGGGAATAGTCTTATTGAGAGTGGTAGAAATACTTCCATCTCCTCAGACTGTAAATCCCAGTAAATCACCTGCCAGTAGAATAGTCAACTGAGATACCTCTGTTTAATTTCAGTATCCAGAGAAGACACAAGTAACGCTGTGTGAATTACTTTTTTAGTATTAAGATATTACAAAAGAAACCCTAGTTTCAGATCAAACTGAAAATAATTTTTTTCCCAAACTTTTTGGTTAATTGAAAAATCTAAAAAATGTACATTTCAGGTGGAACTAAACATTTTCATTTTTAAAACTGAAAACTCTAAACTCTAAAAACTGAAAAATTCTAAACCAGCTCTGTAGCATCTGTTACTGCTGCTCTGCTTTGTCAAGCTAACTTTGGTTAGACAAATTCCTGGAGATTGTCATGTGATGAAATCTTTAATTTAAAAAATAATATTTAATTCCTGGAGACTCCAGGACAATCCTGGAGGGTTGGCAACCAGTGAGTCTCTCTTGTCTCACCTTAAAGACTAACCAATTTATTTGAGCATGAGCTTTCATGAGCTACAGCTCACTTCATCGGATGCATGAAGTGAGCTGTAGCTCACGAAAGCTCATGCTCAAATAAACTGGTTAGTCTCTAAGGTGCCACAAGTACTCCTTTTCTTTTTGCGAATACAGACTAACACGGCTGTTACTCTGAAACTTGTCTCACCTTGGTATTCTCTCCCTCTTTCTCCTACTGGTCTTCAGCAGAGTGCTGAACTGGGACTAAAAAAGCCTATCAGAATTTTAAATGTATTTGGGAACGGCACAGCAACCAGAACAGTTCTCTTCACGGGACATTAAGCAAAATTTCTGTGCTATAAGCCCAGCCCGCCTTTAGGCCCAAATAAGCATCCCCTCCAAATAAAACAAATCCAAACATATGCAGCCCTCAACTCAAAAAATTAAAGTGCCTTTTAAAAAAAGAGTCCAATTCTGTTTATTATAAGCAGAGTTCTGGCAACATCAGTTAACTGATTGGATAATTAGACTATAAGCCATTTAGAAATTCTCCCTTGGGCAAGTTAGGAAGATAAAGAAGAAGGCTTCTCAGGTAATTATAATGGCTAACTTTCCTCATTTGAGTTTCAGATCAACTTCTTTTAGCACCTCACAAACAGAGAACTCTGGAAAATTTACTCTGAAAGTAGGCCCAGACATCAGGTAAGTAAGGCACTTCTCCCACAGCACAGGAGATGTATACAGGCAAGTTAAGATTGTGTATGAGGGCACTTAAATAAGGGAACTAACTTCCTGATGTTTGTCCTGAATGTTTACCAGAGGGATCCCCTCTTTTGACCAGAAAAATCCAGAACTATCTGGCCTTATTTGCTCCCTGTACAACATTCTCAAAATAAGAGACTGAGTATAAAAATGGAATGGACATGAAAATACGGTCATACAATAAATGTATACTCACGATTACTCATTTGCATTTTCTCTATTTGTGAAACTCATGTGCCATAAAATAGAAACCATCCAGGCAGGGATCTGGCACAGCAGCAGTAACATATTTTTGAAAGCTCATTCACGTGACTACATGCCTACCAAATCTCCTTGCCAGTATTCTACGAGATTCTCTATGCCCAATAAGCTAGGAAACGGCAGTTTACTTGATGTTAAGTATGGCAGTGTTCTGATAAACATGCGTGACAGGCTTGAATTTAAGCATGCATGCCCATAGTTCCTATACCACTTTAAGAAAGAAAAGGAGTACTTGTGGCACCTTAGAGACTAACAAATTTATCTGAGCATAAGCTTTTGTGAGCTACAGCTCACTTCATCGGATGCATTCGATGAAGTGAGCTGTAGCTCACGAAAGCTTATGCTCAAATAAATTTGTTAGTCTCTAAGGTGCCACAAGTACTCCTTTTCTTTTTGCGGATACAGACTAACACGGCTGCTACTCTGAAAAATATACCACTTTAGAGTCACAAATAATTTCTAAACAAAATCTAATTTATCAAGTAAATTTTTTTTTACTGCTCGTGAAATATGCATGTTCATTGTCTCTTCACCCACAAAAGAGTTGCCCCTCAGGTTTCTTGCACTCTATTCTACCAAAGTGCCTGAAACTTGACTAAGCATTCCGAGAAAGGGGTCCTTAGCCTCTCCCCAATTAGCATGGCTTTACCATTCACTGCTTAACTATCTGTGATGGTATTTTTATGATGTGGACAGCTGTCCCTTTAGCTGTCCACTAGACTGACACCTAGCAATTCATTCCACACTAAACAGCATTAAGATGCTGATAACTTTCAATTGTGATCAATTTGGGCCTAATGAACTGATGACCTAGAAGTGGAAGGCCTTGCATCCTGTTACCAATAGCACTGATCCACTAAGTTCTTGCTATAACAGTTTTGCAATTAATGTGGTCTAAACAGATATTAGAACATTGACACATTGAACCAGAGCTTTTGTCAAATCTATTGCTATGTCATAATATTATACTATAAATGTTTGAAAGGCTATATTTGAGAAGTATTAGCTAATGAGGCCTGTACTTCTACCAGATGTTGTTTTCCTTATAATCCAAATGAATACTCAGTAGATAGATTTTGAAACTCAGTTGAACCAAGCTCTTGCCAATATGTCCCACCAGTTCTCCACCCTTGACTTGTGCCAGTTGTAGTTTTGGTTATGTCAGTATGAGGAAGCTGCCCTTTCTACCCTCATAGCACAGGCTTCAGCCATGCCATGGAAGATTAGGAAATCTAGGGCCCCTGCAAGTTACTGTAAAAGCTGTCCTTTCAGACAGCTCACTTGCCTTATCTGTATACATGCCTGTGTTATTGCACTATGTTTGTAAATATCTGTTCCAGTATTTGTTGCCCATGTAGTATGAATAATATATAATCAGGTGGAATTCCTCTTCTGTTTGTGATCTGTAGAAAATGTTCATAGCCACACTGGCGCTCTAGGAAAAAGAGCAGGGTAGAAATATGGTACTTTTTAGTGGATCAGGAAGTTATTATAAATTCCAGGACCAACATAAATTTGATTTAGGGGAGACACTGGTGGAAGATCTGGGAGCATTTCTGTGTGGTGTCCTTTCCTTGGTTTTATTTTATAATTCAATGTAGGAAAAAGAGGGAGGAAAAATTAGAATGAGGTGCTTACTCATCATCACCGGCAGAGAGAGCTCTGGACAAGAAGCAGTAACAGACTTTGCTCATAGCACCGCTCTTTAACATGGGCTGTGTATGGGCCGGTACTGGCAGCCACTACTTACCGGTACACCATACCGGCCCACTTTCACCTCTGGGTGTGACAGGCCCAGTAAAATTATTCCTGCTTCGGGGCTGGCTGGAGTGCAAAGAGCAAGTGCTGCAGGAGGTCACTAGCTACTACTAGGTGACAGATGAGCTGAGTGGGCAAGATGGGAATTTGTTTAAAGAGGACTCAGCAGTCATTCCAGCAGATATAAGAGCTGACATCATGAGAGGGATATACGCATCACACCTGGGGATAGAGGCATGCCTGAGATGAGCCAGGGAGTATATCTACTGGCCAGGCATCAATTTCCAATTGAGACCATACATGGAACAGTGTGAGGTGTTTGTGGTTGTTTTTAAAATACAGTGACAATAAAAGAAAACTACAGCCTCATGAAATCCAGATCTCAGCCTGAGAAAAGATCAGAACAGACATGGGAAGGGGGTGTACTAACAGTTTTGGGGTGCTGACTGCTGCTTCGGCCCCAGGGGCTGACTATCGATCGCTGCTCCAGCCCCGTCGCTCTGGCAAGGGCTGAAGCCAAAGAAGGTCTGTTAAAGTCATGGAATCCATGACCTTTGTGACAAAATCATATCCTTACATATGACCAATGCAAAGGACCAATAGAATGCCACCCAACAGAATGAAGACAGCAACAGACAGGAAGCAAGTTCCCCACCAACAGCAATAACACAGACCAGAAATAGGAGGCTTGTTTGAAGAGCAGTACGCTTGAAGGTCTGTGAGGCCTAACAGGCTGCAACGTGCTGGCAGTAAAGGCTGTGTGCCTAGGATGAGTTACATACTAGTAACATCGGGCCTCAGCAAGTCATAAAATGCTTGCACAAAAGACACAACAACAATTCTTAAATGGAAAGAGGTAGCAACCTGTATAGAACTTGAAGGGAGGAGCACAGGTTGCAGGAGGGAAGAGTTTGTAAGAGGCACCAAGAAGTCAGTCTGTTTCCAAATAGCTATCTCTGTAAGCAGCCAGTTTAGTTTTAGAAATATGGAATCCTCATGTTATTACTCAGTATGCAGTACATGAAACACTAGTGACCAGTCAGCGCAGGCCAGAGTAATCTCAGGTAAAATGCCAGCCTCTCCTCAACCTCTAGAAAGCAATTGTTCAGGAAAATATGCCACCCTTGTCCTGGCTCCTGTGCAGCCACTTGGGTTCTGGGCAGCAAGAGCCTGCTGCACTGCATTGAGATTGGTGACCAGGTGGCTAGGCTTTGCTTCAGTGCAGTCATGCGACTTCCATGCAATTGCTTGATGTCCACTAAGTGACCCCCATTTAGCTTCATTCAGTATCTGAGAGTGAGCACCCTTCACTTCCTACTGAGAGAAAAGTTGATATGATCATCAAACTAATTGAAACACAAGATCTAGACTAGGATTAACAGATCAGCCCCTACAAATATTGATTACATAGGCAAATTTTGGGGATTGAAAACAAAATTGCTGCATGTAAAATTAGTCACTAGAGGGCACTAATGGAATCCAGTAAATGCGATGGGAGTATACTGCCATACAATGTTTTATGTAAGTACTACGGTGTTCAAGGAAAACGTGTTCTTTAATTCATATCCAGCTCCCATAACCACTCTGAAGATCTCACATAAGGGAAATCCAACTTAATTTACTGTCTGTTTTGCTTTAACACAAAGGGCACAAAATGACAATTCTCTCTAGAAGCAGCATATCTTCTAGCCTGATGTTCACCATGAGCTTTTGGAGGGAGAAGCTCTGAACAAATCAACCAAGCAAAGATCTAATGTTTGACACTTTGGTGCAGTGTGGCACCATGAGTGGGTGGCTTGAGGAGCTGATGCACAAAAGAGGTGTGAATGCACAAGGCAGGCTGTGGAGCTCTCTGAGGTAGAGAATGGCAAATTATGATGCCCAAAAAGTGGAGACAGACGTGATCTTTGTCCTCCAGAGTTTGCAATCTAAATAGCAGACATGCCAAATCAAGTAGAGGTGACAAATAGTATGGAGGGAATGTGGGGAGGAAGGACAAGGGTCACAGCCATACAATTACATGAACAGTACAGGCATGGACCTATCTTTGTTTGTTGTTTATTATTAATACAAAGAACAGGACTGTACAGATGTAAAGTAGTGGCTGTTAACTCATCTGTCAGGGCATCTCAGAAGGGTGAGTTCTTGGGAGGGCTTTTAAGGAGGAGAGGTGGAGGACTGGAGCTGGTGACAATATTGCAAATGGTAGGAGATTTAGCAACGTCTAAAACAGCAGTGGTGTTATAGATCCATAGAGGGTTTTTTCCTAAGGCCAAAAGGGACTATTACACTCATCTACTCTGATCTCCCATATAACACAGGCCAGATTATCTCACTCAGTGGTTCCTGCATCCAGCCTATTAACTGCAGGTTGATCTTGAGCATATAGTTTTAGAAAGACATTCAATCTTGATTTATTTCAGAGTAGCAGCCGTGTTAGTCTCTATTCGCAAAAAGAAAAGGAGTACTTGTGGCACCTTAGAGACTAACCAATTTATTTAAGCATAAGCTTTCGTGAGCTACAGCTCACTTGTAGCTCACGAAAGCTTATGCTTAAATAAATTGGTTAGTCTCTAAGGTGCCACAAGTACTCCTTTAATCTTGATTTAAAAACTTCAGGAGTCAGACACTCCATCGCACCCTTGATAAACTGTTCCAGGGGTTAATTGCCCTTACTGTTAAAGATTTATGTCTCATTTTCAGTATGAATTTGTCTAGTTTCCAGCTCTCATTGGCTAGATTAAAGAGATCACTGTCATCTGTCTTCTCCCCATACAGAAACTTATAGCCTGTACGCCAGTCCTCTCAGATCACCTAATTGAATGTGGCTGGAGGCAGGGGAAGTGCAGTATGGCACAGGGAGCTGAGTTCACAAAATTGGTTAGTGAAGTGTGGCATGGAGCAGGGAAGTGGTACCACACATGGTAGTGGGTTTTTGAGGAGCAGTATGGTAGGGGGAGGAAAGGTGTAGTGCTGCACAGGAGGAAACATGTCAGACTGAGGTGCTGACTGGCCACATGGGGCATGACTATGTGTGAAAGCTCATGCAATTTACTGTTTACCTAAACCCAAACATTTTTAAACAGAAGTGGAATCTCGATTAATAGCCTATTGACCAAAGAAACCTATAGGAAGTGCTGACCCTACCCCCTGTCTCTAACATGGAAATAAGAAACCACCAGATTCCTGGGCCTAATTATCTCCTTCAAAACCCAACATTCCCCTGTATTTCTGACTCAGTGCAATATGCATTTCTGCTCAGATTATCATCTATATCCTATTACAGGATGGGATGCAATAGCACTTGATTTAATTACAGGGCTCAGACTGCTCCCTCCTCTCCTATACACCAGTCATCAGGAAAAACTTGAAAGTCCACTTCTTCTGTGTTTAACTTTGTCTCGTCCATTAGTAAAGAGTGTCTTTCAGACGGATGAGGCAGGGGATGTTGGCCCCTCCCTGCCCCAAAGTGTGCAGTGACAAGAGAGAGTGTAGCCATAAAGCACTGAGATGTCTATGTGCCATCTCTAACAATTACTTCTCTGTCAGAGACAGGCAGATGGACAGATGTGGCATGTGGCTGCTTTGTAAGGACAACATTGCTGTCGTCTGGCCATAGATCCAATGTAACTGGACACATGAGGATCATCACCTCAGTGCAGGTGCTCCCTGGGTCATGGAGACAGCACAGTGGTTCCTATGCTACCCTTCTCCCTGCTTCTGGCACAGAAGGCCACAGATTAGGTAGAGGAGCTTGCATGGGATACCCTTATGCCCAGCTCATCATGGCCTATGGTTTGGCCCCTAGGGTCCTTCAGCAGCTGGAGTCAGTCAGAGCAGAGGAGTCTGGCACAGAGCTAGTTCAGGTTTGGGGAAGCACAAGTGAGCACTGGGCCACCTTTTTATCACTCCTGGACTGTGTTGTGTGCATTTTGGCTGGACCCAAGGGTCTGGCTCACACTCTTTTTAGTGAGGGAGGTGCTTCACAGGAAAGCCTTCTACCAGGACAGTCAGTGGAAATCATGTCAGCAAATTCTCCTGAGATGACTGTATCCATTACATTTGTTGGATTAATCTTATTTAATGCTGAATGCAGTTGGGAAACTGTAAAATTTGAAAGGTTTCAGAGTAACAGCCATGTTAGTCTGTATTCGCAAAAAGAAAAGGAGTACTTGTGGCACCTTTAGAGACTAACCAATTTATTTGAGCATAAGCTTTCGTGAGCTACAGCTCACTTCATCAGATGCAGTTTCCACAGTATGCATCCGATGAAGTGAGCTGTAGCTCACAAAAGCTTATGCTCAAATAAATTGGTTAGTCTCTAAGGTGCCACAAGTACTCCTTTTCTTTTTGTAAAATTGAAGATGTTTAACTTTCAGATAGAAATCTGGACACAGAAGCCATTCAGCTTAATGATGCAGTGTTAACTGCAGACTCTTAAATTAATAAATAAACTGATAACAAGGTTTCTGTTTTCATCCATCTCACCTTCCTCCTCCCATCCACCTACCAGAGAGAGCAGGAAATCTCTCCCAGGCATCCCCATGTTCTTCTATGGAAGAGAGTCTTCAGTAACTATGCCAGACTGAACTGCACACAGAGGGTTGTTGTTGGGAATAAACTGGACACATCACTGCAGATGGTCAACCTTGCATGGTTCTGGTTTCTGACTGGCACCACATGACATCTGATACATTCTAGAATGTAAGCTCATAACAATAACCTGACCGGCCAGTTTTCTTTTTTCCCATGGCTGGATATAAACTGAAGAGCCATCCCATGTGCTTATATCTAGCTTCAGAGCTCATGAGGAAGCAGAAATACGTGCAAAGTCTCCTTAGTCTTTACTACTATAAAAGCTGTAGTCTCAACCACTTAGATTAATGCACCTTCACCCAGCTACCCTACTTCCAAGGGCAGATTTGAACTACTCTCTCCCCAAAGTGGTCTTCCATAGGAGCTCTTCTGAGGGCTACTGACTTACCTGGCATGTGCTTCGTGTCTTTCTTTCCTCCTCTTTCAAAGATCTCTTTGGCACCAATCTGGCTGCTGTGGAGTGGCAGACCATGGCATCAGGTATCTAATCTTTGCCTCTAAGGATAAGGGTCTGTACATCTGCTCAACGGACACAATGCTGTCAAAATAGGTGTATTTGGTTATAGACTGTCATGAGACCCAGGACGAAATGGGTTGCCAAAGGTGCAAATTCCACCCAATAGAGTAAAAATGGCTGATCCTGTTTTATATTTTCAAAGCTTTGTACAAACAGTGCCAAAACAATTTGCATTACAGAACATTGATTAATTAGGGCAGTGCAAAGCCATGGCCCCGCCGCTGACCCAGGGTACCAAAGAGTGAATTCTTTCCACTGCAGTTTATTACTGTTCACAATGATTTCTTGCTTCTGCTAGTCTGACCAAATTGGTTGCCTTATGTACACACCTGTGGTCCATACTAAGGTGACCAGTCTCAATGTTTATGCAGTTGTTTTCAGGGTGCAATATGCTCTACACACTGTTTCACAGAAGCTCAGAGGAGAATTTCAGCCACTAACAGAAATAAACAAAAGTGTTCAAACATATTTCCTTTTCCCTGACTCCCTCTCTAATAGGTCCCTATACCTAGGTCAGCATGAGATTGTTCTAGTGTCTGAGACACTTTCTGCTCTCCCCAGTAAAACTCTACTGTCTAGAATACAGAGTAGAACATGTGAGAAGATAGTGTTTCTCTAGGGATTGAGTGCATTTTCTTAGAAAAAAGTAATGGGACAGTATGTTCTGTCAGGTAAATATTTGCCAAAGCTGTTGAGTAAGAGGAATAGAACAGATAACAAAACTGTGAACTCCTAACCCTAGGTAAACTGCTAGCTAATGTAAACAAACAATGCACAAATATCTTCTATCCAGTCTTTGATAAATGCTTATGTGCTGATTTTGATGCTTGGATGTACTAACTGTCCCTGATTGGAACCATGAACTTTGGATGCAAAATATGAGGCCAATCCTGCAGGTGCTATAATTAATCTCAGGAGCTAAAATCAGCCTGCTGGATGAGTGAAATTGTTTTTGTGTGGAGAGAATCCACAGGTGTGTAATCAGTTTCTTGGTAGAATCTTCTGTCCTTTAGGAGTAAGAGATGGTCTGTAAAATTATCCCTCCAAATCTGGCTTGGTTCAGTATTGACTGAAAATCATTACCTCTTGACAGTGGTTTGGTCTCTTACAGTTTGATCATATTTGCACAGACACTACCACTATCACTGCAATTATCAACCTTGGCAGTCTTAGCGCAGAGGTCAAAGACAGAATAGCCATGGAATCCCTCCAATCAGGGTGGAGGCACATCAGTGAGACAGGTTAGGAGGGGATGTATGGCTGCAGTCCTTGGGTGTATAAACAGGGGAGTAGTAAGTAGGAATTGGGAGGTAATTCTACCTCTATATGATGCATTGGTGAGGCCAACACTGGAATACTGCATACAGTTCTGGTGTCTACCTTTTAAAAGTGTTTGAAAAAATAATTGTCTGTTCTCTGCACCCTAATGATTCAAGAGCTGGAAAAAAAGCCTTACAATGGGAAACCTAAAGAGCTCAATATTCTTAGAATAACAAAAAGATCAAGATCACAGTATAGATGTAATGTGACAGGGAGGAAAATACCCAGTACTAAAGGCTCTTTAATCTACTGTAGAAAAGCATAACAAGAATCAGTGGTTTAGATGTTAAAGCCAGACAAATTCAAATTAGAAATAAGGCATGAATTTTTAACAGTGAGTGTGATTTTAAACATTTGGAACAAATTACGAATGGAAGTGGCAAACTTCCCCCATCTCTTGATGTCTTCAAATCAGGATTGCATGCCTTTCGGAGCTCACAGTAAGTACGGGAGAATTACACCCAGCCCAGTTGCACAACTGTATCCAATTTAACCCCCTGCTGAGAAGGGTAAAAAAAATCTAGTAGTCTCTTAATCAGAGGGAAGTAATGTGTGGTTCCATCTGGTTTCCTCAAAGGGCTAAGAGGCTCTTAGATTCCAAAACCTCTGTATGTAATGGCCAAGAAGCTGAATGACCTTCAGGAAATGTTTGCTCTAACCTCTACTTTTGGGATAATGGAGGTGTCTTATGCTCTAAATACTTGATTCAGATGCTTCTGAATTATGAGGGGCTGGCTGCTCACATATATTATTGAGGAATCTTGTGATCACTCATAGTAGCTAGTATTTCTTTCCCAAAACTAACAGATGTACAGATACATTTTTAAAGTGATTGTACAACAATTACATTTGCTAATTTCATAGCAGTTGTAAACAAATACAGTATGTGATTTTTTTGCTGAGACTATCCAGTAATTCTGCTGGGAACACTGATAACTTGCACTGCTATAAGGACCAAAATGCCTGTCATATCAGAATCAATGGCAATACTCCCAGTGACTTCAAAGGGACCAGAATATGACAGTAAAAGAAATCATTTACTGCTGTAAACTTACTTCAAGGTTATAAATGTAATTGGCAATTATACCTGATATAGATTTAGGGGAAATGGTAGAAGTTGTTTTTATTAATATAGTAGTGGAGTGTCCTTGTTTGGTAAAGCCATTTTTAAGAGTGTTAAGGTGTATAGCCCAGACTTTTTCCTCAGAGCATATTCTGTGGTATTTGAGTGTCTGGCTGTAGATAACAGATTTCTTGATTATGTTTGAGGTGGCTATAGGATCTGAGAAGATAGGTG
Organism: Natator depressus; assembly: GCF_965152275.1. NCBI lineage: Eukaryota > Metazoa > Chordata > Testudines > Cheloniidae > Natator > Natator depressus. The sequence continues at coordinate 23,553,499 of NC_134251.1, read as the reverse complement.
GGGTGGGATTTGTGGGTTTCTGGTATATAGTGGGTTCCATTGTTTGAAGCTGATTGTGGTATGCAGGAAATTGATGCTAGTTGATTCTCCTCCAGAGAAGTAGATCACATCATGGAACAGGCCACCCAAATACCCTGAGAGAACCTGCATCAATATGGAAATAAACCCCCCTCTAAGCATGTACCCATAGTTGTCACCTACCAACTCACACTTGGAACCCATACAGGGTATCATTAAATTATGACCACATCCTGAAAAAAATCTTCTGGCCTTCAAACATCTGCCGCCCACCTCACCAAGCTCATTAGAAATAGGCTCCCCGTAGACCAGGACACATCAACTCAAAGCAAGCACCAGACCCTGCCAGAATAACAGATGCAAAACCTATAGACCTATCTCCACTACTACAATGATCAGGGCCCCCACAACACAACTTTTAAGACCCAGGTATCCTACACGTGCTTATCACAACATGTGGTATCTCATCCAGTGTACTAAAAGCCACACATGAAATGTATTAAAAGCTGGCTAACTGATAGATTCCAAAATGTAACTGTAAACTGGGAATCATCATCAAATGGGTGTGTTTCAAGGGGGAACAGAGCTTTATTCTTCCCCTCCGGAAACAAAGAAACCAAGTCATTTGATCTCTGATGGGTGTTGGCCAATAAAAAGCTGGAAAGGAGACTGGGTAAAACAAACTATCTTGAACAAAGACCTTTATCTGGCTAGATTAAGTTTTAAACTCCTTAGATGTGAATTTTTCACTTTTATTTGCTTATAAGCATCTCTACTTTTCACTTTTATTTGCTATCACTTAATCCATACTCATTTGTTAATAAACGTGTTTTACTTTATATGAACAAATTCACTGCCATGTTTGAAGGGAAGGGTGTTTTCACCCCAGTTAAACTAATGAGCCGTGATGTACTGACTGTTTAACAGAGCAGCCAACTTAGTATATTCTGTGTATCCACGATGGTAGCTGTGCATTGCAAAGAAACATATCTGAGACGCTTGCGGGATGGAGTTCTCTGTTACTTGCCAGGCAAGGTTGGGGTGGGGAGAGCCTTGAGGAGGTTGGTGTAGCAGTGAGCTGACCTCTAATCTGATCTCCAGCAAAACTTGCTCTTGCTGAGTCAGAGAGGTAACACAGTGGCTCACAGCTCTGGGTATCCCAGCAGTGTGTTACAACTGGATATACACATGGCTAAGGTTAAGATTTTTGGCATGGGGACTTTTATTAAAATTCACGTGCAGGATGTTGGCAATAAACTATAAATCACGGAAGCCCCAGCCCTGCTGCCTGAGGCTGACTGCCAGAGCCCTACTACTGTGTGGAAGTGGGGGAGGGCGGCTGGGCCTGCCTGCCCAACCTGGAAGTCATGGAGGTTTGTTAAAATCATGGAATCCATGAACTCCATGCTAAAATCATGTCCTTACACATGGCACTTGAACTCAGTGTAATGGAAATCAATTTAGTTCTATGTCTTTCAAGGGGATTCAGTTATGTACCTACAGGTATTGCTAGCTTATGGTTTGGTTGCTAGTCCATAAGAGGATTTTATTCTGCACTGTTTTGTCTGCTTGATCTTATACAGGTGGTCGTTTCTGTTTAATCATTATAAAGGTATTTTTTCAGTCAGCTCCTTTGTACCATGCAGGAAGTCAGTGCTGGCCATACATGCAGGAAACATGGAGTTGTCAAAATAAACATACTTCTGAGAGTGTGATTTAGAAGAAAAGCTCCCATGGACCTGGTTTGAGTTTGGAAGCTGTTTCATACATTTCCAAAGACTGCTCAGGGATTTCTCTGTGTAGTGCAGCTAACATTCCCACACCATGCAATGCAAAAGGATCATGTTTTAACTGAATCACAGAAAATGTACAATCCTTAGGGGAGAGGTCTCATCTGGATCCCAAAGTTTTGGAGCAGTCTGTCTGAGTTCTTTGTGCTCATCCCTGTTGTATCTCTGTGCCTCCCATTTATCAATTAACTTCTCACACCACCTCTGTGAAATGGTGCTGTTGCCCCATTTTACAGATCAGGAACTGAGATACAGAGGTTGGTGACTTGTTTGAAATCACACAGGAAAACTATGAAAAAGCAGGGAACTGAATTTCAGATCAAGCGCTGGAAAAAAAATGCCTTACAGTGACAGACTTAAGAGCTCAATCTGTGTAGTTTATCAAAGTGTGATTACAGTATATAGGAAGGATATGTATACATATACATATGTATACAGTATATAGGAAGGATACAGTATATACGGAGGAAATGTTGGATACTAATGGGCCTTTTTAATTGAGCAGAGAGAGACATAAAAAGAACCAATGGCTAGACATTCAAGCCAGACTAATTCAAATTAGATATAAAGCACACATCTTTAACTAAGCGTGATTACCTCTTTCCTTGGTAGTTTGTTCCAATAGTTAGTTTGTCTTCAGATTCAGGTTGGATGTCGTTCTGGAAGATGCTTTAGCCAAACAAATTACTTGAACTCAATGCAGGGGGCTACTTGGTGAAATTCTATGGCCTGTGATATACAGAAGGTCAGACTAGATGATCTAATGGTCCCTTTTGGCCTTAAAATCTGTGAATCTTCTATATCCCAGTCCAGTGCCTTAATCACAAGAGCTTCCTTTCTGGGGTTAAGTTTCATCTGGATCTCTGGGGAATTCTAGCCATAAGGTCTAAGTCTGTCTGGATCTCTAATTTATAGCTTTAAGGGGGGGCCTTTCAGATGGAACCCTGGGGGGTTGGACATAAAGAACCTACATAATGTGATAACAGGGTTTTTAGACAGACCCGTGTTTCATTAGAAAGCAGCCATTATTACATAATAAAACGGCATCTGAACCACCATTTTTATACAATTCTGAAATATATACACTAATGATCCCTTTTCTAAGTTTCTTTAGGGCTAAATTTGACCTGGGATATGTGTTGCTTAATTATAATTCTCTAAGCAGTGTTTAAAGCAAATATTTCTAAACTCTAGAGGGTGGGAGTAGGTGCTGCTATCAATGACATTCTGCAACATTATTCAATTAAAGGACAAATGTATTTTTAGTAAATATAGCCTGTGGTACCTAGCATAGCTTCTAGCTGAGATATTCTATTATTTCTTTGTTCAGTACTCTAGGCAGGGGATGGATGATACCACATAATTTAATCACTGTAAATCTATGCAAGTGTGAGCAGCTTAATAAATTGCTGCAGCAATAACTGGTTTATAAGCAGCGTATTAAGTGGTATTGGTGACACTTCCATTACTGAGCTGGTGTCCTAGCAAATGCTTCTCGACATGATCTTTCAGACAGGCATAAAACCAAGGATCTGGCCACTTATTAAAAATTCCATGGCATTTTCAGCAAGATGAGGAGGCTTAGCGGGCCCTGGTGTGGTGGCCAAGTTCCCATTTGGGTAATTACATTCTGACTTCCTAAAGCCCCCCAACAATTTCTATCAGAAATAGCATTCTTTACACTCTGTCCTAAACTTGTTTGTTAGTTAGTTTATGTTAAATGGCTACCCTGTTCTACCCCAGAGGAAGCAATTTTTCAGCAATGGGTGAAGTTTTTCATGTGTGAGGTTTAATATAAAAAATATAATTTACAAAGCAGTTTGGGGCCCTTTCAAATCATCATCTTAGCATATGCAGAACATACCTCAGGTTGCACGTGACCAGGAGTCACCACCAAATTTGGCGCACTGGTTGCATCATTAGCTTTGCTGGCTTGGGCCAGATACTGATGGGGAGTGTAACATGAATGCTGATCCATGCCTCCCCTTCATCCCCTCCAAATGAAAAGTATTGTTAATTTAGGTGTAACAGGACAGGTCACAAGTAGGGGACTGATGTTGGCATCTCAAGAAGCCCAAGTAACATACATATGGGCCTTTCAGAGCCCAGTCAAAAAAGCAAGCAATCTTCCCACACACTGTTGCCAACTCTTGAGATTCTGTTGAGTCTCTCAATATTTGTCACTTTTCTTGAAGCCCCAGCTCTAGGAATTGTGTGACTACATAACTGTCAGCTTTCATTTTAAAAAAAGTTTCTAACCTTCCTGGTTGTGGAGAAAAATTTGAGAATGTCACCCCGGTGCACAGTTCCATAATCAGCTGGTAAATAAAAAGAACCCACAATGTATTATTTTTTAAATAAGTCATGATTTTTTAAGCCATTCTCTGGAATTTTGAGGGTCTGACTCATGATTTTTTGGACACACTTTGGTTTGACAAATATCGAAACTGAGATGTCCTGCAAGACTCCCTCAGCCTGATTTCTAAACCAAGTAAGCTAAAATAGGCTGAGTTGGTGCAGATAATGAGACCAATTTCTTAGTGCCTTCATCTCCTTCCTGCCTGTCTCACCATAAAGAATACTGTAATACTTCATCTAAGTCGGTCCCCCTTAGAAATCTTGCCTGAGCATCATGCACATTTGATACACATACATAGCCACCAGACTTCCTACAGTCATGACATTGTTAAGTAAGAAATGAGCCCACTCCAGCTCTTTGGGCATTTTAACTACATCAAAGGTGCAAAGCAGTGATGGGTTCAGATGAGCAGTGTGATTAAAGCTAATATATATTTTACAGGTTAAGGAAATAGTGTCTGTACATCTGGGTATATTGCTTAAATTATCCCAAAGTACAAAGTTTGGTTTAAAAATCATACAATAAATATAGTACATAATCAGCAATAATCCAAATTTAGATTGATTAAATTTAACGATATAGTTTAGATATTGCCATCCAAATATTTGAGTACACCCCTCATGAAAAATTATACAGAGACACCTACATTTTTAACCCAGAAAGCCCCTCCTTTGTTCCCTCACTGACTTGGCCTCTTAAAAATAATCACAGCTGCATAGGTGCTGGAACTAGCGGAGCTGGGGGTGCTGTCACAGCCCCTGGCTTGAAGTGGTTTCCATTATATACAGAGTTTATGGTTTTGTTCAATGGCTTTCACCACCCCCACTATAAAAATTGTTCCAGCACTCCTGCACAGCTGTTGATGCAGCCCTGTGCATGGCAGACAAAGGGGCCAAGAACGCTGGTTTACATTTGTTGTTTCCACAGTTACTGACTTGGGGAAGCTTGCCTTGACCCATCAGCAGGACTTAAAGGCTCTCCAGAAGCACTGTTATCTTGCATTTCCTCCATCTAAAGTACTGAGGGGTTTGATGGGTCATCTAGGTAGTACTTGTCATTCTCCACTGAAATGGGGGTTGATCTTCCTCCTTCCTTCCCTCTCCAAATGTGTGTGGATCCACTAGCACCTTATAGCTCCCCATTTCCCTACACTTTATGGTGAGCAACTTTATATAGGTGAAATGCCACTGACTGAAAAAAGACTGTGACACTATAGTCCCTTCTAAATGCCAACAGCCTTAGAAGTCAACCCCTAACAGAAAACTCTATTAGAAACATGGGGGATTGTATTTAAAAACTGGCTTTCGAAATCCAGACAATAGGGTAAGAAACTCCTATTATCCTTCCTCAGTGGTCAGTTGACTGAACTCCTGACCCCAGATGCCAGCTGGAGTCTACCTGAGAGTGGTTGATTACATCTTTGTGCCAAACTATGTGCACCCATGGAGCTATACACGCATGTTACATAATAACAAGTAATAAACAAAAAGGAGCTGGCTAGCCAAATCATCTAGCTGTGCTGATGAGATTTTTTTTTTTTTTTTTTTACTTCCATCACCTGATAACTTAATTGCTCAATTAGCTACACCTCAGTGCCCTGGCTATGGTGTAGGAATGTTCCCTTGCAGGTCATTGTGAATCAGAAAACACAGGAGGTGGGTAAACAATGCAAAAGTAAATGATGACATGTCCTTCCAACAGTACAGAACTACAAGCATTTTATACCATTCAGATTTGTTTTCTAATTCTGCATTGATTTGATCCTTTGGGTTGACATTACAGGGATGGAACAGGCATCATCCAAACACAGACCATGAAACTGCTGGTCAGATCCTAATATCAAAGAGGGGTTGTGTCAGAAGGTATATTCCCATTGTTTCCTTAGCAGACTAGACCCAGGCTCAGATAATATATTACCTTTGTATTTTGGAAGCCCTGTAATATATCTGGTTCTTTAGGAATCAGTAGAATTGTCTCCTTGTTGCTAGGGATTCTGGTGCTATCACTGAGTCACTGGATGTTATCTTGTGCTCATGGTTCTGCCAAGAGGTGTGTCATGTCTAGTAAATAACCTGAAACAGGATGAATTAATCATCTAGAAGGCTTCCCCCTCCCCCCAGAATATGATTTATTGCAGATTTGGGGGTACAGTTTTCATGTGTAGAGGTATTACTAGAGATTGCAGCCCTGAGGATTTTATTAGGAATGTGTCTGGATCATGTCTGGTCACAGTTTGCCATACTTTTCTCAGTCTGCATTATTTATTTATATTATTACTTTGTTATAATATTGATATGGCACTGCTGTGTACAGCTAGAAAAACAGAAACTTCTACTGAGTATTCAGAAAAAGTGAAGATATGGATTTTACGTGAACAGTTCCATGTGTTAAAGGGTCTAGCTTCAGACAAATGTATGACACAGAACAGGAGCAATGGAAGCTCCCTAAAAGTGGGGGGGCACAAGCGCCTGAACTGTGGGCCCACCCCTGAGGCCCCGTCCTCACTCCGCCCCTTCTCCCTGGGCCCCCGCCTTCCCTCTTCCCCCAAGGACCCACTCCCGTATCAACTCTTCCCCCTAGACCCTCCCCCCACTTGCTCCTCTCTGCCCCCTGCCTGCCTGTCGTTCACCCTTACCTCCAGTAAAAAGTGGGGGGCCATGGCCCCTTAGCCCCCCCTGTTCTGGCACCCTACACACAGAGGTCTATACCAGTGGTTTTTAAACTTTTTTTTTCTGGTGACCCAGTTGAAGAAAATTGTTGATGCCTGTGACCCAATGGAGCTGGGTATGAGGGGTTGGAGTATGGGAGGGGGCTCAGGGCTGGGGCACAGGATTGGGGAGCAGGGTTGGGGTGTGGGCTTACCTTGGGCGGTTCCCGGTCAGCGGGGGTACAGAGGCAGGCTTCCTGCCTGTCCTGACACCATGGACAGAGCTGCGCCCCAGAAGTGGCCAGCAGCAGGTCCGGCTTCTAGGCAGAGAGACGTAAGCAGCTCCGCGCAACTCACAGGCACCTCCCCACCAGCTCCCACTGTCCGGTTCCTGACCAATGGGAGTGCAGAGCTGGTGCTCAGGCTGGGGCAGCACATGGAGCCCCATGCCCCCCACTCCCCCCAAGCCTAGGAACCGGACCTGCTGCTGGCCGCTTCCGGGGCGCAGCGTGGTGTCTGAACAGGTAGGGACTAGGCTGCCTTAGCCAGGCAGCACCGCCGACGGGACTTTTAACGGCCCGGTCAGCGGTGCTGACCATAGCTGCCGTGACCCAGTCCCTTCCATTCTACAACCTAGTTATGGGTCATGACCCACGGTTTGAAAACCACTGGTCTATACCATGCTCATCACCATAGTATCTGAGCACCTACCACTGCCCATCCTACAACTTCCCACTGATCTTCCCTCAGTATTGAAATTTTTGACTCACCTACACCGTAGCTTTCCCCTTCCAACAAGCAGACGCTGATCCTGCCCCCATCCTGAAGGTAACTTAGGAAATCTAAGTGAAGAATGTTATTTTTAGTTTTGTGCATATGGACCACCCTGGTCTCAGGCTGCAATATCACAGTCCATATATAATTATAGGAATGGGAAGTAATTACACAGATTTAGAGTTTAGAAAAACCCTGCATTCATCCACCCATCATGATGGTCTGGCCTTGGTATTCATTTGTGAACAATATGATCAAATAAGTCTTCATACTCTATGGTCAGGCACTATTCTCTTTGAAGTATGTATTTAATATCTGCCCTGCTGCAAAACAGCACCCTAATCTATGGGTTAATGTATTGTTTGGGTCTAATTTAAACTGTTGTTTTATTGGGGCAGGGACCAAGTCAATAGATACTAAATAATAAATGTTATTTTCCTAAAGGATCTGTTCACAAAACCAGCATGAGTAAAGATAAGGAAAAATACATTAATATATGCTGAAGTCTGAATATTTGGAGTCTGAAGTCCTTGGGAATCAATTCAGAGAAAAGAGCAGGCATCATTATCACATTCCTATGCCTGCAGTTCCCCTACCCTCTCCCTAATATGTGCACACATACACACAAATAGTCATTCTTCCATCTGGTACCCTACAAATAAAACATCAGTCAGACTGGCAGTAGCCAAACCCATAATGCTCCCACACCAAGTGTCTTGCAGTGACCATGTTGAGGAGGAGAATTGAGGTTCTCCTGTACATTTTAATGACACAAAGTGTTCTTCTGTAATCAAGCCACTTACCACCCACAAACACCTTTTTTTTTTTTTAAATAAAGAAAATGGATTTATGTTCTGTTTCCCCCCTGGCCCCGTTGGGCTTCATGTCCAGTTGACTGAGTTGAGGAAAACTGTGTGTTCCAGAACATGTAAAATAAATTCAAGAGACCATGATTCATGAGCGAGATTAAAACTGTCTGTTCTGGCCAAACACTGACAAGGCAGGCTGTTTACTGCACAGCTATGCTCTGCTTGGCCTTGAGTGAATTAAATGTTGTGGGTGCAACATGCTGCCTAATGAGCCAGGGATATTGGATACCGATACTCTGCTTACATGTCAAATGCAGTAACTGGGGAGCAGACTGTGACAATCACCCATAATTATCTGCTGGGTTCTTGGTCAGAAAGGAGCAGAGCTGTATTAAAGCAACTCCATCCACTTGTTAGGGCCTCATTAGCTTTCCCTAAAACAGTAGGTTTGACACAGGTCAGTGGTTTACAAGATCATCAATATCCAACAAGGATTTGAACATAGGCCAGTGCTTGCTTTCAGAACCCCTGGTTTCCTGCTTCTCCCACATGGTGGTACCGAGAATCTCAACCATTCATGGCTTCAATGTCTCCCCATTGGCTGTAACCAATTGGGAAGGACATGGGTCTAATAGGTGCTGGCTGTAGTGTAACTGACCAAAACTCAAGCACTGAAAGTTGTATGTGTCCCCATGAGTAGGGCCCTACCAATTTCATGGACCGTGAAATAAACCCTGCCCCATGAAATCTGAGCTCCCCAAAATCAGCCAGACTGGGGAGGGACAGGACTTGTCCTTCCCGTGCATGGCTGTTATGGGGAGAGAGATCAGACCCACCTCCACAGGCAGTGTAGAAGTGAGGGTAGTACAGCTCTTGTGGGTCAGGGGGCACCCAGGCTTGGAGCTGCCACCTCCCACAGCTCCTGCCCGGGCTCAGGGAGCCCAAGCTCTAGGGCTACTGCTCCCTCTCCCTCATGGGCCATGGCTCCTGCCTGGGCTGCTGTTCCCCTCTTTCTCCCCGCCCCCCCAGCTCCTGCCTGGGCTCAGGGACCTGGGCTGGGGGCTGCCACCACCTGCAGCTCCTTCCCAGCTTGGGGCTGCCCCCCTTCTCCACCCCATGGCTCCTGCCCAGGCTCTGGATGCCCGAGCTCCAGGGCTGCTGCTCCCTCTCCCTGCCCCCCTCCACCCCCTCAGTGGCTCCTGCCAGGGTTGAGGGCATCTGGACTCCAGACAGGACTCAGGGCTTCCATCCCCTGTGGCTCCTGTCCAGGCTCAGGGACCTGGGATGGGGGCTGCCACCCCCTGCAGCTCCAGACCCTGCAGCTCCTGTCCAGGACCTGGGGACCAGGCTCAGGGCTGCCACACCCCTCCCCACCCCACCCCACTCTATGGCTCGAGACAGGGATTCAGGTGCCTGGGCTCAGGGCTGCTGTCCCTGACAGCTCCTGCCTGAGCTCTGGACCACCCAGGCTCAGGGCTTCCCCCCACCCCTCCTAGCTCCTGCCAGGGCTGGGGCACTCATTATTCAAAATGTCCAGGGCCCCTTGCATGGGCTCATAAATTAATCCACCACTGGCCCTGACTAGCAGCTAGGAGCCCCCTAGCTGGGGCGCTCCCAGTAGCACTGGGGAGATGGGACCTACCTCCACCTCCAGGAGCCTCCTCCAGCTGCAGGAAACTCCGCAGCTGCTGCCTTCAGAACTGGGCTCTGAAGGCAGCACAGAAGTGTGTATGGCAATCCTGCAAACCCCCTACAACAGCTTTAGGACCCCCCTACAACAGCTTTAGGACCCCCCTCCCCCATGATCCCCTTTTGGATCAGGACCCTCATGGTTACAACACTGTGAAATTTCAGATGTAAACATCTGAAATAGTGAAATTGACCAATTTTAAGACCCTGTGGTCATGAAATTGACCAAAGTGAACTGTGAATTTAGTAGGGCCCTACCCATGAGATATTGGTTGGGTCCCATGGAAGCAGAAAGTTCAGTCTGGGTCTGAGAGAGATTTTTTTTTTTAATCCACAAAGTAAATGGAAAATTCCTCACACCAAGACACTCAGTTCTGTAACTAAATGGCATCAGTTTAGATCAACCCAGTTTTTCTTTGTCCGTTGCACAGCCATGGTATATAGGCTTAAAAATTATATAGGCTGTAATCAGTCACCCACCATGAGACCCACTGCTGGCACTCTAGCTGTCTTCCTGCTTTGCTGCTGGTTAAATGTTACCAACAGTGCTTGGACAAAAGGTCATTATAGTTTAGGGTGATCACATGTCCCGATAAAATCAGGACTGTCCCGATTTTTAGTTCTTTGTCCCGCGTCCCGACCGAGGCACAGTCGGGATGCCATTTGTCCTGGTATTGCAGCTTTGGCCGCTCCGGCCGCTGCGCTTCCCCCGACCCCCGTTTTATCTGGTCATCCTATTATAGTTGCCCACTGAACTATTGAGAGTGGTCTGTTAGCATCACAATACCATCCCTCACAGCTTTCTGAAACCTATTGCATTTATGACAGGTTTCAAAGTAGCAGCTGTGCTAGTCTGTATCCGCAAAAAGAAAAGGAGTACTTGTGGCACCTTAGAGACTAACCAATTTATTTGAGCATAAGCTTTCGTGAGCTACTGCTCACTTCATCGGACGCATTCAGTGGAAAATACAGTGGGGAGATTTATATACACAGAGAACATGAAACAATGGGTGTTACCATACACATTGTAACGAGAGTGATCAGGTAAGGTGAGCTATTACCAGCAGTTGACAAGAACGTCTGAGGAACAGTGTGTGTGTGGCGGGGGGGAATAAACATGGGGAAATAGTTTTACTTTGTGTTATGACCCATCCACTCTCAGTCTTTATTCAAGCCTAAGTTAATTGTATCCAGTTTGCAAATTAATTCCAATTCAGCAGTCGCTCGTTGGAGTCTGTTTTTGAAGATTTTTTGTTGAAGAATTGTCACTTTTCGGTCTGTAATCGAGTGACCTGAGAGATTGAAGTGTTCTCTGGTTTTTGAATGTTATAATTCTTGACGTCTGATTTGTGTCCATTTATTCCTTTACGTAGAGACTGTCCAGTTTGGCCAATGTACATGGCAGAGGGGCATTGCTGGCACATGATGGCACATATCACATTGGTAGATGTGCAGGTGAACGAGCCTCTGATAGTGTGGCTGATGTGATTAGGCCATATGATGGTGTCCCCTGAATAGATATGTGGATACATTTGGCAACGGGCTTTGTTGCAAGGATAGGTTCCTGGGTTAGTGGTTCTGTTGTGTGGTGTGTGGTTGCTGGTGAGTATTTGCTTCAGGTTGGGGGGCTGTCTGTAAGCAAGGACTGGCCTGTCTCCCAAGATCTGTGAGAGTGATGGGTCGTCCTTCAGGATAGGTTGTAGATCCTTGATGATGCGTTGGAGAGGTTTTAGTTGGGGGCTATTGCATTTATTGCATTTATGTTCACATACTCTGTCAATTACCAGTTATATGTCTGAATGTCTCACTGAAACAAGGAGTTGTATGCACTCATCACCTCCCAAAGTCAGGCTGCATATCCATGAAATTAACTATCCCTAATTTTCAATACACCATAAACTAACTGTCACGTATATATTTGTGAAACTTTATGGTGACTGTCAAAATGGAAGGGAATGCAGAAGCAGCCAATGGGTTAGAGCCTGTGTCATACCCAATGTGTCAGGAATCCTGATCAATACAATTCTGCATGTGACATGGCACATTCATCCTGACAGAAACTGAGTAATGAAAATTATTCATCTTTTTAATTAAACATAAGCTACATGTCCACCACGGGCTTGTCTCTGGACACTTTGACAGATGTACAATGGTGCTGCGCACATGAACAGAACAATTTTAAACTAACTTTGAAGTTTTTCTGGTCATTTTGTGTAGGTTCAGAAATTTGTGGTAGTTTGTAGCCTTCCCTCTAAAATAAAATATTTAGAATATTTACTAATTTATATTATTACAAACATCAGTGTGCATTGAACTTGCTAATTCTGCTACCTCTGGCCTTCTCCATGTGGTCAGACGTCATTGCTAATGGGCTCTGATCACAGGCTGAGTGAAGAAAATGTTGTCTAAAAGTAAGTTGGTTTTCTTTTGTTTGTTTTGGTTTTTTTTCCCCCTTAACAGTTTAGAGTATGAGAACTCCATCCCGTTGTAATAATTCACCTCCCTACAGGATGAAGCCTCTCACGGAGCAAACAAGAACACCGGTTGAGTCTGACTCAACCAACTGGGCATTGCACAGGAAGTCTGATCATCTCTCAATTGTGCTACTATCTACGCATAAACTGGCCTTCTTACTAGTCTCTGTCACTCCGTTTCCTTATAAAGCTTCAAAACATTAACATATAATTAGAAGGACAGGAAATAATGTGACTAGTTACATGGTATAGGCACTTATTTTTAGCCAGATGCAAACAGAGCCCAAATATTTCAGCATCTTCAGAAAAGCAGTAACCCTCTAAGAGGTATTTTATGCTTGGACACTTGCCGTTGTCTATTACTTTATACAGAGAGACAAATTTCAGGTGTGAAGTAATAAATATATATACAGGTTATAAATAAATTTGGAGTTTCCAAAGTGCAAGACAGACACGAGGAAATGCTCAAGTAGCACAAGTGCTCACTTGAAGGGGAAAAAAAATCTAAACGTATAAAAATACAATTGATAAGTGCACGTTGAAGGCAAGATCACCAGAAAGGAATGGAAACCTGATCTTCAGGAAAAGTCCATGCCACAGGCTTTACTGAATCCACTTCCTGTCTGTGTGACTATTTCCACTGATTCATGCTCTCACTGCCTTGCTTGCTCTGAATGTCAGCAAAGAGGATGCGGGGGTGGGAAAGGCTGAAGTTTACATCCACTGCTACATGCTACTAGTTCAAATACTCAGCTCCATTTCACTCCTTGATGTCGCTGTATCTTAAAAGGGCAATGGCTCATTCCAATAGAATTAGTCAGTATAATGTGAAACAAGACCCTGGTCTTCAACAGTTGAGCTGAATTTACAAAAGCTGACACTTCTCATTTGCACCCAAAGACCCTACCAGAATTTCCTAGATGGCATCTGAAGATTAATCTTTCAAGCTGTCCTTGTCATGGATAAGTATATGTGAATGAGGAAACACGTACATTCCAGAGTCTTTTGGAGGATGCGTGAGGATATAGTACTATAAATTTACTAAAAAAATGATTAAATTGGCTACATTCAACAGGAATAAATCACCAGTCATGCAGCCCAATAGCTGTAGTTTGTACAATTTATAGGACAAGATCATTGTCCTCTGGAGGGTGCTCCTTTGCCAGCCAACCAGACAGATGGAGTTCAGTCTGAAGGAAAAAACAAAAGGAATTTTCTGTACAGACCAAGAGTCACTATCATCAGCATAGTGAAAGATGTTTTTTGAGAGATTTAAAAGTGGAGAGGGTGTCAAATATCCAGTGGCACTTTTAACAAAAATAGGAATGCTAATCCTATTGTCTTGGCCAAATTTTTATTGGGATGAATACATTCTGCCTCCCTGCATTACCCTGAAGTTTCAGCTTAATGCAGGATTCTTCTTTACATCTATTTTAAACTGTCATATGGTGTCATTGTGCAATACTGGAGAGCTGCCATGTTTTTTCCCCGAAGGTAGCTGTATTTCAGTTGTAGATTAAGCTAATCCTATATGTAAAGTATAGTATTCTGGGATCCCCTGAGATGAAAGGTGCTGCCAGAATTATAGAATCTAGAGGGGAAAAGCCTATTATATTATAGCTACATATAGGTATTTTATTTTTACTATTGAGGTTAAAATGCTAGAGGGAGATAGTCCTTTACATTTCCCAAGTGTGGAACAGATTCCACATCTTAAAGTAGTAACACATGATTTATCTGAGTGAGTAAGTGGTTGGAGTAAAGGCTGAGAGAATTCAACCTTTTCTTCACATGAGTAAAGGTTGGAGAACTTAGCCCTGTATTAGTATATGATTATAAAACGTATGACTCAAATCTACAAAGTTTCGTTTCAGGATTACACATAGATTTTTCTGGAAATAGTAAAACTATAAAATCAGTGCATGGCACTGGAGAGTGTCTACATTGTGTTAGATTTCAAGGTAATCAGCGATTTGGGGGGGGGGGCGGGGTTGGATGGGTATAAATCTTCGCAAGACATTATATATCCAAAATTAAATATATAATCTGAACAAGGATTTAAAAAAAGATTTCTATACATTTATTCTAAATTCACTAAACTTTTTACTGCAAAATTAGGTCCTCAAAATAAGATGTAGGACAATGTAGTGACATGACAATTGAATCCAAACACAACAACAAAATGGACATTTTCACAATGCTGCATGAGGTTTCACCCCATCATCCCCACTGATGGGAGTTACTCCACTACAATCTTGTATAACACTCCTCAGTTTTGTCAAATTGTGTATTGCAGGAATTTTGCTGTGATACAAGCGGTGCCAAACCTTAAATCAATCCACTTTGCCACACCAATGCAACGCATCAGAAATTATTCCACAGCCCCTAGACCACAGTGGTGGAGAAAGACTAGTGAAATCTATGCTTGAAATCACCTTTTCCAGTTTGTAATGTACAAACTTTTGTACATTTATTATGACTGTTTTATTGATCATATATTGAAAAACTGGTTAAATCTCTCAGCATGAATAGTTCTAGAGTGGAGCCATAAACAAAGTCAAAGTACTCTTAGAAAATATGTTTTTAATCTTAAACTGTGGAACTGGTTAATAATCACACAATGACCACTGGATAATTTATTCAAGATTAGCATGCAACTGAATTTCTCTGTAAATATTACAGGATCAGTAACTCAAGAATAGGGGAGCTGGAGGGTTCACAGGAATTTGGGGGCATCTGTGTATAGTGGGTATATAGAAGCAGCAGACAATTCAGATCTGGTCCATCTCTTATCACAAGAGTTTTTTAATCTGTAAAGGTGGTGTTAGGTCAAGGAATAAAATATGGAAAGGCTACAGGGCCCTCCCCCCCCCAACAAAAATATAGGTCCACAGTCCTTTACTGCGAGCTCCAGTATCTATCACCTGGTTGGTAGCCAAGCTAATCCTCCTTATGTAACCTTCCTCCCCCTCTCTCTGCTGGAATGAGGCAAGTAGAATCAGGTGTATATAAACCAAACAAATTGTGTTTATTTTGGGGAAACTGAGGTACATAAATGGGAAGAGGAAAAATGCATAAAACAATAACAGAAACTTATTCCCTCTATAGGTACAGTAACTCAGACATCTGTGTCCTGACGCCAAGACCCAAACTAGACCCCCATGGAGTACAAAAGGTAAGTAAACATACAATATCACCCTTCTGATGGTCGCTCAGGACCTCGATCCTTTGGCTTGTTCAGAGCCTCAGGAGAGGAACTCTGAGGAGATCCCTCGATGACTCGTCCTTCTCACTGGCTCCAGATGACACAGCGGCGGACTCACAAGATGACAGCTGGGTGTTCACAGGCGAATGACAACGATGGATGTTAACTGCTGCAGATGGTAAGTAATAGCTGGAGATGGCATTTGTCCAGAGTTTTGATCACCTGTGGAAGCAAACCTGCACGCACCTGCCACTCAGATGGGCAGCCCCAAGCTGAGGTAACTGCTGCTCTTATATAGACTATAGTGAGAAACTCCATAGAATCCCCAGGAAAATCCAGTTAAAACTGGAACTTGTTTACTACTTGAGCCACTGCTGACTATTGGAAAGGGCGGGAAAACACTCCAACTGCCCTCCTGATCACATGACCAAGTCCTCCATTTTAGATAACAAAATGGGTTCCATACAAATACTAATAGCCATACAAACACAGCTTTAGGAATTTGCCCCTAACAGAGGATAGTAAGGAACTTATATTTTCCCTGGCTTATAGTACAAGAGCATGGACATTCAATTAAAATGTATTTGAAAGGTGGTAAATTCAGTACTAATAGAATGAAATACTTTTTCACACTGTGGACTATTAGACTGTGGAGCTCATTCCTGCTAGATAACATTATTTAGCAGGATTGAAAAAGTGATTAGGCATTTTCCAGCGCTTAACAATCCCAGCTGTAATGGTAGTTAAGCATTGGAACAAATTACCTAAGGAGGTTGTGGAATCTCCATCACCGGAGGCTTTTAAGAACAGGTTGCCAACTGTTTAATGGCACAAACCCAAACACCCTTGCCCCACCCCCCTTCCCATCCCTTCCCCGAGGCTCCGGCCCTACTCACTCTAGTTCCTCACCCTCACTCACTTTCACCGGGTTGGGCAGCGGGTTGAGGTGCAGGAGTGGTGTGGGCTTTGGACTTGGGGGTGGGGCCAAGGGGTTTGGAGTTTAGGAGGTGGCTCTGGGCTGAGCCTGGGACAGAGGGCTGGGGTGCGGGAGGGGCTGTGGGCTCTGGGAGGGAGCTTAGGTGCAGGAGGAGGTGTGGGGTCAGGCTCTGGGAGTGAGTTTGGGTGTGGGCTCTGGGCTGGGGCAGGGAGTTGGAGTGCAGGAGGGAGTGAAGGGTCAGCACTTACCTCAGGTGGCTCTTGAAAGCGACTGGCACATCTCTCTGGCAGTAGCTCCTGGGTGGGGGGAGGGGCTTGGGAGTTCCATGTGCTGCCTCTGCCCACAAACACCACCCCCACAGCTCCCATTGGCTGCAGTTCCCAGCCAATAGGAGCTACAGCATCGGCACTCGGGGTGGGGGCAGCGCACAGAGACCCAGGGGCCACAGGGCCGTCCGCTTCCGGGAGCAGCATGGAGCAAGGGCAGGCAGGGAACCTGCATTGGCCCCGCTGCACTGCCGGACTGTTAGTGCCAAAAATCTCCCGGTTTGGCTGCAGTAGCCTCTGGGAGATAGGGATTGATTCCGGGAGACTCCCAGCGAAACCGGGAAGGTTGGCACCCTAAACAGGTTAGACAAACACCTGTCAGGGATGGTCTAGATAATACTTAGTCCTGTCATGAGTACAGGGGACTGGACTAAATGATCTACTGAGGTCCCTTCCAGTCCTACATGTCTATGATTTATATGGATAACCAGAATATCAAGAACTATAATTGTAAATATTAAAAATTAAACAAGAATTTTGAAAAGGCTCTAAAACCACCTGCTTGAAAGTATGAGCCAACTTCTAAGCATTGGGGGTTAGAAGCTACTCCATTTTCTCATTTCCTTGCTGCCTACTGTAGGGCTTCTTCCTCTGAAGCAGCTGGTGCTGATCACTGTATGAGTCTGGATACTGGACTCGATGGCCCCACTGGTTTAGCAATTTCTGTCTGAAAGAGTAAATTTGACAGTTTATAATGACACCAGAAAGTTGCTCTAGGTGGAGGCTGTGTCCTAACACATGTCAAATGGCATTTTTTTGTGAGGTCACTAGGTAGAATATCCCTGTGAGATATATGGAAATTAAGTTGGGGGAACTCTGAGAGGAAGTGCCCTCCATTGCTGTCATGGCTGCCTTGCAATAAAGAAGTGTTAGTTAAAGTTAATCCATTGCAATCTGTCTTTATTTTGCTAATCCACTTATTTGGACTCTGCACATGTCATTAGGTAATCTTTCTGTGGTGCGCATTAAGGAGGCATCCACCATACATTCCATTGTTGTTAGTTTTCTGCATTTTTGTGGTGAGGCACAAGTGCTCTTTGGCATATGTATAATTCATTTATTGGGTGTTCTGAGGCATTCAGTGCTATAATGAACAAGAAGGCCCTGTTCACTAGAAAAAGAGAAGGGGGATCCTCCATGGCCCTTTAAGCACCACACCCATTTGCCCTATATTAAGCTTCTCACCACAGTAACTGTTCAGTCCCCATGCTGTGAACTCCATTTACAATGTATTAACACTTATAGCATTTTAATTACCTCTGAATAAAACTCAATACAATAAACAAACATCAGACATTACAAGCTGTGACTCTATGCCAAGGGCCTCAAACACGGGGCCCCACGGGGTTCTTTCGTGCGGCCCACCAAGCTCCCCACCCCACCCCTCTGCCTACCTCCAGGCCAGGGGTGGGCAACTACAGCCTGCTGGCCGGATTCAGCCCGCGGGATTGCCCCCCATGGCGCTGCGAGCCCCGCGCCGCTCCCTGAAGTGGCCAGAACCATGTCCCTGTGGCCCCTGGAGGGGAGAGGGCAGAGGGCTCCGTGCATTGCTCTCGCTTCCAGGCACCGCCCCCCGCAGCTCCCATTGGCCGGGAATGGGGAACCGCGGCCAATGGGAGCTTCGGTGGGGCGGTGCCTGGAGAAGCAGCAAGAACAGCCCACGGAGCCCTGTGCCCCCCTCCCCCAGGCACGTAGTTCCAGCCGCTTCCTGGAGCGGAGCCAGGGCAGGCTCCCCAGTGTGCGCCGCTGCCACCCCAGAGCCGCTCTAGGTAAGCGGCACCAGGCCGGAGCCCGCACCCCGACCCCCTGTCGCACCCCTCCTGCACCCCAACTCCCTGCCCTGAGTCCCCTGCCATAACCTGCACACCCCCTGCACCCCTGGGGGTGGGGGGCGGAGTTGGGGTGGGGACTTCGGAGAAGGGGTTGGAATGGGGGCTGGGAAGAGGCAGAGCAGGGGTGGGGCCTCATGGAAGGGGTGAAGTGGGGGCGGGGCCAGGGGCAGCAGGGGGGTGTGTCAGTGATGCGGCCCTCGGGCCAATGCACTAGTCCTCATGTGGCCCTCGTGGTCATTTGAGTTTGAGACCCCTGCTCTATGCCATGCAGTTGACTGCAATATAGTCCATATATCATCACATCAGGTAACCAAACATTTTGGGCTGAAATCTATTCAGTTACAATTCTGTAAATCTGAAGTAGTCACTGACTTTAATGGAGTAACTCCAGATATCAAGTGGTATAAATGAGAGCTGAAGTTGGTCCTCTGAATCTTTAGGAAGGGGGTATTTGTGAGTCTCCCGTTTTGTGGGGAGATGAGCCCTTCTACGATATATCATCCAGTTATAGTAAACCATATTGCCAGCTGAGAAAATACTATTGATTATTTGGGGTGGGTTGATTCTTTAGTGGGTTTCAGGAGCCATAGGTTTCATGCCGTTGATGGTGGGGAGGGGATCAGGTCAAAGGGGCCCTCAGTCATTTACAGAAGAAGGAAACCTGAAAATCGAAAACAGCACAGTAAATGTTTCAACTTTCAAATCGTACAATATAAAAATTCAAACTACAATTTATATTTTCTAATTTAATTGCATTGATGCCCAAATGTTTGAGATTTCTGTGCTGCTACGGGCACTAATGGGATACTTACAATAGCCATAAAGAAAGGAGATACTAATTATGGTGTTTAGTGGATTGAATTAAATTCAAATTTCTTTAAACTAATGGTAGAAACTTTAAAATCAATTGTAATGAAGAATGACCTTTCAGCCAAAAAAACTAAGTCAACAGGGGCTTAAGCTGCAGGAAGCCTGTATAAATACTCAAGTTGCTGACTGAGGAGATATCTGAGCCATTAGTGATTATCTTTGAAAAAAGAAAAGGAGTACTTGTGGCACCTTAGAGACTAACCAATTTATTTGAGCATGAGCTTTCGTGAGCTACAGCTCACTTCATCGGATGCATACTGTGGAAACTGCAGAATGCATCCGATGAAGTGAGCTGTAGCTCACGAAAGCTCATGCTCAAATAAATTGGTTAGTCTCTAAGGTGCCACAAGTACTCCTTTTCTTTTTGCGAATACAGACTAACACAGCTGTTACTCTGAAACCTATCTTTGAAAAGTCATGGAAGACGGGAGAGATTCCAGACGACTGGAAAATGGTACTATATTTGTCCATCTATAAAAAGGGAAATAAGGACAACCTGGAGAATAACAGACCAATCAGCTTAACTTCTGTACCCGGAAAGATAATGGAGCAAATAATTAAGCAATCAATTTGCAAACATCTAGAAGATAATAAGGTGATAAGTAACAGTCAGCATGGATTTGTCAAGAACAAATCGTGTCAAACCAACCTGATAGCTTTCTTTGACAGGGTAACAAGCCTTGTGGACGGGGGGAAGTGGTAGACGTGGTATATCTTGACTTCAGTAAGGCCTTCGATACTGTCTTGCATGACCTTCTCATAAACAAACTAGGGAAATGCAACCTCGATGGAGCTACTGTAAGGTGGATGCATAACTGGTTGGAAAACTATTCCCAGAGAGTAGTTATCAGTGGTTCAGTCACACTGGAAGGGCATAATGAGTGGGGTCCCACAGGGATCAGTTCTGGGTCTGGTTCTATTCAATATATTCATCAATGATTTAGATAATGGCATACAGAATACACTTGTAAAGTTTGCGGACGATACCAAGTTGGGAGAGGTTGCAAGTGCTTTGGAGGATAGGATTAAAATTCAAAATGACCTGGACAACCTGGAGAAATGGTCTGAAGTAAACAAGATGAAATTCAATAAGGACAAATGCAAAGTACATCACTTATGAAGGAACAATCAGCTGCACACATACAAAACGGAAAATGAATGCCTAGGAAGGAGTACTGCGGAAAGAGAGATGGGGGTCATAGTGGATCACAAGCTAAATATGAGTCAACAGTGTAACACTGTTACAAAAAATGCAAACATCATTCTGGAGTGTCTTAGCAGGAGTGTTGTAAGCAAGACACGAGAAGTAATTCTTCCATTCTACTCTGCGCTGATTAGGCCTCAACTGGAGTATTGCGTCCAGTTCTGGGCACCACATTTCAGGAAAGATGTGGACAAATTGGAGAAGTCCAGAGAAGAGGAACAAAAATTATTAGAGGTCTAGAAAACATGACCAATGAGGGAAGATTGAAAAAACTGGGTTTGTTTAGTCTGGAAAGGAGAAGACTCAGAGGGGATATAATAACAGTTTTCAAGTACATAAAAGGTTGTTACAAGGAGGAGGGAGAAAAATTATTGTTCTTAACTTCTGAGGATAGGACAAGAAGCAATGGGCTTAAACTGCAGCAAGGGAGGGTCAGGTTGGACATAGGAAAAACTTCTTAACTGTCAGGGTGGTTAAGCACTGGAATAAATTGCCTAGAGAGGTTGTGGAATCTCCATCATTGGAGATTTTTAAAAACCATTTAGACAAACCGCTGTCAGGGATGGTCTAGAGAATACTTAGTCCTGCCATGAGTGCAGAGGACTGGACTAGATGACCTCTCGAGGTCCCTTCCAGTTCTGTGATTTTGGGCATTTGGAAGGGAGACCTTAACCCCTTACTTCTCATTTCCCATTGCAAGGTGCTGTCTGGAGTAACTCTGCATTTGCAGTCAGGATTGAAAATATTCTTCAATTTTCCACAGCTTGATGCCATTTTGAAGGCTGTGGGGCTGATCTGTAATAATTCTTGAAAACCGTGTGTAATCTGGTTTTTGGGCTAATTACAGTGTGGCTATCTTGGGTCATTGTGATGTTTATTGTATGCATATATTGGTTTAGTTAAATAACAGGTTGTTGGAAAACAAAACACCTCCGGATAAACACTTCAAGGGAACTAAGAGACAATGCCTGAGGTATTAAGAACATAAGAACAGCCATACTGGTTCAGACCAAAGGTCTATCTAGTCCACTACCCTGTCTTCAGACAATGGCCAATGCCAGGTGCTTCGGAGGGAATGAACAGAACAGGTAAACATCAAGTGACCCATCCCCATTGCCCATTCCCAGCTTCTGGCAAACAGAGACTAGGGACACCATCCCTGCCCATCCTGGCTAATAGCCATTGATAGACCTATCCTCTATGAATTTATCTAGTATTGGCCTTCACAACATCCTCTGGAAAGGAGTTCCAAAGGTTGACTGTGTGTTGTGTGAAGAAATATTTCCTTTTCTTTGTTTTAAACCTGCTGTCTATTAATTTCGTTTGGTGACCCCTAGTTCTTGTGTTATGAGAAGGAATAAATAACATTTCCTTATTTAGTGGCAAAGAGTCCTGTGGCACCTTATAGACTAACAGACATATGGAGCATAAGCTTTTGTGGGTGAATACCCACTTCGTTGGATGCATGTAGTGGAAATTTCCAGAGGCAGGTATAAATATGCAAGCAATAATCAGGCTAGCATTATTTACACTTCCTTATCTAGTTTCTCCACACCAGTCATGATTTTATAGACCTCTATCATATTCCCCTGTAGTCATCTCTTTTCCAAGCTGAAAAATCCCAGTTTTATTAATCTCTCCTCATATGGAAGTTGTTCCAGACCCCTAATCATTTTTGTTGCCCTTTTCTGTACCTTTTCTAATTCCAATATATCTTTTTTGAGATGGGGTGACCATCTCTGCATGCAGTATTCAAGATGTGGGTGTACCATAGATTTAGATAGTGGCAATATGATATTTTCTGTTTTATTATCAATCCCCTTCTTAATGATTCCCAACACTGAGTGGATGTTTTCAGAGAACTATCCACAATGACTTCAAGATCTTTCTTGAGTGGTAACAGCTAATTTAGACCCCATCATTTTATATGTATAGTTGGGATTATGTTTTCTAATGTGCATTTGTTAACATCGAATTTCATCTGCCATTTTGTGGCCCAGTCACCCAGTTGTGTGAGATCCCTTTGTAACTCTTCTGAGTCTGCTTTGGACTTAACTATCTTGAATAGTTTTGTATCTTCTGCAGATTTTGCCACCTCAGTGTTTACCCCTTTTTCCAGATCATTTATGAATATGTTGAATAGTACTGGTCCCAGCACAGACCCCTGGGGGACACCACTGTTTTACCTCTCTCCATTCTGAAAACTGACCATTCCTACCCTTTGTTTCCAGAGTTTATGCTACTTCCTAATTTCTTCTATAGGATTTAACTTCCACTTTTAAAAGGATGCCTTTTTGTCTCTTACTGCTTCTTTTACTTTGTTATTTAGCCACGATGGCCCTTTTTTGGTTTTCTTACTATGTATTTTTTAATTTGGGGTGTACATTTAAGTTGAGCTTCTATTATGGTGTCTTTAAAAAGTTTCCATGCTTGCAAGGATTTCACTTTTGGCACTGTGCCTTTTTAATTTCTGTTTTACTAACTTCCTCGTTGTGTAGATCCCCTTTCTCTAATTAAATGCTGCCATGTTGGGCAGCTGTGGTGTTTTTTCCCCACCACAGGGATGTTAAATATAATTTGTACTGTGGTCACTATTACCAAGTGAAAAGAACAGGAGTACTTGTGGCACCTTAGAGACTCCTGTTCTTTTTGTGAATACAGACTAACATGGCTGCTACTCTGAAACCTATCATTATTACCAAGCAGTTCAGCTATATTCACCTCTTGGACCACATCCACTTAGGACTAAATCTAGAATTGCCTCTCTGCTTGTGGGTTCCAGGACTAGCTGCTCCAAGAAGCAGTCATTTGTTAACTGTGAAGATCATACTACCTTGGTGCCAGCCACATTAAAGCTTGTTTTTGCCAGTGCTGGGAATTGAACAGATCAAAAGGACAGTGAAGAGTTAGAAAGGCTCTCTCTCAGCAGAGGTCAGGCAGTTGTTAGGAAGCTGTTTGCAGAGAACAGTCTGACACATGCTTGACGATCTGAAAAAGTTAAGGAATACTTGTGGCACCTTAGAGACTAACCAATTTATTTGAGCATGAGCTTTCGTGAGCTACAGCTCACTTCATCGGATGCATACTGCAGTTTCCACAGTATGCATCCGATGAAGTGAGCTGTAGCTCACGAAAGCTCATGCTCAAATAAATTGGTTAGTCTCTAAGGTGCCACAAGTACTCCTTTTCTTTTTGCGAATACAGACTAACACAGCTGTTACTCTGAAACCTGAAAAAAGTTAGGCCTTCCTAAGCAGCCTGGGGGAGTGGCAAGCCTTAGGTAAGGTAGATATGTGTATAGACCTTTTATTATTTTTTTAAATACATACATTCTCTTACATAATGCTTTGTTCTTAATGTTAAAGACTAGACAATACTTTGTTTTAAGAAGGCTGTGTTGGGTCACTTGTGTTTACCACTGGTCACAGGTTCCCAAAGGAAAGAACTGCAGGTGCTGAACCCATTCACACCTGCTGGGTAAGCAGGGTGCACTGCAGGCCCAGGGCCTGGCCTAAGAATGGAAGAATTGCAGGATTCCACAGAGAGGTGAAGGCTCAGGGCTTTGAACTTAAGGGGGTGCACTCAGAGTGCCCAGACAAGTGACAGAGGTGCAGCTAACCTTGTAACTGGTACAGACACGTAGAAGCATTTTGTTCAAGATTGCCATTGATTTCCTGACTTCTTGCCGCAGAAATTACAAAACCATATTGAATTAATTGAGACTTCTGTCTTCTGTCAAAACCATATTGAAGGGAGATTTTAAAAATTCTTGAACTGCATCTGCCTAATTTCCAGTGAAATATTCACCCTAAAATTCTAATCTATAGAGATATGTATGTGATATAGAAATGAAGGCCTTTTAACTCTTAGAATCACATGTGTATCAACCAGCATGTGCAGAAACTGTGTTAGGAAACGAATTCTCTGATTAGTTTCTACAGAAGTATCAGTTTTTGAGAAATACATCTCAAAAAAAATTATTTGAGTGGGGGGAAAAAATCCACTTCTGGCAACAAGGGATTTGCTTATAAATTAAAGTTTTAAGGAAAACAGCCAGTATATAAACAAGAAAAGCTGCCTGAAAAGGCTGATTCCTTATTTACTATTGATTCATTCTCTTGCGGGGGGGGGGGGGGGGGAGGAATTCTTCTGTTTTAGAAATCACTGGTAAATAGGCATAGATGACTGACTTAGGAAAATATTTTGATTGCACATGTAACTTTTTTGTTTGGTTCGATATGTCTGTGTCTTAACTCGGAATGAATAGGTTAGAAAAGCACAAGTTCATGTCTTTGTCAGTCATATTCGCAGGCTGGATAATGGAATAGGTCACTCCCTGCCTCAGGCGTGTATGCTGTAAAGTAACTGTGCCTCAGAGAAGTCACTTCACTCTGCAGAGACATGGGTAATTGTATCATTTACATAACATCACTGATAACCTGACCTATTGGAGTATGACAGCAACAACTTCAGACACAGCTGGTGCCTAGTCATCTGGTGACTTTCATCCCAGCAGCTTCCTTCTGGCAAGAAGATAAGGAGAGGAAACAATAAAGGCTGCACGGGAATGAGTGTGTTCCTGAGCTCTGTTCCTATAATGTGTATCATTCAAGTAAGTCTGTGCTGTCCTGTCACCACTGAGGGATGCAACAGGATCAGGAAGAAAGTTATTTTAGGTTGGGGGTTTTATCATTATTACCCTCCCAGGAACACATAACCACGGTTGAAGTGTGGTTCATCGTACCACTGACCTGCAGTTGATCCATGACAGGGTAGTTTGGTTTAGAGGGAGAAGCAGCTGACTGAGAGATCAAACCAGGAAATTTGTATTCACAGTACGTGAATGCCAAAGAAAAACTGGTTAAAGATCGAGAGAGAACACAAGATCTTGCTATGAAGTCCTATCCATCATGTTTAGAACTGTCAGTGTTAGGCTTTTTTAAAAAAGAAAATGAAAACAATTTGCTGTCTAGAAGTGTAACTGCGCTAAATCCAATGAGGTCGAAGGCAGCCAGTAGGTTTTGTTTTATCTTACTAGTCACCTGTCTCCTACAATCCCATCAGCACAATTGCCTTGAATCTATGACTTTGTGCTCCATACAAATTCTATTTTCAGTTCCACTGGTTAGATCAGAGTAATCTTTTTGCTTTAGTGGAGTTACTCTGGATTGGAATCAGAATCATACATCAGAATTCAGGATGTAGTTTTCACTGCAAGGAGAAAGAGTGATGCCTAAGTGTTTTGGGAAAACATAATAAAAAGTAAAAGCCAGAATGTTTGTTTGGCTTATGTCCAAAATGTCAAAAAGATAAAATATTTGTGTGTGAAACAGCTTTGCACAGATCACTGTAGGAGCTCAACAGCCTTAAGAATGTCAAATTATGAGCCTATAGGGCAAGGTTAGATATCCCTCAGAATCTGGCTTTTAATTTTCTGAGTAATATGGGAGAAGCTATACAAAAATAAAATAGTAGAAAAGCATTAGTACACTTTGAAGTAAGTATAATATAGTGCTATTGTCTGTGTTCCCATTGGGTAAGGATGTGGTGTGCACTGATGTCTTTATTGTGTCTGCACCCAATGTGCTCTATGGGAAAAGGCCTGCCACTTCCTCTAATAGATTTTTTTTTTTTTTGGTACCAAAAGGCAAACCCTCCCGCAGTTGTCCTATGTGTTCATTAGCACTGCAAGGCAGCACAAAAAACTTAAGCAGGCCGTGTCTAGATTTCCTTTTAATAAATTTAGAATCCTGTTTAAAGGAATGACTTGGGAAACACTTCTTTAATTAAAGAAAAAAGAGTACTTGTGGCACCTTAGAGACTAACAAATTTATTGGAGCATAAGCTTTCGTGAGCTACAGCTCACTTCATCGGAGGCATTCAATGAAGTGAGCTGTAGCTCACGACAGCTTATGCTCAAATAAATTTGTTAGTCTCTAAGGTGCCACAAGTACTCCTTTTCTTTTTGCGGATACAGACTAACACGGCTGCTACTCTGAAACCTGTCATTATGCAAGGCACTTATTTTTTAACATTTTTAGATGAATGGAGGATGATATTCAGATCTATGAATTTCCCAGATATGAGCAAGAAAGCAAAGTCTCCATCATGGAGGATAAAGCAACTTCATCTAGGCATTCTAAAATCCAGTGAAGATCAGTCAGCTTATAATTGGCTCTAAATGGCATTTCCCATAAAGAGTGTTTAAACCTTATATGTAATTGAATGGTCATCCCTACCTACATGGCCTGATCCTAGTCTGAGTGATCGCCTATCCTTGTACCATATTGCTACAGCCTGCAGCCATTAGATGTGCCTGAGCTGTATCCCCCCTCACTATAGAAGGGCTCAGACTCTGGAAACCACTCCGTTCCCTTGGTTCAAAGTACCCTGAATTCGGTGACCCTTCCAGGTGTGCTTCAAAAACTCCTTGTTTGAGAGGGTTTTTTGGAGAAGACTAAGTGTGCACATCCCAGAATAATAAAGATGGAAAAAAGGAGTCTCTCTGTAGGTATCTGGCTGGCTGGTTTCCTAATTTGTAGGGTCATTACTCAGGGCCTAAGTCTAGTGAGCTGCAAGAAACCAATTAAAACAGTAATGGTCTACAAAACTTTGTCTGTTAGTGTCTTAGTAAATTCCTCAACCCTGGCCTGTTTATCTCAGGTTTGACTGCGGATATCTTCCCCCTGTACATGCCTCATACTATATCCTTGGCACCCTACTGGATTCTCTCTACTTCAACTCTGGAGTCAATATCAGAACCAAAGAGAAGATTCTAGTGTCAGGAATTTGACCCTTAGGGCCAAATTCATCAATTGACATCAATGAAGTTGCACTAGGGATGAATGGTCATTGTGCATGTATTATGAAACTATAGCAAAATTCTTCATGCCCTCCCGTGTAAACAGCTCCTGCCTCGTTCTTTGAGATTTCATCATGTGAGCCATGGAGAAGTAACAGTGATGTAATGTTTCAGCAGGCTAAAGTCACCTGAACTAACCACACCGAATTTGGGCAGAAAACTTGTCCATATTTGCTTACACAAATATTCTGACATCTGTCATCAGTTCACATCTAATCTATGCCCCTGGTTAGTAAATAGGTCACAGAGTTTCTATTTGCAGTTTTGTTGTGAAACGTCTGAGAATTTTCTCATAAAAGTCACATGCAGCAGTTTCTAGGGCAATTGACTCGATGTAATCATGGTTTGCCTCCCTGTTATGGGTCTGCTATAAATTGCCTTCGATGTGTGGTTTGGACAGGGTTTTTTTTCCTTGGACGGGGGGGGGGGAGTGACAGTAATTAATTGTCCTAGCCAAGGCTAAAAAATATGCACACACACCCCTCAATTTCTATTGTGTAGATGTGCAGTTTCTTTTCAGGTCAGTATAGAATCTTCCATCCTTTCAAAATTCAGGGCTGCTGTTAAACAACTTGCTGTTTTCTTTGTTTTGTTCATTAGAATTCACCCAGTTCAATCAATAATCACTTTTCTGGAGCTGAACAAGAATTTCTAATGATTGGCTCTAGCTCTAAATTTTGCCCTGATTGTTCTGACACACAAGCCCTGTCATGTTCTGCGTAACATGTTCTGGCCATTTTTAACCACTTCACAGCTAAAGCCTTAATTGTATAGGTTATCTGCCTGTCATTGTCATGCATTGCAGCAGGGAGTTGCCATTATTTATTTTTGTTCAGTACTAATAGTTTACTTGGGGCTGTATGAAACAGAGAAATCTGGAGTCCTAGCCCTAAGGAGCTTAATCTAAAACCCAGACAATACAGTCCAAATACAGTCATACATACAAGAGACACTGGTGAAGGACAAAATTCATGCAGCAGTGAATTATTTTTAAAAGTAAATTCTGTGTTCTGGGCTTGATGTGCTATTACTGGGTAGACTCTAGGAGTCAGTTTTACGAAGGTATTTGAATGTGGTAAAGGGGGTCACTTGGTAGCCGCTATCCTGCAGAAGAAGAAATTTTTTGTATATTTAAACATCTTTATATTCTCTAATTTCCTCTTCATGGCGTGTAGAAATGTGTTCTGGGCTCAAAGAAAGGCCTGTGAAATTTGTTCCCTCCCTGGGTTGATTTTTATATTCAGAGAGTCCATTCAATGTTTATTTAAATATTTCACTTATTTGATGATTTAGTTCTTCTCCAACCTCAAAACAAACTGATCCCTTAGATTTTAGTCTTTGCATCTGCAAGCAGCTGCAGAGCAAGAACTGATCCTTTACCCACTCAGTAACATTTAAATGAGCAGTCATGTGTAATGACTGCTGACCCCTTGCTAATGAGACTGCAATTTCATGTGGGGCTTTAAATGCTACAGGAACCAGGCTTGCTTCCCCCCTCCCTCTCCTCAGTTAGGAGCATCTGTTATAACTTTTTTTTTTTTTTTTTTTTTTGGCCACTGTTGAAGGAAATCTTGTCTGTAAGGGAACTGTGTGTTTGACACCTGGGCACAAACTCTTTGGCTGGTTAAGACTGAAAGGGAGAATTGTTGAATCTTAACTCTATAATAAAGTTACATATCTGAAGTTTATTGTAAAGCATCACAGTTCCTGAGATTTAATAATATTTAAACTCTGCTTTAATGTTGCAAACTCTTGAGATTCATAAGGCATTTCTAGTATTTATGAAACAGGTTAGCTGACCTAACACAAATGTGTAAACAGAAGGCTCCAGGAAACTGAAACAATGATAATTACTTGAAATTGAACACCAAATTTCACATATAGACAGTACAATAGGCTGATGAATTGAAGCTATTCATTACATATTCCACTTTCAGAGCTATTTGCTGGCTGGAAAGTTAACAAGCTTTTGCTCTGAGCTGCAGCTGCTCACTAGGTTGACCTGCTGCTGGGTAGGAAGTTATTCAAATAATAATAATGTTGCCACCCCTGCTTTCCTGGTTCTGCAGCTTATGATTAATGCTGTCAACTCGCTCACATTTCTGGGGCAGGCACTTCATTTGGAACTTTGATACATGCTGCTCAATAGAAAAATATTGTCTAATCCAAAACAATGCAATCCCTAAAGTGCTTTAGAAAATCCCTGCTCCTCTAGTTAGATATTTTAGTTAGCGAGGAAAGATGGGAAAATACCTTCCAGTTTGGAGTCAGCAAGAAATAGGGTGCTATGTGCCAACTAACAGCAAGGAAAGGGAAGACAACTAGTGGTGTCTGAGGGAAAAGCACTGGTATTGGCAGCAAGCTGCAGTCTCAAATAGCAGCACCTTTGCTATTCAGGACTTGTCTACACTGGAAAGTTTCTGCACAGTAAAGCAGCTTTTTGCACTCAAACTGCAGACGTGTACACAACTGCCAAGCCACTTTGTGCGCAGAAACTCCGCAGTTGTAGTGCTACAAAAAAACCCACCTCGATGAGAATTGTAAGGCTATTTGTGCAGGCTCCAGCGCTCTGTGGCAGTGTAGACACTTGATTGCTTTCTGCGATGTAATTGGCCTCTGGAGCTGTCCCATACTGCCTCAAGTGACCGCTCTGGTCATTGGTTTGAACTCGGCTGCCCTGGAGACATGCACCTCTCTCCTTTCAAAGCACCATTTCTGACAGCTGTTGCATGTTGTGCTGATCTGTTCCGGGACACAAAGCAAACCATTAATGTGGAATGCTTGTGCTGTTGAACACGGGGAGGGGTGTGTGTGTGTGTGTGTGTGTGTGAGAGAGAGAGAGACGCAGGGTGGCGTGTGTGTGTGTGTGAGAGAGAGAGACTGCTGTGCAGAGAGCCCAGGGAGGGAGACAGGGGCTGATGTCAGGGGTTTCCCTCTCCCCCTGCCTCAGGACTGGTTGCTTCCTGCTGCTGTCTGAACTTAGAACAGCAGGAAGCTTTTCTGCCCCTTGCTTCCTGCTGTCTTGTTTCTTTCCTTTGGACCTTAATCCCCCTGCTGATTCATATGAAAATTGGGCTTCCATTGTTTTGATTCCATGCTGGTCAATTTACATTGGAGACAGGTTGATAGGTTCTTTCTCAGACAGGAGAGAATGCAACTATTTCTCCCTGTGTATGGTCAGCCTTTAAAGTGTAATATCAGTGAGTAGCTATAATTCCTCATATAATGTTAATGCAGACATTTCACAATTATCTCAATCAGCAGTGTGTCACTGGCTTTCATAAAAGACCATACGTGATACATATCTATAATACAGTAATGTTGATTCAATTGCTTATCATTTGAAGTTCTGCCCTCTGCCTTTACAGTTAAGAGGCTATCTCCCCCAGTTACTAGTTTGATGGTTTTGTTTACCTTTTATGTAAAATGTACCTTTGTCTCTGCCTGTTGACCAGGCTGGTCAGACAAGCAAATACCCATTCCTTTGCCAAAGCAGACTGTGCTTATGCATTGCTTGCCAAAACACATTTTAAGAACATAATTCTTTGTACACACCACTTATATACAGCACATAAGAATATTAATGATCAGTGAGTTATTAGTTTTCCAAGGATATATTACATGCAACTTTTTGAATGTAAGGTGTGTCAGGAGTATGTCAGACCTGACAAGAAATTGTTGTCAGAGTAGTGAACCACAAATGAGTCTGTGTGTCACAATACCCTTAAACGCTCCAAGAATAGGGTCTTCCCCTTCTTTGAATTACTGCCTAGGTTATCCAGGATTTTCCACTCTCCTCCTGTTGAGCTCCCAGCCAAGGCACCTCACCCTTATCTGTCTGATCTTCACTCAAAATCAGGTGCCAACCAGCTGGCCATAAAGTACTCCAAAATTCTCCAGCTGCCATCTGCCCTTCAATCTGAGCAGCCTCCAAACCTATTTGTGCCTAGCCTTCAAGTCAGAGCAGCCCTTAAAGAGCCACAGCCATCCAGCCCAGAGCAGCCATTTGTTCTAGGCAAAAGTTTTAGATGAAACTAAATGATCTGGAGGATGGTGTGGATTGCACTCTCAGCAAATTTGCGGATGATACTAAACTGGGAGGAGTGGTAGATATGCTGGAGGGCAGGGATAGGATACAGAGGGACCTAGACAAATTGGAGGATTGGGCCAAAAGAAATCTGATGAGGTTTAATAAGGATAAGTGCAGGGTCCTGCACTTAGGACGGAAGAACCCAATGCACAGCTACAGACTAGGGACCGAATGGCTAGGCAGCAGTTCTGTGGAAAAGGACCTAGGGGTGACAGTGGACGAGAAGCTGGATATGAGTCAGCAGCGTGCCCTTGTTGCCAAGAAGGCCAATGGCATTTTGGGATGTATAAGTAGGGGCATAGCGAGCAGATCGAGGGACGTGATCGTTCCCCTCTATTTGACGTTGGTGAGGCCTCATCTGGAGTACTGTGTCCAGTTTTGGGCCCCACACTACAAGAAGGATGTGGATAAATTGGAGAGAGTCCAGCGAAGGGCAACAAAAATGATTAGGGGTCTGGAACACATGACTTATGAGGAGAGGCTGAGGGAACTGGGATTGTTTAGTCTGCAGAAGAGAAGAATGAGGGGGGATTTGATAGCTGCTTTCAACTACCTGAGAGGTGGTTCCAGAGAGGATGGTTCTAGACTATTCTCAGTGGTAGAAGAGGACAGGACAAGGAGTAATGGTCTCAAGTTGCAGTGGGGGAGGTTTAGGTTGGATATTAGGAAAAACTTTTTCACTAGGAGGGTGGTGAAACACTGGAATGCGTTACCTAGGGAGGTGGTAGAATCTCCTTCCTTAGAAGTTTTTAAGGTCAGGCTTGACAAAGCCCTGGCTGGGATGATTTGGTTGGGGATTGGTCCTGCTTTGAGCAGGGGGTTGGACTAGATGACCTCCTGAGGTTCCTTCCAACCCTGATATTCTATGATTCTATGAAAGGTGTTTACCCCATATTCTGAACATTGTAAAATTGTCTAAAAATAGTGGTAGAGGATGAGGGACTCGGCTTTCATCTCTGGAGAATGGCTCAAAACTTGGCTCAGATCACAAAAGAAGTGAGTTTTGTGGGGTCTCATCCTTGTGTCTACAGTTCATTAATTCAGATCACCCTACAGCTTAATTTGAATGGCAGTCTGCTCAATAGAGTCCATGGACTGAGTTATCCGGGAGGGCTGCGGATGAGGATTGACAGGTATTGGCAGAATGCAGAAGGGCCCCAGGACTGGAATAGCAGGAGGCTGTGGTTTAGGATTGAAGGGCATTGGTCAAGTTGTGTTCATAGGGAGGTATGGGCTAAAATAGAGAACCTGGATAGACAGGCATTGGCAAAGGTATATTTCTGGGGAGGCTGAGAGTCAGGATTGAAGGACATCAGCAGAACTGGGGTGTGCGGAAATCAGGCACAATACTTGTCTAAACTCTTTCTCATAGTGTATTACAAAGTGTAGAGGTTTGTGTAGAGAACACGAGGTTCTTTGCAGTTATATTTCAGTGATGGGTAGCCATACATTGCTATACAAAAACGGTTTCATTTGCTTTTTTTTTATTATTGGGTATATTTTGAACAGAATGAACCTTTGTCCCTTTGTTATTTTTTTGAGCAAATTGCATGGGTCACTAATCACAAAAGAGCACTATGAAATGCAGTCTGGCGTTTTGTTAATGATACACCATAGTTTGTTCACTCTCTTTAATCACATGATCTGTTGCTCTATAGAGTATCCTGTCTGTCTGTCAGGCCTAAACCAGTTTGGAGGGGAAGGTATTTTGGACTCAATCCAGATATATACTGTATGTTTTGGTTTGGAAATTGTCAGTTCTAAACTGGTTGGTATAGTTCATTTTAACTTTATTTACTGTATTCTCAACATTGTCTCCATTGCAATAATATTTCATCTCCAAATTTATGGTAAATAGACCACTGAGTGGCATAACTTGAATTATACACCAAAGATACGTGTTTTGAGGGTATTTCTGGCTACTAAAAATTGTTCCAAACCTCTCAGATTTAAAATACACAATATTTGCGAGGGGTGGGACATGTTGTGAGAAAAATTAATGCCAATTTACTAATGCTGCAGATGGCTAGCATAAGGTAATGGTGCCAAATGAACTGATAACTGTCTCATCAATCATGGGCCTTATTATCCATACACCTACATCCAGTCATTGTACACTACTGCAGTGAGAGAAGGGAGTATTCAGAATAATATAGGTTTCAGAGTAACAGCCGTGTTAGTCTGTATTCGCAAAAAGAAAAGGAGTACTTGTGGCACCTTAGAGACTAACCAACTTATTTGAGCATAAGCTTTCGTGAGCTACAGCTCACTTATCGGATGCATCAAAGCTTATGCTCAAATAAATTGGTTAGTCTCTAAGGTGCCACAAGTACTCCTTTTCTTTTTTCAGAATAATATAGAATACCTAGGTATTCTCCTCCAGCTCATTCATGTTTTCACAAACTACCGTAGATCATTATTTATCTTGGTCATTCCCTTTCTTTGATTTTTACATCCAAAAATTCCTTAGCATCATAATTAAATAAGACACACTGGTACAGAAGGAGTGTATCACAAAGACTGGAATTGAACCCATCAAGTTAACATTTTTTCCTCCTAACCTAACATGTGTAGTCCATAGATAAGTAATGAAAAATGTACCTGCATATATGATACCAAATTTCCTCTAGATTTCCAAATCTTATCCATAACTCATGATTCCCCAGGAACTCAAAAGTTACAGTGTTAAAGTAGAGTGAGATTTTTAAAAAACTAAGAAGGATCGTTACCGGGAATTCTAAAAGGTGTTAACAACATTTGGCAGTTAAGATTTCTGATCAGTCGCAATTCTGTTAATAGTCTAAGAAAATTTGGTTTCAATTTCCAAGTCTCTTGTGAAGTCTCATTGTGCAGCCCATCCAGGATCTCTGTAGAGGTGTTCAGTGCTAGAGTTATTTCAGTTGGCAGCATGACATTAAAGGGCACTTCACAGAACCCAGGGGCTCTTTCAGAGATTACCATTGAGATTCTGTGCTGCACTTGTAAAAGGCTTAGCACAGAACTCACAGTCCAGGAGGAGGGGAAGAGTGAGGTTGAAGTAGCTTTAAACCATATTTGTAACCTCTCTCACAGTTCTGGGGACTCTCACAGCCCCTAGCAAAACTTAGGGCTGCCAAAGTTATCCAGTCTGTTCCTGGTTGCCTATGGGACATATTACTGCACAGAGTCTCCACAGGACTATCTGCAGACCCTCCCCCAGATATAACCCTCTCCCCTCAGACATACCACTGTTCCCTGCATACCACCTGTGCTAGGGCTTGCTGGGGAAGGGTGAGGTCCTTGAAAGACATCCTGCAGCTGTCTTCTCAGTTCCCATGCTGGGGGAATTCTTTCCTGGTTGTATCAAAGGCTCTTCTACCCACTTTACATTGCTCCAGCTGTCTTACCCAGCACACAGATACACAGTGGGGTTGAGAATCTCACCCCAACTCCGATTTTGCAAACTCCAATTTTACAAACAATAATAATTTTTAAAATGCCTCTGTCACCTTGCCCGATAACCAGCAATCACATGTTCTGTAGATGTTACAAATGTTGTGTTGTCTGCTGAAATTTTAGTAAAATCAAGATTTGACTATATTGCATGGAACAGTACCACCAAAGTGTGAAATAAAACCAGCAATGATTATGACTTCAGGTTTATGGAATCAAGCTTACTTATATAATGCTTACAGTTTACAATTCTGGCATATCATAGAAGGTCAGGGTTGGAAGGGACCTCAGGAGGTCATCTTCTAGTCCAACCCCCTGCCTGAAGCAGGACCAATCCCCAATTTTTGCCCCAGGTCCCTAAATAGCCCACTCAAGGATTGAACTCACAACCCTGGGTTTAGCAGGCCCATGCTCAGACCACTGAGCTATCCCTCCCCCCAGTAAGTACACTGAAATATAAGAGCATTTCAGTGTACTTAGAGAACTGGTAGCTGGCTCATCATTATATGTGATGTAAACTTAACTTTTCTTTAATTTCACCAAATCCCTTTTCCCTTTTCTGAGTGAAAAGGCTACAAATAAATAGTTAGGGTTAACAATGATGAAACTGTTGACAATGTTGAAACTAGCTGGTTCAGTCTGCATTCAGTCTACAAAGCAACACAGGGTGCTGAGAGACCAATCTGTTGACCTGTAACCCCTGACCTGATTTTAGGGTGCAAGATTAAATTACATATTATGTGACAAAGCATATTAAAATGCTTTAAGATAGCAAAACATAATCTATTAAAGCTGTAAAGGAAGTAGGGAAATGTAAGAATGTGTGTAATAACTAAGGTAGGCTTGACAATAAGCTGAGGCCTAGTGGTAGTTTTAATAGTTAGCCTAAGTAGCAAACTGCTTAACCTAAGGTTATAAAGTTTAGCAATATTTTGCAATATGTAGCTTGTGATAAAGAATTACACCACAGAATCCCAAAATAACCAATTTGGGGGTGATTTTTAGTTTGTCTAACCATGAGGTTAACCACATTAATGTACTGGAAATATTGGGAAATGTATTAATGTGGGATTGACACTAGTTATGTCAGCAGTTGGAATCTCAGTTACGGGTACCCAGAAAGCTATATATGGATAAGGGGCTGTGTGTATATAAATCTCCTCACTGTATTTTCCACGGAATGCATCCGATGAAGTGAGCTGTAGCTCACGAAAGCTTATGCTCAAATAAATTGGTTAGTCTCTAAGGTGCCACAAGTACTCCTTTTCTTTTTGCGAATACACACTAACACGGCTGTTACTCTGAAACCTGTTAAAGGTAGTTTCTCCATCAGTGCTACTGTAGACAACACCTTAAGCCAGTCAGCCTGAGAAAGAAAAGCATCCAATTTCCATAATCTTAGAAGGATCCTTTCAGTCATGAGAAGGCTTCAAGGACTAATTTCTTGATGTTCATTGGGAACACACAAGCACACACCAACTTATTTCCTATCCTCAGCACTCACAAACCAAGGCAGGATAGAATTTGTGTTCAGCACTGATGAACATGCTTTAAAAATTCTACCCCAGGAATTATGCAACTTTCTACAATAAGCAAAATATGCAAGAGGTTGGCATTGTCCTCCAGACTTCCAATGTTTGACAAGGCTTGCCTTTAGCTATAATGTTTCTATGTTCAGATTCAGAAGGCTTGAATAATGGAACTATTTAGCCTCTTTTTCTTTTCAAACAATACAATAGTACATTTAAGCAACGAAGCAAAAGTAACAGGTATAAGGATTTGCATATAATATGGCATTGTGAAGCATATGTTTGCAATATGCATAACAATGGTTACTGCATATCAACAATCCAGCTAACCCTTCTGAAAGATGTACTTCCAGAAACCAATGGGTAATTGTAAATAAATGTTTCTTGATGTGGTATTGATTTCTGTAGAGCTCATGAGCTAAGCCATAAATCTTGAAATAATGGTGAGACTTACTGAAAGCAAAGTTATAATTTAGAATAGCTGTTTGAATTACAGCTTTTCGTGTTCACTTTAGTTCAAATAGAGCCCAGCAATACATATGATGTAAGAGTGTCCTGTCAGGTCAGGTGTAGTGGAAGCTAGAAAGGATCTGCAAGGTGTCTTCAAAACAATCCAGAGATATACATGTGACAAGCAGAGCTGATATGTAATAATGGTGGGAATACTGAGATGTGACAATTTTCTGAACCCTGTATGTGACCAGGTCAGTGAGGGAAAGTTATTGCATATTGGATTATAAGAATTTCCTGCATGACTATGTTGATCTAACTTATACTGGGATCTGTGGGAAGAACAAACAGAAGCACCACAATGGCTTCCCAGATAAGAACACCCCAGCATGCACTTGAAAGACCATGCACAAAACTATCAGTTTCAAGGACCTTACCTCCTGTCTCCAAGGAAGCAGCAAGCTTGTTTTGCCAGGAGTCTAAAGAGTTCAAAGCCCTCTGAGGATGGAGAGTTACATGTCCAAAGCTGTCTAGTGGGACATGCTGACACAGAGGGAGACTCTGCAGAGGGAGTCTAAAGAAATTGGGCCTTCTCAGATCCAGAGAAGGTAAGCCTTAGGATAAAGCTAGATATTCATACAGTCTGTTTTATTGTGTTTAAGATTTATTTAGGACAAAAGCATTTAAGACTAAATATATGGTGCCTTGATTACTACCGTCATTGCCTCAAAAGGAACAGAACTGCAGCATCTGAGCCTAAGTCAAACCTGCTGAGACTTTCATGGCTAGTACCAGGGGAGTGCCAGGCATGGCCAGTCTGAAAGTGAGAGAATCACATGATTCCATGCTGAGCCAGGTGATGGTTTGAGTCATGAGACCTGAAAAGGTGGTGCTCTTGATCGGACCACCAGGAGGAGTCGGAGCTACAGGTACAGTTATCCCAATAACTGTGACAGCACAATTTTAGGGCTGAAGTCTAACTGCTTCCACAGTTTACTCTGGAGTCAAACCTCGTGGTAATGTTGGTGACTTAAAAATTCACTCATAATACTCTATACTGAAAATTAAGTAAGTACTTGAGAGCCCTTCTTCTCTCTGACTGAGAGATCTGCACACCCCATGTAACAATCCTTCTTCATACAGGACATTACCAGGGACCCAACAACAGACCACTTGTGTTTCTGACTAGATGCAGGTCTTGCCCTATACAGGGCATGGCTTTCTTCTGCAGCAGATCCATTAGCATTGCCAGTGAAGAGGATTTATGCAGGGAGAGACGAGACTGGCATTCATACCACAATAAGGCCGATTGTCCCAGGCTACCACATTCAGTTAAATGTTTACTTTTTTGTTTCACAACTGAACAGGAAGTGAAAGGTCAGAGAGGCTCAAATGCAGAGCAAAGGCTTTTTCATTCAGCTATTCACCTCTGGCCAAGACTCCAGCGGGAGACCATTGCTTTCCAGTCTTTTCCAGGAGGCTGAGACATCAGGTAGTAAATTAACACTCAGACAATTCTTCCAGCCTAGTTCTGAGATTTCTACAGGAGTGCAGAAATCTGAAACTGTTTTGACAAGATTATATAAAGAGGAATTATGGGGATATTTTTTCAATCCTTCCCCTTTTTAGCTGGGCCTCAGGGCTTGTTAATGAAGAAACTCTGACCTCTTGGAATTGCCCCTCAGGGCTGACCTTTTGGACACACATGAAAAAACTTTTTTAGCAAAGATAAAAGCTATTAACATGCAAAGCTTTCCACAACCCGAGATAAAACTTTCCCCTGGCCAGTCACAATGGTTAAAATTCTACCCACAGACATTCAGACTCCTTCCCAGTGGAATTTACAAATTTTGTCTACCAAGTGCAAGTGAGACCAGCAAT
This sequence comes from Natator depressus, assembly GCF_965152275.1. Classification (NCBI taxonomy): domain Eukaryota; kingdom Metazoa; phylum Chordata; order Testudines; family Cheloniidae; genus Natator; species Natator depressus. Next base: position 23,514,321 of record NC_134251.1, on the reverse strand, counting down.
AGAGGCTCAATGGGAATGGGACTCCATGGCATACCCACTGGTTATGAGATAATTAATTGCTTTTTGCTCCTGCAGAACTTGAAACATTCATCAAGCTGCCCATTTGTTTGTCCAGTCACGTGAGCAAAGCCAAACTGCTTGGACAACTAGTCTATTCACATGGATCAGAAAAGGTGCTCTCTCTGTCTCAACTGAACCCAGATAAGAGAGAAAATAATTGAATTTAGTTTAATGACAACCTCCCAGTATGGTTGGTAAGCTGTTTCTGAGGGAGGATATACAGTATGTAGTTATTAGACAGACCGGGACTGTGTAATTTCTCGTAGTGATTCTGCAGCAATTCGAAAACACATGGTTCAGCATGGTGGTGAGAACCCAGAATGTGTAGCGTTGCTGTGAATGACTGTATGGGGTAGACAGGTATTTTCAGAAGGAAGAAAAATATGATTTATCATTTGTAAATGTGCTGTACAAAAGAGAGTATCAGTAAAACTTGAAATGTGATGATTAACTTGCAGCTGGGTTCTACAGAGACCAAAAGGAACCTTCCATTCACCTTCAGTTAACTTAGTTTAGCTGAAGTACTGGAGACAACTTTCAGATTTTGCCAGTGTGTGGAATGTCCCAAATCACAAAGAGGCATCAAGGGAGAAGCACCAGTCCCAGTCTTCTGCATCTGTCATCATTAAGTTATGCAATATACTTTTGGAGGATTATTAAAAATCTCAACTGAGCCGTCTGTCTGGAGTGATAAAGAGAAGCAGGAACTGATTTTAGCTTGAGGATCCCAAACCTTCTGTTTCAGAGTAACAGCTGTGTTAGTCTGTATTCGCAAAAAGAAAAGGAGTACTTGTGGCACCTTAGAGACTAACCAACTTATTTGAGCATGAGCTTTCGTGAACTACAGCTCACTTCCACAGATGCATACTGTGGAAAGTGTAGAAGATCTTTTATACACACAAAGCATGAAAAAATACCTCCCCCCCCACCCCACTCTCCTGCTGGCAATAGCTTATCTAAAGTGATCACTTTCCTTACAATGTGTATGATAATCAATTTGGGCCATTTCCAGCACAAATCCAGGTTTTCTCACCCCCCCCCCACACACACACACACAAACCCACTCTCCTGCTGGTAACCAGGTGAGAAAACCTGGATTTGTGCTGGAAATGGCCCAACTTGATTATCATACACATTGTAAGGAGAGTGATCACTTTAGATAAGCTATTGCCAGCAGGAGAGTTGGGGGGGGGGGGGAGGTATTTTTTCATGCTTTGTGTGTATAAAAGATCTTCTACACTTTCCACAGTATGCATCTGTGGAAGTGAGCTGTAGCTCACAAAAGCTTATGCTCAAATAAATTGGTTAGTCTCTAAGGTGCCACAAGTCCTCCTTTTCTTTTTGCAAACCTTCTGTGTTAGGCAGGACAAGAAATTTGTTCTTTGCTCTGTGATGCTGTCAGTAGGGAGTTCAACTCTGGTGAAACTTGGACTAATTCCTTGATCATAGTCTGAGTAGGGCACTGCCTCAGGATAGAGGTTGCTATAATCGATTATAACTAGAATGTATTAGTGCCCCCATTTGCGCTCTTCTCCAGGGGCCCACTTGTGTCTCACTGAAGCTGGGTATTAACCAGGGCAGGGCTGACCTTATGGGTGGGTGATGTGTGTGACTGTCCAGAGTGCCATGATCCAGGGGTGCCGTTGAGCGCCACAAGCTGGTGGGCCTGTGAATACGAGCAAGCTTAGGGCTGGAATACCTGGCCAGCCAAGTGGGTGGCTGGTGATACCATCTGGAGTTGTCAGCCTGGTGGGGAAGTGCAGGCAGCAGGGCTTGCCCCGGTGGAGCCAGCAGGCCAGCCCCTGGGTCCCCACTTCCTGTGGGCATGGGTGGTGGCTATGCATCTGCTTTCCTCCAGCTTGGTGATCAGGGGGTGTATGGCTGGGGAGCACCTGGGCTCAGAAACTCTTTCCTGTGCAGCCTGGCCAGGCTCTGAAGCCAGGAGCTGGTCCTCCCTGTGCTGCACGCTACTGTTCTTAAACTTGAAGGAAGGGCACCAAAATACAAGTTTGCCTGTAAGGTCGATCAGGAGCATGAGAACTAAGGGTGCTTTGAAGCTTCCACCCATTGACATTCCAGACAGGAGGAATAGGAATTGATAGTTTCCTGTACATCCCCTGGTGGATAAAGCTGCAGTAGCTGGCAGACTTTGTCCCTCCTCAGACATCCAGTGCAGGGCATTTCAGGAATCAGTCAGTTGCAGGATCCCAAGAGATCAGGATGCCAATAACCGATATCATACCTCCCCAGTTTGGGGAATTTGATCTACTTGACAGAGCATATCCCTTCACAGCTCAAAGTGGGGTCATTGCTGTATATACACAGAGAAATTAGGAAATTGGAAGATGAAAACTCTCACTCACGTGATAAAACCATTGTTTTCATTTGTTCTGTGATAGATTTAAGTCTTGGAGGCCTCTCACATGCAGGGAAATGACCAGCACATAATTCTGTGACTACAGACATAGTTGGATCCTGGTCTCATTGAAGTTGGTGAAAGAATTACCATTAACTTCCATGTCATCAGGATTTGGCACACAACTCGTAAAATGACAAGCTTCCCGAGGGTTGTGTTCAGGGACTGCTCAGTTCTGAAATAGGCAAGACAAGCAAATTAAGCATACGTACAAAACTACTTGGATTGGGAGTTAGGGGCATCTCCTTCTTGCAGGTTTGTATCTAATGGCTAATGGCCAGTCACTCTGGGTTCCTTCATCTTTCATGTTCCTCTCTAAGCCCTCAGCCCTGTCTCTTGTTAGAATTTGTATGCAGACTGTTTTTTCAGAGGCTTCTGCAGAGAGGCCTGACTCTTCTCCAGTATCTGGGCCTCAACTCAGGTCCTTCTCACTTTCCTCAGAAAGGACATTATAATGAGCCAGGCTAGGCTACCATGCACACCTGCAGCTTACTGCAAAATAAGCTTTGCTGCTCAGTTCAGTGGGGAAGAAAATCATGTTTGACCTTCTATAAATATTTTGGCAAAGCAGGTCCCTGAGATAAGATGTGTCTTTCCAAGTCAATATTACCATGTGGGCAAAGACAACACTTTTCTTTATGAATAAAGTTTTTATGTTCTGCGTGTGAAACTATGTTTGAGGCCTGAAAAGAACAACACTGCATTTTTATAACACTTTTCATTTGAGGATACCAAATTGCTTTAAAAACATTAATGAACTATTTCAATCCCACTATATCACTCCCATTGTACAGACTGGGAAACAGATACAGAGGTGTTAAGTGACCTGCATGAATGGTTTTTACATGATTGAATTTTCAGTTTTCCATTACTTAAAAAGGAACTAAGCTCATGTCAGAAAGATGAAGCAATTGGGTTTGGAATTTACATTTTGCATCAAGGTTATTGTCTCAGACTTGTTGAGTCTCTAAAGTCTGTGTACAACATGAACAGTACATCTCAACTTTTCTCCAGCTGAGTCAGAAAACTACCTGCCTGTGACACAGTTAAACCATTTTCAGTCAGCCAGTCCTAACTGATGACATAGGGATTTTACTAGACCAATCAAGAGATTTGGAAGGGACACAGCCTTTCAGCTAGTACAGAATTTAAATGGAAATCTCCATATTGCTCTTTAAAATATGCTCCCAGTAGTTTGTGTAAAAATTAGAAGGCCAAGCCCTCTGCTTTATGTACAGGGGTATGTTCAGTGTGACTGGCTGTATGTATAACAGTGCAGTGTAAATAATATATCAGAACTGAGTCACGTACAGCTCAGTGACACTGAATGAAAAAGGAATGCCTCTCAGGCTGGTCACATTGCCTAATATGGATGGGCAGGCAGATGTTATTGCAAAAGGCAGCATCAATGACCCAGATGAGCTCCTCCCCATCAGGAAATTGTTCCTGATCTTCTGGACAAGACAAGACAGGGGATTTGGGAATAATTTTCTCTGCAGAGTCATCTGTAGTAGAACAGAACAAGTATCAATTTGACTTTGTGAAGGATCTGCAGAAATGCCAAAGCCATCTAGCACAGGAATTCTCAAACTCATCTGAGATATGGAGCACATATCAACTAAAAGATTGTCATGGAGTAACAGCCCTTCTTATTTGGGACATCACAGACTCAACTACCCTCCCACTGATGGTTACATCACTGTAGCACCTGCATCAATTGCTTTCATGGAAAACTCACATTTGGGAAACATATCATCTATTTTTAGCTTTTAATGCATTTAGCATCTGGAAATGTCCTCCAGGATCAATGGGTTTATCTCATGAGGGTGTTTCTAATTAAGCCAATCACCTGTGACAATCTGGTCAATTGCTTTTGAAGTCAAAATGGTCAAGAGTTTGTTTCTGCAATGGAGGAAGAAATGACCAGTGAAAACGTGTGAAAAGGCCATCTCTGCATTCTGTATGTCAGTGGTAAATGTAAAATTGGTGCCTGGCATGTCCAAATATTATCCAAAATTGCTTAAGCTAGCCTCCTCATCAGGCAGTTGAAAACCCTGAACGTCAATATCTGTGCCTTATCTGAGGTGCACTGGCCAGGAAGTGGGGAAAACAAAGTTGAGGACTATACATTTTTGTTCTCAGGCAGCCCTGCTAGGTTGCTTGAGCAAGTGTAGATCATGGTACTCTCACCCAATGGCAGACAAGAATCGTAGGATTGGCACATGATTAATGAGCAATTTATCAGCGTTTGATTCTGTACTGACTGCAGGCATCATACCATCATCTCTGTGTATGGTCCCACCAACGCCAAGATCAATGATGCAGCTGCAGATAATCTGTATCAGCAATTGTAGACAATTGATAATGAAATCTTGATAAAAGACGTTGTTATTACAGTGAGCAACGTTAATGTACAGATAAGAAAGGATAATGCCACCTGGGCAAATACGCTCAGGAAGCTTAGTATGGGACAGAAGAACAGGAATAGGCAGGTATCGCACTGTTGTTGGTCCCAGGGAAAATCTTTATTTCTGAGGTAATGTCTAGAATCAGTATTGCACTTCATGGCAAAGTGTGGCTTAGTGCACCTTTACACACACTATCAACCAAATCTTTTCCTTGAGAGAGCTTTATGAGAATTTAATAAGCCGTGCAAAGCACTCAGACTTTCCTCAGGCCTTTGAGTCACTGCATGGAGCAAGTTTATGGGATCCGATGTGGCAACTTGGCATCTGTGCAAAGATAGTGTCATTGATAAAAGAGCTATATAATGGAAGAGAAAGCAGAGTTCAAGTCAATGATACATGGCATGGTTTCTGTCCCCAAAGGAGTTACTCAAGGCTGCGTTCCAGCACCACTGTTGTTCAATATTGGCGTATATTGGTTGATGAATAACTTTGAGGATGCAGCCACTGGTGGCAATGAACTGAACACCATTTTACTTGGAGCCCTGAAATGCATTAATGACATTGCCTTGTTGGCTTAGATGGGTGACTGCTGGAGCTGATGGCTGATATGGTCAGGAAAGAAGTAGCATGCATTGGTCAGGTTATTAATCTAGATAAAACTAAATCCCTGACCATTACCATCAATCAGTATCCAATGCTAGATTACAACCTGTTCAGTAGTAACCTGTCCAAAGAGGATATCGCACAGGTAGCATCTGTTAAGTACTTGGGTAGCATCACAGACAGGACTGGGATACGTTCAAAAGATGTGGATATTCATATAGCAGCTGCTGCCACCACATTCTGGGTCCTTCTGCAGCTTCTGTGGAGATGTCAGGACACCAGGTTTACTACAATGCTGTGGATATACAGAACCACGATTATACCAACTCTATTGGAAGGCAGTGAAACATGGGTGCTAAGAAACACTAAAGAACAATGAATTGACATTTTCAGTTTGCATTGTTTTTGTCAGCTGCTCCATATTAAGTGGTAGGACAAGATCAGCAATGAAGATATTCATAGCCAAACCCAGCAACCATCTCTGTTAGCACTGGTTTAATTTTATCAACTTTCTTGGTATGGATATATTACTAGACCAATGAATTATGAAGTGCATTTGCCAAGGAAAGCCGCTATGCAGTCAACAATCATACTATTGCCAAAAGCTTTGAAGGTGTGCTAAGCTCACTAATGACTGAGGTAGACTGAACATCCAGACAGACCATATTAAGGACCTAGGTAGAGATCAATTCAGGTGATGCTCAATCTGCAAGGAGGTTACGTCCCTTTTGGATTTGTCTTGATGATGATGTGCATTTGGAAATGAAGAGGAGGAGACAGCAGTGTGTGACCAGCCAGCTTTCTCCATGGAGCAGTTGGAGAACCTCTGCTCTAGCAAACACTTCAGAGTCATGGGGGTTTGATGCTTGGTGCATAGAAAAGTAAATTCCAAACGCTCCAATGACTTCCTGGAGCTCACCAAGCATTCTTTGCAGTTGCCTAGTTTTTTTTAATACCTTCTTCATATACTCCCTTTTCTCATGCTCCCTATGCCCTGATCTAGGTTTCTTCATTTGTCCCATGGTCCTCTATCCCTGTTTGACTCCCCAGTACCCTTCCCTTGATCTTCCATGCTCCTCTTTCCATGATACTTCCACGCTCTGTACCTCTCCTCAACACTCAGTGCTCCTACAGATGTTTTTGTAAGTGCACCTTTCCCTCATTCATGATTCATTAACACCCAGTCATGGGCCGCAGAAAAAAGATGCTGGCTCCTTTCCTCCATGTGATTAAAAAAGAGCTGTTAGAAATTGGAAAGTGGTTCATTTACTGGAGATGGGCAGTCAGAAGATTGGGAAATGACTCACTTAGATGACTCCAACCATATGGACTTTCCAGTCACTGGGCTTCATACCAAGGCCAATGCTGTTTCTAAACCTTCTTTCTTTGTTAAATTTAAAAAAATTGTTGTTTTGTAAAATGCAAACAAATGGAAAAGAAAGTATAGAGATAAATGTGTTATGTAATGAGAGACGTTGGGGTGGGGCTGGTTCACACATGTGCTGCATAAATGTCCATATTTAGTTTTATAGATTTATGTAAGATACCAAGGGTTAATTGCTTATTTATTTTAATTAAAGTAATAATTCACTGGTGTCATGATACTAAGTGAAGGCTCCAGCTTATGTTTGTAAACATAAATCCTCTCAAAATTGTATATTACAAGGATGGAAGGTATCCAGTGTTTCATAAGTAATTGAGAAGTGCTTGGTAAAATAATTTCAGTATCTATTAACAATATATCTGTAAAAAAGTTTCCTAATGTTCTTACAGGTTTCAGAGTAACAGCCATGTTAGTCTGTATTCGCAAAAAGAAAAGGAGTACTTGTGGCACCTTAGAGACTAACCAATTTATTTGAGCATAAGCTTTCGTGAGCTACAGCTCACTTCATCGGATGCATACTGCGGAAAGTACACAAGATCTTTTTATACACACAAAGCATGAAAAAATGGGTGTTTATCATACACATTGTAAGGAGAGTGATCACTTTAGATAAACTATTACCAGCAGGAGAGTGGGGTGGGGGGAGAGAAAACCTTTTGTAGTGGTAAACACCCATTTTTTCATGCTTTGTGTGTATAAAAAGATCTTGGGTAATTTCCACAGTATGCATCCGATGAAGTGAGCAGTAGCTCACGAAAGCTTATGCTCAAATAAATTGGTTAGTCTCTAAGGTGCCACAAGTACTCCTTTTCCATGTTCTTACAGTTTTGTTTTTTACTGTAAATGATCTGAGTATTAATAAAGAAATATTCAGTGTTAGATTATTTTCTCTGTGTTGAGCATTGCAATAGTAGGTTGAGTATCATCCCTTCTACGTGGAAGTCATAGACAGCCCATACTTTACTAGTACTTTACAGTATACAATCAGTTCATGATCAATAAGCAAGTTCTACGTAAACTGCATTTCTCCATGAGAGTCTGGTCAGAGAGTTGTTCCAGAGGCCATAACTGGTCAGGTTGTTCATCGTAACCCATGGATGGAATCTGGACAGGAAAGGCAGTCTCTTAGTCATGGGGACACAGTGTGTTGTGCAATTCATTTAATCATTCATGCATGCCTGGAAGCAGCTGGATGAGCATGGGCATGACTGTAAAATAGACTTGCTTTAATAATTTTCAGATAGTGTTATTTCCTGCCAGCAGGAAGGAGGAGCCTGGTGCAGTTGTCAGAGCCCATCAGAAGCTGACATAGGAGTGAACCTCCATCTAGCCAAATAAGAGCAGGAGTATTCATGAATGATTCATAAACTGGTTTTCAAATTATAAAAAGACAGGTATGACTCATGGAGGAAAAGCTTTAGTGCCCTAAATTCTGATGTTTCTGGGATCTAGACTAGTGTCTTACTATACAAACTCACGTATGGCACTAATTAGCATATTTTTACTCATCTTGCTTCTAGTAACCACAATGTGGTATTGGTGTAATATGACACACTGTTCAAAACCTCGTGTTTGACGATATCTGTTAAACTGCCAAGTTTGGCTACACTTTTCAGCATGTTTCAGAGTAGCAGCCGTGTTAGTCTGTATTCGCAAAAAGAAAAGGAGTACTTGTGGCACCTTAGAGACTAACCAATTTATTTGAGCTTAAGCTTTCGTGAGCTACAGCTCACTTCAGCATGAATCACCAGAAAACATCTGGTTTAAAAGTAGATGCTACAATTATAGCCACAGCTGACATACTGAGCAATGCTCTTGAGATAGCCTCCTTGTTCTAATGGGTGTGTTTGCTGCTGAAGGCAAACTGACGTGAAATTGAACAATATAGGCACAAGTGCAAATTATGACACAGAAAATGCCACCAATGATCTTGTCAGTCTGCTCCCCAGACACAAAACAAATGCTGAAATAGTATTTCCAAGCGTTTGTGATTTGGCACATAGTCAAATAATCCAGAGGAGCAGGATTCACATAGAAAAAAAAAAATGCAGCATGTTAACAAGCCTCAGAGGCCTTCTGTCTCTGGACGGTCCTACAGGGAGACACCAAGGCCTGCATGTCACTGTGCTGTGCTGTGCTAGAGCCCAAGCCCTGTCTGAGATTTACCCTGTGAAAGATCAGCAATACCTGCAGCCAGGACCTAAGGGACACAGCACCTTTTATTTAGATTTTCCTTATATCAGGCTGTGGAAGGAATATTCTCAAGCCATTTTTCACTCACATTTTACCACTGGTGCAAACAAACATGGTCAATGTATTTAACAGGGCAGCAGCCATAACCTTTCACTTTGTAGCATGCCACCTCCCCTTAATGAATCATATACCTTACTCCTAACATCAATGGTAGTCTCTCTCTCACACACACACAAGACTGATGTGTCTTTAAGATAATCAAATGTCTTCATGCTGTCTTTTTCCAGAGCAACAGCTTTTGAATGGATAGGACAAGCAATTTGAAATCTCTCTGAAGTATTTGATTTCCCCCAGTAATGCAGTATTATTTTCCCCCATCTATCAGAATCTGTGCAGTTGTTACATGCTGAGAGGACTGATCAATTTTAATTTAGAGTGTAGTGTTGGCTTTTTTTAATGTGTAAGAGGTTACTGCAGTCAACTGCTTGTATGCCTCTGCCAGAATGTTCATAGACTAGGAGCCTCAGCTCTTGTCCAGGGAAATTTTTCATTCTAACCCTGAAGTATAATTATTGTGTAAGACAAATAGTAATGGATAGCGCCCAGTAACTGGGAGAACTACAGAAGATTATTATGTACCAGGTCAGTAACTTGCCAAAGACAAGGCTGGCAAAGGGTCAAGAGAAAATGTCTATTCTGGCTTTTCCACCTGCATCTGGGAGCTCAGTTAAAATACGCTATCACTCTCTCCGATAGCCCAGTGCATCTGGGTTCTGTTGAGCTGCGCTGACTCCTCACTGTATGGACTAGACCAGTGGTTCTCAAACTTTTGTAGTGGTGACCCCTTTCACACAGCAAGACCGAGTGCGACCCAGCCCCCTTATAAATTAAAAACACTTTTTAAAAATATTTAACACTATTATAAATGCTGGAGGTGACGCGAGGCTTGGGGTGGAGGCTGACAGCTCACGACCCCCCAGATAATAACTTTGCGACCCCCCTGAGGGGTAACGAGTGTTCCACTTTGTTTAGAAAATATTTTTAAAAGCCTTTTCTGACAGCGGTTTATGCATACTAGATCTTTCACAGGGGATAGATTGGAGCTAAACAAATGGTACTTTTCCAAGCTCTGCCCATGCGAATCACCAAAATCAGATGCCAGTCACAGCAGCTTGTGCAGCTATTTAAAATATAATTGTGTTACCACTTGGCTACACAAGTTCCTTAAGCTTGAATATACTCAGGCATTCTAGCAGGCTCTTTGGCCTTGTTTTCTCCTTGGTGGTGTCTCCCAAATGCTGCCTGCTTATGGTACCAAAATGAGACATCACTTGCAGTAAATTGTGTAGATCTGTGATGCTCACAATCCTGTCACATATGAGGCATGAAATAGTTAATTCAGATGCCCAATGATTATAATTTAAATCTTTACGTTGTTGACTCCTTGCTGAGATGAATAGGGTAGTTCACACCTGACTGAGCTATTAGTCTAGGCTCAATGCAGACATCTCTGCCTTGGCTGCACTCGGTTAATACTTTTTAGGCTTTCTTCACAATAATAATAGACTTACATTTTTAATAAAATCTGAAATTCTAGAGAACAAGATAGTAGTTTCAGAGAGGTGCCAGTTCAGCACAGAGACACATGTCAACTGGTTTTGAACCCTGCCCTTTAAACTACTACAGACTGAGTTACTGAGAACTAGATTTGAATTGCATTTAAACAAGTTTGCAGACAAGGTTTTCCTATATAGCAAAGTAGGTCACAGTGAATCCAGAAGGGAAAATCCTGCCCTGGTGAATAGATGTTTCAAGACTTAAACTTCTCTGCTAGAAAATATTTTCTGCATGTGTTACAAGAATGTAACACAAAATTGCTAAGGAATGCTCCACATTTAGTGTAGATTTTTCCTTTTTTTTTTTTTAAAGTATAAAAGGGTTTTTTTCCCCCCCTCGAAATCACAAACTTGCAGCAGCTCTGGGATTCAGCAGAAGCCGCGTAGCCCAGATGTGTATCATTTCTATGCTTGACTTGAAATTCTGGGAGCATGCCTCTAATTAGCTGGGTTAGGAAACAGGCTCAGACTGAGAGTTTTAAACAGGAACCAGTTTCTTCATTTTCCTCCTACTCTCCAGGCAGCCAGTGTGGGTGCTTAATAGTCACTTGATCCAATGAACCCACCCTTTATAGAAAGGAAATGACCAATCCTCCTCCAGTGAGAGACTGCTAGGTCTTTGGGATGTTATCACAAATCCCCTTGACAGCTAAACAGAAAGCAGATAATGGGATATAAATGCTTCAGCCAACAGAGAAAGAGAAAAAATTGAACAAATAATCCCTGTAAATTACACAGCTACTCAGAACTCTGATCATAACAATAGTTGTTCAAGTCTCACGTCCCCACCCCAAATTAAATACAGTTACTGTCAGAGTATAGCTGAAGCCAAAACATTTTCAAGAACACTCAGAAGGAAGACTGCATCTCCACTCTGATGCTTTTCTGTTGTGCCCAGCGACTGTAGCCCGTATGTTCCTTGTCAGTGCCTCATACATAACACATGAGGAACAAAGTCCTGGCACAATCAGGTTTCTCTTAATGTAACAACCAGGGCCATCCTTACCCACACGCAAAATACGCAGCTGCATAGGCCACGAGTTTCCTGCTCTGCGCAGCTGCCTGCCGCTCCAGCCCCTGCTCTGCCCCAGCCCCGCTCCCCTGAGCTCCGCGGCAGGGCGGGGTCTGCACTCACCGTGGCAGGAAGTGCAGCAACCGGGCCCCAGCCGCGCCGCCGGGGAGTGGTGCCCCGCAAGCCAGCCCCAGCCCCCCACGGAGGCCTGCCCCCACCCTTCGCGGGGGGGGGGGGGGCGCGTAGTGCCCAGAATTGCTAGGGACGGCCCTGTAACCGCCAACAGCAATGCTTCTCTAGGTCATTCCCTTTACTGTGATTCTTCTGTGCATGTCTTTTCCAGCGGTCCAGTCCAGATTCTTCACACTACATAGACATGTTCTCCCCGAGATCCAAAGAGCTTTTCTAATGAACTCCAGATACAGGCACCCGTGTGCACCCTGTAGGGCAGGCATCCCATTCACACGATTGGGGTGTAAAAATAGGGTTACCAATTTTGGTTGGATGTATTCCTGGAAGTTTCATTAGATGACATAATCTTTCATTAAAAATTAATCTTTAATTCCTGGAGACTCCAGGACAATCCTGGAGGGTTGGCAACTCTAAGCCAAGCAAACCCAGAGAACAAAGATCCTACTATTCATAGACCAGTGCTCTCTCCAGTTACTGTGAGTTATGTGCATGCCCAAAAATGCACAGAGTCAAATGCTGAAGTTCTTACACAGAGAAAATTCCCATTCACTTCCAAGAGACTCTTACCGGGGTAAGGACTTCACAATATGGTCCTCAGAGCACACTCACACATACACAGCATATACTCTCTCTATCACATACATGTGAATGTACACACACACACACACACAGCATAGAATTTCTCTCTGGGAAGATAGCCAACCGTATTAGTTTCCCACTGCATTTGATGATAATTATCGCCATGCAAGTAGGATTTATATGCAGTACCAGGACAATGGTGCCAAGGGCGCCATGCCCACATTCAGAAGGGGCCCTGGTGCCTGGATCGTGGCCCCGCCCCACCCTGCTGCTCTGCCCATGCTCCACCCCAAGGCCCTGTCCCCACTCGGCCTCTTCTGCCTGAAGGCCTACCTGCTGCTTTGTCCACTCCGCCCCCTTCCCCTCTCACTTCCTGCTCGCTTCTCTCCTCCTCATCCCACCATGCAAGCAGCAGGTGGAGTCTCGGGGGAAAGAGGGCCAAGTGGGGCACGGTCCAGGTGCCGGGGCCCACAAAAGATTAATCTGGCCCTGTTCATGTGATGGTTTCTTCTTATTATCTTTGGGACAGTTCAGGTTTCAGGGGCTTAAATAGTGTTGTTGTTTTTTTTTTTCATAGATCTTGCCCCTGTTGAGGCCAACTTAACTTTTCACTCAGCAGCACTGCTAAGAGAACATCCTCTTTCTAAAATGTAAAGAAACATTGCTGTGAACTAACTTTTTCAAGTGGTAGCAGAAAGGGTCATAACTCCTTTATGGCTCTTTGAAAATTAATAGCTAAAGGCAGGACTGAGACTGTTTTGAAAACAGGCTAGTGTCTAGGATAGGGTAGGGTAGGTCAGGCAGCAGAGGAAAAATTTTGCCTGCATTGTCTGCATGAATTCAGAGTGCAAAAAGTAGAGAGATTAATATAAATGAATCACTGGTGCCGTCCCTTTGGGGCTGACAGGCAGCAGGCTCTTGTTCAACAACATTTCTCTCCCTGATCAAAAGAAAGACACTGTGTCTGACAAAGACACAGGCACATTGTGTTAGAATTAGGAGCGGGGAGGGGGGTAGTTTTCTCTAGTGTCTTTTATTGTGTGCAATCCCAAATCATGTAATACAGTAGGGAGTTAGAGTCTAACAGTCCCTTGTCACTCAACAATAGGCACACATGATCAGATATTGAAGAGGCTAAAACTGAGGCCTTCTTCCAACCTCTCAGCACGTTAACTACAATAGGAATTAAGTTATACATGGAGAAGAGGGTCCTGAAGGTGGACCCTCTTCTGCATGTATAACTTAATTCCTGTTTCACATCACTCCAATTTACTGCAAGTGATGTCTCATTTTGGTACCATAAGCAGGCAGCATTTGACCCATCAGCCTAGGTAGACATAAGTCACGCCCCAGAGGGCTGGCACAGGAGGGTGTTGCAAGCAAAGCAACTAATGCAGGGATGGGGAGGAGTGTAACATAGGTGTCAGTGAAAGAAGCCCCTTTCCCTGCTTTTACGTGTTTGCACACAAAAAGCAAATATGGACTCTCAGCCTAGGTGATTTACTGTAGATTAAGGAAATATAAATACAGAGCATATCCCTTGTTCTGCAAGAGCCTCTATCTTGCAGGTCGTCATGGCCCTGGCCCTTTGCAGACAGTGGAAACTGCATGGAGATGACTTACACACACAGGTGTAACACATGGACAACAGAAGTGAAGATGCATGTACATAACTTACACCTACTTATGCTTTCATCCTGCTCCTGATCTGGCCTTCTTCTGGCTGCAACTTTATCCTGACTGACACCAATGCATAATCCCTGAGATGTATACCCATTTATCACACATAGGTGAGGGTGTAAGTTACAGGTTGGTATATGGGAGGGTCTGAGCTGGTGTAACAAACATTGATGGGTTAGAAGGTGAAATTTACACTAATGCAAGTGTCCTCTAGACACACCTGGACGGACTCAATTCTGAACTAACTGTGCTAACTCAAACCATCCTGAGGCCTTCTTTTCACTGCAGTGCTGCCTTCTGACCTCCCCTAATGCTGCTGGGCCATGGAGCTAAGCCACGGTTACCGTATTTGCAAGTATTTACAGGATGGAACCTCCCCCACCAGGATTTGAAGGGTATCCGTAATTAAATGGCAAAAATAGACATAGGGAATATCAGAGTGCGCAGGTATATGGCACCATAATAGTGATTTAAAAACTAACAGCGCAAGCATGTCTTGGCGGCAGCTGTCGGCCTGGCAATGGCAGCTTACTGGCTTGGCAGAGTGGGGACAATCACCTGGTGCAGACGTGTGACCTTTATGCACCAGGGAGCCTGCAGCACAAAGTTCCAACTTCTAACCCTGAACTTAGATGTGTTCCGAGGAAGCCCTGCCAGGCCTGAACAATCCCTGTTGGGGGAAAGAGAATGAAATCCTGGCTTCAGTGGCGTTAATGATAAAACTCCTGTTGACTTAAATGGGGCCAGGATTTCATGCAGAGAGTGGAGCCTCCCAGCTCTCAGCCAAGAGACTGAACCAGGTTGATGTTGTTCCAGCTGACCAAAATTAGCCCTATTAGACAGGAGACTTTATCCTCCAACTGTAGAAAGGCCCAGTAAATATCTGTTTCCTATGGTGTGTGGAGGTGAATGTAGCTTCATTGCCAGCTGTAGAAGTCACTTAGTGCTGGGGAAATGGAAATGTCCTGCCACCCAGCTATTGGTAGCTGGAGAGATGCAGGGAAAGGGTGTTCAGTTCAGAATGGGATGAAGAACGAGTTTTATTTGCTCAGAACTAACTCAGTCTGTGTATTACTAGTCAGAATTCAAAAGGAAAGGATATTATCTTTGTCTCAGGAGTGAGCATCCCTCCCATGATTTTGCGGACACGTGTATGATGGGTGGCATAAGCTATGTTCAGCTGTAAGGTGTGTGAGGACCTGCTTTCTCATGCCAAAAGAAAAAGGAGTACTTGTGGCACCTTAGAGACTAACCAATTTATTTGAGCATGAGCTTTCGTGAGCTACAGCTCACTTCATCAGATGCATACTGTGGAAATTGCAGAAGACATTATATACACACAGAGACCATGAAACAATACCTCCTCCCACCCCACTCTCCTGCTGGTAATAGCTTACTAAAGTGATCATCAAGTTGGGCCATTTCCAGCACAAATCCAGGTTCTCACCCTCTCCCCCCCCCACAAACTCACTCTCCTGCTGGTAATAGCCCATCCAACGTGCAAGGAGAGTGGTCACTTTGGATAGGCTATTACCAGCAGGAAAGTGAGTTTGTGTGTGTGGTTTTTGGAGGGGGGTGAGAGAGAACCTGGATTTGTGCAGGAAATGGCCCACCTTGATTATCATACACATTGTGAAGAGAGTGGTCACTTTGGATGGGCTATTACCAGCAGGAGAGTGAGTTTGTGTGTGGGGGGGGGGGGCGGAGGGTGAGAAAACCTGGATTTGTGCTGGAAATGGCCCAACTTGATGATCACTTTAGATAAGCTATTACCAGCAGGAGAGTGGGGTGGGAGGAGGTATTGTTTCATGGTCTCTGTGTGTATATAATGTCTTCTGCAGTTTCCACAGTATGCATCCGATGAAGTGAGCTGTAGCTCACGAAAGCTCATGCTCAAATAAACTGGTTAGTCTCTAAGGTGCCACAAGTACTCCTTTTCTTTTTGCAAATACAGACTAACACGGCTGTTACTCTGAAATTTCTCATGCCAGTAACCTCAATTAACCAGGCTCTTTAAAGCTGTCTGCTATTTAAACCCTGGGTGTCAGCTATGCCATAATAATCAAGCTCAAAGAGGGACCCACTTTTGAATAAACATCTCAAGATGCACCTGCCAGTTTGGTGCTGTCACCATTTTGTGATTGTAAAGTGCACATTTGCACATCTTGTAACTCAGTTTCTACCTACAGAGTGCTGTGAAAATATAAATTGCTCTATTTGAGAAGGATTGTTATTAAATTATTCTGCGTAAAGGCCTATGTGAAAATTTGGCCCTAAAACTTCAGCTTAATTGTGTAGCTGTATAGGGCTTTTGCATTGTGATGCCTATGCATATGCCAGCTACACATCTCTTCAAATATGTACCCCCTAAATAACTGCCCTTGTTTTGATATGTGTGTTTATTACTATTACAGACTGATCTGTCTCTGAAAAGACTCAGTTGTGACAGAAATGCCTAGAAGACCAAGTAGTTGTGTGAAACTCAGTGATGACTAGAATTATTTTCATCTGTTTGCTACTGGTGAGTGATTCCAATAAAGAGCATGTAGTGCACACAGAAGAATGAAGCATTCTGAAACAGTAAAAAAGACTGCAGGATACGCGCTCTTATAATTAGAGACAAGCCAATGCGGGAAAGTCATTTTCCTGTTCAGCAACCACAGCATGTTGCTTTGCAGATATTCCAGGGTTTACTGCACAAACAGTCACTCAAAATGAGATTCTAAGAGATAATGTGTTTTCTGATCCATAAAATACAATCTCTTTCTTTAAAATGTTTTTGGCAACATCTTCTCTGTCCTTGCATACCCAGTTCTCCTTTCTGTTGAGTCTGGAGGGTGCTAGTGGGGTCTGTAAGGACTCTCCAAACCATTCACATACAGCTACAGACATAGCCAGGAGTTGGGGGCTCAATGACTAAGGCTAAGATTTTGTCAGGGATATTTTTAGTAAAAGTCACAGACAGGTCACAGGCAATAAAGAAAAATTCACAGAAGCCTGTGACCTGTCCCTGACTTTTACTAAAAATATCCCTGACAAAATGGGGAGCCCAGCTGCAGGGTCCCCACACCACCTGCAGAGGTTAGGCAGCTATGGGGGCTGCTCCAAGTTCTGGGGGCTCGGAGCTCCAGAGTCCCCCGGCTTGGAGCTCCAGGGTACCCCTGCCACCCACGGTGGCCAGGAGCTTTGAAGGACCTCAGGCACCCGCGGAAGCTTGGAACTCCAGGGGCCCCACCGCCCTTGGTGGCTCAGAGCTCCGGGGTACCCCTGCCACCCGTGGTGACCATGAGCTTCAGGGTACCCCCACCGCCTACAGCGGCTTGGAGCTCCCGGGTCACCCTGCTGCTCGCTCCTGGCCTACAGGGCTGAATTCATGGAAATTGCTGGATGTCACGGATTCTGTGACTTCCGCGACCTCCATGAAAAAATCATAGCCTTATCAATGACCCATGAGTTCACTGCACCTGACTGCATTCTCTGAAGTGAGGAGGTAACTTACAAATGAAAGGAGTGTAGCGAGTTCAATATCTCCTCCAATGGTTTTTCATAAACATCAGAAAACCATCTCTGGTATCAGGTACAACTGCCAGTGATTAGTGCAGTGGAGGTGGAGCAGAAGGGGTTTTGCTGGGCAGGGTTAAGGTGCTTTGGCAGAATTGGGTATCAGGGTCAGGAATGGAGTTGCAGCAGGTCAGGAGAAAGCTGCAATAGCAGAGTTTAGGGATAGGAGTGGATAGGCTTAGGACCAGTGCAAAGTTCATATAAAGCCTGCAGCCTTCACGTCCAGGTTCATTCAGTTATATCATTCATTATTACTTAGATGGTAAGTTCTTTGGGGTAGGGACCATCTCTTTCACTCTGTATGTACAGCACTGTGCACAATGGCATCTTGAGCCATGATGGGGGCTTCTAGGCACTACCATAATAGAAATAAATAATAATTATAGTAATAAAGGTTACAGACTTTTAAAGTCTCATCCTCTCTCTCTCCTTATCAACCATGTTCCCTACTAGCCTATATCCAGGTACGACTGCTCTCTCCCTGTCTCTGGGAGTGGAGATAAATGTATCAGGGTGCTGATTAGAAAAGGGAGTAGGCTGTGCTGTCAGCTGGGCCTGGGCTGGTATAGCTGATACAGTTTCCTCATTTAATATTATTTAATTGCTAAATAAACTGATCTAATGAGTCAGTTGCTGCAATAAAATTATGTAATGTGTAATAAATCTGAACTAGTAACCTCTGGTGTTCTGTCTGCATGCACAGCAGTAACCTTCATGTTTTCCCTGGAAGAGGGAAATGAAATGCATGCAGCTTCCTTGGAGACTCAGAAGCAAGAGAAGAGGCTCTGTGCCTCAGATAGATTCATATACCACTGATATATCCTAGATGTTAGAGAGACTATGTGGACGAGGGGTTATCTTTTATTGCACCAACTTCTGTTGATGAGATAGACACGCTTTCGAGCTTATACAGACATCTAACAACAGCATCCTGGATGATCATTCTGAAAGCTGCAGACTCCCTCTTCTGAAGGGGGAAAGCACATGGGGCATACAGACCGTGGTTGTGGGGTCAGTCCTGGTTTTTAGAGCTCTTCTAAGTGTAGTCCCTGGATATACTCATTGGAGGGTTTGGGTGTTAGGGGAGCACACACATCTTTTTCCTTCTGTCTCCTCCAAAAGAATGCCAACTGTGAACATATTTAAAGTGTTCTATACAAAGTTCAAATCCCACATCCAACTTTCACTTTGCTCTGGCTTTGTTTACTTTGTGCTTAAACTCCTCAGTCAGAGAATCTCTAGCAGAAGCAAAATCCGATGATCTGGTGCGATTTGCAGGCAATCTGCTGCAGTTAAAAGTAACTGACACTTAAGACATTGAAAAACATACAGGGAGGTGTCTTCTATTGTCTCTCTATATAGTCAGAAATGGCTTCAGCCAATATTTATATAAGGGTTGATATGTCTGAAGGGCAGAGGTCAATAAAACTGCACAGGCTGTGTATAGGACCCACCAATGAGACAAGAGCATGAGGGAATTAAAATTCCCAAGAACAAGTGGCCTGATGCCCTGGGTGCAGTCTCTGAGCCAAGCAGCCGTTTTACACAAAACTAAGTATTTAGCACTGGGTTGAAAACTACTCCAACTAGAATCAGTGAGCAGTTCTGCCAGTTGAGCACTATTCAGTTTATAATTAGCATATCCAACACACTGCATATGTAATATCTCATTTGATATGCCAAAGAAGTATGAAACTATTGAACATAAATTCAGTAATAAAATTGCATCTCAGCAACCATAATAGGAAAGGATCAGATGGCTCTGTCAGTCTTACTGGGGCTGCATCTCTCTGCACTAGATCCTAAGATAACAAGCATGTGAAACCAGAGGCAATCAGGAAATAGAGGTGAGCCTACAGCAAATTCCCATGCAAATAGGAGCAGTCCTGTCTCTCCAACGTGCATCCTGCCACAAAGTCTCCAGTATAAGGTAACTCTGTGCAAATGGGGTCATACAAATAAGGCAGAAAAGAGAAAGATGTGTAACAGGTAATCAGGACAAACAGAACCCTCAGCCATGGCACCTGCATTGCATGCATATGATTCTTTGTGAATTGAACTCCAGTGTTCCTCTTCAAATTCCAGTTTAATTGAAGAGAGTTAAGACAGGTTTCAGAGTAGCAGCCGGGTTAATCTGTATCCCAAAAAGAACAGGAATACTTGTGGCACCTTAGAAACTAACCAGTTTATTTGAGCATAAGCTTGCGTGGGCTACAGCCCACTTCATCGGATGCATAGAATGGAACATATAGTAAGAAGATATATATATATATCACACACACACATACAGAGAATATGAAAAGGTGCAGTAAGAGGCTGATTAATTAAGATGAGCTATTATCAGCAGGAGAAAAAAAAAATACAACCGCATTTGCTCCAATCCATCAGACAGAGACAAACACCTACAAGATCTCTATCAAGCATTCTTACAACTACAGTACCCACCTGCTGAAGTGAAAAAACAGATTAACATAGCCAGAAGAGTACCCAGAAGTCACCTTCTACAGGACAGGCCCAACAAAGAAAATAACACAACGCCACTAGCTGTCACCTTCAGCCCCCCAATTAAAACCTCTCCAACACATCATCAAAGATCTACAACCTATCCTGAAAAATGATTCCTCACTCTCACAGATCTTGGGAGACAGACCAGTCCTCACTTACAGACAGCTCCACAATGTGAAGCAAATACTCTCCAGCAACCACACACCACACAACAAAACCATTAACCCAGAAACCTATCCTTGCAACAAAGCCCAATGCCAACTCCGTCCACTTATTCATTCAAGTGACACCATCATAGGACCTAATCACATTAGCCACGCCATCAAGGGCTCGTTCCCCTGCACATCTACCAATGTGATATGTGCCAGCAATGCCCCTGTGCCATGTACATTGGCCAAACCAGACAGTCTCTATGCAAAAGAATAAATGGACACAAACCTGACATCAGGGAATCATAACATTCAAAAACCGGTAGGAGAACACTTCAGCCTCTCTGGCCACTCAGTAACAGATTTAAAGGTGGCAATTTTGCAACAGAAAAGCTGCAAAAACAGACTCCAACGAGAAACTGCTGAGCTTGAATTAATATACAAACTAGATACAATTAACTTGGGTTTGAATAGAGACTGGGAGTGGCTGGGTCATTACACATATTGAATCTATTTCCCCATGTTAAGTACCCTCACACCTTCTTGTCAACTGTCTAAATGGGCCATCTTGATTATCACTACAAAAGTTTTTTTCTCCTGCTGATAATAGCTCATCTTAATTAGCCTCTTACTCCACCTTTTCATATTCTCTGTATGTATATATATATATCTTCTTACTATATGTTCCATTCTATGCATCCGATGAGGTGGGCTGTAGCCCACGCAAGCTTATGCTCAGATAATTTGGTTAGTCTCTAAAGTGCCACAAGTACTCCTGTTCTTTTTGAAGAGAGTTAAGGCACTGGCTTTAATGAGGATTTCCTGTTACACTGTTTGCAATGCAGTAATATGCCTAGGCAGATGGTTTAGCTGTGCCTTTGAGAGCTCACATTTGTAATTGTGATCAGCATATACCAATGATCATAATCCCACTCCAGTTGTGATAATTTGCTTCTCACACACACACTTTTCTAATCATCCACCAAAGGAGCTGCATGTGGCTAAAGAAGCAGACCAGGGCAGAAGTCCCATGGCTTCTTAAGTGGCACTGGAATATTCACCTATATAAGCTTTCTAATGCCTCAATGTGACATGTAGGGACACTGAACTTCACTCTCTTATTGGGGAAGTGGAATCAGAATCTGCTTCTGCCCACTCCCTTGTTCTCTCTGGCTCCTTGCAGCTTCAGGAACAGAGAAATGCTTCCGCTTCCCCTTCCTCTCCCCCCCCCCCCCCCCCGCTACTCTGCCTAGTCTTTACCATGCTGTCTGTGTCCCAAACTGCACATAGTTACTGAGAGTGTTAGTGAACATAGTGTTAGTGAACCAGTCTTCGCATTCTGTGCTCAGAACTGAAGAATCACCATTTGCTGCTCAAGACCATGGTTACAGTCTAAAGAAACAGAGAAAAACCTGCTTGAGCACCTACAGCTCCATATGGCCCATTTTGTGAACAGCAAGGAAGACAAATGGGTCCCACAGGCCCTTCACAAGGAGTGGCTGCTGCCTTTCCTTTAATTAATAGTGTGCCATTCTTCAGGGAAATGGCTTGGGTCTCTTGGCCAACCTGTGCACAGCCTCAAAGGTGCAGGAAAACTCATTTATGGAATATAACTGAAGCTCATCACATGAACAAGCAAGGAATCCCTGTACCTGGGCTGCTAAAGCTTTAAAGGGACTTAGTGGGAATAACAGGGGATTCCTCCTGTTTATATAACCCTAAAGCTCCCGGAGTCCCAGCAGAATAATCGTAGAAATGTAGAGATGGTGCTGACGTGAGGCAAGTTCTCACCACATAAACTGCTCACCTTGAAAAGGGCTGGAAAGAAAAGTCTCAGCATTAACCAAATTCCTGCTTCCTTGTTTTTTTAGTTATTACCTAAAAGCTGGCAAGTGCAGAGGTGTGACATAAACTGTGCTTTCCCCTGGCCCCACAGAATTGGCCTGTGAAATCACACTCTTCCAGAGATCTGATCCTACAGGCTAATGCTTGTGATGTGGAGATAAGGACATTTAGAGAAGGCCCCTGCTAGTATATTGCTAATTATGCAGTTGAGAGTTTGCCTGTGTGAGGGCTTAAGTTTTGTGCTGATGGTTTTCTAATGTTTGTACAGTGAATTAAAAGCATCTTAAGAAAACAAAGAACAACCATCCCTCATGGGTTTAAAATGCAAACTCTAGCTCATGAAGGTAGCAGGCAGTTTATTATGCTTCTGAATAAATCTAAATGGCATTCAGACCCAGTTTATGCTCTGTAGCTCTTTGCAATGACATCTGGCCAGCTGTTACAGTAGGTGGTTTGCAGTATCCTGTGAGTCACACATGAGTAAAGCTGCAGTTCCTGCACAGTACTGTAGGCGCTAAGATCCGGTATTTGCTACAGAACCGTGGGAGCAAAAACTAACAAGGGAGAATAGAAAACAGCTGGGAAATGAATTCCCTTCTGATCAGTATCCAAAGGACTACATCCATCACCTCCTACTCTGGAAAGAAAGGAGGCCCTGTGAAGACTGTGGCTTCCTCCTTTACCTGGAGTCTGCTCTTCTTTGGTTTATATTTCTCTTTTACATGTCTCTCAATTTATTTTCCATGCTGGTGACTTTAAAGACTTGGTCTTTCTTTCCTGGGGACCCGTTTTGTTAACTTGATCCCCATTGATGTTCAACTTTACAGATCAATCTATGAAGTCTGGTCTCTAGGGCTTTGTATTTTCCTTTCTTGATGCAGATGCATGGGAGAAACTTTCCCAGAATCCTCCACTTCTTAGATTCTGAGGGGCTGGAGGAACCTGATATTAGTATAGTGCTTCACCATCATTAAATTCTGATAAAGCAACAAAGGCCTTAGCAGCCTCGCTGTCTGTTTCTTGCATAAGATACCATTCCCCCACCCATAGAGGTTGTTGTTATGTTAACAGGAAACTGAAATTATTTGTTCAGAGTATCTTAAATAGCTAAATAAATGCTTCCAATTTTCCTCTGATCCCATTAGCTAATTTCATATCCCACTGGATTTGGGCTCTGCATTTCTAGGCTGGTGCATATTGCTTTCTTGATGAAGAACAAAATTTTGTATGTTCTAAAGTTACTCAGAATGCTAAAAGAAGCAATCAGACCCATTAAGGGACTTTCTGGCTCCTGCAGATTAAAGAAGTATTTATTCAGAAAGCAACATACAGGAGGTGTCTCCCTTTGTGGGTGTCATCTACATCACTGAATGCATCCAGTGAAGTGAGCTGTAGCTCACGAAAGTTTATGCTCAAATAAATTTGTTAGTCTCTAAGGTGCCACAAGTACTCCTTTTCTATCTACATCAGTGGTTCTCAGAGTCGGTCCGCTGCTTGTTCAGGGAAAGCCCCTGGCGCTCCGGACCGGTTTGTTTACCTGCCGTGTGCTCAGGTTCGGCCGATCGCGGCTCCCACTGGCCGCGGTTCGCTGGTCCAGGCCAATGGGGGCTGCGGGAAGGGTGGCCAGCACGTCCCTTGGCCCACGCCACTTCCCGCAGCCCCCATTGGCCAGTGGGAGCCGCGATCGACCGAACCTGAGGACGCGGCAGGTAAACTAACCAGTCCAGCGTGCCAGGGGCTTTCCGTGAACAAGCGGCGGACTGGCTTTGAGAACCACTGATCTACATTGTTACTGATAAGGCCTCTCCTTGAGCAATTGCTTCCTCTTTCATGGTGTAGTCAGAGTCTGGAGCCATGGAAATTATTTTAATGTCATAGTTTCAACATAATCAATTCTCAAAGATCAAATGAAAAGAGAGACTGAGCTGTGGGGAAAAAACTTACAGATTAAAACACAAATATCTGTGATAATCAATGCAAGCAGGAAAGAGAACTCTTGTTGGACTCTGACCCACTTTGAAAGCCCTGAGACGTGCACCAATTTTCTATAAGAGGCATGTTAAAAAATGTCAGTTACTGTCTAAAGCACAGACAAAAGAAAAAAGTTCATTACTGGTAGACGAAATACAGGAATTGTGATTCTGGACCAAAGCATGGGTCCATCTAGTCCAGCAGCCCTGAGTGAGCAGTCAGCCATCTTAGCACAGATTTGGGTGACAGTCTGTCTGCAAAGTGACAAATAGAGAGTCACAACCAACTGTGCCCCCTTTGCCCCTTATTGTGCCAACAAAACAGAACACATATTATAAGCAGGTCCATTTTGTTTCATAATCCAGTAAGGAGATTCACTGGAGCACAAATCTGCAGGAAATTTTCTGTGCTGATGTCACCACTTAGATCACCTGCAGTACACTGCATCTTCAAAGATCTGTACAGGCAATAACTGTTCTTTACAATGTATCTGTGAAATAGGTAAGGAATTACATAGTCCTCCTAAACTCCCAATCCTGTTCTCAGACCACCAGACAATGCTGCATCAAGTATTCAATCCTCCAGGTCTCAATCCTGCTGAAGGAGTAATGCACGCTTTTATATAATGTAATGGGTGCAAGCCACTGTCAGCTTTGCAATCAGTACACCCTCTGTACTATGGGAAGCTCACTCCTGCAGGGCATTCGCTACAGACACTGGTAATGCAGACTGGGCTGTTGCCTCTCAGACTTTCTTAAACTGAAAACATTACCTCTGAATCTTTCAAGGAAGGTGCTGAATCAGCTGCAGTGAGCAGCACCATAGAAAAGGCCAGTAGCGTTCTCACCATGCCCTTCCAACCCAGAAAAAGTTCATTTGCCTGTCACCTTTCCTCCTATAAGCCTTTGCAGGAGTCAGGGCAGCTGACACAAGCAGTGTTGTGGCTGGGTAAGGACAAGTTTCCAAAGCTGGAGAATCTCTGTGGATGAGTTGGGAGAGCTGATTGGTGGGAGGGAAAGTAACCCAAGGAAGTGCCAAAGCCTGGATAACAATATTTTAGATTAGACTGTGTCATTCTGCGTGTCAAACAGGATTGTAACTGACTGGAATACTGATTTGCAAACCCTTTTGTTCTCCTATCTGTAAGGCAGGAAATTCCTCCAGGAACTCTGGTGCCTAGATACCATGGTGACTGGTGCACTAAGTATACATATGTATTATGACCCTGGTCTGGAAAGGTGGAAATATACAAAGTTTCAAGTAGGAAATAGGTCTAGTACTCATCTTTCTGGAAGAAAAACCTGTGGAGTGGTAATATGCAGAGACCTTTGTATGGTCATCAGCACAGAGAGCATAGCAGATTCTCACCTCTGGGGTGGGCTGGCAGCCAAACAGGGCAATGAGTGTCTTTGTACCTTTGTAAATGCTCTGGGTCTATCCACAGCGCAAGTGCAATAACATCAGGGAACATGATTACGCCACAGTTTTCCCTGACCCAGTTATAGCATGGGTCCAACCTGCAGTATAGACTGAAACTCAACTATTTCACAGCCAGGCTACTGTATGGGTCATGGCCAGGCCATCGAGCTCACTCTCTTTCATACACACATTTGTTTTCCAGAAGAGCCTCTTCTGGAAGGAGGACAGCTAGATCTAAAGTACTTTAAAAAAGAAGCAGCCTCCCTGGATTCCAGCCCAACCTGAAATACAGGATCCGCTGGCAGAGGCCTGCTTGAGGTTGCACTTGTAACTGTCACACCACATGCAGCACCTTCATTTAACCACTTCACTTCCTCTTGTGTTGCCAGAATTAATTTCCAGCCAATGCAGTCAATAGAATCCTTGCCAAGCTCTGAGTCAGACAGTGAGATATGCTGCACATTTCTCTGGCCACCCAGGACTATGCCAGCTTCCTTTGGGGAGGTCCCTGCAGTTACCTCACCTTTGACCAAATGCTCAGTCTGTTACTTCTCTCCTGACTCAACCTCCTCCAAGACCAGAGATCAGGTTCTTTGCCTCAGGAGTATCCAAACATCCAGTGCAAAGCTCAGCTGGCATGGGACTGAAAATAGAGAGCAAAAAGGCAATTTAAAAATTAGCAGAATAAAATCAAAGCTGGAGTGCCAGTATGGGCAGCTAGCTGGGCCTGACCTGAGTTACCATCAGTTCAGCAAGATGGACCTGTACACTGCACTGAGTTCTCTGTCTCTTTCTACAGCAGCATCACTTGTTCCTCCCCACTCCTCTGGAAATCTGTGACATGACCCACCATACTGTGTCTCGATCAGTTGCTGGGTAACTGGAGATCCTCTCGTTATAATGCTGTGAGACTGTCAGCCAAGGTGTTAAACTTCATAATCAGTATGTTAGACTTTACCTCACTTTTCATTTCAATACAATAGGTTTTGGTCGTGGATTGAAATCCCCAGAATTCTTCTTTCAATCCGTGACTGAGTCCTCAATGAAGTGATCAGACAGCAGACTGGATTGCAGGACGTCGTTGTGGAAAGCAGGTACATAACTAGGCTCGCTGACAACTGATGAACTACAGCTGCCGCCGAGTGGTACCCACGGGTACTGAAACGACCACTCGACCGACCTCCAAAGAGATGGGAAGATTTTATCGTGAAAAGACATGGCCGCACAGGGAGAAGGAAGGCCAAGATAAGAGAAGAATGGAAGATGTGTTGTGATCGGTGCAATACACATGAGGGTTGAAGGACCGATCAAGCAAGGTGATCAAGGTGACAATAGCTTTCAATATAAAACTAAAATAATTTCTAAGTTGCGACCTATTTGATTGAGTTCATACACCATAACTTTGTTATTTTCCCTCTTATTGGACTGGTGCATAGTGTTGCATTTCAAAAACTATTTGCAGTGTTGCCATCTTTCATGATTTCATCACAAGTCTCCTAACATTTGATGCTTTTCTTTCAGTCAGAGTGCCTGGAATTCTGTACTTTTGTGAGAATATCAGATTTCATTTTTAATATATTAAGTTTCCAGCCGTCAAAGCTCAAAACTAAAGGCAACTAGGGAATCTAATATATTATATTATGGGTTTTTTTTAATCTGATGATATTTAAGTCAATCTAATGATTTTGGGGTGCCTGACTGATACTTTTGTACACTTTAAGTTCGCCCATCTCAGAGAACTTTTTTGAATCTGTGTAAGTGGATGGTTGAAAACACAAACGATGGCCAAAAGCAAACTCAACCCCACAGTGAAGGACTTAATGGTTATCTTTTATATCTTGGCTCTTTGGAAAGGGTTTCCACCTCCCATTCTTTGTCTGAGTAAACATTCTCCTTTAGGAGTGCTTCTCTGCTATCTGGAAAAACACTTTCAGGCACAATAATAAACTTGCTAACATTTATATAACAAATTCAGTTCATACTAAAAATGATAATCATATGAGCCAAGTCCTGCAGTCCTTA
Source organism: Natator depressus (assembly GCF_965152275.1). Classification (NCBI taxonomy): domain Eukaryota; kingdom Metazoa; phylum Chordata; order Testudines; family Cheloniidae; genus Natator; species Natator depressus. The sequence continues at coordinate 23,486,706 of NC_134251.1, read as the reverse complement.
TTCAACCAAGTATCAGTGAGCAATCCTCTGAACTCAGCTACACTAGTGCAACTCCATTGACTTAGTGGGATTCTAGCCTCAATAAGAATGAAAACAGACTGCAGTATTTGTACATAAATCTTATAAACACTTTCCTCACAGGATTATTCTTATACTGCAATTTGTGATTGCAGATATTTATATAAAAGTACACATCTCCCTAACCATCCTGCTAGCTCACCGACTAGAAAATTCTAGGGTTCTGTGGCTTGACGTTCTCTTGGTAGCAGGTGTTATTTGTGGCAGCTAATTCTGTATTTACTTGCTCTCAAAGGATATTTTGAAATTTGCAAATAGCAAATAAAAATGAACACTGCAATTCTACCCACACGCTTGCTCTGAACTAAATTGTCAGCATCATACCCCACTCTCCAGAAATCAGGATCTGCAAACATGTCTTGTGGCAGAATAAAAAGGGAACCAGATCAATGGAAGAAATGGCAACAATTGCAGTATTCCACTGATTTGCAAAAGATAGTGTTGGTAAGAGCTAAATGGCTGTTTTGTTTGACTGTGTCCATGAACTTTTGTTATTACAAATGTATGTGAATGGAGTTTTGTTCACATGAATGTTTGAGAAGGCTCATGTTTATACAAATATCTGTTTGAACAAGAGTATTCACTGTATATATGTGTGTGCTATTTACTATTCATTATTATGCTTTTAATATTTCAGCCCTCCAGTCAGGGAGCAGAAATAATATCATGTCATTTAGGTAACTAAACATCAAGTGTGAATCTAATGAAGCAAACTGTTTGAACAATTATTAGGCTATGAGCTATAGTCATACATCAAGATCCTTAAGTAACTGAATAAAATGCAACCAGCAGTGACAGTATCAGCAATCAACTTTCCTGCATTTTTTATAGAGCTTCTGGTGAGTTTCCAAACTTCAAATTTGTCCAGGTTTCAGCAATTCTAAGACAGTGGAATGTCTATGTAATTAACAGATAGATTTACTGTCATCTTCTGTGAACTGTTATTTTAGAAACTTGTCTTAGAAGCAGCAACAGTCTGTCATGCTCAGTTCCCTCACGACAGAGACTGTTTCAGAGAAGCAGAGCACGGACAATACATATAGCCTGTCTCTGAATGATCCCAGTAGTGGCAGTAGTGTCCTGCCAGTAGGGAGATCCTTGTCTATAAATTCCAGATCTTACTGAATCCCTGTCCTTTGCTCTCTGTTAAGTCAGTTGCTTATTTCTGAAATAAAGTAATTACTTTATTCATGCTGAGGAAACTGGCGGTGCCAGTTTTAATTCCACAGCTCTTCACTCTCTGGTCACTCCGTAACAGACTTAAAGGTGGCAATTTTGCAACAGAAAAGCTTCAAAAACAGACTCCAACGAGAAACTGCTGAGCTTGAATTAATTTGCAAACTAGATACCATTAAATTGGGCTTGAATAGAGACTGGGAGTGGCTGGGTCATTACACAAATTGAATCTATTTCCCCATGTTAAGTATCCTCACACCTTCTTGTCAACTGTCTGAAATGGGCCATCTTGATTATCACTACAAAACAATTTTTTTCTCCTGCTGATAATAGCTCATCTTAATTAATTAGCCTCTTAGAGTTGGTATGGCAACTTCCACCTTTTCATGTTCTCTGTATGTATATATATCTTTTTACTATGTGTTTCATTCTATGCATCTGATGAAGTGGGCTGTAGCCCATGAAAGCTTCTGCTCAAATAAATTTGTTAGTCTCTAAGGTGCCACAAGTACTCCTGTACTTTTAGAAGAGACCTTTCTAAAAGTAATAGTGCAGTTTGTTTACAGATATTTAAACATAGGACATGTCCTACCCAAACCCACATATGCACACACTGAATAGATGGAATTCAGATCCCTTGTTAGATGAGAGATTGAGCTAGGATTTGAAATGAATTTCGAGCACGATATCTGGAATTTGCAGCAGAGAGCTGGCTTCTGCAGAAATCTTTGTCTATGTCCTGATCATCTCTACCTTGATATCTATAGGTTTGAACCTGCTCCTCCCTGCCTCCTCCTATGCCCCACCAGCCTACACAAGATCCACTATAAAAGTAATCCTCCTCTCCTGCTTCTCTGGCTGCCTTTCCACTTCCTTGATTTCCTGTCTTTTACAATTTTGGATCAAAACATCCCCAACCCCATCTTCAAGGCCACACAAAGCCTCATCACTTCTGCATCTACTCTGCTTTCATCTTCCTCCTTCCTTCACTTGCCCAGTCCTCTCTCCTTTTACTGCACCTTTCATCTGCCTTCCACTCTTGGTTTTGCACCTTCCTCCATGATACTTCCTACACTTGAAGCAGTCTCCCACTTCCTGTCCAATAAGAGCCCTCTCTCTTCTCCAGGACTCCTCCCTATGGTACTCTATGCTTCCCACCAGTAAACTCTCCAAACTCTCACTGAGCTAAGCTGCTGTTCTGAGCCTTGTGTGTCTTCTAGTCTGTAAGCTTCTCATAGCAGGGAACATGCCCAGTTGTATGTAAATAATAATAACAATAAATGATTATACAAGTGACACACAGAGGTGATTTTACAAGACTAGCTCTCAGTTACGCTCTGATCCCACAGGTTGCAATGATCCTACAGGGGACAGTGTGTGGTGTACAGACCTAGCCTGACAGTTCTGCACTACACCATGTACTAAGAAGATTACTGATGAACCCAGGAAGCTGAGTAGCACATACCTCCTTCTCAGCTGCCCCGGAACCTGCATGGTGCATAATAAGCAAAAACTTCCCCTGCAAACCCCGCCACTGGCGTTTGGCAGCCACTGGTGCGCTAGGGGAAGCATAGCCTGCCCTGGCCTATTATACCTGCTGCCTATGGCAGACAGGAGGGATTTTACTCTTCATGCTAAACAGTCACATTCTGTTTTGAACATGGAGTTTTTGTAGGTACTTGGAACTCTCATATTTGTCACTAACTAGAACTGAACTGAGCAGATGGCAAAGAATGACCACATCCCTGCACTGCTGAGAGAGATATTTGGAGGTGTGGAGAAGAAAGACTAAGACCCCACTAATGTGGAAAGCTGGAGACAGGTTTCCCTCTGGCAAATGACTGCTGAAAAGCTAAAGCCCAGAAAAGTGATTAAGAGAAAGCCAAGATTAAAAATCAGAGAGAGTCAAACAGCCTTTTTCAGGGAAAGGTGCCTTTACGGATACTGTGTGGGGAGCACAGCCCCAGATTATTTAGCCTGAGAAAAGATACAAAACAAGGTTAATGATATCTATATAATACTGGATACCAGCCAGGTGGCTCATCATGGCTATTATAGATGAACAAGCCTATGGGGTTGCCTTGAGTTGAAGAATTGTTGCCTACAGTATGTTCACAAGGATCCAATTGTCAATACATGAACTTGGTGATCTTTCCTGACTAGTTCCTTTTGAAAAGACAACTGTCCCAGGAATATTTGGTCCCTACGTCTCCACTGGCACTCATGGTAAGGAGGTGCTAGTGAACTGTTGTCCATAATCCCAGGCATATGCACAAAGGGGAAGAAACTTTTAAATACTTAAGTACAACTGGAATCACAAGTTCCTGCCCCAGTTCCACATTGGGTATTATTTATACAGTTCCATAGGTGTGGATGGCACTTTACAGATATATAAAAAGAGGCAGTCCCTTCCCTGAGGAATGTACAGTCTAACTTGGATTGTTATGGACAAAAATGGGAGCTGGAGAGAAGGAAGGGACTGAAGGGCATGTAATTTAGATTGTTAGATTAGGCTCACTTATTCTTGCAAGGGTTTTCTAAGAAGTTCATGAAAGAAGATCATGGAAAATTTATAATTCTGATATAGGAGCAGAAGCATGGGCAGCACTTGGAGGCATGCTCAGTTGATTTTCCGATGTAGTTTCAACTAGACTTTTCTACTTCCTCCCTGAATCTGATGTCATTTTTCTACATGCTGTTAAACAGCTGCTACCTTTGTCTCCAGGGGAGGCTGCGTATCAGTGTAGCTGAAACAGTTCCTTTATGTCTTGTTTGTAAAGCATTTTGGGATCCTTCTGGATGAAAGGAACTATAGAAATGCAAGATATTATTTTTATTTTAAGTGATTGAATGACAGATGGCGGGTGTGACAAAGAAATAAAAGTAAATTTAGATACATAATTTAGAAATGATGCAGAATCCATCTTAGCTGAAAAGTTGTTCCTGAGATATGAGAAGAGAGTCTATGGGTGTTTGACAGAAGAGGAGATTTCCTGTTTGAGCTCTTAGGTCCTTGCTTTTTGATGTAACTTCTAATTTTTAAGTCTGAATTCTGCTGTGTCACAGAGATTTCTGTCTGAGGCAAAGATAGTTATGGGGATTTCAGAGATGTCCAAAATTTAAGAAATTACTGGGCAATTTAAAATGGGGAAAGAAGAAAATATAATTAAACTAAAGTTCAGCAGTTGCTCAATTTTCCCCTGGACATTTTCTTTGGTGACCAAACTGACAAACCAGTGAACAATGGATCTCTGCAGAGTGCTTTTTCGTGGTTGGGATGGTGACTGCAGTGATGGAAACTAAGGCTCTGTCTACACTGCACACCTTACAGCGGCACAACTGTGCTGCTACAGCAGTGCCACTATAAGGTATGCAGTGTAGCCACTCTTTGTTGGCAGGATCTGAGAGCTCTTCTGCTGACAAAATAAAATCACGCCCAACGAGGGGCAGAAGCTTTGTCGGCGGAACAGTGTCTCCCACCGACAAAGCACTGTCCACACTGGCACATTTCATCAGTAAAGCTTTTGTGGGTCCAGGGTGTTTTTTTTCACTCCCCTGACTGACAAAAGTTTTACCGATGACAATGCAGTGTAGATTGTAGCCTAAAACTCTCCAGTTTTTTTCCTGGAAAGACAGATACTGCTGCTCAAAGTAGAAGTCCTAATCTAGGGCCGTATTCAGTAACTAGTTAGTATGCACTCTTATACTGATCTTCCACTGACAATGAGGCACTTAGTTGTTCCTTAGAGATTTCTCTTCACAGAGGAAAGCTAAACAATTTTTAAAATAAAAGTACAGTAGAACCTCAGAGTTATGAACACCTCAGGAATGGAGGTTGTTCGTAATTCTGAACAAAACATTACGGTACTTTCAAAAGTTTACAACTGAACATTGACTTAATACAGCTTTGAAACTTTACAATGCAGAAGAAAAATGCTGCTTTCCCTTTATTTTTTTAGTAGTTTATGTTTAACACAGTACTGTACTTTATTTGCCACTCTCCCCCCCCCCCTTTTTTTTTTTTTGGTCTATGCTGTTCCTTGATTGTGTACTTCTGGTTCCAAATGAGGTGTGTGGTTCACTGGTCAGTTCGTAACTCTGAGATTCTACTGTACAGCAGTTTGAAAGGGACAGGTTTTGCTTTCTCCCAAACAATCAACTTAGAAATCATAACCAACCAATTTAGATTATTAAAAGAATTCTACAAAGAGCAAAATTATTTAAGCACAACCTACATTATTGGGGGGGAAATTATGGAAACATTCACATGCAGTTACATTAATAGTTGGGAAAATGACTCCTATAACTGTGGAAAGTGTCGTCCTATTTTTACTTTAAATGTAATGCTTATTTTCCACATAAAAAAATCTTTCCTAATTTTGGTCTAAGCTTGCTCAGCTCACCAACCCAAACCATAAAAACCAAGAAGATAAGCAGTTAAGTCATTCAACACCACATTGCACTCCACTAACGAGTCCTCTTCTCAACCACCCATAATTCATCCTCCACATATCTCCAGGCCTCTCCCAGACAACAAACTCATAGCCTTAACTCTGGCCATGTGTACTAGTTAGACATTCATTTTGATAATTAATATTGGGTTGGTGTCACTTTCGTTGTAGATAGCTCTGTTCCTGCTTTTGTTTTCAGATTAAACATGGATTCTAGTAAAACTAATAGATAGCACTCCAGTTACTCCTCAGTAATGATGAGCACCATGAAATATGCACCATTTGAATGGGCAGTATAGCCCTATGGATATATACTGACCAGCTCATCTTACCCCTGCCCTAAACACAGCAGAAATATTTTCAGAGGCCTGTTCTGTGTGTACATAAGGTTATTGTTAAAATTATACCAGCTGGATTAAAAAAAAAGAAAAGAGAAGGGAGAGAGAGAGAGAGAAGTTCTCTGTCATATGAGGGCCTAGTCTTGAGGTAATCTTAAAACACTTACCCAACTCACTTCTTCTGCACAGAAGATGATATATTTCTGGGCCTTATATCACAGCACATCGTTTCCTGGAAGTATTGGTGCTGAGCCTGGTGCTTTCAGGAAGAACAAGAACAATGGTACTTGGCACCAAGATTAGAAATAGCCCATGTCTAAATTATTAGACTTATTTATCCACCTCAGTTCCCCCAACAGACTATTTCAATAGTGGACTCTCAGTTCAACTTATTTTCAGGGGTTTTTTTTAGCTTGTCCAGACACAGGTCTGGCATTTGTGGAGCGGACATCTTATCATCTGAGTAATTTCTGAAAACAACACATAGAAATAAACATTTAATACAGATGATTAATGTTTAATATAAATGATTATCACATGCTTTGATTCTAGCGTCACACTACTAATATCTCTGTATCACTGTTTTTAATTACACTCTGCATTTCCTTCATGATTCACCATTGCATAACAAACTAAGATAGAAGCTTTATGGATGTGCTGCAGGTTTGCACAATCAACTGAGTTTGTTGGACTGTAAATGATGATTTGTACTAACTGAAAGGGCCATTTGGCTGCATAATATGTGGGTGTTGGTTTATTAGAATAGAAAGTGCCAATCAGAGAGGGGAAAACAAATATAAACTAATTATGTTTTAAAGAGAAATACCAAAGACTGCTTGGAAATCAGTCACTCAGGGAGAGAATTCCTCATTGTTAACCTATAAGAAATAAGTACCATGTTGCTCCTCCAGTGTCTACACGTGCTCAGGAGTGGAGGAGGAGTATGAGGAGGAAGCATGGAAGGCAAAGGAGAAGGCACAAAGGAGATAATGAGGAAGGGATAGGAAGTCGATGCTCAGCAAGTTAGTACACTCTGCAAGGTTGAAACTGGCCCCTCTGCATTTAAGGACAGCATTATTCTTCATGCCTAGGCACAAAAATACCACTATGCCACCCTTGATAGTTTGCTTCACTTCATTAATAATAATCTGTTCTGTTCCTCACTGCAGACTATGAAATACCCAGAGACAATCTCAATGGACTCAGTCCAGGAAGGAGCCAATGGGCTTCACCAGACAAATTCTAGCACTCAAACTTCTATTGTCCCTTTTGACTGTTACTTAATTAAGGAGGAGAGTGTGGTCTAGTGATTAGAATAGGGAACAAGGAGTCAGGACTCCTGGGTTCTATTCTTGGCTGTACCACTGTCCTTGAGTAAATCACTTAACTACTTCTGTATAAAACAATGAGAATTATCTTGGCCTCCTCTCCTCTGACACCTTCTCCTGCTTACTATACTTCCCACATGCTTCTCACCTGTTCACGTCTTTTGTCTCCTTCATCTACTCCCAACTTCATGTCTTCTTTCATGCTGCTCTATTCACCTGGACCATTCTCCCAATTAATGTCTGCCATGCCCCATTCCTTCCTTTTTTCAAACAGCTTTTTTACAATCCCCCCCTTATCTGTGACATAGTCTGGCTATAATGCTCATTGAGCATCCTGTGTTTATCCTGATTTATGGTTTATCATGCCCTTGCTGCTGCTGTTCAAGTTAGGCTATAAACTCTATCTGCTGTTTATTAAACATAGTTTATCATACCATATGCATTGATGGCACGATATAAATGAACAACACAAGCTGCATGGAGTAGATCTGGCCAGCACCATCACCTCACCTTCAGTCAAGTCTGCTATCCAGTTATGAAAATAGTTTGCAACTCTGGGGTCCTCTGGACTCATTGCTAATGTGCGATGCTCTCACGGGGCTGATACACCCCATAACCCTTTGGAGGCAGGGGAGAGGTTAGTCTGTAGAGCTGCCCCCTGTCTTGGGGCTGAGTGGCCCTGTGGGCTAAGTCAGCAGCCCGGCCCTTCCTATTGGGGCAGTATGGCCTAGTGGCCAGAGTCTATAACCCAGCCCTTGCGAACAGGGTAGTATGGACTTGTGGCAAGTGAGTAGTACCGGTGAGCTGGGCCACCACCCCGGGGCATACACTGCCCTCTAATTTAACCTTCTTTCCTGACCCAGGTATTTCCTCCGCTTTGTGGGTTTTCTGGATAGATAGACAGACTGGATATGCAGCATGCTGATTCTGCCCAATGCATGTCAGATTCTTGTGGATGCAATTACATCGGGCCAGTGAAGTATACATGTTCCTTAAATACAGAGACAGTGACTCCTAATCCTAAAAGGAAACTAATATCATCAGTGCTACTTTCTGCTGATCCTGCACACTTACTTGTTAAAATATTGGCTCTCTAATCTGTGAAACAAGCAGGGTCCCCTTTAGACAAGCAAGCACCTGGTTTAGACAGAGATCTGACCTGAATCGTATATAAGGGGTCGGTCAGATCTGTATTTGGTGATAAAACCGGAAGATGATGGGAGGATCTGTGTGGAGAGAGATTATTGTCAGCCGTAGCAGAATACTAATGAGTATCAAACATCTGAGGTGTAATCAAGGTGCATAGTATAAGGGAGCTCACACAAACCATGTAGCCTTTGGGCAGCAAGCTCGTATCAGAAAACAATTCTGTAGGCCAGCTGCTGAATAGGATGTGTCAGCTGATTCAGATGATCTGAACACCTTAAAGACCATTATGGGGAAATATTAGTCTTACAGCAAAGCCTGACTTATGGGCTCTGTGTGAAGGTGAGTTTCAGCAGCAAACTGGCACAGCCAATCCATTGCCATTGCTACAGGCTCTGGGCCCAGCCAGGGGGACCTGCACTCTCCCTATGCTAGGTTATTGGGCCATGGATGTGCATAGTTCACAGACCAATTGGCTAGGTCCACAGTCGTCCCCCTTGCATGGCTATGTTAGGATATAGATATTCAGGCCTGTCTGTAAAGGCCTCTACTCTAATTTAGGTGTATTCTTATCACTTAGCTAGTTATAGAGGTATAAAAGAAAGAATCAAAATCACTGTCTGCCGGTGTAAGGGCCTTCTCTTACTGTGACAGTCTGAGGCCCTGTTCTTAGGCTAAGGCCTTTGGCTAAGCAGCAGAGGCAGCCATAAGCTGGGAAGTGAACGGTCACAGCCTCACATTCCAAACCAGTCACATTGAAAGAAGGTGCTATTGGGTTGTTAGGAATACAATCCTGTCCTGATAATGCCTATCACCTCCAGAGAAAGGGAAGTGTCTAGAAGATGTAAAAGGAAACTTAGTTTGATAGCATCCTGTCTGGCAAGAACTCACTTATCAATAGATGTAGTTGTGAAATCTTCACTTCTGTATTGCTTTGTCATTATAGTTCCCACTTTGCTATTGTTCACTTGCATGGTCTCTGTCTGGTTCTGTGATTGTTTCTGTCTGCTGTATAATTAATTTTGCTGGATGTAAACTAATTAAGGTGGTGGGATATAATTGGTTAAATAATCAAGTTACAATATGTTAGGATTGGCTAGTTAAATTTCAGTAAAATGATAGGTTAAGGTATAGCTAAGCAGAACTCAAGTTTTACTATATAGTCTGCAGTCAATCAGGAAGTAAGGGGGGGAAATGGAAACAGGGAATAGGAGTGGGGAATTGGAATCATGTTTTGCTAAGGGGGGGAATGGGAACAGGGACACAGGTAAGGCTCTGTGGTGTCAGAGCTGGGAAGGGGGACATTAAGGAAGGAAACTGGAATCATGCTTGCTGGAAGTTCACCCCAATAAACATCGAATTGTTTGCACCTTTGGACTTCAGGTATTGTTGCTCTCTGTTCATGAGAGAAGGACCAGGGAAGTAATCAGGTGAAGGAATAAGCCCCCTAACAGGCTACAGTAACTTCCTCCACCCACCACTGCTCCATGGTGTTCAAAGCACCCCCCTCATGGCACACCATGGCCTGCCACCACTACAGCTGTTCTTTTGAGATGTATTTACCTGCGTTTGTATGTCATGATTTCTCTCAATATAATACTGGTGCCCGTGTTTGATCTCCCTCACTTCAGAGCAGTATAAGCTCGGACCTGTATGTGATTAGGGAGTGTACCTTACTATCTGTATACTCTGTTCTATTCAGGTTCTTATACAGCTCCCATCGCCATGATACCTAAGGGCCAAATACAACTCTCCACCTTCAGTGTCCATGAGCAGATCCTCTGTGCTGGACTCCCTTCTGTACGCCTGGGAGCTTTGCTCTAGAAAGAAAGGCATTCTTTGGATTTTATGAAATGCGGAGACCATTGGCATTAGAATACTCCACTGAAACATGCAATATAAGAACCTGAATAGAATCATCATCATCATCATCATGTTCCTATGATGCCTCTGGTGTTTAGGGCAGTGACAAAGCTCTTCCACTCCAGTCTGTTTCTGGCAAGTCTTTCAGTGGTTCCTCCGCTGTGCCCCAGGTTTTTCAGGTCGGCTTCCCCAGCTCTTCGCCATGTTGTTTTCGGGTGACCTAGTTTTCGCTTGCCTTCAGGTGTCCATCTTATTGCTACTCTGGTGATGGAATCAGTTTCCATCTGAAGCACATGACCGATCCGTCTCCAGCGCCTCCTGGCAAGGGTTGTGCTCAGATCCTCTTGGTTGCACTGTGTCAATAGATCTTGGTTTGGGATTGTTCTGGGCCAAAAGATACAGAGGATTTTTCTGAGGTAGGTTGTACAGAATGAAGACAGTTTGGACATGTCATACTTTCTCATTCCCCCCCATTTTACACTATAAACTAGTGTTTAAAGTACACAGATCTGATAAATCTTGAATTTGGTTTTGGTGTTGTATTTTGATGATTTCCAGACTGTATTTAAGCTCCTGAAGGTGTTCCTGGCTTTATTGATTTTGTTCCAGATGTCTTGGCTTGTTCCGCCATCCTGGCTGATGGTGCTGCCCAAGTATGTGACTAGAATAGATTCCCTGAATCGGGTACATACAATGCATCCTCTGTATTGTAACAGTCTTATTTTGTTTATAGTAGAGGTATATGAGCTGGCTCATTTTCTTTTCTTTTGGGGTCTGAGACTAAGACAAATTGGTGTGGTTTCAGGCTGATGAACAATTAAAAAGGTGGGTTTCAGAGTTGGGCCAGTATTACCTATTAGATGATGGGAAAGGTTTGTCCTATATTGTCCCTTATTGTGTTTGATTCTGTTCTTGTTAAAAAACCCATAAAGGGACCATATCAAATAACTAAAAAGACAACACGTTTACTCTGCAAAAGGATCTTCAAATGAAATGTAAAAGTGTCTGTGTACATGGTTGGTAATGTAGATAAAGGTGCCAAGGGTTGCGGCATAACTGTACTCAAGGAACAAATTGTATCCATTTCTTATCATTAGGGCAATTTCTCATTAGTTTTCTTAACTGATGACTTACCATGGGCAGCCTTCCTTGTCATTAAGAAGAAGGTGAAGAAAGAGTAAAGAATGGCTAAGCTGCTTATCTTTGCTTAAGGAAGTAACCAGCCATAATTCACGCTCACCAAGATGCAGAAATAAAACCAAGCCCCTGTTCAAGGACAACATCTCCCGTGAACAAGCCATGCAAGGCTCAGAAATGTTATAGCAGCCAGTATTGCAAAACAAGGAGATTACTATTTGGAGAGGCTTGGTCACAAAGGAAATTGTTATCCACAGAATTAATATTCAATAAGGTATATGTGACATCCTATATTTAAAAAGGGAAATGAGGTCAGAAATATAAAGCTTTCTACTTCCCATGTTAAAGAACTGTAGTCTGGTAGAAAGATTAGCTTTGACTCATCATGTTGCAATCTTAAAAGAGATTTTAGCATTTTTTTCAAACACTTAAGAATGCTGTTCAGATTCATGAGCCATCAGGAATGACAAGAAGTGGCACATGAAAATTCTGCTTACAGCCAGCACTTAGTAAATGGAAAAGATCTGCCCCATTAGTGAGTCAGGAAAGTAAAAATTAGGGAATAAACAGCAAGGATTTGACTGTGATATAATGAATCTGGAGCATGGGTAATCAAAGTAGAGGGTCAGAAACAGTGTTTCTGCTATCTTCAGCAATTACAAAATTTAGGGTCAGGGACATTATCATCGTCTTCAGCAGAAATGGGAGTCCAAGATATTCCCAGTTTTTGTAATAATAAAATGCCTGTGAATTTTAACTGAAAGGCAAGCTGCCCTGTACCTGCAAAATAACCCAGATATGGGATTTAAAGCTTCCTTCTACACTATCAAGCTGCTAATCAGAAACTGTCATTAGCAGCATTAACAAACCATGCTGTTCACATACTTAATGCAGAGTTCAAGAGACAGAGAAACTATAGAAATATGGAGTATTTATAACCATTGGGTTTGCCCCTAACATAATTTTATAATATGGTGATAAGTGGTTTATAAATATGTTTAGAGTTATGAGGAAGATAAGAGTCTTGAAGTATTTTTACATTGCAAAAATGGGGTAGAGACAACATTTCTTAACTTTTTCATCTGCAGATGCAAATTCTTAAGCATAGCAATCACCATGGTGACTCAGAAAGAGCGGATACTATTACTATCACTGCTAAATACTTTCTTGTATGTTCCAACAATAAGTGGTGTCATCTCTAAATGTCATGATCCAGTAAAATGGAAAACAGCCCCCAAAGCCCACTGCCACAAACCTGTAATCAGGACTTTGTTAAAAATATTGAGGGCCCAATAGGAGAGAGAAATTTAAGGCCATACCAGTTGGCTCCTAACTATCCTCTAAAGTGGCTCAGAAAGGAGAGCAGACCAACTGATAAAGGTCTGGAGACCTTGGAGGGATGTATCCAGGAGCAAGCACAATGATCCTTTGCTGGGCCAAAGGTGCTCAGACACTATCAAGGATTAAAAAATGAAACAGTGAGTATTCCCAGGATACTGCAGAAATGGGTTTGGGGGCTCTGTCCTGTTAAGGTAAAATCAGCACTCCAAAGTTCATTTGTGATAATAGCACTCTGAGCTATTAGCACCACATGCAAGGCAAGTACACATTACAACTCTTTGCCTAATGCATATATGCAGACTGGGGGTTGGGTGGGGTTAATTCCTAGTAGTGAATTTCAGATTACTCCAATCCCGCTCAGCAGAAACATGTAGTCACCTGACAGCCCCCAGTGCACACCTTAGTGCAATGCTCCATTCATAACAGAATTATTTGTATAATCCAAGTGCAGTGCACCAGCAGTAAATAGAATACAATTCCTGCAGTGCACCACACCTTGCTGCAATGTACTATAATGAACTACATTCCTAATACAACTGATCCCCATGCAATGCATTACACTGCAGAATTTCAGCCCAGTGCTGCGGACCAATCCCCACTGCACCTCACCATAGTGCAGTGCACGAACACAACTGAATGCCGTGCCTCACCGCTCTTTTTCTCTCTGTTGTTAGGTCCCATCTTTCGTTTTCCATGTTTTCTCTCTTTCCATAAAGTAAAACCAGTTTGCTTGCTCGTGCACACACCCAGCTTTAGAGAAATTCTTTACTGTTTCTCACATGCATTCAACTAACCTGAAGAAAAACCCTCCCACTTCCCAACACCCCCCCTTCCCATTCCTTGTTAATAACCTTTATTTTATGGTGCCATAGCAGCAGACCTATGTGATAAGGACTATAACAGAGCCATCCACCAATAAGAATGAGAGTCCAAGGGGGCGGGCTATTTCCATTGAAGGGAAGCTATATAGGATGCCCCAAAGGGAAGATAACAAAAGAGAAACTAACTGCAGATTTATACAGTAGAGTTGGTTTCATCGTTCCTCTTGCCTTTATGTTACAAAAGGAGATCAGGCACTCTTACCTACAGGGGGTATTTATTACCATTTGAGGTATTCTCTGGATCAAATAGAAGCTAGCAGCACTTGCTGGTGGATACCATTTTGTGAGTGCTACCTTTTATACCCTCACATACAACATTTGGTACTAGGAGTGCAGCACTTGTCTTTATACAAGGAAATGGCCAACCTTTTATTTGCTGAAATAGTTTTACTGCACACTGCTTTCCAAGTCCCATCACTACTAATATTCAATTCATTAATATTTGTGAAGCACTTTGAGGTCCTCAGATGAAAAGAGCTGTAGAAACGCAATGTGTTGTCATTAATTATTATTGTTCCATTGGATCTGTCTACACAGACATCCTTATGCACCATGTAAGAGCATTGACACAACATTTTATCTGAGAATTCCTGTAGGATTCTCAATACAAAGAATTCCAACAAAACTTTCCATGTCAGTGTGGATTATTCATTGCATGAAACTTTGGGAAGGAGTGTCCAAGCAAGCCACTACAATGTCAGTGGAAGGCTCCCAAGGGTAGCCGTTACATGGCAGTGAAGCCAGAACTCTCAAAGACCCAGGAACAGACGGGATCCGGTGACATGCATTTTCCTTTTCAGGAACTTATATGGTACCATTAAAAACAAATAGTGTGTTCTGTTATGGCAACACTCAGGGTATGGCAAATTAACAAAAGAAACAGTTTAGGATGGTTTCCTCCCTTAGCTCACAGGCTGCATATACAGAAGGTAAGGGCTTATGCTCAAATTCATTGTTAAATGTAAAATTAGGCAACATACCACTCATTCAAAAAATAGATAGATATGTATGAAACAAACAGCAGCGTGTACCAGCCAAAACTAGTTCAGTTTTCAGCAAGTTACTATGTAGGTAAAGTCCAAGAGGTATTGAGTGCTCGAAATTCCTAACTCCTCACCAAAATAAAATCACTTTTACATACTGTAGCCCCAACACAGTTAAGATTTACATTCCTGGTTGGTAACTGTTATGATGCTGGTCAGTTAACTAGATATTTTAAGCCTTGGATTTCTTCCAGTTCCTTAATAAAGAGCTCATTCCATGGACAAAAGAAACACAATACGGTGAAGTTTAATTGATTAAACCTTTATGGGCACAGAGTTTCAGAAAATTAGTTGAGAATAAAACCCTTATGTTATTTCTTCTTACAGTTAAAGAAAACCAAAGCTTTCCTCACTATCCCTGAAAGAGGGAGAAAGGAGACAGACCTTAATGAGAGCATCCTCAAAATACATGAGTTTAGGTCCTTGTTGGTTTGGTAACCAGTTTAAACTTCTCATTTTCAGTGTCTCAGTAGCATGAAGAAAATAGAGGACCCTTCAGAATTATTTTTATTGCATAGAGAAAAAAGCAAATTTTTCTAAGTGAACAAAATCAGTTTTTCCAAAGATAAAATTCACAAATGTCCCATCCCCTTTGTGATGAGGTCAGTAAAGAGAAGTATAATATTCCCCTCTAGGTTGGATGGACAGACAGATTACATTGTGTATATATTCCATTGCATTGTGGGCCTTGAGAGTGGAATTTCTGGAATCTCCTAGTGAAGGGCTTGCCATTACTTAGAAGGGAGAGTGAGCACACCCTGGTGGCTTAGTTAATGAGTCACAACACAGGTTTCTGCATATCTTCAGAAAAGATGCTGAGTAAATAGTTTAAGTATTTTTAGAGGGCAGAAATACTGTTTTTGCAATGAGACTTACAGAAATTACTCTCTTGGATTTTTTTAGGTAATATGAATCTACAGAGCCATCAATAAATAATCTCTGCATTTCCCTGTAATAACTAATAATGTTTATAAAGTTGAACACACAGAAAAAACAGTTCTGGAAGTGAAATTAGGAACTAGAAATAATTCAAGGAAATATATGTGTTTGGTATCTGGCAATATTCACTAGGAAGAAGTCAGGAACTGGATTTGAGTAAAGAAATAAGCCTTAATGGAAAAGCAGAGAACTGAAGCTACAGTGGAAGCAAATGATAAAAAGACAATTGAGAAACATCAAATAAATCATTAATTCAGTTCCAAATAGCCTTTGTCTGTTGGGACAGACCTCACTGAACAGAGGATTCAAGGACAGATCATGAGAGAGGAGCAGCCAGGTTTGCAGGTAGCAAAATAGTTATACATATGTTTTTGGTGTTGCCTCCTAATTTAGGTGACAGTTGTCATCTCAGTTAAGCATATAGCCCTGGCACAGAAACAGTGTAGAGGTATTTTTAACACATGGATTTTCATTTAATATTTGTTCCAATTTATCAGGTTGGGAGGTGGGGCACTGATCCTTCCCACAGCCTTATGAATGAAAGAGATAAGCACATAGACTTCAAATCACATTTGTGGCTCTCCATACTTTTATAAAAAAATATCCTGTAGAATTTAGTAGGGGTTAAACAAATAGGATTCTATAAAAATGTAATAGGTTCTACAGAAATGACTTTAGAACTACCTACAGAACTTAATATAAAATGCTAACCTTGATTTAGGTTTGTTAATTATTTCATAGAAGTCTGTAGAAGGGATATAATTTTCTGTGTAATATAGTCCATTAAATTCCAGAGGACTTTTCTGTAAATGTGTATGTGTGTGTGTGTATGCATGTATATATACATATAAACCAGCTGGAAACACACAAACTAGTTCATAATGAAAAGTGCTAGTTCAAACAACCTGCAAGAATTTTGAGAATTTTTTGACCTATTTCTTTAATAACCTCTTTAAACATTTACTGTAGCATCTTTCTCTAGCATTGTTGATTAATGTGGATTCAGTTGCAGTGAATAGTAATGATAAATGTCAAAATATTTTAAGGTTTCAGAGTAGCAGCCGTGTTAGTCTGTATTCGCAAAAAGAAAAGGAGTACTTGTGGCACCTTAGCGACTAACAAATTTATTTGAGCATAAGCTTTCATGAGCTACAGCTCACTTCATCGGAAGCTTATGCTCAAATAAATCTGTTAGTCTCTAAGGTGCCACAAGTCCTCCTTTTCTTTTTGCAGATACAGACTAACACGGCTGCTACTCTGAAACTTAAAATATCCAGCCTCTCTCAACGTATCCCTGAGTTGCATGCATGCCAGTCTGCTAGGAGACCAACAGTTTATCTAGTCCAAAGCAGGATTAACTACCTTTATTAGTGTCAATGGACAATCAAGGTGTGCTAGGGCACATCAAGGGGATAGCGTAAATGAAGAAAAATCCTCAAAGTGGAACAATGAGGCTTCTGTTCCCTGGGTTTCATGGTACATTCCCTTCCCATGCAGCTTTTCCTGAAATGAGCTTGCATAGTAGTTCAGTCAGCTACTTACTTGCCTCTACAGAAAAAAGAAAAACAAAACCTAGATTTAAGGCCTGGTTCAATAAACCATCACCTGCTGCAACAAACGATGCATTGTTACCCCTTGGAACTTAGACAGCTGACTTCCCAAAGGAAGAAAATTAAAAATGATAGCAGAGACTATTAAATTAGAAATCTCTACTTTGTTCTTGTGGCTCTATCCATTTTTCCTGTGTATATTTTTTGCTAAGGTGATACTAGTTTACTTTCTATTTCTAACATTCCCATTGCCATGGCTTGTAGTAACTGAATAAAGGGTATGCCATGGTATCTAGGAGCTAAAGTTGTCCAAAGGGACCTGACCCTCTCCAACCCTCCATGCTTCTTTCATTTTGTTTTTCTCTATTCATCATCTTCTTCCTAATTTTTCCCACCTTATTCTCAGTATGTGGTCATGTGAAAAAAATTGTCGTTTTAGAGGACAGTGGGGCATTTTCTCCCAAAAATTGCATTGTGTTCTGAAAACACTCAGACTAGGTCTCCTGCAGTTATGAGTTCCACTGTCAGGAACCTTCTTACTATTTATTATTTATATTACAATGCTATTGCCCCAGTTAGGATTGAGGCCACATTGTGCTGTCACTGTACAAACATAAAATAAAAAATTTCCTGCCCTACAGAGATTGCAGTCTAAATGACCATCAAGAAAACTTTGTCCCACGGTCCCAAGAGTCTCATCTTGGCTCTGTCAACTGCAAAGTTCTTCCAGAATGTAATGTTCTCAGTGGGTAGCAGCTAGAGAGGCAACCTCTCTAACAACCATGGCCTACTTTTGCCCCCTTATTCATATAAGTAGTCCCATTGAAAGCAATATTAAGGTACTACACAGTGTAAGGATAGCAAAATGTGTTTTAGGGGATTTATAGATTGGGAAGAGGATTTCAATTTGATATGACATGAATAAAGCTGGACCCAGAAATAAATAGGAAGCCAGTGGATCATGTGATGCTTAGAGAGATGTGCTCTCTTAATTTGCCAGTGGCTATATGTTATACATGTTGAATTTCCATAATGCCTTCATTTTCACCACCAGAAATCTAAACTGGAACTGAGGAAAGACATTGATCATGATGGAAAGGTCTGTCCACCTGGAGATGGGAGAAGGTCATCCTCATTGCTGTTGCAGTCTGTGTTGTCCAGCAACAGAGAAGAGTACAGTATGATGCACACCTCCTTGATGGGCAGATGACTTAGATTTTTATCCTTTATTGAAGACAAGGTTTCAGTCACCTCTCCAGAATGTCTGTCTCTTCCTACCAATATTAATTCTGTCTTCCCTGGTTTAGGTTTGAGTCAGCTGCTTTTCATCCATTTATTTAAGTCTTTTAATCAAGACAAGAGGCCTTTCTAAAAGATATGCTGTCTGTAGCTCAAGCAGAAGTTATGGGACTGATGCAGATTTTTTGGGTGTGAGATACTACAGTCTGTGTTATGCAGGAGTTCAGATGAAATGATCAAAATGGTTCCTTCTAGCCTTAAAATCTATTAATCTATTTTTCTTCAAGGCACTATGAGATCTTGGTCATATCTATAGAAAGACAGATGTTAAGATGGGAGTTGTCAACATAGTATTGATTCTGAATTTGTTCACAAAAATTATGAGAAAATATGACCTATGAGGGAAGATTGAAAAAATTGGGTTTGTTCAGTCTGGAGAAGAGAAGACCAAGAGGAGATATGATAACAAGTTTTCAAGTACATGAAAGGTTGTTACAAGGGGGAGGGAGAAAAACTGTTCTCCTTAACCTCTGATAGGACAAGAAGCAATGGGCTTAAGTTGCAGCAAGGGTGGTTTAGGTTGGACATTAGGAAAAACTTCCAGTCACGGTGGTTAAGCACTGGAATAAATTGACTAAGGAGATTGTGGAATCTCCATCACTGGAGATTTTTGAAGCAGATTAGACAAACATCTGTAAAGGATGGTCTAGAGATAATACTTAGTCCTGCCATGAGTGCAGGGGATTGGACTAGATGAGCTCTCGAGGTCCCTTCCAGTCCAACAATTCTATGCATTAACAGGGTCAGACTTACGAAATACGTTTTTATGAACAAATGTGGTGCACACTATGTATCTGTCTTTATCCTCATTAATGCTGTAGCAGAGCATCTCAAAAGCTAACATATGGTCACTCAATACCTGTCAGATTGGGCACTGCTGTTAACCCTGTTTCACAGATGGGGAACTGAGGCACAGAGGGGCTAAGTGACTTGCCCAAGGTCACCTAGCTTCTGTGGCAAAGCAGTGAATTGAACCCCCACTCTTCTCCCCTACCCACTAGGCCATTCTGCCTCTAGCCCCTATAGGCACACACCACAGAGGGGCAGCACTCTGAGCATTAGTCCCTTGCATAGCAGTAGCACCCAGGGGCTGGCTGTGCAGGGCGCTGCACAGAGGCAGTACATGACACCAAGCAGGACAGTGCTGTAGCAGGAGGAACTAGGAGGCAGCCTGCACGCCAGGAGCCGTTGCCAAGGCAACGCGCTGCACGTGCCATTGGCCGTTCGCACACAGGCGTGTCCCTGTCTTGCGCACGCTGGGCCTCACGGCCCGCGTCAGGTTGCCTCAGAATCGCGCCCTCACGCGGCACCCGCCATCGCCCCTTTAAGGCTTATTTTATCTCTGAAGCCAGTGATGGCGGGGGGCGCGGCCCGGCCAGGGGCGTGGTCTTCAGGGTTGGCCACGCCCACCAGTATAAGAACGGCGGCTGCGAGCCGCGGGCGCGCAGGATTTACTTGGAACGTGCTCGTGGGGTACTCGGGGTTTGAGTGTGGCGCACGCGCAGTGTCCCCCAAGGCGGGCAGGGATATGCGGAGCCGCGGCGCCGTCTGGGTGAGTGATTCCCGGGGCTGCAGGGCTGCGCCGGGATCGGCCCCCTTCGGGGCGCTCCGGGAGTGCGGGGCTTCCCCGCCAGGGACCCTGGGCTCGGCCCCCACTTCTCCAGGCACGGCTCTCGGGAGCACTCGTTGCCATGGCAGCCGGGCCCTGCTGTGAGGCGCGGCGGCCTCTGGCTCCTCGAGCCTGGCTTTGCCCGCGGCCGCCGGGACTAAACAGTCGCTTCTCTCGGGGAAAGGCCGCTCCCCGGAGCGCGGCGGGCCCGGATCCGCGGCGGGCAGCCGAGCGAAGGCGCCCCACGCTCCCCGGAGCTGGGCAGGGGCTGCTCGCGCTGTCCGATCGGTGCCAGCGCGCTGGGAGGGGGCGAGCCGCCGCGCCGGGCAGAGCAGCTGCCTGGGCTGGCAGGAGCGGGACTGGCGGGTTAGTCACGCACCCGTGGCTCGGGCTGGGGCCGCACTGTGCGGAGGCGTATGGGTGACTTCAGGTGCACCTGCCAGCCAGGTGGGGCGGGACTGGTGACCAGGCAGCTGTCGGGTGAGGGAAGGGGAGGCTGAAGCCCGAAGTGCCCAGCTATTTCCTGGCCCCTCGAGACCCGTCTGCGTTCGGCGCTGCGGGTCAGTGACCGTTTAACGTGGGGGTTCACCCGCGTCTGTTTTTATCCAGGTTCTAGTAGACTGTGTTTGGCTGCCCATAGGCTGAACTGCTCCTAGGACTGAGAGTCTAGAGATGCAAGAGCTCTTTAACTTTTTTTTTAAAGTTGTACTTTAAGTCAGTGGTTCTCAAAGGGTACTGTGACCCCCTTCTGACAACAGAAATTACTACGAGACCTCAGGAGGGGGGACTGGAGCCCGAGCCCTGCTGCCCTGGGCAGCGGGGCCAAAGCTGAACCCCAAGGACTTCCACCCTGGGTGGGGGCATGTAACTTTAGCCTTCCTGCCCAGGGCTGAAGCCCTCAGGCCTTGGCCCCCAGCAAATCTAACACCAGCCCAAGGGACCCCATTAAAATGTGTTCATGATGCACTTTGGGGTCCTGACCCACAGTTTGGGAACCCCAGCTTTAAGTGCTTCCCTAAATTCAGCTTACGATACTGGGATCATAGCGCAATTAAGGGCCTGTGACTAAAACTTTAGCTCCAAGTTCTCTGGAAGGCAAGGAAAGTCTTTTAGTTAGTCTTCACCATTAATTGTTTACCTTATTACAGACTAGTCACAGTGGTCCTGAAAGAAAAAAAATATTAAGTATGTAATGATATTTTATAGGATGAACTAAGTTACAAAATCACCTAACTTCTGAGTCACCTGCCAGTATTTGAAGATAAGATGTTTTAGGTCCAAAAATTTGTACTTTTTACTTTTGTTGATCCAAAAAAGATGATACTTGTATCTTGTCTACCCTTGCTTGTCTCAGTCATAATTATTACTGTAACTTATTATTTAATAAGGCGTTCAAGTGCAATGGTTAACTAAATATTTGGATTTTAGAAGGGGGAGGGGAGACATTTTCCTGAAAATGTTTATTATTTAACCTGGCTATGTTGTTGTGCTATTTGAGCATACTGCAGGCAATTTAATTACATTAATTTTGCCAAGTAGTAAAATACACGATATATAAAAGTTCCAATTTTAAGCCATGATCCTACAAACACCTAAGCATATGTGTAACTTTACTCACACCAGTAGTCCCAGTGACCTCAATGTGCTTAAGTATTACACCAGCATTGAGGCCCTCATTCTTCATCCTAAAATGTTGTTGGCACATTAACAAGACCTTCTGTTATGAATGAAGAAACTGAGCCAGAAAAAGATAATTTATTTTTGTTTCTTTGAAAGCTAGTAACTGAAATTCCAGGTACAGCTTGACATGAATGTGCAATTGACCACTCTATATCACCTAGCTGTAGAAGTTAGAGAAAGCAAATGTATAGTTTAAAACTCTGCACCAGTATGTATACTTTGTAAGCAGCATAGAAAGGAAGGTTTTTTGTATAAAAACTTATACAAAGTTTTATGAAAACTAGTTACACTTCACACATTTACTGTCTAACTTATTGCAGCACACTTTAATGTGGCTAGTTATAGGTCTGTATTCCCATTACACACTTCTGTTTTCAGGAGTTATAACTCTGCCATAATTTTTTTCCTCTGGACTGAACCATCAGAGTGGGTAGTAGCAACTTTTTTTCCTTCTACTTGATTTGTTAACCTTTAAATAAACTGAAAGCATATTATGGGTTCAGATGCTTCTTTTTGCAAACTAATTTACGATGACTTAAATTTTCTTGATCACTCTAGCCCTTAATATGGACTCATGGCTTGGGTTTTTTTTCAAAATAGCCCATTTTTAATGTTCAAAACCAAAGACAGCACTGTACACTTAATGTATAACATGTATCTTCATTTTGTACACTTCCTGTGAATACACACTACTCTACTTGCACAATATGAATGGTGTATAGTGGCTTTGAAACTTCAGTGGTCTCATGGAACTTATCCACAGCTTGAGGGTTTTTAATAGTATAATTTAGCCATGATCTGTTATTCCTGGTCTGCAGGTAAGGATGGTATATTGGATGGCAAAGGCTCTGAGGGACAAGGTCACTGGCAGATTTTTGAATCTTTCATTCTATGGTACAGTGCTTGAAGGATGCACACCAGTGTTCAGAGGCGCTCTTTCCACCAGCTCCCAGTGTTCTTTTCAGCTGCTGATTGTTGGCAGGAGAGAGCTCTCCCGCCCATAGGCACAGACTCCGTGGATGCTCCGGAGCTGGAGAACCCATGGGGAAAAAATGGTGGGTGCTGAGCACCCACCGGCAGCCACCCTATCATCACCTTCCCCTCCCCTCTGCACCTCCTGCCTGCCTCAATCAGCTGTTCGGGGGGAAGGGAAAGGAAGGAGGACATGGTGCATTTGGGAGAGGGGGCTGGAAGAGGTGGGGTGGGGTGTGGCCTTGAGGGAAGGGTTGGAGTGGGGGTGGGGGCCTCGGCAGAGCTGGGGGTCGAGCACAGTGATAAGTCTGTGTTCCTGCCGACAAAAAACTTCCACCCGGACCGCAGGAGAGTTTTCCTGCGGACAAAGCGCTGTTTGTTGGCAAAACTTTTGTCTTTCAAGGGGTGTGTGTTTTTTTTTAACACTGTTTTATCCTTCGGTTGCCAATGTAGACAGCCTTTACCTTTTGAAAAGATCAGGAATGTTGAATCTGACTTTCCTAATCTTGGCACAGGGAGGCAGGGGAGTGGGGGCTTGCCTCGGGTGCTTATTGTGAGCTCATACACATTAATTGAAGGGGTGGGGGTAAAGGGAGGAAGAGGAGAGTGTGAATCTTTAACAAAGACAGCCTTTGTCCCAAGTATTGAATAGACACAGCAGTTAAAATAGGTAGTAGCAAAAACAAACAACAAACCTACATTTTAAAAAGCCAAACTGAAGTCTCCCCACTTTTAGTCTCTTTCAATGTTATTTTAGTAGTTCTGCCACCACCATAGAGTTCTCCAGGGCAGATGTGGTCTGCATTTCTCGTGAAGAAAACAAGCAGAATATTTTAACCAAGCCTCTCAAGCGTTCTTTATTTACCATAAAGAAGCTAAAAAAGGCCACAAAACTCATTTGTCTGTCCTTTGCAAGTTGCCTTCAAAATCCAAATAATCTAACAGGCTTTCATCAAGTGTGCGCAGGACAGAAAGCTGACAGGGTTCTTTAGGGCTTAGTTAACACCTTTCTTTTGGAGAGAGAAATTAAAGTTTTGATTCAAGACCCTCACCTTCCCTCCTTCCCAGCGCAGGAGGTATTGTAGAAGTGAAAAATCTTAATTCTGAATTTCTGGTACAGTAATGTGGAATTTATCAAATTTAGTATAGTTATTTAGGTGTTGGCAGAATTTGAACCAGTTATGCATTAAGTTGTGTGTCTTATTTTTTAAATGTGAGCTGGCTATATCCACTGTAAGACTTCATGATACTGTACACCAGTGGTTCTCAACCAGGGGTACATATATCCCCGGGGGTGGGGTTTGGGTTTCGGGGGGGGGGGGGTGGCAATAGAGGTCTTCCAGGAGGTATGTCAACTCATCTAGATATTTGCCTAGTTTTACAACTGGCTACATAAAAAGCTTTAGTGAAGTCAGTACAAGCTAAAAATTCATATAGGCAATGACTTGTTTATACTGATGAAGTGAGCTGTAGCTCACGAAAGCTCATGCTTAAATAAATTGGTTCGTCTCTAAGGTGCCACAAGTACTCCTTTTCTTTTTGCGAATACAGACTAACACGGCTGTTACTCTGAAACCTGTGTGATTTAAATTGCAGGTGAGGGTTAGAGACTTGTCTTGTTCTGAAAAGCACTAAGCACACTTACCATGGTGCTCTATAAATAAGATACAATCATGTATAAAACAAATGGTTTTAAAAAAGCCATGTTCTTAGGACCATTTGCCAGATGTGAGTTTCTTGGCATTATATAATGACCACTGGAGAAACTCGACTTTCAAAGCCTAATTACAGCATGCCATGAGTTTCAGGAAGTAGATTAAATAGTAACATCAGTAGGCTTTCTAATTAGGATCTGAAATGGTTAAATGTTAAAAACAGCATAAAGGGTTAGCTATCATTCCAAATTAACAGAAATCTCCTTCTAAAAGTATATTATAGGAGGAAATTACATCATATTGTCAAATAAGGAAGAGCTAAGCTGAACGGATGACTTGTATGACAAAAATGTGCCCCTCCTATGAATTGCTTCTGAGATTCGTTAATGATACGTGGTGGCAAGGTGAGCAAAATTAGGTTAAGAACATGTGTTCTTACTGCTTTAAAGTAGCAATGTTTTTCCTTTTAAGAATGTGTAGTAGATGGATGCAGCTTTTACTTCCTTATGTCATAGGGCATGATCTGTTATCCCTTCAGCAGGTAGCATCACAGAGTGTAATCCCTGTCCAGGTTTTTTGTAGGCATTCAACAATTTTCACTGCAAATTGCATCCAATTCCATTACGTGTAGTGCATCCTGAAGGCACAGTTTGACCTCCTGTGCATATCAAAATGATTTGATACTCCTGAGGGAATTCTGTGACAAAATTAATAATTCTGTGCATAGTATTTTAAAATTCTGCAAGTTTTATTTGTCAATAAATAAATGCAGAGGCTCCAGCATGGCAGTGGGGAGCACGGGCCACTGGCTGCATGAAGGTGGAAGATCACCCTGCAGCCGCCCCACCCTTAGGACACGACTCAGCGGTGAGGCTGCATCTGACCCTGACACAGCACAAGGTCTGGGCCTGCCCCAGAAACACCCAGGGGCCATGCCCTTCTGCACCAGGTGTGGGGCAGGTAGGCTCAATCAGGCAGGATCCAAGTATGGAGGGGTTCAGTGTGGGGTGAAAGGATTCTGTGTGGGACAGTCTGGGTGCAGGCAGCTCAGTGGGGGGTCTAGGTGTGGGGGGATCTGGATGCACAGAGGCTCACTGGGGGGTTCCAGATGCAGGGGCAATGGGACTCTGCAGGGGCTTCCAGATGAAGGTTGTTGGGGAT
This sequence comes from Natator depressus, assembly GCF_965152275.1. Taxonomy (NCBI): domain Eukaryota; kingdom Metazoa; phylum Chordata; order Testudines; family Cheloniidae; genus Natator; species Natator depressus. The sequence goes on along the minus strand of NC_134251.1, from coordinate 23,461,059 downwards.
CAGTGGAGGGGTCTGGGTGTGGGGGTCTCAGTGGGGGGTGGGGGCTCTGAGTGCTGGGGGAGTGGGGCTTGGGGTGGGGTCTGGGTGCAGCTAGTTGGTGGTCAGTGGTGTGGGGGTCTGGATGTGGGGGCTCAGGGTAGTGGTTTGAGTGCAGGGAGCTCTGTGGGGGGTGATCTGAGTGCAGAGGTAGGTCTGGAGGCTGGGAGTCTGGATTCAGTGGGGCTCTAGATGTAGGGGTTGAGGTTCAGTGGGGTGGGTTTTGGGCATGGAGGATCAGGGGGGTTCTGGATGTACTGGGTGAGGCTTGGCAAGGGTGTCTGGGTATAGGAGGTCTGGATGCACAGGGGTTGAGTGGATGGGGCAGCAGCTCCCTGTACAGTGACCCCTCCCCTGACAGCTGAGGAGTGATGGGGGCAGGAAGCAGGGGAGGCTTCTGAGGGTTGGTCTGGGGGAGGCTTCTGAGGGTTGGTCTGGCACAGCCTCAGCTACTTCTTGGAGGGGAAGAGGAAGTCCATCCTCTCCTGCCTCCAGCCCAGCTGGGACTAGCAGCTGATCCCGGCTCAGGGTAGGAGCCACTGGGGTGCCCCCAACCCCGCGGTGATTTACCTCTCAGCCGTCTGCTCTGGGTGCCTGAAATGCTGTACCTGCGCTGCTAGGGAGTGGTGCGTGACTGCTCTTGCAGCTTCCCTTTGCTTCCTTGTCAGAAAGTCATTTTTCAGTGTGGAAGCTAAGAAATCTGCGGGGGACATGAATTCAGCGCAGAATTCACCCAGGAGTAATTTGAGTACTGTAATGGTGATTGCCTGACAGAAATGCCAATAAATAAATAAATGAGGTATCTGAATGTTCATAGCTTTCAGAAAAAATGGCTGCAGTCTGATAAAACATTGCTGCAAGATCATAACAATAGACTGAGTTGGAGCTGAGAAATGGAAATTCACATTTTAATTTCTGGTCAGATATGAAAAACAAATATTGTAGCTGCAATGTAATTGTAGTATGTGCATAGATATATTTTTCAGAAGGAGAGCTGCTAAAAATCTACATAGGGCATGCCATATATTATATACTATTGTAACATCCAAACATTTATACTTGTGGCAATATGGTCTGGGAAGAATGTTTTTAAATTTAATTCCCTCCTTGTCTAGTTACATTGCTAACCGTGATGGAGCGCAATGGCTGATCACAAACTGTCACAAACCCATTATTTTCCATTGCTTTAGCTTGGGTCTCCTGAGGTTAGTGACTGAAGCAAGAACTAATTGTAGTTTTCCTTTATAGTAATTTAGCTTCTTGACTAGATACAAGCCTGTGAGGACTTCCTGAAAATATTATAATTTGTGTATCTTTCTAATCACCTTAGTCCAGGCAAGTAGGGTTTATCAGTATAACTGGGAAACCCATTGTGAAAACCATACTTGCTAACTCATTCATTTGCACAACAAATATCATAAACCAAGGACACAGTAATTTAGCTTTATTTATGGTATGGCTAGTATATCCTATTATATTTTGTAAAATGAATTAAATTGTCATGTGATTTCATGAAAGTACAATATTTTATTAAATCTTTGCTAATCCACAAACCCAGTAACTGTCACATAACTACTGGTCTCTCCCCACCTTCTCTGTAAAATGAGTTTCTGCTGCAAATTAATGTTGTTCATAAATCCATGAACAATACTGACTTTTTCGAATGTATTCCTCAGTAACCTTATTGAGAGTGTACCATCCAAAAGTAAGAGTTAATGCAGCTGTCTCTCATAGATTCTCAGGGTTTGCTCTTTACTAAGCTTCAAGTTTGCAATGCTAAGCAGTTTGCTACATATTTTAAAATAGTAGCACAAACTCTTTAAACCCAGGATGCAAAAAGGTAAAACTGACTTGGTAGTAAAGGAGAACATGCAGTTATGTTGCCCTTTTTGCTTCCCCTCCTACTCCCACTTCAAGAACATAGGAAGCTGGGACAGTTTCATAACAGTCCATTCACATTTCCCTATTAAAATGTAGAGGCAGGTCACCTTCTATGAATTCACAAAGAGATTATTGTTTGAAGTGAGTAGGCTTTATGAACGCACAACTTGTCTTTGTTTCCATCACCTAGTTTTCTGAATTAAAAAAAAATGAGAAGTACCTTTCTGAGTGTAATATTTAAGTATCTATTGAAATGGAAGCTTAGAACTCCAAGGGGATTTCAAAGCAGGTAATACTTGCACAATCACTCTGAAAGCTGAGATTTAGACAGCATTTTAGGAGGTTGACACATACACTAATTACTACTAGTGGTTTTGGCATGGGAGCAGGTGGAGGCTGGTCCTTTTAGAATCCCTGCAGGCTTTTTCATGTAATCAGAGTAAGCACTCTAGTCTACATGTGCTTTCAAACTATTTAAACACCAGTCTCCTTCCTATTTCATCTTGGTTTTTTTTATACTGCAAGAGACACTTTCTCTATAGTCTTGCCAGTTCTTGTAAGCACAATAAGGTGAAAACACTAGGGTAAATCAAATCTAGTGCAAATGCTTGGACCCATTCTTAGTATTTTAACCTACAGATTAATTATTTTTAAACTGCATTTTCTAATTCTTGCCACTTCTAACAATTTAACAAGTGTGAAGTAGCTAGTAAATTGAGCCCTTACCTGTCCTCTAGGCAACAAGTGAAGACTTAAAATGTTGACACAACTTCATGACATAAGCAGTCAAACTCTAATTGGAACAAACATTTCTAGTTTAGGACACTTGCTCAATGTGATATAAACTGGCATGGATTGATGTCTTTCTTTAATGCTACATGAAACTGAATTTGAGGATCAGTGTCCTACTTGAGTCTCAGCCCCGTAGTGGATAGCCCTGTTTGTGCTTGTACAACTGAAAGAATGAGAGGTTAATATTTTAACTGGAGTCTCATGTATCTTTAACTCATTTGCTAGTTATCCGCTAATAGAATGGCTTTAATCACTTTCCAGAATTACATATCCATGCATTTCTTAAAGAAAATTTTAATCTTATTGGTTGGTAACCATTCAAACATGTTGATTTGGAACTAAATATAGCCGTTACACTAAATTTGGTACTTTTTGCTAACCAGGAGGATACACTGTAGCTATCCAAGTTTATTTAATAATTATATAGCTTAACATACATTTTATTCAGGTTAATAGCTTTTACTTTTTTTAATTTATGCCTTAATGTAAGTTGTTATAATTTCAAATTGGTTTATTTTTAAAAAGAAAAATGTATTTAAATAAAAAAAAGATTTTTTGTTTTTTAATCATGGATTTTTATCCACCCTAGCTTTCATTGTTTGACAAGTGTCTCTAACTTGATTTAGTGATGTAAGAATTAACTAGATAAAGTTAAAAATAAATGCTGCTCTTTAGTGTCTCATAGTTAAGAAGTTTATAGTCTGTTTCAATAGTGAGTATCTATGAAAAGGGAAGAGCTGAAATAAAGATTTTTTTTTTTTTTTTTAAAGACCATGGTGCAATCCTGTCATAGAAAAAATGGCAGCGTTTGAGTCTTGCACCATTCCAGCAAAGCTGATGTTCTCCCTTCTAAATTCTGGCAACATGTCTGACTAAGGCCTGGTCTACACTACGTGGGGGGGAATCAATCTAAGATACGCAACTTCAGCTGCGAGAATAGCGTCGCTGAAGTCGACGTATCTTAGATAGAATTAGAATCACTTACTTGGCGTCCTCGCGGCGTGGGATCGATAGCGCCGCTCCCCTGTTGACTCTGCTTCCGCCTCTCGCCCTGGTGGAGTTCCGGAGTCGACAGCAGAGTGACCGGGGATCGATTTATCAAGTCTACACTAGATGCGAGATAGATCGATCACTACCCACCGATCCGGTGGGTAGTGTAGACGTGGCCTTAAAAACACTTGGGTTGAGGGAGAAAGAAAGAAAACCACCTGCATTGATGCAAATGTGTGCATGGTTATTCATGGTTTGTAAAACCTCCATGTTGCTTTATCTTGTATTACTGGCTCTCAATAAGAATTACAAACATGTGTACAGTCTCAAACTATTTTGCAGACGTTTATCTTTCTTGCCTCCTATGAGCCGAAAAATTAGTATTTCCCCCATTTTACGGTTGAGGGAACTGAAGCAGAGAAAATAAATGACTTATTGCCCTACGTAGCAGCAAGAGTTGGTGTTAGAGCATGAGTTAAAACTCTGGAGAGCTTGCCTTGTCCCATACTTAAGACTGAGTACCATGTCCCCTTAAAACTGCAGATGGTTCTGTGGAACCTACCTCTTCCAGTATCATGGGAACAGGAGGTTAATTTATCGGTGCAGAAGAATGCACTCTTATTCCTGTACCATTTCTCTTGGGCACAAACTGGCTTTCTCTGGACAGAGAACAGGCAGGTTCCTTACTTATTCTTGAACACGCTGTCTAGGGGATAGAATAATGAAAGGCAGGGGAGGTGGGAGAGAACTGAACTTACCAACAATACAGACTATTCATTGGGTATCCCTTAAAAAGCATACCAGAGCATGATCTGGTCCCAAACACATGTTGGGTTTTACTTTTTGGAGAAAGAAAAGGAGTACTTATGGCACCTTAGAGACTAACCAATTTATTTGAGCATGAGCTTTCATGAGCTACGAAAGCTCATGCTCAAATAAATTGGTTAGTCTCTAAGGTGCCACAAGTACTCCTTTTCTTTTTGCGAATACAGACTAACACGGCTGTTACTCTGAAACCTGACTTTTTGGAGAGAATTTCCTTTCAAGTACCCAGAGATGTGGAGTATAACTGATCATGTTCAGTAAACATCTCTCTCTTCATTATCATGTAAATGTCATTTTTATCTTGCCCTAAACAATACACTGTACTCCTTGAGCAGGTAAAGGGTCTGTTCTAAAGTGATTTTAGGGCATTTAATCTCTCTATTCAGGTGAGGAGACTGAGGTTCTCCTGCCTTGTTATATTTAATCCTCCTCACTTTATGCAGTTTTGTTTCACTGAGTTGCAGTTTCTCCACTGTCCAGAATGTACAGCTGATCTTTCAGAAATTGTGGGGAGAGTTGGTGGGTTCACACAAGCAAAACCTTGTAAAGCAGCATATTCCATATATTACAATTTCTAACTGAATTTCAAGTGTTTGTCAGAACTTCTGTTTCCCAATGTAAATGTGCCTACTAAACTATTGTGCACAGATTCAAAACAAGCTTTGTAGAAAAGGATGACTCTTCTTCGTTTAGATTTGCTCAACCCCATAGCTTGGAACTGTTGTGGTATACATGCTAGGAGGAAACCTTGTGAGACCAACAAATGAATTTCTAGTAGCTAACACTTAAAGTGATTGATTATTCAATATAATGATCTTATCAGAAACCCTTGTGAATTGATCAAACCTTTGATTTAAGTAGTCACTTTATATTTAGTCTATTAGAATGAGTCTTTGACCAGATTACATTTGAAGTCAGGCTATTGTGTTTCGGCTTCTTTTTAGGTTAAAACCCTTGGCAAAGTGACTCCTTATCACAATAATACAGAAGGAGGTTTGTCTAATACAATGTTATACAACGATTTGTATGTTTTGGCAAAGTTGGTGTCTCTGAGTAACTGTCAATATGTGTACAAGGTCTGAATTTGCTGGCATAAAACTTCTATTCATCACCTGTTTTACTGAAACTTGAAAATCTTTGGATTGATGTTTCTCCAAAAATGAACTCTTACAGAACTACTTCTAATTATTGGATTTGTTTTTACAGTCACAGAAACAGAAGGACAAACACTTTGATGTGTGAAATATTTCCTTCTTTTCAGCAGGTGTTTGGGCCAGAGGGGCCCTCTCACAAAGGAGTCACTGTAATTCAGAGAGTTGGGTGGCATTTAAAATGAGAGACTCACTCATGTTTGCTTAGTGGTACTTACACCCTCCTCTCCTCTGAAGGGAATGAAAGCTGCAGGATACCTGGCAAGAACTGTGGATTTCTAAAATTTGGAGACATTGCAGAGCAAGGCACAATGTCAACGGCAGGAGTTGCTGCTCAAGAAATGAGAGGTCCATTAAAAACTGGATTTCTCCATAATGGCCAAGGCATAGGGAGTCTGAAAACCTGCTGGACCGGCCACAATGGGTTTGAAAAGTAAGTGGGGAAAATTAACCTTGCAGGTGGATTTGAGAGTTCTTACCAAGCAAGTGACATAGGTGGACCCAATAACTGGGATTAGGGCTTGTTCATGGTTCACTGACTCAGAATATTTTTTCCCTTTTCAGGACTTTCTTTAACATGGACCCTATAACAATGACATACAATCTGAATCCATCAGGACAGCAACATTGTACATCTGTTGGTATGTACACAGAAGATTTTGAGATGTATTGATACAAACTGTTTTGTGGAAGTGGTTTTGGAGAAAATCTGTCCCTTTTAATATCTACAATAGGAGAAAGAAAAGGAGTACTTGTGGCACCTTAGAAACTAACAAATGCTCAAATAAATGTTAGTCTCTAAGGTGCCACAAGTACTCCTTTTCTTTTTGTGAATACAGACTAACACGGCTGCTACTCTGAAACCTTTCTGATTTTAGACACCAGGCTGCCCTCTAGTGACAGATTTAAACACTTTGGCTCTCCTCCAACGTTTTTCTGACTTTCTACCTAGTATCTTAATAGTATACTTTTATTTGTTCTGAGGAAAATATTTAGTGTAAATAGTTGAGTGTTGTCAAATATTTAGCAAAACCTGCTAACGAGGATAGAACTCTGTGGAAATAGTTGCAAAGTGGTTGGGGCAAATCAACTGCATGTTAAAACATCTCTCATGGAGAGACAGCCCTGTTTTAATCTAAGTTGTGCCATGGGTCTCTAATTGTCTTATTTAACTGGAGCACTGCTATAATATAAGTCATATATATATTACATGGTGTTGAATATTCTCCCTCTGATACTCCTGAGGGCATTCTGCACCAAAAAATTTAAAATTATGCACACAATATTAAATTCTGCAAAATTCAGCAAATTTTATTTGTCAATAAATAAATGTGGCTCCAGTATGGCAGTGGGATGCACCGGAGGAGCATTGAGGTGGGAGATCACCCTGAAGCCCCCACCTCCCCCCAGTATAGAGACTCAGCAGTGAGGGTACACCTGACACTGACACAGTGCAAGGGCTGGGCCTGCCCCAGAAATGCCCCAGGGCTATTTCCCTCTGTGCCAGGTGCACCAGGTGTGGATGGGCAGGCTCAGCCCAGCAGGATCCAAGTGTGGAGGGACTTAGTGAAGGGGGATCCAGGTGAGAGGTTTCTGTGTGGGGCAGTCTGGGTGTGGGTGGCTTAGTGGGAGATCTGGATGCAGAGGCTCATTGGGGGGTTCTGGATGCATGGGCAATGGGACTTTGCAGGGGATCCAGGTGAAGGTAGTTGGGGCTCAGTGGGTGGGGGGCTGGGTGTGGGGAGATGGGGCTTGATGGGGTGGGGGTCCAGGTGCAGCTGGTTGGGGATCAGTGGTGTGGGGGGCTCGTTGGAGGGATCCGAGTGTAGGGAGGTAGGGCTTGTCTGGGCGGGGGTTCGGTGGGCCTGCTTAACGGGGGAGCCCCAGCTGCTGCCAAGGGGATGCCACATGCTGAACTCTTGCTTCCTCCTGTGATTCCTCGTCCCCCTTTTCTTTTCCATCCCCCACCCTCACTCCTACCTTCCCCTCCTCCTGCCCTATTCCACCCACCCTTCCTTCCCCACTGCCTCTTCCTACTCACCCCTCCTTCCCTCATTTTCCCCCTCCCCCCAATTACCCAGCCCAACCGTGGGCACTCTGTTGCACGTAATAGAAAGCAGGAAGGCTCCCAGCACACAGAAGCGGCACATGACTGGCACTAGGACCCAGGAGGCAGCGTTCAGCTGCAGAGTTCTCAGAGCTGAGACACAGCCTCCTTCAGTTGGGCAGCTCTGCGCTTGCAGAATGAGGGGTGGGGCAGTGGCATGTAATCCTGTGTGCCCCCCCCCCATGCCTCACCTCTGTTTGGAAGGGGGCAGTTCCCCCCATGCTCCCAAACTGCACCCACGGTCATCCCTCTGCGCAGCTTCCCTTTGCTTCCCTGCCATTTTCTGCAGGAAAACACAGGAAATCTGTGGGGGGCCATTTTCTGTGGGTGCACAGTCCCACAGAATCCCTCAAGGAGTACTCTGAGGATGCATGCTGTGAAGCTTGCTTAGGAATGGTGCAGTGTCCTGTGTAAAGCAAGCTATATGTATGGGACAACAGCTGGCTGTTCATAAACATATTGTTATGCAGGTGTGTTTCAGGATTACTGTAGTTAAGAGTTCTGTTAATTAAGGTATTAAGGATGCATTTTTCCTAGTGCTGAATTGGGAACAAATGAATGGCTAGATCATCTGTCACAAATTCATGGTGGTGGGGATGTAGACAGACATTCTTAACTTTATTTTCCCCTCCTAGGGCACATTTCAAACCCTGTACCAACAAATGGCTATTGCTTTACTGAAAGCTGTGTCAGGGTCCCAACTCAGAAATCCAGCCCATCTTCTCTTAGTCCCAAAAGTGAGAAGCTTAGTTCAAAGCATGAAGATTATCTTGTTCCTAGTTTCAGCAAACTGTCGGTAACTGTGGGCTGTGTTTCTGAGGAGATGCCTCCTCATACACTGACAAAGAGTGGACCACCTCAGTTTTCTTCTGCATCTTCCAATGACCGCAGCTCTAGGCCACTACCTCCACTGCCCATTTCTGAGGACCTCTCTCCAGATGATGTCGACAGAGAGGTGGAATTCTTAACAAGTTCAGACACTGACTTTTTGTTAGATGATTATGAACTTCCTCCTTTTAAATCCAGTGCTCCAAGTAGGCGGAGTTTTAGGGGTTGCGGACAGATCAATTATGCCTATTTTGATGCCCCAGCAGGACCAAAAACAGAAGATACCAACTCTGCAAATAACCTAAATGGATGTACACAAACCCCATGTCCTCCTCCACAACAGCTGCATCGGCGTTTACGAAGGTCTCATTCAGGGCCAGCTGGATCATTTAATAAACCAGTAGTGAGGCTATCTAGCCACTTAAATAGGGCTTCTCCTAATTCTGATGAAGACAAACCAGAGGTCCCCCCTAGGGTTCCCATACCTCCTAGGGCGCTCAAACCGGATTATAGAAGGTGGTCAGCAGAGGTCACTTCTAGCGCATACAGTGATGAAGACAGGCCTCCCAAAGTGCCCCCGAGAGAACCTTTATCACGGAGCAATTCCCGTACACCGAGCCCTAAAAGTCTGCCATTGTACCTCAATGGGGTCATGCCCCCCACACAGAGCTTTGCCCCTGATCCTAAATATGTCAGCAGCAAAGCTCTACAAAGACAAAACAGCGATGGATCTGCGAACAGGGTCCCTTGCATTCTTCCCATTATTGAAAATGGTAAGAAGGCCAGTTCAACACACTACTATCTGTTGCCTGAAAGGCCTTCATATCTGGACAAGTATGAGAAATTCTTCAGAGAAGCAGAAGAAACCAGCTCAAGCACAGAAATGAAGTCCTGGTCTGGTGACTGCACCACAGCTGCTGCCACAGCAAAGCAGGACTCAAAAGCTAGAATGGACATGGTTGGCCACATGAAACGGAAACACCTGTCTTATGTGGTTTCTCCATAGATTCTTGGAACATGATTCACGATAGTTGCTTAGGATGGAGTAGATCTTAACCATGTTGCTAAGTTTTTGAGATCCAAGGAAAGGTTCTCAAATAATGAAGTAATGGAATTCTTCCTGTTTCAGCAGAAAAGTGGAGTATCAATCGTAAAGTCGTCTTATGATGCGTATCTCTGAATTGTTTGTCTGGACTAAGCCTATCTTGGTCTGTATAATTGAAGACTGTAAAGCATTTATAGAAACACATGGAGTAACCATAGCCATGTTGGCCAGTTATACACTATCCTAGAGTAATATATTTTGTAAAGGCATATTAAGAAAAAATCCAGTTTTGATGTCTAAAACCGAAATCAGGGAAGAAAGTGCAGTACAGTATTTTTGTTTCATATCACAGGCATTTCCAAAATAATAGGCTTGGCATTTTAAAATCTTTTGCAGAAAATAGCATTGCTGGGAACAAACCCTGTTCTCTTTAGCTTGGATGTGCTAACCTGGCTAGAAGGAAATTGACATCTACTTAAAGACTTGGAAGTGTATTGGAAAGTGTTTAGACTTTTTTAATATCTTCAATATTTTGAAAACTTAGTAGAATATAAGTAGAATTTTTAGTGAAGTGGCTTCCGACAGGGGTTAGACTTCTGCTTTTTTATGGTGCCTCTTGGATTCTTTCACCCACTAACAGGCACATGGCAGAATTCTGCAGATTTTCCTAGCAGAGACTTGGACCAGCTACTGCTAACCTTCACCCATTGTTCTCTCCATAAGGGGTCCAAGGAATGCATGTTAGTGTCCTAAAATTGACAGGGGAAAGGTATCTATCCACAATTGCTAGTAAATGGTCAGCAATGACTACATCCTTATTTGGTACAGTATACAAACTTCTGACTGTATTATAAACAGAAACACACAACACAAGCTGGTCTTGTGTTCTGGTTTCTATTCAGTATTTTCTGGTTGTGTAGTTTGTTTTTTTGGTAAATTAAACATGATTCCATTTACAAACCGTGTCAGTCACATCTGCCTTTGCTTCAGATACTGCTTCTTTGTTTTTTTTCCCCCCCATAGTCTGCCTCACTGTTCCATTTAGGTCCAGGGAGATGCAACACTTGTGCATTAGCTGTTTCTCGTGCATACTTCCACATATTTATCCTTTTATAGATAAGCACAAGAAAGAGGTGCTCATTAATGGAGGTCCATTACTATAATGCTCTCCTCCTAATAGAAATGAACAAGCTGTTTACAGTTTAAACTGCTGAATGAGATATTTGAGCTATTTTAAAGCTTACTTTTATGTTTTAGTACAAACTAAATGAAGGTGAAATACATGCTATAGAAAATGCACTGATATTTCTGCATCATGTGTACAGTATTGAACAAAAGGATTTTATTCACTTTGTTTTATTTTGAATATTGTCATGTCTTGAATTTAATAAAGTTATAATATACTTATTTATGATACATGTAATGTTTCTTGATTTATTTGGTGGTTTATGTAAGTCTCATGCATTTTAGTTTTCAGTGTGGTTTTTCTAAAAGGAAAATTTGCATAAATGCATACCATGTTAATACAACATTTTAAGGCTTCACAGTTAACTTTTGCAATTCTTGATCTAATCTTAAGGTTCCTACAGCAGTGTTTACTCATTCACGTTGCCTACATCTTCTGTTCTTGTTTCATTTCATTGTGTAGCTTTGCCAGCCTATTTTAGGGTGTGTCTCTAATTTATCATGTTGGCCAATAAGATGTGCCATAAATTCATGATACACAGCCTATCAAGATTAGTAAACCTATTATTATTTGTTTCCGGTAGCACCCACAATGTGCTACCCGCTGTGCAAACACAAAAGAGGTCAGTAGTGTTCCTGACCTGAAGAGCTCAGAGGCTAAAAAGTCCAAAAGTGGACAGAGGGAAGGTAGGGGAAGGGATGTTTTTTCTAGGTGAAATAAAGTATAACTCTATACTCAAACTAATTTTTCTGTTCAACAGGAAAGACGCTGGCAGCATTGTTTATATAACACAATACTTACCTAGTGCATGAACCCTGAAAAGATATTAGTACAGAGCACCAATGAATAGACAAGCACGCAGATAAAGTCCCTGACTTAATGATCTTGTAATCTAAGCACGTTAGCTAGTAAGTCCAAATAACCCTGTGAGGTAGGTAAGTGATATTTCAAGATAAGTAGGGCCCATGTTTATAGGGGTTCCATATCCACTGAATTTCCACACCTAGGGCTTTTTATTTTTGCAACAAAAGCTAATTATTTAGCTCTTATGGTTAGAGAGACCTCTAGGCTACACCTGCATGAAGCTCTCTTAAAAATTCCCACCATTGCTGTAGCTCTGGTGGCATGGTGACTTTACCACAATCTCATCTAACCCTGCTCAGAGCTGTTGGTGCCATCATCAGGCCCGTCGCATATGTACTTGCAGGTTCACTGAGTACCAGTGGAGTAAAGGAGAGAAATGTGGGTCGCTGGGCTTGTGCTGTCCCTAGAGCCCTCTGCAGTGAGGGTTGCTGTGGAAGCCCAGAGGAAAGTTAAGTGGCTTTCAAGTAACCACTTGCCTGTTTTTCCAGTCCTTTTGTTGTCTGCTGTGGACCCACCCAGGTGAGCCTGTTCCCCTGCTAGTTTGAGATCTACTGGAATACATCATCTCAGCAGTATTTCTGTGCTTGGGTTTAATACAGTCTATAAGAGCATTGGGGCTTTTTTGAATTCCTCTCAGGCAGAGTATGAATTTAGGAATTGCCGCTACAGCCTGTCATTAAAGTGGAGCTGTATTTAATTACGTGCCTGACCACACCATACGTTCTCAAGTATCTTCCCACAGTAGCTGACAAACCAGCTGCAACACTAAATTGCAGCCTGTTTTCAGTGCTGATTATCAGCCATGCTGTAGCCTAATAGGTGTCGCTTCACTAGAAATGTTTCTCCTTTTGCCTCGCCCCCTTACCCTGTCTGCTCCACCCAAGCTGCATGACTAACCACCCCCTTCATGTCCTCCTCCCACTCTTGTCTCCAGGCCTTGTTCCACATGGCCCCAGATTCCTGGAAACCCCTCCCTAGCCCAGTCGGTCATGCCTTCACCTTCTCTTTCAAGTCTCTCCTCAAAGTACTCTGCTTCTGAAAGGCTGAGAGCCTTAGTTCTGCCCTCAGCAGAGGTTTCTCAGATGAACAAAATACAAAACCAAGGTTAAACTCAAATTAAGAAGCAGATATCTCTGTTCACTCATAACACTGCTGCGGTTTATGTCATCCCAATCTTTGGCTGTGCTATCTCTTTTGACTTATGAGTTCCTCAGGACAGAGACTTGCTCTTAATACTGACCTAAAGTGTCCAGCTCACTAACAGTGACCTTAACTTACTTTATGAGAGGGGTAGCCCAGGCATCAGTAATTCTATTTTATAGGGGAGCAAGAGATTTTATTTAGATGGAGTAAAGCTGGAGCAGTTGCTGAGCTTTAAGTTGCTAGTAATCATTGTCCACTAATTTTCTTTAGTAAGAGGATGAGCACTGTGAAAGAAAAAGCAGTCCTTTGCAAGTTGTCATTCTTCAAGCTGACCTAACAGAGCACTACGGGCTAGCACCTGCAGACCTTCATGCTAAACGTATTAAACTCTGACACTATTAGATTGTTAATAAAATCCAGTCCATGCCCTGGAAAAGTTCTTCTGTTTTTCCTTTTTTGCCTTGCTGCATTCATGAATAATAGTAAATAGTCCAATTCCAGAAATGTTCCATGGCCTCTTCCGGGAAGAATATCTGTATTGCGGGAACTCCCAGTCATATATGCTCAGTACTGATTTATTGCAAAGAACATGAGTGGAGATGGTGAACTGAACACCAGTGTGCTGAAACCTTTTTGCTGCCAATCTGGCTAAAAAAAACCCTGCTCCCTCTTTTACCTCCTCTGTTAAAACTTGTATTCTACTGGTGTAATCATACCAACCTCTGAGTTTCACATCTCTGGGAAATAACCTTTGCTAAGAAGGATGCTGAATTTTAATCAGGCAATTAAAGTGTGGAGTCAGAGGCTAACATACTGTTACATGGTGTCCTTCATGGTAGTCATATACCTTTTGCTATGGTGGCAGAAATACGTTCATTTTCAGTGCTTAAACTTTAGTTTTTGGGGGTGGGGAAGGCAGAGAAGTCCTTCATCCTCTGAGCTGACATGTCTCCTGTTCATCTAGCCATGTCAATTTTCCTTCTCAAGCTGGAGGCAGTTTTTGTATATGGGCCTGTTACGCTTGCTTAGTAATGAGAAGCTTGGGCAGTTCCTGTGCATCTAAACTCATTAATCTTCCTTTCACATGTCTTTCTCTTCCCCCCCCCCCCCCCCGCCTGCCCAAATTTCCAAAGTTTTGCAAGGTTTTAGTAACCTAACTCTCAGTTTTAACAGGAATTGCACTCTACAAGCCTGTGCGACTCTAAATTTACAATCACTGGTGTCTTTCTATGATGGTGCAAACGCTTTCTCTCCTGAGCTGCTACCATTCTTCTTTGTCAACTGAAGCATAGACGTTGGAGCTGAACTGTGTGAGCTAATAGGCCTTTTCCATTTCATCAAGGACAGTACAGGATTGTTCCATACAGCATGCTTTCCAGTGCTCTGACCACTTTCCCTTTAAAAAGCCTTATGGGGGGATGTTTCTCCAGGTACCCTGAACCTATGCCATGGCTTAATGCTTCTCACTGGCAGCAAATTTAGGAGGGCATTGGCCAAGGAAATCTTGTGTACATTCCTCGACTGTGCAGGATTCCTGTATCTTTTCAGGGATAAATCCTGCGTGGGTTGCAAGTCATGTTTCCAGCTACCCAGATGAGCAATCAGCCTCTCTGCTACAGGGGCAGCTCTGCAGGTTCGAGCCAGCAGAGGTTCTTCTGCTCATCCACTGGCACATAAGACTTGCACAAGCAAGATGTGATGCCTTGACAAGAGCTTCTGATCACAGGTTTGAATGTGCAGGGGTTGGGCAGCATGTGTTCACCTAGGTAGAAATTGACAGAGTTCAGTACTGCATAAGAGAGAGGCCCTTGCTAGATGGGAGGTCTGGTCAGGACAAGCAGATTTCAAAGTATGTGACTAGAAATATGGTCCTCTCCTTAACAGCTAAGGAGTAAGCAGAGGGGAATATGAGTATATATCAATACTAGTGACACCACCTTCCATAGCTCAAGAGTTGGGGTGACCCTATAAAAGGTCTTCTATATGGATAATTTATTTTTTTTAAGTGCTGTACAACAATCTCCCAGTGGAAGTTGTGGAAGCTGCACTGCTTGAGGGGTTTGAAACCAGAAAAGGGAACGCTACTGCACTGGCCCCTCTCAGATGGATTAGATGTGATTTAACGTATTTATAGAGTCCATGTCTATAGTTGAGGGATAATAAATGCTTCCACCATTCCTCCAGAATCCCCATCTCATCCATGAGGGAGACTGGGTTGCCTGCTAGGTGACACATTGCTCTCACTTAACTGTGAGCCCTTTCACACGTGTATATTTGTCATAAAGCAAATGATGCTGTGAATTCCTTCCCAGGGTATAGTATACATAGTCATAATGTTAGGTATCTTATACCACTGGATTTGGAGGTTTTTTTTTAACCTTATGAAACAGAACCAAAGGAGAAAGTAAATCAGATTTTGGGAGGGCTGACCGATCGTGTTCTAAACTTTCTGCAACATTTTAAAAGTTTACAGCACCATTAACAATTGCTGCACCCACTGGTGCCACGGGGCCTCTGTGGGGTGAGGGCTCCCACGCCCCCGGGCTTCTGTATTTTATTTATGGCTGTTGCAAATGTCGTCGCTTGGTTTCATTTTTGTCTCTCCCAGGCCATAGGGAGCCGGGCCGGGCCTAGGAATAAACGTCAGTTAAACTCAGCGTCCCTCAGCCAAAAAAAACCACACAAAAAAACAGCAACACCCTAGTGTTCCTAGGAATTCCTAGGTGGCAACAGACACTGGTCCCATTGAAGTGCAATTAGTGCAGGCCTCCATACCTGCAGTTCACATTTTCTTCTTGTATGAACCTTGGTTTTATTCCTGTGTAAAGATTTTGTGATGCAAATCTAGGTTTGGAATGACAGAGAGAAATGACACCTTACACAAAGATGCCATACCCTAACTGGGGGCAGATTCCTGTGGTATACATATCAAGGCAGCTTTGTCAAGAATTCAGGGTTATGCACAGGCTCAGAGCTTGGTCAGGGTGTTTCTTTCTAGTGGATTAATAATTATTTTTATTACCATAGTGCATGAAAGTCCTGGCCCTAGATCACACACACCCCCATCCCACCTCCCGTCCCATGCTAGCTTATGCACAAACACCGAACAAAAAGACAGTTTATACATTCTGGCGCAGGAACAAAGTGTAAGACAAGCGACAACAGATGGCTATACAAAGACAACTGGGAGTATGAGGATCATGGCCCTTTGGCGCACGCAGCACAACATAAATGCCTGTCTCTCACAAGTAAATTTGAAGAGGAAAAGGCTTACACAGAGGATAGCAAAAGATGTTAGGGTCTTCACTTTTTGTATCAACTGCCAGTCTTCTACAGGCCTGATCCATGTAAAACTGACTCATTTGCTGGAAGCATTGTGTTCGTTTCCTGAAAATATTTTCTAAAAGTGGTAGTATTAATAAAACCTAGCAGCTGAATGAGTGTTTTTGGCAGCTGTTTCTCAGCTGTCATTTCCACTGGAAATTTAGTGCATGGTTTTAATTGTATCATATGTACTTAATATTGGTCAAATATAATTGTAAAGAATTCTACCTAGTAACATTGTGATTAGCCTTTGTATAGACTGAAAGAGGTGTTACCCTTCCCCTGCCACACACACACACACACACCCATCCGGCATTGTAATTCTGGCCTTGCTTAATCCCTGCCCAAAATGCCTATTTTCATCCACACAAAACTTTTTTTTTTTTTGGTGTGAGTCATACATGGAAGCCACACCTGTGGTTGCTCATAAAATGTTGTTGTATTATTTAAACACTGGGATGCGCTAAATCTAGCTGTGGTTAATTTTGCAAAGGTGTCAGCTTCTCCAAATCTCAGATAGCAACACTCATCAAAACTCTGGAAACACTGACACTATTCATTGCTACACAAAATGATTCAGGCAAAGTGAGGAGCTTCTCTGCTTAAAGTCTGCAGCTTCCCTTTGAGCCCAAAACATGTTATTACCACCTACATGTTGTTACCAATCTGAGTTTCATTCTTGGCTCTAACAGTGTCCTCAGTATTACTCTTTTCTGGACCATCTTTCTTTTACTGCACCTTCCTCCACCCATGTCACACACATACAAGTGATGATATATGCATCTCTCTCCCTCTGTGGTGAGGAGTCCATCCTAACATACAACAGGGGATATGCTCAGAAAAATTAAAGGTAGCTCCATATTTTCTCCACTTCTTGTCTTTTTTCTCATGAAACCCTGATAGATGGGAATATGTGGCATCCTTGCTGATAGTCCCTGTGCCAGTTCAAGCATTCTTCTTCGCATACTAAGGCATAAAGGAGTGTGAATGACCCCAGCGGTGTTTTACTCATTGCCCTGCAATTTGGGCATGGTAGTTTAGTGGCTGTTGTGACAGTTCAGAAAACGCAAGAGGCTATGAGCATATTAGGTTGCATCTTGTGATTTATCATCCTTTTGCCATCTATCATGTTGACAAGTTAGTCAAGAAGATATTGCCTGTGTCCTGGTCACACATCCAAGCATGTGTTCACCTGGGAGAGATTGACAGAGTTCAGTACTGTGTAAGGAATCCTTACTGCGTAAGAGGTTGCTTCCAAGCTTAAGCAATGTTCTGTTATGATGTAAAATCTGTACAAGTCTTCAGTGCATTGACAGAGGCCTTTCCCCTGCCACAGGCCTATGACTCAGGGCAGAGATGTCACTGGAGGAGCACACCCTGATGGAGTCTCTTGTACTTACACGGGGATTAAACTAGCCCCCACTGCCTTCATTTGCAGAAAACCCCTTTTCTCTTTGGTAAACATTTTGTATAGGATGTTCCAGGCTCTCTGCAAAACCATTTAGAGAGAATGTTCTGCCTTTACAGTTACATGGGGTTGTATTGTTCAGGCCTCCTACTCCAGAAACATTCTGAGCTTGTGTTGCATGCAGGTGCCACAAACATGCTGCCATAAATCCTCAGGAAAAGCCAGGAACTTTTGTCATGACGCTATCAAAGCTGTGCCTGGTGCACAGATCCTGAGTCGTAGGCAGGGTGCACTGTGGATCTTGTGGAGGAGGGGTATAAAACTGACTTTAAATCACCTCTGCATCCCCCCAATCCTTGGGCTGTCTGGCCACTGGGCCATACCCAGCATAAATTAGAGTACCCACAGGGCTGTTCTGTTTTATGCTAGCAGCCAATGGGTCATTTCAGTGATGCCCTGGCCTTGCTAACCTTCCCCACGGAACGCCCCTGTGCCAATGATTTATCTCCATCCATGAATAAACCCAGTCAGTGTAGGGAATCTAAGAAAAAGCCCAGCAGAGGAAAGATGTGAGGCTGTTGTTTGAGCAGCAGTGGGGCTGAATCTGGGAGATGGTCTGATGCATTTTTCTAGCCCATCTTACTTCCAGTTCCATTTGGAAGCTGAGAGTTCAAACTGTTAGCCACAGGTTAAAACACTTTATTTGATTCTGCTCACTCATGTGGCTTTGTTTTAATCAGGTAATGGAATTATTCACTTTTAAGCACTGAATGTTGTTTTTAAGTTAAACATTAGCCTGCACTGCACAGAGCATTCTAATACTGCAGCATTCAAAACTACTTTGAAATAAATGTGCTATCTAACTATATGTAAGCTGATCCCCAACTTGCAAGCCCTCCCACCCTTTCAGGGAGATAGGGCAATGACTAAGTATTTATTGTACTTATTTTTTAAATACAATACTTTGTTTTACAAAGATCAAAAGTTAACACATACGCCTTCTGCACTAGAAAGTAAAGTATTCCAATTAAGTCCTGCATGGCCAGAGGGTGTACCAGTTATGCTAACATTTCACTGGGGATGCAGCCTGAAGGTCATTTATGCGATTGCAATGTTGCTGTAACTATCACATCCCACAAGGTGGCATGACACTATCACCACCTACTCGTTACCAGTCTGAGTTTCATTCTTGGCTCTAACAGTGTTCTGAGTATTACTTACAAGGCAAACCCAAGAGTTGATGAGGAAAAAGCTTGTTACTAGGGCTGGGGAATAAGATGGGGAATAACATATTTCCAAAGCATAATTTATACCCTAGGCCTGGAAGAGCCCTAGAAAAAGAGGCCAGACAAGGGGCGTACTGAAGAAAACTTACAAACCATTGAAAACTGGGACAAAAAGAGTTGAGGTTTTACAAAAGTAATTTAGAAATTTTTACTAGGGTAAATGTAGTGCCGGGGAGATGCCACAGGCCCTGTCACTGTCAGTCCCTAAGAGTACTTGACAGGCAGCAGCCTCTAGTGCTGCCCCATGCCTGAACCCTGACCACAGGAGCAGTCATTCTCTTATCCACTTAATCTGGTCAGCAAGGAGGGACAAGTAGTGCTAGTTGTGGTTTCTGTGAGAATGAACAGGGATGGCCTTAAGGACAATGGCACCCTGGGCGAACGTGTATTTTCGTGCCCCGGCCCTCTGGGCATAGTGCCCACCCCCTCTTGTGCCCCAAGCACTTTACCTAACCCCTGCACTGTGCCCCCTTCACCCACATGGGGAAACTGACATGGATGCAAAATTCTGGTGTTTCTACTACCTTCAAACTGTGAAATGCTCCTGGATATCCACTCAATGTATCTGTAATGAATCTGTGCGGAACAAAAGCTGTTATGAGAGGTGGTTTCATTTAAAAAAAAAAAATCTCTGTAGCTATTCAAACTGTTCAACTGTAGCCAACAAAGTGGGCATTTTAAGCATCCTTGACCCACTCACATTTAGGAATCTAGTGATTGCATACCAGATAGGAAACTGGCCTACATGGACCTCCTGGGCTTGTGTCTGATAGTGGCCAGGTCAGCGGAAGGTGCAAGAAACCTCATTGTGGTCAATTAAGGAATAACCTCTTGATTAGAGTGGGTGGGTTCTAACCCCCGTTAGTGGTTGACTTGTGCCCTGAAGCAGAAGCAGTGGTTCTCAAGCTTTCCAGACTACTGTACCCCTTTCAGGCGTCTGATTTGTCTTGCGTACCACACACCTCATTTAAAAACAACTTGCTTACCATATAATTATAAAATAAACCAATTTGAATATAAATATTGTACTTACATTTCAGTGTATAGTATATAGAGCAGTATAAACCAGTGGCTCTCAACTTTTCCAGCCTACTGTATGCATTTCAGGAATCTGATTTGGCTTATGTTACCCCCCCCCCCAAGTTTCACTTTAAAAAATACTTGCTTACAAAAAATCAGACATAAAAATATGAAATAGTAATAGTGTCCCAGCACACGATCACTGAAAATTTGCTTACTTTCTAATTTTTACCCAGTAGTTATAAAATAAATCAATTGGAATATAAATATTGTATGTACATTTCAATGTATTGTATATAGAGCAGCATAAATAAGTTATTGTCTGTATGAAATTTTAATTAGTACTGACTTTGCTAGTGCTTTTTATGTAACATTGTAAAACTAGGCAAATATCTAGATGAGTTGATGTACCCGTGCAGGGTGCATGTACCCCTGGTTGCGAACCACTGCCCTGAAGCACACATAACATTGAGTCCTATAGTTCATAGGCCTAAGGTATAAATATACTATGCCCTCTAACCATCCTATAGTTCTTCTCTAGTTCCAAAAGCAGCATTTGGAGCTGGGCTCTCAACTAGATGGGTGAAGGGAGGGTCACTGAGGCTCTGTGGTGGTAATACTTTCAGCGCACAAGATTTAATTGCTGGTAAGTGACTATATGGTGCCAAAGAGCCGATGGCTTCAGAGACAATTGCTAAGGAAATGTTCCCTGCCATGGGGGCAGCAGAGAACTAGTCTGGCCTTGCCACTGATGATGATGCTAATATCCCTTTCACCACTGCTTAGCAGTTATTGGCTGCGAGTAGTTTGCTGCCCAGCCTGGATAAGCAATCTGAATGGGTAACACTGGTGGTTCTTACTCACAGCAATCATTGGCTCTTGAATAAGTAAATAGCCTTTATAGACCCACAGCTTGTCATCATACATAATGAACAACTCTTCTTTATAAGGCTTTAGGTGGTTTCTAACAAACATCAGTCCCGTTTCTATGCAAGCTGACCCCTGCTTCCATTACCTCATTGCTTGCGCCGCACAGTTTTACTTTTTCCTCCTGAAACACATTCTGTTACATGTACTTTGTATTGTCTAGCTTCTTGCAAAGTTGGAAGAGGTGACCTTTTCTCTGGAGCACAACTCACTTTACTGCAATACACAAGAAGAGTGTTCTCTTGGCTATGACAGGGTCACATAGAACTGAAATAATGGTACTGCTGACTTCAAGCTTATTGGCACTTACCATTATAGGAAAACTGAAAGTTGATGATACCCAGATTCAGTGGACAAGACCAGATCACAAGGTAGCATACAATGATGTTTCAGAATGACTGTAACAGATCAAAGTGAATGTATTAACTTCACAGCAAACTGCCTTCTTTGAATATTAATGCTAGGAATTCAGTGATTGTTTTATTGCCTCACTTGACCAGAGTAATACCATTTTGCAACGTAAGGACAAGTCTGAACTTCACTTTTTAAATTAAATTATATATGTGTCAGTGATTTAGAAATGAATCAGATGTGACCTCATGGTTCATGTGTTGTTTTTAATTTCTACTGTACAATAGTCCAGATCTAAGAGTCTATTCCTGTACTACAGTAATGCAGACAGACACTCCTGCCATGAATTTAACTTTCATTCCCGATCTGTTAGTTATTTTTTTAAAGTGCTAGTGATGGTCTGACAACAGATTTCTTAAGGGAAAAACTAACAGCTGAAAAGCCCAAATGCCTTTTATATTTAAAGTATTAGAGGTATAGTGAAAAAATGAAGGATGAACTATTTGTTGTGCTTCCAATTAATCCCACTGTTGATCAGAAATGCTTCTGCCCTTGTGACCATTTTCAATGGAATAGCAAATTGTATCAAGAATATTCAGTGGCATGAAAGGGGTATATTTGTTAAACATGGCTGATACGCTGTGTTCTGCACAGAGACGTCAAGTGTTTCACTACTCAACCATCTGAGCCTCCGTGTGCTATAAATTGGAAATGGTTCCAGAGTTTTAACCAATGTTGGCATTATTATTTATGCAGGGAAGTAGCATGACACTAATTTAACCATAAATTCCTTTACTAAATCCAAAGGCTGAATGCTATTTATAAAATTACAAATCAGACCCAATCTGGTAAGATGTAGCCTGACTGTCAGTGCTTATATTGATTTTTGTCTAGACTACTGAATGCCAGTGAGGCTACACGCAGAGCTTGTCAAAGGAAGCACAATATGCTGGACGTGTTTCCCCTCCTTGCACAAAAATCCCATTTTAAATGTCAGTTTGACTTGTCTACTGTCTATACTTAGATTATTATTAATGTTTGGCTCCCACAAAGATATCCCCCCCCCATTTAAAAAAAGCTGGATTGGACACTAGCAGGAGTTAGGGTTTAGGATCGTCAGCACTGAAAGCTGTACATCACCAGAGAATCTGAACACAGACCCAAAGCTAACCCCTAAGAACGGCAAGTGTGGCCTTGCACAATTTTTAATAATTTGATTCCAGTGCATGCCCCTTACTGCCAGAGGGAGAGAAAGATAAACATTAAATGAGATATAACTATCTACAAGAATCTGACAGGTGTAAACCACCATGAGGGAGCAAAATTATTTAGGGTAGTACAATAAGGTATAATTAGGAATAATTGTCTGGTGGTAAGCAAAAGAACAAGCATGGTGAGGCCAAGGGAGTATATGACTGTGCTCTATAACTACACTGGGGGGTAAAGACACGGAAGGATCTGATCTAGGACTCTTTGCGCACATTGTTCAGAAACATTGCACAAAATATTTCTGACAAATTTTATTTTACCATTTCATTAACTAAGTCACTCTGATTGAATAGCACACGTGAAAAGATCATTTAGCTGCAACCTTACAAATATGACAAGTGTAGGGGGTTCTTAATTAATTGGTTTTGCCATTGCTGCTTTCACTAAGAAGAGTGACAAGGGTGTGTGTGTGTGTGTGTGTGTGTGTGTGTGTTAGAGAACACTAGAATTACCATATAAGCATTGCTTTTAAAAACCAAACTCTCAGCCTCAGCAAGAGAGTTCAACATTTGTAGAGCCTGTAGCTTTCTTGATTTTATTGAATTTGATCGGGTACATAATTTGAGCATTAAACAAATATATTCCCCTTCTATAGTACAGAAATTGTTTGAATTTGTTTCTCATTAAAAGCAAAAGATTATAAGGCAGACCTCTGCAGGGCAACCATTTCTACACAGCTCTGCCATTACATTTTGGACCTAGGGCCCTGTTATGCATTCAGTTAAACTAGTGTGTATCAGAAGCAATATCCCTGGAGTTATAGGTATGAAAGAAAGAAGAATCAAGTCCCTAATCTACAAAACTCATCTCGCCACACATACTGTCACGAGGCTATGTGTTGATAAGACAGACATTCAATTAGGACTAGAATGGTAGCAAGCATAGGTGTCTGACATAAGCAGGACTGAATCTCTCCAACAAGGTCTGAGCATTAAGCCATCAACCCTCTTATTTTTATTCTTTATTCTTCATAAATATGAATTTAGCAGCTGTCAGTATAAATGCAGCATTGTGATAAATTGGTCTGCAATAACCTTTTTTGTTTTGATAAAGAAAGTGAAGTCTCAGGCAGATGCAAACAGCAACCCAAACAAGCCACTATCTGAAAGAACTCAGGGGATGCCATGAAAAGGAGATATTTCTGATTGTTGGTAGACACCCACTGTCTTTTACACATTAAAAAAAAGAAAAAGAAAAGTATAGTTCGCATGGGCTTGATTTAACTATGACTTCCTTATTTATTCAATATATTATCAAAAATATAAAAATAAATTGTGTTTTATTGTAAAAGTGCCTAACAGGGAGATAAACAATTTAATGACAGGTTTCAGAGTAACAGCCGTGTTAGTCTGTATTCGCAAAAAGAAAAGGAGTATTTGTGGCACCTTAGAGACTAACCAATTTATTTGAGCATAAGCTTTCATGAGCTACAGCTCACTTCATCCGATGAAGTGAGCTGTAGCTCACGAAAACTTATGCTCAAATAAATTGGTTAGTCTCTAAGGTGCCACAAGTAAACAATTTAATCTGTCATCCATCAGGATGTTACAAGAATTTGCACATATTTCTAGGTTTAAATTTTTATGGAAATTAAGATCACAACATTACTAACCAAACCGGTAAGAGATATTCTGGCATAGTTTCAAAAAGTGAAACAAAACACAAGCAGAAATCCACTTTTTAAACCGATTTCCTTTCCTTTTTATTTAAGCAAGCAGACAAGCTTCAGAATCACATGAACAAAAACTATTAAACATAATGCTATTGTTTACATTCACAGATCTTTCTAGTGCAGAAGTTTCATTAGCTACCAGATCCATTTAAGTCAATTTCTTTAAGAACAAAAACCATTAGCTTGTGAATTATTCCAGTTCCTAATATAAGCGTTACTGCTAGTTACATCAATGTTGTGCTAAAGGAGTTCACCCACAATTAGATTTTATGGAGAAGATAGTTTTTTGATTATTCTTAAGAAGAGACACAAGAAACTTTCCATCTGAGTTTGCGTTCTTCTCCCTCTCCTCCCCTTCATCAAGATTTCTGTACTAATCTTTCAATATGAGAGGAGCCTTCACTTGATCAGCCACCTGCTTCCCCATCAGTATTTCAACAATAGCCAGGCCAAACTCAAAGCTGGTGCCAGGACCACGGCTGGTGAGAAAGTTCCCGTCCTTTTCCACACGGTTTTCAGAGTACTTGTAGTGTTCTTAAAGAGGAAAACAGAACACAGAAAATGTTCAGGCTGATGCAGCTCATGCACAACTCCAGTAGCAATTTGGCAAATTCTTCCAGACCTGCCATACTGCTCAGTACTGTTAGCCCCAAGTGTTCAAAAATCATGAGTCAGATCCACCAAAACCATGAGATTAAAAAAAAAACAAAAAAAACCACGATTGTGTTCTCTCTAACTTCTGGCTTTCAAATCTTTAAAGCTTTTCTTTGTTATGAGGCCTAGGATTTTTTTTAAATCAAAGTTGAGACTCTCTCCCAATGACATGCTTATGGTTAGCGCTTTAAGGAAAAACCCACAATAAAAACCTCACAGTAAACCCCTCCCCTTCTCCCCCAATAGCTGGCAACACTTGTACTGCTAATTAAGACAGTGTGTGCTTCATTAATTAATGCCTGTGGCTTGCAAACCTATCACCTTCTCGTGAAAACTCTGACGCATTAAACTATGCTTTTAGATACATCTTGGAAATTCATCATATTACACATTAGAAAATGCTACAGTGATTTCCATTGAAATCTACAATCCCTCAAAGGTTCATGTATCCACTTCATACTGTCTGTGAAGGGAATGGCTTTGATATTGCAAGACAGGTGAAAGGGCTGTATATCTTGTATGAGGCCCTTAGCAATAGTAGTGCTAACTCCAGTGCAAAGTCCATATTGAGTGTTGGCATAAAGCAGGTCATCTTTCCAGCATAGGCCATTATTCCTAAAAGCTTAGGAATTAGTGGCCATAACTGGCTCCAGGTGAAAACATGCAACTAAGCCTCACCTTGGAAACGAATCCCAGTGTTGGAGAGGCCAACAGCTAGTGCCAAATGGAAGACTAGGGCCTTACCTGGACCCCATTCTAAGAGGAGGAAGGGACATAGTTCAAATTGACCAGGACTAACTGTACTTAGACAGGACACCAGGTAATATTTTAATCAGTGCTGTATGGATTTGCAACACTAGTCAATAAGGAAAATAAAACAAAAGACTCCCAGAGTGACATAATCTAAGTTACCCTAAACCAACGTATACCCTGATAACAAAGCCCGTCAACTCTGAGAAAGATTTAGAGTGCCTCTTAATTCTCAGGGTATTTCTAGAAATCACAGAACACCTCTATAAACATGATGTTAGGAAATTTTCAAGCTCCCTCTGGGAAAGAAGTGGTGGATACCCTTCCCATCTTCATATTTCCCCTTTTCTGCTACACTCTCCTCCCCTCCTTCCATTTAGTGGTGAGAACGTGCAATGAGAAATGTGCATGACATGCCTTCCCCAAATCACAGCAGTTTGCTACATGAGAAAAATATCACCGTTGACAGCTTGGGTTTCTGGAAGGTAAGAAGGGAACCATTTTAATTTGGTTGCTGGGTTTTTTTAAGTAAGAATTCAGAAAGGGGAGAGCTGGCAGGCCTCAAGTAGGAGAGGAAAATGGTCCTAGCAGTGTTTTGTTGAGGCCGCCTCCACACCCCCCCCCCCTTCTTTCTGGCCAGTGGTAATACGGAAGGGCACGGGTCTGTGGATCCATTTCCTCCACAGTATTCAGGACAGATAAATGCTAAGTTTAACACATCCATTTGCCTTTTAATATTTATACCTACCTCCATTCATCATTTTATCTTTGGCCAAAGGGTGTGTTGTAACTTTCCTCCCAAACCCTATCCCATGTGCCAGCAGGGCAGTGGGACCTGCAAGTAATACAAAGTGAGCCTGTCACTAGTGTAAACTCCATTGGAGACAGGTACTTTTCAACAAACATTCAAAGAATGAGCCTCACAAAAGCCTAGGAGAGGCCTAGCATGGATGCATACACAGTCTAAGCCCACATGAGAACTATAAAAGAGTAAATGCAAGGCCCCAACAGGGAAATACAGGTACATGGTGTCCTACATTTCCTTTAAACAAAATCAATCCCCCAGGGGAGAGAACGTACATCAAAAACCAGAAAGGTATTTAGTTCTAAATCTTTGAATAAAAACTATTGTCTTGCAGATTAAGTGATCACTGTACTTGACTCCCATCTTCTACAAGAAGTCAGTCATACTGGTAGGATATCTGCTTAAATTGGGGGAAAGAGGCAGAATATGACACTGAACAGAGAGCTGCTAACAAGGATTAATTACAAGTATTCTGGGGAAAACCTCACAGTTGACAGTCAACTGTGTGCTAAGTGCCCAAAGAAGGGTATTAACATACAATATCTTAGCCAAATCATGGGCTAGGAGCTGTAACTTTTTTATTTGTAATAACAGCATTTAGAGGAGATAACACTTCCCATTTGAACTGAATTGAGGAAGGAATGTGGCAGAAAGTTATATAACAAATGACCTAGAAAAAACCATTATGGGAATTCCAGAAAATAAGATTTACCAGTTTCTGTGTATTGTTCAAGTTTGACTCATGGGCCAGTTCCAGGAAAGAAGCAACATGTGTTATTCAGCTAGAAGTTTGCTTTGCAAACAGTTATAATTAAATCAGTGACTCTTTTCAAGTGAACTTCCATTATTATGAATGGTGTCCTTTACAGAACTGTTGAAAATTCATCTTGACTGTTTATGGCAAAAGCAGAAGGATAAATAGAAAACTATTGTCCCCCAAGTGTGAGGAAATTCAGAACTTTGCAGGTGCCTGGGATAAGCCATCAGATAAATCTAGTGATAGCAAATTAAAATGACATTCTGTACTTCCACTGCACTCAAAAGAACAAAGACATATCAGAAACAAAAGTGAAAGAGGCATTCCAAAAATGCCTATGACTAGACTACATAAATACATTTTATACATGTCAATGGGCAGAAGGAAATCACTTATCAAAGCCTTTTCCCGACCACCACTTCAGCTAGAGTCGAACTAGTAGAGCTGGCACTTGCTTATATTACTTTTCATACATCAGACACCTCAAAGCACTTTATAAAGCAATGAATAAGATACCTGGTCATGCAGTCTGTCTAGGAGCCAAGCCAGGCAAGAATAATTCTTGTTACCACTGCCATGTGGATGACGAATGGTGAACCTGTAATCTTATATTTACAATTTTTCCTCGAAAGCTAAAGGGCAACAGAGGGCCACATTACTTTATGTCTGAGAAATTTATATTGACGGTGTACTGCCAGCACATAGCTCCTGGCAGAGAGACTGCTAGTGTAAGCATGTATTTTATAGAACACCCTAGTATATTGCTAGGGCCTTACCAAATTCATGGTCCATTTTGGTCAATTTCATGGTCATAGGATTTTTAAAAAAATCATAAGTGTCTCAATTTCAGATATTTAAATCTGAAGGTTCATGGTGTTGTAACTGTAGAGGTCCTGACCCAAGAAAGGTGTTGTGGGGAGGGTACAAGGTTATTGTAGGGGTGTCATGGCATTGCCACCCTTACTTCTGCACTGCTGCTGGTGGGGGTGCTTTCTTCAGAGCTCAGCAGCCAGAGAGCAGCGACTGCTGGCTGGGAGCCCAGCTCTGAAGGCAAAGCCGCCGCCAGCAGCAGTGCAGAAGTAAGGGTGGCATGGTATAGTATTGCAACTCTTACTTCTGTGCTTCTGCTGGCATAGCACAGCCTTCAGAGCTAGGTGCCTGGCCAGTAGCTGCCCCTCTCTGACCACCCAACTCTGAAGGCAGTGCAAAAGTAAAGTTGACAATACCATGACCCGCCCTAAAATAACCTTGCAACTCCCCCGTGACCTGCTTTTGGGTTGGGACCCCCAGTTTGAGAAACACTGGTTTCCCCCATGAAATCTATATAGTATAGGGTAAAAAGAACACAAAAGACCATATTTCATGGCCGTGATGAGTTTTTCACGGCCGCGAATTTGGTAGGGCCCTATATATTGCGTTTCACTTTGTTAGATTATAGCTCCTCTCCCCCCTCCATTTGAACTCTATGCATGTTACATTTTACTCTTGCTACTGAGCTATTGGGACACAACAGTACTGAAAGAGTTTTCTAAAGTAGGTAGTTACCCAGACAGTCCTTTAAAGCAGCCAAGTAGGTTACAATACAAGATAGTTCATTACTGTACCTGCACAAATAGCAGCAATTAGGCCTTTTCTGTTCTCCTGGTCCACTAAAATGTCTTTCACAGCAGGAGACTGCACAAAGAAATAATATTACATTAAGGAATTATTTTAAAAAAAAATCACCCACAAATCATGCTGCACGATCTGTAATAAATACAAAAAATAGTTAATTATGTAGAGAAAGTAGATCAGGAATTTTTAGTGTTATGAGACAGGGAACAGTCAATCAAAAGGTGGAAAATTCAAAACCAATAAAGGGAATACTTTTTCACACAACTTGTGATTGAACTTTTGCCACAGGAAGTAGCTGAAGCCAAGAACTCAAAATGATTCAAAATGAGACTGGATATTAAGAATATCCAGAGTTATCAACATAAGGAACATTTTGGAAGTTATAGCATACTTCATGCTTCAGGGCTTAAGCCAATTGTTAACTAGGAGAGACAACGAGACCAATTTGCTGGGTTAAATTATTCCACATCTGCTTAATGAGGGTTTTTATTAGGGCTGTCAAGTGATTAAAAAATTAATTGCTATTAATTGTACTGTTAAACAATAATAGAATACCATTTAAGTATTTTTGGATGTTTTCTACATTTTCAAATATATGGATTTCAATTACAACAAAGAACAGAGTACAGGGCTCACTTTATTTTTTATTATAAATATTTGTGCTGTAAAAAAACAAAACCCCAAAAAAGTATTTTTCAATTCACTTCATACAAGTACTGCAATCTCTTTATCATGAAAGTTGAATGTACAAATGTAGAATTATGTACAAAAAATAACTGCACTCAAAAATAAAATATAAAACTTTAGAGCCTACAAGTCCACTCAGTTCTACTTCTTGATCAGCCAGTCGCTCAGACAAACAAGTTTGTTTACTTTTGCAGGAGCTAATGCTTCACCTGAAAAGTGAGAACAGGCACTCGCATGACACTGTTGTAGCCGGCGTTGCAAGATATTTACATGCCAGATGCGCTAAAGATTCATATGTTCCTTCATGCCCCACCATTCCAGAGGACATGCATCCATGCTGATGTTGGGTTCTACTAGAGAACAATCCAAAGCAGAGTGCAGATCAACGCATGTTCACTTTCATCATCTGAGTCAGATGCAAGTATTTGTAATAAAAATAATAATATAATGTGAGCAGTGTACACTTTGTATTCTGTGTTGTAACTGAAATCAATATATTTGAAAATGTAGAAAAACATCCAATATATTTCAATTAGTATTCTATTATTTAACAGTGCAAATATTAATCGAGATTTTTTTTTTTTTAAGTTAAATCGCGTGAGTTAACTGCGATTAATTGACAGCCTTAGTCTTTATGCCTTCCACTAAAGGAGATGCTACTGGCCACTGCTAGACAGGATACCGGACTAGATGAACCTTAAATTGGATTCAGTATGGCAATTCCTAATTTCTTATGGCATCAAAATACTTTATATCCTGTTCAATAATCATTTACGACAACATGTTGCATCTCCATACTACAAGTTATAACAGAGTACTTCCCCATTGTTACACTGGATAACTCTGGCTAAGACTGCAGCTGCACAGCTTACTGTGTTTTTTTGTTTTTAATTAAATGTTGGGTTGAATTTGCTGCAGTAGCAGGAGAATATAAGCAAGACTTACAGATATATGGGCAGGCCTGTGAATTATCTTCATGATTTTACCTCTGACAAATTTTGAGCTCCTAGGTTACCACCTGGCAGGACCACCACATCATACGGCCCCTAAACAAAGAAAGAAATGCTTACTTAGCAGAATTCTACAGAAAAGAAGCATGCACGTTCACTCAGGGGAGTTTGTCTTTATGACTGTTAAAACATACTAAAATGAGAAGAGAGGAATTCTACCTTTTCTGCTTCTGAAAGGCTCTTTACTCAAAACGAAGTCTGATGAGCGACCAAAATATTTCACTTAATGGAGCTACTAGAAAAACACTGTTTCGTTTTCCATATATCAGGCCAAGAACTGCTGGAGAAACTTGATTTGAGGCAAACTTTGCCTACACAATAAGTCTTTGTGGATGGGGGAGTTTAGTGCTCCAGAGTGTGATTGGCAGCTCTGCAACGTGCTAATAGGTGCTATGCTGCAAAGCTCCCTAAGCAGCACTTCCTTCCTGAACAGAAACTTTCTTTTGTTCCAAATTATGTTATTTTGTCAGAGAGTCTGGGTAACATGTACAGTAAAGCTCGGAGTTAAACATTTTACCAAGTCAAATACCTGGACAGAATGTTAAAAATTGTGCAAAACTAAGATACTGTGTTGCAGGACAACACTAGAAGGGAGAGAATTAAATTATGTGCCTCTGGGTTTGTGCAATGCTGCTACGATCAGTCAAACTGGGCGTTACTAATAACCTTCCAAGTCCACTGCTAACCTGTGAAGAAGGTCCTGTAAAGCATTATGCTAAGTCAGTATGACAAACCTCTTTTCTGGCATCTTCTAGACTGGCATCAGGACAAATGAAGACATCTCGGCTGCACTGCACTGGATCTTTTCCTGTTAAACCTGCAATAGTCACCTTGATCTGACAGAAAAACAGACACCATTACAACAGCAAAATGCTCTGCTTTAAGGGGGTGCAGATGACAATTCTGAAGTAGTATGCAGAGGTATATTTTGTTTAAAAGATTATTTAAACCAAGCAATAGTAGAAGCTGTAGAGAATCAGACTAAAACCAAAGGTTTTCCACCTCAAAAGTAAAATTAGATGAGAAGTACCTGCAGTAAGATTAGTTATTTGAAATCTGGAAAGTCTAACAGCTGTATCACATAATCCAGCATTCCACAGGTTTCTAGATTAAAGTAGTGTCAGATTAAGCAGGCCTGCTAAATGATCCACTATCTTTTTGGTCCTGGTTCACAGGACACTCTCTAAATTGGTTTATTCAGCTCCAGACTCCTGACTCTCAGCTACTTGGTCACAGTTCCACAGATGTGCACAGCACCCTATAGGTAAAAAATAAGGAAAGATCTGTGCTCTAAGGAGCACCAGCACAAGGGAGTGAACAAATTAATGGGATGAAAAAGAAGGGGAGAGGTAGCATTTTATTTTGGCTGTTTCATGTGCACAGATTTGAGGTTCTGGTCATTTAAATTCTCACTTTGCAGTTTTGGTTTTTTTAAATCTTATTTATCACTCTTGCACCTGATCAAGATTGGATTATTGCCTATACTTGCAGGTGCACAAGTGATAAATAGGGAGCACTCTACAGGTGGTAAGTGAGAGACTGCTAGCTAAAAGCAGAGCTTCAAGGAGAGATCTGAGTGAAATAATCAAGATCATTAGCTTGATGAATACAAAGGGGTCTAGTCTTCCTAAGGAAAAAGAAAACTCTCTCCGCTAACACAGGAGTTGCACATATTTTGAGAGGATGATAGATACCTAAATATCGGCCCTAGTCACTACTAGGTTCACAGCGTAAATGTGTTTACATTGTTTGGAACACATCCACTTTAATATGGCTAAATGTAAATGTATACATCTAGGAACGAAGAATGTGGCCATACTTACACAATGGGGGACTCCAACCTGGGAAGCAGCGACTCTGAAAAAGATTTTGGAGCTATGGTGGATAATCCCACCCAGTGCAATGCTGCGGTCAAAAGGGTTAATGCAATCTTTGGATGCACAAACAGGGAAATCTTGAGTAGGAGTAGAGAGGTTATTTTACAACTGTATTTGGCACTGCTATGACCATTGCTGGAATACTGCGTCCAGTTCTAGTGTCCACAATTCAAGAAGGATGTTGATAAATTGGAGAGGGCTCAGAGTAAACCCACAAGAAAAATTAAAGGATTAGAAAAGATGCCTTATAGCGATAAATAGATTGAGCTACTTGAATCTATCTTAACAAAGAGAAGATTAAGGTGTGACTTGATTGAAATCTGTAAGTACCTACTTGGGAAAAAAATCTGATAATGGGCTCTTCAATCTATCAGAGAAAGATAGAACACAATCCAATATCTGGAAGGTGGAGCTAGCCAGATTCAGATTGATATATATTTACGCCTTATTTCCAATGAGAGTAATTCACCACAACCCTTGGTAAACTGTTCCAATGGTTGAATCTCCATCACTGACAATTTCTAAATCAAGATTGGATGCTTTTTCTAAAAGGTATGTTTTATGGCCTATTGAATCTATGAATTCATATTCTGCAGCAATGAGTACTTGTTTATATGAGTGAGCATCGGTCTTTCAAACCACAAATAAAAGGGCCCAGTTGCATGTTCATCCAGGAGCCCATTGAATAAAACAATCTCTCCATCACTGAGGATTGATTCAAGGTGAGAATATTTGGTAAATATCTTTTGTTTTAACAAATGGTCATAAAAAGTTCTAGTGGTTATCATACTCACTCCAGCCCTTCTCATAACATCAGCGGGGATAACAGTTTCCATCTCCTCTGCTCCTTTAGCCAGAATCACTAAGGCTCTTTTTGAGGCCATGTTTTAACAGCTTTAAGGTGTACTTCTGATTTTCACTGGACCCCACCGCTACACTGAAGCTTCCAGAGTCCACAAAGCAAAGAGTCTGCTCGAGGAACAAAGAGAGACTGTTAGAGGGTGAATCCCCTAGACCACAGGTTCTCAACTTTTTTTTTCTGAGCATGCCCTCCTCCTCCAACATGCTATAAAAACTCCACAGCCCACCTGTGCCACAATAACTGGTTTTCTGCGTATAAAAGCCAGGGCCAGTGTTAGGGGGTAACAAGCAGGGCAATTGCTTGGGGCCCCATGCTACAGGGCCCCCCACAAAGCTACATTGTTCAGGCTTCGGCTACCAGTCCAGGTGGCAGGGCTCAGGGACCTGGGCTTCAGCTTTCTCCCCTGGGCCCCAGCGACTTTAGAGGCCCCCTGAAACCTGCTCGTGGCCCCCTAGTTGAGAACCACTGCCCTAGACTTCATCATGTGGTGGCGATTGATTTTTGTAAGAAGCCATTATTTCTACCATACTGCATCATAAGAAATTTATGAAGGACCTAGATCATTTTGTTTCTAACAGATTATTTACAATAAAAGCCCTCTTCTGAGAGGGGCAATTCTTGTGCCTTATTCAAATGTTGCCCAATAGCAAAATACACCACAGAATAGTACTGTTTTGCACTTCTGTACCATGTTTAATCGAAGAGATCTCAAAACAGTCACAATGCTGTGAATTATGCCACCACTATTTTACAAGAGAAACTAAGGCACAGAAGGGTTAAACAACTTGTCCAATGGGATACAGTGCATCAGTCCAGAGTTGGGAAGAGAAGCCTGGTCTAATTAAAAATGTTACACAATATATATTTGCCAGTGTTAATGTTTAAGGTGAACATCAGATTTGCTTTCAGAGTGCACACCCACACTGATGGGGAGAGAGATTATTGACTCCCACCTGAAGTCTTGTTTACAACTCTTATTAGAAGGGTTTAAACTAGATTTTAAACCCATATTTGGTATTTAGTTTCTGGACAGCTGATGCAGGAGGAGTTTCCTGTGATTTGTAACGATTCTACCCATGTCTTCACATGTTTGATTAATATATTTTCTGGCATTTCCCAATCTCTGTGGGGAAGAGGGTGGGGAAACTGCCCTGAAGTGACTGAACAGAACAAAAGAAGATTCTTTTTAAAAGTGAGTCTCCGAAATAGATATTTAAGACTAAATGTGCAGAAGATTTTCAAGAGAATTTAAATGAAGACTATTAAGTGGAACTAATCTTGCGGCTTCAGCACATAAACTACATATTAAATTCATGTTTATGTGACAAATCTTTTGTTAAACACAACTAACAAGTGACTTTTGGGTCATCAGAAAGATGGCAACATTGATGACCACTGGGAATGGAGGCATTTCACAACTCACCCACAGGGAGTTTTTTCCAGTAAGGGGGTTTCCACCCAAAAATGCACATGCAGTTTGGGCATTCTTTGTAAGAAAAAAATGTTACACACATTCACCCAGACAAATTTGGAGGTTGGGGGAATAGGATTTGTTAAACTTAATTTTATTGTTCTCTGCTTTGCTCTGTTTCTTCAGCAGTAGCAGCAGCAGCGATTAGTGAGCAACAAGCCATTTTCTGTAAACATTCACAAAAGACGTGGCCAAAGAACTGCCTTTTCCTCCACTCTGCTATGGACTTAACTACCATTACATCTTTGCACAGGAGCCTATAAAAATACTTTTTAAAAGACACATTGCATACTTCTGCTATGGAATTCACTATCACAAGATACCACTGAGGCCAACAGTTTAGTAGAATATTTTTTAGATCCGTTTATATGCATAAAGAATGGTCAGTTACAATAGACAGAATAAGAGGGATATAAAACCTTCCTGTTTCAGGGCATAAACCAGCCACCAGTGGAATGGGATTAAGAAAAAGCTTCCCCTATAGGCAGATTTAGGGAATAACTTTCCACTGCACCTTCCTCTGAAGTATGTGGTAACCAGCCACTGTCAAGAGACATGATACTAAACTACAGTAAATTGACCTCTGGTCTAATTTAGTATAGAAAATCCTAATTTATTACAGAGTTTTATCTTCTGCCAATTAAGTACCAAATCCACTGAGCAAGTAAATTGACTCATGTAGTCATAGCAAGAACTTCCAGGCACTGTGTGACTAAGGGAGTACTAAAATAAAAGAGCTAATACTTTTCTTCAAAAGATCCACAAGAATCTGCAAAACTCATTTTCACAAGAAATTGGCTAGCTAATAACAAATAGGTTGAAGAGATGTCAAGCATGGTTCATGTATATATACTACTTAAATATGGAAGCTGTACACATTTTGTTTGTATTCCTCCTTTCTGCCCTTTATAAATTTTTTTATCTTCAGAGACTGTAAATTATTTGGAGTAAACTCTATGTCCTCCTCTGTGGGCATTTGTATACAGTGCCTAGCACATTGTGGGTGATACTAGAATAAAAACAATAATTATTCATGGAGATTGGAGAGCCAAGTTACTCAGAACAAGTCCTTGATTTAGCACAGGGGTGGGCAAACTACGGCCCGGGGGCCACATCCAGCCCTTCAGGCATTTTAATCAGGCCCTCATGCTCCAGCCGGGAAGTGGGGTCTGGAGCTTCCCCTGCTCCGTGCATGCTGTGGCCAGTGGGAGCTGCAGGGGTGGCAGCTGCAGGGGTGGCACCTGCAGACAGGGCAGCCTGCAGAGCTGCCTGGCCACACCTCCGCGTAGGAGCCAGAAGGGGGATGTGCCACTGCTTCTGGGAGCTGCTTGAGGTAAGCACCGTCCAGAGCCTGCACCCCTCCCACACCCCGACCCCCTCAGTCCCAGCCCAGAGCCCCCTCCTGCACCCCTACCCCAGAGCCTGCAACCCGAGCCGGAGCCCTCACCCCATCCCACACTCCAACCCCCAATTTCGTGAGCATTCATGGCACCCCATATAATTTCCATACCCAGGTGTGCCCCTCAGGCCAAAAAGTTTGCCCATCCCTGATTTAGCAGGTTGACTATGCATGGCAAATAAGTCTCCTATTATGCAGCTCTCTCTGTAGTCTCATGGTGCCAATTTTGTGCAGGCACCTCCTACTATTCCAGTGGCAGCCAGTAAGTTAAGATCATCCTCCCTATATGGGTAAATGCACATTTCTGGGACCCATGACTGCTGACAGATGCAAATAGGAAAGGCAGCCCCTGGAAAGCTGGGGACAACATGGTGTCCTTTTAAGGCACTAACCCAAATGCAGAAGGGAAAAATACTATACATGAGCCAGAAAATAAATATATGTTAATGGCTTATTATCTCAGCCAAGCTCGACTGAATATCTATGTCCCAACAGCTATTTTTAAATTTAGGGGATGGGGCATTTGAATGCACAAGATTATTTTTCAGAATTTATAAACAAAAATTAGGAAGAGGAATAGCACAAAATTATACTGCAGAGTGATCAAGACCACAGTGCCAGCAAGAAGAGACATTAAAGAGATTTGTAGCCACAGGTCAGACCCTGAACCTACGTGGGCACACGCAGGCAAGGACGGCTGTTTGTAATCAGCCTGCGCCCTCAATCAGACCCCAGGCACATCCCTGCTATTTCAGACTCCAGAATGCCCTTAGCAGCCTGGGTTACGGCTCGCACCCCGGTGTCCCAGCAGGCTACGTTCGCCTGCCTCACTCCCGGCCTGTCAGACGCGCTGGGCCTGCAGCGGCTCCGCTTTGCAGGGCAGCGGCTCGCTGACACTCAATGCAGCAAAAACGCTGATATTCATGGGGAAGAAAACCAAGGCAAAGCTCCGGCCCAGCCTGGAACCCCGCAACCCCCAAGCAGCTCCTTACCTATGGGGCAGGCAGGCAGAAGGAACCTGCTTCCATCCTGGAGGGGCCTTTTATTGGCCGCAGGAAGCATGCTGATGTCACGGGCTTTGCAGGCTGGCTGTTGCTATTTCACATGCCTTCAGACTTTCCTCTTTTTTGTCGTGCTCGGACAGATGCATTTGGTAACTTAGCATTTTGCTTTAAAATAGTACAATACAGATAATTTCTGCTTTTTAGTACTCTGTCCTCCCTCCAGGATAAATGGAACAGTCCTACACCGCCTCCTGAAGTACACGCTCTTCTTGTTAACCCATTTCTTGCCAAAACACAGCACGAAGGAAAGTAAGTAATAAGGGAACCTGACTTTTAAGTACTAAACGCTTCCAAGTCACCAATATTTCCATGTAAAAGAATCAAAACGAGTGCCTGAAAAAAAGTAGAAGATTACGCCTAGAGAAGAAACTGGCTGTGAAGAAAAGAAAGGACAAATTTGGCACAAGGAATGAAAATGTTTCACCCCTTTGCTCAGAAGTGAGGAGGCATTTTACTGTTGCTGATATCAGTTACAATTATGTCAGGGTTTGGAAATACTCTTTCCCTAATGATGATAACACTTATTTTATTTAATAAAATGTAAAGGTGCCTATGAACAGACATCTCAGCACAGCACAATAAAATAAATGCAAAGGATAAAGAACTTACCAGGCTAAATATTAACTATGACTATTATTATATTTCATGAATATGTAGTCAGAAATTAGGGGAAACAGGAAACAACTTATAGTATTTTCTCTTTTTAACTTAATATGCTTGTCAACATATAGCTAATCTTTATCAGAGAATGTGCCAAAAAGACAAACCCCCCCAGCAATCAAGCCAATCACACAAAAGAACTCCTTTCCCAGTTAGAACTAAAAATGAGAGACCCAATGAGATAGTAAACACAGGGGAGGGTGCCCAAAGAACAATCAAGGATAAGTCTATCTGATAATGCCTACCTTTCCTGATATGAACTGCACCTGGTATATAAATATTAATTTTAATATTTCATATTTATGCTTTGAGACTGATGTATTTCTAATAGGCTTCCTGAAAAGGGGCTATTTCTATTTGCATGGGAATGAAACAGTCTCTAAAAGTTGTGGAAGGCCTTCAAAGAGACTAATGAGACATTACATAAAACTCCTAAAACACTAAGCGTGTCAAACCCATATCAAAAGTGTTCCATGGAAATGGTGAAAACCTTGTATTAAATGCATACCAGCATCATAGAATACCAGGGTTGGAAGGGACCTCATCTAGTCCAACCCCCTGCTCAAAGCAGGGCCAATCTCCAATTTTTGCCCCAGATCCCTAAATGGTCCCCTCCAGGATTGAACTCACAACCCTGGGTTTAGCAGGCCAATGCTCAATGAGCTATCCCTCCCCCCATGCCAACGTTAAAAGAAGAAAAGAGATGAGAATTTAAGGTATGCGCGGGGCGGGGATGGTACTGGACGCTGGCAGGCGATTACCCTGGTGAAGGAGGGCTCTAGCCAGCACTATTTGGATTGCCAGCCAGGGCCTAGTGTTGATAACGGGCAGGCATGAGGGCAAAATCCTGATGTATTGCTTGACACGCTGGGCTTTAGTGTCACTTCCCTGGGCGTCCGACTCCTGGTCACTGACGCCTCCAGCCAAGAGCTGCACCAGCCAGACGGTGCAACCGCGCCCCCCGGCACGGGCGGTGCTGCCAGGGAGGGACCTACAACAGGTGTCAGGGGGCGGGGGGGCTAGCCTGGGCCTCCCCCTCAGCGGGCGCCGGGGGAGCGCACAGACTGAGGGGGCTTTGAGAGCTATGCCTCAGGTGGACGCCTGAGCTCGGGGCACCCCGCGTGACGCGGTGCTGCTGCCTCGTGACCTTTACGGGTACGGGCGATAACGGCTGGCTTCTGTGAGGGAAGGTCGTGACCTTTAGTCGGGGAGGGGGCGCTGACAAGTCGCGCCTTGAGCCTCTCCCGCACGCCGCCCGGCCGCCGAGGTGACGGGGGGCGACGGCGACGTCACGAGCGGGCGGGAGTCACGCCACCTCCGCAGCAGCAGACCCGCCCCCTGGCGGATGGTCAGCGCTGAGTCAGGGTGGGCTGGGCAAAGCAGGGTGGGGGCTGCTCGGCCCCGCCCACGGCCCAGAGACCCAATCGGGGCTGCAATAGGCGGCCCGCCTCGTGAGCGGCTCCGCCCATGGCGCCCTCCTCTTTCCGCCGAGGGGCGGGGACTTCGAGGGGGCAGCCGCTCCGCCGGGCGGTGAGCGCGTAGCCCTCGTCCCCCACGGATCCTCAGAGACCGGCCCGCGCGGCCCCGAGCTGACATCAGGCGAGTGCTGCTCCCCCCCGAATCCACAGGGGATCAGGACACGCCGCCCGCGAGTTGGCATCGTTACGGGTCAGCACTACCGCGGCCCCCAATCCATAAAGGGTCGGTATGCACTGCTCCCAAGCGGGCATCAGTGAGCACAAACCCTCCAAAATCCATAGGGGATCAGTCCACAGTGCCCCTCAGTTGGCATCAGTATCAGCACTACCCCCCATCCATAGGGGATCAGTACGTACTGGCCCCAAGTTGGCATCATTATTGGTCAGCACCAGCCCCACCCCAATCCGTAGTGGACTGGTATGCACCACCCTGGCGTTGGCCTCAGTAGGGTCAGTATTATTAACCCCCACCCCTCCACACACACTCCAGCAGGGGATTAATAAGGGACAGAACTAATCTCTCCCTAGGGGAATTAATATAGGGCTGTGCCAATCCTCCCTTCCAGAGAAGATATCAATATAGCATTATCCACCCCCTCCGAGAACCTGATGCTAATGTTTCTTCTGTTCTGAAGCAGATTTTCTCCTCTCTTCAGTTAAAGTATTTCTGTAAACATTCCATTATTACTCTGTGGCATCCCTTTCATCTTCCACTTGATCGATAGTCTGAAAACCATTAATTGAGCTCAGACTAACAGCTGAAACAAAACAACATGATGGATCCAAATTTTTGTGTGTGTAAGCAGGTGCTTGTTTTATGAGAGAGAAGACTTGTTAAATAAACTTTTTTATTTTAGCCCAGGAATTCTAAG
Source organism: Natator depressus (assembly GCF_965152275.1). Taxonomy (NCBI): domain Eukaryota; kingdom Metazoa; phylum Chordata; order Testudines; family Cheloniidae; genus Natator; species Natator depressus. The sequence continues at coordinate 23,420,994 of NC_134251.1, read as the reverse complement.
AAGCATCCCCTTTCTCAGTTCCTTAAAAGAAGAGTGAACTTGTTAAAAAGCTTCCTAGAAAAATCAGTGACTTGAAAATTTTCAAGTTGGTTAATATTTATACAGCACTTTCAAGTTTTCCTTTCAGTTGGCTAACACTTAGGACTTTCAAGATATAGGACCAAGTTCTGCACATCAGACTTATACCACATTGATTGAGGCAAGATAGGTGAGATATCTTTTATTGGACCAACCCCATTGACTGAAAATCAGGGCAGAATTTAACCTAAGGAGCACGATGTAATTGGAAAGTATTATTGCTCAGAATAAATTCTGACATAGAGTACTAGTAAGTGTAAATTATTATTAGTATTCACATTAAGCTATACAAAATCTGTAAATCTAAACATGATGAGCAGTGATTGTTCTGTAATAACTTTATCTTTAGTTAATATGTAAATATAATTTAAAAAATTAATCTTATTTTCTTTTGCTGTCACAGTGCACTCAAGTCTGCCATACTGCTGCCTTGCACAGAAAAAATGTGCTAAATCTAGTGATGGGAAATCAGCTGCTTCACTTCTGCATGAAGGGTCACATTGCAGCCCACAAAATGTCATTCAGAAATTGAGATCAGTAGTAGTTAAATTTATCATAGTTCTGACGTACTCACTTTTTTTCATTTGAGGACAGATTAGAATTCATGGTGATAATTTTAATGTTATGGGGGTTGTTAACAACCTATACAGTGATTAACACTCCCACAGCTGAATTTCTGTGATGCAGTTCATGGGATTTCCCAGTCTGCACAATCTGCCAAACACTCATAGCAAAACGCTGCCCTGTATTAACTAGACGCAATATGTACTGTATCATACCTTGTTCTTGTCTGGAAGCTACTTTATTTTGGCAGCACCCTATATATAATACTGATAGGCAGATTATACATGCATCTGGTTACTAAAAATGTGTATTTTCAAAGCCACCTAATGAATTTGGATGCCCAATTACTATTAATGGGACTGATTGTCCCAAAGCCCTGTGTCTTTGAAAAAATCTCAGGCATAAAGTTTACTAATGTTATACTTTTGTACCTGATTTGTTATTGTAATGGACATAATAAGAAGGGCATTTACAAACAGATCGAAATTACAGAAAACATTTTCGTATTATGCTTGGATAAAGGTCCTTCACATCCTTAGCACAATATCGTGCTTCACTGGACAGAGGAATGATTGACACTTCACGATCAAAAGTACCATTCACTTGGATAATTTCATTAAGAAAGAATAGCTAATTCTTTTTGGGTCACACCTTGTAGTGCCTGGATATGAATAATAATAAAAAAGAAGTCCCCCGTTATATTTATATTTAAGAGCATGTAAAGTACAGAGAATATGAAGCAACAGAAATCCACTGTGAAAATTAGAAAAACCAAATTTGAACCAAAATGAGTTTATCACAAAATCAAGAGATGGAAGGTAGCTTTATACCATGAAACACTTCAACTTCATTCAAGTGCTATGTAATCTATGATCATTCAGTGCTTCTTCCTATTCCCTACAAATATTTTGAGAGGAGGGGGTATTCTTCTGGTTAAGATACTGAGCTGGTGCTCGAGAGATGAATTCTATTCTTGGCTGTTCTACAACTACAATTGGCTATTTAATTTTGGGCAAACCACATAAACCTGGATTCAGCAAAGCAGTTATCCTTAACTATAACTATGGGATTTAAGGATATGCTTAAGAACTCCTTTCTGGTTAACGGGTGACTTCTAAGTGCTCTAAAATCCACATTTTCCTCAGATATCATTAAAAGTTGCTGTGACTCCTGTGGGGTATGGGGTAGGATTAGTATAAAAACATAAGAATAGTCATAGTGGGTCAGACCAATGGTCAATCTAGCCCAGTATCTTGTCTTCCAAAAGTGGCTAGTGCTACATGCTTCAGAGGGAGTGAACAGAACAAGGCACTTTATCGAGAGAGCCAAACTCTGTCGTCCAGTCGCAATTTCTAGCAATCAGAGGTTTAGGGACACCCAGAGCTTGGGGTTTCATTCCTGACCATTTTAGCTAATAGCCATTGATGGACCTATCCTCCTTGAACTTATCTAATTCACTTTTGAACCCTGTTATAGTCTTGGCCTTCACATCCTTTGGCAAGGAGTTCCACAGGTTGACTACGTGTTGTGTGAAGAAGTACTTCTTTGTTTGTTTTAAAACTGCTGCCTATTCATTTAATTGGCTGACCCCTAGTTTGCAGGTTATGTGAAGGGGTAAACAACACTTCCTTATTCACTTTCTCCACACCACTCATGATTTTATAGACCTCTATCATATTCCTCCCCCATCATCTCTTTTCTAAAATAAAAATTCCCACTCTTATTAATCTCTCCTCATATGGAAGCTGTTCCATACCCCTAATAATTTCTGTTGCCCTTCTCTGTACTTTTACTAATTCTAGTATATCTTTTCTGAGATGGGGTGACCAAAACCAGGGCTGGCCTTAGGAAAAATGGTGCCCTAGGCGAACTTGTATTTTGGCACCCTTTCTTTGAGTTTGTGAACAGCAGTGTGGGGTGCGGGCGTGAGGGCTAGCCAGGCTCAACAAGGAGGAGTTTCTGAGCCCGGGTACTGCCCTGGCCATACATCCCCAAACACCAAGCAGGACAGCAGGTGTGCAGCCACTACTGTGCCCGCAAGAAGGGGCAAGCCCTGCTGGCTGTACATCCCCGCCAGGCTGGCAGCTCCAAGCAGCATCACCCACCCCCCACCCAGCTGGCCAAGGGCTCCCCCCAGCTCTGGCAGCCCAGGCCCGACAGCTTGCCGCACTCGGACGGCACCGCCCTGACCACGGCACCCTCCTGTAAGGCCATCCCTGACCAGAACTGCATGCGGTATTTAAGTCATGGGCATACCATGGATTGATGTAGTGACTTTATGATATTTTCTGTCTTATTATCTGTTCCTTTCCTAATGGTTCCTAACATTGTTAGCTTTTTTGACTGCCGCTGCACATTGAGCAGATGTTTTCAGAGAATTATCCATAATGACTCCAAGATCTCTTCCTTGAGCAAAAACAACAAGGAGTCTGGTGGCACCTTAAAGACTAACAGATTATTTATTAAGCAGTAACAGCTAATTTAGACCCCATCATTTTGTATGTATAGTTGGGATTATGTTTTCCAATGTGCATTACTTTGCTTTTATCAATAATGAATTTCATTGGCCATATTCTTGGCCAGTCACCCACTTTTGTGAGATCCCTTTGTAACTCTTCACAGTCAGCTTTAAACTGAACTATCTGCTCAACCTTGTATTTAGCTGTTACGCTCTGAGTACCTTTCCCAGACCTGAGGTTGAGCTCTGGGTAGCTCAAAAGATTGTCTCTCTCACCAACAGAAGTTGGTCCAATAAAAGATATTACCTCCCTCACCTTGTCTCTTAACTATTTTGAGTAATTTTGTATTGTCTGCTAACTTTGTCACCTGTTTACCCCTTTTTCGAGATCATGTTTGAATATGTTGAACAGCACTGGTCCCATTACAAATCTTTGGAGACCCCGCTATTTACCTCTCTCCATTCTGAAAACTGACCATTAATTCCTACCCTTTGTTTCCTATGTTTTAACCAGTTACTGGTCCATGAGAGGACCTTCTCTCTTATCCCATGACTGCATAATCTGCTTAAGAAACTTTGGTGAGGGACCTTGTCAAAGGCTTTCCGAAAGTCAAAGTATACTATATCCAATGGATCATCCTTGTCCACATTATCCCTTACAAAAGCCATTTTGGCTCTTCCCCAATCGTGATCCAAATTTGGGATTGGGGGCTCTTGTCAGCGGGAGTGGGAGGGCAGAGATGGGACACTGGGAGGAGTGACAATGAGCTGAGTGGCAGGAAGAGCAGGAGGGTTTGGGGCAAAGGGTGCCTGTCAGCCTCACATTCTCCCTTCCAGTATGTGTGCTGGGATTTTGGGGGACCTTGCCATTATGGAGTGTTTGAGCTTCTCTCTCTGTCCTCTCATGTGATTAGGATCTGGGGAGGTCCCTGCCTCTCTGGAGCTGTCTGAGCTCCTCTTCCTGCCCCACACCATGCAATAGTAAGGATCTGGGGGGCTGTGTCCCTTTCAGGATCAGAGCCCCTTTCCCTGGTCCCCCATATGATAATCAGGATCTGAGGGCCCATTTTGCTCTAAAGGGCTCGGAGGCCCTCTCCCTGTCCCCTTATGTGAGCTGGTATGTGGGGAAGCTCTGCCTCCAGGTAAGAACAGGCATGCTGGGAGCATGGACCAAGAACACATTGCTGAGACTGGGGTGAGTAGTTGAGAATGGGCATGCTCGATGCATATCACAGATTCTCAAGCACTGGCATCGGGGAGTAGATATGATAGCACCACTGAGATAAGTGGAACAGCTCAAATTTTTCAGAGCTATAGTTTTGGGCTGCATTTATCTACCCGGAGTGTTCTTATTCAGCTGAGAACATCACATTGAGATGAATGAGCAACTTCACACCGCTATAAGCCTCCTATGCTGCAGATGGCTATGTAGAGCCCTTGCATCTCTCTGTACCTCAGTTTTTCCATCTGTACAATGGTGATAATGATGTTTCCCTCCTTGGTAAAATGCTTTGATACCTACTGATGAAAAGCGCTATGAAAGAGATAGGTATTAATTATTATTATTATAATTACTGTTACCTGCCCACAGTAGTGTCCGAACTGCACACCTACATAATTACAACTGCCTAAATGACCACTATCTCCTATCAACGCTTCTCTTTCTTTTAAAAAAAACTAGAAATTCATTGACAAAAAATGTAACTAATGCTGAGTTAAGGTTGCCTGGTGGTATCTCATGCCCTTCCAGATTGTCGAGTTCAGCAGAACTCTACCTTAAAGTTTTGAAAATCAGAAAATACAAAGTTTAACACCCATTCAACTTTAGTTCTGCCATCTCTGAGTGATGCTACAATATATCGATAATACACATACTCACAGGCTTGCCTGTACATTTTACAGGAGCTATCTACATCTGCCCTACCCTCAAACACTTAACCTACTCCACTGAAAGATCACCACATCTAGTGCATTTTACAACACTTTCACCCTTACCTACATGCCATCTAACACTATATTCACTTACCCTTCATTAAAATCACAGACAACACTCATCTCCCATCCAACTGCTGACAGTTCCCTGGCACAAAGACTCCTGTGCCCTGCTACTAACAACCTACACAACACACTTGAAGTAAGGCATACTGAATCTCTCAAGGTACACATGCACTTCTTTCCATTGATCACACAGACATGGATCAGGAAAGGGGCTCAAACACACACCCTCCCAGATCACTTCATATCACATTTACAACTAATCCTTCCACTAGTCAATACAACTATACCCTACTATAGCAAATGCAGCTGTCATGTATACAGATGATTTCCAGGAGCTATTGCTAGCTCCAGGGAGGAGGCAGAGATAAGGTTAGTGGGCACATACCTTAACTCTGCATTTCCTTGTTTTCAGAAGTTTGAGTTTTGCTGAACTTGATGTTGTAGAAGGCACATTACACCACCAGATTCCCTTAAAGCTGCGTTAATGAATTTTTACATCAATGAATGATTGAATATGTGTTTAGGAACCTATCTTTAGGAACAGATTTTTTATAATATTGGCTGATATATGTAAACTCATCTGGGCAAGTACTTCAGAGGGTGGCAAGGTTGTAGATTTTAGTTAACCGAGCATACCACCTGTTCTCACTTATGTTTAGGGAAGCTTCATAGGGTCCCAGTGTATGGGAGGGCCAATTTGTCAATAGCAGAGACTGCCTGTTTTTAGTTTGTTTTGTACAGTACCTAGCACAATGGGGACTTGGTCTAAGACTGGGACTCCTAGGTGCTCTGATACTACAAATAGTAGTAAGGTGAGATGAGGTAAGCTGAAGCCAGAGGACATAGTATTGGTGTCTGAGCCTCCTGCCATTGGGCCCTTCCTCTGCATAGCTGGGCTACTCTGGGGATTTTACAAAAAAAACACTGGTGCTGAGGCTGGTTCATCTGAAAATCCCCTGGGGCGGCCAGACTTCTACGCGTGCCGGAGCGACAGGCAGGGCGAGAGGAGCGCTTTGAGATCTGCGGGTGGACGGCGCAGAGCGGCTCTGAGCAGCGGCGATGCCCGGGAGAGAGGCGCAGTCGGGTGCCTCGCAAGACCCTCGCTAAGCCCGGGAGAGCGCAGAGCTCGCGAGTGGGCGGGTGCGACCCCGGCCTCGCGCTCCCAGGGGCGCGTGGGGGTTTCCCGCGAGCCGCCCCCGCCGGCCGGTGACTCAGCGCCCCGGGGGCGGTCACACAAGGGCCGCCCGGAGCCCGGCGCCGGCAGAGTCCGTGAGGCGCTCGGCCGGGAAGGAGTCGCCAGCTCCGCAGGTAAGGCCGTGGCGGTGGTCCGGAGGGGGCATGAGGCGCCTGGTCTGCGCGGCGGGCTCCATCCGGGCTCCCCTCAGGGGTGGCCTGGCGGCTCGGCGCTCGCCGGGGCTCTCCCCGGGGCTTCTCCCCGGGACTCCCCTCAGGGGGTCTCCCGGGCGGTCTGCCCGGGGCCGGGGCCGGCCTGGCTCTGGCGCTCCCCAGCGGCGGCTCAGGCCGGTGTGTTGCCTTTCAGACGCAGCGAGTCTCGCAGCCCCGCAGCAGCCTCTCGCCGCAGCGCCCATGGGCCGCGGCCACGCTCCTCTGGTGACGGCGGCGCTGCTGGCGCTGGGCCTGGCGCTGAGCCTGGGTCCGGCCGCAGCGACGCCCGCGCTGCCCCAGCGCTGCCCGCCCGGTAAGTGCCCTGGGGCGCAGGGAGGGCGGCGGGGCGGGGCGCAGGGAGGGCGGCGGGGCGGGGCGCGGCGGGCCGGCCCCTGGGCGTGCAGCAGCGCCCCGGGTATCGCGGCTGGAGCCAGCCAATCTCTCCGGCTCCTTCGCAGGCACGTTCCTCAGCTGCGTGAACTGCAAGAAGAGCCCAGACAGCGCGTGTCACACCTGCCCCCCGGGCACCTTCTCCGCCACGGCCAGTGCACAGGGGACGTGCGACACATGCCGCCGCTGTGAAGGTACAGTACTGCTTTTCCTGTAGCCCGGCTCCCTGACCTGCTGCCCCCCCAGCTCCATCTAATACAGGGGCGGGCAAACGTCTTGGCCAAAGGGCCACCTCTGCCTATGGAAATTGTATGGCGGGCAGTGAATGCTCAGGAAATTGAGGTGGGGGTGTGGGCTCCAGCTGGGGATGCTGGCTCCACGGTGGGGCCAGCAATGAAGAGTTCAGGGTATGGGCTGGGGCAGAAGGGGTGGGGTGAGGGCTCTGGGGATGAGGGGTTTGGGGTATAAGAGGGTGCTCTGGACTGGGACTGAGGGCTTTGGAGGGCGGAAGGGGGATCAGGGCAGGGGGTTGGGGCCTGGGGGGGTGCAGGCTCCAGGCGATGCTTGCCTCAAGCAGTTCCCAGAAGCAGCAGCATGTTCCTTCTCCGCCTCCTACACAGAGGTGCGTTCAGGCGGCTCTGCTGTGTGCTGCCCCATCTGCAGGTGCTGCCCCTGCAACTCCCATTGGCTGCGGTTCCTGGCCAATGGGAGCTGCGGGGCGGCGCTTGGGGCAGGGGCAGCCTGTGGAGTACAGCCCCTTAGCTGCCCCTATATGTAGGAGCTGGAGGGAGGACATGTCGCTGCTTCCCGGTGCTGTGTGGAGTGGCCCCTGACCCTGAGCCCCAGCTGGAGTGCCGGAGTGAGGCAAGCCCCAGACTCCACTCTCCAGCAGGAGGTTGAGGGCCAGATTAAAATGGCCGGTGGGCCAGATGCGGCCCACAGGCCATAGTTTGCCCATCCCTGTTCTTGTAGGTGTTTGAGCATAGCAGGGTGTAGCGTACACAGACATTGAGCTGTAACTGGAATTGTTTAGCCTTGGAAGCTAGGCTAAGCGCACTCTTGGTACATGATTAATAATGTCTAGATCCATGGGTCTTTTAAACAGCATATCTATGTATGGTGTCCCTTCCGCTACCACCTCCTCCCCCATGCAAAGGTTCACTTGGAAATAAAATTGTGGAAAGGTAGATATGCCAATATACTCCAGCTCCTGTTTTGTGTGTGAGTCAGAAATGCATGGCTGTATTTTTGTGACTATATTAAGTATGTAAGCAAAATTTGGTACCTAGCTGTCACAAAGGCTTTTGTAATAAGGCCCTCAGCTGGGCCAAGTTTGGATACCCCTGTATTACCAAAAAGGGGAAAAAAAAGTTAACTTTAAAAAAAAAAAACAATTGCCAAAGTGAAAATCAGTTTGGTGCATCCATTGCACTTTTCTGGCCTGCACTCTCAGCTTGAATCCTCTGAAGCAAATCAGGCAGGAGGTCCCTCTACTCATCACAGCTCCCTATTATGATGTTTTACTAGGATGGGCTTGTTTCTGACCCAGATGCTTTGAGGAGTGAGTGCCAATATGGGATATCTGTTTTTGCTCTACAGGAAAATTCAAATATAAAAGGGAATGTTCTCCAACAGTGGATGCAGAATGTGCATGTAAGGATGGGCATCGCTGTTTTGGAAAAGACTGTTCTAAATGTGTAGAAAACTGTGGAGTAGGTGAAGAGCCTCTTGAAGAAGGTAAGGCTGCCTTTGTCCCATTACTTTATGCAAAACTCTTAGGTGCTAATAATAGTAGAAAAGACCATGTGACTGTTTGCAGAATTGAGGCCTTATTGTATTATTTGCTGGTCCATTAGCTCAGTAAAATTCCATTAACATAGCTAGGGCCCTACCAAATTCACAGTCCATTTTGGTCAATTTTGTGGTCATAGGATTTTAAAAACCATAAATTTCATGATTTCAGCTATTTAAATCTGAAATTTCAGAGTGTTGTAACTGTAGGGGTCCTGACCAAAAATGGAGGGGGGTGTGTATGTATGGGGCGGGTCATCGCACGGTTATTGTAGGGTTGGGGGGTTGGTACTGCCACCCTTACTTATGTGCTGCTGCTGGAGAGTGGCGGCTGCTGGCCGGGAGCTTAGCACTGAAGGCACAGCGGCCGCCAACAGCAGCGCAGAAGTAAGGATGGCGTGGTATGGCATTGCCACCCTTACTTCTGCACTGCTGCTGGCAGGTGCACTGCCTTCAGAGCTGGGTGCCCAGCCAACAGGTGCCGCTCTCAAGGCAGCACAGAAGTAAAGGTGGTAATACCATGACCTCCCTAAAATAACCTTGTGACAACCCTGCAACTCCCTTTTCGGTTATGACGCCCAGTTTGAGAAAGGCTGGTCTCCCCTGTGAAATCTGTATAGTATAGGGTAAAAGTAAACAAAAGACCAGATTTCATGGTGGGAGACCAGATTTCACGGTTCATGACGCATTTTTCATGGCTGTGAATTTGGTAGAGCCAGAAACATAGGCCTTGGTCCTTTAGAATACGAGTGACAAGGAAAAGATACTTGCAGAACTCTGGAATAGCAAGAATAGAGACATTCTGGCCTTGGGACACAGTTCATAGGATGCTAGTTGACTCTTCAGTATCTTGAAATACATTAACAGAATTAGTTCTGTCAGTTCTTCCAGTTCAGGGACCTCAATCAACTTGTTTACAATGAAAGCCACTTATGAAAATATTTACTTTAGTTAATATAAGAACTTTACTGATTCTCACATTTTTGTTTATACAAGCCATTGATGATGAAAATTGATATATAAATGCAACATTATTTTTGCTCAGCTGTACAATAATGTCTCTTGCACCACTTTAAACTTCAATTTATATAAATGGTAACTTTTGTATTTGTCAAAGGTTGCCAAAAGTGTCCCAATGGGACATTTAACAATCAGACCAATGGTCCCTGCAGACAATGGACAAAGTAAGTACTTTTTTTAAAAAAACAAGTGATTATAGCTTTGAGGTCTGCGTTTAATTCATTTTCATACATTCTTTTTTTTTTTTTAAACATATTTAAGATGCTTTCCAGATAAGGTCCTGGTGAATGGGACTAATAGGAGTGATGTGGTTTGCGGACAAGCTTCAGAAACTATGACTCCAGCCACCATTTCCATCATAGTCCCTATCCATGTACAAGGTGAGTTATTGCATAATAATTCCCCACTAGAGTGAAACAGTTACAACTTGTCTTGGAATTAGCTAAACTATAGCTCTCATGCTTATAACTGAACTTAAGGGTCCTTTTATTTGTCTCCAGCCTCACAGATTGGTACAGCAGCAGCAACTCTGAGCAGTAGAAGCAAAAAGAAAAGTAGCTCTAGTTGTTCAGGAACAAATAATCCAGCTGCTTCCATTGCAGGGGAGCTTTGCTCTGCAATCATTTTTAAGGAATGTTTTTGCTTCTTAGGGAAGGATCTTCAAGTGGTCACCATCAGCATCGCTGTTACTGGGGCTGTGGTGGTGTGCATAATGTTTCTGCTACCTTTGTATGTGTGCCTCAGCATCTGCGACAAAAAGAAACTACCTGCTATGTTCAAGAAAAGTAAGACATGCTACCTACAATCTTCCTTTTCCTAGTGGTGGGCAAGCAGGCAAGAATCCAGGTTTAAGAGTTTCCTTAAAAAGTAGCAGCATAGTTGAACTTAAATGTGTTCTTTGAAAATCACTACACTGAAAAGAAAACCAGGTTTTAGATTTTTATTTAAAAAAAAAAAAAGCAGGCTATTGGGAAGAAATTGGCTTTAGAAATGTTACAAAGGAGGTCTCCCGGGGCCCTTTGGGATTTGGGAGTGACTGGAGCTGGGTGAGTAATTTATTTTTTGGAGTCAGCCAGCAAATTAAAAATCAGAAAAAAAATTGGTTCAGTTCAGAAAATGTTCAGAATTTGTATGCAAATTGGAAGAGTCTATTTTGGATCATCTGTTTCATTTCAGTCAGAAAATCGTGTGTGTCCATCCATGTTTGTCCCCTTTTAACCTTTATCCCAGTGATTTAGTGCACTTGCCTGGGATGGAGGAGAACCACATTTGAATCCACGCTGTGGAGCAGGGACTCAAACTCACATCTCCTCCCTCCCAAATGAGCATCTGAAGCACCAGGCTATAGGCTATTCTGTGTGTTTCTCTCAATCTCTCCTGTTGAAGTTGTTCCACTACGTATTAACTACTTAAATATTCATTGGGCCAAAGAGAAAGTGAAAATGACTTTATAGCCTGGTGATTAAGGCACTCACTTGGGAGGCAGACTATGAAAACTTGAATCTTCTCTCTTCATGATGCAAAGTGGTCTGTCAGGTGCCCTAACCACTGGGCAAAAGGTTAGGAGGAGGACATACAGACACACATGGGTTTCTGAAGCTGGTCCTGAAAATGTTTATATTTTCTGTCCATTCAAATTGTAAGCTCTTTGGAGTGCAGAACCTGGGTACACTGTTACCATGTTGGCACTAAACTAAACTATATATATAGTGTGTGTGTGTGTGTACACACACACACACACACACACACACACTTTGAAGTATCAGCTGAAAATAAAATCAGATATTTCAACCATGAAACGTTCATGGGCTGGGTAAGAAAAGTAGAATTAAGCATGTACATGTTCTGTTGTAGTCAAACAGCAGTTGACTGTGTGTGTATATTTAAATCTCTGCTGGTTATTTCCATTAGTAGAAATTTCATTAAAGAAATTATGAGTAAAATCAACCCTTGAACTGATAGGTTTCATATATGGATTAGAATAAATCCACACATTTGGTGCCAATAGTGGTATTTCAATCTATAGGGGAAAGCAATATTGTTCTCTGAAGTGTGGAGATTCCATGCCGCCAGCTCTCCTCACCTCAATGAGAGCCTCCTGTGCATTGGAGAAAGCAAAGCACAATAGACTAACTTATCAGGAAATATCTTTGGAGAAAAAGGCAATTTCAGGGCAAATAACTGAACAATTCTGAAGAACTTGTTAACACCATGCAGTCCCTGCTGAGGGAAAATGAAATATGAGTGATTAAAAAATGCAATTCAAGTTAATCATCTCTTTTTGTTTAGTGAATGTAACACCTGAGCAATCGACTCAGGAGGAGGATGCCTGCAGCTGCCGCTTTCCAGAGGAAGAACAAGGAGACTGTGATGACTGTAGCAAATCCAAACTATTCAAGGATTCCTTGGTGAATTAGAAACTGGACTTTCTAAGGAAGCCAGTTGTGGTTTCCTTTCAGAGCATAGGACAGGAGCCTGGTTACATAATTGGGGGGGGGGGGGAGGGGAAGCAGAAGCAGGTTAAGTGAATTTTAAAACTTATGGACTGAACAATGCAGTCGGTGTTCGATGAAGCAGGTCTTTCTCAGTACATCACTGTCCTACAGACAGAAGAGTTGGTCTTTATATTTAAAAAAAAAAACTAAAAAAACAAACAAAAAGCCACACACCTTTTTAAAAATTAGCCCTTGCCAACATCTCTAATTCTAATGAAACTCTCTGGGCAGCATCTTTAAAATGAAAGCAAACTTGCTAACTTTTTTTCATATGCTGAGAATATTATTTCTAAAATATTATGATTTGCTCTAGAGACTAAAAAGCATCAATAATACAGGAACCACAAGCCAAACTGCTCTTCTGTTACCTCTAGTAGATGTCTATGCTATAGCTTACTTATTAAAGTTTGGGAGTGAGAATAATGTTGCTGAAGTTACAGACTAAACACTGACTACAGCTAGGTACAGTGCAGGCAGCCAGTGTACCACAACTTTGCTCTTTCCAATACATTTCATGTCTGGAACTATAGACCCTCCTAATTTGTGCTCAGCTATCACACTGATGGGTGTGGTATAAAAATGTAGACTGATACTATTTCAACTCCCAGAAGGCCCCACGCCCTGGGAATGAACTTCTATATCCTGCCCTACAGAATGCTTTCCTATTCCAGTTTAGTTAGAAGTTAAAAGGAATGGGGTAAGTCAGGGTTGTCAAATGTCTCAGAACACCTTTTCTGTGCTTTCCAAATAGCTGTTATATTGATTGGCTTTGTAGGTGGCATGGATACACCGGCGGGGGGGGACGGACAAACTACGGCCCAGGGGCCGCATCCAGCCCTTGAACTCCTGCCGGGGAGCAGGGTCCAGGACTTGCCCCAGTCCGTGGCTTGCCCTGCTCCGCGCGGCTCCTAGAAGCAGCAGCATGTCCCCCCTCCAGCTCCTACACAGAGGGGAAGCCAAGAGACTCCGCATGCTGCCCCCACCCCAAGTACTGCCCGCGCAGCTCCCATTGGCCGGGAATCACGGCCACGGGCGGCACCTGCGGAGCGGGCAGTGTGCAGAGCTGTCTAGCTGCACATCCGTGTAGAAGCTGGAGGGAGTACATGCCGCTGCTTCTGGGAGCTGTTTGAGGTAAGCGCCACCTGGAGCCTGTACCCCTGACCCCCACCCACGCCCCAGCCCTGATCTCCCTCCTGTCCTCCGAACCCCTTGGTCCCAGCCTCACCCCAGAGCCCGCCCCCCACAGCCCCATCCCACATACTGAACTCATTGCTGGACCCACCACAGACCCCGAGCCAGAGCCCTCACCCCCTCCCATACCCCAACCCCCAAATTTGTGAGCATTCATGGCCCACCATACAATTTCCATACCCAGATGTGGCCCTTAGGCCAAAAAGTTTGCCCGCCCCTGGGATACACTGTGACAGGTTATTAATTTGATCTGTGAGTAGTGCAACTGGACTGCTTCATCCTTTTGATCTTAGAATATTACCCTCTAATTTTTGGATATGTTAAATACAGTACATATATTGCAGGTACAGTACATGTAAAATATAACTTACTATGTTGCTAATTTCATAGGTAGAACTATGATGTTGGAAATATTTTCATGGCAGAAAGTGTATCTGCCTTGATCAGTCACTATTGCTTTTAATTTGAATAAGAATGTGTATGTTTGAGTCATGGCATTGGCAGTGATAGTTGTATCCTTTTACAGCACCATAAATGTATATTATATTTTTTCATTAAATGTTTTTCAAAAATATAATGAAAGTCAACTAAATCAACATGTCATGTAAAGACTGGTTTTGGTGGGTTTGTTTTTTAAACTAGGCAAGATACATTCCTTCTGGCAGATGAATGAGAGCCCAGTCACTCCCTCCATGCAAGAGAAGCCTTATGTAGCAGTAATTTTTCAGCAAACCCACGCTCGCTGGTTTTGATTAAATTTATATATAATTGATTACAAAGCAAAATGTACAAAAAGAAGAGTCTGGAACTGAAGCCCTGCCTGTAAAGTTACATATTTACATATATTTAAATAAGATTTTTTTAAAAAAATAAAACTTTTCCTATATTTTTTCTCCTCTCAATTAATGTGTTGTCAAACAGGAGAATGAGTGAGCCGTAACAAAAGTCATATTTGCAAGTTTTAAGATGTAATGACCAAGGAGTGAAAAAACCTACCACCCTATTTATAAATGAATGTGTGGCTCTTGTAAGAAGTTCGGAATGTCACAGATTACCCTGTGATCAGTTTCTAATCTAGAACCTCAGCAGTGGTGTTTTCCCTGAAAACACTTGCACCCCAACAGTTGGAGTTTCACTCTTGGACACACAGAACTCTATGCATATCTTCAGGTACTTGAAATTCTTATTCCCTTTTCTTTTCCTTTCCTTTCCTGCACACACACTACAGTACTTTTTCCAAGCTGTTTATTGATTGATTTTTGGAGACAAGGCATGTGGGGTAATGTCTTTTATTGGACCAACTTCGATTGGTGAGAGAATCTTTTGTGCTCACATAGAACTCTTCTCCACGTATGATTGATTTAATGACACTTACTTCTCACACCTAATTTGTGTCCTCTTTGTTATGCTGAGCATTTAAGCTCCATATAAAATTCCATTGAACTGAAATATAAAGTCCTTGGGGCACATCCTCAGCTAGTAAATTGACTCAACAGGGCTTGACAGTTTAGGGGGCAGATTCTAGTAGAAAGTGTTTCTAAGAATAAACATTCGTAGAAATTTGTGACATAAGTATTCTGCCAGTAAATTAAAGGCTAATATGTGGGGCATTTAGTTAGTCAATTCTGGTGCTGTAGAAAAGAATGAAAGCCAGAGCCAGTGAAAGAAACAAGTGGCCAAGGAGTTCAGCTGTGAGCCTCTTTTGGCTAACTTCCATTTTAAAAACTTCTATTTTATTTAACTTGAAATATGAAGGGCATAATGCATACATCTACAAGTAGGTTTATAAAAAGAGCTTGAAATTAACACATGGTACAAACGCAAAGGAAAGTTCAGAACACTACCAGGGCATTTCCTACAAGGGACACGTTCTTATTTGCCAACAGAACTGCTGAACAGCAGCCTGTGCTACTGGATTTTATGAAAGGTGCAAGAAGCAGAAAATGAACACACATGAAAGTGCAAAACTAAAACAGCACCAATTTTAAACAATGTGCTTTGCACTTCAATATGCTCCATGTCAAAAACAACTCTATAGGAAATAAGGTAATCTCAAGTGAACAATATCTGTAGCAAATATATTTAACATATCTCAAAACTTTTACAGCATTTGAATAATCAATAGTAACCTGTAAAGTGTCTTTATAAAATATTAAAATTTTAGCCATGGGCTCATGTACTCCCTAGAACATATTCCAGTAGTACCTGCCTTTACTATATTCACAATGAATGGCCTGTTCTCACTCTCTAGATCCCAGAGAAGCACCTGTTCTTCTGAAATAATGGCACTTTTGAACAACCCCCATTCATCATCATGTATATAGTAGACACAGCTGAAAAGCTCCTTTCCCTTTCAGCACATCAGAGAAGTGTCTGCTGCAGTTTGCAGTATCACATGCAGTCTCCTCAACTTATATAACAGTCTTCAAGAGAAATGTTAAGCTATCGTTCACATCTTTTCAAGTTTAGTTTCTTCAATACTTTCTGGAAAATATTTTCAAGACATTTTCTCCTCTTCTGAAAAAAATGAGGTAAGTTTGTCCAAGCAGTATTGAGGAAAATATAATGAGCAATTAATTTGCATGTCTACTCTCACTTCAGCTGTGCTGAAGTCTTAATTCTAACAAGATAAAATAAGGAATTCAGATCTAATCCCACTGGCAGGTAAACAAGTAATATACTGTACAGTTGAATTTCAACTGCAGTAGTAGCATCACGGTTTGACTCAATAATTCATGATGGCACATCTAATTGTTTGAAACAATTTGCTCCCTAAAGATCCTGGAAAAATGTGGCATGCAGACTTTTGGATTCATCCCTGATTGTATTAACAACAACATGACAAATTACTTCTCTCAGAGTTAAACTTTCATCTAAAACTGAATTTTAATGTACAGCAACTATGACGATTCAATGTCCATTAACACACAGGAATAGCAACCTCTGTGCATCCACCTGAGTTCAGTAAAAGGCTCCACCAAAGTAATAAAGCAAACCTTGAACAGGGAAGGAATTGCATTATGTAGATCTGGCCATTGAT
The DNA here is from genome assembly GCF_965152275.1 of Natator depressus. Lineage (NCBI taxonomy): Eukaryota > Metazoa > Chordata > Testudines > Cheloniidae > Natator > Natator depressus. The sequence goes on along the minus strand of NC_134251.1, from coordinate 23,404,583 downwards.
AATTAAGACAGGAGTCATCATTCAACTCACAGCTATGACGAAGAAATATATTTTATTGTTGCTAGAGAAAGTAGGCTCTAGGATTCACTGCTGCTTACAGCCTTCCTTCTTGTCTCTGGATTTTTGGTGTCCTAGCTTTTCAGGCTGATGTTTGGTCGGTGAAATAAAGGCAGGTCTGATAATCAAAGAGGCCATCAACTGGAACAGTGTGTGACTGGGCAGCTGCAAAAAGAAGGAATAGAATGAATAACTCCAGCTGTACTAGAAATGGCAGGAGGACTAAAATGAGCCACTAGGTGTCACGGGTTACAGGTGTAAATTCCTCATTTAAAAAGTGTTATTTGAAAGAATGGGAGAGATTCTAAGACCAGAAGGGGACCACTATGAACATCGAGTCTGAGCTCCTGTGTAACACAGAACTATCCCAAAATCATTTCTACAGCATATCTTTTAGAAAAACATCCAATCTTGATTTAAAAATTGCTAGTGATGGAGTATCCACCATGACCCTTCATAAATTGTTCCAATGGTTAATTATGCTGTTAAAATTTATACTTTATTTTTCAATCTGAATTTTTTCTAGCTTCAACTTCCATTGGCTCATGTTATATAATACCTTTCTCTGGTAGACCGAAAAGCCCATTATTAAATATTTGTTCTCCTTGTAGGTACCTATAAATTGTAATTAAGTCACACCTTAACCTTTCTTTGTTAAACTAAATAGAATTGAGCTCTTTGCATCTATTGCTATAAGGTATGTTTTCTAATCCTTGAATCATTCTTGTGGCTCTTCTCTGATCCCTGTCCAAATTTATCAACATCCTGCTTGAATTGTTGACATCAGAACTGGATATAGTATTCCTGCAGTGATCACACTAGTGCCCAATACAGAGGTAAAATAACCTCTCAACTCCTATTCAAGATTCCCCTGTTTATACATCTCAGGATTGCATTAGCCGTTTTGGCCACAGCACTGAATTCATTTTCAGCTGATTATCCACCACAGCCCACACATCATTTTCAGAGTCACTGCTTCCCAGGGTAGAGTCTCCCCCACCCCCACCATTCTGTAAGTATGGCCTACATTCTTTATTCCTAAATATATACATTTACCCTTAATCATATTAAAACAGATATTGTTTGCTTGCACAGTTTACCAAGTGATCCAGATTGCTATGCATCAGTCACCTACCCTCTTTATCACTCCTCCAATTTTTGTCAAGTCATTGTTTACAGGCACAGTTACTGTTTCCCCATATATAATTTCTTCAGATTTGCCAAATGTACACTAGCAATCCAGTGCTGCTGAGGAATCCTATCATAAGAGACGTGTGAGCATTGGACTTTGTACATAAGTGGACCTACCACAAACTATGGCACATGTGGGATAGTGGGAACATTAGATTAATGAGGGCTCAGATTTCATTTTATATAGGTAATAGAAAAAATAGAGAGAGACTCCAACACCACTCCTGCATGGACTGGAATGTGAGAGGACAGCTGGCTTTATTAAGCATTAGATTGTGGAGCTAAGCATGGCTAATATTATTACCTTGGGAGCAGGATGCAAACACTTCAGCAGGTGGTTCTGTCTTTTTTGACTTAAAAGTTGGGTCCAGATCTTCATCAGTATTTCGAGGAAATTGTTGCCTGTGGAAACATTGAATGTTACAGCAGATTTACATACTTTTGTCTTTTTATTTGCATCTGTAGGATTTCATATTTGTAAGTTTTCTTCTCCAAATGTCTGAAGACAGTTTCTGAACGTACATGTTTACAGAACTAAGACAGCTAGTCATTTCTTATCTGGGCAATCTTGATCTGAAACTTGTACGTTCTATTTCAGTCCTCTCTTACAGCAAGAGTGACTCTTACTCTCACCTCATACCTCCTAGAAGAACATTCAGGGGTATCTTATTACCATGTCCCATGTATGTCTCTATTACTGCATTCAAGTTGTTTGGTGGTGGGCTATAATATAGATTAACTTCTTTAAGGTAAACTTTGATTATTCAGACTTCAGAAGCGTCTCCTGAAATTGGAATGCTGGTATATCAAAATTTGGATTTGTTCCCTAATACATTCAGATGGAGGTTACAAGAACACATTTCAGCTGCAACTTTAAGTTCTGGACACATTGTATCATATATTTCTTGTTCTTTTATCTACCTTGAGTGACTGATATATCAACATTGTACATTAGCTTAAATAGGGAAAGTACTGGGAAAATCATTGAATACCTTGGATCTTTATTTCCGCAAACTGCCCTTTGAACTGTTATGAAACTGAGACCCCATTGCATGCAGAGACTGCGGTATAGAGAGAGCATTGCATTAGCTGGAAAATAACTCTTCTACACAAGGCTCTAAAACTTTACTCCCTCACAAGTATACAAGGCCCTAAAATAGTCCAGAATATATACATATAAGAGATTACTAGTCTGAATAAAAACACCTACTTTGTTCTCTCTATGATGCCTCCTTGTATTGGGAAGTCTGACCTTTCCAGGGTCTGACCTCTGACTGGGGAATCCAGGTACCGCAGCATCTAGCCATACCTCTTTATATTAAGACAATAACAAGAGTTTATGCTGACTTGATCCATGAGACAGAAGACAGACACGCAGCTCTGTGGTGTACATTGACCAAGGAGGAAGGTTATTAAGATCTATAGTGAGACCAAGCTTGAATAATTTGGTCCTTATAATTTTGTGTAGATTCATGAAATCCCCCCATTGGTATTAGGAACACACCATTGTATTTGAATTGTAACCTGCCAACTCTTTGAAGGTAAACTTTTGACCCTATGTTACTTATACTGTGCTTTATACATGTTAGCTAATTAATCTTCATGACATCCCAGTGAGAGATGGATTATCATCTCCATTTTATAGATGGTGGAATGGATACTGAGAGGTTCAAGACTTGTCTCACACAACCCAGCAAGTCAGCAGCTGAACTCGAGTAAGAATGCAGCCCATGAAACCATGCTGCCTCCCTGATGAGCCAAAGGCTGAGAGCTAGCAAAGAATTTCATTTCAGCCACATTTGTTACTTCTGATGTATTGGAAAAAAGCCAGTGTTACTGAGTCCCTTGGGATACACCAAAGAGCAGCACAGTACAATACGTAGAGGCACTGGGTGCAAACCGACTTATGAAAGATACCTGTAATATATAATGTTTTGCAAATGCTAGCTAGAAGCCTCTGGCATGTTAAATCCTACTCACAGCTTCAAGAAATCCCTCTCCTTTTGTGATAATGATACTCCTTCCCTTCTGCCACACAGTTGTATGAGTTGGCTTCTGATATTCAAAAGGCAAAGGAACATAAGCACATGCTACCCCAGATCCAAAAGTGCATCACTCCCAGGAGCAAACCATGGTCAGCACTGGCATGTGTCATATGTTCTGACTGTCCATTTTAGATCACATGGCTACCCACAGCACTGCCCTGGACAATCCCCTGGATGCTCAGAGTAGACAGATACTCCTTGTCCTGTGCCGCATTTGGCTGTCAGCATTATAGTTTCATTTTTTACTCAGAGACAAGGTGGATGAGGTAATATCTTTTATTGGACCAACTTCATTTTTTATTTATTCATTTAAGGAAGTTGTAATTCAGTAGCTGAAATTCACATGTCTGAGCTCATCCCAAATGAGGCAGGGAATGGGGAAAGATCCCCTACCTTTCCCAAGTAATGATACAACAATGAACAGTTTTTCCTTAAAAGGTAAATACTTCATGGGACTTTTCTTGAAACTAACCTTAATGTAGTTCAGAGGAACTGCTGAACTCTAATTACGTTAGCAACTTTGCCAGAGACTAAAGGGGTCTGAAAATTGGGGGCTGGTTCTGAATTAAGGCCTCTAAGTTAATTCAAATAAATAGTTTACACAGTTATACTTCAGACAATATTTCTTTCATCCCACAGCTAATGTTAGAATTCATTTCAGCCATTGACTGCATAATGGAAATTGCTGCAGGTTGCTTTACACCGCTGCTCCCTCAATGTGGGTGTTTTGAACCTCTGGTAGGTGTCTGCCCAATAGCACTGTGTGATGAAATCTTTCCTTCTGGGGGTGGTATCGCTCAGACCAGTGAGCTTGTTAGCTAACCACCACAGCTAGAGAGCAAGTGTGTGTAAGAGGCTACAAGCAGGGCCGGCTCCAGCCACCAGCTTTCCAAGCAGGTGCTTGGGGTGGCATTTAGAATGGGGTGGCTGTCCGTGTCCTGCGGCAGCGATTCGGCGGCAGCTCTGCCGTGCTTCCTGCTGCAGCAGCTTTCGGCGGCAGCTCCGCCGCTGTTGCGGTGGCGGCAATTCGGCAGCAACTGCTTGGAGCTGCAAAATTGGTAGAGCCGCCCCGGCTACAAGCACTCTCAGCCTTATGATCTCATCTGCAATCACCTCTCTGTCTACTACCATGACATCCACATTAGACCTTTAAATGTTAGGGGTGTTAAGCAGCCCTCCTTCTAACCTGAAGGTTATTAGGGTAGCATAGTTCAATGGCTGGCACCAATTTAAGGTTTTAATTTGAAACAGAATTTTTCAGGAATAGGAGAATTTGAGTTATCAAAATAAATTTGTAGCCATTAACCAGGCTGACCAATTCAACTCCTATTCTCTCCTCCAGATCCATATAAGAAGTGTCCAGGCCTCTACTTATTGAGCCAGACAATTAGATGCATGACACAGCTCAAAGAAACACACACTATTCTTTGTTGCTTCAGTACATCTGGAGAACTTTGAACAGAGGTCAGCTGCTTGGATTCCTCACTACCCCTCAGAGAGAAAAGGGTCAAGCATTACCAGCTCCTCATGTGGCTGAAGTTTCTCTTAATTCCTTGTTTTTTTTTCTACCCCACTTTCCTGCTGGGTCTCTTCTGCCTGAGTCTTTGGTTCCATCAGCTGACGATATATTCCCATGAGCTCCTTTAGAATAGAACATCACCAATTCTTCCAGTGAATAAAGCACTGAAGCTTGACTCCACTTGGCATGGACAGCATTAGATTATGTGAATTACATCTTTGTGATTACTGTGAACAGCTGTGCTGGTAATTGTGTCAACTGTGCAGTGGAGCTGCAAAACCCAAAACCAGGGCTTGCCAGAATATGGAGATTGCTTTGTAGGAAATGAAGGGGATTGGTTATTTTATTTTTGAACCGGTGAGGAGCAGAGAAACTTTCAAGCATTTTGCTTATTTTTAATTTCTATTTTTCCTATACTAACCTCCACAGCTTGTTTTGATGCCCTGATCTGTCAGGCATCTCCTCTTCTCTGGTCAGTAAGCCCTTCGGTGAATTTTGTTTCCGGCACCTACCTTACAAAAATATTTTTGGGACAGATAGGATAGAACCCTTGGGACAGATTTCCACGTTATTTTGTTTGCTGTAACTATAAAAGCACAAGTATCAGAGGGGTAGACATGTTAGTCTAGATCTGTAAAAGTGGCAGAGAGTCCTATGGCACCTTATAGACTAACAAACATATTGGAGCTTAAGCCTTAGAGGGTGAATACCCACTTCGTCGGATGCATGGGACTCACGAAAGCTTATGCTCCAAGACGTCTGTTAGTCTATAAGGTGCCACAGGACTCTTTGCCGCTATAAAAGCACAGAGGACTCTATGTACGGTCTTCAATTTCATTAGCTAGGTCTTCTTGTGACCTGGAGTATTTTGTCCAAGTGGTAGACACTTAACATGTTACCTTCTTGTCCTTGCTTCTCCTTGGCTCAGATAAGTTGCTCCCCTCATCACTGTTCTCTGTCTCCAGGTTTGTCTCATGGGATCTCCACTAGGCTTTCAGTTCTTGGTTCTGCATATATCTAGCAGTCTCCTGGAGTGTCATGAGACAGTGTGAAAGAATGTTAGTTCTCACTGAGCACATAAACATGGTTTTAAAGGTCCAAAAGCATCCTGGACAGAGATACAGGCATGCAAACACGGGTCTACACTATGAGTTTAGGTCGAATTTAGCAGCGTTAGGTCGATTTAACCCTGCACCCGTCCACACGACCAAGCCTATTTTGTCGACTTAAAGGGCTCTTAAAATAGATTTCTGTACTCCTTCCCGGAGAGGGATTTAGCACTAAAATTGACCTCACTGCGTCGAATTTGGGGTAGTGTGGACGCAATTCAACGGTATTGGCCTCCGGGAGCTATCCCAGAGTGCTCCATTGTGACTGCTCTGGACAGCACTCTCAACTCAGATGCACTCGCCAGGTAGACAGGAAAAGCCCCAGGAACTGACAACAGTATGGCGTCTGCACAGAAAAAAGGCGTGAAACGATTGTTTTCCGTTGCTTTCACGGAGGGAGGGGCAACTGTACCCAAAACCACCCGTGACAATGTTTTTGCCCCATCATACATTGGGAGCTCAACCCAGAATTCCAATGGGCAGCAGGAACTGTGGGATAGCTACCCACAGTGCAACGCCCCGAAAGTTGATGCTAGTACTGTGGACACACTCCGCCGACTTAATGCGCTTAGTGGGGACACACACAATCGATTGTATAAAATCGCTTCCTAAAAATCAACTTCTATAAATTCAACCTAATTTCGTAGTGTAGTTGTCCTTAACTACTGCCTACAACAGAAAGACAGCCCTGCATCTATCACAGGTCAAGGTGCATTACACAGGATTTCACGGACAGCTATAAAACAAACAAATCTTCTCACCCCAAGAGGAACATGACTTTTGGCATAAAGTCACCAAATTTGGGCTTTGGTGATCCAAGGTGCAAAGGGAGTTATAGGGTCGAGGACTTCTCACGGAGAAACACCCTGCCACTAGTTTGGTCCCATTTAAACCAGGAGGCTGTTAGCTTGGGCGTCTTGGGCAACTGTAACTACTGGTTTATCACATGAGGAGGTCTCAGGCAGGTAGGATCCAAACCATTTAGGACTTTTTAGATCAAAGCCAATAACATGAAATCAGAAGTCACCTGGCAGCTAGTGCACCTTGCAGAGCTAACCTGTGATATGCTCTTAGCAGTAAACATTGCTTAGTAAGTGGGGAGCTCATTCTTCACTAGCTGCTACTTCCAACTAGTTTAAGTGTAAAGCCTCATCTAGGCAGCATTGTACCCAACTAGCCTTGAGATGACAATGCATAAGTAACCATGGTGAGCTCTGGATCTGAAAGGAAAGGACATAACCTGCTTCCCAAGGGCAGATAATCTCATCCACAAACATAAATTCAACTACCATCTCTATGGAGATGACTCACAGATCTACCTCTCTAGCCCAGACTTGTGTCCTTCTCTCCAAACTAAAATCAGCGGCTCCCCCTCCTTCCCCGCACCTGCCGATTAGCTATTTCATGGCATGCAGGTGGCTCTGGGGGGGACGGGGAGGAACGAGAGCACGGCAGGCTGAGGGGAGGGAATGGGAACGGCTGGAGTGGGGGCAGGGCCTGTGGCAGAGCCAGGGGTTGAGCAGTGAGCACCCCCCAGCACATTGGAACGTTGGCGCCTGTAGCCAGCCCTGGAGTCGGTGCCTAGACAAGGAGCCACATATTAACTTCTGAAGAGCCGCATGTGGCTCCGGAGCCACAGGTTGGCCACATCTGCACTATGGGATCCTGGTCTAGAACTAGGGCTCCTAGGTTCTACAATAATACAAATAATAAATAAGAAGAAGATACCAGAAGGAACACTTGGCAACTGCTGCTGCCAGGACATCCAGGAACAAGTTGCATCTCAAGCCAGCACCAGATTTGGGCAACCATTACAAGATTTCACATCTTATTAAAACCCCATTTTACACTCATACTGTGCTGTGTGTTTTCCCCTATTACTGCAGTTACCATGGGGTCTGGACCTGTGTGTGTGAACTGAGGCTTTCACTTTCCTAATCTGTCTGACTCATCCAGGAAGTGACAGCATGTTACAGGGGCAACATATACATCTTCAAGGGTTTGGTGCTTATTTGTTCTGATGCCAACAACTGGGCCATGAAGTGGCATTGACTTTGGAAGCTAAAGAAAGCAGTGTGTTTCCCCTTTTTTTGAAGTATTTTTAAGGAAGAGCCACCTCCTTCTTCCACAGTCCTGGAATTTTGCCCTGATATCCCCCACATTATACACACACACTCAGGCCAGGAAGACATTTTCTAACTGCCAAGAAAAACAAATGAGAGAAATGTGAACAGCTTGCATTTAGCCTGTTACCTCATCCTGAGCCACCTGGGCTGCTTGACAGTTATCGTTGCATTCCTGGTTCCTCCTTGCTCTCTGAAGAATAGATTAAAAAGTCTGTTGAGAATCAATAGTAAGAGATACTAATGGAAAGCAGGCAGCAGCAACAGCTCCAAGGGGCAAAGGGAGAAATCTATGCTATTTCTATGCAAAGTGACTTTTTTTGGTTTTATTAAAAACAGATCTTAATATTCTGAGACACTGAAGTTGTTTTAACCAGTAGCCTGTCACGGTGGCCTGTATATGGACTCAGGGGTATATGTACTTTAGATAATGGAGATAGGATTATGTGTAGCACACAATCCCATAGAAAAATATAATCAAATTAGAACTTCCAATTTGAGAAACACCACTGCTAAGGTCTAATGTGCTCCCTTTCTGCTCAAGGTTCACCTGCTGCATGAGTCTACTCCTCCTCCTGCAGTCTCCAAGACAGTTCTTCATTTTGTAGGAACTGCTCCTGATTCCCAAGTTCTAGTTCTGCCATCTGCCATCTCAGGGGGCTAGTGCTGCAAGACTGCTGGAGATTCTCATCTGAACAGAACTGCAAAATCACAAGTATCAAACATGATTGAAAGAGACCTGAGGTGGGTCCATCAGAAAAGCAGAGTTGGTCAAAAAGGAAGCTATTGCTAATGGGAATCCCAAGACTTCCCAATCTCAGCATGCTGGATCAAAGAATAATCAACAATGACAAAACTGGAAAAGGTCCCAAAGAGAAGTAACACAAGTCAACCAGCTTAGCAAAAATTCTCCCTTCCAAAACAAACACTGCATTTGGCTTTAGCATCCTTTGACTCTCTCAAAAGCTTTTATAAACACAGCGAAACAGGACTGGCCCTCCATCACTCAAGAAGAGCAGAGAGAGAAGTGGTGATAATTTTCTTGTTCCTCTAATTAAAGAAAAGGAAGTTTTTGACTTGATTTTCTTCTCTCAGTATCCACTGAATTCGGTTCCTCAAGACACTCTGCTTCATTATAGGGTTCCCAAAGCCCAATACACGCCCCCTGCTACTGAACATGTGATGACTAAAATGAAAATCCTGTCACCGAGATCTATTATGCTGTGGAATCGTCTATCATAGTAAGTGGCAAAAGCACCATCACTTGGTACATTTTAAACAAGACTAGACAAAGAATATACATAGGGAATAATCCTAACATGGCCAAAGGGGAATGGTCTACAAGAGTGTATTAAATGGCATTTTCCGTTTCTAATTCCTGTGATTTGTTGGTGCTGCTGTAATACAAATATATGAATAATAATAAACAGTGAAACTATTATTCCCATTGGGATACACTATTTGGTGGTCAAACTCTTTTACCATTGTGTCTTTGCATGGGTAGCATTAGTTATACTTGTAGGCTGCATTTTCTAATAAGAAATCCCAGATAAGGTTAAACTCCAATGCGTCTAATTACTAGTACCTGATCTGAGGCCAGGGTTTCCTTTCCTAAAAGGGAGATGTGAGTGACCCACCCTACTCTGGCTCTACTGTGAACATGGCCATCCCTTGGGGGGTGCAGGGCCCAGGGCGGAAGTGACGAATTCGTCTCTTCTGGGACCAACCACTCCGGCCAATCGCACCAGCCTGTGGGGGCCCCCAAAGTGAAGAGCCCAGAGCCGGGGGGCCCAGGACAGAAGTGATGTATTAGTCTCTTCTGGGACTGATTGCGCTGGCCAATTGTGCTGGCCCGCAGGGTCCCCCAAATGGGGGGCCCGGAGTGGTTGCCCAGATTCGCCCTACCCAAGGGACGGCTCTGACTGTGAGACCTACCTTCTGGCCCTGGAGCTGTGTTCAGGACAGTTCTCATTGTCTGAGCTGGCTTTCCCCAGGACGTTTAGAGAAATGTCTCCTATATACCTTTTCTCCCTGTGTTCCCCGATTCCTTGTCCTACTGCAGTTGAACCCAATCTCCCCATCTCACAGGCTCTACTCCTCTTCAGAAAGGCTTTCCTGAAGGGTGCTTGGTGTCTAGTGTAATGGCAGCTTTCCCTAAGCATGTTTCAGGTGACATTTCTAGCACAGTCTGAATTAATGTTACTGAGAAGCTCTTTTGAATATTTCCAGCTATGGTCTTGTTCTGGTTTGCACCATCCTCCCCTGCTATCAGCTGCATTTGGGCTGTTAGTATTAGTGTTAGGGCTGAAGCAATAATCATCCTCTTCCTCATTGTCGATTGCTCTTTGGTTGTACCAATGACATGAAAGTTTGGCATGCCCTTGTATATACATGCAAATATAAAGTGAGGGTAGTAAGGGTTACACAGAAGATATAAACAAATTTTCACAACAGCCTTGTTCGTCACATCCAAGCAACGAAAGACAATGTGTTGGGATTGGCATGATTTTCTACATGGTCTCCTCCTCCTAACTTGAAGAAGCTACTTGACTAAGGCCAAGAGAGCAGATCCAGATCAACCCACTCTTGTGTTTCTATGCCACTAGTCCAGTCTATATAGGATTCTACAATTTGCTGTGAGTAAATCATTTTTCTGAGAGCAAGAAGAGGAGGAAATATTTTATTTATTTTGTATTTTTAAGAGGGAAAAAAGCAAAAAACAAGCAAGCAAATTAGGCAGGTTAAAGTTAAAGGCATTAGCGGAACAGCTCAAATGCAGAGAATGGCAGCATCTACAGTGAAAATATCAAAAGAACCAAGAAAATTTCTGCAATTTCAGCATGCTAGAATAAAAGAGCAAATAATTCAAAAAATAATTCTCCGTGACTATACTGTGGTCTTTACTTCATTCCTTTCATAGCAACAAAACTATGGATATTGGATTTGCTTTGGTGCAATCCAATTATTTTGCACAATATTTTCTATGTATGAAGCCATTGCCATAAAGGCGTGTACTTATTATATAGTAATAACAGTTTTAAGCATATGAATAGTCACCAAAAAGAATTACTCACGTGGAAGAAACAGACTGATTTATAAGCAAACCACAAAATCTATTAATAACGTCTACTGTCCTCATCCCACACACATCCTCCACCCACCTAAACAAGATGCAAAGTGAATCTTTGAATACACTAATGTATTCCACACATAACTGGGAGTCAGGGGCTCGTCCACTGACTCACTGTGTAGCCTTGGGTAGGTCATTTCACCTTTCTGTTGTAGTTTCCACAGCTGTAAAACACGGATGATAATAATAATACCCCCTCCCTCACTTCCCAGAGTGGTGTGAGGATTAGTTAATGTCTGTACAGTGCTCTGAACATGTAGCACACTAAATACATAAGTATTACTATTATGTTAAACAGTTCATGTGATTGCCTTCAAGGTATGCATGTATAGTACTCGGGGATTTCAGCTATAAAACTACCTCTCCCTTTGCAAGTCCCCATCTCAGATAAAAGTTGGACAGCACCACTCTTATCAAAGAAAGAAAAAGCCTCCCTGAAAATTCCACATTGAGGGATGCACATTTCAAGCCACTTGAGTCAATTTGGATTTTTTTTTTTTAAAGCAGACAAGCATTTCAATCTAAAAGGAGAAACTAATCATTCCCCGCTTCTTTGGGCCTCCCCTGCCCTGCACTGGCATCTTTGGGGAATAAAGGGTGACTGTTTTTAGTATGTCAAGATACAGTACAAGCTGTGTCATAGAGCAGCAAAAAAACAAAAAACAAACAAACCCAAAAAACTCTTGACAAAGTTGAAAGCAATCCAGATTATCCTAGGATAAATAGCCACAAAGCTGAAATCGTTGATTGGATCTGACGGTAACCCTTGCACACATGCATTATCAACTAAATTAACTCTTTATGGTTGGCACGACGGCCCTGTCTACACTACAAAGTTTGTCAAGTGCAAATTACGTCAGCATACAGCTGCCAACTTTTCTATATCGCTCCGGCGCATGCAAACTGGGTGTTTGTGTCAGTGCTGCGCATACACACCATGAGTGGTTGCATCGATGTAAAATGGGTGCACCACTGGTAGGAATCCCCGTGTACCCTGAGACAACATCCTGATCAATGCCTTGTGGGACATTTTCGCAGTGCTGTGGGATACCAGCAATTTGCTCAGGATTTTGTGGGAGCCAGGGATCAAGTTCCCACCACGCCATTTTCTTCATCCCATCAGGGGTGGCTCTACCAATTTTGCTGCCCCACGCAGTCGCCGCCGAATTGCCGCCGGCGCAACAGCAGTGGAGCTGCTGCCAAATTGCCGCTGCGCCTGGAAGAGAGGCAGAGCTGCTGCCCAAAAGCCACCATAGTGGGAAGAGTGGCGGAGCTGCTGCCGAATTGCCACCGTGGCACACGGACTGCCGCCCCATTCTGAATGCCACCCCAAGCACCTGCTTGGAAAGCTGGTGCCTGGAGCAGGCCCTGCATCGCATAATTCTCTCCCCATTCCATAATTTCCATGCCCTTTTAAAAAATTCCTACAGTCCCATGTACTGCTTTTTGGTCTCTGCCATCTCTTTGGCAGAATCATGGACCCTGCACAGCTCAGCACACTTCTCATGAGCATTGCTAATACAAGATGCAGGAGCCACCTGTATTTGTAGAACTTGAACAAGTCCTGCTGCGACTAGGAGTGCAATGAGGAAGATGCAGAGTTGTTCAAGCACAAGATCTGGATGCTGATGGATGCAGAAAAAAAATAGTGCCAGGCTGCTGCTGGCATTCATGAAGCAGCTCCACATGATAGATCGCCACTTCTGGGTCTTGAGAAACAAGCCTTGATTGGTGGGATTGCATCATAATGCAGGTTTGGGATGAGAAGCAATGGCTACATCATTTTTGGCTGCAAAAATTCCTGGACCTGTGTGCCAAGCTCATCCCAGACCTCCAGCGCAGGGACACCAAAATCAGAGCTGCACTGACAATGGAGAAGCAAGTGGAAATCATGCTCTGGAAGCTTGCAATGCCACATTCTTTTCAGTAAGTGGGTAATCAGTTTGGCATTGGAAAATCCACAGTGGGGCCATTGTCATCCAATTGTGTAAGGCAATTAAGCATCTCCTGATACACAGGACTGTGACTCTCAGTAATGTGCAGTGGATGGATTTGCTGCAGTGGGGTTCTCAAACTGAGGTGAGGCGGTAGACAGGATGCATCTCCCTGTTCTGGCACCATCTTACTCTGCCAGCAATCATATAAACTAAAAGGGTACTTTTGCCGTGGTTATGCAAGCACTAGTGGATCACTGGAGATGCTTCACTGATATCAATGAGGGCTGGTCAAGAAAAGTACTTGACGCTCGCATCTTTAAGAACACAGGACTTTTCAAAAAGCTTCAAGCAGGGACATTCTTCCCCAACCGAGACATTACCAGCGCCAATGTTGAAATGCCAACAGTGATTCTGGGGGACCAAGTCTACCCCGGCTCATGAAGCTGTACACTGACCATCTCAACAGCACCAAAGAAAGATTAAACTACCAGCTCAGCAGGTGCAGAATGATTGTTGAACATGGTTTTTGTAGATTGAAAGGTCACAGATGCTGTTTACTCACTACTGGAGCTCAGTGAGCAAACATCTCCATTGTTATAGCTGTATGTTGTATACTGCATAATAACTGCGAGGCAAAGGAGGAAAAGCTACCCCCAGGGTGGAGGGACGAAGTGGAGCAGCTGTCTGCTGAACTGAAACAGCCAGATACAAGGGCTATCAGAAGACCCAGCTGTGGAGCTATAGAGCTGACAGAGGCCCGAGACCCTTTTAGCAGTCAGCCAAAGTAGCGTTGTCTGATGCTTTATGAAATAATGTTTCTTGTGTATGGAAGTAAAATACGGTGGGTAACTGGCTCCTGCTATGAATTCTGTAATGGTTGGTGTAAACTAATAAAGATACTCTCTGAGTTTCCAAAAAACAGAACTTTATTGTGTGCAAAGATATTGACAGCAAAATTAAAACAGGAAAACACACAAGGTAAAAACCACTTAGCAGCACTGTAACATGGTGAAACTTACTTTAAAACCAAGTAAAAACAGAAGTAAACAATGAACATTTATGTTCATGTATGTACACAGCAGATTGACTCTGATCCTGTGGTTTTCACAGTTTGGTGTATGTGTAGCTATGATTCTCCATGTTTTCCCCCACCATGGAGTGGCAGAGGTAAGGATGCACAGCATGTTGCCAACTAGTGTGTTTGGGGGTGCAGCGAGCACTGACCATGGAGTTTTCTAAGGATTGGAAAAGCTGCTGAGTCCAGGATCTTTGGGCATGTTGGTAAATAGTGGTCTGCAACATCTGAGTTTGTGGCTTCACCAAACCCATGATGTCCTGGTGCATTTCCTGATGCACTTCTCAGTCCTCTTCCCTCCCCTGCAGAACCACTCTCTCCATTTTTGGTCCTTCTCCATGGTCATGGACGCATAACCCCTCTAAACCCTCTGTTCACTGGCCAAGGCCATAAAGAATTGGAGAATCTTGCAGAACATATCCTACCTAGTCGTCTTCTTTCTCCTCCTGTTCAGCATCAGAGCTTCACCACACATGGAGGGGGCACCCCACAAGGCCACCATGTCAAAGGCTGCTAATATACAGTCAGCTACACCATTAGATTTAGTCACAACAGAAAGGGAAAGATAAGTCTCCAAACTCCTATACATTATTCTCATAAATACCTTTAATAAGAAATGATAGCTTTGGAGTGCCTAATTACAGCACCACTCTGCAGCTCAAACTATGGTGAGTACGGCCTACACTAGTGGAGAGGAAGGGCGGTATTCTGTTGCATGGAAACTTTAAATGCTAGGCTCATCAGGTATGGGTATCCGGAAAGTGCAGTGAATATTGGGAATATTTTCACAGGCCGTGGTGATTCTGGCTGATATCTGATGCTTGAGGGTGACAAAGGCACAGAGAACTCAGCTGCTAGTTGTGTCCCAAAGCCACATGGGCACATATGCTGCTAGCCTGTTGACTTCAATGGGACCAGGCACAATCGAGTGGGAAAGTGGCACTGCAGAGTGGGAAAGTCTCCTATTGCAGGGGAAGAAACAAGGCTGCCATTCCTAGAAACGTTCAGAAGAGGATTGCAGAGTACAAGTATTTCCATATGATAGTTTCATAGAGTTTAAAGCCAGAAGGGACCATTAGATCATCTAGTCTGACCTCTGGTGTATCACAGGCCATTAAATTTTTCCCTGATGCCCCTATGTTAAGCCCAAAGATTTTAGAAAGACTAAACCATTTCAGTATTCAGGAGATTAACTTGTATGCCACAGGCAGAGAACAGGAGACACCAAGCTGCCATTTAATTTGGCCTGTCTATATAGAAAAGTTGCACCAGTTTTTAAACCAATTTAGGTAAATCAGTGTCCCTGTGCGGACTCTCTAATTTCAGTTTAAGCGTAGATTATGTCAATTTATCTTAAACTTTTAAACCTGTTCCCTAACAACTGAAGCTACACGGAAAAAAGCCATGCACAAGCTGAAATTAGAGTGTCCATCGAGACAGTTGTAACAATTTAACTATACCAGTTTAAATTCACACCTTAGGCTGCACCAATGTATCTTTCTCACATAGAAAATGTTATGATATTTAACCTAAAGTTAACATTAGACTGGTTTGTAAGCATACAGAGGGATTATTTCTACTGATTATTCAATTTCTAAATGACTTTTTAAAAGTAGAGTATACATTTACATAGAAATGAGAAATATTGTGAAGAATGCATATTATTTGTGTGATGTTCACAGGGTTGCTTGCTAAATGACAATAAGCCTTAGGTAGTTTTGTATGTCTGCAGGAACCAAAGTTAATGGCTTTACTTAGCCCAATCATTGGTTCTTATTTGACAATACAGATGTCAAGGCCTTAGAGGTGGTCTCTTCCAAATCACATATACAACACTCCCTAGCTTGGGACAGAGGTCAAAAGTACAGCTTATTCTAAACCAAGACAAATACTGTAAACTGAAAATCCATCAATAGACAAATAAACCATTACAGTTATATTTATTTAGCTGTGTTTTTTTGACACAGTGACAAGAACTCTCATATAATGTACTGAATATTGAATGATTAATGTAAAAGTAATTGCACCAAATTTTCAATTTGATGTCTAACTTTGGAATATTTGATGTCGAACTTTGCCAATAATGATCTCTCAGGATAAAAGGTAAAAATTTCAAAAGCAGCTGAGTCCCAGTTTTGAAAGTGACAGACACTTGGATGCCTGAATTCACTCTTAATCTATGGCAAGACTGCATGATGTATAGAATGAACAACGGAAGCATAGTGAAATACAAACATGGTATACCATAAATTATACCAAAAAATTTTCAGTAAAATTTTCAAAAGTGCCTAAGTGACTAAGGAGCTAAGAACTTTTGAAAATTTTACTCTTAGATTCTTAAGTAGTTTAAGCACTTTTAACACAAAGTTTTTAGTATTTACCACATCGTTTTTCCAAACCCAAAGCCACCCGAAGTGGAGTTGAAAAAACAAGTTCACTCTGTACACAAATCTCTAAAGCACAACTTCACTTTCTTGATCAGAGTGTGAAACAAAGACAGTGATCCTAAAAAAGAGGGGAATATACAAGAGGGGGGGAAAAAAGTCCTTCAGCACACAGGGATAGAAACACTTCAGTTCAACACCAGATGTCCTGAATTCTATTGTCTCAAAAGTTAAAATCCCACCAAAAAGCCAAATACAATTGCCTTCTGAGTCACATTATGAAAATATGAAGAGTGGAGGAAAAGAAGCTTCCTATATTGAATCATATAAGAACCATCCCATGTAGCGATATACAAGACCAGAAAATGAAAAAACGTACACAAACACTGTGGCCACAATTAACACATGCAACTTCTGTCACCCAACCCCCTCCTGAAAAAAATCACTCCTTTCTTGCAAAAAAATAAATACATCTCACTAAAAACAAATTAACTGTTGTTACATCTTGTCTTTTTAAACATAATAAGCTGATTGAGCATGTTCAGGGAGGTTCCATGGACATGGCAAACCTCTGACTGAAAGTCTGCATTCACCAAGGTAAGAAAGCACATTATTTTCAGTGAACTGTAGGTCTACAGTTCATATTGTGCTCCCTAACAGCAGGTCCAATCTCTAATATCCAATTTGCAAAACAGAGCATCCATTCAATGACACAAGGAAGGGGAAATGTATTTATACCACAGAAATAAAGATTCCAGAAAACGCCTGATAACAGTTTATTTCAGGTAATATGCATAATTTAAAAATACACAACCACATATCACCAAGCCTGGCTCTGCTGAATGTGTGTGATGCACTCAAAGAGCAGCTCATGCACTCTCTGAAATATAAGTACCAGGGCGCACGCACACACTCTGTGAGCATTCACAACAGGTGAAAGTGTCCTGAGACTTGAATTTAATTCAGAATATTTTAGTAATTGGAAGACCTTTAAGAAGGATGCAGAAATCTGTTTTAACAATTCACAGAGTCCTCATTTCTTTAGGGGGAAAAACGCCCTATCCAAAATGGCAATATCCCTTTAAGAACTTATTCTGTTAAGAGGAGCCTTTGGCACAAGTCTCCACCAGTGATGACATGAAGAGGCTTATCATGGCTTACCATATGGCAGAAGCCAGGTTGTACTGACTATTATTTCATTGGTCTGCCCAAGTTTTCAACTGATGCAATTTCTTAAACATTTCACTTGCTCCTGTGCAAATAACATCTTAAGCAGGTTCACTGAAATCCAAAGACTTCATCCATGTTGTAGTTAAGGAATCTGTCTATATTGGCTGCAGATGGCTGTACATATTTTGTGCCATTACAGGTGGTGACAATTCCTGCATGCCAAAATGCCAAAAATGTACAGAATCTGTGGAAACTAGAGTTTTTTAAAAAATGGTAAAGGATTAAAAAGTTTATATTTATCCATATCAAATTCCTAAATGTGATACCTAAACATGAATGGGATCTCTTATTTTGCATTATTTGACCTGTAGAAGAATACCACATGCATCACAATACTGACACCTTTCTTCTCTTGTGATATCATGCAGGAAGAACACTGAACAATAATAAAGTTGTACTGACATTTAAATCTCAACAGTGAAAGAGAAAAAATACAGTCAGATGAGCTGGATGAAGAGTATGCCTGAATCTTTCATAAAATGGGCTGGTTTCAAAGGTGAGAAGACTGCCATGCCAGCATTTGCTTCTGAGAACAAACAACAAAACAATTACCTGTATTTTGGAAGGTCAAGAGCACAAGGGCATCTTCCCTGATGGAGACTAGGACCTGCACCTCTTCTCCTAAGACAGGAATTTTAGTCTTCACCATTGTCAGGAGAACAGACCCCTGAGCTAGACACTTGAGATTGTTTTTTTGCTCTCACTCTTTCAGTTTCTTGGCTTAAACTAATAGTTTAAGAGAGATTCTTAACCTCTCTTCCAGGCTAATCTTCTTTGCCATTAAATTATTCACTTTATGTTTTAAACTTATTCCTTGCAACAGAATATCATTTGCTGCCTAGCATTTTTCCTCCGAGATGTTGTCTACCACTAACCATAGGGATATTCAAGTGAGGGTTGTTTTTTTTGGCAGTGGTTTCACAGTGCTGAAACTGAAAGTCACTTTCCGAGAGAGGCTCAGGGAACACTCATTACTTTCCATTGACAAGTGGATAAGAAAGCAAAAGTTTGACATAATGAGACAACTCCCAAATCTAGATTTAGATAAGAACACCAACAACTATTATGATGATGATTTTGTATTACCGTAGCACAGGGGCGGACAAATTTTTTGGCCTGAGGGCCACATCGGGTTTCTGAAATTTTATGGAGGATCTGTTAGGGGAGGCTGTGCCTCCCCACACAGCCAGGTGTGGCCCGGCCCCTGCCCCCATCTGACCCCCCCGCTTCTTGCCCCCTGATGCCCCCCCCAGACTCCGGCCCCATCCAACCCCCCGTTCCCAGTCCCCTGACAACCCCCCGGGACCCCTGCCCCATCGAACCCCCCTGTTCCCCGACCTCTGACCACCCCAACCCCTATCCACACCCCTGCCTTCAACCACCACTCCGAACTCCCCTGCCCTCTATCCAACCCCCCTTCTCCCTGACCCCTTACCAGGCTGTCTGGAGCGCCAGTGGCTGGCGGCACCACAGTCGCGCCGCCCAGAGCACCAGGACAGGCCGCCGTGCCACCCAGCTGGAGCCAGCCACGCCACCGGGCAGCACAGAACAGTGGGTCAGGCCGCAGCTCTGCAGCTGCGCTGCCCGGCAACAGCTCGCAGCCCTGCTGCCCAGAGCATTGCACCGGGGGCACAGTGAGCTGAGGCTGCGGGGGAGGGGGAACAGTGGGGGAGGGGCTTGGGGCTAGCCTCCCCAGCCAGGAGCTCAGGGGCCAGGCAGGACAGTCCTGTGGGCTGGATGTGGCCTGTGGGCCGTAGTTTACCCACCTCTTCTGTAGCACCTGCACGCCCTAGTCATGGACAGGACACCACTGTGCTAGATAATAATAATAATAATAATGGGTGGACACAACTGGGGACTTAGTGATTGGTTTGGCTCTTGCCCCCTGTCTACACACACACACTTAGGTATTGCATTAATAAATAAAGGAAACACTGTGTTTGGAACAGAAATGCATTTATCTCACTTTATTAAATGTGGACAAAATTCTACCACCCCCAAATAAAAATATGTTGCTTATGCCCCTGTGACATGTAAGACTAAAACCTAATATTCCCTGAAGAAAACCACATGTCCCTCCTAACTAACTTTTAGACCACCCTACACATCTTGTGTCCTGGCTGCCTTCAAGATAATGCTCTCCCCGTGCGTCATCCTAGTTGGGTTTTTATAGAACGACGATGCACAGAGCTCACCATGGAGCCTGTTTATAAAAATCTAAAAGTAAAGAAAGGCCAGATGTGTTCCCATTATTACAGAACCATAAGAAAAAGGCTGGCCAGCCACAACCCAAAATCTGGCAGAGCTGCTCAGACTAGGCCCCACCAGGCAATACACCCTTCTAGGTACAGTACTGTTCTTACCCATTCTCCCTACACCGCATCTCTGCGGGCCTTCCCCATTAACATTTTCCAGCCTCATCTTAATAGTCTCCATCTGGTGTTGTCTGTGTTAAAAAAAATACAAACTTATTAGTTTAGTAAAAAAAAATACAAACTTATTAAAGGGACAAGGATAGGAGGCCAAACACTGACTTATTGGGGAGTGACCCTGTACTGTAAGTCTCTCCTTCAAAATTCCAGGAGTGGATGTGTCCTATCCCCCACTCCAAATTCACTCCTTGCTAATTCTTGCATCCCTGATACAGCAGGTAAGGTTCATTTTGCTGTGTGCCCCATGATAAACAAACTGATGCACAAATACCTTCTCTCTTCACCCTGGTTCGGTCCCTACTCTTGTTTATCATCTCCCTTTCAGGAAGGCAGGGTTTCCACTCCAATCACTATCAGCCCTGCAGTAAATCAGACACCATAGGGATGATTTATTACTATTTGTTGTAGTACTAAGAATTATTTGATAAATAAGAATCCACTTCTGGAATGGTGAAGGGAAGCTTCTGTACGGATGGCTGCCAGGAAAGGCCAATTCATCTATGCAATAACCTTGAAAGTGTCCTTTTAAATGTCATGTTGCCTGAGAAGACCTGGGCCAGCCTGCTTCTTTAAGTGCACAGGTTTGTCCTAAAATTTGAGTCACTGAGGCTGTATAGACTCCATTTAATTAACAACAGAAACAAAAAACATCATCCATGGAGTGAAGGATTAAAGGGATTATGCACTTGGATAGCAAAATGCAAAATTAAAATCAGCCTCTATGTGCCATTCATCTGCTGCCCAGGGTAAGTAGGACAGATACATTCCAGTGACCATTAGGAGGCCTCTTTAATTAGTCAGTGGCTCTTGTCCAAGGTCTGGGATGTTACAGTCTGCCTCACATTTGTCCTCTAAACTCAACTCTGGAAGGGTTAACAAACTGTTTTATTCTGCAGCAACTAGCTGGACTGGAGGAAATGCACACTGGAGCAGCTTTACCCTTCCACTGCTCTTCAGTGTCTATGGAAAAGCAGGCAGGAAACACATACAAAACCTGGAAACAGGTCAGCAGGGGAGAGAAGGGATAAGGACTGCCATGGCAGAACTGCTTCTGCTCTGTTCCCTCCTGTGGATTCCAGCTCTTACTCTCTTGTTCCTGCAGACAGTGAGCCAGCGCACCGTCTTCAAGGACAGCAAAATCTCAACAAACTGCAGATCAAAAAGGTTAAAACAAAAAATTAATTAGGAACATAGTCCAATTTACTGAGTAAAGCATGCATCCCCACCCAGCTTGCTGTCAAAAGGGGAGGCACTCTCTCCCTCTACTTCACTAAGCCACTTGTAATTTGGAAATTCTTCATTTTTACTAATCCTCATTTAATGGCAGAGAGAATGCAAGGGAACAGCACTGCCAGCCCTCCCTGTTACGGAGCAGAAGCTGCAAGAATCTACAATTACCTTTTTTCTTTATTAGAACCAAACAATCACTTTCTTACAGACTCTTGGCAAGCACACATCTTGACAAACACCCAAAGCATGGTGAGTGTTGGCTGGGGCAGGAGGTGCTCTACATGGGGAAAAGAGCACTCTGCAGGGCTTGTGGTGCAGCCGACTTGGGAAAAAATTCTAAAATTCTTTCACACTTTTCCACAGGCAGAGGTCATTGTTGCAGATATCTCACTGTTGAGGATAAGCAGGGAAGTGGGGGTGCATCTACTACATGCTTGTGGCTTCTGCCCTGGTCCCTATGCTGCTCGCCTGTGTGCCACTTTGGTCCTTGCACAAATGATCACCGAATGGCACAGGAAAGTTTCCTACCATGGGGAAGGAACAAAGCAGCTCTGCAAAGGAACCTTTGGCAGAGGATTGCCGAGTACCTCCAGGAAACTTTCCTAGAGATCTCTCTGGAGGATTCCCATTAGATCTTGGTGTGCACCCTGTTCAACCAAACTGATTAGCTGCAAAGGGAAATATCCAGCACCCAGAAACACAGCCAGCCTTGTACATTTCTATACCCTGAACCCCTCTGAGCTACACAAAACACAGCCACTTACCAGGCGTCTCCTCTCCTGGTCATCAGAGAGCAACTGCTGAGACTAGCTAGACACCTCCGGAGTGGAGAACAGGGCCTGTCTGCCTGCCTGCCCCACTGGGCCACCCCGTCGGGAGCTCCACATCATCTAACTCCACCTCTTCATCAATGACTTCATCCTCCGGGTTAGGTCCTCTTTCCGCCGCCTCCAGGCCCGCAGAAGTATCCATGGGACTCTTGGTGATGGAGGTGGAGTCGTCACCGAGGATAGTGTCCAGCTCCTTATAGAACTGGCAGGTCTTAGGTGCAGCACTGGAGTGATGGTTTGCTTCCCTCGCCTTATGGTATGCCTGCCTCAGCTCCTTTATCTTCGCTCTGCACTGCAGCGTGTCCCGATCATAGCCCGTTTCGCACAATCCTTTAGTGATCTGCCCGTAGGTATCAAAATTCCTACGGCTCACGCGCAGCTGGGACTGCACAGCCTCCTCTCCCCCTATACTGAGCAGATTCAGCAGCTCCGCAGTGGTCCAGACGGGAGAGTGTTTGGTGCGATAAGATGTCATGGTCGCCTGGGAAGATGTGATGAGACCTCTCCATGCCGAGCCAACAGGAAACGAAATTTCAAAAATTTTTGGGGCTTCTAAGGGGGAGGGGCAGATGGTTGTTTATGTGGCTGTAGGGCAGTGGAGTTCAAATTGCTGACCAAAGCGGTCAGGAAGGGCATTGTGGGACACTTCCTGGACGCCAATTAAAGCGATAAAATCAAGCATGGTGTCTACACTGGCACTTTGTCGACAAAAATTTTGTGCAAAAACCCTTGTCTCTCATATCAAGGTGGTTTTATTTTGTCACCAACACAGGGTATTTTTGCTGGCAAAAGTCACATTGCAGTATGTAGGTATCCACTGTTTTGTCGACAAAAGCTGCCTTTTGTTGACAAAACTCTGTAGTATAGACAAGGACTTAGTGAAATGAAGAGCTATCAGAAGTTCATCCAGTAACACCCTCTCTAAGAATGCACTCCGTCAGACACAGATAACACCAGCTCAATCAGAAACTGGGCATGTTTGAAAACCAAGGTAATAGCACTCCCCGGCTATAGGAAGCTACATGACCACATTCCACAGTCTGAGAAGCTGCAGCTCTCAACTGCCAAGACTTTACTCTTAACTATGTGTTGAAATTATGTGTTTGGTTATCTGTACTTAGGGTTATCTGCATTGTTTATGGAACACCAAGTGAAAGACTAGAGAAGTAGTTAATGAAATCTGAGGATTTCACTAGACTTTGACAGTTTTTAAGGCATATATAAAGTTTCTATGATCACCTGGCACAGCAGGGGGAGGCAACTATCAAGCTGTGTAGCTTCCCTTTAGCACACTGGCATAAAGCTCAACACTTACTAATGAGCAGGCCTCAGCAATTAAGTCAGGTGTCTCTGTTCATGGAAAACCTGTGCTGTAGAAGGCTACATTATACATTGTATTGACTTTTTGTTTGTACTTAAAGATCATGTCACTCCATGTCAGGGGTGGCCAACCTGAGCCTGAGAAGGAGCCGGAATTTACCAAAGTACATTGCCAAAGAGCCACAGTAATACGATCAGCTCCCCCCTTACCCGCTCCCAGCACCTCCTGTCAGCCCCATCGATCAGAACCTTCCACTCCCTCCCCCCACATCCGATCAGCTGTTTCATGGCATGCAGGAGACTGGGGGGGGAGGGGGAGGAGCGAGGGCACGGCAGGCTCAGGGGAGGGGACAGGAAGAGGTGGAGTGGGGACAGGGCCTGTGGCAGAGCCAGGGGTTGAGCAGTGAGCGCCCTCGGCATATTGGAAAGTTGGCGTCTGTAGCTCCAGCCCCAGAATCAGTGACTATACAAGCAGCTGCATATTAACTTCTGAAGAGCCGCATGTGGCTCCAGAGCCACAGGTTGGCCACCCCTTCTCCATGTAATTAAAGCGCTGTGGCTGATGTTAGGGCCTTCTGACTAGGGCTATGTGTTACTGCTTTCTGATCCGGTTTATAAGCAATTCTGGCAAATTGCCTCTAGGAGAATGGAAAACACCTGTTCAAATGTAGTACTTCAAAATGCATTTTAACTATATTTACTCAAATGTATACACTAAAAAGTAGAAGCAACTGGAATTTTGTATGGTCGTTTCTACTTGCAGGATCACACAAAAGCAGCTATTTTTATAGACATAGGAGAGCCTTTGTGTTGAGCTATAGAGAAAGTATATCTATATACTCTATACAGTGAGATGGATAGTTAAAAAATAGCATGTAATTTTTATTTATACTGACAGGGTGAGGGACGATCACAGTTTGGGAGAAGGGTACCTGGACTTTAAGGAGAGGTACTTAATTAAGGAGGATTTGAACCCTGCAAAACAACAGCTTCAAAGCCACTTGTTTAGCTCCTTCATTTTATAATTTGTTATGAATGTCGTCAGAATGCATGCTTCCCCCACAAGTGAAACAAGTACATTCAAGGAATATTTTTGCATACTGCTCTGTGGGTTTAGAGTGGCATCTTCTCATCAAAACAGGAATGAGCACAGAACAGACAGGCAAAGAACAACTGGAAGCTGTTTGGAGAGAGACTCTTTCAAACAGCTACACAGCTCAAAGAGAAAGAAAAGACAAACAAGCCAGGATATTCCAAACAGTCAGCCACGGTACAGATGCCTCTGACATGAAATGCAAGCATATAGAGCAGCATACAGAGCAGCAAGGAACTCCTTTTCATCAAAATGACTATTCCTGATCTCCCACATACTTTCATGGAAACAGCTGTACTTCAAACAAGATGTCCCATGTGCAACTTGCAACAGTAAGCTCTTGCTTCACCACAAGACCTAAGTTGGAGAAACCCCAAGTCTGGTGCTCAAACCTGGTATCCCAGATACATTAAAATTTGACAGCCAAGCTCAGGAGCTCTGTGCACTGCCCCCCTGCTGGAAACAGAACACGCCACTCCCCTTGCTCCAGGGAGAGTATATCCAAATACTGACAGATTTCCAGGCCCTGTTTGTGTGCATTAGTCTAAAGTTTGAAGAATGGGCTAGAATTCAATTTCTATTGACAAATATGGCAAAATAATATTTATAAAGTTGGGCAACCTTTAATTGACCAATCGAGATACAACCTAACATTTTAATATGTGCCTTGTGCTAAACAAACACTCC
This sequence comes from Natator depressus, assembly GCF_965152275.1. Lineage (NCBI taxonomy): Eukaryota > Metazoa > Chordata > Testudines > Cheloniidae > Natator > Natator depressus. The sequence goes on along the minus strand of NC_134251.1, from coordinate 23,379,191 downwards.
TGCTGCATATTCCTCACATGAACTCAGACTCCTCAGACTTATCAAAATTCTTTCTATAACAGACAACTGGGACATCACAACGGCATTATCACATTAAGGGGAATGAGCAGGAGATGCTCTAGAGTTTAAGGAAACAAGGATCCTGTTTGCAGGCAAACAACCCTCAAAATAAGAGGATGGGGAAATGCAAAAAGTAGATGCATTCAAAGCAGAATATTTGCAAGGTGGCACAGGTGGCCTTTCAAGAATACATGGTGCAATTTTAGGAGATTTGTTTTAAGTGAAGTAGAAAACAATCAGTCCTTATCTCTCCTGTGGGACAGCAGGGGAAGTGGCCAATCAGCCAGAAAATAGCAATAAAACATCATCTAAGCAAACCTTATGACTGCTAATGCAATTTACTGGCTTTAAGTCCCCATTACAAACTGAGTTTAGAACTGGAAGTAACAGAAGGGCTGCTGGACCAGATGAAGGAGAAGAAGAAAGGGCCATCCGAACGTAAACTCCACTAGGACTTCAAGACTGATGATATACAGGAGAGAAGAGACTACTAGAGAGCTGACAATGAAAAGAATTATACATAGTTACTTGACTATATAGCATATGTATGTCATCCAGGGCCACATGAGTTTATGAAGTCTTCCAAAAGTAAATCAATTAATTTCTGTTGTGCCCCAGATTATGTGCTGAAACTAGGCCCAACCACAGAAGATAGCTACAAAACTGTAATATAAGGTTACTCACCACAAAGGAAATGATCAAGGAGATGTGTAGAAATGCTACAACTTAACTTATAAACAAAGTCCGTACATTAATTAACTTTACTTAAGCTATCACCTTTCAATGTTTTTTCCCCTGGAGAAAGGTCACCCATAGGAAATGGATATGAGGTTGGAGGGGGACAAAAACAGTGAAAATTACTGCATATGGGAGACCATAATGTAAGTGAGCACCTTTAATACCTTGGATGTCATCCTTCCCCCACAAGATCTGGGTGAAGCTCCCAGAGAAGATGATTTTCTTTTACACCACTACATGGTAGCTTTCCCTACTTAGCTTATGGCTGTATTTGTCCGGAAAGAGCTGCATCTCACCATATACACATGACCAGAATCAATTATTTCAATTCCCTAATCAGCTTGCAAGAAGAACACGTCGGCACAATCTATACATCAGGCCATTTGCCTTCAAGAACTACAGCTCACCAGACAAGAACATTTTGCAGTGTTATGATTACAAAATTTATATTAGGATTTGAAAAATATAACTTTTTCATATCCCAAATGGCCATAAAGGCTAAAGTGAAAACATATGGTGCCTTTCACTGTTCCTCCTCTACTTCTCCGACTATCAGATGAGATGCTTCATGGTAGAAACCAACAGAGTTTCTAGGAAAGACAAATTATTTTATTTAACATGGATAATCAAAATCACCACCATCACAAAAATCTCTTATCAAAGTTCCTTGCCAAGCACATCCCCAAGGCAGTGAGATGCTAGCTCTGGTCATTGGGAAGTTACTGCCATTTTAAAGATATTTCAAAAGACTGATTCATTCAGATAAGATTCAGATCAAAATAATTTTATTACTGATCCCATTGCTTTTTACCCTTCATTTTCTCTCCCTTTTGTTTCTTTAGCTCACACTGTTTATTGTGCTTTTTAACCTGCTGCTACAGCAGAAAATCCACACTATGTCATCACTTGCTGAGGCAAGGAGCCCACCACTGTAAATCCGATTATAGCAATCATTTGCTTTGAAGTGGGCAATTTTAAAAGAAGTTTGATTGGTACCTTTTAACATTTATTTGTGAAGAATAATTACTGGACATGCATGTAGTACTGGCGACACTGATTGTGCCTTTGGACATAACCTCAAGACCATTAGAGCATTTATACATGTCATACTAGGCTTAAAATAATTAAAGAAGATTTTGGCAATGATTGCTTCTCATGGAGAATTATATCTGGATTTACCAGCCACCTTTGCATCTTTACAAAATGGCTTTAACTTGGGAAACAATTAACAACCAAGATTTCACGCATTTTCAAGTAATCTGCATGCCTGCTGGGTCAGAGCACCAAAGCCACGTCCTATAGCTCTGACAGATCTTATAAGGCAATATTTGAGGAACAGCACCACAATCTGGTACCATGTCTTCTGGCATAACCTCGACTAGAATCCTCAGAGAGCTTCTCCTGGGGGGCTGGCCAGACAGGCATCCTAATGGGGACAACCATCTGACCAGCCCAGATCAGAGGAATCCCTAATTTTCTTGGGAAATCTAGGATCCAGTAAAGCCAGTGCATCATATCTCTTTGGAACATCTCTCTTTCAGAGACATTCCTTTTTGCACTGTGCAGCCTCTTCAAGCCACCAGAACTATAGAAGCTGAGCCTCTAAGTTTGCTAGTTAACTACTGCTGAAGAGCCAACACAAAGAGTAGAATGCATTTTTAGAAGGATTCACAGCTATCTCAGTGGCTGATTTTTGTTTTTCAGTGACATATAATAGGGTAATTTTAATATCAGATATTTAGAATCTAGAGGACCTTTTTCAGATCAGATGTAGGTCAAATTTAGGGATAATCTACTAGGCAGTGTCTCCCACATATAGAAAGAGAACTATGCAGAAACGGTTCTAGCCTTCCCTGAAACTGTATAGGAAAACTTCTGACCCTCTTGGGCTCAAGCAGTGCAGGACATGATCTACTGAGGGCTTCACTAAAGTGAGTAATAAAACAGACCAATGGTAAAATTACCAAGGCTGTTTTCCCTTTTGTATAGTGTTACCCTTAGAGCATCTGGGAATGGGCATTTATTAACTAGAACACATCCGGGAACTTATTTTTAGTCCATTTAATAAATTACATGAAGTAGGATTTAAGTATATGTTCAGTTTTTAAAAGCAAACAAAAAAGTCCATGCTGGCATCACTCCAAATCTGTGCCATCCGCTCTGCAGTTCCAAAGTATAAAAATGAGAAGGAAAGCAGCATACTGTTGATGCCTGGACACATAAAGGGAGCAGTGCAGACACATATATACTCAAACATACATATGTGCACACAGTACAGATTTTTGGCGACCAGTTAGATATATCCACTGCCTGGAACTCTTGCTTCATTATTGGTAAATACAGTTCTACTAATCAGACAAATCTGAATCAATTTGTAAAGAATAAACATTAAGTTTGGAGACCTTTGTAAAATAACCCTCCCCCCTGCAACATCAAGCCTTACCTTCCTGAACCCGAGGGAGTCGAGAGCGATCTATCTGAACCTCAGTCATCTTGAGGGCTGCAACTTTGTGTCTCTGCAGCTAACAGCTCTCAGGCACCTCCTCTGGCATTAATACAGTGACAGTCTACAAAGACAAAAGAAGCATGTTACTGGTCTGCTCTTTTTCTTTAAAAGATAACTTCAGGCAGTGTCAGAGATGCCAATGGCAAAATATTACACAAGAGCAGGCTGGTATTGTAAATTTAGAAAAAGTGTTGCCCCAGCATGTTTGCACTGAAAGCTGAAAATGTTAGTCTATCCAAGGTTCTTATATGGCTCACATTGCCAAAGTATCTGAGATCTTCACAATTTTTATTCAATTTTCAATGCAGCCATGTGAGGCAGGAAAATATTGTATAGGGAGCCCCCTGATCTATTGCAGCAATAAATTGAGGGAACATCAGAAATCAACATTACTTTTGATCATGGGGATCACTGGGAAAATAAAATAGCAAGGCACAGATTATCCAACAAGTTCTTGGAATGTTTTGGAGACAACTTTTTATTACAGAAACTGGAGGAAGTGACTAGAGGAGAGGCTATTCTAGGTTTATTCCGACAAACAGAGAGGAACTGGTTGAGAATTTGAAGCTGAAAGGCAGCTTGGGTGAAAGACTACAACAATGGAATTCTTGAAGTTCTTGATCTTGGTTGGCACTCTGACACTACTGTGAAAGGGGCCAACATAAGAACTTTGGACAGAGTGTTGACAACAAATGCATGGCAAAGATCCACCATTGTTAAAGTTTCTTCTGTCTTGTGGCATGAAGAGTACTCCAAGTATGAAACCAATTAAAGGTTCAAAACCTGATGCAACCAAAGAGAGTTGCAAACAATTAAGCAGGGCATATCACAAATATAACCACAAAGCCTGCACAGCTCTCATGAATTTTTCCCATCCTGCTCTTCACTCTTCCCAAAAGTCTGCAGCCTTATCACAGAGTTTGCACAATTTCCAAGTGAAAATCTAAAGATGGGGCAGAATTATTAATGCCATCCTGGAAAAGGGCCAGGAAAGTAACTACCACAGGAGGGCAAAACTGCTGAGGCCACTTAGAAATGTCTGTGTGTCTCTGTTTCTCTCTGTCAGGAGCACTCTCCTCATGACAAAGCTACTGCTGCTCATTGGGGGTAGAAGTTTTTTGTCGGCAGGAGAGCTCTCTTGCTGACAAACAGCGGATACATGGTGCGCCATTTAGTGGCACAGCTGTAGCGGCACAAGCGTGTCGCTAAAAGCTGCGTAGTGTAGACATAGATACACAGATGTAGACTGAGGCTATGTCTCTCTCTCTCTATTAGAGAGGTGAGGTAATATCTTTTATAGGACCAGCTTCTGTTGGCGAAAGAGATAAGCTTTTAAACTTACTCAGGGCTCTTCTTCTGGTCTGGGAAAGGTACTCAGTTGTCACAGCTAAATACACAAAGTGGAACAGATTGTTTAGCATAAGTAGATAACACATTTTGTAAGAGACCATTCAAGGTGAAGTAGTCAGTTAACACGCTGCAGTCATAGGACAAGAGGGGGGCGGGATTAGTGTGTAACAGATTGCTTTAATAAACCATAAATCAGTGTCTTGATTAAATCCATGGCTTTTAATGTCTAGCAAAGTTATGAATTTAAGCTCCCAGGCTTATCTTTTGATAGTGTTGTGCAGGCTTCCTTTGATAATGAGGACTGAGAGGTCAGATATACCATCATCAACTTCCTGGACACCACAACTGGCTTCAGAAATGGAACCCTACAGACAACCATGTACAAGAAACCCACGATCACCACAGTTACCTTCACAGATGTGGTAACCACCCCAAATGCACCAAGAAATCTGTTAGCTACAGCCAGGCACTCAGAAATAGCAGACTATGCTCCAAGGAGAAAGTCCAGAATACACACCTTAACACACCCAAAACCACCTTCACCAAACAAGGACCCTCCACCAGAGAAGCAGATCACATTATGGAATGAGCCACCCAAATGCTCCACAAGAACTGGCTTCCACACGGAAAAAAAAACCCTCCAACCGCACACCCCTAGTTGTCACCTACGATGCACACTGGAACCCATATGGGCTATAATTAAACAAGAAATCTTTCCTGAACCCCCTCTTGTGGCCTTCAAACAACTGCCCAACCTCACCAAGCTCATCATTAGAAGCAAGCACCCCACAGCCCATGACACACCAACCCAAAGGGGCACCAGACTCTGCCAGAACAGAGCAGACATATCTCCAGGGCTATGACAATCCTCACCCCACACAGCACACCTTTTGAGATCCATGGGTCCTATGCATGCCTATCACAACATGTGGTGTACCTCATCCAGTGCATTAAATGTCCCGATAGCAACTATATTCTCAAATGCACCCACACAGAAAAATGATACAAGACAAAAACACTGTCACCAATGGGTGAACACTTTTCACAAAGTGATCACTCCATATCTGACCCCTCGGTCCTCATCCTCAAAGGAAACCTGTATAATGCTATCAAAAGATGAACCTCGGAGCTTAAACTCATATCTTTGAGAGACACTAAAAATCATAGACTTAATCACAACACTGGATTTATGGTTTAGTACAGTGGCTCTCAACTTTCCGGACTACTGTACCCCTTTCAGGAATCTGATTTGTCTTATGCACCCCCAAGTTACACCTCACTTAAAAACTACTTGCTTACAAAATCAGACATAAAAATACAAAAGTATCACAGCATACTCTTACTGAAAAATTGCATACTTTCTTGTTTTTACCATATAATTATAAAATAAATCAATTGGAATATAAATATTGCACTAACATTTCAGCGTATAGTATATAGAATAGTATAAACAAGTCACTGTATGAAATTTTAGTTTGTACTGACTTCACCAGTTTTTTTTACATAGTCTGTTGTAAAACTAGGCAAATATCTAGATGAGATGAGATGCCCCCTAGAAGACCTCTGTGTACCCCCAGGGGTGCATGTACCCCTGGTTAAGAAACACTGGTTTAGTACACCAATCTGAAACCCACTAACCTCCCTTTTTTGTCCTATATCTGCAGAGGTGTTAACTGGCCACTTCACCTTGAATGCTCTCTTACAAAATGTGTCACTAATTATGCTAAACAATCTGTTCCACCTTGTGTATTTAGTTGTGATGCTGGGAGTACCTTTCCCAGACCTGAAGAAGACCTCTGCATGGCTCCAAAGTGTCTCTCTTGCCAACAGAACTTGGTCCAATAAAAGATATTAGCTCATCCACCTCATCTCTCTAATATCCTGGGACCAACACAGCTATAATAACACTGCAGACAACAACAGAAAATATCCCTCTGTGTGTGTGTGTGTCTGTACTTATGTGTATTTATGCCCCTATCTCCATGTATTTGTTCCTGCATCTGAGTGTCTCCGTACCTCTCTGTGTCTGTATGTATGTGTGTGTTTATCCTGTGTGTGTGTGTCTGTCTGTCCTGGGTGTCTGTAGGTACCTGTGCATGTCTGTCCTGGGTGCATAGGTGCCAACTTCTCCTGGTGCCGGGGGGTGCTCGCGCTCCCCCGCCCCCACCTCCACCCCTACCCTGCCCCCATTCCAACCCCTTCCCCAAAGTCCCCGCTCCAATTCCGCCCCCTCCCTGCCCCTATTGGACTCCTTCCCCAAATCCCCACCCCAACCCTGCCTCCTCCCCTGCGTGTGCCATGTTCCTGCTCCTCCCCTTTCCTTCCCACAGCTTGTTACGCCGCAAAACAGCTGTTTTGTGGTGGCAAGTGCTGGGAGGAGAAGTGGGGAAGGCGCGCTCAGGGGAGGAGGCGGAGGTGAGCTGGGGCGGGGAGCTTGGCTGCCGGTGGGTGCAGAGCACCCACCAATTTTTCCCCATGGAGATGGCGCCTATGCCTGGTTGTCTATAGGTGCCTGTGCATCTGTATGTCCTGCATGTCTGTATGTGCCTGTGTGTGTTTGTCTGTCCTGGGTGTCTGTAGGTCCCTGCGTGTCTGTCAGTATCTGTCTCTCTCTCTGTAGGTATGTGTGTGTGTGTCTGTCCTGCATGTCTATAGGTGCCTGTGTGTTTTTGTCTGTCCTGGGTGTCTGTAGGTCCCTGCGTGTCTGTAAGTATCTGTGTCTCTCTCTGTAGGTATCTGTCTGTGTGTCTGTCCTGCATGTCTGTAGGTGCCTGTGGCTCTCAGCGTGTCTGTCTCTCTCTCTGTCCACAGGGGAGCTGGTGCCTGCAGCTTGGCTCTGCCTAGCTCCTGTTACGGGGTAGGGGGGCCGCAGCGGGCACTGCCCCACCCGGGGCCCCTCAGTCACGCTCCTGCCATCACAGCTGCAGCTCTAGCTTGCTCTGTGGGGGACCGCCCAGTGCCTCCTCCGTGCAGCGGCTACAGGGCCAGTCCTGGCTGGGAGACGCACTTCCTGCCCTGGCCAGTGCCGAGTGGGCAGGGGCAGGGGAGAGCTCTGCGGGGACCCAGTTGTCTGGGGGAGGGGAGCCTGGCAGCGCTCAGCAGGTCTCCTGGGGCTAAGGTTGCCAACTCTCCAGGATTGGCCTGGAGTCTCCCAGAATCAGCATCGATCTCCTGGCGACTACTGAAAGCAATCCGGGAGATTTTAATAGGATATTTTAAGAAAAATGACATTATGCCATGTTGGAAATAAAAAAATCTCCTGGAATAGCTTCAGTCAGAGTTGGCAACCCTATCTAGGGCAGACATGGAGAAATGCAACTGGAGCCTGGGGGAGGCCCAAAGGCAGAAGGGCCCTTGCTCCTCCCCAGCCTCTAGTGACCAGAATCATTAACTTTGGGTTATAGAAAATTTGTAAGTAATCCCCATAATTTTCAACTTCTGGCATAATCACTTTTCTGGTGTCCCCTTGGAGCTGGGTTAGAGAGGAGCTGGGATAAAGGACTTGATATAATAGGGTAGTTTTCAGTGCTGGTAACCAGACTATGCAGAGTTTTGTAGATATGTTTTATAAGAATCACTCTCTTTCCCTGTTTGCATGGAAAACATGTAACAAAATTAACAAGTGCATCTTACATTTGAAAAGAACATCCCAGCTACTGGAATTATAAAGGCAAAACCCCAGAAGAAACACTAGTTCAGCTAAACTGTGGCAGAAATTGTGTAGCCAAACACTTTTTCCTATACCAGTTCACCCAGCATGTAGGCAACCTCTATGAGTCAGGGGGTCAGGGCTTTAACAGCTGGATAGTTTAGCCAAAAACAATCCATAGATCTACAGGCTAAAGAGACAATACTGCTATCTCATCTTTCAAATTGTCAGCTGGTTGCCACATGGGCCAGAAAAGAATTTCCCTTCCTTTCACACCCTCACCAGTCAGCGATGAGTGAGTGTCAGATGTCATTTATTTATGAAATGTCTTACAGAAGGAAAAATGCATGTAACAAATGGACAAAATCTCTTCCCACAAAATTGTACATACTAAAGGCAGAAGTGAATATAGAACAGCTGACACAAGTAGTAGAAAGAGGAGTTTTGTGTCAGCATTATTCTTAGGTCACATGAACATGGTTTAGGGGTGATTTGAGGAAGGAAAAGTGAGGGCATTTAGGGGATGTTGCCATTCCAAGTGTGAAGAAAGGAAAAGAGGCAAAAGTGAATGAAGGAGACAAAAAGAAGGGTTTGGCAAGAAGTCAGGGCAGAACTTTGACAACAGGATGTGATGGAGAAGGGACTGGATCGTCATACAGGTAACAAGAAATATCTAGAGTTATAATAAGATACCCACACGAGGAAATAAGGAAACAAATCAACAGAGCCAGACGTGTACCCAGAAGCCTCCTGCTGCAAGACAAGCCCAAGGAAGAAACCAACAGAACTCCACTGGCCATCACATACAGTCCTCAGCTAAAACCTCTCCAACGCATCATCAGTGATCTACAACCCATCCTGGACAACGATCCCTCACTTTCACAGGCCTTGGGAGGCAGGCCAGTCCTCGCCCACAGACAACCCACTAACCTGAAACATATTCTCACCAGCAATACACACCGCACCATAGTAACTCTAACTCAGGAACCAATCCATGCAACAAACCTCGATGCCAACTCTGCGCACATATCTACACCAGCGACACCATCACAGGACCTAACCAGATCAGCCACACCATCACCAGTTCATTCACCTGCACGTCCACCAATGTAATATACAAAAAGAAAAGGAGTACTTGTGGAACCTTAGAGACTAACCAATTTATTTGAGCATAAGTTTTCGTGAGCTACAGCTCACTTCATCGGATGCATACTGTGGAAAGTACAGAAGATCTTTTTATACATACAAACCATGAAAAAATGGGTGTTTACCACTACAAAAGGTTTTCTCTCCCCCCACCCCCTCTCCTGCTAGTAATAGCTTATCTAAAGTGATCACTCTCCTTACAATGTGTATGATAATCAAGTTGGGCCATTTCCAGCACAAATCCAGGTTTTCTCCCCCCCCCCCCGCCCCAAACCCACTCTCCTGTTGGTCATAGCTTATCTAAAGTGATCACTCTCCTTACAGAAAACCTGGATTTGTGCTGGAAATGGCCCATCTTGATGATCACTTTAGATAAGCTATTACCAGCAGGAGAGTGGGGTGGGAGGAGGTATTGTTTCATGGTGTCTGTGTATATAATGTCTTCTGCAGTTTCCACAGTATGCATCCGATGAAGTGAGCTGTAGCTCACGAAAGCTCATGCTCAGATAAATTGGTTAGTCTCTAAGGTGCCACAAGTACTCCTTTTCTTTTTGCATATAGACAAAGGCACCTGGTACAAAACCCATCCATCTGCAGAAACAGATGACTAAACTGCTCTAAATTCTTCTGGTATTCAGATATGGCTGTGATGAAAATGCTATAATTGCAGCAGTCATTCAACAGAGAACATGATGAGTAACATGACAGAAAGGAAAATTCTTAGGAATTGTCCATGTTTTGTCAGCTATAGAGACCCATGTGTAGGCAAGAGAAGTTACTTCAGTAAGATATTATGTTTTTCTTAGTTTCCTGTGAGTAACTCTAACCATTCAGTTTTTTGCTGCTGGGGCATTTGCTGTTGGTCTTTTGGTTCAGTAGACTCTTTCCTCAGGCCATACTTTCTCACTTGGGTTAAAGCAGATAATTTGGGGGCACTTGGGGAATGAAGGGGATTCCCTCTGGTTATTCCTTCTGCCAATGGTATCATTTCCCCATTTTACTTTTCAAAAAATAAACTATAATTTCCCAGTTGGCTCCATGATATTTTGTGTGGAACAAGTTTAATTCCCGTGGGACAAAAATAGCCTCATTCTGAGTCTGAAGACTGTACTCCAGTAGATGCATAATATGGAATCTGAAATCCATAGGTGGCTGATGTGTAACATTTCCAAGCTCCAGTCATGCCAGATTTGCTGTCCTTCATGTTGAACATGTGAAATTTTTAGTTGTTAACTCTCTAGTGTTGGGTGGACAAGGAAAATAAGGGCCAGTTTGTAAGGCTCCACTTGGAGAGAATAAACCCAGAATACCGTGTGCCAGCCCAGCAGGGCTTGCTTCAAAGAGGATATTCTCAGAAAAGGAAGAAACTGCCCTACAAAGGAGCAGTGTTTTGGCAGCTGGGATACGGTACTAGCCCAGGCCCCAGGGACTGTTTCCCACTTATCTGCACAAAAAAAAAAAAGGTCTGCAGAAGCGTTTAATTCCCTGCCATCTTCACTCACATAAACACGCGTTCAGTCACTCATATGCATGCACTCAAGAGAAAAGCCTATTTTCATCTCTTACAACTTTTCTCTCAGACTCAAAGAACAGAAATACTATTTGGTTATACACAAGACACATACCATATTACTGTTACTGCCCATACAATGGGCTAACAAGCAGCTAAGAAAAAGGAAAGTTAACAGATGTGTCCATGTTATGGTTAGGTTTTTGTTTGATCTTGTAAGTCTCCCAACAGCCAATTTTCAGTATCCCAGTTCCTTTATTACTTCCTTTTGTATGCTCAGGTTTAGAACATTATATGGATACAGTATATGGATAGAAATATAACTGACTGGAAATACAACTTAGTGTGCGTGACTTGAACAAGTGACCACCCCAGATCAGCGACCTATAGAAGGATTTAATAATCCTAGAAATTTAGGATTGGAAGGGACCTCGATAAGTCATCTAGTCCAGTCCCCTGCACTGAGGCAGGACTAAATATTACCTAGACCATTCCTGACAGGTGTTTGCTCTTTCAAACCTCCAATGACAGAGATTCCACACCTCCTTAGTAATTTATAGTTTGCAATCCAGCCTGATCAACAGTATAAGATAACTTGTTTACAATGATTTCTCCTGGTTAGTAAAGATTATTATTAAAAATTGAAAGTACAGTAATGTAGTTACTCTTCCTTGTTGTTCCACAAGAAGTTCAATAATTAAACTGGGTTGAAATTGCCTTATCTCACAGGCAAGTATTACCACGGGAAGCAAAATCTACCAACACAGTAAGGATTCAGAGAATATTTTCGTTTTGAATAATGGTTTTGGAAAATCTTAAAAACTCTCCTACAAAGAACCCCCCAAATTTTCAAACTGACATTTCACATCCATTTTTGCCATCCACATGCTTGGGTTTTTGTATCCTCAATAGAGGAGTTGGTTCCTTGCTTTGCATGATGATGTGCACCCTGTTCTTGAATGCCTTTGGCACCCCAGCAAAGGAGAGTTTATAGGTGACAAATGCAAGACCTGAGTAGAAAGCAATAAGGTATGGGCAAGATGCCTGATTTCTACATGACGCACTTCATGATTGCTGTAAGAGGCTGCACTCTTCCTGGTGGAAAGACAAAGGACAAAAATTGCTTATGTAGAGTGCTTCCTTCATTAGCTTTCCTTGGAGGATGTGCTGAGTGAATGTTGATGATGCCATTGTCATTGATAGCTCACTGAAGGAGAAGTGTTTGTACTGAGCATTCAGCACTATCTTAAACAATGAGGTCATGCAGCAAAAATCAGACCTAATTGCTGTTTGCAATCTTGGAATGAAAAGGTGCATGAGTCACAGATGGAGGGAAGAGTTCCTTCAGCCACTTGCATTCCCTGTGGAGGGGAAGAAGGGTACATGAATTTGTTAATTTAGTTTTGTAGAACTCTTTTCTATCTCACTCACGCCCCCAAGCAAAGACAAGTCCAGGAAGTAGGAAATGGGTCACACAGTTGAGGCACCTACAACTGATGTTTTAAAAACTGATATATGGCCCCTATATGCACCTATTCTCACAATACTACAGATGTAGCTCAATGTATGTAAGACATGCATTACATGGAATGTCCCCATCCTTCTCATGCCAGTGTTGGTGCACAGGATGGAAACTCTCTTCCATCCATCTCTGCCATTAGCTGCTGTTTCCATCTGCTCTATGGTGTTGAGATCAACTCTTCTGCCCTCCCTGCAAAGGGTTCTTCTTAAGGTTTCTCTTGGGTGCCCATGGTTCCTCATACCAGTTGGTTTTCACTTGACAGCTTCATGTGGGAGTCTGTCTGTTGGCATCCGGTGGTGTATGAGCCAAATCTGTCCAATGCTTTCTTCTAATTGTAGGGGAGATGAACTGCTGGTTAGTGATTTATCAGATCTCTTTGTTGGTGATGAAGTCTGTCCATCCACTGTACAGAATTTTTCTTAGGTACTTATTTTCAAAGGCGTCTAGTTAGCTATCTAACATAGATCTTCAGTTCTTGCCACCATAACTTAGCATTGAGTGAGATAACATCTGAGTTGAACATTCAGAGTTTTGTTTTGGTATTGTATATCTTTGATTTCCATACATTGTTGATTTTAGAGCATGGTGTGGATGGCTTTCCAATCTACGATGTCACTTTTCTTGAGGTCACTGTTAGCTAGTACAGTGATGCAAAGGTAAATGAACGCTTATACTTCCTTAATATGTTTGCCTTCTAATATGATCTCTGTGCTGCTCAATATGTCTTTGCATCTTGGACAGATGACCTGTATCTCAAGCTGATGCAGATGTGATTGATCTGTTTTTTTTATTTTGTCATCTGGTGAATTCCAGTTACAGATAATTTTCAGATAACTCCAGAAGCTAAAGAATTTACAGTATGAAAGATCAACCTCATTAGTAAAGTCAAAAGGAAACAGAAAGTCCCACTATCAACTGATCAGATCTCACTTTGTTTTTCCCAAGAGTTGGAAGGCAGGAAAACTATGTTCAGGGACAGTGTGCCTGAACTGGGATGGCCATTTTTGTAGACCTGAATGTAAGCTCATGTTCTCAACCTCACCCAAACCAAAGGTTCACAGCATAAATATGTCAGTTTATGACATTAACATCTGTATACGGGTGTGTGTGAGATGCTTGAATGAACACCTGGCCCCTTCCCAGAGGAGTTCATAATCTAGAAGGAAAAGACAGGTGTGATTGCAAGGAGAGGTGACATGAGACAAGGTAGATGAATGGATGCAGGAACACCAAGAATAAAGTCACGAGGCACTTGTTTTGCATGGTACCCACAATGTTAGCTTTAAAAAGAAAAAAAGCTAGCCAGCTAGAGATTAGCATATTATCTAATACAAGATCAAGTAAATTTCTTTAGAGGAGGGGAACAGGTGATAGGTAAGCTAGAAAGGAGGTCAGTGCTGCTCACAGGCTACTAAAAGACCGACATTTAACACTTCCCAAACTAGTTTACATGTATTGAGCGAGTCTCCACCTAACCGTAAAGGAAGATCAAAGTCATACTCCTGCTGCCAAGGCAATTCTCTAGGGCAATATTGGAAAAGGCCTTTGCAAATGGAAAAAATAAACAGACATGAAATCTATGTGAAAAACACCAGCATCTTGAACTCAGCTCAGCTTTTCTTTGCAAATTAAAAAACTGGATGGAAGTTTTAATCTCCTCTCGTCTCACTCTTCTGGCACGAGAACCCCCAACACAACATGACAACTCATCCATCCAACTCACAAAAGGAAAAAAAAAACATATCAGATGCTCTGCGTCAAGCTTGCTAAGGCTCATAAATCAGCCATCTCACTGCCCTGGTCATTTCAACCAACGTCTGACCCTTTCGTTAACTCATGATTTATAACTGGAAGTTATTTTTTATGCCAGATTTATAAACTTTACTGTGCCTGGTTTGATATAATATCCACTTTGTACACCACGCAATGAGACAGTAAATTTATTGGCTATAAACTGTTACCTTGAAAAATGACATCAATGCAAAGTGGTTTCCATTTAGAATCAATGGGCAATAAATTCATTGCATTTTTTTTTTGTGGATGATGCTATTTATGAGGTCATGAGTGGCTATATAATAGGTGAAATTGGGAGGAGAAGCACCAGTCAGATAGCGGTTCTGTGCGACGGGGTCAACAAAGACGAATTATATTCACGCAGCAACAATGCATACGCTGGTATTCTGCTGTCTCTTTATTATCAGCCTCTCATGTCCTCTCTTGTCTCTCCCTATTATCGACTCCAGTGAGGTGTCCTATCAGCTCTCAGGTAAGACTTTTTTGCTTTTACTGGTCAGGAGCTTAGTAGGGCACTGGGCAGTAAGGCCGGATGAGTAACCGAGAAATTATTTCAGAAAGGACCTTTTCTCATCTGTGCTCTTCAGCTGTGGCAAAAAGCAGATGTTTCTTCATGATGCTAGAGGCGCAAATGGAATCAGTGGTTCAGTGTAAGTCCTCATAAAATGAAGAGGTTGGGTGCCCTAAATATCCCTTGCTATTGCCTTCAGATCCTGAGTGCAAGCTCTCTGAACCCTGCAACATGAAACGTGAGCTAGCTGACATTTGATTCTCTATTTAGAGTGGCCTGGCTGCATGGCCAGTTCTTCTGGCTGTACTTTAATACTTCTTATTCATTATTTTTAAAATTAAAAAATATCTAGAAGAAGTGGGAGAGGTACTGCAGAAATTAATGCAGTAACCACTCCCACCTTGGAGTCGAGGACAGTCCAATTTTGGCTTAAGTCAGCAGTGAAAATGAGTTTAGCAGTTTCACATTCAGTATCCTGGTAAATATTTGCTCACGTTAAGGAGACTTCATTCAGTTTACAAAGAGAAGAAGTTTCCGCTTGCGAAATCCAAGGTTTAGAAAAGTAGAGGTACAGTAGGTCAGGACTGAGGAAAAACGATATAGGGGTCCAAAAGTGGAATACAGAGGATATCATATAGTCAGGATTGAAGTGAATGAGCAGAACTCTGAACCAGGACTCAGGACTGGAAGATCAGGGAGTGCTGCAGGTCAGAAAGCTGTGCACGAAGAAGGTACCGTGCCTACCTGCCCTCTACTTAAGTAATTCATGTTCTTTTTTGGAGACACTGCTGCTATATTCGTTTACAAAGTCTGATAGACACCAAAGTGTTTTTCTAAATATTAGTAAGTCCAAAATTTAAACAAGTGTCTTTCCAAACCTTCTACTGTATAATTGCACACACTTTACAGCCAGCTGTCATTCAATCCAGACATCATTCACCGTATGATGAGATGGATGAGCTGGCAGTAACCATTAATATCAACTGCATTTGTTTGGAGGCATGCATTAAGCTTATTAAATCTTCTCTACTAATAAAAAGGCGCCCTCTAGAGAACAAAAAACAAAATCAGGAGTCTATATTCAATTATATATTTTTATCTCAAACCAAAGGTGTATGTCAGCATTGCTAGGGAGAGGCAAAGTATGTCTCAGCATATTGCACATGGAGGTAGCAGCTTGTCTTATGCAAAGACTCTTTTCTGAAACTTCCCAGTGTCCTCTGCAACTGTCCCTCTGCACAGTTACTAGGCAAACTACAGTATTCACTTATGGCCAAGGATTTTTTAAAAATCTTCCCCCCGGATATGTTGTTTTGATTAAAATGTTTTAAATTTCATTTAATTAAAATGAGGGGTTTGTGGGGAAATCAAAAGCAGGTAAGTGATACCTATGATCCATTATATTGTCTCTAAATCAGCCAGCTATTTCAGGGTGCTAAAAGACCCTGTATTCATGTAGGTTCTCCTGAAATTATATCACAAAGTTCTAGAAATCCCACCTTTCTTTCCTTTCAGACAGTCGGATCTTGTTCTGGTAGCCTGTCCAGTTCATCTGAGCAGTGAGCCACATGCTGCTCCATTTAATCATTTGGAAGGCTGCCACTTTCACATTGTGTTTCTTTTAGCATTGCAGACACTCTGAACAGCAGTAGTTTCTGTCCTTGGGGCTATAGGTACCCAGGGCCCCAAACCAATGGGTGGCCTACTGTGCCAAATTGGGTGGATCGGTTAGAGCAGTGAGAACAGAGTGACTGTATAGATGTAACATCAGGAAGGTGACTCAGGTACCCAAAGAGGCAATCACCACCTCTTTCACATTTATTAAACAAAGGTCAGTGATTAACTATTGGTGCCTTCTGACGTCTTCAGAGCATGGGGCCCAGAGGCCTGTTCAGGAGCCATCTGACTAAATGGATGTTACCCAAAAGGAAACAGGGTCCTGAGGCAGGTGTCATCCCATACAGACTCTGATGTCTTCTTTAAATGTCTTCTTCTACCAACAGCAGATGAAAATACAAGATTAAATGTGGAGCGATTGGACAGCTTGGGGAGAGCTTCTCTGCTTCAGACTCTGCCAAGGCTCCTGGGGGCACAAACTGAGGACAGTCCCAGCAAAGCAGGTAAAGCTCTCCCACGCAGTTTACACATAGAGATGTTCCAAGGTACAAAATGCCAAGGGTCCCTTCTGAAAATTCAGCTGCTTTGAGCAGCAAAAAATAAGAAACATCTTGCAATATGAATCTGCCTCAAGAGTGCACATTGTCAAAGCAGCTGAAGGTCACTGTCTGCAGAGAACCCAAACTCCACCAGCAGGAACATGTTAAGTCGGGGGAGGGGATGGAAGAATCAAAGAACCATCAGGTACAATCCCATTAAGAACTCATTAACAGTGAAAGGAAGTTGCAGCCCTCTAAGTTAGTGAGAGTCTGAAAAAAAATCTGTTGAACTTCATACTGCTGTTGAGTAGCTGATGATGACTAGGGGGCAAGGAACTCCTCTAGGCAAGACAGGAACTTGGTCTGGGAGTGGTTAACTGGGCCTTGCAAATGTCAATTTGTTGAACTGCACCAGCATTTTCAGAAAATGCAGAATCCACAGCCATAAATGCATGATACAATGACTTATGCGGGAGAGAGGGTCCTTAGAAGTAAGATTAAGTAAAGGGCTGCAGCCCCACTACCATAGACCCCTCAGGAATAATGTGCTATGACAAGGACTGACCCTACATCAGAAGGGACAGTTGGTATTTGATTCCTAACTTCCGTTTTACCTCTGTGGGTTATATTTTGGCAATCAGAAGTGACATGGGTAGTGTCTCCATTTCTAAATTAAGAAGCATTTCACACTTGTTTTTCCAGGTCTCAGCCCCAGCAGCTACAATCCAAGGGAAAATGTGAAAGAGGTAAGTGAATGACTAGCTATTGTCAAAATAAGAAACTGGACACCCACATTTTAGATTAAGGAGAAGTGGCTAATAAAAGACCCTTTAAAGATCCATTTAACTTAAAAATAGTTTAGATCAAAGTATGACCCATCTTTCTGGAGCAGAAAAAGGATGTTGGAAGATGACAGAAATCTGCTAATTTGCATAATTTTAAAAATATTTTCAAGGCTGTAGTAACACAGATTTGGCAGAAATTGAGAGCATTTCAGCATAATTTTAAAATTCCAGCCCTCTTCTGAAAAACTGCCTTCTAAATAAAAGGTTAGTTCCAGCCTCCACAGGCCTGGCTAAAGAGTGTATATGGATATCGGTGAGATTCAATAAGGATTCCAGGTATGTCACTTTTCCCACGGCAATGTGTACAACATTAGCACAATGATAATGGGCTAATTGATAATACAAAATCATTAATATATACCATATATTGATCCTTTAAAGATTAAGGCAGAGAATTTGATTAGCATTTTGGATCACAGATGCATATTGGGCTGGCTGTCTCTCTGAGGTAGTCAGAATATGGGGCCACAGGGCCCGGTCAGAGATCGCAGAGGGACTGCATCTCATTGTAAGCATTTTTCAGAGAATTAATCCGATTTCCCCCTCACTAACCTGCATAACGTTGCTTGATTTTAGGCTTTCTATGGAAGTCACCCTCAAATTGCTTTGCTGAGCCGCCTGCTGGCCAAGGACAGGAAACAGAATAAAAAACGTGGGAACCTCTCTGAGTGCTTCTGGAAATACTGTGTGTAACCTGGGGTGGTGGGGGTGGGAGGACAAACTCTTTCCTGAGCCTAGCTGCTTAATTTATAAAGATGTTAATAACTGTCCTTGAAACATGTACATAGATTTGCTTGTTTTAACATGAGGAGAATAAAGAAATGTGAAGCTGACTCTTAACTCTACATTCCATGCTGTTTGGAGATTAATAAATCGTCTATGTTTTGCAAATAACCTGTGAGCAATGAGTTATTTTCCTTCAGAGATTCCATCCCTCTTGGGTACTAAGTCATGGGGCAAAAAGGGGAAAACAGACAGATAGTGAAAGACCAGTCTGGGAAATTAGGAATTCTATAGGATTGTCTCTCTAAGTGGAGGGCTGGATGAACCAGCACTACGCCACACTAATTTGCACAGTCTTTCATACACATTGTATCTCCAAATGTGTTAATATAGTAACAGATCAGTAATAGAAAAGAGAGATAATAATGATATGGATCACCCCCAAGAGGAATCACCTGAGGGGAGCAGACTACCAGAAGTGGTGGGGATGGGAGAGAGCTGAGGAGAACTGATGAAAAGGTGGGGGAAATGGGAGCCTGACCTAATGCATATTAGAAAACAGAGCAATTTCTTACAGCAGGCAATTGCTTTGCCTTGCAGGCCTCTGCTTTCACTCACCCAGCACACACTCTAATCTCTGCCCAGCACACTAAGGATGTAAGGGGCATTCACTGGAGAGAAGTATTAGGATGGGGCCTGACATTTATGCAGCCTCATTTCAGTTCTGGCTCTGCTGGATTTTGTATAACACAATAGCTGACTTGCATAAGACCCAACCAACACCACTGGACAGCAGCCTCTCCCACCCCCCCTCACCCCCCTCTCTATTCTGCCGATTACAGAAGGGCTGGAGAGGCTGTGTCTGTGGACACAACCAGCCTTGGCAGTGGCAGGATTCACTGAATTACAAGGGTGGTTCTCCAACTGTCACAGCAGGGAAGACTGTTAGCAAAAGATCCTCTAGAGAACTGCTCCATGCGTTTGTCTTCTTATAATGCTTGTCACCTGTGTCAGGTGTTATATAGAGAAAAGTAGTGTTCAAACCCCAAGGTGAGAAGAAGTTACTCACCTTGTGCAATAACAATGGTTCTTTGCGATGTGTCTCTCGATGGGTGCTCCACTGTAGGTGTGCGTGCGTCTCTCCGCTGCTGATCAGAGAACTTTGGTAGCAGTGTCTGTTATGCCCACACATGCTCTCTCTCCTCATGCCCTGCCACAAGGCTAGCCAGAGCACACAGGCTAACCCCCCTCAGTTTCTTCTCTACTGCAGAGTCATTGACAAGAATCTGGAAGTAAAGGGGAGGAGGGTGGGTTGTGGAACACTCATGGGGGAAACATCTTAAAAAAACCATTGTTACTGCACAAGGTGATTAACAACGACTACTTCTTCAAGTAGTGTCCTCATGGGTGCTCCATTGTGTGACTCCCAAGCAGTAACCCTAGAGGAGGAGATAGGAAGGTGAAATGGATGGAATATCCATTGTGAACAACTTCCAGGACTCATCGTTCTGACGTTATGCATTCCCAGGTGTTGCGGAACTTTGCAAGGCAGTAGCCAAATGCATAGGAAGAGGTGGTCAGCTATAGTGGTTGGGGGGAGTGGTCTGTCGATGCTTCAAATACGTCAGAATTGGTGCTTGGAGATGGGCCAGATGGTTTTTGCCTAGGAAATTTAGATTTCTTCCTCTGAGGTTTACAATAGTGCTGTGTAAGGTGATAGGAGGTGAGTGGTTTGTGTTGGGGCTGCAGACCAAATTTTCTCTTTTGTCCAGGTGTATAGATCCCAACGAGTGGCAAGCAGCCCGAGAGTCTTTTAGGATCTGAAGAGAGGCATCCATCTTCACTACAAAAGCTTGGTGCCTTCAAAGGGAAGGTCTTCGACAGTCAACTGCACCTCTTTAGGGAAGCCTCAAAGGTGTAACCATCATGCACATTGCATAACCATCCCTGTGGAGATGGACCAGGCCACTGTGTCAGCTGCATTTAGGGAAGACTGTAGCGCTGTCTTGGCTAATAGCTGTCCCTCCTGGATGATTTGAACTGTCCATGCTGTGACGTGGGAAGCTGAGCACTAAAGTTTCTAAGTTTCGAATAGTTGACAGAGTCATATTTCAGAGTTAAGGGTTTGATAGTTAGTGATTCGAAACTGTAGCATACCCGAAGAATAGGCTTTCCAACCAAATAGGTCCAAATGTTTCCAATCTGTCATAGGGAGTGAACCTCATTTGGCGTTGATGGCCCCAAAGCTCCTAGCTCTCCATTGCCCTGCATATAAAATGTGAACAGCCACTGCTCCCATCTCCCACCAGAGCTCATTTCACATCTGCTCCTCAGGCTTATGACACACATCTCAATAGATCTTTGGGCTTTTCCTTTCATAATAATTGCTGTGCCTCAGTCCAGGCTACCGTCTGCCTGAAATGACTTTCACAAAGTTATCTTGTCCATCTATCCTCTACCCTTGCCTCATTTAATTCACTCCCTTGGGAGCACTGTGTTCAAAAACCACATTAAAATAACTCTTGGGGCTAATAAAACATGTCCCTGCCTCCCTCCAGATCACTATATTTATGTATTAAGAAAAGGAAGACTTGTGGCACCTTAGAGACTAACTAATTTATTTGAGCATAAGCTTTCGTGCGCTACAGCTCACTTCATCGGATGCATGAAGCATTTATGTATTGTATCCTTCCCCTTCATCTCACTAAGCTCTTTGGGAAGATTCTGGCTCTGGTCTGGAGAGTGCCTAACATTTCGGTAGATCTGCAATACAAACAATAAATAATCCTATTGATGTGCTGCACAGGGCTGCATTTCCGCAGCCCTCCTGGGCAGAGTTTGTGAAGTGCCCTGAAGTGAACCTTGAGGATGAAAAGTGCTATATAATCTTATTAGTAAACAGGACGAGCACTGCAGACCTCAGGCCCTTCCTTAAGGCAGGAATTATCCCACAGAAAAACCCCACTGGAGCTCTGCTATGGTTTCTCCTGTAGTATCCAAACTGAGCCCACTAGGATGAAAGTTAGCTTTGACCTTCAGCACCTTGATACTGCAGATTCAATATGCAGGTTTTGTGCATTAAGGCATGTCTTGACACCTGCCATTGAATTAGGAAGAAGGGGCCACTGTTCAGAACACTTAGGACCAAACTATGGTAGTGTCCCAGAGACATATCTTGTTCCATTACAGCCAGTGAGGTTTCTTGTACAATTTATTTGCATGTTAGTACCCAGAATGCTTTTTGCAGCTGAAAGCTATTTCTTGGCAGTGCTTGTGTCTAACTGTGTCTTCAGAGCACAAAGTCTGAGTTGCTTTTGGGTGTGTGCACTGTGGGATCTGCCTGTGAGTCACATGAGCTCTGTAAGTCCCATGGAAAGATTTCAGGGAGCCCTGCCTTCTTTAGTAGATGCTTCGTATAAAAGGCACAAATAGAACTCCAGTAAATCTTGAGTTAAAGCTACAGCTAGCAGGGATATATGTTACATTGATTTCATTGATGTACATCATAAATCTCTGACTAGGTTGCTTAAAATGCAGCCTACAGGTCAAACAAATCTTGTTCACTTTTCATGACGCTTAAGACAGATGGAACCAGCTACAGCAATGAAGAATGTACTTACAAATGTTGAGCAGCTGGATGTACAATGCAGCCATCTTAAATCTTTTGGACAGAGTAGAAATTAGTCTATCTGACAGAGTTTGGCAAAACAGAGTTCATTCATGAAACCTCGCATTTCCTGCCACTTCATAAGTCAAATATTGTGTCCTTCAAAGGATGCAGGATAAGCGAAGTGACAGGATTTTAAAGCTTGTGATATTGGCACAAATATCCAGTGCTTCACTCAGGGCCCTGGCCCCTGCAGTAGGAAATTATATCCTTCCCTATTCAGTTCTGTAGACCAGTCCTGCCCTTGAGGATTTCCCCACAGCACAGATTATTAGGATAGGAATTAAAAGCCTCATGGCTGTATTCCATCAATTGCCTGCCAAAGCAATAGGAGAGAGTTTCAGCTGTGAGCTGGAGCATGGAACTACTGGAGAGAGGCTGCTGTCGAAAGGCGTATAGTGTTGTCAGATTGATAATAAAGAAGTTGCAGCAATTCACCAGCAAATACAAACCTATAGTATCATACTGTGTATCTTCCAAGCTTGGTCACCATTAATAACTAATCATTAATAATTTGTCAATAATCAACCAATTGATTGATAACCAATCATTTATACAAATTATAACCGACTATATGTTGCGTGAGGGGTTCTCTCGACTCTGGATTAGTTTAACAACAACAAACCTTGGAGAAGTAAGTTTTGGTTGGATTTACTGATTAACAGTTAAAAGAAAAGAAGTACTTGTGGCACCTTAGGGTATGTCTACACTACAAAATTAGGTCAAATTTATAGAAGTCGGTTTTTTAGATATCGTTTTTATATATTCGATTGTGTGTGTCCCCACAGAAAATGCTCTAAGTGCATTAACTCGGCGTAGTGCTTCCACCATACCGAGGCAAGCGTCGACTTCCGGAGTGTTGCACTGTGGGTAGCTATCCCACAGTTCCCGCAGTCTCCACTGCCCATTGGAATTCTGGGTTGAGATCCCAGTGCCTGATGGGGTAAAAAACATTGTCTCGGGTGGTTCTGTGTACATATAATCAGGCCCTCCCGCCCGCTGTGAAAGCAATGGCAGACAATCGTTTCGTGCCTTTTTTCCTGAGTTACCTGTGAGACGCCATACCATGGTAAGCATGGAGCCCGCTCAGCTCACGGTCACCGTATGTCTGCTGGGTGCTCGCAGACGTGGTACTGCATTACTACACAGCAGCAGCAACCCATTGCCTTGTGGCAGCAGATGGTGCAATAGGACTGGTAGCCATCATTGTCGTGTCCGAGGTGCTCCTGGTCGCCTCTGTAAGGTCGATCAGGAGTGCCTGGGCAGACACGGGCGCAGGGACTAAATTAGGAGTGACTCGACCAGGTCATTCTCTTTAGTCCTGCAGTCAGTCCTATTGAACCATCTTTTGGTGAGCAGGCAGGTGATTTGGATGGCTAGCAGTCCTATTGCACCATCTTCTGCCGAGCAGCCATGAGATGTAGATGGCTTGCAGTCCTGCACTGTCTGCTGCCAGCCAAAGATGTAAAAGATAGATGGAGCGGATCAAAACAAGAAATAGAAAAGAAATAAACTAGATTTGATTTGTACTCATTTGCTTCCCCTCCCCCCCCCACCTAGGGGACTCATTCCTCTAGGTCACACTGCAGTCACTCACAGAGAAGGTGCAGCGAGGTAAATCTAGCCATGTATCAATCAGAGGCCAGACAAACCTGCTTGTTCCAATAAGAACAATTACTTAGGTGCACCATTTCTTATTGGAACCCTCCGTGAAGTCCTGCCTGAAATACTCCTTGATGTAAAGCCACCCCCTTTGTTGATTTTAATTCCCTGTAAGCCATGTCGTCAGTTGCCCCTCTCTCCGTCAGAGCAAAGGCAGACAATCGTTCTGCGCCATTTTTCTGTGTGGACGCCATACCACAGCAAGCATGGAGGCCACTCAGCTCACTTTGGCAATTAGGAGCACATTAAACACCACGTGCATTATATGCAGCACCAGAACCTGGCAGAGCGATACCGGGCGAGTAGGCGACGTCAGCGCGGTGACGTGAGTGATGAGGACATGGACACAGACTTCTCTCAAAGCATGGGCCCTGCCAATGCAGGCATCATGGTGCTAATGGGGCAGGTTCATGCGGTGGAACGTTGATTCTGGGCTCGGGAAACAAGCACAGACTGCTGGGACCGCATAGTGTTGCAGGTCTGGGACGATTCCCAGTGGCTGCGAAACTTTCGCATGCGTAAGGGCATTTTCATGGAACTTTGTGACTTGCTTTCCCCTGCCCTAAAGTGCATGAATACCAAGATGAGAGCAGCCCTCACAGTTGAGAAGCGAGTGGCAATAGCCCTGTGGAAGCTTGCAACGCCAGACAGCTACCGGTCAGCTGGGAATCAATTTGGAGTGGGCAAATCTACTGTGGGGGCTGCTGTGATGCAAGTAGCCCACGCAATCAAAGATCTGCTGATATCAAGGGTAGTGAGTCTGGGAAATGTGCAGGTCATAGTGGATGGCTTTGCTGCAATGGGATTCCCTAACTGAAGTGGGGCCATAGACGGAATCCATATCCCTATCTTGGCACCGGAGCACCAAGCCGGCGAGTACATAAACCGCAAGGGGTACTTTTCAATAGTGCTGCAAGCTCTGGTGGATCACAAGGGATGTTTCACCAACATCAACGTGGGATGGCCGGGAAAGGTACACGACGCTTGCGTCTTCAGGAACTCTGGTCTGTTTCAAAAGCTGCAGGAAGGGACTTTATTTCCAGACCAGAAAATAACCGTTGGGGATGTTGAAATGCCTATAGTTATCCTTGGGGACCCAGCCTACCCCCTTCTTGCCATGGCTCATGAAGCCGTACACAGGCAGCCTGGACAGTAGTCAGGAGCTGTTCAACTACAAGTTGAGCAAGTGCAGAATGGTGGTAGAATGTGCATTTGGACGTTTAAAGGCGCGCTGGCGCAGTTTACTGACTCAGTTAGACCTCAGCAAAACCAATATTCCCACTGTTATTACTGCTTGCTGTGCGCTCCACAATATCTGTGAGAGCAGGGGGGAGACGTTTATGGCAGGGTGGGAGGTTGAGGCAAATCGCCTGGCTGCTGGTTATGCGCAGCCAGACACCAGGGCGGTTAGAAGAGCACAGGAGGGCGCAGTGTGCATCAGGAGAAGCTTTGAAAACCAGTTTCATGACTGGACAGGCTACGGTGTGAAAGTTCTGTTTGTTTCTCCTTGATGAATCATAGAATATCAGGGTTGGAAGGGACCTCAGGAGGTCATCTAGTCCAACCTCCTGCTCAAAGCAGGACCAATCCCCAATTAAATCATCCCAGCCAGGGCTTTGTCAAGCCTGACCTTAAAAACTTCTAAGGAAGGAGATTCTACCACCTCCCTAGGTAACGCATTCCAGTGTTTCACCACCCTCCTAGTGAAAAAGTTTTTCCTAATATCCAACCGAAATCTCCCCAACTGCAACTTGAGACCATTACTCCTTGTCCTGTCATCTTCTACCACTGAGAATAGTCTAGAACCATCCTCTTTGGAACCACCTCTCAGGTAGTTGAAAGCAGCTATCAAATTCCCCCTCATTCTTCTCTTCTGCAGACTAAACAATCCCAGTTCCCTCAGCCTCTCCTCATAAGTCATGTGTTCCAGACCCCTAATCATTTTTGTTGCCCTTCGCTGGACTCTCCCCAATTTATCCACATCCTTCTTGTAGCGTGGGGCCCAAAACTGGACACAGTACTCCAGATGAGGCCTCACCAATGTCGAATAGAGGGGAACGATCACGTCCCTCGATCTGCTCGCTATGCCCCTACTTATACATCCCAAAATGCCATTGGCCTTCTTGGCAACAAGGGCACACTGCTGACTCATATCCAGCTTCTCGTCCACTGTAACCCCTAGGTCCTTTTCCGCAGAACTGCTGCCTTGCCATTCGGTCCCTAGTCTGTAGCTGTGCATTGGGTTCTTCCGTCCTAAGTGCAGGACCCTGCATTTATCCTTATTGAACCTCATCAGGTTTCTTTTGGCCCAATCCTCCAATTTGTCCAGGTCCCTCTGTATCCTATCTCTGCCCCTCCAATGTATCTACCACTCCTCCCAGTTTAGTATCATCCGCAAATTTGCTAAGAGTGCAATCCATACCATCCTCCAGATCATTTAAACCCCCCTCCCCTTGGTTCACTCTACTTCCCTGTAAGCTAACCACCCTCCCCTCCTCCCTTCGATCACCGCTTGCAGAGGCAATAAAGTCATTGTTGCTTCACATTCATGCATTCTTTATTCATTCATCACATAAATAGGTGGATGACTACCAAGGTAGCCCAGGAGGGGTGGTGGTGGAGGGAAGGACAAGGCCACACAGCACTTTAAAAGTTTAAAACTTATTGAATGCCAGCCTTCTGTTTTTTGGGCAATCCTCTGGGGTGGAGTGGCTGGGTGGCCGGAGGCCCCACCACCGCGTTCTTGGGCATCTGGGTGAGGAGGCTATGGAACTTGGGGAGGAGGGTGGTTGGTTACACAGGGGCTGTAGCGGCAGTCTGTGCTCCAGCTGCCTTTGCTGCAGCTCAGCCATACACTGGAGCATATTGGTTTGATCCTCCAGCAGCCTCAGCATTGAATCCTGCCTCCTCATCACGCTGCCACCATATTTGAGCTTCAGCCCTGTCTTCAGCCCACTACTTACTCTCTTCAGCCCGCCACCTCTCCTCCCGGTCATTTTGTGCTTTCCTGCACTCTGACATTGTCTGCCTCCACGCATTCGTCTGTGCTCTGTCAGTGTGGGAGGACAGCATGAGCTCAGAGAACATTTAATCACAAGTGCGTTTTTTTAAATACCACTGTCCCTTTTTTTTTTTTCTCCATCAGCTGCATGTGTTTCAATGATCACAGGATCTTCTCCTTTCCAGAGGCTAGTGAAGATTAGAAAGAGAAAAAGACATTTTATAGAACAATGGGTACACTCTTTCATGGTAAACCTTGCTGTTAACATTACATACATAGCACATGTGCTTTCGTTACAAGGTCGCATTTTCCCTCCCCCCCCGGCGTGGCTAGCCCCTCCCTCCGCCCCATGACTAACAGCGGGGAACATTTCTGTTCAGCCACAGGCAAACAGCCCAGCAGGAACGGGCTCCTCTGAGTGTCCCCTGAAGAAAAGCACCCTATTTCAACCAGGTGACCATGAATGATATCACTCTCCTGAGGATAACACAGAGAGATAAAGAATGGATGTTGTTTGAATGCCAGCAAACATACACTGCAATTTTGTTGTACAATGATTCCTGAGTACGTGCTACTGGCCTGGAGTGGTAAAGTGTCCTACCATGGAGGACGCAATAAGGCTGCCCTCCCCTGAAACCTTTTGCAAAGGCTTTGGGAGTACATCCACGAGAGCCGCGAATGCCAGGGCAAATTAATCATTACACATGCTTGCTTTTAAACTATGTATAGTATTTAAAAGGTACACTCACCAGAGGTCCCTTCTCCGCCTGCCGGGTCCGGGAGGCAGCCTTGGGTGGGTTCGGGGAGTACTGGCTCCAGGTCCAGGGTGAGAAACAGTTCCTGGCTGTCGGGAAAACCGGTTTCTCCAATTGCTTGCTGTGAGCTATCTTCCTCATCCCCAAAACCTGCCTCCGTGTTGCCTCCATCTCCATTGGAGGAGTCAAACAACACGGCTGGGATAGTGGTGGCTGAACCCCCTAAAATGGCATGCAGCTCATCATAGAAGAGGCATGCTTGGGGCTCTGACCCGGAGCGGCCGTTTGCCTCTCTGGTTTTCTGGTAGTCTTGCCTCAGCTCCTTAAGTTTCACGTGGCACTGCTTCGGGTCCCTGTTATGGCCTCTGTCCTTCATGCCCTGCGAGCTTTTGACAAACGTTTTGGCATTTTGAAAACTAGAACGGAGGAGTTCTGATAGCACGGATTCCTCTCCCCATACAGGGATCAGATCCCGTACCTCTCGTTCAGTCCGTGCTGGAGCTCTTTTGCAATTCTGGGACTCCATCATGCTCACCTCTGCTGATGAGCTCTGCATGGTCACCTGCAGCTTGCCACGCTGGCCAAACAGGAAACTGAAATTCAAAAGTTAGCGGGCCTTTTCCTGTCTACCTGGCCAGTGCATCTGAGTTGAGAGTGCTGTCCAGAGTGGTCACAATGGAGCACTCTGGGATAGCTCCTGGAGGCCAATACCGTCTAATTGTGTCCACAGTACCACAAATTCGACCCGGCAAGGCCGATTCAAGCGCTAATCCACTTGTCAGGGGTGGAGTAAGGAAATCGATTTTAAGAGCCCTTTAAGTAGAAAAAAAGGGCTTCATCATGTGGATGGCTGCAGGTTTACATCGATTTAACGCTGCTAAATTTGACCTAAACTCCTAGTGTAGACCAGGGCTTAGAGACTAACAAATTTATTTGAGCATAAGCTTTTGTGAGCTACAGCTCACTTCATCAGATGCATTCAGTGCGGAGATTTATATACATAGAGAACATGAAACAATGGGTGTTACCATACACACCGTAACAAGAGAGTGATCGCTTAAAGTGAGCTATTACCAGCAGGAGAGCGGGGGGTGGGGGGAACCTTTTGTAGTGATAATCAAGGTGGGCCATTTCCAGCAGTTGACAAGAACTTCTGAGGAACAGTGGGGGGTGGAGGGGGGGAATGAACATGGGAAAATAGTTTTACCTCGTGTAATGACCCATCCACTCCCAGGCTCTATTCAAGCCTAAGTTAATTGTATCCAGTTTGCAAATTAATTCCAATTCAGCAGTCTCTCATTGGAGTCTGTTTTTGAAGTTTTGTTGTTGAAGAATTGCAACTTTTAGGTCTGTAATCGAGTGACCAAAGAGATTGAAGTGTTCTCCAACTGATTTTTGAATGTTATAATTCTTGACGTCTGATTTGCGTCCATTAATTTTTTTACGTAGAGACTGTCCAGTTTGACCAATGTACATGGCAGAGGGGCATTGCTGGCACATGATGGCATAGATCACATTGGTAGATGTGCAGGTGAACAAGCCTCTGATAGTGTGGCTGATGTGATTAGGCCCTATGATGGTGTCCCCTGAATAGATATGTGGGCACAGTTGGCAACGGGCTTTGTTGCAAGGATAAGTTCCTGGGTTAGTGGTTCTGTTGTGTGGTCTGTGGTTGCTGATGAGTATTTGCTTCAGGTTGGGGGGGGCTGTCTGTAAGCAAGGACTGGCCTGTCTCCCAAGATCTGAGAGAGCGATGGGTCGTCCTTCAGGATAGGTTGTAGATCCTTGATAATATGTTGGAGAGGTTTTAGTTGGGGGCTGAAGGTGACGGCTAGTGGTGTTCTGTTATTTTCTTTGTTGGGCCTGTCCTGTAGTAGGCGACTTCTGGGTACTCTTCTGGCTCTGTCCATCTGTTTCTTCACTTCAGCACGTGGGTACTGTAGTTGTAAGAACGCTTGACAGAGATCTTGTAGGTCTTTGTCTCTGCCTGAGGGGTTGGAGCAAATGCGGTTGTATCGTAGAGCTTGGCTGTAGACAATGGATCGTGTGGTGTGGTCTGGATGAAAGCTGGAGGCATGTAGGGTAGGAATAGCGGTCAGTAGGTTTCCGGTATAGGGTGGTGTTTATGTGACCATTGCTTATTAGCACCGTAGTGTCCAGGAAGAGGATCTCTTGTGCGGACTGGTCCAGGCTGAGGTTGATGGTGGGATGGAAATTGTTGAAATCATGGTGGAATTCCTCAAGGGCTTCTTTTCCATGGGTCCAGATGATGAAGATGTCATCAATATAGCGCAAGTAGAGTAGGGGCATTAGGGGACGAGAGCTGAGGAAGCGTTGTTCTAAGTCAGCCATAAAAATGTTGGCATACTGTGGGGCCATGCGGGTACCCATAGCAGTGCCGCTGATTTGAAGGTATACATTGTCCCCAAATGTGAAATAGTTATGGGTGAGGACAAAGTCACAAAGTTCAGCCACTAGGTTTGCCGTGACATTATCGGGGATACTGTTTCTGACGGCTTGTAGTCCATCCTTGTGTGGAATGTTGGTGTAGAGGGCTTCTACATCCATAGTGGCCAGGATGGTGTTTTCAGGAAGATCACCCATAGATTGTAGTTTCCTCAGGAAGTCAGTGGTGTCTCGAAGATAGCTGGGAGTGCTGGTTAGGGCCTGAGGAGGGAGTCTACATAGCCAGACAATCCTGCTGTCAGGGTGCCAATGCCTGAGATGATGGGGCGCCCAGGATTTCCAGGTTTATGGATCTTGGGTAGCAGATAGAATACCCCAGGTCAGGGTTCCAGGTGTGTGTCTGTGTGGATTTGTTCTTGTGCTTTTTCAGGGAGTTCCTTGAGCAAATGCTATAGTTTCTTTTGGTAACCCTCAGTGGGATCAGAGGGTAATGGCTTGTAGACAGTGGTGTTGGAGAGCTGCCGAGCAGCCTCTTGTTCATATTCTGACCTATTCATGATGATAACAGCACCTCCTTTGTCAGCCCTTTTTGATTATGATGTCAAAGTTGGTTCTTTGGCTGTGGATGGCATTGTGTTCTGCACGGCTGTGGTTATGGGGCAAGTGATGCTGCTTTTCCACAATTTCAGCCCGTGCATGTCGGCGGAAGCACTCTATGTAGAAGTCCAGTCTGCTGTTTCGACCTTCAGGAGGAATCCACCTAGAATCCTTCTTTTTGTAGTGTTGGTAGGAAGGTCTCTGTGGATTAGTATGTTGTTCAGAGGTGTGTTGGAAATATTCCTTGAGTCGGAAACGTCGAAAATAGGATTCTAGGTCACCACAGAACTGTATCATGTTCATGGGGGTGGAGGGGCAGAAGGAGAGGCCCCGAGATAGCCCAGCAGAAGAATCTGTCCTAAGAGTACAGTTGGATAGATTAACAATATTGCTGGGTGGGTTAAGGGAACCACTGTTGTGGCCCCTTGTGGCATGTAGTAGTTTAGACAGTTGAGTGTCCTTTTTCTTTTGTAGAGAAGCAAAGTGTGTGTTGTAAATGGCTTGTCTAGTTTTAGTAAAGTCCAGCCACGAGGAAGTGTGTGTGGAAGGTTGGTTTTTTATGAGAGTATCCAGTTTTGAGAGCTCATTCTTAATCTTTCCCTGTTTGCTGTAGAGGATGTTGATCAGGTGGTTCCGCAGCTTCTTTGAGAGCGTGTGGCACAAGCTATCAGCAGAGTCTGTGTGGTATGTAGATTGTAATGGATTTTTTACCTTCAGTCCTTTTGGTATGATGTCCATCTGTTTGCATTTGGAAAGGAAGATGATGTCCGTCTGTATCTGTACGAGTTTTTTCATGAAGTTGATAGACACTACCACACTATCAGAGGCTCGTTCACCTGCACATCTACCAATGTGATCTGCGCCATCATGTGCCAGCAATGCCCCTCTGCCATGTACATTGGTCAAACTGGACAGTCTCTACGTAAAAGAATAAATGGACACAAATCAGATGTCAAGAATTATAACATTCATAAACCAGTCGGAGAACACTTCAATCTCTCTGGTCACGCGATTACAGACATGAAAGTTGCGATACTACAACAAAAAAACTTCAAATCCAGACTCCAGCGAGAGACTGTTGAATTGGCATTCATTTGCAAATTGGATACAATTAACTTAGGCTTGAATAGAGACTGGGAGTGGTTGAGTCATTATACAAAGTAAAACTATTTCCCCTTGTTTATTCCTCCTCCCCCCCACTGTTCCTCAGACGTTCTTGTTAACTCCTGGAAATGTGCTGGAAATAGCCCACCTTGATTATCACTTCAAAAGGTTTTCTCTCCCCCTACCCCACCCTCCTGCTGGTAATAGCTCATCTTAAATGATCACTCTCTTTACAGTGTGTATGATAAACACCCATTTTTTCATGGTCTATGTATATATAAATCTCCTCACTGTATTTTCCAGTTTATGCATCCGATGAAGTGAGCTGTAGCTCAGGAAAGCTTATGCTCAAATTGGTTAGTCTCTAAGGTGCCACAAGTACTCCTTTTCTTTTTACAGTATACAAAAGAGACACATGCAGGATTCAAGAGACTAATGCATAGAATTGTAAGACTGGAAGGGACCCTGAGAGGTCTTCTAGCCCAGTTACCTGCACTGAGGCAGGACTAAGTATTACCTAGACCATCCATGACAGGTGTTTGTCTAACTTGCTTTTAAAAATTGCCAATGATGGTGATTTCACAATCTCCCTAGGCAATTTATTTCAGTGCTTAACTACTCTGACAGTTAGGAATTTTTTCCTAATGTCCAACCTAAACTTCCCTTGCTGTAATTTAAGTCTGTTGCATATTGTCCAAACTCAATATTTAAACCCCAACATGGGCGTTGGGGATTTCAGTTGCATAGGAGTCACCATAAAGAACATCTGATCTTTATTATTTATTGCAAAGGACAATAAATCATATTTTGGCACAGGAGGGGCACTTTTTTTAAGCAAGACATTACATGTGAACCCAATATTGACACTAATAGGAGCAGTGTACGCGACTCATCTGTCCAAACACAGACCTGTTAATAGGATCGTATTTCAAATCAAATTAGCAATGTTATACATTACACAATTACATGGGGGCTAATTCATGACTTGATAAAAAATTAGGACTACTGCTCATGGACATAAGCTGATCACCAGCTGGGTTGGGAAATTTTTTCTCTACTCCAAGATATACAATTGCATAAGTACCGATATGCATTATTTTGGGGAGAATATAAGGAGGGTGAAGATTCACCTCTCTTAGAAGCATCTGGGATAGATCACTGTTGTAGGTTGGATACCAGCTTAGAACTGCATGGGCAACTGCCTACCAGGTACAAAGGTTGGGGATCTCTCAAGACATCTAGGACATGCATATGTGCAGTGCTGGGGAGGCGCTGGTGATCATGGTACACATGGGTACCAGTGACATCGGGAAAGGCAGAAGAGAGGTTCTGGAGGCCAAATTTAGGCTTCTAGGTAAGAGATTGAAGTCCGGCACCTCCTTGTAGCATTCTCTGAAAAGACAACTGATACAAAATGAAACAAACAAACCCAAACCAACCTGAAAATAACCTTAGACTGAACAAACAAACAAAAATCCATTCATTTCAAGTCAAACTAAACATTTTGTTTAACTTGAAACTTATTTTTGGTTTGGTTAAGAACAGTAAGAAAGGTCCATCTAGCCTAGTATCCTGTCTTCTGACAGTAGCCAATGCCAGGTTCTTCAGAGGGAATGACCAGAACAGGTAATCATCAAGTGATCTATCCCTGTCGCCCATTCCTAGCTTCTGGCAAAACAGAGGCTAGGGACACCATCCCTGCCCATCCTGGCTAATAGCCATTGATGGACCTATCCTCTATGAGAGGTTTGGTGAGAAAAACTGAGGTCCATTTTCAGTTCACACTGAACAAAGTGTTGTTTGGCTTTTTCTGTTTGGCCCCAAACCAAAAAATCTGTTATGCGCAATCACCCAGCTCTGTATATAATACACTGCCCACAGTATCCTCTTTCCTTGTAGCCCAGGGGGTCAGGTTGGTGGTGTTACATACTCCTTTCCTTTGAAACCCACTCCTCTTCCTCCTCCCTGGACCAGTGAACTACAGAGTTCCCCCATCCTCCAAAACCATTCTCAGCCCTGGGAGCTACACAGTCCCACCCACACCAAACACCTCTTCTCTCCCTTCCCTGTATCCGGATTATACAGGCCCCTAACCCAGAGGGGTGGGGGTGATACAGTCTTAACATTTCCCCTACCCCAAAAGAGTGTTATAGAGCCCCCCCCCCCCCGCTTCCACCTAGGAATGGGAGGAGGGGTTATAGAACCCCCCCAACCCCTCAGATCCACCCCATCCCGGGGCGGTTATAGATTCCCCCCAAACACTCACCTGCACCCCAGTCTGGAGGGAGGTTATAGAGCCCCCCAATCCCTCACCTCCGCCCCAGCTCATAGGAAGGGTTATAGAGCCCCCCGAGACTGGTGAGTTACAGCCCCCATCCCGGGGCTGCGGGACGGCCCTTGCCCTCAGCCCGGCGGCTCTGTAGCGATAGTCCCCAGAGCTCGGACCCTGACCATCACTCCCCGGGCT
Source organism: Natator depressus (assembly GCF_965152275.1). NCBI lineage: Eukaryota > Metazoa > Chordata > Testudines > Cheloniidae > Natator > Natator depressus. Next base: position 23,345,022 of record NC_134251.1, on the reverse strand, counting down.
CGAGCCGCCAGCGGGGTCTCCCCCCGTCCCTGGGGGCCTCGCGCTGCCTCCGCCCGGCCACCCTCACACATCCCAAGGCCACAGGCCCCGCCCCCCAGAGGATTCGGGGGGCCTGGGGTCCTTCCGCCCCGGGCCTTCAGGGCACTTCGCCGGAGGCATGGAGCGGAAGGACCCCCGCCGCTGGAAAAAAAACTCTCGTGGGGCCGCCACAGGGCCCAGGGCAAATTGTCGCACTGCCCCGCCCCCCCCTCGGGGCCCCGGGCCAGCAGCCCCGCGCCCTCACAGGCGACACGAGAAGGGGCGGGGCCTGGCAGACTCCATTGGGCAGTGCGGGGGAGCGGCTGCCAAGGAGACCCGCCCCCAATGCCCTTAGGGGCTAGAACTGGCACCTACGGGCTGGGGCTCGAGCAGCCGACTCAGCGCCCAGCGCCCCCATCACCCGGGGCGGGGATCCGGGGCGAGAGCCTGGCCCAGCTCGGCAACCGCCCTTGACCCACTCTGCTCTCAACGCCCGCCCTGCCGGAGGCGCAGCCGCCCCCGCCACAGCGCAAGGCAGCAGCGACCTTTCTTCCTACCCCCCCTGCCCCCCCCCCACACACGCAGAGGAACAGGAGGAAGTTTCAAAAGCCACTTTATTAAACGTTACAAAGGCCTCTTTCCCAGTACAGTGCAGGGACACGCCCTCCTGATGACACACACTTTCAGAGGTTTCTAAGTGTAGGAACTAGTACATAGAGTTGATATTTCTTTAAAAGCTGCAGCATAAAAAATAGTAAACAGTTTCTTAATTGTGAGTAAGAAAGATTTCAGTTTGTACAAGTAGCTTTGTTACTGGTCCATGGTACATTTATACAGTAATTTCTAAGAGACTTTGTACATTTAAAGAAGTCACTGCAGTGATCCTTGCACTTCATCCTCAAACAGGCAAGGCCTTAGATAGTTAATTATAAGCCAACAGAGCAACTTTCCACAACACTCACTACCAAAAAAACCAAATCAAAAATACATTCTAAAGCATCTTGTACTTTGGGGGTAAAGAGGCCAATATTTCTCCCTTGGTGCTTAGAGGGCAGATCCACCTTTGGACATAGCCACCCTCTGAGTGCTCTGTCACATCTTTCTGGTATTTGTCCATCAAGAGTCTGGCTCATTTTTGTGTGATAACTCAACAGTCAAAGGAACATCCAACACTCAAAGAAGCAGGCTATGTCGATTAGGTTCGTGAATCAATTTCACGATGTAGCTACTTGCAAATCTACCCCAAAAAGTAAGGGAGGAAAAGAGACAAGAGAAAGGAAAAACTATACAGAGGAAGTAGAAACAAGGACTGGGAAGAAATTAGAAACAGACAGATTAGAGGGTACACAAAGTGGTGACTGGGTGGGTGAAGCACCAAGTTATTTCTTTCCCTCCTCATGGAGAGTAGTCACCCCTACCTAAAAAGTTTGGAGGGAAGAGGGAAGAGGCAACAGCATTTGTTACCAGCCTTTCCTGAAGTCCTAGGGGACTCACTCACTCTGAGGACAAGTTGAGAAGGAAGACAATTTGTGAAGTAATGCAAAGAGATTACATATAAATATATATAAAATTTTAAACTACATTTGGCACTGATTCTACACTGGAAACATCTTGCTGGCTTGCAGAGAAAAGTCTTCACTGAACTACTTTTTGGCAAAAGACAAAAACCCCAAACAAAACCAACTTTGGTAAGTGTCTACATTACAAACACTAAACATTTTTAAAGGTACTCTTTCAGATTAAACTGACACCAGAAAGTGACAGACTGTCTTTTGCAGAGAATGTAAACACCTTACATAGGGAAGTGTTTAATCACAATTACCACAAGGCAGCACTAACGGTTCAGTGCTCAAATCTTTAGAACTTCAATAATAGAATTTAACTGCATATTCATAAAACAGCAGTGAACGATAAGTAGTGTTTACAAGGGTGGCAGGCTCTTTCACAACTAGTCAGAAGGCATTAATGGAGTACGGCAAGGCAGGCAAAGTCTGTTAAAATGGCAGACGTGTTAAGAGTTTCTTCCAAGAAGGCATAAATTTAAGATCTGGTTTCCACCGCTTTAGTAGTGTCAGAAGAGCACCTTTAAATTGGGGCCTGGAGGAGACAGTGAAGAGAACAGATACGCAAACATACTCTTCCAATTTATCTAGAACGCAGTAGACAGCGGCAACAATACATTGCTTCTAGATTCTGAAATGCAAACACGAAATCCTCTTCACCAGCTCATACTCAAGATTACCAAGGCACTGTGCAAGTTTTGGGCTGTGCTTATTAGCATTTTAAAATCAGAAGTGTAACTTTTAAATAAAGGCACATTTCCTATAAACCAGAGAAAATTAACACATTACTAATCAAAATAATTTTGCTTTATATATCAGCAGGTGAGAGCTTGAGAATACAGCAGGTTTGAAGGAGAGAGATGGCTTCCGCTGGTTTGCATTTCTTCTTGTAACTCATGAGGACACATTCCAGACTACAACAGAAAAATAAGGATTGGAAAAGCGACAGTCCTCTTCCCTCCACATCAAAGAGGCATAAGACAATCCTGCAACTTAAAGTATTCAACAAAAGGAAATTCTAAATAATTTCCTGTGTTTGTTTTACCATAGTTTCATTCTTACATGGGATTGGCTTTTAAAATTTATGTACCAGGTATTTCTCACCTATGGTCAGAATTCTGTTTGTAGCATCACAATTAGTTAGAATATAAGGGTTGGAAGGGACCTCAGGAGGTCATCTAGTCCAACCCCCTGCTCAAAGCAGGGCCAATCCCCAATTTTTGCCCCATATCCCTAAATGGTCCCCTCAAGGATTGAACTCCCAACCCTGGGTTTAGCAAGCCAAAGCTCAAACCACTGAGCTATCCCTCCCCCACAAGTTGCTGTAGATTGTGTTACAAACAAGCCCAAAGGTGAGAAATGAATATGCTGTCAGAGCTTGAGAGTAAATGAATCCTGCTGGAAAGGTTTTTTTTTTTTTTTTTTTTTTTTTTTTAACAGCTACATCACAAATTCAAACCGCTGAACACCAAGCAGTGTAAATAGTTATAAGCTCCCTGGCTCTACTACAGCCAGAGTATGAATCCACAGCTTCCTTGCATGCACCAGAAACATCTCCACTTGCATTTGTATTTATAAGTTTGTTACCAGTTATAATAATGGGCTTGTGACTATTGTATACATAAGGGTACATCTGGCAACATTCAGAAGTTGGGACAAGTGAAAGCTGGATATCAAACAAGGGACCATGAATTTCTTTCCTCTTAAAACTTCTACTGCAATATACTTCTGTTTAAACAGCTTGTTCACTGGTGATGAATCCTTGAGAACTGCCTGTCCTTCTCCCCCAGGCTTCTGCTCCAGCAGGAAAACTAGTGCATGAAGTCAGGGGGGTTTCCTGCACTCAAGTGAGGCTAGGCAGATCAAGGCTCTTGCCTGGACTGAGTCTAAGGGCAGGGTTTTAAGTGCAGTGGCACTAGTGCAGCTGGGCTGCTGTAGCGTGTCAGTGAAGACAATACTACACTGATGGAAGAGTTTCTCCCATTGGCATAGTTATCCACCTCCATGAGAGGCGGTAGCTGTGTTGAAGGGAAAAGCTCTCCTGTCAACAATAGGGGTTAGGCTGGTATAACTGTGTTGCTCACGGGTGTGGATTTTTCACACCCCTGCACGACACTGATAACTATGTAAGTTTACAGTGTAGACCTGGCCTAACTACCTTGCTATCTAAGCACTATTGAGGATTGGAGGAGGAGGAGTCTTATATGAAGGTTCCCTACTTTTTTGTTGTTTGTTTTGCCTGACTTCTGGGCTGGAAGACAGCAAGGGGAGTCTGATTGGCTGGAGTATCCATTTTGGGACTAAGAAAAGGGTGTGACCCAATAGAAGAGGGACAGACTGCTTTGCAAGAAAAAGGTGACATAAGGATGTTGAACCTGGAGTCCAAAGGATTAATAAATGTAGAAATACTGTGAAAGATGAATGTGAGAAATGTGTATGTCCACAGCTCCTCTCATCTTAAGGTTCTCAAGGCACTTCATGTATTCTTTGGAAACCCCTGTGAGGTATGCATCATTATCCCCATTTTAAAGATTGAGAAACTGAGGCAAAGAACAGGTTTCAGAGTGGTAGCCGTGTTAGTCTGTATCAGCAAAAAGAATGGGGAGTACTTGTGGCACCTTAGAGACTAACCAATTTAATTTGAGCATAAGCTTTCGTGGCCTAAATTAGTTTATGATCAAATAAATTGGTTAGTCTCTAAGGTGCCACAAGTACTCCTCGTTCTTTCTGCTGAGGCAAAGAAGTGGTCAAGTGACCTGGTCAGGCTCACAGTCACTGGCAGAGCTGGGACTGGAACTCAAGAGTCCCAGTCTCTTGTGAAATCCCATTTCTGCTCAGTGCGCAAGAGCCTGAGATTCAACAGTTAAGGTTCCCACAGAAGCCATAATTTCACCACATTGCACAGATTATGTTCAAATATCAATTTAGCAGCATAAGTACTCTTTTGGACTCCTGCATATGTCAAGCATGCAATACGGCTAAGTTAGCGTTACTGTGTGAACCTTAACTTTTGAATATTATGACCTATGTATGAGCAGTCACACCCAGAGAGTGTTACATTAACTTTTTGCATTCGATTTAGTCGTATGCCCCACGTACGCTAGTCCTACTGACAAAATAGTGCTTTAGCTAAACACTTACCGATGATGATGATGATGATGATGAGAACAACTGCTATCAATATTGCCCACATCTGTTAAAAAAGCACATCATTTAGTACAAACAACTCACTTAGATATTTAAAAAAAAAAAAGGGCAAAAGCTTCTTCTCTAGACCCAACTACTGCTCCCCTGCCTTACAATTAATGTTTTCCACTCTGTCTTGGCTTCTCAGCAAATAAAGAGTATGCTCCCAGGCCTTACAGTCATGTCTGCTAATTACAGGAAGAGACTAAAGGTTCTTTATAGTGCTATGTCTGTGTTATCGTCATTCAATCCATATCACTGAATTTCTTCCTCTTAGATCTCCAACACCTTAAACTAGTACATACATTTATCCTTGGCAACATTTCTGTCCTGGAGAATGTTTTGTGTGAAGGAACATGGCCTGGGCACCCAACTTTTGGCCAGTTCATCTACTTCACTAAGCCAGATGCTCATTAAGGACCAGATGTTGTAATCTTAAATACTATTCACCATGAGTAAAGGCTGCGGAAATTGGCCATATGTTCTCATGGTTGAAGTCACATGGATTTCTTCCCCTTTACATAGTATTCAACTACTTATAGTTTTTAGTCACATTAATTTGTATTGGAAATACTCGAGTCATGGTTACCTTACAGTTCTTCCACCAATACTTTCTTTTCAGCTTGGCAGCACTGGTCTCAAATTGGGAAGCTCCTGCCTGCAGTGCGTCAGCACGGTCATCCAACTCTGACAGCTTCTGATCTCGTTCCAACACCTTGTCCACATTCACCCTCATGATGTCAACCACCTACAGTGATTTAATAGTCACGGTAAGTTATTCATTCATTAGATGTTCATTCCCTTGAACACTTTAAGCATGCAGCAGATCCTGACAAACCCCTTTTATAACATTAACATCATTCAAGTTTTTTTAAATAAAGCAGAAGATATTGCCTTTTTGATTAAGAGTAGACAATATTGAACTTAGGTTCTTATATTAGTTAAAAGATTTGTGGAATTAAGTAACTGAGTTGGAGATCCCCAATGCCTGCCTTGGGGTTTCAATATCAGATACTTTGTTTATAAACTTACTCCTACTGAAACAAAAAGTATTCCACTAATAACCTAGCATGTTAGAGAAGGGTATAAGAAAAACTCAGTTATGGAGCCACAACTGGCATTTGAACAATACAGTAACTGCTCACTTAACATTGTTACGTTGCTGATCAATTAGAGAACATGCTTGTTTAAAGTTGTGCAATGCTCCCTTATAAAAGTTGTTTGGCAACCACCTGCTTTGTCCACTGCTTGCAGAAAGAGCAGCCTGTTGGAGCTCCCTGGTGGGGGCTTGGAACCAGGGTAGACCAGCAGCCTCGCATCAGCTCCCCTAAGTTCCCTGTGCAGCAGCCACCCAGCAGGCTATCAATTGCTGGGCAGTTCAGCTGTCCTTCCCCCCACAGCCATGTGCTGCTCCTGTCCTCTGCCTTGGAGCTGCTCCCGGGAGCCTCCTGCTTGCTGTGCAGGCAGGGGGGAAGAAGAGGGGTGCTAATGTCAGGGTGTCCCCCTCCCCCAGCTCCTGTACCCTATCTCCACAGAGCAAGGGAGGACACGACAGGGCTCAGGACAGGGAGCTTGCTGGCAGCAGCTGCTGTCTCAACTTGCTGATCTACTTAAAAAGGCAGTGTACTTAGAGTGGGGTCAGCGTACTTAAGGGGCAATGCACATCTCTCTCTCTCACACAGACACACCGTGTGTGTCTCTCTCCCTCTCTCACACAGACACACCGTGCGTGCGTCTCTCTCTCTATGCCATGCTGTGTCTCCTCCCTCTATTTGTGCTGTCTTGTAGAGTGTAAGGCTACATTAACAACATGTTAATTCTTGAGGGCTCAGCCGAGTGCTAGTTCATCATTTAGCAGTAAGGCATTCTCTGGGAAACATCCCACCCTCTGACTCCACCACCTCTGGCAAAAAATTTCCCTGGAATCTAGCCCCCCTTTTACATTAATTCTTAGGGGAAACTGGATTCACTTAAAGTAGCTTTTTTCAGGAACATAACTACAACATTAAGCGAGTTACTGTCCAATGTTTCTTTTGACACACAAAGCACCTATGACTTATGAAAAGGAAGTTTTGTGCTACCCCATCCAGCAAGAAAGAAATGAGGCTCTCAGCCAAGGATGGCTTTTGGCTCACACAGTAAGTTTTGCCACAGTTTTGATACACAACTAGAAATCCCTGGCAATTGTGGATTTCCATACAGCAAACCTCATTCTCTGTCAGAAACCAACTGGAGTCATGCAGCTAACACACTGGCTCAAAAGATAGTCATCTTTGCAGGAGCAGGTCAACACCTGGAAAATATTACAGGTTTCCCACAATGAGTCTCAAGATGATAGTTCAGATCACAAGAGGGACAAACGATGAAGACATACTAGCTTTTGGTTCATACACTGAAGGAGACAAATTTAAACTTTGCCCACACAACACTTCCATATGTCTTCCTTCTGTCAAGTTTCCCATGGTCAAAGGGATGGTAAAGCTGCTCTATATAAGAGCCATACCTCATCTACTTGGTGTTGTGTCTGCTGAAGGCGACGATTACTGCCAGAGGCATTACTTGAGCTTCCAGGGCCACTTGTTGACCTGCAGTGTAGAGACACTTACACTATGATATCATATCATTAACTACATTTATACACCACCTAGAAGTATGCTTGGGTAATTTGCAAACAAAGGTATATACAAACCAGAGAAAATAAGTGTAAACACCAATGGTCATAACAAAGAAAGGAAGAACATTCCCTAGGAGCTAAAATGCAGAAGAAAAAGTTAGATTTCTTTTGCAGTGGAGGAGTGAAGCTTCAGCAGCAAGCTTTAGCCATAGAATTCAGACTTTAGCCATTCAGAGTTCCAAACTTACCACCAATGAATGGCTACAATGGCACCGGAGAGCAGAGAAGCAGGTGGGAGAGAGAAGAGCGGCACTACAGCTCAGAGCATAGCGTATAGTTGCTCTTGATTGGCCAAGAACATGGGTTTAGGGATCTCCCCCCCACCCCCGACATTTGCAATAAAAAGCACATGAGCTTGTGCACACTTTTCCCCCCCCTTTGATGAACTTGGGAATTTAAATTCTTTTCGGAAGCTACTGAACTCAGAAAAAGATTATGTCAGTCACTGGAAGCATGCAACATACACGGCTTGTTTTCCTAAAAGTTCACCACAGAATAGAGAGGCAGTGGCCAGTACCAGATGTTTCAGAAGAAGGTGCAAGAAGCCCTGCAGAGCAGTGGGACTCAACCTTTCCAGACTATTGCACTCCTTTCAGGAGTCCGATTTGCCTTGTGTATCCCCAGTGGAGGAAGAACAGGCACATTTACAGTTTGTACACATAAGACATCTACAACAGCGGTTCTCAAGTAGGGGTCTGGGGCCCCCTGGAGGGTGGGAGTGGGTGGGCCGCAAGCAGGTTTCAGGGGGGGCCACCAAGCATGGCCAGCATTAGACTTGCTGGGGCCCAGGACAGAAAGCCAAAGCCCCACTGCACGGGGCTGAAGCCAAAGCCTGAGCAACTCAGCTTGGTGGGAACCCACTGTGGCATGGGGACCTGGGCAATTGCCTTGCTTGCTACCCTCAATGTTGTTCCTGGCTTTTATATACAGAAAAACCGTTGCTGTGGCACGTGGGCTGTGGAGTTTTTATAACATGTTGGGTGGGCCTCAGAAAGAAAAAGGTTGAGAACCCTTGATCTACATTTTGGCCTTTTATTATTTGCTTACTGTACCACCTTTCAATATTGATTATGAACACAATTCTAGATAGGACACAGGACAGGACACCAACTGGGCCTCAGGTGTCCTTAAACAAAGTTACTTACATAGAGATGTGTGGGTTCTCCATCACTTGGAAGTCTTTAAATCAAGACTCACTATGTTTCAAAAAGGGGAACTACACAAAACTGAGGAAGCTGGTTAAATGGAAATTAGAAGGAAAAGTCAAAGGTGAAATGCCTGAAGACTGCATGGACACAGTGACAAGCAAAAAGGCATCCTTTTAAAAATTGGAAGTCAAATCATACTGAGGAAAATAGGAAGGTGCATAAACTCAGGCAAGTCAAGTGTAAAAGTATAAGGCCACAGGTCAAAAAAGAATGTGAAAAACAACTAGCTAAAGAAAAAAACCCAACAACAATTTTTTTGTTAAGTACTTCAGAAGCAGGAAGTCTGCCAAACAGTCAGTGGGGTCACTGGACGATTGGGGTGCTAGAGGACCACTCAAAGACGACAAGGCTGCTGGAGAAGCTAAAGGAATTCTTTGCACTGGTCTTCACTGCAGAGGATGTGGAGAAGATCTCCACATCTGAACCATTCTTTTTATGTGACAAATCTAAGGAACTGTCTCAGATTGATGTATCAATAGAGGTGGTTTTGGAACCAACTGAGAAATTAAACAGCGGTAAGTCACCAGGAACACATGGTTCTGAAGGAGCTCAAATACAAAACTGCAAAACTACTAAACAGTGGTATGCACCCTATCACTTAACTCAGCCTCTATACCAGATGACAGCAGGATAGCTAACGTAACACTGATTTTTAAAAAAAAGGCTCCAGAGGTGATCCTGACAATTACAAGCTGGTAAATGTAACTTTAGTTTCAACCAATGTGCTTGGTACTATAGTAAAGAACAGAATTATCAGATATATTAGATAGCCACAATATGTTGAGGAAAGTCAACATTGCTTTTGCAGAGGGAAATCATGCCTCACCAATCTATTAGAATTCTCTGAGGGAGTCAACAGGCATATGGACAAGGGTGATCCAGTTGACAGTGTACTTGGACTTTCAGAAAGCCTTTGACAAGTTCCTGCACCAAAAAGGCTCTTATCCCATGACTCCTTAGTTTGCTTAAAAGGGAAGGTCCTCTCATAGATCAGTAACTGGTTAAAAATAGGAAATAAAGGGTAGAAATACATGGTCAGTTTTCACAATAGAAAGTGGTAAATAGCATAGTCCTTCAAGGATCTATTAATAAATGATCTGGAAAAGGGCTGAACAGTGAGGTGGCAAAGTTTGTAGAAGACCCAAAGCTGGCTGCGAAGAGTTACAACGGGATCTCACTAAACTGGGTAAGCGGGCAAGAAAATGGCAGATGACAAATGCACATTGGAAAACAATCTCAATTAGACACCATCATTTTGTATGTATAAGTTAGCTCTTACTACTCAAGATAGATCTTGGAGTCATCATTGGTAGTTCTCTGAAAACATCTGCTCAATGTGCAGTGGCAGTCAAAAAAGCTAACAATGTTGGTAAGCATTAGGAAAGGGATATATCAGAAAAAATATCATAATGCTGCTATATAAATCCATGGTATGCCCACATCTTGAATACTGCACCACAGTTACTATAACCCCATCTCACAAAAGATATTAGAATTGGAAAAATTACGGAGAAGGGCAACAAGAACGATCAGAAGGTATGCAACAGCTTTCATATGAGGAAAGATAAAAGACTGGGACTAGTCAGCTTGGAAAAGATGAACTGAAAGGATCATATAATTAGAGAGTTCATGATTCTAAGGAATGGTAGGAGGGAGAACAGCAAAATAGAGAATGGACTTCAAGAAGGCAGACTTTAGCAAACTTGGGGAGTTGGTAGTTAAGATCCCATGGGAAGCAAGTGTAATGGGAAAAAACAAGAGAAGACAGTTGGCAGTTTTTCAAAGAGACATTATTAAGGGCACAAGAGCAAACTATCCCACTGCGTAGAAGAGATAGGAAGTATGGAAAAAGACCACCCTGGCTTAGCCAGGAGATCTTCAATGATCTAAAAATCAAAAAAGAATGCTACAAAAAGTGGAAACTAGGTCACACATAAGAACTTAAGAATGGCCATACTGGGTCAGACCTAAGGTCCATCTAACCCAGTATCCTGTCTTTCAACAGTGGCCGGGGCCAGGTGCTCCAGAGGGAATGAACAGAACAGGTAATCAAGTGATCCATCCCCTGTCGCTCATTCCCAGCTTATGGCAAACAGAGGCTAGGGACACCGTTCCTGCCCATCCTGGTTAGTAGCCATTGATGAACCTATCTTCCACGAATTTATTTAGTTCTTTTTTGAACCTGTTATGGTCTTGGCCTTCACAACATCCTCTGGCAAGGAGTTCCACAGGTTGACTGTGTGTTGTATGAAGAAATACTTCCTTTTATTTGTTTTAAGCCTGCTGCCTATTAATTTCATTTGGTGAACCCTAATTCTTGTGTTATGAGAAGGAGTAAACAACACTTCCTTATCTACTTTCTCTACATCAGTCACGATTTTATATACTTCAATCGTATCTCCCCTTAGCCATCTCTTTTCCAAGCTAAAAAGTCCCAGTCTTATTAATCTCTCCTCATACAGAAGCCATTCCATACCCCTAATCATTTTTGTTGCCCTTTTCTGAACCTTTTCCAATTCCAATACATCTTCAGTTGCGAACCAGCTGAGCAGCTAACAAAAGGAGTTTGCCTGGGATCTGCCTGAGAGGAGGTACGCTAAGGGCTGCATTAAGGAGGCTTTGTTGGTGAGTATCTGAGTGTTTATTGTGAGGACAGTGTGACTGTGTGCTTGATTGGCTGTTTGAAAAGGGCGGGAACTGGGTGTGCTTTGTTCCAGGCGAGCCTTAAGTGGGCCTGACTGCATAAAAAGCCAGTCAGTTGCGAACCAGCTGAGCAGCAAACAGCAGAGCAGCTAACAAAAGGAGTCTGCCTGGGAGTTCGCCTGCGGAGAGCCCACTGAGGCTTACATCTTGCCGGATTCTCTGAGTAATTACTACAACTCCTGAGGAAGCTTGTAGAAGGAAGGTAATATGGATGGGGGGTGTTCAGCTGTTGTGACCTGCACTGGATGTGCTATGTTTGTCTTTCTTCCACAGGACAGATGCGACTTTGTCTGTACAAAGTGCAAGCTGGTCTCCATACTGGAAGAGAAGGTTCAAGGTCTGGAGCAACAGGTATTGACCCTGCGTTGCATAAGAGAAACTGAAGATTTCCTGGACGGATGTCAGGATAGGCTTCTACGGGCACAAGGTTCTGAAGATTCAGAGCAGGCTGCACATCGGGGACAGAAGGATGGTGAAGAAATTTGGCATCATGTGACCTCCAGAAGAAAAAAGGGGAACGTCCATATACCAGCAGGGCAGATACAGGTAAGTAACCGTTTTCATGTTCTCTCCACAGGTACTAATGCGGAGAGTGGACCAAATGATATGTCTGAGGGAAGGGAGCAGAAGGAGACTCCGCCGATTGGAAGGCATGGGATGCACTGTTCTAGGGTTGGGGGGTTCCACGACCACCGCTCCCAAGAGAAGAAGGCGGGCGGTGGTGGTCAGGGACTCTCTCCTCAGGGGGACTGAATCATCTATCTGCCGCCCCGACCGGGAAAACCGAGAAGTCTGCTGCTTGCCAGGAGCTAAGATTCGTGATGTGACGGAGAGACTGCCGAGACTCATCAAGCCCTCAGATCACTACCACTTCCTGCTTCTTCATGTGGGCACCAATGAAACTGCCAAGAATGACCTTGAGCGGATCACTGCGGACTATGTGGCTCTGGGAAGAAGGATAAAGGAGTTTGAGGCGCACGTGGTGTTCTCGTCCATCCTCCCCGTGGAAGGAAAAGGCCTGGAGAGAGACCGTTGAATTGTGGAAGTCTACTGCACTGGGCAGCACAGCATGGGGAGGAGGTGACCAGCCCTCTGAAGAAAGAAGTGGTTCGAGACTATTTAGAAAAGCTGGACGAGCACAAGTCAATGGGGACGGATGCGTTGCATCCAAGAGTGCTAAAGGAGTTGGCGGATGTGATTGCAGAGCCATTGGCCATTATCTTTGAAAACTCATGGCGATCAGGGGAGGTCCCAGATGACTGGAAAAAGGCTAATGTACTGCCCATCTTTAAAAAAGGCAAGAAGGAGGATCCTGGGAACTACAGGCCAGTCAGCCTCACCTCAGTCCCTGGAAAAATCATGGAGCAGGTCCTCAAGGAATCAATTCTGAAGCACTTAGAGGAGAGGAAAGTGATCAGGAACAGTCAGCATGGATTCACCAAGGGCAAGTCATGCCTGACTAATCTAATTGCCTTCTATGATGAGATAACTGGCTCTGTGGATGAAGGGAAAGCAGTGGACGTGTTGTTCCTTGACTTTAGCAAAGCTTTTGACACGGTCTCCCACAGCATTCTTGCCAGCAAGTTAAAGAAGTATGGGCTGGATGAATGGACGATAAGGTGGATAGAAAGAAAGCTGGCTAGATTGTCGGGCTCAACGGGTAGTGATCAATGGCTCCATGTCTAGTTGGCAGCCGGTATCAAGTGGAGTGCCCCAGGGGTTGGTCCTGGGGCCAGTTTTGTTCAATATCTTCATAAATGATCTGGAGGATTGTGTGGATTGCACCCTCAGCAAGTTTGCAGATGACACTAAACTGGGAGGAGTGGTAGATACACTGGAGGGTAGGGATAGGATACAGAGGGACCTAGACAAATTGGAGGATTGGGCCAAAAGAAACCTGATGAGGTTCAACAAGGACAAGTGCAGAGTCCTGCACTTAGGACGGAAGAATCCCATGCACCACTACAGACTAGGGATCGAATGGCTCGGCAGCAGTTCTGCAGAAAAGGACCTTGGGGTTACAGTGGACGAGAAGTTGGATATGAGACAACAGTGTGCCCTTGTTGCCAAGAAGGCCAATGGCGTTTTGGGATGTATAAGTAGGGGCACTGCCAGCAGATCGAAGGACGTGATCGTTCCCTCTATTTGAGATTGGTGAGGCCTCATCTGGAGTACTGTGTCCAGTTTGGGGCCCCACACTACAAGAAGGATGTGGAAAAATTGGGAAGAGACCAGTGGAGGGCAACAAAAATTATTAGGGAACTGGAACACATGACTTATGAGGAGAGGCTGAGGGAACTGGGGATGTTTAGTCTTCAGAAGAGAAGAATGAGGGGGGATTTGATAGCTGCTTTCAACTCCCTGAAAGGGGGTTCCAAAGAGGATGGCTCTAGACTGTTCTCAGTGGTAGCAGATGACAGAACAAGGAGTAATGGTCTCAAGTTGCAGTGGGGAAGATTTAGGTTGGATATTAGGAAAAACTTTCACACTATGATAGGGTGGTGAAACACTGGAATGTGTTACCTAGGGAGGTGGTGAAATCCCCTTCCCTAGAACGTTTTAAAGGTCAGGCTTGCCAAAGCCCTGGCTGGGATGATTTAGTTGGGGATCGGTTCTGCTTTGAGCAGGGGGTTGGACTAGATGACCTCCTGAGGTCCCTTCCAACCCTGATATTCTATGATTCTTTGAGATGGGGAGACCACATCTGTACACAGTATTCAAGATGTGGGAGTACCATGGATTTATATAGCAGTAACATGATATTTTCTGTCCTATTATCTATCCCTTTCTTAATTATTCCCAGCATTCTGTTCGCTTTTTTGACTGCCGCTGCACATTCAGTGGATGTTTTCAGAGAACTATCCACAATGACTCCAAGATCTCTTTCTTAAGTGGTAACTGCTAATTTAGACCCCATCATTTTACATGTATAGTTGGGATTATGCTTTCCAATGTGCATTACTTTGCATTTATCAACATCAAATTTCATCTGCCATTTTGTTGCCCAGTCTCCCAGTTTTGAGAGATTCTTTTGTAGCTCTTCAGTCTGCCTGGGTCTTAACTATCTTTAGTAATTGTGTACCATCTGCAAATTTTGCCACCTCACTGTTTATCCCTTTTTCCAGATCATTTATGAATATGTTGAATAGGACTGGTCCCAGAACTTACCCCTGGGGGACACCACTATTTACCTCTCTCCATTCTGAAAACTGACCCTTTATAGCAACCCTTTGTTTCCTATCTTTTAACCAGATCAAATTACAAAGGATGAATATAAACAAACAACACAAGTAGGTAGGGACAAAATTAGAAAGGCCAAGGCACAAAACGAGATCAAACTACCTAGAAACAAAGAGTAACAAGAAAACATTCTACAGATACATTAGAAGCAAGAGGAAGACCAAGGACAAGATAGGCCCATTACTCAATGAGGTGGGAAAAACAACAGAACATGTGGAAATGGCAGGAGTACTTAATGACTTCTTTGCTTCAGTTTTCACCAAGAAGGTTGGTGGTGATTGGACATCTAACATAGTGAATGCCAGTGAAAATGAGGTAGGATCAGAAGAGGCTAAAATTTGGAAAGAACAAGTTAAAAATTACTTGGACAAACTGGATGTCTTCAAGTCACCAGGGCCTGATAAAATGCATCCTAGAATACTCAAGGAGCTGACTGAGGAGAAATCTGAGCCATTAGCAATGATCTTTGAAAAGTCATGGAAGATGAGAGAGATTCCAGATGACTGGAAAAGGGCAAATATAGTGCCCATCTATAAAAAGGGAAATAAGGACAACCCAGAGAATTACAGATTAGTCATCTTAACTTCTGATCCCAGAAAGATAATGGAGCAAATAATTAAGCAATCAATTTGCAAACATCTAGAAGATAATAAGGTGATACACAACAGTCAGCATGGATTTGTCAAAAACAAATCGTGTCAAACCAACCTGATAGCTTTCTTTGACACGGTAACAAGCCTTGTGGTTAGGGAGGAAGTGGTAGAAGTGGTATATTTTGACTTTAGTAAAGCTTTTGATACTGTGTCACGTGACCTTTTCATAAACAAACTAGGGAAGTGCAACCTAGATGGAGCTACTATCAGGTGGGTGCAAAACTGGTTGGAAAACCATTCCCAGAGAGGAGTTATCAGTGGTTTACAGTCATGCTGGAAGGGCATAAAGAGTGGTGTCCCACGGGGATCAGTTCTGGTTCCGTTTCTGTTCAATATCTTCACCAGTGATTCATATAATGACATAGAGACGTGCCATAAAATGTGCAGATGATACCAAGCTGGGAGAGGTTGCACGTACTTTGGAGGACAGGATTAAAATTCAAAATGATCTGGACAAACGGGAGAAATGGTCTAAAGTAAACAGATGAAATTCAATTACGACAAATGCAAAGGACTCAATTTTGGAAGGAACGATCAGTTGCACACATACAAAATGGGAAATAACTGCCTAGGAAGGAGTACCGCAGTAAGAAATCTGGTGGTCATAGTGGACCACAAGCTCAATACGAGTCAACACTGTAACCCTATTGCAAAAAAAGCAAACATTGCTCTGGGATGTCTTAGCACAGGGGAGGGCAAACTTTTTGGCCTGAGGGCCACATTGGGGTTCCAAAGCTGTAGGGAGGTGTAGGGTATTAAATTGCTCCCCGTAGGAATGTGCTTACAGCGTAATACTTACGGC
Organism: Natator depressus; assembly: GCF_965152275.1. Classification (NCBI taxonomy): domain Eukaryota; kingdom Metazoa; phylum Chordata; order Testudines; family Cheloniidae; genus Natator; species Natator depressus. The sequence goes on along the minus strand of NC_134251.1, from coordinate 23,328,976 downwards.
TGCCAGTCCGGGTGCTCCGTAAGTAGCACATTCCTACGGGGAGCAATTTCATACACGACACCCCTGCGGCTCTCGCAGCCATGCTGCCCAGCAGGAGCTTGCAGCCCCGCCGCCCACAGCGTGGATGGCACAGCGAGCTAAGGCTGCAGGGGAGGGGCCAGGGGCTAGCCTCCCCGGCCAGGAGCTCAAGGGCTGGGCCAGATGGTCCCGCAGGCTGTAGTTCGCCCACCTCTGTCTTAGCAGGAGTGTTGTAAGCAAGACACGAAAAGTAATTCTTCCGCTCTGCTCTGCACTGATTAGGCCTCAACTGGAGTATCGTGTCCAGTTCTGGGCGCCACATTTCAGGAAGGATGTGGGCAAATTGGAGAGAGTCCAGAGAAGAGCGACAAAAATAATTAAAGGTCTAGAAAACATGACCTATGAGGGAAGATTGAAAAAAATTGGGTTTGTTTAGTCTGGAAAAGAGAAAACTGTACTTTAACAGTTTTCAAGTACATAAAAGGTTGTTACAAGGAGGAGGGAGAAAAACTGTTCTCCTTAACCTCTGATAGGACAAGAAACAATGGGCTCGAATTGCAGCAAGGGAGGTTTAGGTTGGACATTAGGAAAAACTTCCTGTCAGGGTGGTTAAGCACTGGAATAAATTGCCTAGGGAGGTTGTGGAATCTGCATCCTTGGAGATTTTTAAGAGCAGGTTAGACAAACACCTGTCAGGAAGGGTCTCGATAATACTTAGTCCTGCCACGAGTGAAGGGGACTGGACTAGATCACTTCTCGAGGTCCCTTCCAGTTCTATAAAATTATGAATAATATGGAGAAAGTGAATAAGGAAGTGTTATTTATCCCTTCACACAACACAAGAACCACGGGTCACCCAATCCAATTAATAGTCAGCAGGTTTTAAACAAGAGGAAGTATATTTTCATATGGTGCACCCTCCACCTGTAGAACTCATTGCCAGGGGATGCTGTGAAGGCCTAAAGTCTAACTGGGTTCCAAAAAGGATCAGGTAAGTTCAGAGAGGATAGGTCCATCAACGGGTATTAGCCAAGATGGTCAGGGACTGAACCCCATGCTCCGGGTGTCCTGAAACCTCCAACCACTAGAAGCTGGGAGTGGATGATGGGATGGATCACTTGCAATTGCCCTGTTCTGTTCATTCCCTCTGTAGCGTCTGACACTGGCCACTGTCAAAAGACAGGATATTGAGTTAAATGGACCATTGGTCTGACCCAATGTGGTCATTCTTATGCTATAGCTCCAACAGAAATTATGGACTTGATGCAGTTCTTTGGATAGTACAATGCAGGAAGTCAGACTAGATGATCAGAATGGCCCCTTCTGGACTATGATCATGTTTGTTGTAGCATCTATTTTAGGAGAAATCTTTGAACTATCCCCTGTCTCTCATTCTCATTTTAAAATGCTTTAATATTTTTTTTCACTGCTCAAAGTACTATTGTCACTATAAACACCCTCTGATGGCCAGCTTATAGAATGAATACTCCATCACACTATATGCCACCTTCTAAAAACAGCACCAAATAACCAGGTTCCTTTAATTTGTAAAATAAAGCAGTATAAATCCAAAACGAAATAAACAATCCCACAATACATCCCCCTCCCTCCCAACTGGTGAAGCCAAAGAAATAAAAAGGCTTTTTTTTTGCTGGTATATTTTAAAAGGCTCCCTGAATTGCTAGCTAGTGGCTCAGAAGAATGCCTACGTTCATTTTAAAAACATCAGTCTAACCAGAATCACAGAGCTTACCATCCCTGCACACTATAATCTAGAAATAAAGAACATTTTGGTTAATTTTTGTCAACCTAATATGAACTGGCTAGTTAGCACTGAAGTCATTTAACAGCACGGCATCAAGCTGTCTGTAAGAGTCACAACCCATTATTTACCAGTTCTGTGAATAAACAGGAATATATAAATTCCCAGATTCCTTTCACTGGTGCTAAACCTTTAAAAAAAAAAAAGCACTAGTCATTTGATAAGGAAAAATATCCCCAAACACATTGCCCACAAAAAGTTAAAAGATCTAATGCCATTCATATTTCACTCTTTCCTAGTCTGTAAAGGCAGCCCTTACAGAAGTCACATCTATCACCCTTAAGAGGCATACAGCAAGAAAGCATAAGTTTTCTGTGACTTAGTAAACCCCTTGTGACTCATCACTACTCTAAGAAACACAGAGGTAAGGCTTCCTGCATAAAGTTACAGCACACAACAAGTGGATGATGGCAGCTGCCACATTAGAAAGCAGAGACCAGCTGTGGTGGTAGGACCATGTGTGACACACACTGGTGTGCAGATCCAAGTCCAGCTGTACCCCCACGTCCCCACAGCAGCAGGTCCGGTCCACACACTTTCTGACTATTAGGGTAGTTAAGCTCTGGAAACACCTGTCAGAGGTGGTCTAGAAGATTTACTTGGTCCTGCCACAACACAGGGGACTGGACTGGACTACTTCTCGAGGTCCCTTCCAGTCCTACATTTCTAGGATTCTGATCCCTGAAACACATAACTTCAGGATTTTCCATGCTCTTTTATCAATTCTTTTTGCATTCTATCACGCTTTTGCCTTCACTGTAAGCTTTTCATTATTAGGTCGTTTAAAAGAGACACTCAAGCAGGGGTTGGCAGCCTTTCAGAAGTGGTGTGCCGAGTATGTGTGACTTGCGAGCACCGGACCCAGCACGGATCCGCCCTGGCTCAAGACCCGACCCCAGGCGTGGCGCAGGGAGATGCGAGCCCGGGCCGCACGGCCGGCCGTGCCCACACCCAGCGCGGCGAGCGGGCAATGCCGCGGGCTACCACGGCCCATGCCCGCCCGTTGTGCCCGGCCGCGCCCTGCCCAGGCCCGTGCACCGAGCAGCGGCTCAGCGACACGCCCAGGCCTGGCCTGTCACGGGGACACGAGCGGCCTTTACCCCCCCGCCCCGCCCCGCGCCGCGCCCCCCGCCTCGCGCTCCCGGCGCCGCGCCCCCCGCCCGCCCAGGCCCGCCCGGCGCCGCGCCCCCCGCCTCGCGCCCGCAGCCCCCCCGCAGGCCCGCCCGCCCGGGAAGGTGGCCGCCGGGCAGCCCCCCACTTGCGACCCCCCCGAGCTCCCAGCAGGCCCGGCCCGGCCGCAGCGGGCGCGGAGACGCTCCGGGACCCGCACTCACATGGCGGCGGCAACGGCAGGTGCGAGGCTCCGCGGGGCTGGAGGAAACGTCCGACAGCGCAGAACGAAACCGGGCAACTGACCCGGAACCCGCCCGAGCTCGCGCCGCCGGCTGCGGGGATGTGACGGTCCAGGGGCGGGGATTGGCCAGGCCCCGCCCACAACGCCTGGTCCCGCGCGTCGCGCGCCCGGTTGCGTAAAGGCGCGCGCGCTTCTGCCGGCTCCCTTGTGCTTGGGGGAGGCTCTAGGTGTGTTGGGGGCGGGGCTTAGGAGGCTGGTTTCTTCCTTGGTGTCCCTGAGGGGGGGGGGCAGGTTCCTGGGTCTCCATGGGTGGGGCGTCAGGTTGGAGGGACAGGTTCCTGTGTGTCCCTGGGGGGCGGAGGGGGCAGGTTCCTGTGTGTCCCTGGGGGGCGGGGCAGGTTCCTGTGCATTCCTAGGGAGGGGAGCAGGTACCTGTGCCTCCCAGGGGACAGGATGCAGCAGGTTTCCAGGGCAGGTGACTGTATTTTTGTGGTAGGGTGGGTTTCTGCATGTCCCTGTGAGAAACCTGTTACTCTCTGGTGCTCTGAAAATAAATCCATACTGAGGTAGCTCCAAAGTGCCCTGTCGCACCTATTGCCTCTTCTCAGCATTCTGTGGGTGCTTGGCCTATGGGGCAGTCTTCATAATCCATAAATGGTTTTGCCTAGGGCTATAAAAGTTACCCTGGATGGCAATGGGGGGACTGAGAGCCCCACCAGGGCAACCTGAATCCCTCCATACCTGCTACCAGAGCCCAGGCTTGACATCCTCCATCCAGCTGCTCCAGGTCATTTCTGAGGAGTGGCTACTAGGAAGTGCCAACAGATGAAGCAAGACCTCATGGACTTAGAGGGGGGACAGAGTTATGCTACAGTGACGTTGGTCTTTGCACAGCTATGCAGCTGAACCTTACATCATGCTGATGCCTAAACCATTCTCTTACCTCTCTTATTTCCAGCAGTCAGGCCCAGACTCCATCCTCTCCCAGTTTGGCAGCTACTGGTAGAATGCGTCTAAAGAAAGCACTAGCAACAATTGTTAATTTACTGACAAGCTTCACAACAGCGACATTTTCTCTCCTGGCCTGAACCTTCTTAAAATAGCAAATGAAGAGATTGTTCATGACGCTTGTGCTGTAGGTAGGCATCGGTCTTCATTCCAGGCTATTGGCTGAAGCTTTCTCACTGTGTTAATTCATCATATGAATTATTCTTTGCCAACTGACTTAAGTCAGAGCTAACTCTTTTCTTGATCTACTGTATCTATTTATTTAGTCATTCCAACTGACTGGATGTGCCTAAAAATTCTAGGCTAGCCTACTGGACTAAGATTCATCCCAGCTCATGTAACTGAGTAATCACTCACTTACAAGAAAGGGTGCTGACAGGACTTCAATCCTGGTTGCAGTCAAAAGAAGACTTTTCTATTCTAAGACCACATCCTATCCTATATGTACAACTACAAAATGGGGAATAACTATCTAGGTGGTAGTACTGCTGAAAAGGATCTGGGGGTTATAGTGGACCACAAACTGAATATGTGGTCAATGTGACCCAGCTGCAAAAAAGGCTAATATGATTCTGGGGTGTATTAACAATAATGTTGCATGTAGGATACGTGAGGTAATTTTCTCGCTCTACTCAGCACTGCTGAGGACCAAGTTGGAGTACTGTGTCCAATTCTGGGCACTGTAGTTTAGGAAAGATGTGGACAAAACTGGAAAGCATCCAGAGGACAGCAACAAAAATGATAAAAGGTTTAGAAAACCTCCCCTATTAGAAAAGGATTTAAAAAAAAAAAAACAAACAAACACTGGGTACATTTAGTCTTGAGGGGAAAAAAAGACTGAGGGGGGAAACCTGGTAATAGGCATGCTATAAAGAGAACAGTAGTCAATTGGTCTCTAGGTCCACTGAAGGTAGAACAAAAAGTAACGGGCTTAGTCTGCAGCAAAGGAGATTTAGATTAGATGTTAGGAAAAACTTTCTGACTATTTGGGTAGTTAAGCTCTGGAAACACCTGTCAGGGATGGTCTAGAAGATTTACTTGGTCCTGCCACAACACAGGGGACTGGACTTGATTACTTCTTGAGGTCCCTTCCAGTCCTACATTTCTATGATTCTGTGATCCCTGAAACACATAACTTCAGGATTTTCCATGCTCTATTATCAATACTTTTTGCATTCTATCACGCTTTTGCCTCCACTGTAAGCTTTTCATTATTAGGTTATTTAAAAGAGACACTAAAGCAGGGGTTGACAGCCTTTCAGAAATGGTGTGCCGAGTCTTCATTTATTCACTCTAATTTAAGGTTTTGTGTGTAATCCATTTTAACATTTTTAGAAGGTCTCTTTCTATAACTCTATAATATATAACTAAACTATTGTTGAATGTAAAGTAAATAAGGTTTTAAAAATGTTTAAGACGCTTCATTTAAAATTAAAATGCAGAGCCCCCCTGGACTGGTTGGCCAGGACCCGGGCAGTGTGAGTGCCACTGAAAATCAGCTCATGTGCCATGTTTGGCATGCGTGCCATAGGTTGCCTACCCCTGCACTAAAGCAACATTGGTGCTTTTTTGTTGTCTATTTGAGCTGGTTTGTTCAGACTCTTTCTAAAAAAAATGAAAGGGATAATGGCCCCTAATTCTTCACTCAAGAAAGCTAATATTCTAGGTGTTATATGAGGCTGTGAGTGCTGGCTGAGCACAGAATCAGCACCTACTAGTGTACTAGGCACCTCCTAATTCAATCAAAAGATATGATTCCTGCCCCAAGGAGCTTACAGGCTAATTTTTAACATGTCACAAGGAGATGTTAATAAGAGAATGGTAGAGGAGGAAGGATGGGGCAACATCAGTAAGAGAACAGTTTCATAGAGAAGGCTAGTGCACAGAATGAGTAAGCAAAGATTTTTTTTAAAAAAAAAGGAGTACTTGTGGCACCTTAAAGACTAACAAATTTATTTGAGCATAAGCTTTCGTGAGCTGAGCTGTAGCTCACGAAAGCTTATGCTCAAATAAATGTTAGTCTCTAAGGTGCCATAAGTACTCCTTTTCTTTTGGCAAATACAGGCTAACACGGCTGCTACTCTGAAACCAAAGATTTTTTGTTTCCTGTCTACTTTCTACCTGGGGAGCTAAAAGTGCTTTACACCTGAGTAAGCTTCATCACCCCATTCTGCAGTATTATCACCCTTGTTTTATAGCTGAAGAGGCTGACTGAAGGGACAGACAAGTGAAGTGACACACAAAATCCGGGGCACAGCCAGGCAAGTTGCTGATACACTCCTGTATTGTCACTGGCTTTCTGACGTGTTTTGGAGCTAACCGCAGTAGGCAAATAGCAACATAAAATCAAATTCTGATTCTAGCTGAAGGGCGTGTGGCATCCCTCAACTTCAGGCCACTACCTCAAAAAATTGGTGGGTGCTGACTAAGGGAGTCCAGCTACCACTCATGAGCTTGACTGTGCAATTCCCCAGAGTGAATCCAGACTGTCAGCTCAGGAAGCGAAGGATGAGACTGGAACTTTAACTCACTCACTTTCTGGGACAAACTAATTGTAGCTTTTATTATTGACCTTTACATTTTTCTTGTGCTGGATATGGATTGTAATGGGGTAAAAAGTTCAATGGTGCGTAGGTCTTTTAGGCGTCTAAGTCCCATTCACTGCATCGTTAAGGGCCTGCTCCTGTTTCTGGTGATGTTAATGGCAAAGCTTCCTTTACTATAATGGACACATTACCCTGCATTCCCCCTATGGTGGTTGGCAAATTTAGGGTAAATGTAGGATCCAAATGCCACACTCTGACCTGGAACTATTCTTACTCCGATTACTATCATATGTTGAATGGGTTAATTATGAGATTAATGACTCACACTTTTACACAACAGAGAGATTTTGTGTGTGTGTGCTATAATAGCTTTATAAAGACAGGAAGAATTATTTACTATATTACAACATTATCCAGCTCTGGTTCAAAGCCATTTATATGCCTGTTAATTGCATTAACCAGAAATTAATTCTGCATTGTTATTTAATGGGAGTTTTTGGATTTTGTTTCTAAAGGCCTCATGGAACTTTTAAAATTACTTTTTATTCTGTCCCTCTATGTAGAGTTTTGGAATTTATTACACACTGCCTCATGGATTCTGTTGGAAACTTGGGACTTAGTCTCTGCCCTCACAGAGAGTACCTTATTTAAGAAGTACAGACAGTATTGTGCTCTCAGAAAGTTGAAAATAGCTACATGAAATATATTTTATTATATATTTGTATTACAGTTGTCTCTAGAGGTCTTGATCAGGATTGGGGCCCCATTTAGGTGCTGGTCAAATATTTCTTCCTACTTTCTTGTGGTGGTCTACTTTTTTCAGTTTAATTTTATTCAGTTATAAAAATTGTGCATTTATAATCTTCCTGGATGTAACATTTCATTGCTTTTTTTCTGAAGGAGCATTATTGTTTAATGAAAAACTCACTATTCCCCTGGTCAGCATTTTGTAAGTGCACACAGAAATTGCACTTCTAAGTACAACTCTCATACTCGAGGGGAAAATAGCCAAATTCATCCCTAGGGGAATTTATCATCATATAAATTGAATAATTTATTTGCTCAATTTTGAATTATTTTCCAAAAACATTATTAGACATCTTTTTTTACTTTATTATTAGACATCTTTTTTTACACATTTGGTCAAATAATTCACAAATATATTTGTACAGTGATTTATTCCAGGCATTTCATGAAGTATTTAAAATAAATTATTTGACAGATTCTAATCTCAGCATAAGGCTCCGCTGAATTTTATTAGCTTTAGAGGAGCTAGAGCAGTGGTGGGCAACACGGCCTGTCAGGATAATCCACTGGCAGGCCATGACACAGTGTTTACATTGACCGTCCACAGGCATGGCTGCCCGCAACGCCCAGTGGCTGCATTACCACTCCCAGTGGCCGGATTACCCTGACGGGCCACAGGTTGCCCACCACTGAACTAGAGAGGGGATGAATTTGCCCCCACAAATTTAAATACAGTTAGATTTTCTAAGCTTCTGTGAATTGCATCCATCTGGCTAAAAATTGTCATTTGCAACATGAACAAGAGGGGAGCCCAAACCGAGAAACTGGTTACCTTTCTGCTGTAAAATCTGGTTTAACTGTCATAAGAACATTTCTTTTCCCCTGGGATAAGGAAAGGAAAAAAGGAGCCTCACATAACATTTGCCTCTTGCTGCCAGACTCAGAAGCAAGACATGGGAACCACTGCGTTGTACCCGAGTCTCCCATGTGGTAGGTGCAGAACACTATGATAGTCTCTAGGCTGAGCTTAAAACATCTTAAACTAAAATAAACTGTGATAGGCAGTGCATTTCTGAGTAATTATAATGCATCTTGGGGTTATCATGAAGGCCTGAATCTGAAGACAAAGTCAGTTTTACTACTTGAAGTGCAACTAGAGCTCTGAAATGTACTGGTGGACTGGAACAATTTACTAAGGGTCGTGGTGGATTCTCCATCACTGACCATTTTAAAATCAAAATTGGATGTTTTTCTAAAAGTAGTAGTCTAGAAATTATTTTGGTCCCTTCTATGAAATATGCCTGATGAAGAGTATACATTAAAAACCCCAGAAAAGAGTCAGGCCTGTGACTATATAATGTACATCATCAATACGCAGGCTGAGAGGTCCAAGTGACTTCAAGTTTTTCACTTTGTTGATAATTTTGATTAGATAAATGTGTTTCCTATTTCCTAGCTTCCCTCTTTTGAAACAGTTGTTAACTATAGATTTTAAGGACCACATTCTGCTCTCACATGAGTACATGGATCCCACTGAATCCAATGGGAGCTGTACACACACTAAAAGCAGAATTTGTTTTAAAAAATTATGTTTACCTTTGAAATTCAGTCAGTTAAGAGACTGTGAATTTACAAGTAGGTCTTCTAAGTGTGTGACAGAGATCCATACTTTACAAGGATATAGAGATATATATACACATACTTGAGGAATCTTCAGCTTCTTCTTGATTAAAATAGAAGAGAAAATGTTAAAAGAAATACACTTAGTATGGGGAAATTTTTTGTTTTTAATTTACAGCAGAAAGAATATAAAGCATTCAGAAAACATTTTCCATATTTTAAGGGCAATTCAAAACATTTTGCATGGTTCCAGCAGCTGAGTTCTTCAACAGATCCATTGATTCAGTGATGCTTTACATGCACAGTTACAAAAATAAAACTTACAAAAAAGAGACATCTATACTAGTTTTACATGCAAGTCTTGGGGACCCCCTGTTGGGCACCAACTACTGTGTGGAACTGCTGTAAGCGTGCAACCATATAGGGAGTTCATGTTATATTCTTTATTTCTTTCACACAGTATTACTTATGTCAAACGTGTTACACAAAGGAGCAATTCCATATTCAGGAGGCAGAAGAAGGTCCTGCTCCTGGCACTTGGGAATCCCGATTATCCAAGAAAGCTGCACTTATGTATCTTCTATCAGAAATAAGTTCCACAGTCAAGAAAGGGGTAAGCGGAAAAGCTTTTTCAATGGGAGAACATTTTTAACTCATCAGTGGTCACATTCACTGAAAGGTTACAGCCCTGTTCAGCAAAGTACTTAAGGATATACTTAACTTTAAGCATGTTAGTAGTCCCATTAAGTTAATGGAACTACTCATATGGCTAACATTAAGCATGTGTGTAAATATTTTGTTGTATCAGGGTCTTTATCAGTAGGTACACCACCAGGCCTATGGATCTGGAAGGGTAACTTGAAATAGCTCTGTATTTTACTGAAAATTTTAAGTACAAATATAAGGGGTTAAAATGTTTCCACTGAGGTCATTACTCTTGTTAGGAAAAGATTATATTTGTCATAATGCCAGTCAATGGGACAAACATTTATATTTCAAAATGTCAGAGTATTTCCAGGATTAATACAGAGCATTCCAGTTCATTCCAAAGGAGTTTATTTTCAAATTCCGTTCCCATTCTTTGTGTGTGGAATACTTAATGTGTAAGGTTCCATTTCAATAAAATATATGGAGATTATGAGGCTTCCACAGCCACAGTGTGGGAGCCAGACAATTTTTTTTTTAATTGAATCAGGTCATAAAGTAGAAGTTCACAAACGTACAGAGTTCTGATAAAGAGCTACATAGCACATATATTGTAATTCAATGCTGGCAGTGAAAGGAAGTAATTAAAAACCAGATACAATTATAGAAAAGGCACCAAGAGCACTGACCCCAGTTTTTTGCCACAATCTTTGTGTTTACCCTTTTTTTTTTTTAAAGACACCAGTTCAAAAGCTCATTTGTGAATATTTTTAGGCTTCACAAAAAGCCTGGAGTTTAAACATTTTAGTTGGTGGCCAGGATCAAGTAAGAGCAACTATTTCAAAACTAACCATGTAAAATTTACACCAACCATTTGGAAATTTTAAACTGGTACTAGCAACATAAAGTCACAGAAGCAATTTCTGATTTCAGCTACACTTGTGTAAATCCAGACTAACTGCACTGACTTCAGGAGAATTACTCCTGATATTTACTAGTGTAATTAAGATCAGGCCCCTATTGTCTAAACTTCATGACAATTTTTAATTAGTATTTCAATTTAAAAAGTATCTGATTTCTTTGGCTCCTCACTATGTAGAAATAGCAATATACCATGACACCCCTACAAGACCAGTTTGCATCTTTTAAGTTTTACTTTTTATTTTTTTAAATTTTTGTGCATTTTTATTACATTTTCTGACTTCCAGCAGGAGATATGAAAATGTGAAACATATTTTCTACTTTCATACTATTTCTTTTTTCAGTTTATGTTCATTCTAAGTGTTCTTTATTGGAGTGAGTGTATGGTGTTAAGCTAGATACGTTTTTGTATTCTTATGATTATCTGCTTTGCAAAAGTAACTTAATTTTCTTAAGCAATATTAGCATTCACATTACTTGGCACCATTGGCAAAAAATAAAAATAAAATTAAAAAAAAAAACCTCCTGGTAGCCAAAATCAAATGTAAACATATCCTTTTTTAGTAAAGTTACTCTGCCTTTTTTTCCTAAGTCTAAATACAGTAGCTCTTTTTTTTTTTTTTTTGCAGTTTAGTCATGCTTTAGCAAAATGTTCTTCTAAAGAACATTTAAAATAAAGTTTCTTATAGTGAAATAAAGTTTTTTGTTTCATTTTACAGACCATAGCCACTAATGCTTTGCTTTTTTCATTTCTTTTTTCTTGAATTCATGCACATCTCTGTTTTAATATATACAATATGTACAAACAATACATCCACACTCTTCGCTCATTCAGACAAAACTATACAAATAATAATTTTATCTTGCCAAGTTATTAACCCTTTGTGAATAAAATATTTAGTAATTAATCAATATATTCCCTTTCAAATATTATTTCTCATTTTCCATTTCTACCTTCTATATATACAGAAACTGCCCAGATTTTGATGAAATAGCCAAAATAAGAAATTTACTGGCCAGGATGGAGCACCACTCTGATCTTTAGGTGGTATAAATGTCCAGGCAACATATGTACGTGACTGCTCAGAACAACAAAATTACTGTAAAAAAAAAAAAAAGCGCTACATACGTTACAAACTATTTTAAGTAAATAATTAAAAGGCCAGAAAATAAAGTGCTGAATATGAGAATAAGTACATGACACTTGAAATACTTGCAGGTTCTAGAAAAAATACCAAAAAAGGAACTTTTAAAAACTTGCTCAAGCTGCTCTCTTTATTTCCCATGCATTACCCGTTTGCCTCATATGCCAACCCACTCTGTAAATTTCCACGGGATGTATTAAAAACCTGCAGATTTAAAAAGTTGCATTAAGTGTGCTGTAGAGAGATTCAAATAAAAAGAAAGGACAGAAGTGCAAAGGAAATGAGAATGCATGTACCCAATAAAGATTTACTGATCTAAGCCCCGCCACTGACTCTTGAAGCTTCAGTTTCTTGGAGATGATTGACAGGTGCAGGAATAGCATTCTTGTGTTGCTTGTGCATTCCCACCTTTTAACAATATTTTTGGTATAATATTTGTACAGTTCCACACGTTTTAATACAGCCCTATATGAAAAGGATAATTAATCGCTTCTTTTGGAGAGAATGAAGCAACTCACAAATTCCTCCTGGTGTTTTTTTTCCCATGATCCAACAGAAGATTGAGTTCCAAGATGTCTTGCTGAACAAATTAAAAGTTGTCCATGAAAGTGCAAATGCAATGACCAAAACATTACTGTTAAAATCCTGCAGCTGAGATTCCCAGAACTGCAGTGGGTTTTTTGTTGTTGCATGTCTCTGCTAAAAACAGAAAATGAAAACAGTCTGAAAAGCAATGTCACATTGCTACGGGATGCTGCTGTGTATCTTCAAGTTCCTTGGCCTTTTTCAATTCTTTCACTCTGAAACAATAAAAAGGCCCTCTATAACATTTCTATTCCAAACAAATTTCAACAGGCAAAAGTCAAAGGGATCCCTCACTACAACTTCCAGTATGAAGTAGCCATCACCTAAAGTAAACAATTGGGAGCCAGGGAAGGGGAGAAAAAACTCATTCAGAAAGAATTCACCTTTTGCAACCCATTTCTGGACAACTTTATTTAATACCCAAATTCATTCTACTATCAAATCATCTTACCTAATTGTCTTTTATGACTGCTTTTCATCAACTGCTTTTCTGCTGCTGCCTCATGTACCAGATAATTTGAGCAAAACGCACTTTCTGTGCTGCCCCCTTTTCTAAGTAGGACACTGAACATGGGCAGCTGCTGCTGCACCCAGCATTGTGGGGAGAAGAGATTTATTCCAGACTTCCATGGGAAAGTTCTACTTAATTTATACAGTACCGTAGGTTAGTAGAATTTACATGTGTGTATGGACTTTATACTGGCATCAGTGGCAAAGCAGGTACGTTACTTCAACTTATTATCTCAGCCTCATTGTCAGCATCTGAATAGTCTGAATACTTGTAGGATATATTTATTTGTATCTTCATAATCTACAGTCAGGGGGACGATCTCTCCATGGAGTACTAACTCTGTAAAGAGCGTTCAGATGCTACAGTTGTGAGCACTTAAGAAATGCAAGTGCATTCACTGATTTATGTAGCACCTATTACCACTGGATTTAGATGCTATTTACAAAGCTGTAGTACATTAGTTAAGTGAAAATGTGGGAAATTTAAAACTAAACAAATTAAATATGATGTGTGTCATGCCTAGAAAGCCATTAAGGCCACTACTTGGTTAACATACTCTTGCTTTTTGTTGCTTTGTCACTTCACTGAGGCTTCCTTGAAATGGCTAAATAAACAACTGCAGACATCCAGAATTGACCTAGGCTATCGCACTGTCAAGCCTTTATCAAGTTGCTTCGTAAGGAACCCAGATTCAAGGGAGAGAGTTTGGGGTCCCAGTCATCGTTAGGTAGGGAATGAGTTTCTAATGCAGTTTTATATACCTCTGCTTTTGTCTCCACTATGTATAGCTCAATTTAACTCGTCTTGATCAAACAAAGCACTCAGTGTCACAAAAGGAACTGCACAGGGTTTTTTGTATTGGAGTTGAAGTAGCTCATTAGGACTATATAACCCATATGATTTTAACTATTTTTTATTACAATATACACAACTTAATAAAATAATTTTAGACATTCTAGCTAGACACGGACTCATTTCTATGAACCATCACAATGCATTAATTCCAGTTCAGAATGAACAGCATGTTAAACCTGATTTCAGATGCAGTGTATTGGAATAAGCTACTTTCTACAGAATCATATCTATGTGAAAAAAACCTGCCTGAGTCTGTATGTCCTTGCTCAGTAATTCTGAGGGTAGTTTTCCCCCAAAAGGTTGTGATTATGACCCAAAGTAGAAGGATTTAGCAGAGCACATACACAGTTGTTAGTATATTAATTTCGTAAGCAAATTGACTTAGAGACACTACAAAGGGACAAATTCAGAGGTGCTTTATAAAGTATTGCAAGTTTCTCATCTGTAAGTGGGCATAAGGGAGTCCAACTAAATCTGAATGAATGTAACAGAGCCATAGGTTTGCATAATTTAGATGCTATGGGGAAAGAACAGAGGTGCTTAGCAGAAAGAGCAACTAATAGAGTGCAAATTAAAGTAGGTATCCACCACTACATTATCTTTTGGCCCCCTATGCCCAGAGACTCTTTTATACTTACATATTGATGTGTAACCAATACAAATTTACACATCATCTCTGAATTTGGCCCAGTGACTGTATATGGAATAACTTTGTGTGTGTGCACCTGTGTAGAAATGTAGCCAGTATGGAGCTATTTGATGTTTTTAACTAGGTGTTTTAAACTATCTTTCAGCTAAATCAGAGCTCTAGCATTCAGGACATCCCGTAAGCTTGTGACACTGAGGGGCAAAGGTTCCAGCAATGAATGAATGGATCACATGGGTCAGTATGCATGCATTTAGAACATTACTCATTGTCTTTATTTTACTGAAGTGTTTGAGAATTCCATGCTTGGGAGGACACAGAGTGTGGATATTGCTGATCAAAAATGAAAAAAGGGTCTGCTGTATTTCATCACATGTGGCATGACTCTGAAGCCCTGGCTACACTAACAACATGAACTATGGCTGAAAGTGGCATCTCACTCCCACATTTTGAAACACTAAACAGTTTTGACTGACACTAGGATTTAAACCATTCCAGTATAGATTCCGGGAGCCCCACTGCTGTAAAACAATAACTCAATTTTGTAGTGTAGTAAAAGTATTGCAGTGAAAGACATGTCAAAGGCTAGCTTTTCTTTTCTGCGGTAAGGGAGCTAAGGTGAAATCCTGGCTCCAGTGAAGTCAATGGCGAAACTCCCATTGACTTCAACAGATCCAGGATTTCACTCCAGTTGCCTGGGAGGAATTCTCCATTCTGTGTCCTATGGAGGTTACTCCATATTCTCTCTTTGCAGCTCACTGTGGTTGTTCTGGTAATTATCTGGTGGTCCTGTTGTTCTTGTATTACAGGATATACATATTCAGAACCAATAGAGGGAATTTATAATATGGTATTTAACCCAATAAACACAAACTCAGAATATTCTTATTTGTTAAAATTTAAGCTCTCTTTCTGTGCAGCAGGAAAGTGAAAAGTTACTTCTCCCTAGCTGTGCACTAGTTCACATTTAATGTTGAGACTAATCACACATATGCACAAGATATCATCTACGATGCAGGACAGGTAGTGCAACTTGTGCATTTTTCAGTTGCACCTCTTACTGTAATATAAAATTCACCTGTTATTACTATAGGTCTCATTGAGAACATGCACAATTGGTAAGCTGTGGCTCTTACTGATACATGCTGTCTCCATGTTTAGCACTTCAACATGCAAGTTCTACACTAACAGAGCACAGTTTTGCTGGAAAAATGCAAGACATGCTTTGCTGCCAACTTCAACCTAGGACATGCAACATCTGTACTGGTGCATACCTGTTTAACTGGAATATGCATGCTAATGCAAGTTGATTACTGTACCATTCAATATTTGCACTAGTACAGATCCTGTTCACAAATATGCAACACCTTTCTTGGTCAAATGAGTCCTGTACTAGTTACAAGGTTTGTACAAATTTTGGAACTGGGGTGTTGGTTGATGCTTAAACATAAAGAACATACCATTCCTGAGTTTCCCAGGTATAAAATACAAAACAATGGTGTGTTCATTAGTGAAAGATGCTGCAGAGTGCACAATTACATTCACAGACCGCATGTGCTTCATAACCTTGTATTCCACAGCATTTGGAAAATGACTCAAAGATGATGCTAATGTTAATACTTTTTGAATTTGTTACATTTTCCCACATAGTCAATAGCCCCGTGTGTGTTGGGAGGGGGAAAGGAAGATAGGAGAGTGTATGTTTATACAGATAGTCATTTATTTTTATAATGTACTGCATGTTAATACAAAGAATATGCCTAAACAGTGTGAAAGTTGTGGTGACACAGACAGCAATCAAGAAGATTAAATCTAAGGATGATGTTTTATCTTTAACTCATACTTAGAAAAGCAGGGCCCAGGTGACATATCCCAATACAAGGGGGTTCCTTGGCTGACACAGAGCTACTGGAATGGCTCTGCCTGTGCTCTTTGTTGCTCCTCAGTAGAAGGAGGCTGGGTGTAGTGGAGGAGACGCTGGCTGTTCTTGGCTGGCTCAGTGCAGCTAGAATGTAAACTGAAGCACCTCTGAGGCTGCTCTTTTGTATAGTGGGGACTGGGAGTTGGGTGGCACAGAGATGGCACAAAGATCTTTTTTTCTCCAGCCCTGTGCCAAGTGCAAGAATGAAGAAACGGAATCAGAGTTAAAGTCTTCTTTTTGCATTTTTCTGAGCTGTTTTTAAATTGTTTGAGACAAAACATATACATGTTTTTTCTTATATAGAATTTAAAATACTTATTAATGACCAAATAGCTCTGAATTGCTCTCAAGTGAACCTGAGATAATGTTTTTGAACTGATTATTTTTTGTCCAGTCGTTCAATCCGAAGTCTTGCCAATTTGTCACATAAAAAGTGCACAATGCAAGTGCTTCAGAAACCCTCTTGGAAAGTAGTTACTCTTGTCCCCAGCAGTAGCCTTTAATACTTCCATAATTAAACAAAAATAATTTCTTGATGAGTGCCATTTTTATTTGGTGATGTTTTTACAGTGATATAAACTAGAACAGGCCAGTTATCTTCCACTTCCTAGCACTCAGTGTAAAAAAAAAAAAGTACAAACTAAAATTTCAAAATATGAAAATGTGATTCCAAGATGGATTCCTGGACAAATTATAACCCCTGTAAATAGAAATTCATAATAGCAGTGCTGCTCACAAGACAGTGACAGCTGGTGCTGCCTTACCTCAACTAGCCAAGACATTCTCTGCACCTTGTTTCATCTCTTTTCACTTTGAATTTCAGGTGGGGAAGGGGGCTGAGATCTGTGAAGGCTCCCTTCCTTTGCCAGCATTAGCAACCCACCAGAAATAAAAAATTGTACCAGATTTTTATAAAATGAAGGAAGCTTTTGCCCCAAAAATGGCTGCTCTCCGAGTGGATGGTTCATCTGGATGTGAGCAGGCTCCAAATTGCAGTCACAGGTGTCAGTACCTTAAGTCAGGGCAGCCATGGGCAGAAGTAGCACTAGGCCCAAGTTTTAGGTGGGGGCTGTAACTTGTCTCAGCTCTATATGCATGTTCTCATTAGTTAACGGCATTTTTGAAAGTGCCTCTTAGTGCTGTGATGTGGCTGACAGGGCTGTTCAAGTGAAGTCCTGCTGGTGCTGAAATGTGAACTCTGTAGCCTGAGGCACTGGAGCGCTGCCCCACATGCAGCCTTCATCAAGAAGAGCTGTGATGCTGTTGCATTGGCCCCTGTGAATGGTGCGTAGAATTGGGAAGAAGGTGAATTTATTTTTTTGTGTATCTGTATGAGGTAGGGACCCAGTGTCAAAGGCTCCACTGGAGACCTCTGAATCACACATTTTGGCCAGAGGCCACGCTGGCCACCTCCAGGTACAGGGTCATTCTTCACGAGTGAGTGAAGGGCACCTGGATTGAGTAAGCCAGGGTGACAGGGAGTATCACTGCCCCCCTTTTATGGTGTTCTAAGTAAGTTAACTGTGAGGTTTGGTCCTTTTAAATGTGAACAGAGCTTTTGAGCTGTGACCCTGTGATGTGTGAAGATCACAAACAATCCCACAACTCCAAAAGTGCCCCAGCTAGACAGTTCTCATGACCTTTGGATTTTATTACTTATTCAAAGTTGCATTGTTATGTGCTGAAGCAATGTAGTAAGCAACAGCCCTGAAAGCCAGCAGCAGTTTGTATTATATTATTTCCCTCAAATTTCATATGAGAATTTGTGAGCAAATGAATTAGGCCTACTTAGAAAAGTTACAGCAGACAATAGCTTCATGGGTAAAGCATAAGGCAAAGCTGTTTCATAAAAAATACTCTATAATGCCCAGCCAGGGAAATGTTCAATGAGTAAGTGAGTTTACAGCAAAAAAGTTCTGGCAATGCTGGAGGTCAGTAATATAAAGGACAGAGTGAATTAGAGCCACAGAAAGCTTTTTAGTCAGTTACCTGTTGCTCTGAGAGCTGAATTGACTTGTGTGAAATTTAGGAAATGGGAGCTCTTGCCTTTTTCCAGATATCTCATTTGGATTGCAAAACAAAAAAGACAGAAAGGCCCAATAAGAATGACACCCCAGAGCATGGGGCCTGCAATTTAACACAACAAAAACATTCAGTCCCTGCAAAAGGTAAATGAAACAAAATTATTTTGGAAACTTTCATTACAGCCACCTTGACACACGCCCCACATAACATTTTTCTCCCATTATCCTTACATTGGATCACTCAGGAGAGGGCTTTGCCCCCTCCCCCAAACATTGCCCCCATTCTTAATGTTACTACAAGACACATAAGAAATTGGGTATTTAGTGCAATGGCTGCTGCATATCATACATTTGCTGCTTTTATTAAAAGAACCTTGGTGTACAAGGGTGGGAGAGGCTGTATCTTTGAACTGCTGGGGGAAGGACTGGCCTGCAGAGAGCAACAGAGGACATTTTATGGGGTTGTTCATTCAGGCATGAAATAAAGAAGTTGTACTTACCAGAGTAATTGACATCACAGGTACATATACCCTCCCAAAAGCAGAGAACCACATATAACCAATGGGATGAAGTTTTTAAAAGGATGCTGCCATAAATGAATTTATTCCTTATATTATTGCTTGTTTCTTATGGTAATTTTGCTTGTTCTGCCCAAGAAAACAGGCTAGAACCTTTGCTGTAAGCAGATAGTAGTTTAACCAGTACAACAGTTCAGGAAGACCTGATTGTTATGAATACCAGCTCCTCAGAATAATGGGAGAAAGGGTCACTGGAGCGTCACACATCTCTGTGAGTGTCTTGTAGCTGCAGCCTGCATCTGTATTCTGAACAAAACTTGCATGTGGGAGGTTAATAGGAAGTTTAAACAGAGGAACAGGTGAACATTTTATATGTTCAGGGGAGAGCAGTAGAGATTCGGCATAGCTGAAATCTCTCCAAGGTTAATTTGGGATGAAAGGAGCTACTAATGGTAGGTTATTATTACCAGTTCCTTCTGAAACAGCACATTATCACTGCTGCAGTAATGTAGCCAATTAATAGTGACTAAATAAGGCCCTTTGAGATCTGCAGCTTTCTTACTTAAATCCCACCCAAAAAATCTTAGCCTGCTCTGGGAAATCTGTTATATTTAATCCAGGTAATTCTTTGGGAGAACACCTTCTCCCCTTCGCTTTTTTTCCCCCCTTCAAATAATGAAACCTCATAATATAAACTAAAAATTAGGGCTGTCAAGCGATTAAAAAATTAATCACAATTAATCGAACTGTTAAACAATAATATAATACCATTTATTTAAATATTTTGGGCTGTTTTCTACATTTTCAAATATATTGATTTCAATTACAACTCAGAATACAAAGTGTACAGTGCTCACTTTCTATTTTTAATAAATATTTGCACTGTAAAAAAAACCAAAGTATTTCAATTCACCTAATACAAGTACTGTGGTGCAATTTCTTTATCATGAAAGTTGAATTTACGAATGTTAATTTATGTACAAAAAAATAACTGCATTCAAAAATAAAACAGTGTAACAGTTTAGAGCCTACAAGTCCACTCAGTCCTACTTATGCCAATCACTCAGACAAACAAAGCTTGGTTACATTTGCAGGAGATAATGGTGCCTGCTTCTTGTTTACAATGTCACCTGAAAGTGAGACAGGCATTTGCATGGCACTGTAACTGGCATTGCAAGATATTTATGTGCCAGATATGCTAAAGATTCATATGTCCCTTCATGTACCATTCCAGAGGATATGCATCCATGCTAATGACAGATTCCGCTTGATAACAGTCCAAAGCAGAGTGGACCGATGCATACTCATTTTCATCATCTGAGTCAGATGCCACCAGCAGAAGGTTAATTTTTTTTTTGGTGGTTTGGGTTCTGTAATTTCTGCATCAGAGTGTTGCTCTTTTAGGACTTCTGAAAGCATGCTCCACACCTCGTCCATCTCAGCTTTTGGACGGCACTTCAGATTCTTAAACCTTAGGTTGAGGTTCGAGCTATAGCTATTTTTAGAAATCTCACATTGGTACCTTTTTTGCATTTTGTCAAATCTGCAGTGACAGTGTTCGTAAATCAAACAACATGTGCTGGGTCATCACCTGAGACTGTTATAACATGAAATAGATGGCAGAATGCGGGTAAAACAGAGCAGGGGACATACAATTCTCCCCCAACGAGTTCAGTCACAAATTTAATTAATGCAGTATTTTTTTAACGAACATCAGCAGCATGGAAGCATGTCCTCCGGAATGGTGGCTGAAGCATGAAGGGGCATGCGAATGTTTAGCATATCTGGCACGTAAATATCTTGTGATGCCAGCTACAACAGTGCCATGTGAATACCTGTTCTCACTTTCAGGTGACGTAAATAAGAAGCAGGCAGCAGTATCTCCCATAAAGGTAAACAAACTTGTTTGTCTTAGCGATTGGCTGAACAAGTAGTAATGGACTTGTAGGCTCTAGAGTTTTACATAACTGCACTCAAAAACAAAACAAAAAAAAATCTACATTTGTAAATTACACTTTCACGATAGAGATTGCACTACAGTACTTGTATGAGGTGAATTAAAAACTATTTTTTAATCGTTTTTACAGTGCAAATATTTGTAATAAAAAATATAAAGTGAGAATGGTACACTTTGTATTCTGTGTTGTAACAGACATCAAAATAGTTGAAAATGTAGAAAAACATCCAAAAATATTTACTAAATTTCAATTGGTATTCTATTGTTTAACAGTGCGATTAATTGCGATACCTTTTTTTCATCGCAGTTAATTTTTTTGAGTTAATCACGAGAGTTAACTGTGATTGACAGCCCTACTAAAAATCTGTCTGCGTGTTGTCACTGTGCGTGCAACACAAACACGTGTGTGTATGCATATACATTCAGTATGTGTGGGGTGTGTCAGTTTGTGCATGTCAGTGTGTGTGAGTGTTAGTGTACTGTATGGTGTGTACATGCACATACAGGGTTTGTGTGCATGTTGATACATGCACATTTACAGCAATAAAGAATAAGTCTCTTATGCTTCAGCAGAGCGGCAGGTGATACGCCTAGCAGCAGCTCATCACTTACATTTTCCAAATATATAGGAAAAATACTAGAACAGATTGCGAGAGTAAGAAGCAGAAACTGTGGTTTATTGTGAAAATGAGAACTGTGCACTTAGAATGATTTCTGATGCACCGTGCTAAAAGGTATTTACAGTCCCCTTGCGCACATAACCCATTATTCACTGAAAAACTGCTTGATTTAAAGTCATTAGTCACTGGCTGTACTTACCTGATTCACATTCTTTAATTATTTGTATTACAGTGGATCCCAAAGGTCCTAATCAAGGATTGGGCCCCACTGAGCTAGGCACTATGCAAGTATATACAAAGACAACTGACATATGGGGTAGAGGGAACAATCATATGTGGACCATTTTTACATACATATATCCATTTGCAATATATTTTTTCCTCAGTTATTCTAGATGAAATGCCAAGTCTCCCCTGTGCACCTCAAACTAGAGTTCGCATAGTGGTTAGTTCCTTATACATGCCACATTAAAGGTAGGTCTTAAGAAAAATCTATGAACATCTGCTGCTTCCTTACTATCTCAGATGTCAGGGACGCTTATATATTATTTAATTTATACAATATACATGAAGCCATTTACATCTATAGTATAAGAAGATTCCTTTGTTTTATTTGGAAAATCACGTGGGCTAAGAACTATCACTGTAGATCTTAGTGGTAGATGGAGAGGTGAGCCATTGAATGGGAAATGGACCAAAAAAATCCACTCATATCTGCTGTACATTAAAAGGTGGGAGGTGTTAAATTGTGCTCCGCATACATTCTTGTAACAGAATAGAATATTTAATTTAGACAATTTCTCATTAATTTCAGCTACTTACAGTGAAAGTTCAGAGCATTTTTTTTTTAAACATTTGAGGAATCAATGTTTTATATATCAGACTGTGATACAGACAGACAGTGAAATCATATACAATTCAAATAAAAGCGAAGTGATTGATGTTCCTGGCTGCTTTTTGGTCACATAATCAAGCCATTTAAATATTTCGTACCAGTGTGTAACCAAGAGATTTGAATCCCATCCATCCTACTATATATAGCCTCTGGAGAAACCTGCACATGTACTGCACCTGTAGTTTCCGATATGCCCTACAATTCATTTAAACTGCAACAACAGCAAGAGCATTCTATTGTTAAATACATTCCGTTCACAGGTAGCACAGAGCGCCACACTAAAATCCCAGGGGCAGATCCTCAGCTGGTATAACTTGCCATAGCTCCACTGAAATCAGTGCTCTGTCCCCCAATCTCTCTCCCGTCAAAATTACCTGGGTCTTTATTTTCATTATTGAATGCGACGAGAAGGTTACTCACCTTGTGCAGTAACTGAGGTTCTCCGAGATGAGTGTCCCTGTGGGTGCTCCACTCCAGGTGAAGGTGCATCCCTGCGCCTTTGCTCAGAGTTTTGCAGCAGTGCCCATACAGGTTGCGCAGGCGCCGTGCCTACGTCGCACGCCGTTGGCGTCTCAATAGCACACGTGTGATCCAGACTCCTCAGTTCCTTCTCTACCCTGGAGTCTGCCCCTAACTCCGAAGTAGAGAGGAGGACGGTGGGTAGTGGAGCATCCACAGGGACACTCATCTCGAAGAACCTGAGTTACTGCACAAGATGAGTAACCTTTTCTTCGAGGGAGATGTCCCTGTGGGTGCTCCACTTCAGGTGACTGAAGAGCAGTGCCCGCCTAGGATGGTAGGGGCTTCGGAGTTGGCAGAAAAGCAACTGATAGCACAGTTCAACCAAGTCGAGTATCTGCCTGAAGGCCTTGTGTGACAGCATATTGTTTAGCAAAGGTATGTTCTGAGGCCCAGAGGTGGCGGCCTTGTAAATGTCTATAAGGGGAACGTTGTGTAGGAATGCTACTGACACCAATATGGATCTAGTAGTGTGTGGGTCTTGATCCCTGCTGGAGGGAGGTTGTATGCTTTTTAATTGATAGCATAAGCAAATGCATCCGGATATCCATCTAGAGATACTTGAGTGGATATGGAGTTACCCTTAGAACTTTCTGCTATGGAGATAAAAAGCTTCCGTGAGACTCTAAATGGCTTGGTCCTGTCCGAGTAAAAAGACGGTGCTTTCCTAACATCGAGGGTGTGCATCATAGCCTCAAAAGCGTTGGCATGTGGTTTAGGGGAGAAGGTTAGTACATGTATCGGTTGACTGATGTGGAAGGAGGAATGTATTTTGGAAAGGAATTTGGGATGGGTACTTAAAGTTACTTTATCTTTATAAAAGATGGTATATGGTGGGTCTGCCATAAGCGCTCTGATTTCTCCCACTCCTCTGGCTGATATGATTGCTATTAGAAACACCACCTTCATGGAGAGGTGTAGTAGGGAGCAATTTGCTAGAGGTTCGAAGGGTTTAAGCATGAGGACTGTTTAAAGACCAAGTTTAAGTTCCAGGGTTGTGTAGGTGGTCTCACGTCCGGATAAAGGGTTTGGATGCCCTTAAGGAATTGTTTTGTGATTGGGTGAGCAAAGATTGTAGTGTTGCCGATTTTTTGGTGAAAGGTAAAGATAGCCGCAAGATCAGTTAAGATGTACCTTAACTGAGCTGAGGGATAGAGCAGACTGTTTCAATTCTAAGAGGTAGTCAAGTACAATTAGAAGAGGTGTAGATGTTGTGACGGTTTGTCTAGCAGCACACCATGAAGTAAATCTTTTCCACTTATGGAGATAAGTGTTACATGGAGTCTGTTCAGAGCAAACTAGCACCTCATTAGAGAGCCATGGAGGAGCCAGGCCTTCAGATGTAGCATCCCCATGTTGGAATTGGCCCTCCCGTTGTGTCAGATGATCAGTCTGAAGAGGGAGTGTGATAGTGATACATGCCGACATCTATGTAATTTACGGATACCACACTTGTCTCGGCCATGTGGGGGCTATTAAGATGACCTTGGCCCTGTTGGTCCTTATTTTCTATATTACTCTGGGTAGTAATGGTATCAGCGGGAATGCATATAGAAGGTCTGTGTTCCAGCTGATCATGACTGCGTCCCCCATTGATTATTTCCCCAGACAGGCTCAGGAGCAGAATTTGGGGCATTCTGTGTTGCGAGCTGTCATGAATAGGTCCATTTGCCCCTCGTTGGAGGAAATGTTCTACCACTTGCATAACGAGGGGTCCCTGAAGAGGGACGGGGAGGGCAGGGTGAAGAGGGGGGTATAAGACATGAAAGGAATGGTATAGCCCGATCTGATGACTTCCAGGGCCAATTTGTCTGTGACAATAGCCACCCAATTGGGATAGAATGGGAGCAAACAGTCTCCAAAAAGCTGGATGGATGGTGTAAGTGCTGAAACGGGTGAGAGGTCTTCCTGACCTTCAACCAAGACTTCAAATTTGCTTACTGGAGGAAGTAGGTGGAGATGCCGCTGGTGGTGGAGGGCATCATCGTTGTGGTCTCTGTCTTTGCTGTTGATCGTATGGTCTTTGGTATTGCTGTGTGTAGGACGGGTATCTAGGTTGTTGATACAGTTGTCTCCTTCTTGTGGCAGGTGTATGGATGCCCAGGGACCGGAGGATGGCCCGTGAATCCTTCATGGTGTGCAGCACTTAATTGGTTTGGCTGCGAACAGTTTTTCTCCATCAAAATGGAAATCTTCGACAGTATTTTGTATCTCCCGTGGGAATGACGAAGAATTGAACCATGACTACAGCGCATGACTACAGCTGTAGCGGTGGCCATGTCAGCAGCATCCAGTGTGGCCTATAGAGCTGTGCGCGAAATCATCTCTGCTTCAGAGACCAGACATTTGAATTGTCGCTTTTCCTCAGGAATGTCATTGATAAATTCCATAAATTTGCTATAATTCCTGTGGTCTTATTTGGCAAGTAAAGCTGTGTAATTCGCCACCCGAAATTGTAGTGTAGAAGAAAGAGTATACCTTGTGGCCAAATAGATCCAGCATCTTACTCTCCTTATCAGAAGGAGTGGACCTAAAGTGTTGTTGTTTGCTCCTTTGATTGGCCGCTTTCACTACCAGCGAGTTGGGTACTGAGTGTGAAAAGAGGACCCGAGATCCCTTGTAGGGAACATAACATTTTTGGACCGCCCTCTTGCAGGTTGCGGGTGTTGTGGCTGGAGTTTGCCACACCATCTTGGCAAGTTCCACAATGACCCCATTAATGGGCAAAGCTATCTTGAAGGAGACAGATATCTGTAAGATATCGGTTAACTCATGCTGCGTTTCCGACACTTCCTCCAGAGCGATATTAAGCTCGTTAGCCACTCTTTTGAACAGGTCCTGAAAGTGGGTAAAGTCTTAGGCAGTGGTTGGTGGTCGAGACATAATAGCCTTGTCTGGTGAGGAAGAGGAATTATTATTGGTTGGTGAGGTGTCAGGAGCCATGTTCTCTTCTTGTTGAATCATGGGCTCCCTCCCGTACGTCCACCACTAAAGCCTCTGAAGGTGTAGGAGAGAGTCTGGTGTCTTCCCTATGTGGACTGTGGTACCTGCTATGGTGCCTTCTATAGGAACCCCAGGGACTCCAGTATGGCCAGTGGCCGGGGAAGGGCACTGGTGGTTCCATCCATGGGTGACCATACCAAGGTGGTAGATCATGAGAATATGAGGACTGTGGTGGTCCAGCAATAATCAGGGTCCTGATCTAGGAAGAATGGAGAACAGTGATGGTATCGGAGAGAGCTGTTGGTGCAGTACCGTGGGCCCCGGTGAGACATCGGTGCCTAACAGAGGGGATTCTGGAGCTGGGGAGACCACCAAATCTTTATGATGCAGGAAACGGAATGGTGCTGGGAGCATCAGTTCCAAGGAGCAGGGTGCCGATCGGAGCGGTTGTGCAGTGTGCTGAGGTAAAGGGTGGTGGCGCCGTCGCATTAGGCACATTAGCCTGCAGCATGGGATTAGGAGCGGTTGTCAGTACCATCTCCTTTGGTGCTACTGACGGTGCTGTGGTGGAGGCAGGCAACTTAGAGACATTAGCATCGGCACCTGAGTGGTTGGTGCCGAAGGTGCCTGGAGTGCCCTATGTGCTGAGTCACGGAGTGGCCGGCACCGATGAGAGCAATTTGGTCAGCAACCATTTTACAGTGGTCTGTTCTCTGTGAGGTGAGGAAGCTGGCCATTTCTCCACCATTTTATTTGTCCTTAGAGGATGTAGGCCAGTGGTGGGAGCTGCGGGAAGCGGCAGGCTGCAGGGACATGCTGGCTGCCACTTCCCGCAGCTCCCAGTGGCCGGGAATGGTGAACCACGGCCACTGGTAGCTGCGGGGGGCCGTGCCTGTGGACGGTCAACACCAGCAAAATGTCTCGCACCCCACAATCAGATTACTCTGATGGGCCACAGATTGCCCACCACTGATCTAGGCGGTGAGGAAACTGGTGACCTTTGGCAAGATGACG
Source organism: Natator depressus (assembly GCF_965152275.1). Taxonomy (NCBI): domain Eukaryota; kingdom Metazoa; phylum Chordata; order Testudines; family Cheloniidae; genus Natator; species Natator depressus. Next base: position 23,302,142 of record NC_134251.1, on the reverse strand, counting down.
ACTCTGGTCCAGGGTCAGAGGCTGGTTTGAGGGACTTTTCCATTAGGATGAGTGTAAATCTCAGGTCTTTATCTTTTCGTGCCCTAGCTTTCAGTTTATTACAATGGGCATATTTCTGGGGAATGTGAGATTCCCCCAGACAAATGGACACATTGAGCATGTCCATTTGAGATAGGCATTGCCCTCTCTGCACGTTGTGCATCTTTTAAAACCTGGCGAACCAGGCATTTTCCTAGCTACTTCTAACTAAGCTACAGGATATAATTTTTCTTTTTTTGAAACAGGACGAAAGGGTAACAACTGAAACTTAACTCATCTAAACTAACCTAATTTAATGACAGGTTTCAGAGTAACAGCCGTGTTAGTCTGTATTCGCAAAAAGAAAAGGAGTACTTGTGGCACCTTAGAGACTAACCAATTTATTTGAGCATACGCTTAGTGAGCTGTAGCTCACGAAAGCTTATGCTCAAGTAAATTGGTTAGTCTCTAAGGTGCCACAAGTACTCCTTTTCTTTTAACCTAATTTACTAATTTAAACTACTATCTATTTGAAAAAACGAAGGTTTTCAATGGGACTCTGAGCTATGTCTCAGGCTGGGGACGGCTGAGAAGGAACAGAGGAGTCTGGGTCGCGAACACACTATTGAGGCGCCAGTGGTGCGTTACAGGCACTGCGAGTGCACGACCCGTACGGGCACTGCTGCAAAACTCTCTGAGCAAAGGCGCAGAGACGCACCTTCACCTGTAGTGGAGCACCCACAGGGACATCTCGCAAAGAAGAAACCTAACATACATTCTCCTATAGAGTCCTCTCAGCAGACTCTTAAGAGTGCAGACCATGCAAGATGTATCGGTTGCAAGTAATCTTGAGACTGCAGCATGCATGTATTCTTTTAGGAGTCCTGTTCTTGGATAGAAAGGCATGTTGGCACAATTTCTTTGTTCTCTCCTCTATTCCTAATGTGTGCCCTCTCATGCTTTTCTGTTCAGCTTTGAACCTGACTGGCTCATTCTGAGACATTAAAGTGTAAGTCTCATTTTATTATTTCTAGAATAATGAAATTCTTAACATTTACTCACTTCTGCTACAAATCCAGTACTTTTGTTCTGTGTTACCTGCGTACATAGCTGGGAAGCTGGAAAGAAATCTTTCAGAGCTTCGTAGCCTGTTCTACAGGAAGAAGTGCAGTTCGCACGAGAGCCCCTCATGCATTCTGCAATAGTTGAGCAAGTGAATTTAGCAGGTAACCTATGCTGCTTCTTGTCTGTAGGTGAAGGGAAAGGAGAGAAGGTGACAAGCGAAGCAGCAAAGGACTGGAGCAGTAACTGCTAACTGTATGGGGGGACAGGGAAGAAAGATCAATTCACTGAAGAGGATGAAGACTGAAAGGCAGCAGCAAAACTGTGATGGTAGGAGAGGAGTTTGGAGGGGAAGCAGCATAACTTTTTGAATAATGAATTGTTAATTTGCAATTATGCTCATCTTCAGTGCAGTCTCATAACACAGGTCTTTGTGGCAAACAGCACACCGATATATAGCTACAAACACCTGCACAGGCCCAACACCTACCAGCCCCATGACTACTAACTCAGTTAAACAGACATTAATATGAAAGATGGAAAGTCCTCCATTTAATCCAGGACAGCGTATTGGCGAGAAACAGCGTGTCCCAGCTAGTAGGATTCCCATTAGGGTACTGTCTCTGGACCCTTTTCTAGGTGCCTGATAAATCTAGAAACCTCTTCACTTCCCACCACTGGGAGAAAGAGTAAAGCCACCTTCCTGTCTCTTCCCGAACTCCAACTTTTGGATTCTTTTCTCCTAAGTTTTCTGTTTCTCTGAAAAGTATTGAGCAACTTCAGAAACACAGATGCAGTGTTTAGTTGCTGTTGGGAGAGGGGAAAAGAGTCTCCTTTCCTTAGCCTCTCCCACTACTGCTCAGCAAGAGCCTTCAGAAGCAGCACAGGGAAACTGACAAGCTTGTAATCGAGCACCCTGGTAGCTGTTCAGAAAACCATCAAGCAGCAGTGACACTGTGAGGAGACTGGGAATCAGGATGCCTGTGTTCTGTTCTGAGCTCTGGAAGGGTGTGTGTAGAGAACAGAAGATTAGGGGTCTGAATTGCACTGCCCTGCACAAAGTGCAGTCGTTTACACCCATGTAAAGTGAATATAAAATGATGCTATTCTGATCTGTAACATTTTACACCAATGCAACACACAATCAAGCCTTAGAAGGCAGGATTCTTGGATTCTGTTCCCAGCTCTAATGGGAGGATGGCGTGCCTTGTGCTTTGCCTTAGTCTCTCCTACTGAGCACATGAAAAGGAAATGATTTTATTTTCCAGAGAGAAAGTGAGACCAACTTCTGGTTTGCGCGTGTGCACACACACACACACACAAAGGGGGGGCAATCTAAATATATTCCTGCATTAAGAAAAAAAGGTCATCACTTTTACTTATTATTTATCCTTGCAATTGATGAATGCTGATATATTGAAAACAAAAATGCGTGGTTCTAAAAACAATTTGATTTCTCCTTTTCAGTATGAATAGCTCAGGCTTAATGTTTTCAAAGGGGCTGTGGGGAGCTAGACACCCATCTCATGTCTGAAAATCCCAGCCTCAGTCTGCAGAGAGTATTAGAATAGCAAATAACAATGGACTAATAATCCTTTAGTAAGGGAGTATGGCAGGGAAAAGGCTATACTAATTCTGCATGCTTTCTCTAATTAGTCTGCAAGATGTGTAAAGCACTTCACTGTGAACTGGACTTCATTTCCTAAAAATAAACCAAACTGTGATGGAGGATAGCTTTGCAGAATATCTGTATCTGTTAAACTGTCTCTGAATGGCAGCAAAATTCTCCTTCCTTTATCAAGGCATCACATCAGAGAAGTCAGACTCAAAGAAATGGCACAATGAAGGGATTTGGGTCCACCTCTGTTTTAGAACTCCATTTCATAGGATTCTTACTTCAGATTTCATGAGGTAAGAAATCAAATGACTCTTCCTATAAATGTGAATGAAAAGACATTTGCAAGAAGAATTGGTGCCAGAAGTCTCAGAATTCTGCAAAAATTGCAATAACTGTATTGTTTTTTTGTTAGGATCAGTAAGTAAGCCAATAAGAGACAGGGCCACACCAGACTCAGTAATAGCAAGCAGAAGTTAGGGTTAATTCACAAAAATTAAACTTGCAACTGGTAGAGAGCAATTTACAGTGATATTTAGTTTATAAGATGTGTGTGTGCAACTGTCTAATTAACCTCCCCACTAGACATTTACAAAATATGAGCACTGCAGCTTTTTGCCTAAGAAAAATAGCCTTTGCCCTCTGCATTGTCAAACACGAGAACTGAGCTTTCTTGCTGGGTGCTTTTACACACACGTTGTTTGAAAGCAGACCCCTCTGCATTACAGGAACATAATGACTGTTGCTCTTCCACTGTGGTAACAAATCTCGGCCTCATTTTTGCCCTTTCACGGACAGCACCCAGTTTGTTGTATTGCTGGGTTGATGAAAATTTCTGTCCCTGCGTAGGGGACTTGTACAACTGCAGCTCTCTTATTCAGATAATTGTAACACCACCAGCTTCTCCCTTCTATTTTCACTTCTTTCTCATTTTAAATATCAGCTGAGAAAGGAAAAAACCTGCGAGCTGGCTCTGGCAGGGCAGCCAGGTGTGTAACTTACCTAATACTGCTTCCTAGGAAAAGGAAAACTAAAGCTTAACCATTTTAGGAAATAGCGAGGAGAGCTCCTTTTTGTCCCTACAGCTCAGTCAGAAAATACAAAAGGAAACCCATCTAGTGTAGGCTAAAACAATTTAGGAGCTCACTGAGATTATGCTAAAATCTAATATTAATGCTGCAACATTTTAATTATGAAGGAAGTCATTACCCATTTAGCATGTGCCAGTGCAGACCCATTCAAGTTTAAAAATCTGTTAACCAAAAAAATCTGGATACTGTAAAGTTCCCACCAATACCACTTTCTAAGCATGCCCAGTGATGGATATAAAAGTCCTTTTTTTCACTTATTCATGCATTTGTAACATCTACTGCAGAGTTCTATCCTGTTGTGAAAAGCAGCAGTGTTAGTAATTGCAATAGGGTTAGTTTATACAGTATTTTGTTTCATATAATTAATGGATGTGAAACTTACTGGCATATCTAGGCTGCAGCCCCATGCAAGCAAGCAGAAAGCAAAATATTTAAAATGGAATAGAGAGAGAAACTGGCTAGCAGGCAGCTAACTCACCCTTTTGTACAGCCTATGGTCCACCAGAGGGCTTCAGATAGCAAAACAATACCAAAGAGCTATTAGCATACACATGGCATCAAAGAAACCTTACAATAGTTTCACTTCAATGGAGGGAAGACAAAGTATTTCAATTTGCCTGGAGAGAGAAGGGCCCACTCCCCAGATGCTGCCTGTGTGATTCCCTCTCTTCACCAGGCAGCAGCAGATCAGGGTTCAGAACATTTTAGGACAGTAAAGTGCAATACAAAGTAAAATGAAGACAGATAGTTATTCTGGTGGCATTTCCAGCCCCAACCTATCTTCCCTTGCATGATAGGCTGTTTTCTATCTCAGTCCTAATTTCACTGACTAAAACAGGACTATAATCCAGATGATAATCACAGCCTAGCAATACTACAGAGCTACCTAACAGAAGATAAAATTTTAAATATAAACTGAAGGAAAAGAAAGGAAATAGAATGTTAGTTTACTGAAAGCTGACTGTGTGGATTGCAAGTGGGTGTCGATTCAGCTAAAACAAGCCCAGTTAGAACTGACATTGGTTCCACTTTTCCCTGTAGCTCTAAATCAATATTATTTACGAACAGTTGACTAGCTGAGGATAGTTGGTGAATCATTAAATATGCAAGCCTTTAATTCTGATCTCACACAGGGACACTGTGCTGGAGGGCAGGTCCACAAGCAAAAGGTACTACCACAACCTTTACACTTAAAACTAAGAGTCAGTCACTGGCTACCAGGCCTGGGCATTATCCACATTCAGAACTATTCATTTGTGCATCTCTTGAAAGACCTGTTCTGTCTCATGCTCTGTAATAAACACTTTCAAGGTAAGACATGCTGATACCATGATATGGTAGCATAAATGTTTTTCTTCACATACCTGAGGATATGTAACAGATGGACAAATAGATATTTTTCCTAGAGCTATAGTAATCTCTGTATCTCCTATCTTAAGAGTTACTGTTGCAGATGAGTGTACAGAATCTGTTAATGGGGGTATTTTTGTCTACAGGATGTCTGCCCATTATTCATATGCATATATCTTAGCAGAGATGAGCCCCAGCTCCAGAAATCCTGCCTTCATCCAACAATGCACACTTAATTGAAATTCACATTTCTCTCTATCCTATGCAATGTTCGTGTATCAGTTACCAAGGTAAGCAAACCAACTGTAAGTCTCTCTCATTAACTGACCCAATGGCATCTGAACTGCAGTAAGTGAAAATTCATGACACTCCTTTAACACACTGGGTCAGATCCTCAGCTGGTATAAATCAGCTTTGCCCCATTGAAGATCTGAGCCAATGAGTAGATCTAACAAACCACGAGAGGTACCTTAGAGCTGTTTTTTGGATCTGGACAGAAAGGAACTTTTCATAATTTACTTAAACAGATTTAGACAAAATATCAGTCAGATGGTTACCAGGAGAAAGCCCAAGAAAAGCGCTTAACTGAATCTTGCATAAAGGGAACTGAATAATCTCTTAGCAAGAATTATTTCCAGGATCCAGTTCCAGTATCTAGATGTGGCCAACAGAACTAGGTTAAAGCAAATTTTAAAAATGCAGAATTAGCAAATGTTCACTCACAAGTTACACGTTTAAAAACTTCTGCAGCTGAAGGATTCACTGGCTTTACATTTAGTTTGATGGCTCTGTACCAAGGTCTGGCTTTCTTTCTTTCTTCTGCTGTTTTTCCCTCCCCTCCATTAGCTGATAGGTCTATTTCTAATCAGTCTCACTTTCCTTATGCTGCTAAGCTCTCTCTCTGTTCCTTTCTATCACTCTTTCCTTTCTCTCTATGGTATTCATAGTGCATCAGTCATCACAGTATCTTGCGTGCTGATGTGAATTTTCAGAGGCGAAAGAAGTAGCTCCATCATGTCATTTTAGAGAGCCGGAGACGCCGCTAGTCACATTTCCCACCCCACCACCCAGAACATCCAGAGCAGTAAGTGAAGTCTAGACTTCAGAATGTGCTAGCTCACCCCCTGTGATTGTCACTGGAGCTAGGAGCCTTCTCCTATTGGTGTGCTCACTTTTACATTTCTAAGGGAACAAAATCCAATTTGCTCTAATAATTTTACTAAAAAATCTGGATACATTCCCAAATTCAACACAAAAAATACCCAACACTCCCACTGTGCCATTCTTTGTGTGACCTTTTCAGACCACGGTTTTTATGCGGAATCCTTATGCTGCTTCACTGAGTAATGAGATTTTGAAACTTTTGTTTGTAATTTTCTCCAATGCCAGGATGCCTCAAGGTAAAACTCTTTTGTAAATGATAAGATTAGTAATAAGGAAATATCAGTGTTAAACCTTTGCAATTGCCCAAGTAAAGCACATGCACATTCTGCAGTAGAAACACGTACATAGCACACAAAGGATGTGGGCATATTTTCAGTTTAGAAGGGGAAGCATGGTAATTTGGGAAATATGATAAGCTCTTCCTCGGAAATGAGAGTCAAGAATTTCTTTTTGTTTAATTCCAGCCAAGAATTAGGGATTAATTCCAAAACAATCCTGATCTCTTGCAAAGCAGTGCATTACCCTCTGAGCTCAGAGAAGGAATTGCTCTCAAGATGGTACATGAGTACAGAGCAGTGAGCTACAGCCAAAGTGCCTGAGGCAGGAAGAGATTTATTCTCTGAGTCACAGTCAATTTCCCTCCCCTCCTTGCTTCCCCCCCCCCCCCCCCCCCGTTTAAAAGCAACCAAGACCTAATTCCCTCTGTCTCTACACAGCTATAGTGACCCCACCTGACCAGGTATTGCAAGGAATTGAGCCAGAGACATAGGAAAGGTCTACTCCTTCATGGGCTTGAGGTACATATGAACGTGCAGAGCCCTACTTTAAGGAAACGAGCAAATAAGGAGAGGCTGACAGAAGGAGAAGGGTCAAGGACAAGAGAAGCTGCCAAAATTGCACATTAGATAGGCCAAGGAAGAGACTGGCCTATTGAAAAGCCTGGGAATGGTGGTGTAGTCCAAGTATTTGGCTCACTGGTGGGAGATTCTGCACTATGGCTAATTTTAGGGGACCTTTTTTGTATGTGCAAGTATGTTTATGGGGGTGTCAAAGTTAGCCAAATACAAGAGTCCCTGGCAGCTCTGCTCCACTGGCCATAAGGAAGGGGGCACAGTACTTCAATGTGGACTGCCCTGCCTTCTAAGAGATCTGAGGGGATCTACCGTTTCTGAGTTCTGTACCTGTTCTATGGGGGGGGGGGGGGGGAGTAGACCTGTGTGGAGAATGATCAGATGAACCTTTGAGTTCACCTCTGCCTGCCCTGTTGTAGTGAGGGACAAGCCAGCCATACTCTGACAAAATGCTGTGTCAATGTCAAGAGCACTTGGCGCTAGTTTAGAAACCTAGAGTAGTCCCTCTCTTGGGCTGCATCTGCGGCTTGCCATGTGAACCTGCAGGGCAAGTTGTCTGCCCGCTGCTAGGGCTACGCCAGCCTCATCCCAGTCTGTATCTCTGACCTCATACAAAGATGACTATTTCTAAACCTTGTACCAAAATACTAGTAACACCATGTGCTTCCCTCCGTTTCAGAGCTTAGTTTGCTGAACCAGCATTGGCCTAAACTAAACGTACTTTGGTTTGACTAGCTTCCAAGTATTTTACCGTGTCTTACTAGATGAGATAAGTGTGTGGTTATTATGGAGAAGACATATGCAGAAAGAGCTGAATTCATTTCTACTAGTCAAGACAATGTTATGGCTGACAAGTTAATCACAAACAAGATCCTTTCATTAAGTAATGAAAGCAAGTCACCTGAACACAGTACAGCACTGTTATGGGAGCTCCAGCTGCCACATGTTGCAGGCAAACAATTGAATCAGTGTTGTCCTGAGTTCCTGGTACTGTTAGGAGACCCTTCTTGCCTTGTGTATTTATTCTCCAATTTAAAGTTTATTTAGACACGTGGCATGGCTGACATTTGCACTGACTTGTTTGCTGTTGAGTCTCTCCCCTCCTAGAGGGCTGTGGGGCTCAACTTATCTAGATTATAAACAGAGTCATCCATTGTGACTCCACTAAATGTATACCTGTGTCTTAAGTAGAGATGCTTCCAAGGTATAGTGGATGCTGTGACATGCTGCACTACGAGGCTAAGGTGCAATGAAAAGTCTGTGAAGCAGTTAGGATATAATCTATGTAGCAAAAAAAAAAAAAAAATCATTCAGCTGAACTCTCCTCCAGGGACCCCCAAGCTCAACTGCACTAAAGCCAACTTCAGTAAAGTAAGGAGTATAACTAAGAGTTTCTTTGTTCTTCTTCCACTCATCACAGCCTTAGCTTCTTTTACCATATCTGCAATGCAGCTAAATGTCTTAGTGACAGTCCCAATCTAGAGATTTTTTTTCTAGTGTTTTTTGTAAGCAGCTGGGCTTCATTACTTGATGTTGCGAGTGATTTGCAGTGATTCTGTTCTATTTAGGTTCTTATACTGCACCCACCGCAATGCTCTGGGGATGGCCTAGGACTGATAGGTAAGGAAAATCCATATAAAGGTGATGTCATACCTGTGGCGGCAGCGTCGTAAAAACCGCATGATCTTGCGAGCAGCTTGATCCTGCTTCTTGGTGAGCAGACTGCTTCTAAACACAAACAAAGGAACATCAGGGCATGGGCAGTATTGAGGAAAAAGAGTACTAAATGGGAGAATAATCATTCTGTGTGGACTGTGCATTTCTCACCTGGCTCTCCTGTAAAATGTGGCACAGTCCAGGGCTGCGTTAGATACCAATATACAAACAGTATAAGCCCTTAAGAACCTCACACGCTACCTCTATTATATTTTCCTCTGCCTCATCTCATTTGTGTAGTTGGAGAGTAAGATTCTTATGACCTGTCCCTTTTTTTACTGTCCCTTAAATGCTGCTTTGATGTGTATATCATCTCTTTAATTTTAAAACTGATTTTTATGCATTGCTGGTGATGCTGTCTTGAGTCCCTAAGATGCTTATTAATTTGCTTTCTGTATGAGGCCATTCACAATCCAAGATGAGAGAATAAACTGAGTGAACTGTTCTTTCTAACCCAGACTTATGGAGGAACCTCAAAGCCAGCAGAACTAGCACACATGCTGCTATGGGGATCTCCATTCAGAAATCAGGATGCTGCTCTCATTTCAAAAGCAGCATCATTCAGTTTTATTTATTTTTTGCTTTGGGCTTTCACTTGTAATGCCAGTGTCCATGATTCACAAACTGCATCAACAGGAATAGCTATGACAGGAATATCTAGGCTGTTCCTGCACTTCAGTTCTCGCACGACAGCTCAGTTTGCCTGAGAGCCTTCTTTCCTCTACATGCTAACTTAGCTCTCCTCCTCTCTTTCTTTCAAGAGTAAATTTTCAGCCCTTTACCACAGACCCACCTAAGTTTCTGTTGTACAATGGCAGCTGCTCGATTTTTTTGTCTTCTCTTCCCACATTCTTTGTAGCTGCGATAGTACTGCTGGATCAGCACTGCGGCTCGTCGGCTCTGCTGGAATTTTTTCTGTTCATAATAGCTTCTGAATTTGCTCTGGATAAGGATGGCAGCTTGTGTCATCTTTTTATAAAGTGCATACTGCAAGGGAGACAAAGAGAGGCTAAGGCATTCCAGCAGGAAGCAGGCTTCCAAGACTCTCGCCCCACTGCAATGTGATGGGGGAGGATACTCTCTGTTCTTGTTGCTATGAATAGAGACCAAACTTAGTATCTCCTCACTGACTGGAAACTGTCTGAAATATGGCCCTGTGACAAACGGGTGCAGTTGTAGGGTTGATGCTAGGGTCTAGTCTAAACTAGAAAAATTAGTACCTATAGTACAACCTCTGCCAGCAATGGTGCAGTTGTGCTGCGGGGTTTTTTTAATTTATATTTCTAATTGGTAACAATGGTGTAAGTACTAATGTAGACATGGCACAGATGTTTTAACTTTTGAGTCATGAACATGTGTTCTGATCTTGTGTCCAGTCTACAGTCGTAAGTACTTATATTTCTAGTGCACATACATTCTAGTACAAAAGTAAGCCAACTGCAGGGGAACTGGTATTTACTTTTAACAGGTACAGCAACATTCACCATTACAAGATGCCAAATGCCATGAGATAAAGGTCTCTGGTTCTTCTACACACACAGCTGTTGCTGTGTCAAGACTTGCACAAACAAGAGGGGACTATGTCTAGCTAGCAGACTAATGAAAAAACAACGTAACATACTATACACAAAGTGCTGATAAATGCACAAAGTAAGTATGTTGAAAAAAACATTTTGTCTCTAAAAGTGAGATTTTATAACTGAGAAGTATTAAACAGATCATTTAAAAAGTATTTTGCTTTTCAATGTTCATGCCATTTGTAGTTCACGCTGGTCAGGCAATGAAGACAATATTTGGGTTGCTCATACTGTTTACATCCAAATGAAAACAATATTTTGAATGACGTAATTTCTGATACTACTAAGAATCATTTGTATTAAACCAAGCCTAATGTTGGGCCTAAACTATTGGAGGGTACCCCTTTAATCATTATAAATGAGAGTGATTTTTCTGTGTTTTATAAAGTCAATCACCATGCACTGGATTTGCAAATTTGCACTACTGCTCACATACACTAAAAATCCCCCTCCAATACTGGGTTATTTCCAGACCAGCAATCTTTTATGCCTCTAACCTTCCATCTGTAAAACTTAACCAATGAAGAGGTGCTTTCCATTAGGGTCCTTCTGCCTTCTGAGACAGGCCTGAACAAGTCATGCGCTCTATTTCTGGCTAGTTCCTGTGTGAAAGATTGCTAAACATGGGCAGAATGCTCCTCATTCAGAACCTCATGGATTAGCTCCCTGCACTGAACACAGCCCAATATCAATGGCCTGGGTCTATTAATTGAAAATGGGAGTTGTACACTGCTCTCAGCTATTGCATTCTGTTGAGTAGATTTCTATAATAAGGTTTACCTTGCATAATAAAAGACACATATTACTTAGCCTTCTGCAGAGCAGTCAGTAAAGAGGAGAGGAAGCAACTCTCTAAAAGCAAGAATCTCTTTTAAATTTTCTCCCTTCAAAATAACCAATGTAAGACAGCCCTCCCTGGTACATGGAAGTCATCTGCATTCAGGAATATTTAAAATTGCACACGATTTACTTTCTAAGTGGTAAATGCAGACCTGGACTGATATGTGAAGGCCACATTTAGCACTCTGAACTGATGTGTAGAGCAGACTTCTACTGTGTGCTGGTCTTCTTGTGAAGAATATGTCATAAAGTGTTAAATATCCCCAGACAGTTTGCCAGACTTTGACTCACTGCTCATCTAATTACAGGAGAGATGTGACACATGGGCAGCAGCCACGTCTCTAAATCTGACAGTTATATATCATACTTCAGAGAGTTCCCTCTTCTTAAAAACAAATAAACAAACCCATCATATCATTATGGAGTAACACCAATATTTACCAAATTTAACTCTTTGGAACTGAAGCAGTTGTTGGTTGCTGGTACATTTTGTTGTCATTTTTTTATTTTCGGGGCAGGGCGGGGGTTTAAATAAACTCTTACAATAATTAGATGAACCAAGGTTTGGTTTTAAATTAGCTATTTCAGGCTGGTGGGAGCTGGGAGAACAAGGGAAACAGTAATTAGCTTCAGTCAAGTAAGTGTCTCCAGCCAATCTAGGTGCATGACGACAGCCACGTTCACCTTCCTTGACAAAATAGTGCTTTGGCCCAATATGAAGTGTTTGGTGAGGGAGGAAGCTGGGGGTGGAAGAACAGCTTTAAGAGGACACACCCATCTTCATATTACATTAAGTGTCCTCCGGAAAAACAACATGCACTCTTATGTCCTAGGTACCCTGACAGCACTGGAAAACGCCGAACTGATACCGATCACTGCCATGGTCAGGGTGCTGCACAGGTAGGAGACAGGCTGTTACAGTCACAGCATATTGTCACAGGACAATTCTAACAGGACACTGACTGAATTAGCAGTAACACACAAGTTGCACTGTAATTGGGAATTCAGTGCACAGGTTTTTAAAGATGAAAATTAAAAATACTCATGGATACAGACAGAGCATTGATATCACAGTCTGTGTGGACGTTCAGAGCAATATTCCCTCATGTTGTCCGTGACCATGGAGGCAAATAACGGAACCTAATAGATCTCAGCAGCACTGGGAGCAATTTAATGACCCAGAGCACTGTGGACAGTAAAGGTTCTTGTTGCTCATAAAGATAATGCTAAGAACAGCTATAGAGCAAAATTTTTCTTCATTAAGAGGTAGCACTGACACAGTCCCCTCATCTCAGCCCTTCACTGCTCGGTAAGTGTATTTAGAAATATTAATTGTGCTTCTACATTAACATGCGTTGTGTTTCTGGTAACACAGCCCATCTCTGTCTTACAATAGGGATTTGTATTTGTCACAGACCAGTCTAGCTGACAGATACATTCACTGCTGGGCATTATCAAATCATTTCACTGAATACCAGGTTTTCCTGGTTTGTACTGAATGTGAAAGTTTGTAACTCAAAGGGAACAGTCTCCAAGGCAGTGTTTGCTGATTCATTACCTTCAAGGCTATCCAAGTAAGCTTAGGGGAAAAACAGAAAATACAAGGTTAATGTTAGATCTGCAAATAAAGGACTGAGAAACAAAAACCAAACACCCAAAAGAAATGGCTCCAGGGCCCAAGACCAACCTTCTGGAGCAATATTTGAAAGGGAATTCACACTAGGATTATACGACGCATCACTCCAGAATGTCACTCTACGGTTTCCCAAATAAACGTTTCTAATTAAAAGTTATGTAATGGCCTCTCTTCAATATTGTCATCCTAGATGTCAATTTGTCTGAGTTGGGGGGAGAAGTGTGTTTGAACTGGTGCTAATAGGCTCCTCATTGTTCCCATTTAAAAAAAAAAAAAAAATCTTATTTCTGGGTCTGAGACCTCAGCCTAAAACTTGGCTCCAGACAAAAGTGTGCTGAAAGGTTTCAGTCCTGGGATAAATTATATCAAGTGAAAAACTGGATTTTTCATATTTTAAAATTTGACATGTCGTGTTTTCCCCCTTCTCCCCCCACAGTCCAACTCGTCTTAAGCACAAAACCATCTTAAATTTCACAATGAAATTTGGAAAGCAAATAGTCAGAAGTACAATGTAATCACTTTGATAAATAATAATATATTAATATACATGTAAATATGAAGTACAGCTTGTTCCTCGGTCCAAATGTGCAGCTATAGACACACAGTTGCTCTAGTTTCAGACCAGCTCATCACTAGTGCGTTAAGAGATAAATTGCAAGACTATTTGATAACAAACCAGGGAAAATACAGAAATTAAAATGACAGGTTTCAGAGTAGCAGCCGTGTTAGTCTGTATTCGCAAAAAGAAAAGGAGTGCTTGTGGCACTTTAGAGCTTATGCGCTAATAAATTTGTTAGTCTTTAAGGTGCCACAAGTACGCCTTTTCTTTTTGAGAAATTAAAATGTTCTCAAGGAAACATCTTGTGAGATTAGACTTACAATGTGATTTTTCTCTCCTTTTGAGCTTAATCATAACACAATCTGCATATTTATCACTGCATATTGAAAAGCACACTTTGGAGGTTCTCTCTTTGGGCCAGTTCCCAATATATGTAGAATCTGCTGCCAGTATTCACAGGTGCACATTATCTCACAGAAACTCAATTCTTCACTTACCTGTTTGTATTTTCTGTAACAACGCTGAATGACAGCAGCAGCCACCTCCTGCTGTTCTCGAAGAGGACGGCCCTGTAACGAAATGTGAAGAAGTTATGAGTCAGCATAAATCGCACTGAACAAACAGGAGAGAGAATGAGAGGTAATGGCTCTCTGCAGCCTGAGTATAACCCCCGGTTCCCACTTACCATCACAGCATCCTCTTTTTCAGTTCTAGCCAGCAGTCTCTAAAGAAGGGGTTTCTATTAGTAATTATGAAGATGACAGAACACCCTCCCCAATCTACAAACAATGAGTTTGACAGTTTGCAGAAGAGGATGAAAACAGGCATCTGAACAAAGACTTCGATGTGTACTTTCCTTGAGGATTTTGAGGATTGCCATACGGCTGCAGAGGAAGCACTGCACATTCTAAAATCTGGACTCATCTCCCTTTTTATGCTAGCTTGTTAGACAAATTTCAGCAGCATGCGAGTCCCAAGGTAAGAATTAGCAGGGTTACACATGACACACTGGGAGAATTATTTTATCTAAGAAATATATAGTCTACATTCAATTTTCTAATGGATTCTACTTCCACACGCCCATGGCAAAGAAGTGGGATGCTCCTGCTACTTACCTTGTATTTCCTGAACACAGTCTGGACAAGTTTGGCAGCTTCATAGAGTTCTCTTTGCTCATGATCAGACAGAGTTAACTGTGCAAACTCATTCTCTACCCTTTCGCTGGTGGATGCACTCAGAAATTCTGACCAATCTGCTGCTGAAGGAAGGCTGGGTTTCTCAAAAGCTATTTCACTGATTGGTGAGCCTACTGGGCTCAAGCTGGTGTTTGAAGAAGGGGTCAGGGGTTCACTATATAGACTTCTGAAATAAGAGGCACAAAAAGAACACTATGTCACAGAGAAGCAGGACTGGCATGACCAGTAGCTTACTACATTTTTATGTAATAAAAGGGCAAAGTTACCTCTTCAAATGATGCTGCACAACCCAAAGCCCCATGAGGCCCATGTCCTGTGACATGCTGAATATGCACCTGGCTGCAGTGGAATTTGCAGGTTGAACACTGGCTTTGGGATTCTGTTTCATGATCTGAGATATTTTTGCCTCCCCCACCTTTTACAAGACTCATGTGTATGATGGTTTCACCTCCATCTTTAAAAGGCGCAGAGCCAAATTAATCTCTGGTGTAACTCCACTGATTTCTCCCAAGAATGGATTTAGCTCACAGTGAACTGAATGCTCCACATATATTACAGTGTAATTTCTCTGTTCTTTCTAATCATTATTTTGTCATTATAAAAAGGTTTGTGTGAAAGGATTTTTCAAAACAAACAACAAATTTGTCTCTCCTGAAACACTTAAAAAGGAGCTGATCTTTCCACCCTGAGCAGAGCAAGCGTCTAGCCTGGGCCAATTTACTTTTTCTCCTAAGTTTAGATTTGGTACCAAAGCTGGAAAGGTTTTCTCCACCCATCATCTAATGCACAGCATTCTGGGAATTCAGTGTCTCAGTTCTATCTTGAATTCTGATATTTGTTTGCCATGAACTCGCCATGTGAACAGCACAACTGCTTCAGCCCTTTCCATGCAACTGGGCCATAACCAGAGCAAGCAAGTGGGGCAGTTGCCCAGGGTGCAAAGCTGTGGGGGGCAGAAAAATGGGGCAGAGACATGCCAAAATAATCCTGGCAGGGGGTACAAATATGCTTGCATGCCCTGGATGATAAAATGTCTAGTTACAGCTCTGCCATGCAGATATAACCGTGCCCAAACACAGAGTGCGCATCTGGGAAAAATTAAAGAGCTCAGTTTGTTCCAGTAACTTGATTTCTAGTTTTTAATCTCAGAAATATTTGTGTATCAGTCAGAGATACAAATGCAGAGGCTGATGAATTCAGAGGCAGAAGCTCTCAGAGGTGGCTGAGCTTCTATCACTTTAAATAGCCCTGTGGTCTCCTGGGAACTGGGCATCTCTAAAATAAGTGGAAGTTAATTTCTTTGCTGTTCAGATAGGGACTGTTACATTCAGATTAGGATTTAACAACAGACTAAAATCCATTTTAATCTTTTTGAATGATCCTGAGTTTCTGACTATAGTGCTGTGAAATGAGTTTCATTAGGGCTGCCTTGTCTTCCATTTCTCCGTGCTGCTGGAGGCCCCAAGCTTCATGGCCTAGTTACACTCTGCACTGCAATCCAACTTCAGAACTTCATGTTACTGCACATCCTTTTATAATAAAAGGCAAGAATTCCAGCAGCTCCCAAAGGGGAATGTCATAGGACATAAGAAATTGGGTAAAATGAGATAGGCGTGCAACTGTTATGGGATGTTACAGGATGGTCTAACGCTGCTCACTTCTCCCTTTCTGATGCAAACAGCAAGGGGTAAGGGATTAATGTTGCCTTGCTTTCCCAACAGAAGTCTTCCCATAGACCTCTAACAAGACACAAAAATTCTCGTGACATCTGCAGCAGTTGAGTTAATCTTCAGCATGTGAAATTAAGACAGAAGTTACTATTTAGAACAGACTCTGCAGAAGTTATCTGCAAAATCAGCGTGTGGGATTAATATTGCTAATCGTCATAACCTGACAATCGTGCTGGGTCAGATCTGGAGGATTCTGTGGGTGAATCCATCAGCATTTTTAAAACACTTGTCACTAGGCACTTGCCATGGATTACAGATAAGACACTAAAACCCTCCATCCTACTTTTGCTTTGGCACTTGGCTTCTGCCTTTGTGACCAGTGCTGGGGTTTATCTTCTGATCCATACTTTGGGGAAATGCTTTCTTTCCCCTTTCCTACCAGCCCTAGTGAGGGGAGGTGAGCTTTGCAGTATAACATGACGTTAAAAGGAACTCTTCCTAACATCCTCTGGGATGTCATCCAAGAGCCTTCCCATACTCAGTACCATAAAAACGGGCATTCCAGTCATTCTCTTCTATCTGTTCACTTCCTACTCCAGAACCTCTAGGACCTTGGGGTCCCTTTTCCTCATCTTTCACATTCTGAATTTTCCTCCAGGAACTGTGGATAGAGCCGCACATGGAACAGGCTGTGACTTCTGGACAACACAGCTGGGTGCAGGTCTGTGTGTGATTTTGGGGGAACAGCAGCAGCAGCTGGGCAGGGTGCCAGTGCAGAGGAGTCCTAATGAGAGAGACTAATTGAGCCTATGTTGGAAATCCACAAGTGCTTATTTACTTGAACAGAGACTAGACTGGAAAGGACATCCCAGGCACTAGGACTGACAAGCCCCTGACTCTCAGTTGGACTACCCCATGGTCGAAACAGGAACCATTATTGCTCACTTTGAACTACAGTAGAACCTCAGAGTTACGAGTTTGTAATTCTAAAATATTCGTAACTCTGAACAAAACATTATGGTGGTTCTTTCAAAAGTTTACAACTGAACATTGACTTAACACAGCTTTGAAACTTTACTATGCCGAAGAAAAATGCTGCTTTCCATTTATTTTTTTAACAGTTTACGTTTAACACAGCACTGTACTATATTTGCTTTTTTTTGTCTCTGCTGCTGCCTGATTATGTACTTATGGTTCCAAATGAGGTGTGTGGTTGACTGGTCAGTTTGTAACTCTGGTATTCATAACTCTGAGATTCTACTGTATAGCTGTTTAAACTTCTGTACCTAGTGTATTTGCAACCTTTCCCCTTTCTTGCCAGCCCCAGTAAAAACATTCCCTTAGCCACGTGCCTAAGTGGTTACTGGGGCCCACCATATCTAGCCCCTACAAGGCCTACCTGCTGGAGCACCTACACCGGTTGCCTCTGAGACATAGTTTGCCAGGCGCGCCATTGGTATCCTAGCAGTCGGGGTACAGAATAACCCCAATAATTACAGATGTAGAGCCAAACAGATTCTGTTGTTTAACCAGCTGAACTTTCCTCGTGGTCTCAAACAAGAATCTGTTGGTCTGAAAGGGTCTGTTTTATTGCAGGGGTTTGCACTTTTCCGTCAATTTACAGTTGTACCAAACAAAGGAAAGCATGAAGGCAGTTGCTTATATTGCTTGATGTTTGTATGTGCGAGACCAAGTGTCTGTCCTAGAATTACCTGCATTAAACCCAATTAAAAAGCAAAACCAGAAGGTCAAACCGCGCGCACACACACACACAAAATAATCAGACCAGCAAATCTGTAGTGAAATCGGGACATGTCCAAACCTGCCTTGTGGTTAGTGTTACTGACCTTATCTGTGCAGCACTTGGTATATGATCAACGTCAGCGAGGTAACTGGCCAGCCAGCTCATCGTAGTGTTAATGGCAGCACTGTCTGTCCTCTCCACCAGCGGTGACTCCATTGGCACAAAATTCTCCTGCTTGATCCTGTCAGGCGTTGCTTCAATGATGTGCTCTGCAAGTGTCATCATGTTCACCTGGGAAGGGGCAGATAAAAGCAATGTTTGCCAACTTCCTGCCAACACCTTTGTAGTGAAATGGTTCACAGCTTTACCCCAGGATGAGCAGAAGGGGACCTGTCCAAGTGGATGGAAAGTGAGGGTCACTCACTGGACCTGATCCTGAATAGCTCATTCAGGCAAAAATGCCACTGGCTTCAATCTAAGACTATGTCTACACTAGAGAGCTTATAGCAGCTGCGCCACTGTAAGATCTCCAGCGTAGCCGCTCTATGCTGATGGGAGAGAGCTCTCCCATTGACATAATAATTAATCCATCCCCCAATAAGCGGCAGTAGCTATGTTGGCGGGAGAAGCTTTCCCGCCAACGGAGTGATGCCCACACCAGCGCTTAGATCAGTTAACTTATGTCGCTCGGGGGGTGGCTTACTCACGCCTCTGAGTGACATAAGTTATACCGCCTTAAATGGTAGTGTAGGCATAGACTGAGTTACAGTTTTTCCAGACCCAAAGGCCAGTGTTGGATGGCTGGGAGGGGACTGAATAACTTGTGATCATTAGGAAAGAGAGAAAGGCATTGAGTGATTTGCACTGGTTATGCTGTCAGCAACAAATAAGGATAGAAATTTAACAAGCATGGATTCTCCTTTACAAGTCTAGAGACCTCCACAGATTGAGGCCTTGTTTCTGACCCGTAGAGGAGAGACAGGAGAAAAGCATTAAATCTTCATTTAGCATCACTGCTGCATACTTTCTAAGGCTGTTCCAGTACCCAGAACATACCTATGTTCCCATGAAAGAGACAGTGGAAGAGGACACAAGTTCAGAGTTCATACAGTTTGTCACACTTTACCTCCAACCCCATTCCAATTAACTGCCCAGACTGGTGGGCGTCTTCCCTCTATATTTCTACCCTTATTGCTCCCTTAAGTTTTTTTTTTAAATTTAGAAATAAATATTCATGTTTGGTATTTCACTCTTCCTTTTGCTAGACTTGACTCCTTTCCCTCTGGTTTCCTATATCGTTTCTAACACTGTTGTATTGGAGTGCTTCCAAGCACCAGGTGATCCTCTCCTGTAGTGAAGAAAACAGTCCATGATACAGGTATGGGACATCGCTCCCAATATTAAATATTTGGTGTTGGCAACATTCAGGGACACAAGCATGACACCTCGGTTCCTATGACTAGGGCCTGTACAGTGCTATAGCGGCACAGTTGTAGCGCTGAAGTGAAGATGCTCCTACACTGACAGGAGAGCTTCTCCCGTTAGCACAGTTACTCTAACTCCCCAAGAGGCAATAGCTCTGTCGGTGGGAGATGCTCTCCTGTTGACATGGCGCTGTCTACATGGGGGGTTAGGTCGGTATAATTATGTCACTATGGTGTGTCGATTTTTCACTCCCCCGAGTGACGTTGTTATGCTGACATGGGTCTGTAGCATAGACCTGGCCTGAAATTCTAGGATGTTATTATCGCACGAACTGGCAAATTTTCCAGACCTTTCTTGTGTAAACTTGGAAGTTTAAACAAAATCTTTTGTGCAGCAGTCTTATTTCTGTTATGCTTTTGCCACCACACCTGTCAGAGCACTAGAAAATCCACTGCCCCTTGCACACTGGATTTGTGCCACACACACTACAGACTTCAAAATTAAATGGTAACAGGGTAACAGCAAAGACAAAAAATGTCAGATTCTGACATTCATGACAACAATGCAAGAAATCCAAGCCCACCAGCAACTGTGTAAGAGAAAAGAAGGTGGGAGCATGATCCCCAGAGACTTCAAGAGCTTCTCAAAACCACTATGCCTGGAGACCTATCCCATGACAGCATGACTTATTTCTGTCAGGAGATCTTCTATTATTCCTTCATTTAGATCCACTGAAAGGGTGATGGTTACTCTAAGCAGCTCCTATAGAATATTACAGGGATTCAGAATGTCTATCACATATAACAAGTGTGCAGCAAAGGTCGTGAGCTGATATACACATAATCTGTGCTAATGCTCCGTACCATTACATTTGTGCAATGGCTAGCATACATTTTGTGATATCATCTTTGTTGAATTACGCAAATACATATAATCAAGAATGTTTACAGAAATCCTCCCTTACAACTATCGTTAATTGCTAGTATTCAACCTAAGTTGGCCAGCGACAGGAAGAGATACTGTTTTGGGGGAACAGCAACAATTCCACACAATAAATGTTTTGTTAAAAATAGCCCAATGCCCTCCATTACCAGGTACTATTTATCAGAGCTAGATGGCAGTTCAGACACAATTACTAATATTTAAAACAACAGTTAAACGCAGTTAAGTCTCTTAAAAATACTCTGTCTCAATGCCTCCTTTCTCACCTGGGTTGTGGAGCTGCAGGGGAGAAGGATTAACATAGGATCAGACTAAATGTTACCATTGAGACCAACTGAACTAAAAATCCAGGATCCCACAGCGTTATGTTGGCTCTTCTGCCTAATGACATTAGCTTTACATATAAATTCCCTTGGGCTTGAGTGTATTTTACTATTAAATGACTGGGATTGCCTGGGCTTGTTTAGTCTGCAGAAGAGAAGACTGAGGGGGGATTTGATAGCTGCTTTCAACTACCTGAAAGGGGGTTCCAAAGAGGATGGATCTAGACTGTTCTCAGTGGTAGCAGGTGACAGAACAAGGAGTAATGGTCTCAAGTTGCATTGTGGGAGGTTTAGGTTGGATATTAGGAAAAACTTTTTCACTAGGAGGAAGGTGAAGCACTGGAATGGGTTACCTAGGGAGGTGGTGGAATCTCCTTCCTTTGAGGTTTTTAAGGTCAGGCTTGACAAAGCCCTGGTTGGGATGATTTAGTTGGGGATTGGTCCTGCTTTGAGCAGGGGGTTGGACTAGATGACGTCCTGAGGTCCCTTCCAACCCTGATATTCTATGATTCTACGACTTAAGTAATTCTATGAGGTGCAGCTCATTCTATGACACAAACTGCACCAGACACACGTTATGATTTGCAAAGTTCCTGACCTCTCCCACTGTGTGAGGCACATCTAAAATCAGGCCACATGAGTTCAACTCACCTGTTATGGCTGATGCAGTCAGGAGCCATGGCCAGTATCTGCTGACACTGGAGTTGGAGAAGGCTACCTGTCTAAGGTTCAACCTAGAGGTGTCTGAGGTTGTGTTGGAACAAACAGCAATGAGCAGATGAGTTCTCCTGCTGGGGAAGTGCGCCTGCAAGTTGTTAATATAGTTTGCAATATAGGGATCATGTTAGATCTCAGCTGCATGGCCCTGGCTCTAGCAGTGGTAGCTGGATTCTCTCCAGTTACTGTCCCTTTCTTCCTCAGAGGCCCCAAAAGATATTATTAGGCAATGCTCATCTGCTCCAAAGACCCTCTTAGGAAAGTACCTCAGGGTTTTTAATTCCTTTGCCCTTCTTTTCATCAACTGTATGAGACTCTGACAAGAGTTAGTAAAGGGGCATAAGCTACAGAGCCGTTAGTATGCTAACACCTCTTACCACTGTCCTGATTTCTAAAAGTACAGAGACCTCACAGCTACCACTAACTGCAGACAGGTGATATACGAGACTCACATCATAATCGCCGGAGTCAAGCTACAGGAATCAAAACGTAAACTAGGCCTGCATTCATTGCTCGGAGATCACCCACTCACGCTGCCAGTGTAGTGCTGAGATCAGATTGCCTGGGGTCAAACTGATCTGAGAACTCCATATGCTGCCAGGGTTGCTCTGTTACAAACTTTAAATGCTGAATTCAAGATCCAAAAGCCTATGCCTGGTGTAAAAGAGGATAACAGAAAAATCACATTAAGGAGAGAACTTTACATGACAGAAATATGACTTAGTGAAGAAGCCTTCTGATCCAAGCCCCACACTGTGCATAAAGATCTGGGAGGCTCAAATAATTCAGAACCCAAGGCAGTTCCAGAAATATGAATGTATCTTTTGCAAACACCAAGCAGATCCATCCCTGCTTTGCAAGGGTTTGTTTCCCTTCATGACTTTGGCTGTGTGGAAGACTCTCCAGATGTAGTGGGTGGGTATATTTCTGAGGCTC
This sequence comes from Natator depressus, assembly GCF_965152275.1. Taxonomy (NCBI): domain Eukaryota; kingdom Metazoa; phylum Chordata; order Testudines; family Cheloniidae; genus Natator; species Natator depressus. The sequence continues at coordinate 23,279,710 of NC_134251.1, read as the reverse complement.
CGCTCTCTTGGCTGCCACTTCACTTACCACCCCTCGTTAGATCAGAAAGCATATATATAATCTTCCTCCCCTAAAAATTAAGCTACTCATCTCTCTCCTCTCCCCATCTTCTTTTTTTGCTGCGTATTATTTTCTCCACCATCTCTACACCATATCTTGGTATATTTCTCTTCCCAAAACACTATCCATATAGTCTCTCCCTTTCCTCCACACGCCTCATGTACTGCAGTGATTTCTTCTTCAGCCAATGGGCACCACCTTCAGCTTCGCATAGTCATTGTAGCTGCTCATTGCCGCAATGCTGCTTCATTAGTGGTGCAGGGTTGGTATCGTGCACATGTGAACTCAAAGGTGTTCAGCAGCCAGGCTGTTACACCCCTGTTGCATGAACAAGGACATTAGTCTGTAGTACCTGGGTTCAAAATGCAAGCTGCTTGAGCAGAACAGCATCAGAATTGCCTATGTCTGTAGATCAGAATCATAGGACTGGAAGGGATTTCGAGAGGTCCCCTGCACTCATGCCAGGACTAAGTATTATCTAGACCATCCCTGAAAGGAGTTTGTCTAATCTGCTCTTAAAAATCTCCAATGATGTAGATTCCACAACCTCCCTAGGCAATTTATTCCAGTGCTTAACCACCCTGACAGTTGGGAAGTTTTTTCCTAATGTCCAACCTAAACCTCCCTTGCTGGAAGTTAAGCCCATTGCTCCTTGTCCTATACTCTGAGGTTAATAAGAACTATTTTTCTCCCTCCTCCTTATAACAATCTTATGTACTTGAAAACTATGTCCCCTCTCAGTCTTCTCTTTTCCAGACTAAACAAACCCAATTGTTTCAATCTTCCCTCTTAGGTCATGTTTTCTATACCTTTAATAATTTCTCAAAAAGAAAAGGAGTGCTTGTGGCATCTTAGAGACTAACAAATTTATTTGAGCATAAGTTTTCGTGAGCTACAGCTCACTTCATCAGATGCATTCAGTGGAAAATACAGTGGGGAGATTTAATCATTTCTGTTGCTCTTCTCTGGACTTTCTTCAGTTTGTCCACATCTGGGCACCACGTTTCAGGAAAGAACAAGACAATACTCCAGTTGAGGCCTAATCAGCACGGAGTAGAGCAGAAGAATTACTTCTCATGTCTTGCTTACATCCCAGAATTATGTTTGCTTGTTTTGCAACAGTGTTACACTGTTCACTCATATTTAGCTTGTGATCAACTATGACCCCCAGATCCCTTTCCGCAGGACTCCTTTCTAGGCCGTCATTTCCCATTTTGTATATGTGCAACTGATTGTTCTTTCCTAAATGGAGTATTTTACATTTGCCCTTATTGAATTTCATTCACTTTTCAATAAATGACAAATGCAAAGTAATCCACTTAGGAAGGAGATGTGAACACCTGGAATCTCTGCAAGAGCTCAGCTGCAGCACGGGGATCTCTTGTGTCTAGCTGTAGCAGTATGGATTGCTCCTCCACTCTTACAGGGCTAGAATGCTTCTTCTACCTCCTAGGGTTGCCAAGCATCCGGTTTTCGACTGGAACACTCAGTCGAAAAGGGATCTGGGTGACTCCAGTCAGCACCGCTGACCGGGCCATTAAAAGTCTGGTCAGCAGCACAGCAGGGCTAAAGCAGGCTCACTGTCTGCCCTGGCTCTGCACGGCTCCCAGAAAAGGCTTCTAGGTGGAGGCGTGGCCATGGGGGCTCTGCGTGCTGCCCCGCTCTGAGCGCCAGTTCCACAGGTCCCACTGGCTGGGAACCGCGGCCATTGAGAGCTGCAGGGGCGGTGCCTGTGGACAGGGGCCGTGCGCAGGATCGCCTGGCTGCGCCTCTGACTAGGAGCTGGAGAGAAATGCTGCCTGCTTCTGGGAGCTGCCTGAGGTAAGTGCCACCCAGAGCCCGCACACCTAAAATCCTCGTGCACCCCACCCCCGTGCCCCAGGTTGGAATCCCTTCCCGCACCCAAACTCCCTCCCAGAGCTCGCACTCTGCACCCTGCCCCAGAACCCCAATCCCCTTCCCCAGCTCAGAGCCCCACCCCCCCACACCCTGAACGCCTCATTTCTGGCCCCAGTCCAGAGCCCGTACCCCCTCCCATACCCTATCCCCCTGCTCCAACCCGGAGCCCCCACCACACTCTAAACCCCTTATTTCTGGCCCCACCCTGGACCCCTCCCTCATCCCAACCCAGTGAAAATGAATGAGGGTGGGGGAGGGCAAGCAATGGAAGGAGAGGGGATGGAGTGAGCGGTGGCGGGGCTTCGGAAAGGGGCAGGGCAGGAGAGTTCGGTTTTCTGCAGTCAGAAAGTTGGCAACCCTGCCACCTCCATTAGTGGCAATGCTAAGAGACTCTGACTTTTCCTTATCCTTTGGACCATGCACTTGCTGCCCACTACATTGAAACAGCACTTCCTGGGAGTGACTGATGGGAGGTGTTGAGTTCAGAGCACAGTCAGCTCTCAAGCTTCACATAGCCTAGCTTGAGGTGGACAAGAAACCTTTCAAAAGGTCAAAAAGGCAAGAACCATCCCCACCTCTCTGGTACCCTTCTGTACAGAAGATAGCACAGCACTGGCTACCCAGAGCAGGGGCCCTCAGCACATTCCTCTGCTTTGGTTCCATTCATTTCAAGATGGAAAATTCCATTATAGCTGGCAGAACTTTACAAGGGAGCAGACTGTCCAATTAATACAGTGCAATGCAATACAATGCACAACCATTCATGCCAACAGTCACTCTCACAGCAGGACTGAAAGGACACCACTTACTGTCAGAGGGGAATGTGCAGAGTTTGCAAGAACCATGAACTTTTGTAAAGCATGCTTTGGGGGCTCTATAGTTGCAAGAACACCTCCCACCACAGCACACAGGTCAGTCAGGTATGGTCTCAGAGGCTGACGCACTTCAGCTGGCCTCGCTACCATATTATATATGTTTACCTGCAAGTCATCCATGTGCTGTAAGCAGTCCTCATTCTCCACATTGTCCCTGTAGGAAAGCAGCTCCCCATCCACTATCTCCCTGTCAGCCATCATCAGCACATTCATCTGCTCTCGTTGACGCAGCCGATGGGCTACGGTGTCCTTCCCCAACGCAATCCCCTTTTGGCTTCCCGTCACCTGCACTGCAGACACACCAATATAAATGTCTTTTGGGTTCCACTTGATTCCTGCCTGGCCACCAGAGCCCCGGTACCCAGCAACTTCTGGGATGTGCTGGGAGAGCTCCCTGCCATAGTCCCTTATCCCTTCACTGTGGCTGATTGTCTCAGGGATGGATTGCTTGGAGCTGGAACTCTGCTTCCTGACACTTGGCTGTTCCAGGCTCAGTGCTGTGGAAAGCAGCTTCTCTTGCCGTGCCTGGAAATACTCAGGGTTCAGTTTATGTTTTTTGGGTGCTGGGTAATCTTTCTGACTCTCACTGCTGTAGTAGTTGGAGGGCTCAGACCTCGGTCGTCTTAACTCTGGAAGCAAACAAACCATCAGTCAGGACTGAACAATTGATGTGATAACTGCTGAAAGTGCTCCTGTCATCTATAACACCTCCCTCCTCCCAGGAGTGCAAGTAACAGTTCAGACCATGCCTTGGGATACAATGGTCTAATTTATGCAGGAGAAGTGACTGTCACATCTGGGAGGATGCTAAGATGAACCACTCCTATGACTGGTTCATACTTCCTTTCCAAATAGCTAGAATTTTGTACCTTTTGACACACTTTTACACTTGCCAATGCTCCTGCAAATACAGGGAATGCTAGAGAGAGACAGGGAGCTGGGAGCAAAGAAACAGGGCAGAGATAGAACAGCTTCACTTAACATCCTCTCCACCTCCCCCAAGTAAACTGCCTGCTCCAGGCCACTATGAGTATGTCTACATTGCAGCTGAGTTGTGATTCTCAGCATGGGCAGACAGACTCACACTAGGTCTGCTTTAGTTGCATGCTAAAGATAGCAGTGTGGACACTGAGGCATGGACAGCAGCTTGGGCTACCCACTTGTGCTCAGAACCAGGGGATTGGGCAGGTTTGGACTTGGGTGGCTAGCCTAAGCCGGGCCCATTCCACAACATCCACACTGCTGGTTGTAACATACCAGCCATGCTTGAGTTAGCATGAGTCTGTTTACCTGCATAGGGAATCACACCTCCCAGCTGCAGTGGTAGACATACCCTGCATGTCGTGTGTTAGCACAGAGAAACCTACAGTCAGGTTTTTTTTGTTTTTACCTGTATTTGAACTGGACATAACAGTGACACCCTTCTGAGGCTCTTGAGAAGTAATTATTTCACTTTGCCACTGGGCAACCCAGCTCTCTGTGTGGGGCTCCCCACTCGAAGGGCAGTGAATTCTGGGACTTTGCCCAAGCTGAACTTGTTCATCTCGCTGTAGCTGCTCCAGACACTCTGCCAACTTCACGTGACCCCTAGACCGAGCAATAGCCAGTGGCAGTCTCCCAAGAGAATCAGGAATAGAGATGGCTCGGCGGTCCCATTTATACAGCACAATGGCTGCATCCATGTGGCCCAGTGCACATGCCCACATCTGAAAGAGAAAAGGACAATTGGCTAACCCAGGACACATCTGTAGATGCTTCACTCTCTGGCTAAGGCAGTGGAGTCCTCTCTTGTTCTCTTCTCAGATCACTGGCAAACAGCTCTTATCAGCAGAACTTGCAAAAGCTTCAACACCAAAGGATAGCTTTTATAAGTGTCACAACTGAATAAGAGGTCATTATGGAGGACTAGACAAGTCCTACTCTCTACCTTCTGGGAGAAGGAGTTGCCTATCCATCCATAATAAATTAAGGTGAAATCTTCTTATTGAGCAACAAGTGAAACTTTCATATGGGCATAAATCTCAGCAATACTCCAGAGGCAGAAGAGCTCAAATGCATACACACGGGAATTATAGACAGATGAGCACATGAGCAGCAGGATTAAAGCTAGGAAAGGGAGAAATGTAGGGGTCCTTACATTTCACATGAATTTTGTATCTGGCTTTCAAAGGACCAAGTGGCCACATGGGGAGACATCAGCTATGCCATGCTTGCTTTGGAACTCTGCTCACAAAAGGGAACGCAATGAGCTGTAACATGGTAGGAAAGGGTCAGAAGCAAACTGCGAGGCAGGCTCCTGGACAGCTGGGACTTGTTATATTTTGTATTTAATAATCATGCAAAAGTCAAACATTTAGGACAATGCTAGAGAAGCAGGAACCTAGAAAGACCTCTCCACAAAAGTTAAAAGCAGCCAGCAACTACACAATTCTTAATAAGAAAGTATTCTCGGGACCACAACAAATGGGCAAGTTTTAAAACTCAGTCTCTGAGACAGCGCCTAATGTAGTGTGGGAGCTAAGAGAATACAAATGAGTATAAATAAAGGAACCATGTCTGGTGTCTCATTAAGGTTGGCAGTAGCATCTTTGCACTCAAACACTGCTTGTTGTCAATGTCACAGAGAGTGCAACTGTGCACGTTATAGCTTTATGAAAGCTTATTCCTGTCTGTCTACTAACTAAAGAGATGGTTAAGCACATACACATGTGCACCTATCTAAATAGGCCAGCAGGTACAGTACCAGCTCAGCCCTGGTGTAAGAGGTTCGACCACACTCAACCTCAAGAAATGGCACCTGCTTATACCAGAGCTGACTCTGGCCCATAAACTTACTCCTTTTACACAATGGCCTTGAATCACTGCTTGCAGTTGTCCATTCTAACTTTTCAGCTTGTATCAATGATTAACACACTTAAGACTTGAATTATTGTTATTAAAAATAAGAAAAGAAAAATGCTGTAAATAGCACTTGGCATCTTGGGCAGCAGCATCCCAGAAGAGTCAAGAATTGCAAAATTATTTGCTAAGACATTGTCTACGCCTTCTACAAGAGTTACATGGTGTGACTAGAAGTGTTACTGTAAATCAGGTTAGTCAAACCAGTGCACACAAGGGGGTTGGACTGATTGAACTAAATGGATTCTAAACCTAGTTATATCAATGAACAAACTGTGGGTAGTCCAGCCCTGACAGTGTTTGCAGTGTCATTGTAACCGTGTTGGTCCCAAGATATTAGAGAGACAAGGTGGGGGAGATAATATCTTTTATTGGACTGACTTCTGTTGGTGAGAGAGACACGCTTTTGAGCTTACACACATCACCTGAAGAAGAGCTTTGTGTTAGCTTGAAAGGTGAGACAGACAAGCAACAGAAGTTCATACAATTAAAATTACCACCTCAAGTACTTTGTCAGCCCTAAGAGTGTCACTCCAACTTCTCACAGGGGATATGCTCATCTAAAAAATTCCACCTGGCTTTGGGAATTAGTTTTTATTTGGTTCATTATTTGGTTATTTATTTTATTCTTGGTTCAATGTATGTTTGGTGATTTGGATTTTCTAGGTTATCAGGAAACGTAACTGTGAGTTCACCGGCTTTGACACAATAGAATGATTGAGACCTTCACAGACAGGAAAACATGTAAACAGACCAACTAGTAAAAAAAGACAAGTTCTTTTTCCTCAAGGCACCAATGCAGAGATGCTTGGGCAAAACAAGAGATCTGGAAACAAGAAAACCCACCCCACACTTCTTCAAAAAACTGGGATAACTATTTTGGTTTCTCTCAGAGCAAAACACTCTAAGACCTGCTAGAGTCATGTTATTTGTACAGCATAGCAGTATGCAAGATACATCTACTCCATTAGACTGCAAAAGTTCAAGAGGACTGGGAATGGCAGCAAAGAAGGAGCTCATCACCCCGCTGAGGAGGATCATTCTCCTGTCTCAGTGGACTGAGTCACTGGCACAGAAAGAATGCTCTGCTACTTACCAGTGGAGTGCAGGAGAAGTGATCCACGTTCAAAGGGTCAACTTCCAGTTCCAAATCAATGCTGTCTGCATGCTTGGTGCTGCACAAGAAATGAGAGCAGAAATGATGTTCTGTAGCTTGGTTAAGATCCTTACACAAAACCACAGCTTTGCACCCCAAGACCTGACCACAAAAAGAAGAGCTGAACACACCTGCATGCCTACAATGCACACTTGCTATAGCTGGTGGCCTGGGTTTTGTGCCTCTTCTCAAAGGGCTCGCGAGAAAGGAGAGTCTGGATTAGGGAGGAGGATGGTCTAGTGGATAGGGCACTGGACTGAGATGAAAACATGGGTTCCATTCTAAGCTCAACCTCAAATTTCCTGGGTGACCTTAGACAAGTCACTTGACCTACCTCGTGCCTCTGTTCCCCACCTGAAAAATGGGCATAACGCTTCCCTATCTCACAATGGTGCTGCCTACAACGCCATGAATGATTCTGCAGCATTCAGATACTACCGTGATGAGGGCCAATAAGTATCTAGACAAAGAGTTCAGGATCTGCCTCATAGATTGGGGCCTTTAGCTCCCATAAACTCTGGTGACAAATACCAGGCTGTTATTTTATACCGCATGCACACCCCTACAGACTGCTCACAAAGAAAATAGGCTAAATTAAGTGAAACACTTAACAGTACAAAGAGGGGAAAGGGAAATAGTGGCTCCAGAACAAATGGATGGGGAAAAATCTAGAGAGCTTATTGGGATCCACAGTAAGTCAAGTTCAAATTAGCTTCTATTTTTGAAGTGGAAGATGGAGACAGGCCAGCAACGAAAACATCAAACATATACAACTAATGTAATGAGAACCTAGATCTTCCACTTCCCAGGTGAGCACAATGCCAGTGCAAGGCCAGCACATACATGCCAACCCAAGCAGGTTACTAGCTTCCATGTAAAAGGCTGAGGCACTTGGCCCTGGGAAACCACAACAAGGGGATAATTTTATCCCCTAAAATCAGAGAAGAAAGCTATGTGACAGACTGGGGATTTGTCTGTGGTAAGGGTGAACTCCCTCTTGTTTTGTGAATGCCATTTTGTTCCAGGGGCCCCACTTTATTGTAATCTCTATTGTGGATTAGAACATCCATATTGTAGTGGGGGCTTGACATCTAGTTAAATGATGTTGTCTAAGAAGCTGACACAGAGCAACACAGGCACATCAACTGATTATCTCTCACAGGTGGGTCAACCCTAGGAACATTTAATTCTCTACACAGCAGTCTGGATAGGAACAGAGGCTGGAGTTTCTCAACCTGGACATGTGGCCAAAGAAGTCAGAGACTACATTTAAAGGGGAACGTGCTGTGTGAAGGGAGGTCATGATTGGCACCTCAGAAGAAAGGGTTTGAGGAGAGAGAAGGCAGGAGTTCAGGACGGTTTTTTCCAATAATATAACTCCCCAGTGCTTTCAAGAGTAAAAGTTTCTCTCATTAAGAAACCCCTTTCCTAAGACTGTGTTCCTCACTTGCCTGCCAAGTTGTTCCCAAAGAGATTAATTGAGAGGCTCAGAGCATCCACAGCAAAGTAGATCTCAGAGAACGGATAAAACCAGTTGGGTGACTCAGGAGGGCTGGAGCACTGGTTCTGATTGTACTGAAGGATCCAGCTGCCCAAGAATGGTGTCAGACATGGGGGATGCTCCTGGTAGTGCACCTGAGATCCCCAGCGCTAGGAACAATGACTAGTCAACTATCCAAACCCAGGGGCTTAGAAGCATGTGGGATCCAGCGGTTGGGTCCACTCACAACAGACTGGTACCCATGCACAACGGGGGCCTGGGGCAGGTTGCAACAAGCAGCATCCTCTGCAAAGTGCGAGAGACACCCAGAAACTCAGGCCAACCAGAGATTATACCTGCTTCCTGCAGCCTCTACACTAATGAGTCAGAAGTCTGAAGCACTGGGTCTTACCGCCATTTGATGAGGGTCTGGATCAGTGTTGCATAGCCCTGAGCAGCAGCAAGGTGTAGCAAGGTCATTCCTCGGAAAGTCTTCGAATGGATCAGGTGTTTGGACTTTGTCCAACAGGCACGACTCATCATCTTCTCACACACTACCACCACACGGCTCTCAAAGCAGCTGCCCAACGTCCCGGTCCCAGACACACACTGCAAGGAATATGCACATCTCAGAAGCTGTCATCTGGGAGGGGGGCTTGGACTCACATCCTGCACAGGGCAGGACTTGTTAGTCCATTGTGTGAATTTGGATTTAAAAATAATTAGTGATAGGGAAGTGACAGAAGGGGATGAATGTGACACGAGGAACAAGACAAAAGCTGACAGGTTACCTCATTAGTTGCACTAACCTGTACTTACAGTCAACTCTATATGGGGTAACTTTCCACATTAGGGAGGTCATTGCAATCCATTACAAGTGGCACACTGGGTACAAGAGGGTGCCCTTCTCACGGACTACCTGAGCTAGGAGGAGACGCTGAGCACTCCACTCCCACCAAAGCTAGTGCCTCTCAGAACCAGACCGGGAAAGAGTACTTAAACAGGGAATAGCTGCAATGACCAAAAGCCAAGAACCATGGCTGGTCAAGAGCTGTGCAGAAAGATTCTGGGAAGCAGAATTGCAGGTGTTCTATCATGTCTGTGGATAAAGACGACTTCAGTCACATGTACCGCACCCCTGAGAAGAATTAAATCACAAAAAGGCCTCTTAACCGGAGGTAGCATGTGTGTGTTACTGCCCATGGCAAAACTGTGGCAGTGCTGACAGGAACTGTGACTGCGAGGTCTCTGGAGCCACAGAGATCTAGGAGTCTGAACAAATAGAAAGCCCAGATACTGTGTGCTGAGTTCAAAAGACTCCTGTTATGAGTTGCTCCGTCACTGCTACCCAAGGCACTGTTCTCTCTGGTCACCCAGAACTCCTAGACCAGCTAATGTCTTTGATTTTCTCAGTGATGATCAGGTGAAAGACCCCTAAATATGCAATTATTACCGAGTTTCCTGCCAGCTCCTTCCCTGGTTTATCTGTTCTGTAGGCTGGAATGTGCTTGCAAAGGCAGAAGCTGAATAATGGGCTCAGTGCTTACTCGATCAGAGCTATAAATGCTGGATGTCCCTCACAGACCAGAGACTCTGAAATGGAACTGCCCAACCCTATATGCTTACAGACTGGATTTCTGTTCCAGCAGCATATCTCGCCAGCTGGGCACTTCTCCTCCCCGAGGGGTCCCCCATTGCTGCTCTGCTCCTCATCCCCATCATCAGGTACATTTTAAACAGACTCCAAGTTACAAGTGCTAATGGAGCTCTTTTTATGTGGCTAGTGAACCTCCCCCTCCATGCTATAATCCCCTCCTGTCTCATTGGACTATGTCAACATTGCGATGGGAGAAGTCCTAGGTAATACTGCAGGTAGCATAGGGATGATTCAACAGGTGACTCTTCCATCTGAGCAAGTACTGAACCAGTGCAACAGCACTGATGTTAGGCAGCTGTAGGAGGTTCAGTCTCTAGAATGAGATATAAAGCCAACTCCTGCCTACTTGTGGACTGTAATGATCCCATGGCATTTTTTTGCATAACTAAAGGTGTTAGCTCCAGAGCAATGGTCAAATTCCACCTCTGGTAACTTATTTGGTTGCATTAAGTTCCCCAGTAGCTTTAACTGCTGTGGTTCCTACAGTGTTCTTCACTTCCAACCCTAAACTATTGTGTTGCTGTGTGCCATTAAACAGCAGCCATATTTGACCCCCCCAAGGTGAATGAATTCCCAGGGTGGATGTAGTGATCTCTGTTTGTGGTTTGTAGATCAGTAGTTATGTTTGTAAATTGCTTTGGACCCTTGGGAATCAAAGGTGCTTTTGACTGTCAAGTAAATTTAAACAAAATGTAAAGTTTAAAATTTAAAAATCCTGAACTCAGAGGGAACCCCTTGCTCAACGGACAGATCTTCTGATAATTCAATACTTGTTTTGTAACATGCCCCGCTGTGCCTAAGTACTGCAGCAGCACACGCTGATCTGCTACCCCTTCCATTCCTAAACACAACTGGGAGTGTTCAGGGTGCAGGGTGAGCTTTAATTTAACCTCCCGGCTTTGTCGCTGCGTGACAGCCCAAGTGCATAGCATGGGCTAGTTCTCTTCCTTAAAGGAGTTCACACTGAAAAGACAAAAGAAATCCCTTTCTAGAAGTGCAAGAGTTAACTCAAGAGATTTGAAGAGTTCCTCTGGGAGTCATTATGTTATATTGTGTAGCTATTTAGTTACAGACCTTTTAAAACAGGTATTTATGTAATTTCATACTTAGTTATTTTTCAGATGAGAATTAGTGACATCAACACCTTCCAATGCCAGTTCCTGGGAAGGGATGTTTTAATAGTAAGGGATATAATTAACCCAAAATGCTGCTTCAGAGCAACAGACGACCTGTAGGGAAATGTACGTTTGAATAGAAATACTGGGAAGCAGAATAAAAGTCTTATGAGAAATAATGAACCCTACAAAGAAGATATTTCAGTTAAAACACCTCAGCTTCCCTGTCATTCCACCCTAGGGGGGTGGCAGCGTCTACCTGCTCGTGGGTTACTGCTGCTGTTCGATGCTACTACAGCCTACCCTGCTGCTGTCGCTGGGATGGCGGAGACTGCCTGGTTGCTTTGCTTCTGGGACCAAGGCCAGTACAGATGTTGGAGACAGCGTATTTCTGTTCTGCGGGGCGTGGTTCTATGATATTTATTAAATAACTATGGAAATGTATGAGAAATTTGGTTCTTTCATATTACACTGTACTATATTACTAACAAAGTGATTTATCGTTCTGATTCATCACACAGAAAATAGTTAGTCCAGATAGTTTATGAAGCCAGTGGGGTTGTGCGTAGCAGCCTGCACCCTCTGCTACAAGCACACACCAAACAACTACCTGCTCTGGGGGCCATTTCCAACCTTCAGCAGCAGTTCTACGTGCTCCCCAGCAAGAGCTCAGTGGGAGTTAAGCTGTCAGACTAGCATTCAACTAGTATGTAAAAAGGGAATAAGGTATCGCTAACAGATGTAAAATATTTAGAAGCCTTCCTGAGCGTCACACTGACAGAAGCCTCATTCTTCTTACATCTGTTGGGCCAGCCAATGCCAGGTTGTCTTTATTCTTCACTATGTGCCCATCTCCAAAGGGAGGCTACAGAATTTGGGTTTCTATGTCACTAGAGCAGACTTCCATGGACCATAGATATGCATCTCCTAATGGATTCACAATCAATCCATAAAAGAAATGAGAACAACTATTTATAGGGCTGGAAAAGATGGAGATTTTGAGAGGAGGTTGTAATTAAAAGGTTCTCAAGAGGCAAGTGGTGTTTAAAAGATATCTCCCCCACCCTCCAAAAAGCGAATTCCAGAAGTAACGCGTATAAAGCAAAACTGACTCATAGATGAAGGACTCATACTTGCGTCTGGGTTCCTCCATTCCCGCTCCCGTTGCCCCCGCCTCCTACTCCTTGTTTGTGCTGCTGGGATCCCGTCATCTCGGCCATTCTCCTTTCCATCTGCTCAAGTCGTTCCAAGATTGACATCCTGAACTGATTATCTAGGTCAAAACAGACAGCGTTATGACATTTCCATGGAAGACAAATGCAAGCTTTTGGTGACCTCCTGCACAAAATCACAAATGGGACCTGGCACCAGTAGGAGATGCACGGAAGGCGAGCTCTGTTTTGTAATTCATACTGTCAGAAGCAGGATCCCGGAATAATTTCCTGTCTCAAACAGACTCTCTGACCAGGGAAGCTGGTGAACATCTCCAAAGCAAAAGGAAGTAAAGATTAAAGACAGTCAGAACTGGAGATTTCCTGGAAGAACTCTGGACAGTTCTCATGCTGTACTCGGAGCCCACCTCCTCTTCAGGTGGAGGCTGTGGAGTGCAGTTGCTCTCCTCTAGATCACAAGAGTAGAAGGGCACCTGCTTCTGTCCCATTATTGCATCTCCTTGATACTTTCTGCTTGTTATGTTCAAGTGTCTAACAATTCAGTGTCTTGGCTTCCTCAAGTGGTGGGGAAGAGAAGGTGGCTGATATTTTATGGCTAATCTACAATACAATTGTTATAAATGAAATATGTAAGAGAAATATGGCTTCGCCTTCCCTGCCCCTCTCCAAAATCTTATGGCTTCCTATCGAGCTGACCCCCTTCCCCGCAACAGCTGGCTTTGGGCAGCCCTGCCATCACCCCCATTTTACAAAGGCATGCTTTACCTGATGAGAACCATGAGTGACTGACTGCTACAGGAACAAGATTCTCTTGGGCTTTTTACTTCTCTTGGAACAAAGAGCCAGTAGAGGAGCACATTCCCTTCTTCCTAGGCCTAGACCCAGATCCCAGTTCTCAGAAATTAACATGGAGAAAGCCCATAAAATGTGCTAGTTACCTGCAAACTCATAAGGGGTCAGTAACAATTACTTTAAATGCTATTGAAAAGTAAGGCAGTAGACAAACTTCCTCCACTCCCCCAGGCTGGTGGCAGCTGCCAACTACGTGGATAGCATCTGGGCACATCAAAGATTCTTTACAAAGTGCTTGTTTTACTTGGGATTCATCTCTGTGGGAGCCGGCAGGCACCACTGGTTACTCTCCTCCTCCTGAACCTCAAACCAGTACGAGGAAGCAGCTACTAGGGCTAAAATCATGGAATATATTATTTACCCTTTCACATAACAAAAAAACCAGGAGTCTGCCAATGAAATTAACAGGCAGCAGGCTTAAAACAAACACAAAGAAGTACTTCTTCATACAACTTACAGTAAATCTGTGGAACTCATTACTAGGGGACGTTGTGAAGTCCAAAAGTATAACTGGGTTCAAAAAAGAATTAGATAAGTTCATGGAGGATAGGTCTAACAATGGATATTAGCCAAGATGGTCAGGACATGACCTCATGCTCTGGGTGTCCCTAAACCTTTGACTGCCAGAAGCTGGAACTGGATAACAGGGGATGGATCATTCAAAGTTGCCCTGTTCTGTTCATTCCTTCTGAAGGAGCACTGGCCACTGTCGAAAAACAGGCTACTGGGCTAGACAGACCATTGGTCTGGCCCAGTATGGCCGGTCTTATGAACTAAGAGATGGAAGCCAACACAAGCATGTTGCTTCACCAAGATTATTAAGATACACCTGTCTTGTGCCCTGTATCTAGGTCAAATCAGTACAGTGAGAAGAGGTGAATCGCTCTGGTCAACTGAATGTCTACACAGACTGGTCTCCCTCTCAATACGCTTATTGGTTGTGCATCAGTATATCTGTGGTGCACAAGGTCAGAGGTCATTCAGAGTTTTCTGGACCTTCTTGCATTAGCTGCTAGGGTCTGTTCAGGCCTCAATGGAAGTTATGTAGTTGCATCAAGGACAGAAGTAATTAGTGACTATTTCTTCCTGACTCACATCAAATCTGATCTTCAGGGTAATTTCATGAAGCAAAGGGGATTTCCAGACATTGTGATCGGAAGGGAAGCAGTAAATTGCCAGGGAAGGGATTTATGTTTTATGTTCCACACTCCCTGTGTCCTGTTGCCAGCAGAGGCACATGAGCTGGATCCCCCTCCTTAAGAGAGGAAGCTGCGTTCTCTGTGAGGGCTCCAGGATTCTGGAACTTGCTTCCCCCTGGGTTTGAAAAAGCCCAAATATGGTGACCTTCTGGCACACTCAAAAAACTACCCTCTTGAGAGGGCTGATAATGTGCTTTCTGGAATGATGAAAGGATAGAAAAGAGTTTTTTTATAGGTGGCTGGTTGGGCAAGCGCTTATATGAATTAACTTTCAATAACGCTGGGATTCTGCTGTAACCTTAACTACGTGTTCAGGTGTCTAGAACTTTAGATAACTGTCTCTTATTATTATTATTATTAAACGGAGACAGATTATGGATGTCAGCCAGGAGGCTGCAGAAACAGTCAGGCCAGCCTACACTTTGCTACTTTACTTCCAATGATGAGGCCGGGGTCTTCAGACTGCCACGGCACAAGTGCATTCCAATGGCAAGAATGGCCCATGGACCCGCATGTGATGGCACCAGAAACGTGTGGCACTGACATCAATTGCCATTGTGGGGAATTGACACTGGCAGGGTGAAGGAGGGATGAAGGGGACTTGTCCATTTTTAATTTGGCTTTAATGCAATAAACATTTTGTGTTTTTTTGAAAAGGAAATCACATGGCTGAATTTTGCACTTCACCTCATCACCCTCCCATGTGCTCCATCCTTTCTTCCCCTACCTTTCTCTTGCTCCTCCCCTTCCCCTCCTATTGTACAAGCAACTAACTGGCAGGGAAGCCATCTCTCTGGAGCATCCTGTGGTAAGGGGATTCCCATTTTCTTCCCCTCTTATGTAGCAGTGGCCCCAAAAGGAAGCAACCAGGCTGGCTTCTCTTCTTCCCCAGGGGCTTTTACAGGCTTAGGCTTTTCTGGGCAAAAATGAGCCAGTGGAAACAAAGAGCAGGAACCGGCCCTATAACCCACAGACTAAGGTCCCAGGAATAAAGCGTGCAAGGTGCTTACAGGAGATCAAGCCAGTCAGAACCGATCCTCCAGAAATGCAGAGTCTAAGGGCTAGTCTACACTGGCAATGCTAAAGTGCAACGTGGCTTGTGTAGTCGCAGCACAGCGCTCTTCCAGCGCCCTAAAAAAACCACCTCCACGAGGGGCGTAGCTACCAGCGCTGGTGCACTGTCTATACTGCGCTTTACGGCACTGAATCTTGCTGTGCTCAGGGGGGTGTTTTTTCACACCCGTGAGCGAGAAAGTTGCAGCACTGTTAATTGCCAGTGTAGACAAGCCCTAACTCCCATGCTGCCCTGTCCTGGCAAATCATTACTCTCGTTGGGCTTTAGGTACCAGACGACATGGCTTGCTGTTGCAGACCATAAAATAAAAGGTCTGATTCAAAGCTCATTGAAGTCAGGGGGAGTCTTTCCACTGACTTCAATGGGCTTTGGATCCAGCTCTAAAAGAGGAGCAGTGCTCTATGACTTGGTTACATGCACTTCCTCACAGAGATGATGCAGGCAGTGGTGCCAATCCAGAGGCTTTGGGGGGAGAGGGGACAAATAATGGACCCCATCCCACCCCCAGGGATCCCATTCTGGTTCCCATAGTCCCCTCCTCCCTCAATGACCCCTAGTCTCCCCTAGCCAAGGAGCCCCTCTCTTACCCACACAGTGCATGAGCTGATGTTGCCATGAGTTGGATTCTCAGCATACTCCCCAATGCTCCACGATCCAGGAACCTGTGTGCCAGGTTGCAACACCATTTGGCTCAGCACCCCTCCATCTAGACAGAAGGGTGCCTGGGCCAAATTTGAGTGGTGTTGTGACCCTGTGCACTAGGTCGCAATGCCACTCACTGATATCTGGCCCAGCCACCCCTTCTTCTGTACAGGGGGATGGCCGGGTCAGATATCTGTGGTTGTGTGACCATGCAGCTGGAGTAATGCTCTGGCAGCAGCTGCACTGATTTAGTACAGGATCTTTGCTTAAAAGTGGTCAGACCGTGGCCCCTCCCTTAGCTTTGCAGTCTATGGTACTTTGGCACCACTGGATGCAGGACTGCCTTGCTCTAGAGTAATTTCACTGGTAGTCTCCGGTGCCGTAATACCGCAACCATCTTTTTGGTCCGTTTTTGCAGCGTCTAGCTCACTGCGGCCCTGATCCATGTCTGGGACTCCTAGGCGATTCTGCAATACAAACAATAAATAATAAAATCATCCCCACAGTGCAATTCCAGCATGCTGGCACTAGAGTAATACGTTTCCTTGGGACACGTAGGTCAGGAGTCAGCTGTCTCAGAATTGCACTGCCCTTTTCTAAAATGCACAGATTTACAGGGAATATTCCTGTAATCAAAGGTGGCAAATGCTGTGTTTCTCTAATCATTTGCAGTGAAATGTCAGGTATGCTTTACCTGCTGAGTTTCCTGGCACAGGACAGGAATTCCATAAGATACAGCTATGCAAGATTCTTCATTAGGAAATCAAACCTGAGACACAAACTTATGTGCTATGATGAGCCCGAGACCATTTGCAGACCATTAATTAGAGACAGAATATTACTGGGGTCAGAGTGAAGCTCTCATGAGTTTACGTCACGTTTTGCCTGTCACTAGAAATTACCTGAAGTTTGACAACAGATAAAGAGCTCACCTGACCCCTTCTGCCAGACTGCACTCTCTCCTGCAGGGATATTTGAATTCAGCTTTACATACTAATTAATAGTGTAAGATCAATTTACAAAGTATCTCTGCTGCTAATGAGTGTGGGAGGCCAGTCACCTTTCCAACCCTATTTCAGAGGGTGTAGCGATTTTTAAGATAGTGATGAGCCCATTAATTGGTTTCCTTTGCCAACAGAAAATTGGAGTCTCACTAATCATTTCCTTGTTCAGATCATTCCAAGGCCTCTGGGGCTGAGGCTGGCAGGCAGTTGTATGAGGAGACCTACCAACTCAAAGTGGCACCAGGCCCTGCCACAACAACAGACAGAAAACCTGCAGACATAACTCCACTGCTACAATGATAAATGTCCCCCATAACACATCTTTCAAGATCCATGTGGTCCTACACATGCCTATCACAACATGTGGGGTTGTACCTCATCCAGTGCACTAAATGCCCTGACAACAACTATGTGGGTGAAAGCACCTTGCTCTCGAATGAACTCACACAGAAAAATAATAAAAGATAAAAACACCATATCCCCTGTGGGCAAACACTTTTCATGAGTATCTGACCTCTCAGTCCTCATCTCAAAGGAAATCTGCACACCTTCAAAAGATGAGCTTCGGAGCTTAAATTCATAACTTTGCTAGGCACTAAGGGCAGTCTTCATTAGCAATGTTAAAGCACGGCCGCGGCAGCGCTTTAACGTGGCTGTGTAGTCATGGCACCAGCGCTCCAGCGCTTTAAAAAACCCACCTCCATGAGGGGAGTAGCTCCCAGCGCTGGTGCACTGTCTACACTGCCACTTCACAGCGCTGAAACTTCAGGGCTCAGGGGTGTGCTTTTTCACACCCCTGAGCAAGAATGTTGCAGCACTGTAAAGTGGCAGTGTAGACAACGCCTAAAAATCATGGTCCTAAATAAGGCACTGGATTTACAGCTTATTACAAGTTTCAGAGTAGCAGCAGTGTTAGTCTGTATTCGCAAAAAGAAAAGGAGTACTTGTGGCACCTTAGAGGCTAACAAATTTATCTGAGCATAAGCTTTCGTGAGCTACAGCCCACTTCATCGGATGCTGTAGCTCACAAAAGCTCATGCTCAAATAAATTTGTTAATCTCTAAGGTGCCACAAGTATTCCTTTTCTTTTAGCTTATTACAACAATCTGTAACCCACTACCCCCCCCCCCTTTTTGTCCTATGACTGCAGACATTAACTGGCCACTTCACTTTGAATGGTCTCTTACAACGTGCTAATTACTTGTGCTAAACAATCTGTTCCACCTTTGTTTAGTTGTGACATTCTGAGTTTCTTTCCCTGACCTGACAAAGAGCAGTGGGTAGCTCAAAAGCCTGTCTCTTTCACCAACAGAAGTAGGTCCAGTAAAAGATACTCCCTCACCCACCTTGCCTCTTCAACATGAGGAGACTGACTTCTCTAAAAAGCAGGTGACATTTCCACACCCTGCTCCCAAACAGTGGTCAGCACACAGCCTCTACTTAGGTAGTGTTTTTCCAACAAGGCTTTGTTCTGGCAGTGCTGCAATGTGCTGCAGTGCAGACCATGTCATTTCCTCCTCCTCCTCCTGCATTTCCATGCAGAGCACGTACACTGCAGAGACTGAAAACTACCTGACATCATTGAGCCAGCTCCTTCTCACCACATCTCTGTTTCAAACACAGCTATGTCTGTAACTTGCTAAGAGCCAGAGAACCACATATTTGCTGCAGAGGTTAACGGCTTTCCACTGTCTGCATGTTTAACACCACTCCCTCTGGCTGTACAGCCAGCACCTTCATTTTATTAACGGCTCAATGAACAGTCTCATGAACATCATTCTAGTAGCATTTCTCTGAGCCTCCAATTCCAAATGGGAGAAAGTAACAGCCATTCAACACAGGAAAACATTTAAAAAGCAAAGTGCTGAACGGCTTAGCGCAGACAGCTTTGACAGATCACACACTTGCTCCCTGCATGTAGCTGTACATAAGGATTACGTTTTAATCCTACAAACAACAACTGCATGAATCAACTGTTCAGGTGAAAGCTGGATCAGGTTATTCTGACCCTGAAGATCCCACACTGTATTGGAGTTTCAATAGAAATGTATTTTTACATGACTGATTTGTCAGAAATAGCAATTTGAGCCCTGGGCTTTTCTGTATGCAGCTAATTATCCTAGGTTCTATGCTAGCCTTCAAGAATTTATCCTGTGTTTTTACTTAAAAACTGATCCAAACCCATCCCTTTCCTGATCCATCAGATAAGGATACTTGGATCTTCCATAATATCTTTCATCTGCAGACTATCACTATCATGATCCCCATTATACAGATGGGGAAACAGACACAAAGGGAGGAAGTGGCTTTTCCCAGGTCTCACAGGGTATGTATACACAGCAACTGGACACCCATGGGTGGCCTACAGAGTGGGAGGGTCCCAGAGCTCGGGCTCCAGCCTGAGCCCAGAAGCGTACACAGCAGTGAAACAGCCCTGCAGTCTGAGTCCCGCAAGTCCAAGTTGGCTGGCACAGGCCAGCCATGGGTTTTTCTTTGTAGTGTAGACATACCCACAGACAGCGAGCGGCAATCCCTGTAATAGTATCCAGGTTTCCCAAGCAGCCTCTACTCAAATCTCTGGACAGTGCTCCACAGGGGCACCCAACATTTGCACTGCTCAAGGGCACAGTTTGACTTACAAGGAGTCTGAAGTATAGACTGTAGAACTGTATCCTGATGAAGAAGTTACTTGCCTTGTGCAGTAACGATGGTTCTTTGAGACGTCTCTCTCTATGGGTGCTCCACTGTAGGTGTGCTTGTGTCCCTGCACTGCTGACCAGAGAACTTCAGTAGCAGGTCCGTTAGGCCCGCACATGCGCTGTCTCCCCTCGTGCCCTGCCATGAAGCTAGTCAGCATGTGCAGACTAACCCCCCTCAGTTCCTTTTCTACAGTAGAGTCATTGACATGAACTCTGGAGTAGAGGGGAAGAGGCTGGGTTGTGGAACACATCTTGAAGAACCATCGTTACTGCTTATGTTCTTATGCACAAGGTGAACAACAACTTCTTCTTGGAGTAGTGTCCCATGGCTGTTCCATTGTGGGGACTCCCGAGCAGTATCCCTACCAGAGGGCTGGGGCTTCGGAGTCAGGTCAGTTACAGATGACAATACTGTGGAGCCGAAGATGGCATTGGAAGGGGAGTCCCCAGTGATCACAGTGTTCTGCAAAGGTGTGGACTGACACCCATGTCACCATGCTACAGACTTCTGAGATAGGGACATTCTTGAAGGCGGCAACAGATGAAGAGATCGACCTCATGGAGAGTGTGCGAATACTGTCTGGATGGGTCATATTGCAACCCTAACAACATTGTCTAATGCAGTTCGAGACCCACTTAGAAAGCCTCTGGGCTGATATTGCTGAGCCCTTGGATCTTTCCGTAATAGAGAGGAAAAGCATAGGAGACTTCCAGAAAGCCTTTGTCCTATTCAGGTAAAAAGCTAGGGTTCTCCTGACTTCTACTGTGTGTAATACAGCCTCCCTGTTATCACAGTGAGGCTTGGGGTAGAAAATTGGAAGGTGAATCAATTAGTTCACGTGGAACACGGAGGTTACCTTAGGGATGAATTTTGGATGTGGCCTGAGCGTAACCTTGTCCTGAGAGAATACTCTGTAGGGGGATGTGCCATCAGAGCCGCCATTTCTCTTGTTCTCCTGGCCGAGGTGATTGCTATTCCCTTTAGTGTCTCACCAGGGCTCTGGCTAGTTGTGTTCATAGATGGCTGCAAAATAATGGTTCGTTTGTTGGCAATTCAGAGACACTAAATTTCCTGAGTACGACAGGAAGTGGAATTAAACCTTCCAATAGCTCTAGGTCACTGGCAATACTGATATGAAAATATGTCTATTAGGTATCATTAATAATTAACAGAGAACCCGGGGTGCCATCCTCCATACAGCCATTTTTCCAGATGAATAATTTTGTCATGTAAATAGCCATAATAAAGCTCCTACATAGTGGAAACTTCAAAATGCCTTACATGTAATGTTGCTATAATCAGGCAGCAGGCTTATGTGGCTACAGACAGATTGAAATGGCTTGTTAAGAATCAAGGTTCCAGTAGCCATCCCCCCTGCCTCCCAGCCTAGGAGCTGGACCTGATGGCTGCTTCCGGGGCGCAGCGTGGAGCCAGGACAGGTAGGGACTAGCCTGCCTGAGCTCCACAGCACCGCCAAGTGGACTTTTAATGGCCCAGTTGGTGGCGCTGACCGGACCGGAGCCGGCAGGGTCCCTTTTCGACTGGGTGTTCTGGTTGAAAACCGGACACCTGGCCTCCCTACCTGCCCTGGCCCCACGCTGTTCCCGGAAGTGCCCAGCATGTCCAGCCCCTAGATGGAGGGGCAGCCAAGGGGCTCTGTAACAGGCATGCTGCCCACACCGGCAGGCGCCGCCCCCACAGCTCCCATTGGCCACAGTTCCCTGATGGCCCCTCCACCCAGAAGACTTGCCGCAGTCCAGATTAAATTAAGTAGAGAGCCGGATCTGGCCTGTGGACCAGATGTTCCCCACCCCTGTAGTAGAGGAAGGATTGATATTCAAACTTTTTATGTTATTTTAAAAGATCTTAGTAATTTATGCTTGCACATATCTCCGCTAAGATGGTGAAAGTACATTTACTGTTAAACTGCCTATTCCAATGTCTGGAAAGAGCTGGTCACATGGTGTTGGCATCCGTCCTATTTGAAGGTACCCCTGCATTATAGGTAGCTAAAACCCTTTCAATACTATTCTAATGCTACTCTTCCATTTAAAGCAATTGCTGCAGCTGCTACAGGGATTCTGTGCCATTGTGAACTGGATGAGGGTTGGCTGACAGACACTCTTAAGATATGATCCATGTTATGAAGAAGGTTGAGAATGGGAAATGACGGCCAAGGAAGGAGTATTACAGAAAAGGATCTGGGGATCATAGTGGATCACAAGTTAAATATGAACTGTTTAATGCTGCTGCTGCAAAAAAGCAAACATTATTCTGGGATGTATTATCAGGACTGTTGTAAACAAGACAGGAGAAGTAATTCTTCCGTTCTACTCCACACTGATTATGCCTCAGTTGGAGTATTGTGTCCAGTTCTGGGCGCCACATTTCAGGAAGGATGTGGACAAATTGAAGGAAGTCCAGAAAAGAGCAACAAAAATTATTAAAGGTCTAGAAAACATGACCTATGAGGGAAGATTGAAAAAACTGGGTTTGTTCAGTTGGAAAAGAGAAGACTCAGAGGGGATACGATACAGTTTTCTAGTACATAAAAGGTTGTTACAAGGAGAAGGGAGAAAAATTGTTCTCGTTAACCTCTGAGGATAGGACAAGAAGCAATGGGCTGAAATAGCAGCAAGGGCGATTTAAGTTGGACATTAGGAAAAACTTCCTACTGTCAGGTGGTTAAGCCCTGGAATAAATTGCCCAGGGAGGTTGTGGAATCTGCATCCTTGGAGATTTTTAAGAGCTGGTTAGACAAACACCTGTCACAGATGGTCTAGATAATACTTAGTCCTGCCATGAGTGCAGGGGACTGGACTAGATGACCTCTTGAGGCCCTTTCCAGTCCTGCAATTCTATGAATCCATGTCTCACTCACCTGCACTGCAAGAAAGAGCTGCTGGGATTGAGTAGTGCAGTGTTCTAAATATGCTATTTCTGTCCTTAAGGCTACCTCTAATTTAATAAAAAAATGAAGAAACCTTCTGCAGTGCCTCTCAAACCAGACGCTATGAGACAGCACTTTGTACAAATTAAGGTACAGGCACCACTCCTCCTGATGGGAGCTTGGATTATAAGAACCAACAGTTTTCCACAGGAGGTTCCATCTCAGGTTTGAGGCTCAACTGTTACCCAACCATTAAAAAAATGTGAAGTGAACACTGCTACCTACTAGCAACTCAAATGCTCGTGTTCAAATTCCAAAACTCTTAACTGACAGTGTGCCCTGCAGCCAAAGGAACCCACCAGTGGTAACTGGAGTTTGATCACAGCACCATTCTTTATGGACATTAGGATTTTTCCCCTCTGTTTTCCAGAAACTAATAAAGCAAGCAGATCAAGACATGCAGCATTAGATCATCTAACACATGCTTGGGCCCAATGGAGGACAGTTTACTACAGTACTACTCGGTCTTTGCTCCCGTATTATAGATAGGGCCCTACCCAATTCAAGACTATGAAAAAAGCATCACGGACCGTGAAACTGGTCTTCACTATGAAATCTGCCGGGGACGGGCAGGACCAGGGGCACGACAGCTGGGGCTCCTACCATGTGCCGGGCTCCATCTGCAAGTCCAGACTTCCTCTTCTCCTGCAGGGGCTGCTCTCTGGGCCAGGTCAGACCCACATCTGGGAACCTCCCTTGATTGTAAGAAGCTCTGTGGCTACAGCCTATACAGGCCCTCAACTTCCACAAAGGTTTGGCACCCTTGCCCTCAGCTCTGCCCTCCCCAGCTCCGGATCCAGCACTCAGGCATATAAAGGGCCTTGGACTAGCTGGGGGAATGGGGTCGGGGGGGGGGTAAAAAGGGAACCACAGCGTCCCCTGGCCACGAGGCCCTGGGCAGTCACATGCCTGTAAGGCTAGCCCTGCCCCTGCCCAAAAAGTGATGACCCGCTATACCATGGCCCGCTGCTCTCTGGCTGTCCAGCTCCGAAGGCAGCACCTCCATCACCAGCAGCGCAGAAGTAAGGGTGCAATAATGCGACCACCCCACAACACTCTTTTGATCGGGACCCCCATGGTTATGACCATGAAATTTCAGATGTAAATATCTGAAACTGTGAAACTGAGGATTTTTAAAAGCCTATGACCATAAAATTGACCAAAATAGAATATGAATTTGGTAGGGCCCTAAATGATAGATTACCCTGCAATTTACCTTAAAAGACTTGCAAAACACTTCTATACAGATCCCTGTGAATTCCATCTGGACTGATTGCCCCTGCGGAATTTTCTCTGGAGGAACAAATGCTTGTGAAGATAACAGTAGCAATTTTGTTAGCACAATATTAGTATCACCAGGTCTTACGTAAAAGAATTTAAATAGACTGAATTAGGGATATCAATAGGATAACAACAATAGATAATGAACAGTTTTCACAAGTATTTGCTCCTCTGGACAGTATTCCCCAACATCACACAGAATAAATTTAGATGGATTCTGTACTTCAGATTCTAAGATCTGAGCGAACCTCTAGCTGTCGATATGTCTGGATAGGTGTATAACCGTAAGCGTAGCAGTGCCTTGGGGCAAGTGTGCACATTCCTGTACAACTAGGAACTGTAGTTATAGGTCACTCACCTGCTCCTAGTCATGTGCCTTACACAAATTTTCATATAAGGCTTTTCTGCCTCTTAGGGTATATCTACACTGCAACTGGCCATCTACAGATGTAGACAATCCGGTTTTGGCTGCAGCCTGAGCTCTGGGACTCTCCCACCTTTCAGGGTCATAGAGCCCGGGCTCCAGACCAAGTCCAGACATCTACACTGCAATTAAACAACCCCACAGCCCAAGCCCCCTGAGTCAGCTAGCACAGGCCAGCCACGGGTTTTTAATTGCAGGGTAGACATAGCCTTAGATATCAGAGTAACAGCTGTGTTAGTCTGTATTCGCAAAAAGAAAAGGAGTACTTGTGGCACCTTAGAGACTAACCAATTTATTTGAGCATAAGCTTTCGTGAGCTACAGCTCACTTCATCGGATGCATACTGTGGAAACTGCAGAAGACATTATATACACAGAGACCATGAAACAATACCTCCTCCCACCCCACTCTCCTGCTGGTAATAGCTTACTAAAGTGATCACTCTCCTTACAACGTGTATGATAATCAAGTTGGGCCATTTCCAGCACAAATCCAGGTTTTCTCACCCTCCGTCCCCCCACACACAAACTCACTCTCCTGCTGGTAATAGCCCATCCAAAGTGACCACACTCTTTACAATGTGTATGATAATCAAGTTGGGCCATTTCCAGCACAAATCCAGGTTCTCTCACCCCCCCCCTTTTCTTTTTGTGATTGTAGAGTGGGTAGGCACATCCACTCCAGCCTTAAACTTGCTAGCATGGGTAACAATAGTAGTGAACATGAGGCAGTGTGGGCTAGCTGCCCCAGTACAGCCCTGCTGAGGAGCCATGGTACATACTCAGGTTGCTAGTCTGTGGCGGCATAGGCTACAGCACAAGCTAGCAACCCAAGTATGTACGCAGGGTCCTTGGTGGAGCTGTACTGGGGTGGCTAGCCCACCGTGAAGTCTTGCTGCCACATTTTCACTACTTTGATACCCTCAGTAGCTAGATTAAAGCTAGCTTACTCCTGCTATAATCACACCTTCCTTTGCTGGGCAGACATACCTTTAGGAAGGGGAGCAGACAGAACAGACTCAGGATCAGGGAAGGGACTCTCTACACTTGTCAGACTCCTGAGAGGAGGGAGAAGCCTAGTCTCCTGGGCTTTATAGACCTTCCCAGCTAAGGGCTGGACATGGTTCCGGGGGCCGCGAGACTGTTTGGGTTGATCTGTTTTGAATCTTAGGTTCTAAGTCAACAAAGTATGCTTATAAAATTTGCAGATGAGACCAAACCGGGAGGTGTTGTAAGTACTTTGGAGGACAGGTTTAAAATTCATGACAAATTGGAGAATTGGTCTGAATTCAGCACGTTGAAAATTCAATAAAGACAAGTGCAAAGCACTTCACCTACAAAGGAAAAATCAAATGCACAACTACAAAACGGAGAATAACTGTCTAGGTGATAGTACTGCTGAAAAGAGTCTGGGGGTTATAGTGGACCACAAACCGAATATGAGTCGTCAATGTGATGCAATTGCAAAAAAAAGACTAATATGATTCTGGGGTGTATTAATAGGAGTGTTGTATGTAAGACACAGAATGTAATTGTCCCACTCTACTCAGCACTGTTGAGGCCCCAGTTGGAGTACTGTGTCCAATTCTGGGCATAACAATTTAGGAAGTTTGTGGACAAACTGAAAAGAGTCCACAGGTGAGCAACAAAAAAGATAAAAGGTTTAGAAAACCTCACCTACGAGGAAAAGTTGAAAAAACTGTACATGTTTAGTCTTGAGAAAAGACGACTGAGGGACAACCTGATAACAGTTTTCCAATATCTTATGGGCTGTTATAAAGAACACAGTGAACAATTGTTCTCCATGACTAGGAATGGACTTAGTCTACACTGCAGCAAGGGACATTTAGGTTAGCTATTAGGAAAAACTTTCCAACTATAAAGGTAATTCTGAAAAAGGATTCCAAGGAAGATTGTGGAATCCTCATCATTGGAGGTTTTTAAGAACAGGTTGGACAAAAAACCTGCCAGGGATGGTCTATGTCTACTTGGTCCTGCCACAGCGCAGGGGGCTAGACTTAATGACCCTCAAGGTCCCTTCCAGCCCTACATTTCTATGTTTCTATGAAGAGCCCTGGGCAAAGGAACTGGAACTCAGCCATTGTCTGGAGTGTGATGGTCAGCCCATCAGCTTACACTGCATAATGAAGAAAAGATTAGTTGTGCTGTTCATAGCTGCTGTAAGCAGGTACCTGCTGCAGCTTCAATCTATTTGCACCTTAAAGCACTAAGGCTCAGATTTTAGGAGTTGCTTCACTCAAAGATGCAAGGCCTAGCTGGTTTAGGAACCTAAATCTCATCAACAGGGATTTAGGCACTTAGGAGCCTAAATACCATCAACTGCAGATTTCTGAAAATGAGATTTAGGCTCCTAAATCTGCTAGGAATTGCGACACTGAGTGCAGTAATGCCTAAATACTGTTACAAATCTGGACCTAAAACTAGAAGAAGCAGATTGACTATGTAAAAAGAACAGGAGTACTTGTGGCACCTTAGAGACTAACAAATTTATTAGAGCATAAGCTTTCGTGGGCTACAGCCCACTTCATCGGATGCATAGAATGGAACATATAGTAAGAAAATATAGATATATATACACACACACACACACCTATATATATATATACACACACACATACAGAGAAAGTGGAAGTTGCCATACAAACTGTAAGAGGCTAATTAGTTAAGATGAGCTATTATCAGCAGGAGAAAAAAACGTCTGTAGTTAAAATAAAACTGTGGCTGCCTAGCTATTTCAAGAGGATGATAAAATACTTAAAACCAGTACAAATTCAGAGGCTGTACGTCTGTGTTTTACTAGGAGACTTCTCCATATTCATCTTGTAGCTTTGAAAAACATTTCTATTTTAGTGTACCAAACAGTGTGAGGGATATCACTCAGCCCTATGCT
Source organism: Natator depressus (assembly GCF_965152275.1). Lineage (NCBI taxonomy): Eukaryota > Metazoa > Chordata > Testudines > Cheloniidae > Natator > Natator depressus. Next base: position 23,252,361 of record NC_134251.1, on the reverse strand, counting down.
TTTAGTGCTTTGGATGTTTCTCGAGCATAATATCCAAGCACTAACTTTTTATACTTGGAAATATTTTGGAAGGGATTGAATAATCTGTTATATAAAATACTCTGCTAGCTGATGTTTGCATTGGATAACAGAACCTGAAAGGAAGTTTGCCCTGAATTTATTATAGGCTGAATGAATCTAAACACCTTGGGTGAAACCCCCCACAGAAGTCAATGGGACCAGGATTTCATCTCTTATTTATAGCTTTCAATTTAAGTTTTTCAGAGCACTCAGCTCAGTTATTCACATTTGCAGTGAGCTTTCTTTTGTGTATTAGGCTCTTGCATTATTGTCATGGCAGCCCCACACAGCTACAGGTACTCAGTCTTCTCCTCCGGGGCTCTTTATTTCACATCAGGGGCCCATGGGTGCCACAATTATATAAATATTTAAATCGGGAGTCCTACATACAGTTTTACACTTGAGAAAAGAAAAGGAGTACTTGTGGCACTTTAGAGACCAACCAATTTATTTGAGCATAAGCTTTCATGAGCTACAGCTCACCTCACAAAAGCTCATGCTCAAATAAATTGGTTAGTCGCTAAGGTGCCACAAGTACTCCTTTTCTTTTTGCGAATACAGACTAACACGGCTGCTACTCTGAACACTTGAGAAAGTTCACCAACTAACTTCTACAATATGTTGTGTGAAGTCATTAAAATACTTTGACCAATTTTTATATTAATCTCTTGAAATTTAAGCTTTATTCTCAAATGGAAGTGGTTTGTAAGGAGCAATTTTATTAAAGAGGGAAATCCCAAGTTTCTAGCTCTATTCATTGCATGTCTTAGAGTCCTAAAAGCGATTTAAATAAATTGTTTAGCTCTATATTTATTGGACAAAGGGAATCTTTAAAAATGTGAGACCAGCAATGACTCAATAAAACAGCCAGGGGCAGGCCTGCAAAAAATATTTAAAATATACTCGAGGTTTCCTTGTAATCCTATTTCATGCAAAAGAAGAACACAGATGCTCACGGTTACCCAGTGTCATTTGACACTGAAGTTTACTTGTACAACTTTTGTTTTCTTACACAAATGCAATGAGAACATGATAAATACTTGCCTCCTTCTGGAAATGGTTTTTACATTATTTTGAATAAACAAAGGAGGTTGCAACCACAGAGTCTCTCTCTCTCTCTCCCCCTGTACAAATCTTGTTCTAATTTTGGTAAACTAATACATTCAACTACTTCAGAACATCCTCCCAATACACACACACACACACCCCCTAATTATTAATAATATGAAAAACATAAATGCTGCTAGCTAAACACCTCAGCATTCAGCAGACTCTCAATCAGCATTAAACAAAAACAATCTTTGAACAGACAAAATGCCTGAATGCACCATCATACATTAAGGATTCATTCATGCACTCAAAAAAAGCCATTAAACTGTTACACTTTTAAATGTAGTGAAAACACTACTATCATTATTTCAAACTTTGCCATCACTATAGAAACAAAAATTATACAAACTACTAAACATATAGGGGGCATGTCTTAACTCCTTAGTGACTACTGGATGTCTCCCATATTGGTGTTTGAGGCAGCTTTTTCTAGTTTATATTATTTAAATAAGAACCCATATCAAATAATATTGCAAGTTATAATTATTTATTTAAATAATGTGTGTTCCCTAATAAAGTGATCTGCAGCTGCATTACTAGTTCAGGATGAAAGCTTCCGTTCCATTCCCCCCCCACCCCCGCATGCATCCTATGAAGTGAGCTGTAGCTCACAAAAGCTTCTGCTCACATAAATTTGTTAGTCTCTAAGGTGCCACAAGTACTCCTTTTCAGTTCCATTTGTAATTGACAAGAGCCCAAGGGCATTCCCACAACAAATGTATTGGGGACCTATTGGCAACTTACAAAGGAATAAAAAATGCAAGAGAATTAATACTGAACAACTGAACTTAAAAGCTACATGGTACAATCTGAGTGCCACAAGTACTCCTTTTCTTTTTGCGGATACAGACTAACACGGCTGCTACTATGAAACATTACTTAAAGTTGTATACCTTTGTCTATGGTCCTACAACAAATTAATTTTTATTTCAGCTCTCACTGGTAATTTAACTTTTATACTGAAAATTTCACTGTTATTATACATAGATAGCTACAGATATAAAGTTCCTTTTCTTTTCAGCTATATCGGAACCTTAGATGAGACTTTTTAAACACTTTTAGGTTATATTCTTAACTAGCCAAAAGGAAGTCTACAACAATGGAATTACCCCATCATCACCATCCTCAGGAGATTTTCATAAGCATGCAGATGTAGCAGACCGAAAGCACAGCATCTTTCCCTTCTGCCTGTGCACACCACCACCATTAAATTATACTCTGTAAGAAGGAATGTCATTCCCCCGTTAACATGCATAGGTAACGGTGCAACGAAGTCAGGTTAAATGCAAACACCACCACCTACAGCTGTAAATCCAGCTGTCCTACAAGGAAAACATGAAAAAATAAGACACCGTGTCCTCCTTTTACAAAGAACTCTCAAAAATAAATCACTAAGGGAGCTGGTGGGAGCTGCAGCTTCTCACTGTCTCATAACAGGATCGCTACAATAATCTTTAAAGCTGCAGCTGGCCAAACCCTGCCCCCCATTTCCTCCTCGGCGGGCTTCACGCATCGTCCCTCAGCCAAGCGCTCATGTGAGCGGCTCACGCCAATCGCGGGCTGGAATAATGACATCACCCCTCGCCGGCACCGGGAAACCTCCCAGTGTTTACAGTCAGGCTGAACCAAGGGCCGCCCCAAGAGCCTGGACCAGCTCCTCTGGGCGCGGGGCGGGCGCAGTAGAGCCCGCCAGCCCGCTGCAAGCGCGGCTCGCTGGGTCCCTGCCCCGGCGAGCAGCGCCTCTGTCCGCACCACCCCTCCCGCCCTGGGACGGAGAACCAGCAAAGCTCAATAAAGCGCCACAAACCCGGGAGAAGCCTGAATGAGGCTTGTGGCCCCACGCTGCCGCGCCAATGAAGCGACTGGGCGAACAGCGACCGGGCTCCCGCTGCCCAGCGGATCCCGCCTCGCTCCGCCTCATGTCCCCACGCTCCCGGCCGGGGCCTGGCCCCGCAGTCACCGAGCGGCAGCCGCTCAAGTCCGGGGGTCCCCTGGGCGAGCGCCCGGGCAAGTCCCGAGCGCCCCGAGCCGCCGGGCGGGAGCCTGCCCCGGGTGCCGAGCCGAGCCGAGCCGGGACCCACCGCGCGCGGCCCAGGGCAGCCGCTCCAGAGCCAGCAGCCCCGCCGAGAGCCGGCTCGGCGCCTCCGCGACGCCTCAGACCGCCCGCCCGCCGCCCAGCCCCCGCCCGGCCCCTCACAGACCCTCCGGGCGCGCCGCCGGGCGGGGGCTGGGCAGCAACAGGTCTCCGGCCGCCCCGCCGCCGCCGCCGCGCCCCCGCCGGCTCCCCGCGCGCAGGACCCGGGGCTCGGCCGCCGCCGCCGCCGCCCCGCTCCGGCTTCCCCGGGGCAGCCGCCGCGCGCCGAGACAAAGGGCGCGGGTCCCTCCCCGCGCCGGGCGGCAGCAGCCGCGCCGAGCGCACCTACCTCCGGGAGCAGCCGCGGCAGGGCTGGGAGGGGCGCGCCGCTCCCCCTGCCGCAGAGCCCCGCGCCGCCGCCGCCCCCGCCCCGCACCTCCGGCCCGCGCCGCGCGGGGCCCGGCGCCCCAGGCCCGGCCGCCGCCAGCACGTGTCCAGGTAAACAGCGCTCGGGTTGGGCCGCCCCCGGCCGGCCGCCGCCCCCCCGCGCCGAGCCCGCAATGCAGCCGCCCGGGGCCCGCCCGCATTATGACAAACCCTGGCCGCGGCGCTGGGGGACGCGGCGAGGGAAGCTCGCGGAGCAGGGCCCCGGGATCCCCCGGCCCCGGCAGCTGCCTCCCCATCGCTGCCTCCAGAAGCCCCCGCACGCTCTGCCCGCGCCTTCCAGCCTGTACCCCCGGCCCGGCCCGGCCAGCCCCACCAGGGCCCCCTGCCTTGGGCTCCCAAAGCCCCGCACAGGTCAGCCCAGCAGGCGCCCCGATCCCCTGCCCTGGCCCCGCGGTCTGAGGCACATGTTGCTATGTCTACACGGCCGGGAAAGCGAGTTTGTAACGCGCTGGCTCAGCCGCCTTAGGCAGCTCTGTAGGTGCTGGAGCTAGGGGGGCTGTGGGTGCTTCCGCACCCCCAGGGCTTGAAATGGTTTCCTTTGTAAATAGGTTTTACAGTTTGGTTCAAGGGCTCTCAGCACCCCCACTATAAAAATTGTTCCAGCACCTCCACGCACCTCCTCAAAATCGCAGCGCGAAGGTAACCCAGTTTTCACTCTGACAAGCAACTTAAATTCAGTTGCAGGTTCTCCTAGAGTATAAGCCAGGGGTGGCTAAACATACTGACCCTTGGAGCTGCCTGTGACAATCTTTAGAAGTTGAAGAGCCGGTGCACACCTGCTGGGGCTCAGGGCTTCATCCCCACAGGCAGCACCTGTCAGGACTCAGGGCTTCAGCCCCACTCCTGCTCATCTTGGCAAGTGTGCCCCACATAGCTGAAGTCCCTAGACCCCCTTCCCTACTGGGCAGAAGCCTTTACCCCACCAGCCTGCTGCAAGGCAGAGGTCCTAAGCTTCCCCCCTCCAGTCTGGTAGGTAGAGAATGGGGAGGTTGTGGGGGGCGCTGCAAGCCACACATGAACGGTAGAAGAGACGCACGGGGCTGGCGAGCCACAGTTTGGCCACCCTTGGTATAGGATTTAATGGGGGCTGCTCAGCTGAGTTAAAAGCTGAGTTGTCTGTCTTCACTGCTATTTTAACCTGAGTTAAGAACACACCTTTTTTTTGGAGTGGAGACATTCAAGCAGTGGGGACAGCCCAGTGGAGTGATGGGACAGGGGATGTGTATGGTGTAGATTAACGCTCCATGTACTGCTCCAGCTGCTGTACCCATGGGAAACTCTGACTTGTTTCTTTGCACTGCATGCCAATAGTTAGGGAGCAAGCTGGCATAGCCAGGAACTGTTTAAAATCCCATCTATACTACACCTTGTGATTGTGCAATAGCCAGGTCCCCCCTCACTCATTGTAGTGCAGAGGCCGGGGAACTTAAATTCCATGAACTCCCCTCAATTCTCCCATGACCTGTTTTCGCATCAGTTACCTGCTCAAACTCCTAGCTAAGTCCACACACAGCTTTTACAGTGGGATAGGAGCTATAACAGACACCATCCCCAACAGTGTGAGGAAGGGAAGATCCAAGGCTGGCCCTGTCATCAGACTGACGCAAATACAGCATCTCCATCTCTCACTCCAATCATTCCCTGATCGTAGGCAGCACAACAAAAAATGATCTTGGGAAAATAAGCACTAGAGCTGTATTGCTGGGCTGAAGGAGAGCTGAGGTGGGGCCCAGAGAGAACAATGGGAGACAAAACATTCTCAGGGGCTGGTCCATGACTGTGGAATGAACTCCCCAAGGAACTAAGGGCCATCACCAACCTCACCACCTTCCACTCCAAGTGGAAGGTGCAATTCTTTGTCCTTTAACTGCTCTAACAAATAAATAGCAACATATATATTTTTAAAAATCCAACCCTTAAAACCCTACCAACACAGGACACTCCACTGCACATTCTTCTCCCCTGGGGAGAGGATGAGAGAAAAACAACAACCCTTAGATGTGTAGTCAATTGCTTCATGCACTGTCAGCAAGTCCTCAGATACTACAGTGATGAGCATGGTATAAGACGCTATATAGAACAGAATGAAATGAAGAAAGGGGAAATTCAGGCTGAAGATCAGGAAAAACATTCTAAGAGTGAGTGCTACTGAGCTGCAGAATAGTACCTAAAGTGAAGTGCTGGAAGGCAGCACTGCCAGTGGAGGACATAAAGACCTATGCCCCACTCCTGCAGACACCCACATGTTTAACTTTACTGAGAAGAATAAAGTTTCACCGATTCATAGAGTTTAAGTCCAGAAGAGACTATTATATTATCTAGTCTTAACCAGTTAAGTTAACATATGCATAATTGTTTGCAGGATTGGGCTGTATTAGCCATTTTCATCTGTAATTTAAGAGGCACAAGAGTCATAGAGTTTAATGCCAGGAGGGACCTCTAGATCATCTAGTCCAGTGGTCCCCAACCTTTCTGTGGGAATAGCACAGAAGACTGTGGTGGGCGCCAGATACCCCGCCACTGAGAAGCGGCAGTGGAAAGAAGCACTGCAAAAGTGGATGGGAACCTAGGAGGCGGTGACCATGAGATGGTCGAGTTCAGGATCCTGACACAGGGAAGAAAGGAAAGCAGCAGAATACGGACCCTGGACTTCAGAAAAGCAGACTTTGACAACCTCAGGGAACTGATGGGCAGGATCCCCTGGGAGAATAACATGAGGGGGAAAGGAGTCCAGGAGAGCTGGCTGTATTTTAAAGAATCCTTATTGAGGTTACAGGGACAAACCATCCTGATGTGTAGAAAGAACAGTAAATATGGCAGGCGACCAGCTTGGCTTCACAGTGAAATCCTTGCTGATCTTAAACACAAAAAAGACGCTTACAAGAAGTGGAAGATTGGACAAATGACCAGGGAAGAGTATAAAAATATTGCTTGGGCATGCAGGAGTGAAAGCAGGAAGGCCAAATCTCACCTGGAGTTGCAGCTAGCAAGAGATGTTAAGAGTAACAAGAAGGGTTTCTTCAGGTATGTTTGCAACAAGAAGAAAGTCAAGCAAAGTGTGGGCCCCTTACTGAATGAGGGAGGCTACCTAGTGACAGAGGATGTGGAAAAAGCTAATGTACTCAATGCTTTTTTTGCCTCTGTCTTCACGAACAAGGTCAGCTCCCAGACTGCTGCACTGGGCAGCACAGCATGGGGAGGAGGTGACCAGCCTTCTGAAGAAAGAAGTGGTTTGGGACTATTTAGAAAAGCTGGACGAGCACAAGTCCATGGGGCCGGACGAGTTACATCCGAGAGTGCTGAAGGAATTGGCGGCTGTGATTGCAGAGCCATTGGGCATTATCTTTGAAAACTCATGGCGATCGGGGAAGGTCCCGGACGACTGGAAAAAGGCTAATGTAGTGCCCATCTTTAAAAAAGGGAAGGAGGAGGATCCTGGGAACTACAGGCCAGTCAGCCTCACCTCAGTCCCTGGAAAAATCATGGAGCAGGTCCTCAAGGAATCAATTCTGAAGCACTTAGAGAGGAAAGTGATCAGGAACAGTCAGCATGGATTCACCAAGGGCAAGTCATGCCTGACTAATCTAATTGCCTTCTATGACGAGATAACTGGCTCTGTGGATGAGGGGAAAGCGGTGGATGTGTTGTTCCTTGACTTTAGCAAAGCTTTTGACACAGTCTCCCACAGTATTCTTGCCAGAAAGTTAAAGAAGTATGGGCTGGATGAATGGACTATAAGGTGGCTAGAAAGCTGGCTAGATTGTCGGGCTCAACGGGTAGTGATCAATGGCTCCATGTCTAGTTGGCAGCCGGTATCAAGTGGAGTGCCCCAGGGGTCGATCCTGGGGCCAGTTTTGTTCAATATCTTCCTTAATGATCAGGAGGATGGTGTGGGTTGCACCCTCAGCAAGTTTGCAGATGACACGAAACTGAGAGGAGAGTTAGATATGCTGGAGGGTAGGGATAGTATACAGAAGGACCTAGACAAATTAGAGGATTGGGCCAAAAGAAATCTGATGAGGTTCAACAAGGACAAGTGCAGAGTCCTGCACTTAGGACGGAAGAATCCCATGCACCGCTACAGACTAGGGACCGAACGGCTAGGCAGCAGTTCTGCAGAAAAGGACTTAGGGGTTACAGTGGACGAGAAGCTGGATATGAGTCAACAGTGTGCTGTTGTTGCCAAGAAGGCAAATGGTATTTTGGGATGTATAAGTAGGGGCATTGCCAGCAGATCGAGGGACGTGATCGTTCCCCTCTATTCGACATTGGTGAGGCCTCATCTGGAGTACTGTGTCCAGTTTTGGGCCCCACACTACAAGAAGGATGTGGAAAAAATGGAAAGCGTCCAGCGGAGCGCAACAAAAATGATTAGGGGACTGGAACACATGACTTATGAGGAGAGGCTGAGGGAACTGGGCTTGTTTAGTCTGCGGAAGAGAAGAATGAGGGGGGATTTGATAGCTGCTTTCAACTACCTGAAAGGGGGTTCCAAAGAGGATGGATTTAAACTGTTCTCAGTGTAGCACATTACAGAACAAGGAGTAATGGTCTCAAGTTGCAGTGGGGGAGGTTTAGGTTGGATATTAGGAAAAACTTTTTCACTTGGAGGGTGGTGAAACACTGGAATGCGTTACATAGGGAGGTGGTGGAATCTCCTTCCTTAGAAGTTTTTAAGGTCAGGCTTGACAAAGCCCTGGCTGTGATGATTTGGTTGAGGATTGGTCCTGCTTTGAGCAGGGGGTTGGACTAGATGACCTCCTGAGGTCCCTTCCAACCCTGATATTCTATGATTGTCGTGGAAATGCCGCCAAGAAATGGCAATGCTTCTCGGCAGCATTTTAGCTGGCGGTTCTCCAGCGGCCGCGCTCAGCAGCGGCATTTCGGTGGCACGGTGTCCTGCGGGCACACATAACTGCCCCGGCAGGCACCATTGCGCCCGCGGGCACTGCATTGGGGACCCCTGATCTCGTCTGATCTCCTGTTTATCCCAACCTAGCACCACACCCATACTAAACCTAACAAGCAAATAAGACCAAAGCATTACAACCCAGAGGAGACTAGACTATAAGAGGGTGAATTAAGGAAAGGCTTGCTGGTTCAAACTAGATTCTCTTGATACCAATAGACCAAAAAGGACTTTCAGCTAAATAGCCAGAGTTTAAACTGACTCAAGGCCTGCTTTCTGATCCAGTAGACAAACAGGTCCTTCTGTCTAAGGGAGGCCCCAATCCTTCTACACAATCAGGCAGCAACAGAGAAAAAAAATACAGTACAGTGTTAAACATAAACTACTAAAAAAATAAAGGGAAAGCAGCATTTTTCTTCTTTGTAGTAAAGTTTCAAAGCTGTATTTAAGTCAATGTTCAGTTGTAAACTTTTGAAAGAACAACCGTAATGTTTTATTCTGAGTTACGAACATTTCAGAGTTACAAACAGAATCCATTCTGGAGGTGTTCGTAACTCTGAGGTTCTACGTTACAGTGTTTACAGTCTCTGAGGAGAAGGCAAAGCAGGCCTGCTGAGGCAGTTTGACTTGCTGGGGAATTCACAGTGTAGGCAGGGAGCTGTGCAACCTGGGAATGCTCCAGTCAGGAGGGAGAAAGACGTGTCTTTGCCCAAGAGAGGTGATAGCTAGGGAACTGGAAGCCTAAAAATGGGTGCCCTTGCTGGACCACAGAAGGGGAATACAGGTGCAGTTACCCCAAACTGTGACACCTTCTTCCTAGAATACCTCTTACATATCTTGGAACTCTTCAGTCTTGCTGTCTTAGTGTATTAATCTCTAGATGTGTGGTTCTTTGTAGCTGTACTGTATTTCACTTCTAAAACCTACAAATTAAAATGTTTACTAAATTCATTTCCCATACATTTTGAAAATGTCTCACCCATCTTAGATAGAAAGATGGAACATACTACAGATACTGCTAGATAAATAGGAGTGTTAGGGTACGTCTACACGACAAGTGCTAGAACTGCAGTTGTGCCGCTGTACGGTAAACACTTACTACGGCAGTGGAAGGATTTTTTCTATCACTGTAATGAATCCACCCCCTTAAGAAGCAATAGGACGACGAAATAAATCTTCCGTCAACCTAGTGGTGTCTGCACGGGGCTTACATCAGCTTAACTAAGTCTCTCAGGGGTGTGAATTTTCTACTCCCTTGAGTGACGTAGCTAAGTTTTAGGTGAGTACCTGGCCTTTGTCTCTATGGATCTGATCCAAAGCCCACTGAAGCCAATGGAAAGAATCCCATTAACTTCAATGTGCTTTGCATTAGGCCCCATAAACACCCTTAAAATACCACCATCACGAAATGTAGGTATTGTCAGTTTTAAATACTCAGCAATATAATTTGTGCTTTTGTAGAAAGTGTCGATATATGGCATGATACCCATTAGTGGGCTCACTGAGGGGAGATATAGAAAGTGCTTCTATGTAAAATACCAGAGTTAGTCCCAGCAGCTCATTTAATTTCTATTTTGTTAGGTAAAGTTGTTAGAACTGGGAGCAAACAATATAAGCACAACAGTTTCCAAAAACACAAACCATATTTCTTCGAAAACCATTAGTTTAAGCTAATGGAAAATTCCCTGACAAGTTTTGAAAGCAGTAGTTCCCACGTTGTGTTGCGTGGAGACCTGGCTGTTAATGAGATAGGGGCTGCAAAATCATATTCAGGACAGATAAAAATACAATACTTTCCTAATCTTCCTTTTCCACTGTAATGTACAGTGAGTGGGAGGGAATGTGGGCCATCACTGTGAAAGTTTGAGACTTGCTAATTGTAATTTTTATAAAGTCTAAGGCTATGTCTACACTACCGAGGTAAGTCGACCTATGCGACGCAACCTTAGGTTGAGTTACCGCGGGGTCTATAAACTCTCCCATAGACTTACCTTACTCTTCTCATCAGGGGTAGAGTACAGGGGTCGAATGGAGAGCAATCTGCTTCGATTTGGTGGGTCTTCACTAGACTGGCTAAATCGACCCCAGAGTGTCGATCCCGACTGTAGTGTAGACCTGCCCTTAGTTAACTAAAAGTGTCCACATGACAACTCACTTCAGACTACACGTTTAATACTGCCTAAATTACAGATACTGGGGGTGAGAGGAGAGACAGACAGACAAGTTCTTCAAGTGAAAAGGAAAAAAGGCAAACTAAACTCTGCTTGTATCAGCTCTCTGAAGCTCTTAAAGCTGCTTTAAACTAGATCTGTATTTAGTTATTCCATGTGTTAGCTCACAATGGTGATTATCCTTGAGCAATCTCGCAGGAAATTTATGATTTTAATAAACACTTGGAGATGAAAATACATGGTCCCACTTGAGGCTTCCCTTCCTGTGCAGTTCTACTTCTCTTTTCTAGCATCCGGAACATAGAGGAAAATGGGAATGAAGGAATTTTCCTTTTTCTGACAGTTTCTCGTTATAGCTCAAGTACTCAATTCAGGCCAAATTCAGCCCCAAAGTAAAGCGGGATCAATCTCCAGTTAAATCCTTGCTCCTACTTACAGCAGAGCTGACTTTGGCCCTTTGAGCTCATGAACTGGACAACTGGTTTCTGGCTCATAAGTTAAAAGTTCCCCTTATTTCAAATAAGGATGAAGGCTTCTCAAACTTATGGGAATTAGCACAGGGGAGGGTAAACTTTTTGACCAGAGGACCACATCTGAGTATGGAAATTGTATGGCAGGCCATGAAAGGGGTTGGGGTGCAGGAGGGGGTGGGGGCTTTGGCTGGGGGTGTGGGCTCCAGGGTGGGGCCAGAAATGAGGAGTTCAGGGTGCGGGAGGGGGCTCCAGGCTGGGAGGTGGGGTGGGGGGTGAGGGGTTCAGAAGGCAGGAGGGGGATCAGGGCTGAGGGCAGAGGGGGGTGAGGGCTCTGGGGTGGGGCTGGGGATGAGGGTTTGGGGTGCAGGAGAGTGCTCCAGGCTGGGACTGAGGGGTTCAGAGGGTGAAAGGGGGATCAGGGCTGGGGTGAGGGGGTGGCTCAGGGGTGCAGGCTCTGGGTGGCACTTACCTCAAGCGGCTCCTGGAAGCAGTGGCGTGTCCCCCCTCTGGCTCCTATGTGGAGGCCCGGCCAGGAGAGTCTGCTACATGTTGCCGCATCTACAGGCGCTGCCCCTGCAGCTCCCATTGGCTGCAGCTCCCAGCCAATGGGAGCTGCGAGGGCTGCACTTGGGGCAGGGGCAGTGTGCGGAGCAGAGCCCCCTGGCTGCCCCTACATGTAGGAGCCAGAGTCGGGGGACATGCCGCTGCTTCTGGGAGCCGTGCGGAGCAGCCCCAGACCCTGCTCCGCAGCTGGAGCGCCGGAGCGGGGAAAGCCCCAGATCCTGCTCCCCAGCAGGAACTCGAGGGCCAGATCCGGCCCATGGGCCGCAGTTTGCCCACACCTGAATTAGCACATCACAAATAAGGGACCAAGTGACAAAGGACTATGATGTGAAAGGGGTCCCTCTTGTATGTGGTGCTTATGCAACTGGTGTCATCCAAGCATTTTTCTTTGTTATTAATAGAGTAAAAGAAAGGAAGAACCATTTAATCTCTATCTTTATTAAAATCATCATTTTTCCTGCAAGATCCATCTGGGAAAATCACCATTATTGTAAATCGCTTCTTTCAGAATGTGCATGGATCTTTGAAAGAACTGAGGACACGGATACCCATGTTGGTAGGAGGATAGTTAAAGCACAAAGATGGAGAGTTAGTAACAATACTTACTCTTAATAAAATCAATGATAAATCAATGCTAAAATGGTATTTGTTTGAATAGAATCTACTTGCTTGAATAAATAAATCAACATTGAAATACCCTCATAATTCCCCAATCTATTGTTTGTTAGAATAATTGTTAGTTATTACCCAGGCCATTTACACTGTCACCATACATGAATGGGCTGTGGTGCAGAATCACTCACACTGCTAAACTAGTTTCAAGAAACAAGAGACTGCCTACTTCAAGACAGAAGAGCCTTTACATCCTAAAGAGATAAGACAATGGATCCCCACCTCTCCTCAAGATTAATCTCTCCCATGACTACTCCTACTCAAACTGAATCAACTGCAGCAAAATCAACAAGAAGTCCGAAAGCTTATGCCCAAATAAATCTGTTAGTCTTTAAGGTGCGACTGGACTCCTCATTGTTTTTGTGCATACTGTGACAAAGTTCCTCCTCTACCTTGGTGGGTCTTGCACTTATTGGCAGATTTGCTCGCCTTGGAGCTTCACGGCAGCCTCAGCATGGCCGTTCTTCTGAACCCACAGTCCAGGTCAACTCCTCCTGTGTCTGACCAGGAGTTGGGAGGATTTGGGGGGAACCCGGGCCCGCCCTCTACTCTGGGTTCCAGCCCAGGGCCCTGTGGAATGCAGCTGTCTAGAGTGCCTCCTGGAACAGCTGTGCGACAGCTACAACTCCCTGGGCTACTTCCCCATGGCCTCCTCCCAACACCTTCTTTATCCTCACCACAGGACCTTCCTCCTGGTGTCTGATAATGGTTGTACACCTCAGTCCTCCAACAGTCCGTGTTCTCACTCTCAGCTCCTAGTGCCTCTTGCTCCTAGCTCCTCACACACGCACCACAAACTGAAGTGAGCTCCTTTTTAAAACCCAGGTGCCCTGATTAGCCTGTCTTAATTGATTCTAGCAGCTTCTTGATTGGCTGCAGGTGTTCTAATCAGCCTGTCTTAATTGTCTCCAGAACAATCAGGAACCTTCCCTGTTACCTTACCCAGCGAAAAGGGACATACTTAGCCTGGGGCTAATCTATCTGCCTGCTATTACTCTCTTGTAGCCATCTGGCCCGACCCTGTCACATATCCCCCCCCACTCAACACTATGGGGTTGGGCAACTTGAGATGTCAGGCAGTGTACTCCTGACAAGCCATCTGTATTGCCATGGTGGCTTCCAGCCTGGTGTTGTATGGTGAATTGGAAAGGTTTTTGGGACAGGAACCATCTGGTCACCCTTGCATTCTTCTCTTTATTTCGCTGCATCCACTGGAGGGGTGCATGGTCGGTTACAAGGGTAAACCGTTGTCCCAGAAGGTAACAACATAGTGTTTCCATGGCCCATTTCACAGCTAGGCACTCTCTTTCAACCACGGCATACTTCTGCTCCCTCGGGAGGAGTTTCCTGCTGAGGTAGAGGATTGGGTGTTCTTCATCTCCGACTATCTGCGATAGGACAGCTCCCAATCCTACTTCAGATGCATCTGTTTGTAAAATGAATTCTTTGTTGAAGTCTGGGGCTATAAGCACGGGGTTATTGCAGAGGGCTGTCTGTAGATCCATGAATGCTTTCTCTGCGGCATCTGTCCACTTCACCATGTCTGGACCCCGGTCTTTTATCAGGTCTGTCAGGGGACTCGCTCTGGTAGCAAAATGGGGAATAAATCATTGGTAGTACCCCACCACACCCAGGAATGCCCGGACTTGCTTTTTCCGAGTCGGCCGGGGCCAATTTTGGATAGCCTCTTGTTTGTTTAGTTGGGGCTTGACCATGCCCCTTCCTACAATGTAGCCAAGGTATTTAGCCTCGGCTAGCCCTATAGCACACGTGGCTGGGTTGGCTGTGAGGCCAGCCTGTCTTAGCGTGTCCAGAACCGCTTCCACCTTTCCTAAGTGGGTTTCCCAGTCGGGGGTGTGAATAATCACATCATCCAGGTATGCCGCTGCATAACTGTTATGGGGCCATAGGAGCTTGTCCATAAGACGCTGGAAGGTGGCAGGTGCCCCATGCAGTCCAAAAGGAAGAACAGTATATTGAAACAGACCCTCTGGTGTAGAGAATGCCGTCTTTTCTTTTGCATCTTTGGCAAGGGGAATCTGCCAGTATCCCTTTGTTAAATCAAGGGTGGTCAAAAATCAGGCATTGCCCAGGCAGTCAACTAATTCATCGATACAGGGTATGGGGTATGCATCGAATTTGGATCTCTCATTCAGCCGGCGAAAGTCATTACAAAACCTAGTGGTGCCATCGGGTTTGGGCACCAACACAATCGGGCTTGACCACTGACTGTGGGACTCTTCGATGACTCCCAGCTCCAACATCCTTTTTACCTCTGCCTTGATCTCCTCCCTTTTTGCTGCTGGGACCCGATAGGGCCTTAAATTACCTTTGCCCGAGGGTCTGTGATAATGTGGTGATATGCTTCGGTGGTCCGGCCTGGTTTGGTTGAAAACACGTCCTGGTATCTGTTGATCATCTCAGTTACCTCCTTCTTCTGGTTTGGTGTCAGATCAGTGGATATCCTGATCTGCTCCTGCATGTTATTTCCCTGGATCGGGGTCTCTTGGGCCACTACACACGCCTCTCGGTGCCAAGGCTTTAAGAGGTTAATGGGATAAATTTGTTCTTGTTTCTGGCATCCTGGCTGCTGCACCTTGTAGGTTACTTCCCCCACGGGTTCAACCACCTCATAGGGCCCCAGCCATTGGGCCAAAAGCTTCCTTTCTGCCGTGGGTACCAACACCATCACCCGATCCCTTGGTTGGAACTGTCGGACTTTTGCCTGGTGATTGTAATGGGTTCGCTGGGCCTCCTGCGCCTTTTCCAAATGTTCCCATACAATAGGGACGACCCGGGCTATCCGTTCTCGCATCTGCAACACATGGTCAATTATATTTCTCCCCCATTGGGTTCCTCTTCCCAGATTTCTTTTGCAATATCTAGTATGCCACGGGGGTGGCGTCCGTATAATAATTCAAAGGGGGAAAACCCAGTTGAGGCCTGAGGTACCGCCCGGATTGCAAACATATGGTAGGGTAGTAGGGTGTCCCAATCCTTCCCGTCCCGACTTACCACTTTCCTTATCATTGCCTTGAGGGTTTGGTTAAACCTTTCTACCAGCCCATCGCTCTGTGGATGATAGACTGAAGTTCTCAGGGTATGTATATGGAGCAGCGTACAGAGGTCCTTCATTAACTTCGACATAAATGGGGTACCTTGGTCTGTTAATATCTCTTTTGGTAGCCCCACTTGGGCAAAGATCCCCATCAACTCTTTAGCTATTGTTTTAGAGGCCGTGTTCCGCAGGGGGACAGCTTCTGGGTAGCGTGTAGCATAATCCAGAACAACAAGTATATATTGGTGGCCCCAGGCTGTCTTCTCCAGGGGGGTCCCACTAGGTCATGGCTATTCACTCGAAGGGGACCTCTATGATGGGAAAGGGTACTAAAGTGGGGATGGGGACTGTGCAGCTGACACTCCGGGCAGGATGCACAGTAACTCCACACTTCTTCAGGTACCCCGGGCCAGAAGAATCGTTGCAGGACCCGTGCCAGGGCCTTCTCTACCCCCAAATGTCCCCCAAAAAGATGACTATGGGCCAGACTTAATACAGCATTCTGTTGTTTTTGAAGTACTAGGATCTGCTGTACCTTCTGCCCCTGTACTGGTGCAACCCGGTATAAGAGATTCTTCTTCATTATTAAGTAGGGTCCTGGTCCCTGGGTTTTCCCTTCCACGGGGACCCCATCTATTTCGGTCACCTCCTTCCTAATGTTGTCGTACCTTGGGTCTTCAGCCTGATCCCGTCCAAAATTTCCTCTCCCGGGGCTAATCTGCCTGAGATCTAGGGGGCCAGTCTCTGTTGCCTCTACTGGTTCAGAGGCGTTAGGGTGTGGGTCAGACTCGGGTGCTTCTCCCTCCTGGGTGGCCTCCTTTTCAGCTGCTCGGGTCTGCCTATCTACGAGAGTGACCCTCTGGCTTTGGGCCAGTATTCGGGTTCCCAAGGCCTTAGCTGCCCTTCTTTCCCTTTTCGTCTTTCTATGCTGTCTGGGAGTGGAGAACAAAATCTGGGGATATTTCAGAGAAGGTTGGGGGTTGACAGTCTACTGTGAATGCCTCACTACTTTCAGGGCTTCCCCCTTTCTCCAATTCCCCTACAGGGAGTAAGTCTCCAAACCCTGGGAAGTCCCTCCCTATGAGCACCGGGTATGGGAGTTTAGGGACTACACCAGCTGCTACCTCAGTAGTGTTCCCCTGAATCTCGATTTTTACTGGGATGGTGGGGTAATAACCAACTGTCCCATGGACGCATGTTATCCCAGTACACTTAGCCCACAGCAGCTGACTATGCTTCACGAGCTTCCCCGAGACAAGCGTGATAGCACTCCCCGAATCAACCAGTGCTGTGGTCTCTACCCCATTTAGCTTCACTGGTCTGGTGTACATATGTGGGGTTAGTGAGACCCCCAAAAGGTGGATTAGGGAGCATGGGTCTGCCCAGTTCCCCAGGTTACACTGCATAGGCTCCTCGGCATTGGGACATGCTGCAACTCCTTTTTAAAACCCAGGTGCCCTGATTAGCCTGGCTGAATTGCTAGCAGCTTCTTGATTGGCTGCAGGTGTTCTAATCAGCCTGTCTTAATTGTCTCCAGAAGGTTCCTGATTGTTCTGGAACCTTCCCTGTTACCTTACCAAGGGAAAAGGGACCTACTTAGCCTGGGGCTAATCTATCTGCCTTCTATTACTCTCCTGTAGCCATCTGGCCTGACCCTGTCACAATACAGACTAACACAGCTACCCCTCTGATACATTTTGCTGCAGTATTTCATGTCAGGTATGATCGTGTTTACTTAAGAAGAGTCACACTGACACGAACTTATTTTTTTCTAAAAAGACATAAATTTAAGTAATGCATATGTCAACTGGTTCCAGCCATTAAATAAACTCAACTTGGTTAACAATTTTACACGTTATCAGTTAATTATCCACTATGTGAAGTGTGTATGAATGGATTTCTGGATATTTGTGAATAGGCCTGCCTCTTTATTTAAAATACCAGGAAGAATAATTTAAAAATGAGGGAAAGAGGAGTAAATAGGGAAGAAGAGAAGTAGTACTGCACATGTGAGTGCTGGGTGGTGTTGGTGACCTGGGATACACAGGAGGTCAGACTGATCTAGTGGTCCCTTATGGCCTTAAACTCTAAGACTTTATGACTCTAAATGAAAGAGAGCACATATGCCCCACACCATGCCCCATGTCAGGCCAGGAAAATTAGTGGATTTCAACTCAGCACGTTCGCTCCTACTCAGCCAGGCAGGGTGGGAAGCACAGTTTGCTTCCCTGTAGAGTGGGCAGAGGCCCTTCCAAACCTAGAGATGTCTTAGAACTTGGGAAATCTGTGAATCCCAGGGCACCTAGAGAGGCCTGAGAGTTTTGTTTACAGTCTCTAAAATGGTCCATGCAGCACAGACCCCTGCCCAGTGGCTGCTGCTCCAAATCCACATGGAGGAGGAATCTGTGAGACTGTATCTCCACTAGAAAAATTTGGACACACAGTTCACCATAAGTGGTAGTAACACTACTAGCATAAACAGGATGTAAGTGTTTGCACCATCATGTCATCTGACCAACTGCATCTTGTCTACACTACAGCTTTCACTGTTGCTATCGGTTGTGGAGTGAATTACAACTCCAATTTTTGTGTGTGTGTAGATAACGCCTAAAATAACGCCAGCAGAGTCAGCATTATTTTCTCCTGCTGCTTCAAGGGAGACAATGCCAAACTCATCCTTAGCATGACCTCCTTCACAACGTCTGAAACCCTCAGCCCCACACACTCAAGAGAGAGGAGCTTCCCTGTCATTCGGATAAAAGGAGGGCATGGCAGAGCCTTGTTCTTTCCATCAAATTCCCACCCTCTCCCATTTCTGCACAGCCAGCCTCAGATCTGCTCTATTGAACAGCCATCACCAACAGAACTGGAGAGGAGCATAAACTACTCAGAAAGGTGAATAAAAACAATGATTTCAAGTGATTTCATTTGATCTGATATTCAGCCTTCTGAGCAGTGATGCTGTTTGTTGAGTTCTACGGCTGGGAAGCCTATATATGTGTAAGGTAGTATTGGGATTAACAACAACAATTGGTTTATTTTATCTTATTAAATGTGATTTTGGAGAAGCAAAGGAAGGGCAAGTATGTCATGGTGAATGAACATTTTCTAAAAATGTTCATGATTTTATTTCTGTGCCCCACAGAGCTGTGAGTGGCTGTCTCTCTTTACATCTTCTGTAGAGGTGAGTCATCAGGCCCCTCAAATGTTGCCTATGAAAAGGATGATTCACCCCCTGTGACTGCAGGTTGCCCCAGCTCCCAGTTCTAGTGAGAGACAGCTTCCTGTGCTTCTGGGATTATTACTATTAGACACCATTACTAAACAGAGAAAAATCACCTGATTTAGCCAGACACTGGGCTAAGGAGAAAGTTGTTTCAAAAAAGTAAACTGGCCGGTTTTGTTTACAAACAGGTAATAAGGAAACAGTTGTTTATAGCTTAAAAACTCAGAAGATTTTTTTTTTAAAACATCTTAGTGTTAAGTTTAGTAAGACTAAGGGGATCAACCAGGAAAGTACTTCGGGTGCTTGCTGCCCTGCCTCTCCAGACCCTGTCTACACTAAGGACATTTTCTAAAAAAATCCTTTAGTAGCTAATACTAGTGGGAGATGTTTTCAGAAAGTGTCCTTAGGGTAGATAGACTCTTTGGACAGTATCCCTCCCACAAACAATTGAGCCCTCTCAGAAAAAGCATTTTTTTGGTGTCACATATTGTATTACTGTCAGCAGAAAGTCTCACACTCTCCACTTAGAACCTTAAAAGTAAAACTGTTTGACATATTTTTGCTTTTGAAGCAAACACACAAAATCCAACTTCTTACCCGGTTTCCCTAGTCCTGCCTGCTTTCGCCTCCCATGTGCAGACTGCCTGGCGTTCACTGGATCTCTGGAGAAAGTATTTGTTGGTAATTCTTATCATACAATTTCTTTGCACTTACATGACATGCTTGAGTGAGTGAGAATGATTCACGAAGAGGGGATGACAATCTCTGTGATGCTTTAAAAATAACCACACTTTACAATTATTCCTGTTCACCTTCATACTCCCCAAACACATTTACAGTAACAGGCATAGCAATACAAACTTACATTTGATTATTGTACTATGTCTATCTCCTTAGGCATTCAGAATCTCATCCTGCTCCCACTGACTTCAGCGGAAGCAGGACTGCGCTTGTGGTACAGAGCTGATCGATGTTAGGTATCTCCTGACATAATTAAGCTCCCACAGGCAAATTTCAAGGAATGTGATGTGGAGCACATTAGTTAATCCAAAAAGGAATTGCTAATAAGGACAAGACAAATGTGATCAGCTCCAGCAAAGATTCCTTTCTAAACAGTGTGGCATATTTTAATCATCAATCACAGAACAAACACAGACTTTCCAGAGGAAGTTATGTCTGAATATGAAGCAAAACAAACTGACAAGACAAAATCCAGGATATAAAATGAACTATTCCATGCTGCAACTCTACCACATAGCCTTTGCTTAGAAAAATAGAAAAAAAGTCAACTCAGAAAACTCAGAGAAAGCAACATTAAATATACAGGTATCCAAAAAACCCTTATCATGCTGTGTGCCCCCAAAAGATCACAAACAAAACAAGAATGAAAGAGACAATACAGTTCTTAGCAGAAAAATAAACTCCGAGCGTCCACACCGACTGACCTGACATACAATGGAAACAATAAGAACGGTGTGAATACAAAAAGTTGCTGTTTTAAACTTCATAGTTTAGATGCATCTCGTGTGCTAATGGTATCTCCATAACAAAAAGCAATATTTACACAGACTCTAGACATTCCTATAAGGAGCATCCCTGCTGTGCAGAAGTCAAATTTTCAGCAAGTGCATAAGATGAATCAATATAGAAATCTTTAATTACAGAATTTAAGGTTTAGAAGTACCAAGTGAAATTTGCATCCATCCGCATGAAGAGAGGAGCGTGGACTCTGACAGCACAAAAGCAACTGCTCATTTCAAAGGTGTGAGGCAGATAGGAGGTTTGTGTGTCAAACCAACGTTTGCTGGACAACAGGGGAGCAGGGTTACTTCACTGTGTAAAAGGAGCAGGAATTCTGAATCTAGAATATCTGTAATCAGTTAAGAGTCCAAACAGCAAACTCAGAGGTTACCATTATTCCAGAGTCCCAAAACAACACTTTGTAGGGTCCCATAACCATCCCCAGGGGCCAGTATAGGATTATATGCTAAGTGTATATTCATGCTTTCAGAGAAACCGCTCAATGCTATATATACATGCTCCACAAGGCAATGCCATCCGAATTCCAAGAGTGCAAACATATTACTAAGAGAAGCAGTTTCTGATAAACAGAGATCCCCAAAGAATACTGAGGTGAACATTCATACATTACACAAATCACTGTATCAAGCTATGTAATGCCACATCAGTTTGGCTAAGAAATGTCAGAGTTGCTGCCACAGGGTACTGCTTCAGCTACCCTATGAGCAGTGCTACCTAGCATGCTTTCATGGTCTCTCAGGCACAAATACACAGTCTCTTTCTTTTCCACCACATGCACCTTCAGTCTTGTTTCCACCCCTCTGTATCTCAGACAGCCAGTTGGCAAACTCCCCTTACAAGGGGACCCTTCATTCGATAGTTTATATTGACTGTAACAGGCACAGGGATTGGTTACCTAGGGTGGGGCAGGGTGCTGGGCAAAGGGTTACAGATTCAGCCCTCTGTCACACCAGCTCCTTGTTAGGGGAACAAATTAGAGCAGGCTGAAGTTAACCTGGCCCTAATTGGAGAGGTGGAGGCAGCTGCTACCTAATTAGCCTGCGGCTGCATAAAAGCCTCAGGGGAAGGAGGCCAGGGGAGAGCAGGAGAAAAGGCAGGGAAGAGAAGCATGGAGGTAGCTCTCCCCTCCTACCTGCAGACGGTAAAGGGTTATTTGTATGTGGTGAAACAGTGGTGGGCAGAAGCCAAAGAATAAAAGTGCACCACTGGTTACAAAACCCAGGGTCTCGAGTGACTTTGTGAGCCTACCAGACGCAAAGGGGGCCCTGCCACACTCCCCCACATAGGGATAGGGGAAGAATACAAGATGCCAGCTGGGAGGAAATTGGCCCTTTCCTTTTCCCCATGTGTTGCAAGTATCATCCCTTGTTTTAACTGTGTTCTAGGACTAGCCCCTTCTTTGGGGGAACTGATGGCCTGCTGAGCTGCCTGTAAGCAAGGGGTTTGTAATTCTGTTCTTTGCCAACGCCACAGTCCTGCTGTAGTAGACAGCTTAGTGACACTACACAGACAAACTGAGGCATTTCAGTATTTCCCAAGGTCCATTGCTAACTTCAGACATAGGCAAAATATAACCACTATAAAGGTGTCTGGGAAATGTCGACTCTCCTATCACAGAGGGAAAGCAAAGCGTCGGCGCTGCCAGGGTGTCAGACTGAGGGGAGTCTGTATAGCAAAGCTTGAGGCTAAGCCCTCCCTCCCCAGCATGTCTGAAGAAGGCCTTTGTAATGGAACATCAGTGTCTTAACAACCGAACGCATGTCGCAGTCTTGATGTATAGCTATCTCAGGAGGAAGCCAGGAGTGATACAGACAAAGAAAAATTGTCTCCACTCCCACCCCCAGCTGTAGCCCCTTTACCTTGTCCACATCCCCCGAGCCATGGCCCCACTTCTGGCTCGGGGAGCACAGTCAGGGGTAAAGGGGGTCTGATCCTCAAAAGTTTGGGGACTGCTGTCCTGGGAATGGGCTCGGTCAAGTGCAGAAAGCAGCTGTTTTAATCATCAAATCAAAATCCTGCAACACTGGAACAAATTCCACATGTCAACACATGGACAAGGACATTGTGCAGGACAACGGTGGCTTTTGCCTCAAAGAGTGTCAATTCTCTCATCTTCAGTTACACGGTTATGAGCAAAATAGATCACCTCAAAAGAAATAAATAGTTCCTTACCTCTTCTCGTCAGCTATACTACAGTCTTGCCTCTGCCTACGGTTTGTTCTAGGCCATCTATTGGGAAGAGTTTAAAGTATCTGTTTCTTTATCTATAGCACTTTAGTATCTTAGAATTATAGAATCATAAAACTGGAAGGAACCTCAAGAGGTCATCTAGTCCAGTCCCCTGCACTCATGGCAGGACTAAGTTTTATCTAAACCATCCCTGACAAGTGCTTGTCCAACCTGCTCTTAGAAATTCCACAACCTTCCACAAATCTTGTGGGTTCTTTAAATTGAGTCATTCACTTTTTAATAAAAACACACGCTTAATTTATAAAACCTTTCAATATTAATGCACCAAAAGTTGATTTAAAAGAAAACCCGGCATCATGTTCCTTATGTGACGCATCTGACTTAGACAGTCCTTCTGATTGTTTTTGTAAGTTTCATGGATCAGAGATCATGACTTTCTGTGTTTGCAAGTGTGACACTCTGTACCCTAAAGCAACACCCTGGCACCCCTCACATCTACCAGGGTGATATAATTATGATGTGTTTTGTGCGAAGTATGCCTTGTGAGGTATCATTTTAAAAATCTTAATCTGTTGAACATTAATATCCTGTTGTTATATGTGCTGTCATTGTTTGTGAAGTTATGAAGTTTGGCTAGGTATGTGTTACTGAAACATGATGTGAGGTTGGGAACACCCACAAGCAGCCTTTCAGGTACAACAATGAAGACGCCAGACAGTGTAGATCAGTGTTTTTCAAAGTACTGGGTTGCGGAATGTCGGGCACTGGGTCGACTTGCTGATTCAAATTATAACGGTCATTGCTGCGCAGCAGCTCTAAAGGGCCACGCAGCAGGGACCTGGAGAGGAGAGAGAGGTAGGGAGTGGGCGGGAACCGGGGAGGGGAGCAAGTTGGGGTTTGCAGGACTGCTGCGGGCCTCCCCCATCCCCGGAGCTCGCTGCTGCCAGTGGGGAGAGGGCTGGGGGGGAGTCCTCTAGCCCCAGCCCTGGGGCAGCCTGACTGCACCCCAAACTCCTCAGCCCTGGCCCCACCCCAGAGCCTGCACCCCCAGCCAGAGCCCTCACCCCACTGCATCCCAACCCTCTTCCCCAGCCCTGAGCCCTCTCCTGCATCCTGAACCCTTCATCCCTGGCCCCACCTGCAGCCCTCACCCCGCATCCCAACCCTCTCACCAGTCCTGAGTCCCCGCCTGAACCCCTCATCCCCAGTTCCACCTTAGAGCCCTCACCCCCAGATAGAGCCCTCACCCCCGCACCCCACCCTCTGCCCTGGGCCACCTCCCACACTCCTTACCATAGGCTTACGAAGGCTAGTGTCTGGTTAGTTATGTAAAGTGGGTTAAACTAGAATGTATTGCAATATTATGATTTTATGAAAACTCTAGTCAAAAGATATAATTATGTTGGGTCAGTGGCATCAACAATTTTCTTCAACTGGGTCACGAGGAAAAAAGTTTGAAAACTACTGGTGTAGATGGCCCATTAAGGGGAATACACACACTCACAAGGATTACCCCAGGAACTATACAACGGAAACCTCTCAGAGACAGGATGTACACAATGGAGGCTGTTGGACTCACATCACAGCAAAGGATCCTTCCAGCAAGCTGGAAGAAGCTATAAAAGGGGGAAGTGACATCATCACTTGGCTTCACTCCAACCCCCTCCCCCAACTCAACACCCGGAAGCATGTCTGGAGGATAAAGACTTTGAATGGGGGAGGGTTGTCCCATCCTGGAAAGGAGTTCCAACCTGTGTATGGAGGATCTGTAAACTGCTTGTACTATCAGAATGAGATACTGCTTGATTCAAATCCTGTCTAGTTAATAGAACTCAGATTGAAAATTTTATTTTATTTATAGGTAACCAACTTTGATCTGTATACCATTATTTATAATCCCTTAAAATCTATCTTTCTATAGTTAATAAATCTGTTTTTTAGATATATATTTTTACCTAAAACTGTGTTGTTTGAAGTGTAACGGGAAATCTGCTCAGAAACAGGGGCTGGTTCATTGTCCTCTCCACATTGAGGGAAGGGCGGACTGGGTCATAAACTTACAGTGGTCAGGCTTCTGACCAGGGCAAGACAGTTCAGCTCTGGGGTCCTAGGCTGGGGAGCTGTGGGGAATTGGCTGGGACCTCTCTATTATTGGTTCATGAGTGGCTGGCAAAAGTATTCATGTAACTCAGCTGAGTGTGTCCCTGCCTGTGAATGTTTGTGTGAGTGCAGGACCTGGAGAGGGGTTGCAGCTTGTCACATAATCACAGTGTGAGAGGGAGCCCAGGTTGGTAAGACAGAGGCTCAGCGGCACCCCGTGGAACTCATCACAGCAAGCACACTGATGACTCTCCGTAAAATACTCTCTGATGCAACAGCCACACAGTAAAACAAGCTGAAGAGGGGAAAATAAGGCATTCTTGGAAACAGTCCTTAAAAAGCAAGTGCACATTACAGAGAGTAGAAACACGGCTCATAAGGGATAAAGGGACAACTGGAAACACAGCTGAGACCCCTTCCTCCATTGTTCCCTACACTGTACCAGATGAGCTCTTTGCTTGTATCAGAAAGACATGAGCAGGCCAACTTGCAGAGAGGGCTGCAGAATGTAGCTGGGGTCTGCTATTTCAAAATGGCTAGAGAAAAACAGTCCAGTCCATCTAATAGTGGATCAGTAAAAAGAACTTTCAGGGCAAAGATAAGCGACCTAGGAACCATAGTGCAGAGTTTGCAAGTGCATGGTGGCAGAGGTTCTCTTCAAAAAGCAGGTAAATGTCATATTCAGTTCAGCCACCAGACTTCACAAGTGCCAGTCTCCTAACTGCCATGAGAAGTAGCAGCAAAGGGAAGGTGGTTCTGCCATGGTTACATCAAATTCCATTGACTGTTTCCTTCTAATTAACTTCGCGGGTGATATTAAATGTTTGTAAACACATCCTGGCTGTTGAGATGATATGGCACAACAAACATAGTATACACACTCTGCAAAATTCACATCTCTCCAACATCCTAACGTGCAGAAACTGAAGCCAGATGCTGTCTCCTGGAACACACAACTACAATCCAAGATGTGACATGATCTTTTGCTAAACCTTATATCCCATTATCCTGATGGGCATGGAGATTTCCTTGTGGAGGAAAGCTTATGTAGTGAAGCTGCACTCCCTTCCACTGCTTCGAGACCCCACTAGCAAAACCAATCATTGGCAGATTCAGAATTAGTTGTATTGTCATCTGCCTTGAATGCAGCATCCACCAGTGACAAGCAATCAACCTGAGTGGAGTTTTCCTTAATGATATATCGTCTGAGTAGTTAAAGAAAGCTTCATCTGGCACTGGCAGCTTTGCGTTCAGCAGGATTCAAGTGCAAGTCCCTGACAGTGCAATAAGGGACCAAGCAGAGTAAATAGTTGTGGTGGGACACTGTCCAGACCCAGGCATACTGAACTATCCCTAGAGCATTCTCACTAATCATATGTCAGTGAGATGGACAATGCAACACTGTTTATGCAAGTCCTTTTTACAGGAGAGGGGTCTGAATTACAAGCGTAGCTGGCTCTAGTAAAGACTGTTAGAGTCTTTCACTTTCAGTTTCCCATACTACTACAGCACTGTTTATTCTTTGAGTCTTCCGGTCCCTGTGCACAAGCCTCCGTTCCGGGGAGATCACAGCATTGGAGTCTGATGTGTACGTGCACTGGTCTCGATCCAGGAGGATCACAGTGTTTGGGCATAAGGTCTGTAGTGCACTAGTCTCAGGGGGACTGTAGCGTTTGGGCGCACAAACTGTATGATCTGGTCTTGGTCTCAGGTGTAATTGCAGCATTTGGGCACATGGTAGCTCCTGGCCCTGATCTGAGTCTTGGCTGGATCACAGTGTCTGGGGTCATGGTTTCCAGGCCCTGATCTTGATGGGATCCCAGCTTCTTTGATTAGATGAGTGATGCCTGAGGCCTTGCTGGTCTCCATGATGAGAAAGGGAGCTGGGGCATTAGTTTGAAGAGCAATGAAGGACTGATCAAGGGAGACTAAACTCATCCCAATGTATGTGAGAGTGTGAGTAGTGGGAGGATGGGGCGCTGCCTCTGACCAGCACAGGCACTGTGCTGAGAGCCTGGGGACACAGACGCTGTAACAATGTTCTCCAAAGAATTACATAATTCAGGTACATCCGATGAAGTGAGTTGTAGCTCACGAAAGCTTATGCTCAAATAAATTGATTAGTCTCTAAGGTGCCACAAGTCCTCCTTTTCTTTTTGCGGATACAGACTAACACGGCTGCTACTCTGAAACAATTCAGGTTGTGTGCCTTGTGTGGGGTTTGAGAGCCCTTCCCTCACCCAAGGAAGCAGAGACACTTAGCCCCAGAACTTGATGTCCGAGGACAAAATAATTTTACTTAAACAATATCTTTCATTGATGGCAGTTTTCAAAGAGGTTTCCTGGCTCAGAGGTGGTTTTATGCTCTCAGACAGGACAACCATTATACAGGAGGAGCACAAGCAAGATCTCTCAGAGAACAGCGGCTCTGCCTGAGAAGCTGCCGCAGTGGGGAGAAGTTTGTGTTTTATCTTTCCTGGTAGTGGCAGTGGGATTTTCACTTCCACATGCACAGCCAGTATCAGAGTCTTCTCTGTTAAATCTCAGTTTGGTTCAAACCTTTGGGCACAGAGGCAGGATTGCCACCTTGTCCCAATCTTTGCAACCCTTTGAATGTGGATGACTCCCAGTAAAATTCTGCACATATATGTATTCCACAACCTGGTACTCACTATGCCCCATAGATAATATCAGACTGCATATTCTCTGCTCCCTGAAGGCCTGTGTGTTAGTGTCAGCCTCTATAGCATATTAGGGCAGAGCATGTGAGAACTGCATGAATACCATCGTTAGAAAATTAATCTTCAAAAGACAATCATAGAATAATTTGAGCCATCATTTTCTGATCTGTGGCATGGCCAATAAAACCAGAGACCCATCTCCTTAAGAAAAGTGACTGAAGTCACAAATAGGAATAGGTTTGCAAGCATCTACAGGATTGCACAATGGAAACAGACTCACTGGTTAAATCTGTTCTGTTTTTCTTTTTAGATTTTACCAAGCTGAATACAAGCTGCTTAGGAGACAGAAATCCTATAGCCATTCTAAAACTGCCAACAAGAGAGATATTATGGGAATAATTGCTCACACCTGAGATCCTTGTGTGACTAAGTAAGTTGGAAATGGACTTCCACTTTGCTGAGCTTACTTGGCATATGAGAGATTTTATTAACCCTGCCTTCTTCCTCCAGTGGTATCTGTAGCAGGAGTCATTAAGGGTGTTAAACAATGTAGTGTAAACCAAAATGTTCCTCTGCATTAATTAAACTCAAATCAAAGTTTAAAATTAAGTGAATATTTTCAAGTTCTAAATTCCCCTTGAAATCTTTTCCCCCCAAGTCTATGTAGTTGACAGCAGGGCTAGGATTTAGAGCAGTACAATTAAGGCAAACAGAGAAAAGAACATATAGAGGAAATCACAGATCTGTTCTATCCCCGGAATGAATCTACATGGATTTAGACCTTATTATAGCATTTGCTCTTCTAAGCTCTGGGAAAAGTTGCTGGCCTTTTAAATAAACTGGTGTTTTGCTGCATTCAGAGTATTGTGCATGAAGGCAGAGGCCTCTGATAAGCCATGGTTAGTGTAATTATTCAGTCTTTTTCCCTGAAGGGCCTCTGCATTGCAGCTGTCTTTCTTTCTTTTTTTTTTGCTGTTAGCAATGCCCTAGTTTGTTCTCTGCTGCAGTCCCCCTCCTCCACTTCCCCCCCCATCTCCACTTCATAAGGAGTTCTAATTGAGAGTTTGCCCACTAACCAGCACCCTGGGCTCACAGACAAGCTACAGGACAAAAGAAACTGCATTCCCAGTCATAGTGGCCATTTTCCACCCCTCCGCCATCTAAATTCACTAGTATTCTTAGGGAACTGAGCAGTGCGATTTTAAAATTTTTCCTTCCCCCTTTCTCTGTAATGAAAAGATGATTAATGGCTGCAGGTGACTGAGCTTTTCATCACAGCAGCTCCTGCTGGCAAAAACAGCTACAGGCATTATCCCAAGCACGGCTTGGCAGATCAGGATTTCTAACACCCGTGAACGGAATGGTTCCCATATGCAAGGATGTCTCTGGTTTAATACAAATACTAGAGGTAACCCGGGAGCACTGTTCCTCATCACTAACAGGGAATCTCCCCTAAATATTCCAGGACAAGATGACTGTGTTTTCCTTGAGATTATTTTCAATATCAGGATTGTCTGTACAAGGATGCCTGTTTTTGGGGGGAGGTATAGGGTGGGATGTCTCAGTTCTCTGTGCATTTGTGTTTTGGTCTAATTTGCTATGGGAGGTCCCTTGAGGGTTTCGCTTGCACGGAGACACTGGCACATTAACAAAATTACTCCGTGCACCTGATAGGGAGACTTCAGATAAATTTGTGTGCTGAACTAGTTTAAAAAAAAACGTAAGAAATAAAAGAAAGGGACTCTGCACTTTTACTACGAGTATCCTGTTAAACACATAATGGGCCATAATGTTACAGTGTTGGAAATGATTTTTCTCTATCTAGTCTAGCAGCTAAACTGATTAATTCCATCTGAGGAGAGACCAATGGAGCTTGTTGCTGACACCCATCTTCTTAGTGTAGATGGACACTTACAATACTAGTGTCCCAGCCACTTTTCTGATAAAGAATTTGCCAACCTACATCCCCCTTGCGGTTTCAGTTGGACATTGTGTTCTTCACCTCCCTGCCCTAAACTGCTGTGAACTGTTGTCTAAGTAGGTACGCTGTGTTGGGACACGTGTGTTGCGGTGCCCAACACTGGAGGGTGTATATGCACGACAAGAAAGTGAGGCCAGGGGATCTAAGACACAAACTGCGCAGATAAAGGAATGCCAATACTGTGGACATTTAAATGAAGTAAATCAGGAATTTGTACAGTATTGTGCTCAGTCACAAATATGTGCAGCAGGTATTTCTGGCTCCAAATCCTCCTTCCCACTCTTCCTGGCTCTTTCCAGCGCAATTTGCCTCATGGTTTCATGAGCTTTAAATCCACACACATGCCAATGAAGGCTAGTTTTGCCCAAGCTCCCATCCTAGGTGTGTTTTCCCCCTGGCAAATTTTCTCCTTTCAGGTCCCTTGATTCACAATTTCCATTTCTCCCTGCTTGTTTCTCAGCTTTACTGTAAGCCTGATGCCAAAGTATACATTTGCTCTTGCATAGTGTCAGCCATGCAAATGGGTACGTTGACCACGGCTTCAAGTGAATTAAGCTCATTCTGACTAACCCATGGTTACACAGTCATTTTTTAATGACTGGTCAAAACATGAAATATCAAGAAATTGATTGTATAACTACTTCTCAGCCAGTCCAGAGAAATTTTATCACTCAACAGCTCTGCCTCTCTTTTCACATAAGCAAAGTGGTGTGACGGGGACACCGGTCAATTCCTTTGCATCAAACACATTCAAAATCTGGCACAGGTAGAATCTTAGACCTGGTATTTTATAATTTGGCAAGCACAGCTCACGCTCAGAAGGAAGCCAGCCAGAGCTGTCAATTTTCTGTAATTATAATTCAGCAAAGATAAAGTGAGCCTTATATATTAACTTTTATTAAAAGTAAACAATCAGAATGGAGACCTTTGATTAGTAAGACTAACTCTAATAACCTCACTCAGATCATGTGCTGGGATCAGCAGAAAAGCTGAAATATCTATAAGAGGTTTTAGAATTTCTTTGTTCTGTTTGAACCCAATGTATCTGTCCTTTGCTGCAGCAATGTGCTCAGACCCTGCCGTCTGGCCCCCTTTCCACTCTTGGCCTCAAGACTCGAACTCTTCAGCTGAGATGCTAGTGAGAAAACTGAACGAGATACTCTTAGTCTTAGTGTAATAACTGTGGCTCTTTTCTATCCACCTCCTTCCTGACCCTCTCCTCTTTTCTCTGCACCTCTTTTCATCATATCCTTATTTAGGTTTAATTCTGGCTCCAGGTCTGGCCCTGCCCTGGGGACTCTTTCCAGCAACAGCTTCCCTACCTGTGCCAAGTTTCTTCCCTTTACCCCTGCCCAGGTCCTTCCTCACTAACCTTGGATCTACTGGTACAGTCACAGGAATTATGTACCAGCAGGACAGTTTAAAAGGTAAAGAAGGTAAATGCTTAGCCTCTGAAGGAACTCAACAGCCCCTCTTCCCATCTTTAGTTCCCCATAGTTTTCAGTAATTTAACTTCCACTGCAACAAAAGGGGCAGCTCAAGTAGCATTAACTCATTTGGGTCTCCCATCCCAGCTCCCCAAAATCTAACCTGCTGCCTGCTGGTTAAAACTCAATGAAGACAGCAAGCCCATCTAAGAAAGAAAACAGATGCACAATCTTAACCAACATGTACATAAGGGATTAGATTATACTATGAAGGTTGAGTGCTACTGAGAAGGTCCTTCTTTGACCTATGACCAGCTTGCTCCATTGTGGGTGAACACCCCCATCTGCTCTTCCAGGTAAAAGTCAATGGGATTTAGGAGCCTAAATCACTTTTGAAAAATCAGACAAAGGGTCTGTGTCCACTGCAGATGGGAGCGCGCCTCCTGGCCCAGACAGAGAGACTCATGCTAGCTCAGCTCGAGTTAGCGCACTAAAACTAACAGTGTAGATGTTGCAGCTCCACTAGAGACTCAAACTAGCCACCCAAACTCAGAGCCAGGGGGTCTGGCGGGCTTGACAGATTGAGCCACATCCTCACTGCTGGTTTAAGGGCTCTAGCTTGAGCCGAGCTAGTGAGAGTCTGTCTACTCATCCTAGGAGACTCGCTGCCAGCTGCAATGTAGACATACTCCTAAGCAATGAGGCCACGCAATGCTGAGTGGAGTAATGCCTAAAGACATTTAAAAATCTGGGCCTAAACTCTTCGAGACAGTGATTTTTCTGCTTTTCTGTCTGTACAACTCCCAGTGCCATGGGGCCCATGATTCTGATGGGAGCCTCGGGGTGTTACTACAGTATACATAATGACGATAACAGTATTGCTTCCAGAATCTGCACTGCAGCTGTCGCAGGGCTCTTAGCACTAGGTGCCCCTTAAACTTGGGATTTCACACTATGGGGACCACTGAGACAGGATCTTTCCACACATTTCAACATAATGACAATAACTTAGCAAAACACAGATACAGCGTGACAAGCCCATAAACAAATCGTGTGTGTGCATCAGAACTATATGACTCATCCTGCCAAGGAAGAGAGACGATTAACACAGCTAAGAGAATCAGACAGAGTAGACAAAAAGGAAAGGCTGTGCCACCAACCAGCAAGCCGTAACATGCATGGTGATGTCCATCTCAGACAGAACAAATGAGCATGATCCAAGCTGCCCAAGACACTAAATGCTCCTCCTGTGCAGCACAGTGGGGTTCCGTCTTCTCTTCACACCTTCCACGACCCTACAGAGTCCTCTGCCACATGACAAAATCCTGAGGAACCAACCCCTTGCCTGAGTTCATCAGCACCAGTGATAGCCTGATGCCTACAAATCTCTCCTTGTCCAGTGCAGCCATCCATATGTAACAGGCACTCCTTTCCAGCTCAGTAAAAAACATCTACAGCACATGCTTAATGCATGATTTTCAAATGCTCAGAACATGGTAAAATCAAACTCAGTTTCCTCCTCTGGCACATGGTCACACATGGGTACGACAAGACCTCGAAAATGTAGGCCCTTCAAAAAAATCAGAAAGACATGAGAAACTGAAACCATGAGCACTCAGATAGTTTGGTGATGTGGGTGGGTGATTGGGTAGGTAGGTAGACAGAACTTGTGACCAGTACCAGTGTGACCCTACGCCCCATATTCTTCACAGAGATAGTGTTAGGATATGAATATGGCATAACTAAGATGTGTTCTATGCAAGATGGGTCATGTGAGGGATCATTGGAAAGGTTATGATTTACTGAATATGATTATCCTATTTGTATGCATGTATTATTTCAGTATGTGAAGTTATGAATTTTGGCTATGTAGGTAATACTGAAACACGTTGTAAGGTTGAAAACACCCACAAGCAGCCTTTCAGGTACAACAGTAAAAAGGCCAAACAATGTTAATGGCTCACTGAGGAAATGCATACAAGCACCAGGGCTACCCCAGAAACTGTGGACAATAGAAACCTCTCAGAGATAGCACTACACAATGGAGACTGTTTGACCCAGGTCACAGCAAAAGAGGTTTCCAGCAAGTGGGAAGAAGATATAAAAGGGAGACAATGACATCATGAAGGTACCTTACTCTCCCTACAACAACACACCTTGAAACACCTGAGAGGCAAGGACTGAACTGTGGCAAGTGATGGTCCCAGTCTAGAGGGATCTTTAGCTTGTGTATGAAAACCTGAGAAAGCCAAGGCAACTTGTGTCTTAAGCGTATGCTAGTCTGTTAATCACTCAGGGTGAGAATGCTAATTTATATCCTACCTATCTAGTGTGTTAAGCCCAGTTTGCGGTTTTGGTTTATCTACTAAGGTAATCTCCTTCGATCTGTTGACTATCCTTTGTAACGGGGTAGACAACCTATGGCATGCGTGCCAAAGGCGGCACGCGAGCTGATTTTCTGTGGCACTCACACTGCCCGGGTCCTGGCCACTGGTCCCGGGGGCTCTGCATTTTAATTTTAAATGAAGCTTCTTAAACATTTTAAAAACCTTATTTACTTTACATACAACAATAGTTTAGTTATATATTATAGACTTATAGAAAGAGACCTTCTAAAAATGTCAAAATGTATTACTGGCATGCAAAACCTTAAATTAGAGTGAATAAATGAAGACTCAGCACACCACTTCTGAAAGGTTGCCGACCCCTGCTTTATAATAATTTGAAATCTACCTCTTGTACTTAATAAACTTGTTTTTGTTTTAAACCCAGTTGTGTAATTCATAACTGGGGGGGTGGGGGAGCTGTGAATATCTCTTTCCACATTGAGAGAGAGGGCGAATTTCAATTAGCTTACGCTGTACAGTTTTCTGTGCAGTGCAAGACAATGCAATTTTGGGATTTACTCTCCAGAGGGGGAGTGCACTTGCATGCTGGGCAATTCCTTAGGTGAAAGCCTTCCCATGCAGTACTGATTTCAGTGTCTGTGTCTTTTTGCAGCTGGGTGTGTCCCTACCTGTGTGTGTGCTAGAGGAGGCTTGAGGGCCTGGCTTAGCAGGACAGGGTGAGGGAGCCCAGGTTGATGGAACAGGCAGGCTCAGTGATGCCCCAGTACATCAGGTGGCACCCCAGAAGGGGGAGCAACTTATCACAGGTGGGTGATTGGGTAGGTACGTAGACAGAACTTGTGACCAGACAAGTACACTGCTATAATAATGGGGAATCATAGAAAGAAAATGTAATAGACCACCAAAATCACACACACAGAGGTTCAGAGGAATTATCTTCTCTTGGCTTTTCTGGCTCAAATGCAGCACATACATACATACATGTATCTCACTCTCAGAAAGCATCCTAAAGTGGTTTCTACTGAGCTTTCTCTCGCATTCATTTTTATTTGTCTGAGATATTTGTAATGCATCAACCACGATAGTCCTTAGGTGCCATTATATATGCTCTGCCATTACAAGACACCAGAGCTAGGCAACTTGCCCCATCCGACTGTCTCATCTAATCAAGCTCAGACTTGTAATACACCATAAAGAACCAAATAAAGTTTGGGACTATCCAGATAGAGCAGAGAAGCCTGCCAAAGGCTTCTATGGACAATTTCCAAGCACAAACTCCTGCTGATTTGTGACCAGTCTGCATCAGACTTGAGGCTGAGCTCAAGTGTTTCTGCAGTTTGAGTTGAAACAGTTCTAAATATTAGTCATGTCCGATGTGACTGTATTAGACATCCAATCACACTAGTAAACGTATTCTACTTCAGACTGTTTTAATAACAACTTTTTTATTTTTTAAAATAATATCCAAGATGCCTCTAAGGTGAATTTCCAAAAGCATAGAATCATAGAATATCAGGGTTGGAAGGGACCTCAGGAAGTCATCTAGTCCAACCCCCTGCTCAAAGCAGGACCAATCCCCAACTAAATCATCCCAGCCAGGGCTTTGTCAAGCCTGACCTTGAAAACCTCTAAGGAAGGAGATTCCACCACCTCCCTAGGTAACCTATTCCAGTGCTTCACCACCCTCCTAGTGAAAAAGTTTTTCCTAACATCCAACCTAAACCTTCCCCACTGCAACTTGAGACCATTACTCCTTGTTCTGTCATCTGGTACCCCTGAGAACAGTCTAGATCCATCCTCTACAATAGCAAATGTATCTACAGTCTAGATACATCCTCAACAAAAGCAAATGCTGTGTAATGATTGTCACATCTTTAACAGACAGAATAGTATGAGGTTAATTGACTAAAGCAATGGTTTTTAACCTGTGCTCCGTGGACCCCTGGAGGTCTGTAGACTATGTCTAAGATTTCCAAAGGGGTCGCACCTCCATTCAAAATTTTTTAGGGGGTCCGCAATGAAAAAAGGTTGAAAACCACTGGACTAAAGAGTTAACAGAACCATTATTTCCCATGTTCCAGTCTCCAATATGGCATATATTGCATATGTACAAGCTACTTCTCCCTTGACTTCTTTTATGTAACTTAAATCAGTTCTCTCTCTTTATTAGCTACTGGTTCTCTGAATAGTGGGGATTTTTCTAAATCAGATTTGCCCAATGGATTATATGAGAATACAAAAACTGTCAAATGAATGGATCAACAAAGAGTGATGTTAGGACTTTTTCTAAAACTGGACAGAATACATTGCAGTGCCTACCAAATCAAGACTATCTCATGAACTAAGGGATGAAAAAATGGTAACTGTTCCATGGTCTCTTTCCAGACTGTCAAGGTTGCTAACACAAATCAGCTACTTTCTGCAGGTCTTCAGGGCCTGAGCTGGAAGGCACATCTCCGTGGCAATCACAGACCGGGAGGGAAATGAAGTGGCTGTCCGGTTAGTTAATGTTGGCAACTTGCCTAATGCTTAGCCAAAGAGAAAACCAATAAACTTGCAGCAGTCAATGTTTTACAAAAATAACTGAAACCAGTCACTGGATCAGTTGCTTCCTGGGTGCATTCAATAGCAGCTGCAAATCTCTTCTCTTTCTTTCTCAACAGGTTTTATACCTGCTGGCAGCATGTATTTTATGTGGCAACTCAATTCTCCCTGGCAGGCATGCTGAACCCTTCAGAGTAGAGAACTCCCCTGCTTCCCTTTCTATACTTCTTACAACCCTGTTCTGCTGCAATTGGTCACTTTTAAAAGAATTGTTGAGGGGCACAGAATTACCAGATAAATATTAAGGGTAAAGCATGTGTTCCCATTGAGGTTGCCAATAATTTATCAGCTCTGACATCTAGCAAAACATAACCACATTCTGTTCTGGTCAGGCAAATCAGGGAAAGAGAGATGGACTCGGCTTCAGACTGCCTGGCTAATAACTAATGATTTTATAGTCTGTAAACCATTCCCACTAAGAATGGGGAATGAGACAGCATCTTAGAATCTTTGAGGAAAAAAGCCCGTCCTTGAACCATACATGCCAAAGAACGTCTACCTTGTCCCTGCTCATAGATGTTGTGCAGGCCCATGAGAGTTAGACTCCATTGGCATCCAAGATTCTCAGTTGCTGGGCATAATCTATGTCTGTGCTGTTTAATAAATCACGATTTTAAAATGAGATTTGGACACCATAAATACCACAGATTGTAACCATCAGGTCTGTGGGTCCTGAATAGATTCAGGAAGTGTGGATCAGCCTTGCCTTGCTCTTGGAGGTTCTCTCTCCAGGCACTGACTCACCATCTTCCCATCTGTATTTTGTTTAGTTCAGTGGTTTTCTATTTGGGGGTCTGCCGACTATGTCTAAGATTTCCAAAGGGGTCCGCACCTCAAATTGAAATTTTTTAAGGGTCCACAAATGAAAAAAGGTTGAAAACCACTGGGTTAGTTATAGACTTTTTTTAGTGCAGAAAGGGGGAACAAATGTGGCATTTTAGAATTTTTCCTGACAAGATGAAGCTCAGAGTTCTGACAGAAGACACAGTATGCCTGGGGCTGGCCCTGACAGTGACGACCAGTCAGGCCCCTTTCTTTGGGACAGTCAGTTTTCTATTACAGAGGAAGCATCCTTTCTCCCCCTTCCCCCTCAAATGGATCAGACTTTGAGCCACAGGCTCCCCAGCTAAATATTTTGTTCACACCAAAAAGACAATGAAAAATTTCAGCAAATGGTCTCTAAAATGGAGTAATATTGAAACAATAAGCAAGAGAATCTCAGTACAGCTAAGACTCATCTCCTTTCCCTGCCCCAACACGAGGAGCCGTTCTCTTTACTCCCCTGCACCCAAGTGTGGTAAACTTTGTTAAGGGACACTGAATATACTCCTTACCATCCAAGGACAGCCAGTCATGCTGGGAGGAAGGCAGGGTTGGTAGAGCTCTGGCTTTATATTCAAACACCACAGAGTTGGAGATGATCTGATTGTTGAAGGCAACTTGCAGAGTCACAAGCCCGGTATCATGAGCTAAAAACAAAGAACAAGTGGTAAGAACAGGGATTTCTCTGCAGGAATGCATGCTTCAGTTTTGATCTACAACTCTCGTCATATGCAAAAGGAGAGAGCAAGAGCAGAAAGGGCTTCTGAGAAGTGTTTCTGTGCTTTGCACAGCTGGAAAGTCAGATGTTTATCAGGTTTCTCTAACCTGGAGATATGCTGTAGACTGCAGACTCCATTCGCAGAACACACAGATTACACGTATGTTGGAGTGATTAAAAGATTAATAAATAACTCAGTATTATTTTATCACCAACTTCCCTCTGACGCTACAGTGAAGTTGTCTTTTCATGCACATCAAGCAAAATACCAAGCTTCAGTGCAAGGCCATACAAAGCCTCTGCAAAGATCCTGAAAGCGCCAAACTCAATTAAGACCAAAGAGAAGGCACAGAAAAGATGACATCTCCATGGGAGATGTAAAGGGACAGTAAATGCAGCTTCTAGTTCCAGTTAATGTTTAATGTTCTATGTTAAAAGGAAATAACAAGACATTATTTTAAAACTAATTAATTCAAGCCTTCTAAATGAAAACTGGGATATGAGTTTACTAATGCACATCAACTCTCCAAAGTGCTGTTCGAATAATCTATGGGACAACACACACACAGTGGTGCAGCCCGTACAATACAAGGAAGCTGTCCTATGGATACTCTGGAGTGTCTGTGTTGTATTAACAGAAATAGCTTTGTACATGTGAGGGGAGCCTCCTTGGTATTCTATTTGCTATTATTACATATAAAACATATACAGAAACTTTAAATAAGAACAAACTGCTTATAAAAGTGGAAGGAAAGATGCTGAGGGTTGAAGCTTTGCAGCTGACTGGGCAAGAGATCTGGAGAAAGGGGGCTGAACCTGATAATTTTCCTGGTTTTTTTTAACTAGGAACATGGAGGTCAGTTCTCCATCTGGGCTCATGAAGGACAGGCACTCTGTCCATGTACTTCACTGGGAGTTTTGTCTGAGTAAGCAGTACCTGGGCCCAATGTGGTTTTAAATATTCTTTTAGAAAATAGCTATCTAATGACAACATTGTATTGCCATTCTAGCTGTGCCATGGAGGGAGCTGCTCCACTGACTTAATAGCTTAGACAGGACACTCTAGTCACCACAGTGGAAAAACCCTCATGGTAAGTGTTACTTGCACCTGTTTCGCTGGGGATCTAGGGATTTCTATGGAGCAGCTCCCTTTTGAAATTCCTCCAGGCCTAGAGGAATTCACATTTCAGGATCTTGTGTGTACTTACTGCATTTAGGTATCAAAACAGCAGTTCATTAATTGGTGCTTCCCTCGTGTCACTCTCTAGATTTACAATTTACTCAGTTTTGGTGCCCTTAGGAAAAGTATACAAGTTACAGCAGGGCTCTGTCCAGATCATTTAGAGTGATTAAAATCACAGAAGCATGACTGCTGACCCCTAAACAACTTTAATTAATAGTTCTCCAAGCTGGATATAAGCCATCTTAAAGTGCTGCCAGTGACTCTTTCTTATACTCCCCAAAACAACCAACCAGAGATTTGTTTAACAGAATAAAACCCCATGTCATATACCATGGGCTCAGTTCTCTATTGCCTTGCACCTGATGCAGTTGAGTGTAAGACACCATCACCAGTGCGTGTCAGAGAAAAGCTTTCATTTGATTTTGTTTATATCCACCTTGTTTAGGTAGAAATGACAACACAAGGTACAAGGCAGAGGAGAGTCAGGACCAATGTTCTCTCTAATTTTTGACAGGCCGTGTGTGCAAAAAATTTCTTCTGTGCAAATTTTTGTGCACGCGGTGTTTTGCCGTGTGCATGGGGTTTAGGATCTGTGTGCGCGCGCACATGCGCACAGCTTAGAGGGAACAGTGGTCAGGACCAGAGCTGTTAACTGCTTCCGAAGAATAATCTTGACTAAAGTAGTTCCCAGTCCCAGCTGGTCTCTCCCATCAGCTCATTCTCCTGGTACCTTTCCAGCTGCCCTGAGTGCAAATGGGTCAGAGGGGTCCTTAGTTGGTATCATCATCTTTTTCTTTGACTGCTGCTTTCCCCATGGTTTTTGGGAGCCTTAGAGGGAGGTTGGTCTGAACATAGTGCTGGGAGCTAGGTGCTGGCTCTGACCCTAATTCCTTCTGTGGCTTCAATAAGACACGACCCTCTCTGCCTCAGCTGAGCCATCAGTAAAATGAGGGTGATAATACTTACTTACCTGCCTCTCAAAGGTGTTAGAGGAGTCATTAATTGACATTCATTTGTAGAGTGTTTTGAAGATGGAAAGTGCCATACAAGGGCAATTATTATTAATATTACTTAAACTTCAGAAGTCTTCAGAGACTTTAATTTTCCCATAATTTCTTATGATCTTTTAAGCTCAATAGCTTGGTTGTTTTTTTTAAATGTAATGCAGAAGACAAATGACATGGAAGTTCTCTCCCTCTCTCTCTCTCGGATACTCTTTTGGTCATGCTGGTGATATTTTATCTTGCCAGCTTTTAATTTCCTTCTGCAGTCACTTGCTTTGCTACACTATTTCTTAATCAATCAATGCTCTTAATATTTTTCTTTTTTTTTCTTCTTGATCTCTTGCCCTGAAAAAGCAATACTTATCTAATCACTATAAACAGTGCTTGTTTGGGTGGTTTGGACATTTTGCAGCATATATTAAATCTACACTCTGCTATTAGGGTTTAAAACATGGATTCGCTCTATTTCAATTAACTTTTTTATTATTTGTATTCAATCTGTTTGTCTGTATCTCTGTTACTTCCCTTTAAAGCTCCCACACTTGACATGAAAGTAGTTGTGTTCTAGGACTAACCATTCTGTTTTTCTGATTAAATCATTCTCTGATTTTCCAGTTTGTTTATCCAGCTTTGTCACTTGTTAGAGCCAGAAGGAGATGCAATGAGTTCATCAAAGGTAAACGCAAATCCAGCTGATGGGGGCACAATTTGCAATGCAGAAATGTGGGAAAGAGCCCTGGATGAATCCCAGGGCTGGGATATCAGTACCCTAATTCCAAGTGCAGAGTGTCTCTGTTTTCTTCATTCCTCCTGCCCCGTGATATATTAGTTTGAGGCATACCCTGCAAATCTATCATGTAAGACATCAGGGAAGGATGTAGGGAAATCATCCTCGCTGGCTTCTCCCCTTAGAGCGACTCAGGGTATCTGCCCATTTGCAGCACAAGGAGCAGAAGACCCAAGTCTTTTGGAAGAAACATATTTTTTAGTTATAATATGAGTGAAGTGCTTTAACAATGCAGAAGGAGACAGTTCCCTGACCCACAGAATTCACCATCTTACTAGTTCACACACAGCTTGGTGCCACAAGATGGAAACAGTTGGATTAGAAAGTGAGAGATGCATCAAGGATGGCTGCCAATGCCAGGGAAGGTGAGCATCTGGGAGGAGAGGAAGTAGCTGAGCGCACCAAGACTTTAGTGCTGGTCTACATGGTCAGTTAGTGCACAGCAGGCTAGCGTGCTGTGCATACACACCCTGGATTGCTGCAGAGAAGCCCTTAGAGAGAGAAGAAAGCCACGATGTACGGACGAGTCTCAAAGAAGGCCCCACGTCTAGAGATGAAGCAACAATGCTTGTGTCAGGGGGCTCAGTGCTATTGCATCTGGCTCATCACACTGTACACTGGCTAGGACTTGCTGTGGGTAGCAGTGAAGGCCAAGCACCGTAAGTGAATGCAAGAGACCCCTCTCATGGGTAAGTGCTACCCAGCACAAGAGAGCTGTACTGGGCTGAGAGGATTGTTCACAGAACTGCTGCACTATATCTACAACTCCACAGCTATAGCTACAAGTCCACAGCTATTGTGACCTGGGTGTGCATCCTCTCCGTCACCTCCACCTTTCACCTGCTGCTCTCCAGAACATTTGCTAAGTGTCGGTTATTTCTCCTATTCATTTCAGTAAGCTGGGTAAACAGATACTTTGGCTCAGCTCTCTGCTTAGTAATGCTAACATGAACACCCATGGTTAGGCTCATGCACTGAGATACTGCAGTGCTGTGTCAGAGTCAAGGGGAAGAATTCAGGACAGTTTCCTAATATTCGCTGCCCAGCTGGCTGAGCTGGGTTCATATGGCACAGTCCAGTCATTATATCACCAGCTGCATGAGATGGGCATACCTTACCTGGGCAGTAACAGCGCAGCACCCCTGGCTGTATTAAAGATGCAGGCACTGAGATCTGATCAAACAGACAGCTGTAGTTATTGCTGGCTTCCTGCCATGGGCCTGTGATTAGGACTTTCACTCCTCCCTACAAGGAAAAGGACAGGAAAGAGAAGAAATAGCATTACAAAGGAAGCATTCCCCAGGGTGGTGCATGCACTTAAACTTGGAACCATGGGCCAAAAAAAGCATCATGAGAGATGACAGAGAACCAAGGCCAGGAAGCAGGACTCCTCCAATACAGGCTGACATCCAGTGCTGATTCTCGCAGTGTTGCCAAGTCACTAGCTAAGTGTCTCTGCAACTGACATTGCTCTGGCTATATCACTGCATGGGTTAGCAAGGGCCCCCTTGCCTCAGGCCTTTATAGTGCCATGATCAGATTGTCTAGAGTACCCTTGGGCCTCTGATCTCACCCTGGGGTGCCGGGTTAGTCCCCTAGCAACTTTCCTTCTCTTCGCTCCTCCTGCACTCCTCTCCCAAAGGTGAACCATGCGCTGTGCTTCACTGCCTTGAGCACAAGCCCGCAACAGACGCTGCCTGCTGCCTCCAGCGCTTACCGTGCGCCTGGCTGAAATGGGTCGCAGGCACGCAAACAAAACTTCTACAGCTCAAGTCAGGTGGCTGAGCCGCATACATTTCAGCCTTGCCTGGGGGTGCGGAGGAACCCCTCTGATTGGCTCCTTTCCTCTCTGCCCGGCCTCCTGGGGCGTAAGCAGCCAATCAGAGATGCTGAGGGAGTGAGGTGGGAGCAAAACAGAGCACAGATGCTGAGGGTAGTTCTGCTCCCTCCTTCCCCTCCTGCGTGTAAGGGGAGGGCTTTTCTTCTCCTTTCCCCTCCTCTTCCCCTTCCCTCCCTGCAACACTCAGCCCACGAAGGGGAGAGGGGACCCCACTGCATCCCCCACAGACCTAGGAGAAGGATGGGAAGAACCCCAGGAGCTGCAGGAGAAGCAGAGGTGGGGCTGGAGGCAGAATTGATGGGCGGTGGGGGGGGCGGAGACAGGCAGATGTGATTTGCTTTCATTTCTGTAGAAAGTGACAGACTCCCACCTTTTTCAGACGACTTTAAGCACTGGCTGCCCTGACTGCCACCGTCTATTCTGCAGAAACAATAGGGAACCCTTGAGTCCCTCCTAATGATAGTGGAATGTCACCCGCCGGACACAGCAGAGCACACAACACATGTCACATCCTAAGCCATGCCACACACCAGAACTGAGGGTAGATCATGGAGTTTGAGTGGACTGGGGGAGGATAAATGAAATCTGGCTCATTTATGGGGCAGGGACATGTGTGCAAATCACCGGCAGCTTCCATCAGACCTCGAACTAGGGATCCAGCTGATGCAGCTGGATAAGGAAGGACACAGATACTAAGACACTTGGGTTCCACAGAGATGGTGTTGTGTAAGTATCTAGACACACAAACAAGTAGACAGATAAATATGCTGCCGTGGTGTCTCCCACCAGTGACTTTAGAAATCTGAGTCAAGCCTATTTCAGACCTTTCCGTTTTCCCTGTGGAGGCTCCAGAGAGCACTGTGTTGATGCCACACGTCTGATCGGGGGACAGAAAAATCAAGTTAATGATGTGGCCTTGTAATGCACACTAGTGAAAGGCGGCACCAGTGTTGTTCTTTCAACCAGACTGTATTAGCTCTGCTCAGAGAAAAGCCGCACTGACCCCTTCACAGATAATGCTGCTAGTGAAAAATGACAGCTTTGCGGGCAACTCTGCAGAGAACAAATGGCTTCTGGGACGCTCAGTTGTTGTTTGCGGCACCATATGAGCTGCCGTTTGAAGCACCTGCCAGTGATATTGGAGGTTTTGTATATAAAATGTAACAGGTATGCAGCACACATGGCACTAAGTGATAATGGTTCAGCAAAGCAAACCAGGAACAAGTGAGCTCCAGGAAGCCTGTACTTCCGTTTCGGACATGCTCCTATTAAGCCCCAGTAACAACGCTTTGTCCTTCTGCAGGTCCTTTCAGCCTAGGACCTTAAAGTGCTTTACACACATTGATTAAATCAGCATCACATCTCCCTTTAAGACACATCAGTATAATCCCCATTATACAAATAAGGAAGGCACAGAGAGGAAAATGAGGCACAGAGAGGAAGAGATGTGTCCGAGGACAAACACAGTAAGTGGCAAAGTTTGTAATAGAACCGAGGAGTCTGATGTATTATTATCATCTATATCACAGTAGCACCTAAGAGCCTCAGTCATGGAGCGGGTGCAAGGTGCTCTAGAAACACAGAATAAAGCCATGGTCCCTGCTCCTGGCACTCTAACCCACCAAACCAAACTCCCCTCCTAGAGCTCAGACTGGAACTGGAACCCAGGAGTCTTGATTCCCAAGCCCCTGTTCTAAGCATCTAAACATCTCTTGCAAGTGCAGAGAGCAGGCAACTTCCCCAGCCACCTTGGGCCATGGGGCCAGGCAGGGCTTGATGCAAAAGTAGCCCCTTCAGTTTTCACTCTAACATCCCCCACTCCCTAGTTCTCAACACCCTTGTGTTGGAAGCAACAGATCCTCTGGCAAGGACCGAATGTAGCTCTCTCTGAGGCCTTATCTCCATGCATCTGCCATGGCCAGCAGAGCACAACGATTGTCTCTGGTGCCAGAGGCTGAGTCTCCTGATGACCCAGGAGTGGAAGCCCTGCGCTTGAGTTTCAGTTTTGGATCTGTCTGCTTCAAGGCTGCTGTGTTGGAAATCAGTAGAGGGAGCCAACTGCCTGTGGCTCAGGCCTCAAGCAGAGCCATGGGGCTCTTCTCTTTACCTGGTCCTTTTGGTTCAGGAGCTCAATGCTTCCTAGCTGCCCTGAGGTATGTGCGCTGGCTCTGTTCCTCAGCTGCACCTCTGTTGGAGGCCCTACACTTCCCAGGGAACAGCCTGGACAG
Organism: Natator depressus; assembly: GCF_965152275.1. Taxonomy (NCBI): domain Eukaryota; kingdom Metazoa; phylum Chordata; order Testudines; family Cheloniidae; genus Natator; species Natator depressus. The sequence goes on along the minus strand of NC_134251.1, from coordinate 23,208,142 downwards.
GCATATGGGGAGAAGGCAGAAAGGATATTCAGCTTGGATATTCAGCTTGCAAAGTATCTCACAGCTATCCAGTAGATAAAATACTGCAGAGAAGGCAAGGTTGTATTTGGGGGAATGGGAGCCCATCCAAAAGTTGAGATGCTCTAACAAAATCAGGGTGTCATTGCCACCTAATTACCTGCCTGGAGTCTGCTGCATCCAGATATTTTCTTTCTGAGAAGGGTTTCCTCCCCTAGATAAGAAAATGGAGTTGAAGACCAGGGGTACCTGAAATACTGATGGAGAGCCTAGTTTCTGACATCATTCAGGTTGACATAAGCTTCCCATTGTGATCCCTTACTTTGCTAAACCGAAACCAATCTGCTGGAAATGGCATAGCTATGGACTTATGCTAGAAGCAGGAAGCCTGCCAAACAATCAGCTGGGCCATTGGATGATCACAGTGCTAAAAGAGCACTCAAGGAAGACACAAGGCCATTGCGGAGAAGCTAAATGAATTCTTTGCATTGGTCTTCATTGCAGAGGATGTGAGGGAAATTCCTACACCCGAGCCATTCCTTTTAGTTGACAAATCTGAGGAACTGTCCCAGACTGAGGTGTCAATAGAGGAGCTTTGAGAACAAATTGATAAATTAAGAAGTAAGTCACCAGGACCAGATGGTATTCATTCAAGAGTTTTAAAGGAATTCAAATATGAAATTGCAGAACTACTAACTGTGGGATGTAACCTATCACTTAAATCAGCTTCTGCACCAGATGACTGGTGGCTAGCTAATGTAACGCCTATTTTTAAAAAAGGCTCCAGAGGTGATCCTGAAAATTACAGCCTGGTAAGCATAACTTCAGTACCAGGCAAAGTGGTTGAAATTACAGAAAAGAACAGAATTATCAGACACAGATGAACATTTTATGTTGGAGAAAAGTCAACATGGCTTTTGTAAAGGGAAACCATGTACCACCAATCTATTAGAATTCTTTGAGGGGGTCAATAAACATGTGGACAAGGGTGATCCAGTGTACTTAGACTTTCAGAAAGCCTTTGACAAGGTCCCTTACCAAAGGCTCTTAAGCAAAGTAGTCAGTCAAGGGATAAGCAGGAAAGTCCTCTCATGGATCAGTAACTGGTTAAAGGATAGGAAACAAAGGGTAGGGAATAAATGGTAATTTTTCAGAGTGGAGAAAGGTAAACAGCAGGGTCTGCCGAGGATCTATACCAGGACCAGTGCTGTTCCTAAATGATCTGGAAAAAGGGGTAAACAGGGAGGTGGAAGAGTTTGTTGATGACATAAAATTACTCAAGATAGTTAAGTCCAAAGCTGACTGTTAAGAGTTACAAAGGGATCTTACAAAACTGGGCGACTAGGCAAGAAAATGGCAGATAAAAGTCAATGTTGATAAATTCAAAGTAATGCACATTGGAAAACATGATCCCACCTATACATAGAAAACAATGGGTCTAAATTAGCTGTTACCACTCAAGAAGAGATCTTGGAGTCATTATGGATAGTTCTCTGAAAATGTCTGCTCAATTTGTAGTGGCAGTCAAAAAAAGCTAGCAGAATGTTAGGAACTATGAGAAAAGGGATAGCCAATAAGACAGAAAATATAATGCTGCTGCTATATAAATCCATATGTAACAGGATGCTTGGAGGGCCACGTGGCCTAGTGGTTGGCATGCTTGATGGCTCCTTGTTTCCCCGGTCAAGGTGCCTCAGTCTTTCAGGCAGTGGGGCTAGGAGGTCCTAGGCCCTCTCACTCTATCAGGTCCCAGCCCAGGGCCCTGTGTGAGATGACCCCTGAACAGGGGGCACTCCGAGCAGGAAGTCTAAATCCACTGCCCTAGGCTACTTTGTACCAGAGTCCCTTCAGTTTGGGGCATGGCCCCAATAGTTCAATTTGCTGGTACGGCTTGCCTCCCATGGTGCCCTCTTGTGGATCTTGGGCCCTGCTGTGGTACCAGCTCTTTCAGGAATGGCATCTGTAAGTTTGGTGCATCCAAATGCCACAATGTCTCTGGGTAGCAGTCACCTAGTTGGCTATTAGGTCTCTTCCACAGTCTCCCTTGACTGGGAGACAGAAAGTGCTCCCCGGTGGCTGCCTTGGCAGGCAGGTTACTGGTCTTTTCTATCAGATAAGGTGGTGCCTCTTCCCTAGCTCCTAGTCAGCACTGACCTGGCCCCGGTCTCTCCTTTTCTACCCCCTTCAGGCCTGGAATTGGCTGCAGGTATAATAGGATGAGGCTAGCTGGGCCCAAAGATCTCCTTAACTCTGCCATGCTGGTGGGCAGTTTCTCCAATTCGTCACACCATGGTACACTCACACCTTGTCACCCCATCTCAAAAATATATCAGAATTAGAAAAAGTGCAGAGAAGGGCAACAAAAATGACTGGGGTTTGGAACAGCTTCCGCGTGGGGATAGATTAAAAACACTGGGACTGTTCTGCATGGATAAGAGATGACGAAGGGCACCAAAAGTCTAACTGGGTTCAAAATAAGAATTAGGTAAGTTCATGGAGGATAGGTCCATCAATGGCTACTAGTCAAGAGGGTGAGGGATACAACCCCAGGCTCTGGATGTCCTTAATCCTCTGACTGCCAGAAGCTGGGACTGGACGATGGGATGGATCACTTGATAAATTGCCCTGTTCTGTTCATTCCCTCTGAAGCATCAGGCACCATCCACTGTCAGAAGATGCATATTGGGCTAGATGGACCATTGGAATAATCCAGTATGGCTGTTCTTATGTAAAATTTTTCTGGAACTGTTTTCTGGAACAGTCAAAGTGTCTGGGGGTGAGCTTGCTTCTTGCATTTATTCCTCAAGTTTATTTGTAATGGCTTCACCCTGAAAGGGAGTGGTTTGCTCCAGGGGTGTATTTGGCAAGCACTGTACCTGCTGCCTCGTACTTACAAATAGGAAAACTGAGAATAGGCCCAGATTCAGCATAGCAGGGGCAATTCTATGGCACTTTCCCAAAGCTGAATTTGGCCCAAAAAGGGGTGAAGTGACTTGTTTGAGTCAGTACTCTTTCTCTGTCTCTCATTTTTGCCAGCTATAAATTGGAATAATAATACATCCCATGTAGAAAGCTAGAAATCTCATTCTACCAAGATCCCCTCATTGAGCAAATCTTCAATGTTTTAAAAACCCTAAGGAAATTCTCAGGCAAGAAATGTCATTAATCTGGAGTTAAACCTGAAAATTAAAAAACAAAAATTCACCTCGCCTTTCAGGAATCCAGCCCACCCTTTTATCTCTTCAGAGAATGTTTCGGTTTTCTCTCTAAGTAAAGGCACTAAATTTCCAGACATTCTGAATTTAAGGTTCAATGAAAGGAGCAATGGCAAATGTGTTACCAAGGGCACCCAAACAGCTGTGCCCCTTGGATCACCGCTTGAGAACACCAAGTGTCTTGGAAATAATGTGGTCCTTAGAAAATGCACTGTGTATTCTCATACTCCTCCAGTTTAGGCTTTGTGACTCCAGAGGCCCCTCCACCTCACACCCACTGGCTCATTCTGCCCAGGAAAGAATGCCATCAAAGACAAGGCTAAAGTGTCAGTGCGGTATATCTCAGTGGAATAAGCACAGAGCAGGCCAAAGGGAAGTGAGTGGAGCAGGGAGCAGAAGGAAAGGGGCAGGGGAATCTTGACTCCTCTTTTCTTTTCTTGGTCCTGGAAGATCACTTAAGAACTCACCTGAGTCTCAGAATCCCTTCCATTCACATTTTCACCTTTCCCAGAAACACACCTTTCCCTGCCCCATGCACACACGTTTTCAGTAGTTCAACATCCAACTCTATTACATCCCTCCACGCAAAAAATCAAATCATCTACCTGAGCCAAGAGGGTAGGGGGCTAGTGTGAGGCTGTGGGAGGAGTTACACCCTTTGCAGGCCTCTCTGTATCAACCATCCCAGAATCTTTTGGGACAAAACCATTTGCATCATTAGCTGCCTTGTTCCCAACTTTGCTTCCTTCTCTTATAGTCATTTATTTTATTTCCCAAGAAACCATATAGGGTTTGTGGGACCCCTGAGGAGAGACCTGGGGCACAGGTTTTTCAGGTCACAGTCCATATGGGTGGGTGAGTGGATCCCAGGAGCCAAGGGTGTAGAGGAAGGGCATACAGCAAACAGCCAAAGGTCACGGATGGCGGGAGCTGACAGCCAGACCCCCCTGAATGAAGGCAGAGCGTACTCACTGTCCTGAGCCAGGCATGCAGTGTGCTTTTCTTTTCTTCCCTTTTGGAGTTAGTGGCAATAAAATGCATGGGCCCTTTTAAAGGGCCCAGTCTGGCTATACCAGCTCAGACATGTTAAGGGGTCATTGTGGCCTGGCCCAGGTCAGGGCGGAAGGGTTACTACTGATGCCTTATGTGCATTCAGCACGTTTGAATACCTCCTTTAGGATGTGTGCTTCCCTCATCCCCAACACACACACTGCTGCAGTGGGGACCCAGCAATGGCCCCTCATGAGCACATCTCTGAAAACTCCACTGTGACCCATGGGAAGGAGCACTTACTGTGTACCTACTACAGCAAAAGTGCATACTGACCTCCAGGGGAGCATCTTCTCTGCACCCTCCTGTGCCCCAGTGGGACGCACCCCCCTGTGGATCATGCAGCCCCAAACTAAGGTCCCACTCTATCACACTCGCTCTCAAACGGGCCACAAATAGCACTCCCCTCTGGCAGGGGCCATCCCACCTCCACATTCCCTCAGCATCAGCAAACAGGGTTCCCTGCTGAGGGCATAAGCTGGGCAGCAGCATCTCTTCACAGCGTAGGCCCAGTCGTTCCTTTCCTCTTCCTTCTTTTATGTCTGTCATCTGGGCCAAGTAAGTTTGCGAGCACCAGCTGAACCCCCTCTCCTAGCCACATAAACCCTCTATGTTCGTATCCATGACTGAAAAATGGACTTTACCGTTGGCTCTACTCGGGTGTTTCACAACCCAGACAAGCAGAGCACCCCATCACTCAGCTAAGCAGGATTCCTTAGCCTGTGTCCTGCCAGCTTTTTTGTCAGTCCCACAACAGATTCCAAATGTTCATGCACCAAGCCACACCAAGTACTTAGACCCTCACAATAATGTTCACTGCATTCAAATCAGCATATTTGTTGTTGAAAAAGGGATCAGGTTTTGGCTGCAGTTGTGAGCTGCAATAGTGACATCCAGTGACCAATTGGTGTACCACACCATGCACTTAGCCTGGCAACAATATCTCCTGTCCCAGGGCCAGGCACCTACAGATTTCAACAGAAGCCCTTCATGTGCAGACGAGGCAGAATTTGATTGTAAAGGTGGGAGACTGGATCTGAGTCAGAGCTAGAAAAGTGTTACTGTTCTACCTAAGAAAAAATATTCTTCCCAGCGGAGGGTGTGATGGGCAAGATTTGGCTGAGTTCTAGAGAAAATGACATTGCAATAGCTTCTTCCAGTTAGATGGTGGTCTCAGCACTTTACAGATAACATAGTCAAAAGTTCAAGTTCCTCTAGCAACTGCAAGGGGTTATCCTGTAAACTCTTTGGGGGCAGGGATTGTGTTTTTGTGGTGTTTGCACAGCACCCAACACAGACGGTCCTGGTCTGTGAGGAGGACGTCTAGGTACTACCCCAGTACACATAAGTAATAATACAATGTATAGAAATATAGTAAGGCACACACTTAACAGTCAACCAAACAAATACAGATGTGCCAGGTGTGATATGCTTGAGAGCAGGTTGCTGTGTGAACCTTAACTTTTGAATGTCCTGATTCTTATGCTTTTGCATTCTCGGCCTTAACAATACTGCACTGAAGTTGTTTGCACTTAATCTTTGCTTTTAAAATAATCATTAGTAGCATTTCTGAGAAAGGTGTTCAGATCAGTCAGATGAAGGATTATTTTGGCGAGGAGAATTCCAGCAAACAAATGACACAGGGATCCCTGTAGCCCAAAGCAGCTAGACTTCCTATCAAACCGGAGGAAAATCTACTCTATCACTCATAGCTGAAGGCTGAAGCTACTATGCAAGTCTGTTACACAAAAGATGTGTGTGTTCTACAAACCCCTTTTTCCTTTAGAAGTCTCCCATTCAGGCACCAGCCTGTCCTAACTCCCTTAGTTTTTTAAACAACTGGCAAATACAGAGCAACAAAGCTCCTCCACTCCAGCTTTAGGTTTAAGGTAGCAGCATGGAGCACAACATTACCTGTGTTATATTAGAGAAGGGTCTATAGAGACCTTGCATTTTGGGGGCAAAATCTGTACGGCAGCCTGCTGCTTGAGCTAGGGATCAATGAACCTCTGTAAAAAATCCTCAAGTCCTTCCTCAGCATTAGACTGTGGTTTTAAAGAGAGATTCTCTTCAGATTCTTTGGGTTCCGATAAACAGAAACTGGGAGTATCTCCCATCCCTCTCACACTGAGGCAGGGACAAGGAACAGCCTCCTGTAAAAATCAGAAGAGCTCTTTAGTAATCAGATGCATAGGTATGTTTGCATTCGTTTTCCAAGGAGATACTAGTATATTTAGCTGTTCCTGTGCTGCCCTCCAGTGGCAAATTTCAGGAGAGACTCTCTAGGACAGTTTAAAGGTGCTCAGTTACTATTTAGGGCTTGGCTACACTTGTGAGTTAGAGCGCATTAAAGCAGCCCCGGGCACCCTAGCTCACTCCCCGTCCACATTGGCAAGGCACGTAGAGCGCTCTGACTCCACTCTAGAGTGCTCCTGGTACTCCACCTCGGCGAGAAGATTAACACTTGTTGCGTAGTGGCTGAAACGCCCGGGCATCAGTGTGAACGAGGTGTTGCATTACTGCGCTCTGATCAGCCTGCGGAAACGTCCCATAATCCCCTAAAGTCAAGTGGTCACTCTTCTCATTGTTTTGAACTCGCTGTAGGAATGCGGATATGCCCTTTGAAAACTCCGTTTCTGACAGCTGGCTGCTTATCTGCTCCGAGACAAAGCAACCATTACTGTGGAATGCTGTGTGTGAGAGAGAGAGGCGGGGGGGGGGAGAGGGGATCTGCTGCTGTCTGAACTTACAAGACAGCATGCTGACATGCTCTCAGCCCCCCTTCCCCAAAACCCACTCTCTCTCCCCCCCACATACACAAAACACACTCCCTGTCACACTCCACCTCACCCCCCCCCATTTGAAAAGCATGTTGCAGTTAATTGCATGCTGGGATAGCTGCCCATAATGCACCGCTCCCAATGCTGCTGCAAGTGCCGCAAATGTGGCCACACCAGTGCGCTTGAAGCTGTCAGTGTGGACAGATTGCAGCGCTTTCCCTACTGCGCTCTACGAAGGCTGGTTTAACTCAAAGCGCTCTACATCTGCAAGTGTAGCCATACTCTTAGTATTTGTATTCAGCACCACAACTGTAGAAAGTGCTTTACTGAGAGGATAAGGCATAGTCCCTGCCCCAAGGAGCTTACAATCGAGGTTACATATGACACAGCATGACACAGGGTGAGTGGCCATCTAGCTCAGTAGGGAGAGGGGATTCTGTTTGTCCACAAGCGTAGCCAGCTCTTTCAGTTTTGTATCCAGAGCCCAGACACTGGCACTGCTGGGACACAGCTGATAGCTGGAAGGGCATTCTGGGTAAATGAGAACACCTACTATCACCTTTGCTTCAGAATTTCCCTTTCCAGCATGGACAGAACAGACAGCATTTACAGTGGAGGAGGGTTCCCTAGGGCCCTTTGAACTACCAGAGTGATGCATTTTACCCACTGCTGCAGCTGGCTGGTGGCTACTAAGATATAAATGGTTTTTCATGTCAGAAGTTTTTTGATTTTCTTAAATTAATTACAGCAAAAGAGCATTTTATAACAGAGTGGTGATGGGCTCACCGCAGGCTTTCCTGCATGTCTGAGTCTGAATCTTTCCTGCATCATCTGAGATTGCTTAGGGCACAACCAAGGCTCCACCATCCCTGTCTATCCTGAGCCACTGTTTACGTGTCCTCTATGTTGTTAAGTCCCCTAAGTTTTCCCTCTCTAAGTGCTGTTCAAAGGAGGGATTGTTTCGATCAGCAACTGTGCATGTTCTTCCAGCTGCCCAGCACAATGACTGTCATGACAGAAGCTCTGGCTTCATTCTTAACGGCGCTTACAAAAAATTGCAGGTAAAGAGAGTACCTTAATAACCAGGGCTTAATTTTTAATGAAAGAGGTGATGGGGCTCAAGCAATTTTTTTTATTTTCATAACTGATGTGACAAGCCCAGAGGTGCCGGGGCTATTAACTGCCAAGCTAGGGGTGCTGGGGCTCCAGCACAAATTAAGCGCTGCCAATCACATGAATTCATATTCAGAGATGATCAAGTGAACCTGACTTGACCTAGGATCTTTCTTCTGGTTCAGATGAGTTCAGCCCTTTCCACAGCACTTGGCCTACACTGATGGGTCTGGCTAAAGAGCTCAGAAGCTTCTCTGCTGGGCCCTGTTGCCAGTCTAAACAGAAAGCATCTGCACAGTTCACTCTGGGGGTTTCCCTGACACTCATGTTCTGAGATTTCCCCCCAACATTTTTGGATAACAGGCCAAACCAACTCTAGCCATGTTGTTTGTGAACACACCAAAGAGTGACTGAGATGCTAGGAGCTCATGTACGTACGTTTGGATTGGCAGAAAGAGACTGGAGGATTTTTAACTCAGCTAAAATAATGTAACTGGTCCATTTATTTACAGTTAATCCACCTGAACTGAACTTTGGAATATGTTGTCTACACGACTCTTCACTGTCTCTGGTTGTGTTACTGCTGGGCTCTTGGTAAATACAGGAGAGTCATATGTTTAAAACAAACAATGACAGTAGAAAAAGGAAAGAAGAATGTGGGGAGTTTTCTGTGACCCTGTAATAATATCCCCATCAAACAGCCTAAGATTGACACGCTTGCCAGGGATCCCTCAGTACTTCTTCCCTAAGGCCTCAATCTAAACCCATGGAAATCAGTGGGAGTCTTTCCCCGGACTTCAGAGGTCTTTGGGAGATGGCACCTGTGAAAGAGGAATTGGAGAATAAAAAGGAAGAACAAGATGGATCATCAAACCCCCAGGAGGGACACAGAGGCCATAAGAAAACAAAAGATGACATTTGTTTACACTTTTTATTAACATTAGGGTTTAAGTTTATCCGATGTTTAAAGAGTTCCTTTCACAGGTGACTAATCTCACTGAAGCTATGAAGCAAGGGCCCTGACAGCAAAGCATTTTTTCTATTGTGTTAGGCCAATAGAAACATTTATTATGAAAGCTTGGTGCAGGCAATTTGTGTTCAGGGAAAAATGATTTTAACCTTGGTAACTTTTCCAGCTCCACTGAGAATCCAAACAAGGTAAATCCTACACATTGAAGCACAGTCATTTCAGTGCCTGTGGAAACTCATTTCCAAGGAAATATTAATTGCAAACTGAATGGTAAAACAAAACTAAAATGATTATTGTGATGAACCCAACAATCCTAGATTCCTAGGACCCAAAGCAGAGTATGTTTTGCAGACGCAGAAAGTTAATTTTATGGCTTTTCTCACTCAGCTCACAATGAAAACTTGCTAATGGGTTGCTGATAAATGTGTAGTGCACAGTACATAATATTTTTATGATGTGATTATGTCAGCCAAGGGATATGAACACCAGAAAGCAAAAACGTAAAGTGCACCAGAAAGGACAGTATTAAGATGCACTTCTGAGCGGTTCTTTGTTAAATGGGATAGTGGTCTGGGCCCAGTGCCAGGATCTCACAGCACACCTGTCTGTGTGATCCTCAGAAAAACCTGCCTAAAATGAAGAAAACCCAACAAGGCTTTCTTAGGACAATAATGCCACCATGGTTACATGAACTAACACAAATTCTGGCTTGGGGCCTTTCCGAATGCCCTCAGAAGCAGAAGAAAGAGATTCTTGACAGCTCTGTGCTAGAATCCTTGCAGAAGGTGAACTCTGCAGTGAACTGTCTGGAATCCCTACAAATCTGAAACACAGGAAGAGCAGCACAGGAGCAATAGAATAGCAATTTGGGGCCTGTTCCCAGTGGGTACAAATGCAAGAAAAAAATTCTCTCCATATCTCAGCAGTTGTGTATAACAAATATTGTACATCAGTAAAGAAAATTAACATCTGAGGTGATGTTTTGAGCTGCTTGGGATTCAAGATTTGTGTCCATACACTCCATCTTTGGATCTAGCCAATTAAGAAGAAATCCTGGACCCAACATTATATTTGAAAACTGGTCCCCAGTGATTCTGGCCATAGAATAATCAAACCTAGAGGATCATTCAAAGGAAAATAACACCAAATTCTGTGAGAGGAAGAGAGATCACTGGTGGTTTAGTGAATCAATTAGATTACAAAAAGGTTTCCATGACAGCAGCTAAAAAAGAAGGCTTTGGAATGAAAAAAGAGATGAGTTTTTTGAGATTTTAGGCCCTCTACATAAGCCGAGAGAAGAGTCAGTCCGCCAGTATGGAGAGCAGGTGCAGAGAGGAATGTTGGCCGTTCTCCAGCTCAGACAAAGGTGAACAATGTACCTTCTGAGATCTGAAATCCACAGAAATCCTCCTGGAAAAAATGAAAAGCAGGGGGACACATGGATCAGGGCATGAAGGACTTGAGCTGAAAGAATGGAGGAAACTCTCAGAACATGCAATGGGGAGAACGGTCTCAGAAGGATTTCAATGTTATTCATGTATATAATGAGTCCTTGGTATGGTGCTGAGGGTTGCACCTCCTCGGTGGGAGCTCCTAGAGATACTGTGTCCGAGCACTGGTACAACATATCCATTTGGAAGGTTGCAGCATCCTGCTAGGTGGTTACTAGTGTTGCTGCCAGGACAGGAGAGATCACAGACAGGGAGTGCAAGACCGGGATTGTTCCTATGGCCTGTGCATGGGTAGCTGGCAGGCCCTTAGGATAGGTCCACTATTCAGTGTAAGCTCAGGCTCAAGCCTAACCATCCTTCCATCTACATACACATCAGGGATTGGACCCAGGGCCCCAGAACCCCACAGGGGTGGAGTGTCTGATCCTGAGTCAAGCTGGGACCCAGGGTTCAAGCCCTATTGGTTCACAGTGTAAACATAGTCCCACTGGACTTGTGCTCTGGGAGTCCACCAAAAGTATTCCACAATCCCACAGGGTGCCTTTATTTGTCCTCTGGGTTGTCAAGTTTTCCCACACTGCACTTGTGAACAAAGGGTTTGAGTGGCTATATTTTGGAAGGGCGCGAGGACGTCTGGGATATGGATGGTTAGACTCAGGCCTGTATAATGCTGGAGCTCCAGGTTGACTCAGGGTTCAACAAGTCCTAACCTGGGGTTACAAATGAGTGTAGATGCGATGCTCCAGCCCTAGGTTAACAAACCTGGGGTCTGGAAACTCGAGTTCTACTAACCTGGGCTTACACTGTAGTGTAGACATACCCTTAGAGTTAGGCTTGTAGATCTACTATGCTTGGCGGTTGTGCTGACTAATGCTCACTCTGGGTTTACTACTGAAGCACTTTCCTGTGTGATGTGACCACATGGGCCTCTGTGTGTGCCCTGCTCCTGCCTGGCACAACATGACAGTGCCAGAAGCTACTTTCTCCTTGCTCTCACTTCCATCGAGAGAACAGAACATGGTGACAGCAAGAGAAAAAGAAATGAATGAATGAAATTCCTCTGTAGAAAAAAAAACTGGGGAAAAAGAAGAGGCTCACACTAGACACAGTGACAGAGCTGCCAATGTCTGATCATTGTCGTGCTGAAAACACAGCTCCACTTCTGCCACCAGATGCTAGGAGGAGCAGCTCCCTGAAAACTGTCATCATAGCAATGGATTCAGCAGCAAATGTAAAAGGTCTGACAGCCACCAAGAGCATGGAACTTGTGGTAGGTGAAAACAAAGTTAGCTCACTGGGGAATGCAAACTGGAGTCTCCCAGCAAAGACAGTGGTTACACTCTGCATTTAAAAGTTCCAGCTCATCAGACAGCTTTGCAGGCTGTTCCTGCAGAAGTCAAGGAGATTGAGCTTCCTTTCCATAGACCAAGACCTCATATGGTCCAAACTGGGGTCCACAATGAGATGTATAGTAACACCATTGACAAACCCAAAGGTGCAGAAGAGAACAGTCTGTCTGGTCACTTTTGTCAAGACATTCTGAATGGCTAATTGGCTCCTCAGGTCAGTCCTGAGCTAAAGGATGGGGAAATCAAGTCAAAGACAAACAAGGAGAATGAAATCAAAATGAAGGACAAGGGCCAGTTCAGAGCCAAAAAACAAAAAGTACAAGCCTAAGATCAAAGGAAATAACAAAAAGAAAATGAAGATTCAGAAAAGAAGCAACAATATATTACAAGAAAGTCTTTTGAACAAGGTAGAATAATTCTCCCAGCAGGCTCAGAGTTTCAGGTAGGCTCCCTGTCTGCCACTAAAGTTTATGGCTAAGGATCATTGGGCTCTTCAGTATTAATAAATGTTCATGAAGCTAAGGCAGGTGAACTGTGCAGGTGTAGGTCTCACTACACTAGGCAGCAGTGCTGACTCTTGGACTCACTTGATGTTATTCTTAATAAAACACTTACCTCTGGCATAACTGCATGGACTTTGCCTCTTGCTCCTGCCTGCACCACAGCATGGCATCTCCAACCTACCCCCTAGTCTCTCCTGTGCGAGGCAGGCTCCATTCACACTGATCGACTTCGTTTGTGAAGAACCCCAGATTCTGTTTTGGTAAAATGCACAGTTGGCAGCTCTCATCACAATGGGAACATGATGATGGCGCTTGCAAGGGAGGGGCAATTGTATTTTTGGACCTGTCTGCCAGGTCTTCTCCACAAATAGGGGGCTAAAACTCCGTTACTGTTTAGTTAGCATGGAAAGGAAACACTTCCCATGGAAGCTGAGCTATTTACCTGTTGGTTAAAGACAAACAAAAGGACAGATGCTTTTATTTATTGGCATTGATTTTCAGAGGGGTTTAGTTGCTACACAACATGTTACTGTGCTTTTGTACAGTATTAAACCAATAAATAACCAGTTTTTAAAAAATACCAGTAATATTCACCACAGGCCCTGCCACATCAGCTTTTTATCACACTATGAGAGATGATTCTCAGAGAATAAAAAACCCAACATCCAGATACAAACATGCTGGATTTCCAATCTCTCTCTGGGGATCAGTTGATAGTAAATTACCGCTAACAGTACAACAATCAATAATCAATTGCTGATCAGTTTATCCCAGAAGTAGAGTTATTCCGAACCCCCATTGACTGAAGTGTGGCCTCAGGCCTTGACAGGCATCCATCTCCTATTCTAGAAAGTTCCAGATTTCTCTAGCAACATGTGAGATGTACTGTATAGCATTGGGACTGAACTGTAATAAGTGGTTGACTACATTTGTATTTGTGGCACCTTAGAGACTAACCAATTTATTTGAGCATAAGCTTTCGTGAGCTACAGCTCACTTCATCGGATGCTGTAGCTCACGAAAGCTTATGCTCAAATAAATTGGTTAGTCTCTAAGGTGCCACAAGTCCTCCTTTTCTTTTTGCGGATACAGACTAACACGGCTGTTACTCTGAAACCTACATTTGTATTATGCATGTGATCTGTACACTGATCTGTAGCTGGACTGCTGCTATCAGCTGTTCTCAGGACGAGAACTGGCTGGATTAAGAAGAAGTGTGTCTGAATGCAATGCGACAGTTCCCCAAAGTAGCCATCTATTTAATGTTGACTGAACACTTGCACAGTCTGCAATCATAAAGCTCCTCCTTTTCTGAAGTATGAATGCTCCTGTATTATACTGAATCCCTTCTCACCAGACAGGTGCAATTCTAAGGCTTTAGGAAAGTAATCCATTACCTGTTCCCCTAACAGCTTTGTCTTGGGAGTCATCAGATGGTCATTTCACTGAAAGATAGGTAAACTACTCTGCTCCTCACCCCAGATGTGTTCCCTCCTGCCCACTCACAATTCCATATCAAGAGATTTCAGAGTTCAGATGCACTCTAGTGGTTTTAGATCACAGAAACAATGGACATGCAATAATTGAGATACAATTCACCAGAGAGTTCTGAACAATTAGAGCACAGCTGATTTTTCTTGAACTGCTGCATTTATCCCAATAATGAGCCCATAAGAAAATTTTCTAAGTCTAGGCTCCGGAAACTACTAAAGGACAATTTCTCTTTACATCTGACCCAGTTTGATTATGTCTATTCATTATAATGGTCAAGGCTGAATATTTTTCACCCAACAGTAAGGTTTTTCAAATAAACAGGAGTTTGTGTTGCTGGCATTTCCAGTCTGTGGTGCAAGTGATTGTACCTGTATCAGGTATGGAACCAAGTTAAGTACTGAACCTAATAAAGGAACTCCTGGCCAGATATTTAGCTACTGGCAACATTAAAACCAATTACAGATTTAAGTGTCAGGCTCAATGTGCAGTAGGCACAACATTTCTAAATAAACTAGGCAACACTGGGAATGCATCACATTGAAGATACTTTGCTTTATAGTGAAACAAACCATTTCTGTTCTGATGCTTCATAAGTGAGGAAAGAAGCCTTGTCAGGGTAATGAGGTGCTTAATAAAAAGATCACTCAGACATGAAAATGACCTCAAATGCTCTTATTTCTAAGAGGAGATATTTAAAAGCCTTGTCAAAGTTTAAACAAGAAGGTTCCTGGAGCCCTTATTAACTAAGGAATTAAAGATGGGTGAGTAATTGTTAATGAATAAAAGCTGGAAGCTTACCTCAGGGTAAGACCACTCTGGTGAGTAATCTGTCACCATGAACAAGCGCCCACTCTGCTGCAACATCCCCAAGGTGCCTTGTGCTGCGGCTGCTGAGACCACCTCAGCCACATGCATGTATGCCATGGTACTGGCTCCATTCTCGGCACTGCTGAGCTGCATGCTGGCTTGCTGAGGGCTGCAGCAAGGAATGCACATTTCAGCCTGGTTGTAGGTTGCTCTGTTGCCATCTTCAGGCTGAGATAGCCCGGCACTGTCACCTGACACCAGCTGGTGCCCATAGATGGCATTATTCCCACCTTCTACTGATATGAAATCATTAATAAGATCTGAAAACTGGTTGCTGAAGGAGATGTCAAAATGGTCCAAATTAAGCTCCATGTTGGAGGAGTTGTTTAAGCTGGGATGGGCCACTGGGTAGAGTCCTTGCACCATATTTCCTTGGAGAATAGGGAGATTATTCCCACTCCTGATACCACCATTGGCCTCGGGCTGCATGTAGTGTTCTGTGCTACAGGCTTGAAGATCCCCTGATTTAAGAAGATTTTCATTCCCTTCTGCCTGCTGGGAGGTCTCCATGGGAACTTCAGCTTCTGCAGTCATAGCCTGGAAGTTTGCTTGGAACTGCATGAGCTGGAGAGAAGAGGTGGACTCTATTCTAGTTTCCACTGTGCCATTGCAATTAGAAGTTGTTTGGGAGGATTCTGTTTTCACATTGGGGATTCCTAAAGTGTTCACAAAAGAGCCACTTGTCTCATTCAAGTTGTTATGAGTGTTTTGTTCAAGAGGGAGAGGTTTGCTGGCATCCTGCAGAAAGAAGCTAGGGGAAGGGGTCTGGTGAACATGAGGACTCTGGACTGTCTGGTTGAAACTGGAAGAATAGTCCTTGTTGGAGTCAATGGCACTGAAGTCCATTTGCTCCAAGGTGGTACTTGGGCTCAGACCGCCTCCAGATGGAAGCAGACCTGATCCTGTAGTAAGGGTGAGAGAATTAGATGCAGAAGTGGAGGAAAACGCTTCTTTGGACATCTGTTGTTCAAAAGAAGTGTCCTCAGTTTTAATCTCTTTAGTTAGGGCTGCACTGAAATTGAACCCACGTTCTGTTGTGGGTGACTGTCTTATGTTGGTACTAATGCTGTCTCCTTTTAGGCCTCCTCCACCATAAGTCTGTCCCTGCTTGGGATTATTAAGAAAACAGTCTGGGTCAAAATTCATGGTGGTTTCTGGAATTTTTCTGCTACCATCCAGAGTTGTAGAGAGCACAAGCTCGTCAGAGACATTGGTGGGCAACATAGACAAGCTCTCTGAACTGCCTGGTGTAGGAAAAGCAAACTTGTGGCCATCTGAGCTCACAGCCAGTACCAGTCCTTGTGCAGCGGCATCTGAGGATAGGAGGTGTTGATTTGGGCCAGTGGTGGGTGACATGGTATACACGGCTTCACTGGTGACTTCTGACATAAATACTGTGGCACTTTGCGATAAACTTCCCATCACCGAGGCAACAGCCATGCTGGAGACACCAGTGACTACTGGGCTATCAGCCATATCGGGGTCGCTATTTAATCCACTGCTGATGGATACAGGAGAATTCTGGGTAGTGTCAGGAACTTCCACCTGATTGGTGGAAGAGACCTCAGTACTGTTTTGATGGAGCAACACAGGTTTTGCCACTTTGCCATTCCTCTTCTCCCGGCTGGAGGTCTTGCCATGACTGTGCTCATTCTTGCCTTCAGAGACATCATTATTTTGTACCTCTGAGTGAGTGCTGTACCCACCTGTCCTTGGTTCGACCTTTGGTGATATGATGCGATGTTTGGCACTGTTACACTTGTGATGCACACTGCTACCTGCTCCTGTTCGAAAACACAAACAACGTCTGCAATTAATGAACTAAAAAATAAAGATCACATTAATTGTGCTATTTTCCAATTATGGCATGGGATAACTATACTAGAGAGAGAGAGAGTCTGTATGAATGGGAGTGTGTGAGAGACAGACAGATTTTAAATAAAGTTAATTTCTTGCCAGTGTCAGATTGACAGCTCTGAAAACTGAACTTCCTTTTACATCCATGAACAGATATGCTATGTGCAATGACAGCAAGCCACACCACCTTCCCCTTCCCTCAAAAAACACACAGCACTCACTGCTAGCTTTACCCGGACCTGATCAGACCCCCTCTAGAAATGAGGAGGGAGTTCAGGCTCTGTGCCCACTCTCGGGATTGTTCAGTATGTGCCCAAGTCTCACTGTTGGGACTGTTGAGACAGGCCCCTATTACTGACAGCTGTGGTGACGGATTGGTGTGATGTGGGCCACATTCCACTAGGAACTAAGAAAAGACTCCCAGCCTCCCTCCAACACAAATAACACAGACTCATTTCACACAGGCCATCTGTCAGATGGCTTGGTATCCGCTCATGTGGATTGAGTTCCAAATGATGATCTAGAGCTGAAAAACTCCATATCCCACTTCCGTTCCCTCTATCATCCAGCCATCTATGTTATTTTTCTTATTATCTTGTCCAATTACAGTTGTTGGCCAAATTATTAAAGAGAAAGTAAATTAGAACAGAGAAAGCTTTCCCCTCCCAGAAGTACTGTAATATGTAGCTCTTCATATCAGTTGCATTCAGTTCACAGGCTGACAGCTAAAACATTTTGGAGCTTGAAAGGTTTTGTACATTGGTGATTAGTACCACACAGGATGAAAAACCAGTGAGGAAAGGTCACCAGAAAGCAATTCTGGATAGGAGGTTAACCCAGTCGTGCCTTTATTTGCCTGTCACGGGATGAGTATCACTTGTTTCTGGGAGCTGCAAAATTAAGCTGGCTAGAGTAAATGATTCTCCCGGTGACTGTCTTTTCACCACAAAATCTGGCACTGGGACTGCTTTTTCTGAGAAGAAAGGCCCATGAATTTTTGATATTTCTTCCTCTAATTGATTCAGTTTTCCCAGAATGAGGTAAGAACCTTAATTATTGTACAGTATAATGACCTAATGGGTAAAGAAACCTTCTCCCCATAGCTAATGGCTACAATTACAACTTCCTTCTTCTGGACATCATAAAGTGGCTGTGTAGCTGCTATAATTTGCTAAATCTTTTTGTTCCTTGCCCTTGAAGGGGAACTTCTCTATTATATGTGCAAGATCTGAATCAGGTCACCTAAAGTAGTTCAGAACAAATCTTTTGAAACTAAATGCAATAGTAAATCTCTCCATTCTCTTAGGAACAAAACTGAACAAGAACTAGAGAGAGGCTTCCAAGTTGCAATCTTTGAGTGTGACTGTAATAAATTGGGGATGTGTGTGTCAGGATGCAAGCTGCTGTAAAGCAAAGTGATACTGTTACGTTACAAAGCAAGCAGCAGACTTAGCATAAGACAAAACATCAAAGGGAAGAATAAAAGAATTCATGTTCAGATCTGCAAGCCTGGATCAAGTACTGATCCTTAGGGGTTGAATTTTAATCCAAACGTAGGTATTTCAGAGGTCATCAGTCTTACTAAATCTTGATTGTATAAGACGACTGGGGAAAAAAAACCCTGAAGCACAGACGGTATTTTTCTTTGACAAATTTCTCTAAAGACTAATTAATTTATTGTACATTTTACTTGACCAAAGCAGCAAAAAGGGGTAGGGATGAGGCAGATGAGTTGGAAAAGTGAATCACTCAGATTCTCACTTCTTGTTCTAAAGCACTAATATGAGAGAGAATGTACCTTTCCTAGCTGTTTCAGGATTCAGAGTAGCAGCCATGTTAGTCTGTATTCGCAAAAAGAAAAGGAGTACTTGTGGCACCTTAGAGACTAACAAATTTATTTGAGCATAAGCTTTCGTGAGCTACTACTCACTTCATCGGATACATTCAGTGGAAAATACAGTGGGGAGATTTATATACATAGAGAACATGAAACAATGGGTGTTACCATACACTCTGTAACAAGAGAGTGATCAGGTAAGGTGAGCTGTTACCAGCAGGAGAGTGGGGGGGAGGGGAACCTTTTGTAGTGATAATCAAGGTGGGCCATTTCCAGCAGTTGACAAGAATGTCTGAGGAACAGTGGGGGGTGGAGGAGGGGAATAAACATGGGGAAATAGTTTTACTTTGTGTAATGACCGATCCACTCCCAGTCTCTATTCAAGCCTAAGTTAATTGTATCCAGTTTGCAAATTAATTCCAATTCAGCAGTCTCTCGTTGGAGTCTGTTTTTCAAGTTTTTTTGTTGAAGAATTGCAACTTTTAGGTCTGTAATCGAGTGACCAAAGAGATTGAAGTGTTCTCCAACTGGTTTTTGAATGTTATAGTTCTTGACATCTGATTTGTGTCCATTTATGCTTTTATGTAGAGACTGTCCAGTTTGACCAATGTACATGGCAGAGGGGCACTGCTGGCACATGATGGCATATATCACATTGGTAGATGTGCAGGTTGCAATTCTTCAACAAAAAAACTTCAAAACAGACTCCAACGAGAGTGCACTGTAAGGCTTATTGTACTCAGAAAGTGTTAGTAACGCAATTTGAGCAACTTCTAGGACACAACATGCTTTCTAGAGGAAGCTGCCAGCAGAGGGCAATGATGAATTCTGAGAGCTCGCATGCTACAGTGTCCATATTTTTCAAAAACCCACGTTGTATCTTTAATACGTTTGAGGCTTCATCAGTTACTCCTGGATTAACTGTATCTCAAAATTTGTGGCAAAATATTTTTAATGGTTAACTCACAACAAAGAATACACTGAGCCTAGATTAAAGCTGCAATCCGAGAGCTCATGAAGATAAAAAGGAAATAGAAAGAAGTTCAGCATTTCATAGCAGATAACATCTGATTTATGGATTATCCCAGAGACTTTTACTCAGCTACCCAGTGGGGTTTTTATTCTAACATAATTTTTATTCCCTCAAATAAGGGTCATTTTACTTTGCTAAAAGGGTAATTCTCACGCAATAGAAATATTTAGTAACATAGTAGGACTCCCAAATCCACATTCAGAAGCATGGAGAATCCTTTCCAGGAAACACCTAGAATGAGATCAGCAGTCACCTTGAAGAGCGTAATCTGCTGCTGAACAGGGCAGCCCTGCTGAACTACAGAAAAATATGTGAAGATCCATTTAGCCTTCTCTATGTTGTCTCTTATTTGGAGACATCAGCAGTAGTTTCTTAGCAGTGGCTCACAAGTTCCATTCATAGGAAATCAGAAATTGAAGTGGATCTCTGTATGCAGAGGGTTTCTTGGTATGCATTTGAGTTCTGATTTAGAAGGGGACTTAGCCCTGTTGTCTGCTCTCTACAGTAATCAGCTACTCACCCAAGTTGCCGGTGCAGAGACAATTGTGCGTCCGAGGCTGTGGTTTTGTCTGGTGACTATCGAGGATCTGCTGAACAAGCTGCTCCACAGAGAACCCTGAACTGCTGTTCCCATTGCTGCAAGTCCACTTAATGCCATGAACTGTGGAGAGAACAGCAGAAAACATCCATCAGAGGCTAGTCAGAACACAGCAGTAAATCATTAAGAGCTATCCCCCAAAACATGTGAGGCTTCACAGTGCTGTCAGATCTGCAGGATAATAGTAAAGAACAATATTAATTAATAATACTTTACCATTTTCTAGTCCCTTCAATTCAAGGATCTCAACAAGCAGTGCATGGATTAGGCCTCACAACCAGCCTGTGAAGTAGGTATAATTACTCCCATTTTTAAAAAGTGAGCCCCAGGGGTTAAGTGACTTACCCAAGGTAATACAGGAAGTTAGTGGCAGAGCCAGGCATATAATCAAGGGACCCTGACTTAAAGTCCCCTTCTCTAATGCCTCACCACCTCTCAGATATTGCTATAGGAGCTTCTAGTGTTCCAGAGTTGCTAGTCAGTATCTGGCTAGCTCTCTATTTAACTTCTCACCGAGAGAGAGTGAGAGAGAAAACGAATGTACAGCACAACTGATTCAGCTCCAGAAGAACTGGCGAAGATAATTGCCAAGTAAGATATTCATTTAAATAGCTTAAAACACCTGATACAAGTGTACTCCCCAACAATAACAACTATGATGTAACAAAGACCTGGTCTGGGGAATGAGGTTGCAAATTTTACCCACCTTCTTTGCATTCATCTGTCTGCGAACTCCATGGCATTTGTACAGATGGTTTCTTCCTAATCCCATGAGCAAATTTTCAATAATAAACCAGTGAACACACACCAAGGAAAAAAAAGATTTCAGCAGGAAATGAATTTCAGTTTCCTATTGGCAGGGGTTCATTAAACGAGGTGTGTGATAAAAAAATAGTGGTGAGAACTCTCCTGACAATGTATTTAACATTTATTAGAAACTAGTAAGCTGCAAAGATAGGGGATGGCAGTGTCTGTGTTTGATTCAAATAACTGCTCAGGTTTTACAGCAGCATTCTGCTATCTTTTGACTACGTAATGTGCAAGTGGAGTTAAATAGTTTTATATAAAATCACCAACCAACAATTTATTAATGCAACAGGAAATTTTAAGTCATTTGTAGAAAAGTTGAGGGCAGCTTTTTTGTGAGCTTCCCTTGGCTAGTGTGTTAGTCAGGCCAATGGGAGGGCTGAATTGTTGACATAGAAACTAGCTCTTAGAATTATGGCTTCATCCTGGAATTTTTCAGATGCAGAATCTCATATAAAATAGCTTTTCTCAACCTAACAAAATGAGAAGCTAATTTCAGCGAAATATGTTAGAGAAAGGTATTTTACAAAAGTTATTTTCATTTTATCTCCTCTAGTACTTCTCTATGCTTTATTTTTTGTTTAATGTCCCTTGTGTACTCTAGAATGTGTTTTTAGATTCTCAGAAGCCCTATATGTTGGCAAGATCATTTGCAAGGTGAATCACAGTCTTTTCCCCTTAACTTTGTCCATTCAGCTTCTGCAATTTTTGGTTCAAGCCACTAGATCTTGTCCTTAAAGGTGCTAAGCATTCTGGGACACTCCAGCAAAGAAGGTTCCTTGCAGATTCAAGCCCCCAAAGCCTTAGCCTGGAAACACTGAATTAATAGAATCATATAAATGTCAGGCTGGAAGGGACCCTAAGAAGTCATCTAGCCCATCCCCCTGCACTAAGGCAGGACCAAGTACACCTAGACCGTCCCTGACAGTGTTTGTCTAACCTGCTTTTAAAAACCTCCCATGACAGGATTCCACAACCTCCTTTGGTAACCTGTTTCAGTACATAACTATACTTCTAGTTATAAAGTTTTCCTAATACCTAACCCAAATCTCCCTTGTTGCAGATTAATCCCATTACTTACTGTCCTACTTTCAGTGGACATGGAGGAATAACAGTTACTAACCTCTTTTGTATCTGTTGTTCTTCAAGATGTGTTGCACATGCCCATTCCACTCTTGGTACCTGTGCGCCCAGAGTGCAGCCGACAGAAACTTCTTCACTCTCCCTCTGCTGGTGCATGCCATTGTGTGCAGGTATAAAGGGCGGAGCCACCCCTAGCCCCCTCTGTTTCTTCTTGTTATAACTCTGATGGGTCCTGGAACGGACATGTGCAACACATCTCGAAGAACAACAGTTACGGAACAGGTTAACAACTGTTTTTCTTCTTCGAGTGATTGTCATGTGCATTCCACTCTTGGTGACTCACAAGCTGTAAAAAAAGGGCGTGGGATCAAAATAAAGACTGAAGAACAACTTGTCCCACTCTAGCATCATC
The DNA here is from genome assembly GCF_965152275.1 of Natator depressus. NCBI lineage: Eukaryota > Metazoa > Chordata > Testudines > Cheloniidae > Natator > Natator depressus. The sequence continues at coordinate 23,185,705 of NC_134251.1, read as the reverse complement.
ATCTGGAGTCTTGAGAAACAGCATAGTGGGAGACAAATGTGTGGACCGAGGACCAGGCTGCTGCTTTACATGTGTCTGCAGCAGAAGCTTATGCCAGAAAGGCCACCAAATTTGATTGTGACGGCATTGAATGAGCTGTAACTCTGATGGGCAGAGCGACATTAGCCAAATCATAGCACATGTGTGTATAGGAGGCGATCCAGGAAGAAGTTCTCTGGGTGGAGACTGATTGACCTCTTACTCTATCAGCCACTGCTATGAACATCTGGAAAGATTCACAAAAGTGTCTAGTTCTATCTGGCTAAAATGCCAAGGCTCTTTCTCCATGCTTATATGTCGTTTTGGGCAGAGAACAGACAAATAAATAGGCTGGTTGATGTGGAAAGAGAACACACCTTTGGGAGGAGCTTTGGATGAGGGCACAGGCAAACCTTGTCCTTAAGAAAGATCATATATGGAGGTCCCAACATTAATCCTCGCAGCTCCCCTACTCTTCTGTGCAAGGTAATGACCACCGGAAAAGTCAGCTTCATTGACAGAAGCAGCTGAGAGCAGGCAGCCAACAGTTCAAATGGCAATACTAGGTTTAGATCTTGCACAGGGGAATGGAGTCTTGCACTTGAGAGTATAATTTGACTAAGACCTTTAAAAACCTTTTGGACATGATGTCATTGGATAAAACAGAGTGACTGTCCACCTTAGGATGGAACATTGAAATAGCAGACAGATGCACCTTGGTGAAACTAACTGCCAAACCTTAGTGTTTCAGCCATGGCTCTAGCTGCTGCGTGGGCTGCGTCCAGCCCTGCCTGCAGCGATGTTCTCGTGACTAGCCTGCCCTTATTGAAGAGGGAATGGAACTCCTGTCTAGCATTCTCTGGAAACAGCTCCCTGAACTTTTCCACAGAGCCCCATGAATTAAAATCATACTGTCCCAGCAGAGCCTGTTGGTTAGTGATATGCAGCTGGAAAGCCCCGTCGAATAAATCTTTCTGCCAAATAAGTCCATCTTTTTAGCATCCTTTGATCTGGGGTTGCCAGGCTGGAGCCCTTGACACGGTTTCTCATTAACTGATGTCACAACTAATGAGGCTGGTGGTGGATGACTACAGAGGTACTCAAAACCTTGGGAGAGCACATAATGCAGTGATACTCAGATCTTAGTGGTTCAGGAGCCAAATTAGTGATCAACATTAGCTAAAAGAGCCACAGTTGTGTGAATCCATTGTTTCATTTACTCTCTCTCTCTCTATACATATATACACACACACACTCGCAGAGCTGATGGGGAGAGTGAGACCATCAGAGCAGGCTTCTCCTTGGATGGTACTGAGACAGCCTGTCCAGGAAGCAGGAAAATGCAGTACAGAAGGTGAAATCACTGGCAGTGGTGCCAAGAGATTGGACTCTTGGAAGGACAGAGACACCAGGACTGAGAGGCAAAATAGGTTTCTTGCCACCACAAATACCTCCGGGGTAATTGGCACCAAGATGGTCTCTTGTGGTGCCGAAGAAGTTGATGGTGCCCCTTGCAGCACTGGAGCTGACTGCCAATTTAGGCATACATTTGAAGGAGGAGTGCTTAGGTTTCAAGTGCACTCTGCTAGACTCCTCCTCTATCCTCTTACAAGACTTGGGGGCAGATATCTTCCCCTGGCAGGTGCCTGTCTGGAAGCCTTGTACTTCTTCCTCAGTAAAGGTGAGGGAGAATGGTGCCGGGATTCTGCTAACCCTGGAGTTGCGCTTCTCACTGACGCTGCAACAATCGGCACCAAGTCAGACCAGAACGGCTCCAACCATGGCCTGAGCACTGCCTCCATCAGCCGGAATTTCTGCCTACCTTCCCTATCCTTCTTTGTCCTAGGCTTGAACTCCCTGCAAATCTGGCACCTGTCATTCATGTCTGGCTCTCCCAAGCACTTCAGGCAGCTATTTTGTGGGTCACTCACTTGAAAGTTGCTTGCAAGTTGGTGACCAGGGCATACCTTGGTACCGTGAATAGAAATACCCCAAATGGGGAAATGACAAGTCCAGAAAACATTTTTTTTAAACAGAAAAAATGATTACTTTAACCTTCCATAACTGTTGTTCTTCAAGATGTGTTGCTCATGTCCATTCCATGCTAGGTGTGCGAGTTGCCGGAGACTTTTTCCCCTTAGTGGTGTCCATTGGACCAGCCCTAGCACCCCCTGAATCCCCGTGCACATGCGCCGGTATAAGGGTTGCCGCTGGCTACGCACCATCTCAGTTCCTTCTTGCCGGTAACTCCAACAGAGGGATAGGGTGGGGTCGGGGGCGTGTGTCATGGAAGGGACACAAGCAACACATCTTGAAGAATAACAGCTACAGAAGGTTATTAACCATTTTTTCTTCTTTGAGTGCTTGCTCATGTCCACTCAATGCTAGGTTACTCTCAAGCAGTGCCCCTGGAGGTGGGCTCGGAGTTCATGGATGTGTTGATTGCAACACACTGCTCTCCCGAAACTGGCATAGAAACTGTTGGGTGATGACGTAGTGGGACATGAAGGTATGAATCGATGATCATGTTGCAGCTCTGCAGAAATCCTGGATTGGTATCTGCATGAGGAATGCTGCTGATGAAGCCTGGGCTCCTGTGGAATGAGCAGTCACAATGGCTGCAGGCAGAACCTTCACCTGTTTGTAGCAAGCTTAGATGCAGGTGGTTATCCAGAACGAGATTCTTTGGGATGACACTGGTAGTCCTTTCATCCTTTCCGCTACTGCAACAAAAAGTTGCGCAGACTTGTGGAAGGGCTTAGTCCTCTTGATACAGAAGGCCAGGTTAGAGGCCACCTAACCTCTAATGTATGGAGCTGATGTTCCTCATCAGGTGCTGTGTGGAAAGAAGACAGGCAGAAAAATTTCCTGATTGTTATGGAATTGCTACACTATCTTTGGTAGGAAAGCTGGGTGGGGATGCAGCTGGACCTTATCCTTGAAGAACACCGTATAAGGGGTATCTGATGTCAGGAGTTTGATCTTGGAGATTCTTCTGGCCAAAGGCCAAAGTGATCGCCACCAGGAAGGTAACTTTCCAAGAGAGGAGCAATAAGGAACAAGATGTCAATGGCTTGAAGGGGGGCCCCAGGAGTTTTGACAGGACCAGGTTTAAGTCACATAGGGGAAATCGGGTTGTAAACCTGCAGCTAGAGTCTTTCCAAGTCTTTGAGGAACCTGACCATCATCTCGTGGGAGAAGACTGACCTGCCCTGTACTGGAGGATGGAAGACCGAGATGGCTGCCAAGTGAACCTTAACAGATGATAGAGCCAGACCTTGATGTTTCAGGTGGAGCAGATAGTCCAAGATGGACTGCAGGGAAGACCAAGTTGGAGAAGATTCCATTCAGGGACCAACAAGTGAAACATTTCCACTTAGCTGAGTAGGTAGCCCTGGTGGAAGGTTTACTGCTACCTCGCAAGACTTGTTGAACCTGATTTGAGCAGGCGTGTTCCTCAGGATTCAGCCATGCAGCAGCCATGCTGTCAGGTGTAGGGAGGCGAGATTCAGGTGAGGCGACCGGCCATGGTCTTGCAAAATCAAGTCCGGACTGGTGGGAGTACTAGTGGAGGTGCCACTGAGAGGTCTAGAAGCCTGAAGAACCATTGCTGGCATAGCCATGCTGGAGCTATCATGGTAACCTTTGCCTTTTCCCTCTTGATTTTTAGGAGGACCTTGTGAACCAAGGGGATTGGTGGGAAGGCGTACAACAGGCCGTCTGCCCACAAGAGCAAGAAGGCGTCGGAAAAGGAGGCCTCGCTGGGCCCGTGCATAGAAGAGAACCGATGGCATTTCTTGTTCTGTCTGGCGGTGAACAGGTCCACCTGGGGAGTCCCCACTTCTGGGGGATAACACTGGTGACCTCCGGGTGAAGAGATCACTCGGGGCGAGAGTAAAGGGACCTGCTAAAGTGATCCGCCAATGCATTCCAGTCTCCCAAGAGGTGCAACACATCAAGGTGAATGACGTGCTTCACGCAGAAGTCCCACAGTAAGAGGGCCACTTGACAAGGCTGAGGATCGAGCGCCCCCCTTGCTTGTTGACGTGAAACATCAAGGCCATGTTGTCCATCAAGACCAGCATGACCTTGCCTGAGAACGGGGGAAGAAACACCTGGTAGGTCAAGAGTATTGCCCTAAGTTCCCTGACATTTACATGCATGGACAGTTCTTCCTGGGACCAGAGACCCTGGGTCCTGAGTCTGCCAAAGTGGGTCCCCCACCCCAGGTCTGAGGTGTCCAAACTAAGGTTACTGTCAGACAGAGGGCAGTGAATGGCACCCCCTTCATTACAGAATGTGGGTCTCTCCATGAAGTCAGAGAAGTTAAGACAGGCAATGGAATCATGAGATCAGAGTCCAAGTGGTGCCTGCCCGACGCCAGGCACATCTGAAGGGGTATGAGGCATAACCATGTGTACTGCACCACATAGGTACATGCTGTCATGTGACCTAACAGCTTGAGGCACACCTGGGCAGTCGTAAGTGGGTGAGCTGTGACCCAGGCAGTTAGATCGGACATAGTTCAGAACTTGGCCTCCGCAAGGTAGGACTTGGCGGAGTCAAGCACTGCCCCAGTAAACTCTATTCTCTGCACCAGGACCAATGTTGATTTCTGTTTGTTTATTAACAGATCCAGAACCCGAAAGGTGGCCCGAACTATGCCAATGCTTGCAGAATCTGAGCCCGTGAATGGCCTTTGATCAGTCAGTCGTCCAGGTACGGGTAGACTTGCATGCCTCGATGGCCGAGGTTTTTTCTACATTATATAAAGTTCCTACTCTTATATTGAGAAATTTATTTTGCAGTGAAATATTTTCAGTTTCTCCCACAATTCCTTGCGACTGCAGTGAAGTGTATGTATACTACTGCCCACAGAAAGGTCTGCTTTAAAGAACTATGTCAGGGTTGCTCACTACCGCTGCTAAATCCAGTGATGAGCATGGTATTACAGGGTGCAAGTCTGATAACTGAATCATGTCTCATGGTTTATGTATAGATAATGATTTGTCTGAAGCTTGAATCAAGCAAGTTGTGAGCTGCAAGCTAAGGAACACAGACAGCTTTATAGCTGGATACATATGGTAGCCTATTATTTCAGATTCTTCCATTATAATAACACAGCATGGATCAATTGCAGGAAGCAGGCAGGAGCTGAAGCTTTTGATCTTGAAAATATCTGTAGCATTCCTAAGTGAGATCTCCAAACCCTGAGCTTTCCTGGGGAACATCCAAGTTTCATAGTCTGACATCATCGTATCAAGAGGCTACATGTTTTTCTGGGATTGCATTTCTCAGTGATCTCATTGGCTGTATTTTCTGATCTTTAGCTCTTGGAGGAGCCAATGAGGCTTCAGGCTTCTGCTGACAGGTGGCATTTAGTGGAAAAGTTCCATCTATAGCTTTACACTTGCTGATTGAGCAAGGTTCCAGCTCCAGACTCTATCCATGTGCTGTGACTCTTCTGGTGCTTATACTCCCCCTTATGTTATGAAGGTTATAAAATGAAAAGCCAGTGAAGGGTGACAGACTGAAAGCAGAGAATTTCTGGATGCCTAATTTAAATTACCTACTGTCTTGGCACATCCAATATGCAGATTGTCTCCCTCCCCCTTTAAAGAAAAAACTCTTATTAGATGGTGAGCTGTTAGTACTGAATATCAAATACTATCAAGATGGCTTTTAACATGTCATGCTCGGCTTCCCAACACATAATGAATCAGCGGGAAAGGAGATTTCTATAGGGAAAAAAGTGCATTGTGAAAGAAAGGTTAATAAAAAACAACACATGTCCCTCCCCTTTCTTAAAGGCTTAAAAAGTTAAACCACTTTAAAAGCATATTTGATTAAATTTAAGGTCAGAATGTGGACATCAAAAAGGATGCAGCTAAATTCTGCAAAGTATTTTAATTCTCATTTCTGTGCAGATTCCTTTTGCACTTATTTATAATTTAAATAAATCCTGCAAACAACTCCAATATTCTTCCCTTCCCCTCCAAAAAGAGCTGTTGTGAAATGTATCCAGAAGCAGCTGCCTTTCAGTGGTGAGTGTCTGTTCCCTAACACACTGCCTCTGTACAGCATGTTAGAAACCTGTGGAATCAAAGTGGCTAAAGATATATAAGGGAGTGGTGTTCTGAGAAACAGAGAACTGGGGCTGGTGTAAAGTTCATCATTAAGCATTGCAAATGGAGATGCTAACAGAAATGCCTCAGGCCTGTTCTGGAAGAGGGAGGGGTCACTCCTCCAAGCATCTGCCTTTTCTGTTGTGGGGAAGGAGAGAATTAAAATGACCTTCCAGTATTGATTCAAGAGCTACCCATTCATTAGCACTGTCAGGACTTTCTTTGATCAGCAGCAGCACAGGGAAGCAAATTATGAAACAAATAACTGGCAAAAAGGAAGATCAGAAGCCAAAGGAAACTTAAATAGGGAGAGAACTTAGCTTCCTAGTTTCACCCTAAATCCTGGCAACCTCCACCTTCCTTCGCTGCTGTTGACTATGCCACACTGCTCACTCCCCATCCCCAGCACACACTTAGGTTTGAGACCATTGTAGTTGTCTTTCATGCCTCTGTCCTCTCCCCACACATCCATGCTGTCCCCAAATCTTACAGCATCCTCCCCACAAAAGATTGAAAACCCACCTATTTCTTTCTGTCTGACAGATAAAACACTCATCCATGCACTGATCATATCCCCTTTTGATTACTGCAAGCTCTTCCGCTCTGGCCTCCTTGAGCAACATCTCTCCTTGGGGCCATCCAAAATCCAGCTGCTAAAATTACCTTCTTCACCTTTCAATCTGACCATGTCACCCCCTTTGAATGCATTACTGGTTTCCCCTTGCTCACAACATGCCCCCACCATTTTCCTGATTCAAATCCCACCAGAGCACTCACTTCTACAGTGCTACCAAATACTAACCCCATGCTAAATCCCCCTCTGTCCCAACATTAAAGAAGTGATTTAGATCAGGAACCTCTCTCATTACATACCTAAACTCTTCTGCCTGGGTTTCTCAGAGTGTGTTCTGCCCATCTGTCCTTTAAACTATAATCTCTTCAGGGAAGGGACTATTTTTATTTTTGCTCTGACAAGTGTTGAGTACAGTGCTGGCACTTATCAAATAGCCACCAGAAAAAGGTGGACAGTTTGTAATAAACAAGGCCAGATCTCTGTTTACTGCAGGTAAGAATGCTCCCAAATCCTCATTCTGGAGCATGTTCTGCTGTTTGATAAAACCTGACCTACCGCTCTAAATGTCTGGCTTTTAAACTACTTAAATGTGCCTTTCAGGTGCATAACCAGGGATTCCAACTACCAGGAGGACGTCATCAAAGCCAAACGTTTGCACTCTGTCTTGCTCTGGTTGTGACCTATTATGGAAGGGACGTTTATTCTTATGATAATCAGAATAATCAGATAATTCTTATGATGATCAGCCCATGCCAAGTAAAGAGCAAATCCCTGCAGACTTACAAGCATGAAATCTGCAGCACCAGCACATACTGCAACCTTTTTGGAACTGCTTGTTGAAGTACCTGTGTTGCCAGTCAGGCCGCCAGCGCTCCTGATGCATCCACACGCCACCTGGGTTGGTGGCAGAGTAGCATGAGACCTGAGTTCAGCACAGAGAGGATGCGCTTGCTGTCTCACGGGCATGGGGCAATGGAAAGGTGCTTATTGCATACCTTTGCAATGCTTCTTATAACCTAGCTCACAGAGCAGCATGGACCCTTTGGGGATGTGCATTCTTCCCATCTATCAAGAAGGGACAAAGCCTGATTATTACTAGCCCAAGCGGGCAAGTTAGGGAACCGAGACTTGTGCAGCTTTACTGACTGTTACGGCAACTTTTACATTTAACACTGGAAGTTCAAGAACTGCCCAGAGAACGGCATCTAAGATCATGGCCTTAAATTGTTCTCCTAAGCAAGCTACAGATACTACCTGTAATAAAAAGTAACTCTTACTAAGACTTCTTGTTTCTATCAATGTTAATCAGGACAAAGTTGTTATCATTGAGCCAGTCCCTTTCTCAATACTCAGAATTTTGTACCTGGTTTGTTAAAGCTCAGTTGGCAGGGACAGAACAAATGTTCAAACACTTAGCTCACAAGAAGTGAACCAAACTTTAACTACTTAGCTAGTATTTCACGACTGACCAAACTTCTGGTTCTGGGACAGCCAATTAACTTTCATATCTGCTTCTCACAGCACAAGGACATTTTTCAAGGAATGGCAGGCTGGCATTTGAGAGGGAGATAAAGTTGGTGTGATATCGCACTGGGGACATTAGAGGGGAAAATGATTGGCAGCAGCCAGAGGCCCCCAGGCCCTTTTAAATTACCCAGGCCACTGTCGTCAGGCCTGTGGTCACGTGACCTAGCGTGCTTGCCAGCATAGCTTTTAGTAATAAAAAAGTATTATTAATATCTCCAGTCATTTTAATCAGTGAATATTCGTACTGGCGATCTATGTTTCTTTAATCAGACCTTTATAGAAAGTTTATAGTTATTGTTTTTAACTTGTTCATGTGAGTCTGAATTATCTGTAAATTCAAGGTGGTTGCCATAGCCTTAGTGTGGTTAGCCCCTTGTCTCACTGGAGGCATTGCCAAGTAGCTTTAAGTCTTTGGCACACCAGGAGGAATTGGGCACCTACCAGGAGCACTGCAAAATGAGCCCACGCAACAGAAACTTTGGAACCGTCCAAAGTCTGTGAGGTACCCCTCTCCAGTTCACACATCATACAGGTACTAAGCCAGTGCTGAAAGGGGGATTACACACCTTTTCATTGTGACACAGGCCAAGGGTCATTTAGGTCTCAACTGGTTTAATGCTACCCTCCATATTTTGTAGCTTTCACTTTAAAAAATGTTTTTATAGAAACTTTTTTCTCACCCTTCCCAAGAAAAAAGCCCCCAGCACGTCTGAAGGAGAAAGCTTCATCAGCCAAAGATCTCTCTGAAATTCCCATAGCTATACTCAAGCACAAAATTGACTAATACCTCTTCAGGTCATTAAATTGTATGTAGTCATCCACCTTTGGCTCTAGTGCAATCACACTGGTTGAATCCACCTCCCACCTGCTCACCATTCTCTCTCCTTATAGTCAGACACGTATTCCCTTTTCTCATAAACCCTTGTCTTCTGCTCTATCCAAGAGCCCCAAATAAATCATCAAGCTTAATCCCATGGCTTCTTCTGTTTCCATGTATGGCACCATAACCCTCGCATTTACTGTTGCCAGTAGGATACTCCGTGTATGTGTCAGTGACAACGATGATGGGCCCTGATGCCTACATCAAGTAGTGAATGTCACAAGAGGCTACCCCCTCCGCTAGCTGCCATCACAGGGCATAATCTCCGATCCAGCTTTGTCCCATGGGTCAGGATCACAGGGGAAAGAGGGAAGTTGGATGCGAAGGCTGACTACTATGAGCAGCAGCATTGTACGCCAAGCTGTTGATGCTGAATCTATCCTCGTAGCGGCATGTGTCATTACAGCAGACTGAACATTTTAATATTTTTAAAAGCCTCATTTAGTTACAAACTTAAAATAAAACTGTGGCCTTGGAAAGACTTTGGGGCAGTTCAGGACCAGACCTGATCTCTGTGCCTCATTTCCACCTCCAGTATGGAATATTGCACTGTATCTCTCAGCAAAGACAAATGAGAGCAAAAACTAGTCTGAACAAGCCCGTCTCTCCCAATCAGGGGGAATGATTTTGCTGGTCTCAGCTCAGTTGCTAGAGCGCTATTTCTCTCATCAGTGACTGCTCCAGCTGGCATAAGAAGCTGTCAACTGAGAATAACAACAAATGTGCTTCTCATCAGCATTGGGTGCAGTGAGGAGAGTGTCATCAGGTGGATTGGCCCCAACAACTCAGGCAAGGAGGAATGGGACAGAGCTCCTCTTCTGTGCCTCCCAGGCATGATGCATTTTAACTCTTTGTGTCTTGTAACTCAGGTTAAGAGGAAAATTTCCAGTGCTCTATGAAGAATGCCCCCTGCTTCCATACTGAGAACAATGGAATTCCCTCTCTGCCACCCCACTGAGAAGAAAGCCAGCTGCTGGGTTCTGAGTTCTTTTGAAAATTCTGTCCCAAACCATGCCGGCCTGAAGAATGGTGCTCCCCCGCCCCCGCATCTGAAGGGCCAGATTTCCAAGCACTTTATGATTTCAACACCAAATATAGGCATGATCAATAGAAGAGCTTCATAAACGGTCCTAATTTCCTCACATCATTTGGATTCGAATCCTAAACCGGCCTTCCTAACTACAATTTCTGAACTCATTAAAAATGTCCAAAATTTGTTGTTTTATGCTAAGAGATGGGATTACCCATCAAGGATGTTATCTATGGAAAATTCCACTAGAGCAGCATTACCGAAACTGGAGGCTGGCCTCCCTGGGAAAGGAGATCTGTCCAGGGGGAGGAACATGAAGGAGAGGGGTTCTGCCGGATTTTAATTTTTGAAATTCAGCTTTTCTCTCCCCTCTTATGACATTACTGGAAGAACATAAGTGGAAGCTGACTGAGGAGCGAGGGGGAAATGATTTTTATTTAGAATTTCTGAATAAATCTTGGGTGCCATTTGAGCTAGCTGGTGTTAACTCAAATTCCTGACTAACAACTGGAAGAAAAGGTGTTTTGTTAATGGTTCAAAATCCCCCTCCTTCAGTTAAGGGCTGAGAAAGCTCCTGATCCACCTCTCTGAGCCGTACAAGGAGATGTCCAGTAAGAGCAGACAGTCTTAATAAAAGGGGGAAAAGAGGGGAGAGCGAGTGAGCAGAAAACCAACTTTTTATTAAATAACACTTTCAGATCTGTGTCTGCCATAAGGAAGAAAAAGGAACAAGCCCATTTTTTTTATTTTGTTGTTCCCTGTACAATTCCCTCAGCTGAAGGGACTTGACCACTTCCTTCAACTCCTTGTTTTTAAAGTACTCCCATTAGAGAAATCTGTGCTCTATGGCTGGGGAGAGCTGCTCTAGGAAGCTGGGTTGAAGCTCTCCAGCAGCCAGTGCTGGGCCTTACTCATCTCACCTACATCAGTTTTACTTCAGTGCAGTCCCAGTGGAGTTACTCCTGATTGACAGAGGCATAATTGAGAGCAGAATCAGGCCTATAGTAGCTACCCCTTGAAACCTCCCTTGGAAAGGGATTTTCCCCAGGACTCAGCAAAGGAGAGCAAACAACTCTGCATGATGGTATTCAGGCACTGAGAGCAAAACTCATTCTGGCTGTGCCAGCGGGTACAATATGCAAGTACCCAGTTGCTCTTGGGCCAAACAGGCCCACATATACAGTCAAGATGCTATTTTTTTTACTGAAAAAACAGGGTTTTCCAATACTACACGTTTCATGGGCTTGGCTCACACTCCTAATATAAATGAATGGTGTGTACAAGTAACATTTTACGAACCATTAGGAAAGGGATAGATAATACAACCCATATATAGATAATACTGCTATATAAATCCATGGTATGTCCATACCTTAAATTCTACCTGCAGTTCTGGTCACCCCATCTCCAAAAAGACACATTAGAATGGGAAAAAGTGCAGAGAAGGGCAACAAACATGACAAGGGTCGGGAACAGCTTCCGCGTGGGAAGAGATTAAAAAGACTGGGACGGTTCAGCTTAGAAAAGAGACGACTCGGGGGCGACGTAATAGATATCCATAAAACCATAACGGCACAGGGAACGTGAATAAGGTAGGGTTATTTACCCTTCACATAATACACAAACCAGGCTTCACCCAATGAAATTAATAGTCAGCCAGTTTAAAATAAACAAAGGAAGTACGACTTCATAAAGTGCACAGTCACCCCGTGGAAATTGTTGCCAGGTAATGTTGTGAACACTAAAACCATAATAAGGTTAAAAAAGGAATTAGATAAGTTCAGGGAGGATAGGTCCATCTATGGCTATTAGCCAAGAGGGTCAGGGATGCAAGCTCATGCTCTGGGGGTCCCTCAACCTCTGACAGCCAGAAGGTGGGACTAGATGACAGAAGATGAAACAAATCGATAATTGCCCTGTTCTGTTCATTCCCTCTGATGCATCTAGAATGGGTCACTGTCAGAAGATAGGACCATTGATCTGATCCAGTATGACCATTCTTATGTTCTTGATGCTCATCAGTCTGTTGTGAGATACAGCTTTGCACACACCATACAATGTAGAGGTTTCACTGACAGCTTTTCAATCTTGCTCTCGCCCCTGTATTTTCACTGATGCTGAATACACACACCTGTGAACTACTGACTGGACAACATGCTGATTTTGAATGTTATACAATGCCCTGATATGTCTTCCTCCTTCCAGTGATTCCAGTTCCTAAGCCCCTTCCCCTTTACAGTCTAGCACAAATATAAACACAGTATCAGCAAAAGTGAGAAGTTGCCCTATTACTAGACACCCAAGTTCTGATTTTTAATTATAGCAGCAAAGCCAGGCAGGAAAGAAATGCCTTGCCTTTGGACCCTGAGCCTCATACACAGAAGACATAAAGTATAATATGAGAGGAGTCCATGACTAGCTAAATCAAACCAAAGGAGGTCTGGTTTCTGGAAGAAATTGACTCCCTCAGCTGGTCTTTGCAATAGGCCCAAATCACCATAGCATCTGTGACAATTCTGCCTTTACGCCTGTGGAGCTGTTGGGTATTGCCCTGAGACACCCTAGAGGCTAGATCTGAAACTACCCCAAGAATAGGGTCTAAGCTAGAGGCTCACTTCAGCTATTAAAGGCCCCCAAGGAGAGAGACATTCTATAGTGTGTTATTAAAATAATGGATTTCCGAAAACTTGTTTACTGAATATAAACAGCTTAGAACACAATCCAGCTAACTGTAGGCCACATGGGTATGGGTGTGTGTAAGGCAAGCTCTCTGTCAAGAAATCCTAATAGTGTTAGGATCCTATATTAATCCTTATATTAAAATATTGTTCCATACATTAAAAACAATCAAAGTTATGTAAATTATAAAAGGATTTCCAGAATTCTATTGGCTTTCACAACTTTGCAGTCAAAGTGATACCGGCAGACAGGAACGGTAACCCTCAAGAAATACTGACTCCCTAGACAAATGAGACCAAATTCTGCTCTCAGTCACACTTGTGCAAACCCTCTGAACTGCAGTGGCCTAACAGAGCAGAGTTAGGCATTTGGTATTTATCACACACACTATTTTATTAAACCCTTTGGGGAGCCTTTCCTTAAGGTGCTTCCAAACAGCACAAACAACGAGGAGTCCTTGTGGCACCTTAGAGACTAACAAATTTATTTGGGCATAAGCTTTCATGGGCTAGAACCCACTTCATCGGATGCATGGAGTGAAAATACAGGAGCAGATATAAATACATGAAAAGAGGGGGTTGCTTTACCAAGTGTGAGGTCAGTCTAACAAGATAAATCAATTAACAGCAGGATACCAAGGGAAGAAAAATAACTTTTGAGGTGGTAAGAGAGTGGCCCATTACAGACAGTTGACAAGAAGGTGTGAGTAACAGCAGGGGAAAATTAATATGGGGGAAATTAGGTTTAGGTTTTGTAATGACCCAACCACTCCCAGTCTTTATTCAGGCCTAATGTGATGGTGTCCAGTTCGCAAATTAATTCAAGTTCTGCAGTTTCATGTTGGAGTCTGTTTTTGAAGTTTTTTTGTTGAAGATTTTCCACTTTCAGGTCTGTTATTGAGTGACCAGAGAGAATGAAGTGTTCTTCTACTGGTTTTTGAATGTTATAATTCCTGATGTCAGATTTGTGTCCATTTATTCTTTTGCGCAGAGACTTCTAGTCAACTGTTTGAAATGGGCCTCTCACTTGGTAAGGCAACTCCCATCTTTTCATGTATTTATACCTGCTTCTGTATTTTCCGCTCCAAGCACCTGATGAAGTGGGTTCTAGCCCATGAAAGCTTATGCCCAAATAAATTTGTTAGTCTCTAAGGTGCCACAAGGACTCCTCGTTGGTTTTGCTGATACAGACTAACACAGCTACCACTCTGAAACCTGTCACCAAACAGCACAGTGTCCCACTAATGCTCTTTCAAGCCAGTGAGAATTTTTTTGGCACTGGCCACCAGGTGGCACTAACTGATTAGAAAATGAATTCCTCCTTGCTTTCATGGGAAATGAAAGCCTTTGTTGATTTTGCTTCATGATATTCTATAATCATCAAGATTACAGTCCAAGAACAAAAATCCCAACCCCCCAATAGTGGATGTTTTTGTCTTTGACCTGAATAATTAAGAGAAAACAAGACTTCCCGACACAGTAATTGTTCATTAGTCACGGGATATGTAAGTGTCCAGTAAGTACCAGGCACATGGGAAGTAATGTGAGCTAATTGTCAAATGAGGTATTGTACCTAGGTAATATCTGGACTGAATGAAGAATGTCAGAGATTGTTTTAGTCGATTTTCTTTTGACAATAACTTTTTTGTAACATTTTCAGTGGCCAATGCTTTTTAATAACATACTGACAGAAGACAGGTTTGTTAAAATATTATTAATAAAGAGTGTGTTTCATTGAAAACATCAGGCCTTCTTGTTCAGCTGTGGAGGACAAACAAGAAGAGTGAAAGAATTACAACACCAATACATCTCACCCCCTCTGCCCACTCCTCCACCACCAACATCCACACATTGAACATATTCCACCAGCTCTTTCAAAGGTCCCATCTGTGTTTTAGTGAGTGAAGCCATCATGAACTCAGGACATAATCCAAACCAACAGCTAATTTATAAGCATCTGTAAGTAGGATTATTTAGGAAACCACCTGGGGGACACTCTGCATTCAATAGCAGTCCACAATCCAGAATGCAAGGCTAACAAGAAACAGAAATAATTTAAAGTCTTGCCAAATATAGTCAGTATTCAAAATAAAGAAATAATACTGGCACCCATGTCCAAAAGATTTTACAATAACTGATACTGGGCTAATATTTGTCTGTTTTGGGGACTGTTTGGTCTAGTGTTCTCGGTGGTATTGCTTCATTATTATTAACACCCACTTTTATACACTAGGTTTATTACATTGTAATAGAGCTAACTGGTATCTAAAAGATTGCCTAAAGCTCTGGGATGAAGTCTGTGGTCACCAGTTTTGCTCCTCTGGGACAATGGAACTTTCTACAATACGGGTAAAACTTGTCTGTGCACGAGACAGATCTTCCTTGGGGACTGATCCCAGATTGTGGAATGAACTTCCTCAGGAATGCACAGCCCTCATCTTCTGCTCCAAGTAAAAGGTACATTTCTTTGGCCTTGCCTTCTCTAACATATACAGACAGCTTCATGTGTATATATGTATTAGATTAAAAACATTCCAAAATAAAACACTCCACTGCACACATCTCCTCCCCCTGGGGAGAGAATAAAAGAACAAGCATGTGACAGATATTAGTCACACTATTAGAAGGAGCTCAGATTCTACAGTAATGAGGATGGCATAAGAACCTATATGGAATAGAACAGCAAGTATTGTAATTAAATTTGTATTGTTTTTTCATAAAAATAACAAACAGGTAAGACTTAGGCCAACCAAAAATATCAGTTCTGTGATACTGATAAAAACTGAGATTATTAAAACTGGAACTATTTTACATATTTAATTTACTTTTCACATTTAGGTCAGATGTGACTACATTGTTAAGCTCTACTTTCTGTTTATGGTCACTTTCTGATACTCCAGAAATAGTCCTTTGTAGCTACATTTCAGATTTCTAGAACAGCAGCTGTGGAAGTTTCAAATTCCTCCATACTCTATTTTAATAGATTTGGGGGGTTTTAAGCATGAAAACATTTCTATTTGTATAGAGCTTTGTAAAACCGCAAGACCACCCCCTTGATCAACTGAAGAAAGTCTACATTTGGGGCCTGAATACTTGACAGTGGCTCTTTAAATCTGGTATCCTCATAAAATGTAGGTTTCAGAGTAACAGCCGTGTTAGTCTGTATTCGCAAAAAAGAAAAGGAGGACTTGTGGCACCTTAGAGACTAACCAACATCGGATGCATGTGAGCTGTAGCTCACGAAAGCTCATGCTCAAATAAATTGGTTAGTCTCTAAGGTGCCACAAGTCCTCCTTTTCTTTTTTCATAAAATGTAATGACCAAGAGGAAATGGGAGTACCCTAGCAGGCTTTTGTATGGATGTCCACAGAAAATAGATTCTCGTTGGCTATCAGAATTATCAAGTTTTGAAACTGAATTTAACTTAAGCTTTTTATTTAATCTTCAACCTTGACACCAGTAGTCCCACTATCTATCCCACTCCCTCAGCGTGTAAGCCCCGCCACAGATGTGATAGCACAGACAGTGCAGTCTGTGGTGGGTCCCAGGTCACTACCAAAAGCACTGGGGTGTTTCATTTACAGAGCCAGAATTGAGCATGTCCAGAGAGAATCGGTGGACGCGGGGATGAGCACGATATTTGTGTGTTTGATTGTATAACATGGTATCTTTTTATGCTCAAAGAAATAAAGTTTCAAAAGTTCCATGTGCAGCCTGCAGTTTCTCCAGCTGTGACTGTGTGAAGGCAGTATTATTAATTATCACCACAATAGTCAGCTAAGGGATAGAAACATCTGATTTTAGAGACCACATTTTAGTTCTTAGTTATAGTGGACATGAAACAAGGATCAGAACTCAGAACCAGCTGCAAGCCTGATGAAGTCATGATTTGCTGGCTGAGACAGAGAGGAAGCCAAAAGGGAGGAGAATTTGGAGAGACCCCCCCACTGCCAAGCTGGCCCATGATTTGCTGATCATATGGTGTGTTTATATACACAGAGTTCTGCTGTGTTGAATTCTGCCCCAGTATTTTGTCTGTACCACCAGATGCCTCTAAGGACATCTGCTGATCTGTTCAGAGAATCCTCAAATCAAGGATAATAGGGCATAAGAGGAAAACAATTAAGGGCAATGCCAAGCTGAGGGCCAGGCTTCATCACAGACATATAGAAATGACTTACAGGTGTCTCAGAAACAAAACTCCCAGAGAAATCTCCTGACACATTATCAGTTCTCATTTTGTATAAATGTCTTACAGAGGTCCCATTCCAACAGGTCTCTTCAGAAGAAAAACATTCCATATGACACTTTCAGTTCAGGAGACCAACTTGTACTCTGCCATCTCTAAGATACAACATCACCAACAAAATGACTTTAGTAGATAGTTTTGAATATGTCCTTGTATTTTCTATGACAACATTTCATTGCAGTTTTAATACCTGGATTTTTAAATGATATGAACAGCACCTGTATTTCTGATCTCCTAACTCTAGATGGATTCATCCATCTAAAGATTTTGAATAGCGGATCCACCCCCACCAAACTTGCCTGCATCCATCTTAATGAGATTTTGCAAAGTGATGTAATCTAGAGGGAAATACTGAGATAGTCATTGGGTTGAGACCTAACACATCACTAGGGATAATCCAGTTTGACTGAACAACCATGAACTAACATAAATGCCCGGCTGCAAATGCAGATGACTCAACTATCAGAACTGGGCCCGGGATCCCAAATAATAAAAACTGAAGTCAGCTTGATTATTTCAGTGTGTACAGTCTCATCTCAGTAATTTTAGTAAGGGAAATCAGTTGGAGATTTAAACGGAAATAAAATCCTCAGAGCATTTCCAAGCGACTATTTACCCTTCATGGATGTTCAGATGGGTTAATTTCAATCTCTTGATTAGTTCGCAGACCAACTAGATTAAAACAAGTTAACGATGTTTCCACAAAGCTCTTGGAGCTGCCGGGTGGTACTGAAAGGGCCATTTTTCATCCGTAACCTAAGATTCAAGCCCAGATACAGAACAAGGAGAGGAGCATTTCTGCAGTTTTGTATGGAGTACATTGTTGAGAGAGAGCTTGTTAAGGGGCCAGCAAGAAGGACCTTTTCATAATGGCCAAGGTCACAGCATGTCCCTGGAATTATACAGCTGATGTGAAGTCCAGGGCTTGGAGTCTGTGTGTACTGAAGCAACACCTCTAGTACTTGTCCTTGCTGATGCCCTGACTGAATGTAGGAAAGTCACCACAGGGAAGAGAGAGGAACCAAGTCAATTAATAAAAGACTAAACCTGAGTGAACCCTCTCCTACCAAAATCCTCATCCCAAAGAGACTCACGTGGCACTTCAGGGAAAATGGTTCATTGTTCTGGCTGATGTTCTCTAACCCTCTCCTTCCCGCCCCAGCAGCCATCTGCCACTTTATTTTCAGCTCCCCTGGCACATATCCCTCAAGAGGACAGGTTTCCGGCCTCTAGCTGAAGTGGTGTTGACTCTGCTTTAGTTTGCATTAGTGCACTCTGATTTCCCCAGCACCTTCTTTACCCACAGGGGTAGGGGCTGAACAGGATCAGCTATGTGGAGCTCAGTATTAAAGGGCCCACAAGTAACCATCTAATATTCATTACAGAATCATCAAGCATAATTGTAATGTTCCTTTTCCACTTGTCTATGATCTGGAATGGCCCTCTCTCTTAGGAAGGAGAGTTCTCCCCAGTGTGATTTCCCTTCATAGCTCTGAAGTAAAATCATAGTTACAGGAACTATAAAATCCTACCCAAAACATCCCTGTGGAGATGGTACATAGTCTCAGTAATTAAACTTCAGACTTCCGAGTGCAGCCAAGCTCTGTCATAACAGAGCTGTTTTAAATGTGGGATTTAATAAAATCAAAGCTCATCATAGAAGCTTGAGTTTCAAAGGAATAAAACAATAAGATCTGCATTATGCAACAGGTAAAAAGGTGACTGCTTGCAAATTAGACTCTCACTTCACCACCGATACTCTCCACAACATTTTGATTAAATCACTGACAAATCTGCTTTAGGGCAGAGAAATTTGGAAACATCAGGAAATCAAACTGTGAAGTCTTTGAGAGAATATGATTTATGTGAAAATGTGATGAAGTTAATGGGTTTGGCATCAAAATTTCATGGCATGCTCAATTTTGGAGCCAAATCGGATGACTTCTTGGCAACAAGTACCCCCTACATTCCCTGAACATAGTTAGCTGTGCCCTCTATGTTTGCCAAGTCTGATCGAAATCAAAAGCTTTTATTTTAGCTACATTTCCAAGGATGCGTTTCCCAGGATGTGCATCCATAAACAGAGACGTGTATATGCATACACACTGAATAATCATGCAGAACTTCACTCTTCCCTCCTGAGACATAAAAGAGCCAAGTATTATTAGATTTATGGCTAGTTTGTTGTAGTTTTCACATAATTTTCTTGATGCACTGCAGATTTTTGAACAGGCTGTCACATTCCCTGCTTGTTAGGTATTAAGATTTTAGTCTGATCTCAGCCACACCTTGAATTTCAGTGCAATTTAATCAGTTCCTGGAGTCTTCTGGTTAGCATATCTAGTCTCTCCATCCTGTAATTTGTGGCCTTTCCAGCTAGCTTTGTGAGACAAAGGAAAAGAAAGCAAGGAAAGGGAAGGAACTGGGTCAAATGAGCAACTTATCACATTCTTGTTTCTTTGGTGTATGAAAGGAAGCAGCAGCTATAAGATGGGCTGACTGGCACTCACACTAGGTTCAGTGATTGTACTGACATATAGAGGAATTTATTAAGGGCATCGTGGGCCTTTTTCTTTCCATGACCCCTGTAACAGGGTAGCTGGCCCATTAAATGAAACTGGACTCAACTCTCCTGTTCCAGTCCAGGTGCTCCTAGCTGAACCAATTAAGACAGTGGGGCAGCACCCAGGGGCTGTAAGAGTCCTGGTGTGAAAGCGATCAGGAAAGTCAGAGCAGACTGATTCAGTCAGGAAGATGAGAGCTGCCAAAGTGAGAAGGTGGCTCCTGGGAAAGAGCTGAAGGCAGAACAGCAGCAAGAGGGGTTTGCTGGCTGACATCCCCAAGCCAGAGAACCAGGACTGGAAAGGGCTGAAGGCCAGAGAGAAGCAGAGGGAGATGCCTGCTGGCTCTAAGCTAGAGAGCAGCCGTGGAGCTGACTGATGTCTTCTTGCCAGAGAGCTGGGCCCCAAAGGAACCATAAGAGGGCCAGAGGGAGTGATGGATTCTCCCCTGGCAAGGATGGTCCTAGCAGAGAGGCTGTAGGAGTTCTGCTGGATAGAGTGGAACTGCATCCCAGAAGAATGGGCCAGGGTGTCTGTCTGGCAGAGGGACAGAGGAGGACTGAGAAAGAGTCCAGATATGGTGAGAACAAAGCTGGGTTTTAAAGATTACATGCACTGGGGTGGGGGTGTGTGATATGGACTATGTTTTGTGATTTTTGAGTTATAGACTTTTTCACTGTGTTTTGACAAACTATGGATTATGCACTGGGCTATAAGCTCATATGGAGTTACTGGGGACTCAGAAGGGAAACTGTGGTGAGTGGCCACTTGCAGGGCTGCCATGAAGGGGCACCTGGGACAAGACCACTCATTTACAACCCCCAAATATTCCTTTTTGGCCTCTATTCTCATAGGTATAGTGCTGAAGCACTGCAGAGATCTGTGTCCCACCTGATATGGATTCCTGAGAACCCAAGTGCCTATCTTCCCCACAGTAACAAAATAGTCTCAGAGAGTTGGAAAGTAATGAAGAAATTGCACAATCCGAGAGTCAATAATGATGCAGACCAGATAAGATCACTGTGTGGCCACTTACGCTAGGAAGGAATATCCCTGAGGGCTAAGCCATAAATCGGCATCTTTTGTTTCATGTTTAGCATACATTTTCCCTCTGATTGTTTTGGGTCTGTCAGGACACCAGCACCCTGTTGGAGGAATCAAAAATAGTGGAATGGATTCCTGCAGAGTCAGCCATTAGTGCTTAGTTTCAGTATTATGGTTGTTGAATTCATTTTCTCCTCTATGGTTCTACTTTATACCCAATTTCTCTTTCTGATTGCAAACAAGTTATTTATATGTGTATTGGGACATATACTCCTGGGAATGGACACAATGTAATCTTCTCAAGTGACATCTGCTTCAGCACTCTGTGGAATATGCTTCTATTGTGGGTGGCACAGAGCATACAATTTATCACTGTAAATATCTGACGATAAGAACGTTGTGCCAGGGTAGCTGGGATTCCCGCTGACCTGATCTCTCTACATTTAGGAGTTTGCAGAACACACAAAACACCACTCTACATTAAACATCATAACCTATGCTAGCAGGAGAAGTTTAAATTGTATATCACAGATATAGTGCAGTGCTAATTGTATTCACTATCATACACTTATCTGTAGACCCCTGCAATACCCTGCTAAAGGGGTGAATCAGGGCTGAAAAGACACAAACCGGAAAAAAGTAAAAAACAGAACTGATCTCTCTCACGCAAGTTCCCTTGCCCATAGATTTCTGTATTTAATTTGCTTAATTAAAGAAAAAGAAGAGTCCTCAGTGATGCTGAGTTAGTCCCTAGGCTGTCTAGTCCTGATACAATCTAAACAGAACCTCTGCTGTTCTATTATTGAGAAAGGAGAAATTTATGATCTCAATGGGAACAAGAGAAACATTTCCAGCTGAATCGGAATGACTCAGACATTTGTCTGTGTGAGGTACTGTTTGATAGACAGATTATCTGCATGAAGTGACAGAGCTTGCTCTGTAACACCAAGGAGAATCAAGAGTCTACCTGATGCCAATGGAGTTACTCCTGATTCACACCAGAGCAGGGGTCGGCAACCTGCAGCACGCGAGCTGATTTTTACTGGCACGCTGCTGCCAGCTGGGGTCCCGGCCCCTGGCCCCACTCAGCCCGCTGCCTGCCTTGGTGAACGGAACCCCAGGCCAGCAGCGGGCTGAGCTGGGCCGGTGGTTGGGACCCCGGCTGGCAGGAGCCAGCGGAACCCCAGACCGGCAGGGGGTGAGCCACTGCCAGTCTGGGGTTCTATCCGCCACCCTGCTCAGCCCACTGACAGTCTGGCGTTCCAGCCGCTGGCCCCTTGCCAGCCGGGGTCCTGGCCATCAGCCCCGCTCAGCCTGCTGCTGGCCCGGGATACCAGCCGCTGGCCCTGCTCACCTCGCTGCTGCTCTGGGGTTCCAGCCGCCCGGCCCCCTGCCAGCCGGGGTCCTGGCTGCCGGCCCCGCTCTGCCCGCTGCCAGTCTGGGGTTCCATCGGGGGCCCCTGTAAATGTAAAATTTATTACTGGCACGCGAAACCTTAAATTAATGAAGACTTGGCACGCCATTTCTCAAAGTTTGCCGACCCCTGCACCAGAGTAATGGAGAGCAGAATTTGTCCCTCTATGCCTATTCTGTACTGCACTGTCTTTCCAAATTAAGTCTTTCCTGATAATGGTGTTAAAATATTCTGACAGTAAAAAAAGCATCCCTGTTTTTTAGCCTGATTGCTCAAATGGTGCCTTTCCTGACTTTGGACAGCAGCCTGCCAGAGCAGAGCAGTTTGCCCAGCGAGGTAGTTATGGCCTAGTCAAACTGGGCTCTTCAGTCAAGCTTGGCTATATCTATGCAAAGTGTATTACAAATTACCTCCTTCAGGGCACTAAGGATTAGACTAGTGGACCCATCTGATCTGACCTGGCCAGTTAGGTGGGAGTCACACTGCTGCAAATATATAGATCACTCTGCTCACTCAATAATTCACTGGTGTGGCACTTAATTCCTACAGAGCTTTACACGCATGACATCACTAATTATCATTATCCCCACTGGTAAAGTAACTCTGTGAAGCCACACAGATCGTCTGCCGCAGAGCCAGGATCCAAACCCAAGTCCTCCTGACTGCACTTCCTTGCTCTTCCCTCCAGAGCACACTGCCTCCCAAGACAATCCCCACACTTTATCGACCCGCTCCGGACTCTCTTATTCAATAACAGGGCAAATTTATGGATGGACATGAAGGCTCAGTCAGGAAAGTATTTACTAATTTATCATTTTAACTTTGTACTTGGGCTAAGAACTTTTGCCAGGTTTTATTTCAGAGAAAATTAAAAGTCTCATCACAAACTCCTGAAAATGAACTTCCTAGCACTAGCTCCAAATCGACCTCCATCCCGGCTTTGCTGAGTACCCTCTAACTCCTATCACCCCACATGAAGCTGTCAGAGTATTAGTATCCCTTCACTAGACTCCTATCCATTGCAGTCATTAGTAACTGTGTAGGACAGGAAATTGGCTTGCAACCTTGCAAGTGAGGTCTGTACACAGACTGTGACTCAATCTCCACTTGTTAGAGTGACAGGTTAGAAAACATCCCTCTCAGCCCATTTTTACAGGACAGAATCTCTCAATTCCAGTGAACATTCGTTACCAGCAAACTGCACGAACACTTGTTAAAAACACGCCAGGTTCTACTTGATGGCACCTTCCTTTCATTTGTAGCCATTGAAGAAGATATTGTACTTCAGGGCAATTCCAGTGCTGCAGAGGGTTCCATGGAGCTGCCTGTGTGCAGGGCACACTTCTCTGTACCACTGCAAGCCTCCTAAGCAGCTCTTTCCTTAGCTTGCAGAAGTCTGAAAAACAGTTACTGACACTCGTCCCAAAACGATCTAGTTTCTCGTTATTGTTCTTGTTCAGCTGGTATGAGGGAGAGATGTCAGAACCCTACAATGGAGCTTGCAAGGTCAAAACTAGTTTCAAACCAAAGTCTCCAATGGAGATGAGCAATAGATTATAGGACAAGATTATCCTTAGTGTCATAGGGCTGAAATCAATAGAGTTTGATCACTAAGGGGGATAGCTCTTCTTTTAATAGCTGTTTACATCAGAAAATTTGCACCTGAAAGATGCTCCTGCATGGGGCTCCTTGCTGATAAAATTAAAGTCAGTTCAATAAAAGCTATCTGTAGGCAACAGCAATCCATGTGAATCTTATATAGAAAATGCTTGAAATGCTGAGTAGCTCTTGGGGAAAGACACCTGTAAACTAGGGGAACTGTAAGGGTTCAGAGGTAGCAACGAGGTCCCTGTTGGTAGGGGCAGGGAGGCAAGGTAACAGGTGAATTTTGCATCTAGGAGAAACTAGAGGGGGGAGAGGGGGACAGGACCAGATACTTTTGGGAAGGTCTGGAATGCCTTTCTGAAGGGTTCATCACGTGGGGAAGACTGAGATCGCACCAGGTACAAGTGGGGATAGATGGTAAGAGGGGTTGGAACTGGATGCTTTGGACAGAGGATTTGTCACAGAAAGGTTACAAGACGGTAAGTTAATATCTACGACGTACATAGACCCCACCCTGAAAAGCCTGAACACCAAAGGTCTGCACAGACACTGCACTTTTAAACATTCTGATCCTGTTCCCCAAAATACCTCATGCAAGCATCCCAAAATACCCCAGCCCAGGGAGCAGGCTTTCAAAAGTGCAGTTCCTTAGGGGATCACAAAATGGGAAAGACTCTGAAGTTTCCAAGGACCCCTGGGACTTGCTTTTTCTCAATTTTTTTTAAAATTTGTATCCAAGTTTATTTTGTGAATTATCAGAATCCCAGGCCAGGCAGTTTGGACCAATCTGTGTTACTACGAAGGAGAACTCAGGGGAAGTTATCAAAAGGGTGCCGTTCCCTTAGGTGGGCACTAATTGTATAATTGAACTGCAGGCCCAAATCTCATGTAGTTCAAGGAGTGAGTGCAGATCATGTAGTCCAAGGAGTGAGTGCTCAGATTAGTGCCTGCAATTCATTTTATGGGTACAAAATGTGTGGATGTATGCTGCACCTGCAGAAAGGGAAGCCCAGCCAGGCCTCAGACTAGCTGGACATAAAACATCTAAAAGTGGGGAAATAGTCTCCAGATTGTCCTTCATCCTGTAATGTGTATAGTACATTCAATGTTTAAATAGGCCAAGCCAGATCACTGTCTGCAACGGCTTCCATACTTGGTGTGTCTGCAGGAACATACAGAAAACAAGCCCCCTACTGCCCAGTGCAGCTGGAAATCCTCAAGTACTCACACATCGGTTTGAGCTGTCCAATGAGTTCCTCTTTCGTCCATTTTGCCCATTCCTTCTTGTCTGTGTTTATTGAGCATAGGATGGGACCACATGGTTTTCCACAGTCCTCTATGGCAGGTACATTCAGGTAGTGCACCAATACGATGTCAGGGTTCTATAGGGAGAACAGGAGAACAATTATAAATACCTGGGGCCACTTCTGTCTTCTTTCCCTCTTTGCGAGTAGGTAGCTTTATCTTCACTCTATTATTTATTCAAAATTCAATCTCAGAAAAAAGCCAGAATTCATTCCCATTTTGTACATTAATTCCCTGAGACCACAGCCATTCTATAAGAGGTTGCAATGACAACACATGAGACAGAGTTCTTTGCACACAGCAGCCTCCCTCCTGAGTCCCTTTGCTTGCAGTCTCACTGTTATCTTTGTTTGCTTAGTACAAATCCTTTTCAACCCACTCCAGTATCAACAACTGCAGCCTCCTCCAAACACCAGTCACAGCTGCCACAGAACTTGCTTTGGTTTAAGAGGCACATGAATCATTTGCTCGATCAAATGCTTTGATCAGTTTTGGTTCACATTAGAGTATTTGAAATATACATGAGAACATCAATAAGAGCCACACTTTCAGTAAATTTGCAGGAAAATGGAGGGAGAAAGTCAAGGAAACTGACAATATTACACAGTGCCCCTGAGCATAGCTTCCTTTCAGTCAGGCCTGTAATTTCTTGCCTTTTGAAGAATCTTGCATGCTTGTGATGAAAAGATCAAGCCGAAGAAATTTGGAATCGGAATAGAGAACAACTCTGCAGAGCTTCTGTTTAAGGAGTTTTTTGAACAACTACAGGGTACCCACTCCTGCAGGTTTGTTTAATGCCCCATTCATTTTCTCAACTCATATTCTTCCCATAGGAATTGAGGGAAAGAAAGAAAATGCAACCCTTCTTTGATGCACTGCAGGTCTGCCGCAGTGACACACACTTTCCAACTAGGAAACCTAACAGAATGTTTATTACAATGTTGGTAAATGAATCATCTTAACAACAACACAAACAACCACTGTAGTTTCCCCACAATGTCCCAAGGAGATTGTACAATAGATAATAACAAGACTGAAAACTTGATTTCTTTCCCTAAAGTCATTTACTCCTAAGTTCACAAACTTTAATGACTACTTCGGAATTATTTATAAAAATAAATAGGATAATGGTCTAATTAAAACTCTAATGTTTCATTAATGCTGTTAGAGACCAAATTGGAGAATGAACACAAACTGCCACATGTCTGCAAAGGCTGTACTAATGGGAGTCAATTTCCTACTGAACAGAGAAGAAAGAATGAGAGCAACAAATAGACTCCAGTACCAAAATGACAATTTACTAATGAACTTGCCTTGAAAATGGATCATGAAGTAAATAAACTCTCATCCCTCTGATGGGCAAGAATCCTGCAGGCTTGTGATATCTTGCAGATGCTCAAGATATCGCACTATTCATTTCCTGCCATTTTGCTGAGACAGCAAACAAGGATGCTACCTGTCCAGTAGAGTTGGGACTAAGGTCACCACTGCAATTCATGCAGCCATTGAGAACAGCCTGGTTAAAAGATGACATTCAGTCACCAATCATCTGTGCCAGATATGAGCCAGTGACATAGCAGTGAAAGTCTCTGTAGCTTACTATCTCTTGTGCTACCTAGGCTTAGAGCTGATTGGAGAAATTTTGACTGAACCATATTCCATTGTAATATATGGTTTCATTAAAATGGAAGCACTTTGTGAAATTAAGCTAATTCTGGCAAAATTTCATTTGGGAAGAAAAACAGGAAAAATGGGACATTTCAACATTTTTGGAATGAAATGTTTCAATTTTTTGTTTTGGAATGACGAATTTTTAAATGCTTTAAAATTTGTGTTATATAGTCAAACTTCCATTGACTTAAATAGGACCAGACTTAGGTCAATGCTGAGCATTTCTAAAAAATCTCACCCTCAGGCACTAGCTGTGTGCTGACAGGCTGTTTCTCTATCCAGTTATTGGCTGGTGTATGACAAGCCATATCCATGATTATGGTATATGTTTCTGTGTGTGTAACTTTGTTAGGTGGCATAGATATATTGGCACAGCTGTTAGACTTGAGATTCACATACATCAAGCCATACTGTCAGGAAAGGGTCATGTATGATCTGTATTTGCACAGCACGCAGAGGTTGTTTCTCTATGATATTCACCCCATGTGGCATCACCACTAAAGCATCAAGTACCAGTGAAATCAGACACATCACAGATGAGAGGGACCCAGCAGGATGCAATGACACTATGGTGAAGACAGACACATGAGCTACCACTGCAATTCACAAAATTCCAGCTTCGGAGATTATAGGAACCATGCTGAAGTTGAGCACTCTGGGAAGTTGGAATGTGGGCCAACTAAGCTTGTTTTTAGAATAATGACATGTCACCTCAAGACTGGAGGACCTTCAGGTAAGCACTGGGACAGCTGATGAAATGTAGATAAGATACAAATGCACACCAGTGTTTTGGGATCCAAGCTACATACCAATAATTCAGTGAAGGTTCTATCACCAAAGCTCTGCGCTGCAGAACAAGAGCAGAAAGGTCTCTTTTGATAGGAAAATAGTGACCGATTCCAATACCTGCGGAATTCCAGCACCTCAGCCTACAAACCTGGGTAGTACTTTAATGACCTGCTGCCCAACCAGCTGCTGCTTTCAGGGTTTACAGCTCTTTTGAACATTTGAGGTGATTTTTATCATAAATCACTTGAAGGCAATTTTATGCAGTTAGTTATCAGTGGGAAGTTTTACTGGTTTTTCCCTAGGCATTTAGTAGCTATTGAGATCTGCTCTATCAGCTGTATGCGATAGTTATAACAGTGTCAGTGATCCTCAGATATACTGTTGTGATGGTCATACAACTAACTAGACTAACCTGTCATTCCGAAACAGTGACAAATGGGCTGGGAGGTGCCACTGAAAGGAATGCAAATAAAATGGACCGCGTATCCTGTTGTGGGATCTTCTTTCTACTGAACAGAGGAATCTCAATCTGCACTGCCAGCTCTTGATGGAGATTAACCTGCCATGAAAGATTAATCACCATCACGCACCTATGGACCTGGTTCTCTCTTTCCCTGGTTTTACACCATTGAAACTGTACTGTCTTCCCTACAGACAGCGAGATCAGAATCAGGACATAGGGCATGGGGTTTCCTGAATGAGTGTCTCAGTCTGTTGTCAGCCATCTATCAAAAATCAAACTACAAACAAGGAGTTCACAGGACACTACAGATGTCAGGAAAGATACAGGGATGGGATGTTTACCTAGGCAGCTCTCTCTGTGACTTTCAGCCTTGAAGAGATGGAGAATCACTCTGTCACCATATGGAAACTGCTGGGATCCACAAAGTCATAGTGGAGTGGCATCCTCACGCAGCCTCACTGTGCGCTGATACTGCCCCCCCCATACCTTGGCTGATACTGTCCCCCCACACCTTGACCCATTTGTTAAGTGTGGTCAACGGGTGCCAGGCATTGTAAGATGCGGTCCTGTGATCACTGCTCTACTACAGTGACACCAGCAGAGAGAGAGGAGTTTCCAGCAAACCAAAGGACTCCATGGGAGTTGTACGTGGGAGCCTCGGTGAGCCACACATACCTCTAAAGCCACAAGCTAGGTAGCACTGATTTATACAGCTTAAGGAAAGCTAAGCACTAAAGAAAGTGCCAAAGACATGCAATTAAAATTAGAGTTATTATTTATTGTTTTAAATGCCCCGACTCAGAGATCAAGGCACACGTACAATACGAAACCTTACAAAATAAATTAATAATAAATGATAAACTCTTCTCTATTTAACCCATCTGGGCTTTCCATAAACAGTAATCAATAACTACCTCAATAACCACACTGCCCTCCTAAACCAAATTCCCTCAGAAAACAGATGGGCTTTGCAGCATGCCTGGAAGGTCAGCAGGCTTGGGGGTCTGACAGACCAAACAGTAGGGAGAGCGAGCCATGCTCCCTTCAGGGAGAACATGCTCCCTCCTGCTCCTTTCATGGCTAAACCAAGGAAGTGTCAGCTCAAGCGGTCTCAGCTAATCTCAATTGCTGCAGCACCCCACAAGCAGGGGGCATCTCTCAGACAGCTGGGGCCCAAAACATTTGGGATTTTAGAGACAAACACATACCTGCAAATGAACTGGCAGCCAGAGTAGACTTCAGAGTTTAGGTGTAATGTACTTCCTAAATTAAGAATCCACCCTTCCTGCCAAGCACAGAGGGAGGAACACAGCTTTTAGCCACGGGTGCTACTAGGATATCCAGAAACACCAGGAGAGCCAATGAACACTTGCCATGGAATACTTCCCCAATGAAGTCTAGGCTATTCCCTCCAGTTGCTTCCTCAACCTGTAAGATTTATCAGACTTGTCTGGGTTGAGTCTTGATCAGATAATCCTCCTCCAAGCCCCAACCAATGGATGAGATGGTGATACGAAACTGGGCATCAACACTATACTGAGGACACCACAGCCCATGTTCCATCATTAATCCTCTTAGTCATGAATTAACATATTGGTATATCAATTACACCTAGCTAAAGGAATTGATAGGAACAACCACATTTTTCCCTTCTTTAAGTTTATATTCACATTTCTTTTGAAAATTTGGATTCCATCTACTAGGAAGGGATAAGACAGTGCCATCTACCAGCCAAACTAAGCTTCCTGCATTCCTTCTCAATGGGCCATGGCATTTTTTTGTCTGCAGCAATATCGAAAATAATTTGCTTTAATTCCTCAGCTCACTACTAGCTGCAGCATCCTTACCAAAGGCACAGGAGAGCCATGTGTCAGTACCTCTGGGATGCTTGAACCTGTTCCACTTTGGATCCTGATTATGTGTGTGGTTAGCTGACTTGCCAGGGAAACAGAACATCTGAGGCTGCGTAATGAGGGATGTTAGCAGAAAATGCTGGAGAATGTATTGGTTTAGCATGATTTAGTTTTCATAATTACAAGAGACTTGGGATTTGAGAAAATAAAATCCCTTTCAACAATAAAGCATAGCAACCTCAGTGAGTGTTTTATGTGTTCAGATCTTAGACAACTGGAGGTGGAGAGTGTGTCATGGGCCAATGGCAGCTAACACGAGCCACCTACAATCTGCTCAAAGTACCAGGTTTATTTCATGCCTGTGGCTAATTTACCCCTCTTCTGAAATGAATGCCACAGTGGTGCTAGAGAGGTCTCCTCTGACAAGCTTGCATCCAAGTGCAGAGAATTCTACTGGCCTAAAATCCAGCTACATTAGAAGTAACCCTTTAAGACACTCATGTTTGAGGGGGAAAACAACAATAATAAAAGGGAATTACAAAAATTAAACCCCAGCAGCTAATCAAATCCTCACCCAAAGCTCCTGAAACAGCAAGGAATAAACCCACCCAAAAGCCAAGTGGCAGAAGACTGTTAAGCCACAAGCATCTATTGGCAATGGCTCATATCTCACAGATAATAGATAACTTCAGGGAAATCGGAAGTGTGCTGAAGAAGAATAATGTCCAAGCGATCTAGGAGATCCTTCCTGTTCCCTGAGTGAAGAAGGACAGAAGATCTGGAAATGAATTGCTGGCTAGGTAAGTGGTGTGTTGTGGAGGGTTTTTGTTTTGTTGGTCATTGGTCCACTTTCTTTCAGGAAATGGGGCTGTATAGTTTGGATGGCCTCCACCTCAGTAGAAGGGGAACCAATCTCCTTGGGGAGAGGTTGGCTAAAGAAGTTAGGAGGGCATTAAAGTAATAACAAAAGGGGAGGATAAAAAGCAGGGAAGATAGGAGCACTCATTTAGTGCAGGATCAAGGTACTGAGGATAAAAATCAATCAAGGAATCAAAGGTCACGGAGAGAAGAAATTATTGAATTGCATATACAACAATGCTAGGAGCCTGGGTAGTAAACAAGAGGAATTTGAATTGCTCATCTATGAGCATAAATTCAATCTAGTTGCTATTACTGAAAACTGGTGGGATGATGCACACTATTTGAATGTTAACAGCAATGGTTATAACCTATTTACGAAGGATCAAGAGGGCAAAATGGGAAGGGAAGTGGTACTCTATGTCAAAAGTGGCATTATCTGTGTCTGAGTCACTGGTAACTCAGAAGAAAATGAACTTGAATGCTTATGGATCAATGTCCTAACAGATAAAGCACAAGATGGAGCATTAGCTGGTGTCTGCTACACACCATCAAATCACACTTGGAAACAGGTTGACCGACTCTTTATGCACCTATCTATAATGTGTAGGTAAAAAGCTGTGTGAATATTGGGGACTTCAGTTTGAGGGACATGTGCTGGAGGTTTCATATATCTTCCTAAAGATTATAAATGTCAATTTCCTAACTGAAAAAATGTTGCAACCAACAAGGGGGGATTCTATATTCACAGAAAAAGAGGAACTGACCACAGAATGAAAAGTTAGTGGTAGCTTAGGTACAAGTGATCATTTATAATGTGCAAACAGAATAAAGTCCAAACCAATATATATATATCTGGTGCTTTAAAAGGGCCAGTTTCACAAAGCTGAAAACAATTATGAGCCAAATCAGCTAGAAGAAACATGTGAATGATAACTGGGGACTGTTTAAGAACACTTTACTAGAAGCCCAAAAAGCCATAATCAAAGAAGATCATATTGGTTAAAAACCTGACCTGGTTCACAGAGGAAGTGAAGGCAGCTATACAAAAATAAAATATAACAAATGGAAAAAAAAGGAAGTTTATAGTAATGAATATAAGTCAGAAGTTCAGAATTGTAGAAAATTGATAAGGGAAGCCGAGAGACACAAGAAGAAATCTATGGCCAGCAGAGTTGAGAACAATAAGGAGTTTTTAAAGTATGCTAATAACAAAATGAATCCTGACAATGGTATTGGTCCATTACTTAGATGGAAATGGTAGAATTATCAATAATAATGCAGAAAAGGCAGAAGTGTTCAATACATATTTCTGTCCTGTATTTGGGAAAAACACATGATGTAATCATATCATCTGAAAACTCTCCCCCCTTGCAGGTTCCCAGAGCCCAGGCTCAACCTGAGCCCAAACATCTACACTGTAATTAAACAGCCCCTTAGCCCAAGCCCCGCAAGCCTGAGTTAGCTGACACAGGCCTGCTGTGGGTATTTAATTGCTGTGTAGAGATACCCTATAAGAACCTACTTAGGGAAAAATATTTGGTTATGAGCTCTTCAATCTAGCAGAGAATGATGTAACACGATCCAATGGCTTGAAGTTGAAGCTAGACAAATTCAGGCTGGAAATAAGGCATCAATATTTAACAGTGAGCATAATTAACCATTTATAAAATTTATGAAGGGTTGTGGTGGATTCTCCATCATAGACAATTTTTAAATCAGGGTTGGATGTTTTTCTTAAAGATATACTCTGGAAATTGTTTTGGGGAAAGTTCTATGGCCTATGTTATACAGGAGGTCAGACTAGATGATCACAACGGTCCCTTCTGGCTTAGGAATCTATGAACCTAGGAGTCTATGAAGGTAAGGGAGAAGAGTTTGTAATGTTGAATGCTGCATGGTAATTTTCCATTAACCGCAATGGGAATGGAGGAGAGACTCTGGTGAAGTGAATGCAACTTGATTTAGAAATAACTTTTGACAACAAGTCAAAAACAAGAAGCCATTAGTCTGAGGATGAAAAGGCAACTGAACCAATAGGGGAATCAGAAGGTGCACTAGCGGCTAGGAGTGATTGATGTACAGTACAATACTGCATTTATCCCTAATAATTTAATCTGTATTATGCCCGGGAGCTGGAACTACTTTATTGCTACCATCAGAAACTAAATGTCAAGTTTCAGTCATTAGTGAAGTTTAGCTTCCAAGATGTGGCAGGTTTCCTTTTCCCAGAGAAGCTCTTCAGAACCCTGCGTTGAGTAATAAGAAGCTTTGAAAACTGAGTCACCCTCTGTGCACTCACGACTTCCTTGTCCTTTCTGAAACAACCCCCTCCCTTCTTATGGCTCCCCCACATATACTCCAAATTAAAGCCGATCAGTTCTCAAGTTGGTAATATCAAGCCAAGGAGGTATATTCACCTCTTCTATTTTTCTGTGGTTTACATTGTAAAGTGCTAAATATCAACCCTGCTTTCTTCAATGGCAAGAAGGAATGTGACAAAGACAAAATCACGACTAGCACGAATGAGACAATGGCTGTGGATGGGCACAGGGTGGTTTGGCTCTCTCTGAGCCCGATGAACCATGGATTGTTTATGAGGATGAAAAAATCCCAGGGTCCTCTTCCTTCCAGGACCAAGGAGTTGATTTCTGACCATTTCACTACTTACAAAACTTCAGGAAAACTGTTTTCCACCTGCAGTCACAATTCACCTGCAGGAAACACACCAGGGTTCAGCCAGAAAAGAGACCTGCCATGTACATCTCAGAAGTCTTACATCTAGTCTACAGGGAAATCCTACATAAAACTGTGGCCAGCCATCAATATGGAATTTAGAAAGCTCTAGAAATAGATACATAGCACAGCGTATTCATTGATCTTAATGCTCTGTATGTCAGCAACTCCACACAGCTTTCTGCTCCCTGGAGTCACAAAGCCCCTGCCACCTGCCATGTCAGAGCAGTAAGTCTGCCTGGCAAGTGGGAGCCTTGCACACACACTGCCACCATCTCTGCAGATTCAGATGGGGGCCCTCTCGGGAAGGGGAGGGTAATTTGTTGCAATATCCCTGGTTTTGTGGCATAAGCAGGAGCACATTACAAGAAATGGTTAAAAATGCAAAAGGCTGTTAGTTTCGATAAAGAAAAATGCAGCTGCAACATCTGTTTGACTCTTGTTTGCAGCTTCATCAACGCTAAGTGGTCAATAAATCAGATTGGCATGGCGTTACGTTTCTTCTGTGGCTGAGTCATTAATCTAATGCCAGTTCTCATGAAAAATGAAGGAGAAAGGCTTGTGTTATAGTGAAAATGTATACACTATCCAGAAACGAATAATAGCATGTAATGGTGCTGCAGACCTCCCAGCATGGTTGCTGGAGGAGAGGCATAGCCTCCCAATGCTAACCGTTACATACAATTTAAATTAGCCAAGTAAATCAGCGATTGTTTGTTCCACCAGCCCATTTTATGACTATATTTTTCATATTAGCACTATTTATGCACAATTGCAAAGCTTTTCCTGCACCCAGATTTTAATAAACAGTGAGGGGGCAAAGGCACATAAAATAGAGCCACAAAGCCTCAAAAGGGGATGATATATTATGGAATGAAGAAATGATGGGTATAACAGCACTTCATAGCTTTTGTATCAGAATCCTGGCAGAGAGGGGAGGGAAATTTTTTTTCACCTGCAACAATAGCCCTATGTTTGCTTCCCACCAGACAGACTTACAGTTTGGAAGATCCATGTGAGGGGAGGTCTCCAGTAGTCAGACAGAAAAGGCAATAACAACAACAAAGGCAATTAAAAAAAAAAGAGAAAGGGAAAATCAAAGCTCATCTCTGGGCAGCCCCAGTATGCAACATTTGCAGCTAGTGAGAATGTCATATACTGAGAGACTGTGCTTCACTCCCCAGCAATGACAATCAGGTCAAGGCTTGGAGCCACACCAGCAGCTGGCTTCTGCATTGCAAATGATCAGGGTTGGAGATAGTTTCTGGGGAAATAACCTCTGAGTGAGAGAAAGGTCTGGCATTTAAACCCACCACTAGAATTAGGAAGGGAAATAAATGCTACCTTCTAAGAGGATGAACACCAGCAGATTTCACCCCAGCCACCTGCGGGAAAAAACCCCTAATCAAAGATAGCATCAGTCTACAGGAACACCAGCCATTTACCTTCTTCCCCTCAATACAAGAGCATGGCACTCCTGTAATTTTAGTCTCTACCAGAAATAATTATTTGTTCCCCGTAGTGCCCATAATCTATGAAGCACTGTAAAAACACAGGAAGTGGTACAGAATAGTCCCTGCTCTGAAGGCAGGGGCGGCTCTACCAATTTTGCCTCCCCAAGCAGTTGCTGCCGAATTGCTGCCACCGCAACAGCAGCGGAGCTGCCGCCCAAAAGCTGCCGCGGCGGGAAGAGCAGCGGAGCTGCCGCCCAAAAGCTGCCGCGGCGGGAAGAGCAGCGGAGCTGCCGCCGAATTGCTGCTGCAGGACACGGACTGCCGCCCCATTCTGGAAAGCTGGTGCCTAGAGCTGGCCCTGTCTGAAGGACTTACAATGTAAACCAGAGACAGACAGACGAAGGCAGGTGGAAGGAGCAGTCAGATAGTGAGGGCTACACCCTGATACAGAACTTTCCTATGCTACGGTTATTCTATAATATCATCACTCCTTTACCTGGCCATTTTTAGTCAGTGCATTCCCTAGAGGCACTATACAAGAAGCGTTCCCCAGGAGGCACTTTAATCCTAGGAGGTTACTGAGCTTTGTGGACTAGCTCTGGAAGGGTGTTTGTAAAGAGCAATGTGGGAGAAAGCACAGAGACAGGCCTGGAAGGAATGGATACACGGTGTGCCAAGACTAGCATTGCTGGCAGTGAAGACAATGGGGGACAATGCGAAAAAGACAAAAATGGCTAAGCCAGGATGGACAGAGCTATGCTGGGCCATCAAGGCACTGTTTATACAGATTTAATTCATGCAATTGTTCTCTAGTTGATTTCACTCCAACCTGTTTCTGGGTGCAATCTTGCTCCCACTGACGTACAAGGGAGCATTCCTAGGCTCAGTCGATAATATAGGAAGTGCCATGGCAGACAGAGCAATGGTCTTTCTACAGCAGTACGGTAACATAACTCTACCCAAGTGCCATACTAGGTGATGCAGATCATGGCAATGACCCAACATAGTGCATCTCAGTACTACAGGTAGGGAGTATTTCTTCTAGACCTGAGCTGTGATCAGCTTGGATCAGTTATACCATGATAAGTGACGATTACAGCCCTTGCCGTTTGATCTTCACCAGCACCACTGTAGATTCTAGTCTTGTTTTTCTGAACATCTGAATCTTGTTTCTATTGAGACAAATAATGACTATTGCAGCAGTAAATTCCACAAATTAATAATTCATTGCATAAAAAGTTCTGGTGCTTTTTAATTATATTCATTGCCCTATTGGACCTGCAATACTGTGTTATGGGAAAGGGTAGTTAGCAATCCAGACGGGCTTCTCTATTCCCTTCATTGTTATGGCTCTATCCTATCTCCTATTACTTTCCAAACTAAATAGTCCAGAGCCTTTTAAAGCTCTCCTCATAAAAACATAGCCCCTCCCCTCAGGTGCCTCTAATCATTTTCATTGCCCTTTTCTGGACCTTTACTATTTTTAAATCATAAATTTTACTTAATGATCTTCTTCAGCCCAGCAAGATCTTCCTCGAGCTTTTACAGCCTGATTCTCTCTTAAAATTCTCTGTTATTAGTGTTTAGTTATATTTTGTAAAGCCACTTAGCTTCAACCTGCAGCTTTAATTACGTGGTTGTGTTTGGGGTTTACTCCCTACCGATGTATGGGGTAGAGGAGTGTGGAGGATTGCAAATGTAATTTTGGTAACCTGCTAAACCCACCCCTCACCACCCCTGCAGCATCAGCCCCAGACTCTAGCCCCAGGAAAATCCTGTGGCAATACTGGGATTGTTAGTTCAGTACTGGAGAGCAGAAAGAATTAATCTTGGAAAACCATCAAGCATTAAGTGCCCAGTTCTGTGAATCAGCCCACAGGTTGGCCACGGGCGTCCTTCCTCCCATAGCCCACAGAACAGTGGTGCATCTTCTCTGTGCTCATGGCTGTGACACTGAGGCTAAAATAGCCTCTGCACTTTCTGCAGAGCCTCTTCCATTGTGCTACAATGTAGATAGTGCATCCTCTTTACCCTGCCTCCCCCATCCCTCCTGTGCAAGTGTATGCCAGGATCCTAAGGAGCTTAGCTCTGTGCCATGCAGACAGTAAGCACACTCTGTGCAGCCTCCCTAAAACTTATCTTACACACAGTTAAGTACTGCATTGACTCTGCTGTAAGGAGTTCTCCATACCCATGGAGGATAGGGCAGGATTTGCTCCAACATGAACAACGAAACTGTGCGTGTTATTAGATTTCTAGATAGTGCCCGTGCTTACAGGGAAGTGCCCAAGTCTGTGGGGCCCTCTGCTCTGCTGCTTAGCAAAGTTCAGACCCATTTTTACCTATCAGTGGGAATAAGTTTATTGATCTCCTAAATATAGACACAAGTCTTTAGCTGCCCCATGTGGAATAACACGAACAGGTTTTTTGAGGGGCACTCATGCCTCAGAGCCCCTGTGTGTGGTAACAAATATAAACTAAAAACATCATTTGCAAAGCAGGCAACAGGTCCTACTAAATTCCAGAGCGTGGACACATCAAAGAAACAAACTACCACTTCCCATCATCCCGAAATGGCCAGGCTGTCCGGCTAGGGGAAGCTAGTAATAAAGGACATTCAGCTGACCTGTTCTCTCACTAAAAGTCTGGTGCTAATGAGCTGTTAGAGTTTCCCTTTGTGCGCAGTAGGTTATTAGGAAATAGTCACTGCTACTTTCAATACAGCCTATAAATCCAATGATTAGAAACTACTCAGAGGTGGAAATTGTTCTATAATTTCTGCCACTCGCTATGAATAAGTGAATTCATTTGTTCAAGAAGTACAACTTTCTATTCTTTTCACTATCTGTCCGAGTTACTAAGGGGTTTTTTTTGGCGACAATTCATTCATGAGGTTTGCTTTATATTCCTCAAATCATTCAAAAGGGTGAAAGGTGCAATCAGGTTTCTGCGAAGATTGAAAATATTTCACATACACCACTGTGGTGGAAGGATTAATACCTCACAGAATGTCACCTGGGAAACACAGCATAAAAAAGTAAAGTTTCTACAGTTTTCATAGATGGTTATTCTAAAAGGCCTCCTGTAGTTTGGGTGATACAAACACTAAATTGATGATAGGATACTGTACACAGACATCCTGGCAAAAAATTCCATTATCTTTCAATACATGAGACAGACACACAGAGTCACATTCTGCCATAATTTCTGGTGGTGTAAATCTGGAGTAAGTCCATTGAAGTCACAACAGTTACTCTGGATTTATACTTGTCTAATCAAGAGTAGAATCTGGGCCACATCATAGACAGTGCACAAATACACACATACACTGAAGTAATGGGATTTCTCCTTTCAACTAGCAGAGCCCTGGCTTTGGACAAGATTATTGGTTTGAATCCCAGTATCATCTTTATCCTTGAACTAATTTCTAATTGCGGTCATGCTACTGCTAGCCAACCTGGCAGCTGTAGTATTGGAATATATTAGTCTCTCATAACAACAATCAAAGCCAAAACATCTCAGGTTTACCTTATAGGCACATACTGGTGCCTGAAATTATTTTAGGCTGAGCACATTTGATGAGAGTGGCTGCAACAATAAAAAGAAAGATAGCCATAACTCAGAATAGCCACATCCCAGTCATCCATAGCAGAAAGAGGTCAGCTGAGCATCTAGAAAAGTGGGAGGGTTCAGAGGCCTGGGAGGAAAGGCAGACAGGGAGGCTCTGACATGGTGAAACATGGAGAAGGGGACTCTGAAGCTAGGCGGGAGATTGGGAACTGAGTGCTTGGAGGGCGTTGCAATGGCTGGGTGGAGTTGGAGGTGTTTGGGAAGTAGACTCAGGGTTTACTGTTTGGGTGGAGGGCTGGATCCTGTTTGTGTTATGGGCAGCATTTTAACTAGAAACGAGAGATCAAGACAGGTGCTTGTCAAACTGGGGTAGCAGGAGGGTTCCATAGCTGACAACAGGAAGGATCATTCCTGCTGGCAAAGAAGATCTGGGAGTGGGTGGGCTGCAGAGCGTGGGGTGTTATGGGAATGTTGAGCTGCTGGGAAAGGAGTCAGATTAGGTGTTTGTAAATTGGATTTGGGAGGAGAATATATAACTGTGCATCCATTCTTGGCTTCTCAGGGGTGAAATTCACCCCAGAAGCTCTCAATAGCTTCTATGGCATTAAATTCTAGCCAGCATCACTATGAGATTTCTTAATAAAAATCAGACTAAGGATTTAACTTCAGGTTGTAAAGATCTCTGAATTAAAATTCCATCTTGTGTCTCAAATTGCATTAACAGAGAAGGTGGAATCTTATTTTCTTTCAAAAAATTTCTCAGGAACAAAGGACAACTGGGGTCATCAGAACAGAAAGAGATTTGTTAAACATGTAGCTTTAATGTATTAATACATCTCTAAATATTCACCTATGTTGGCTTTTTGCAATAATTCTGAGACCCATGAAACAATCTTCCTAGAGACCCGTATTAAGGATACCTATCTGTGTCTCTGAGGAACCAAGGAATCCTGATAAGAGACCTTCTCTTCCTTCCCCAAGTTCGGCAGATAGACTTAGCAGAAAGGAAGCTATGTGGGTTCTCTTCCGTAGGTGGTACTAACCCTAACTGCCTCATTCCTTCTGGCTTTAACACCATCATTGCCTCGACTGTATCTGTAGCTGCTAAAGCTACATTGTGAAAAGCCACAAAACACCTACAGGTTTTTATAGATTATTAAACCAGTAATTCCAGAATCTGATTTTTGCTATTTCTACCCAGAACCCTTGAGTGTGGCTTTCATGAGCTTATTCTTTGTGTTCTTCAGAAGCCGTAAGCCCAGCTGCTTCATTTCCTGACCTGACAGGGGCCCTGCGGGTGTGAGATGGCTGAGCCCACTCTGCTGGTGCATGTGTGAAATCCCTAGGTTTCTGTGAGATGCTTTTATTGGGCTCAGAAAAGCAAAAGTCATGATTATTTATTGAGGCACCATGGGGCACCCATGAATGTGACATCTGTGTTAAGTGAGTATCAGTCTGAACAGAAGCCCCCCATTTAGCCCAGAAAAGGAACAGGACACCCACAATGCAAGTTTTGGATTGTGGCTCTCATGACATAGAGAGGCTACCTTTAGGAGTAAGAGGGAAGTTCATGGTCTACAGCCCATTCAATGCTTGGCCCCTCTGATGAGAGTGCAATATGGGGGCCAATTACAGCTAGTTGTCCTGAAGATTTTTTCTACTGGGAACTAGACTGAGATTTCCAGGTCATTTAATAAAGGCCACTGAACTTTCACTCACTATCACCAGGGGTAGGTCACCAGGTTATGTAGAGACAAAAGGGCATTGCCATGCCTGAGCTATGCAGCCACTGGGCATTTAATGAAGTCTAATATCTCTTTTGCTGTCATTGAGACTCATTTCATTGTCTGTTCATTCCCTCTGAAGCCCCTGGCAGAGGCCACTGTCAGAAGTCAGGGTACTGGGCTAGATGGATCTTTGGTCTGACCCCCTATGGCTGTTCTTATGTTCTTATAAAAATGTTCAAATTAAACATTTAGGAAATCAAATCTATGTGTATCTCACCAGCTTTACGAAGCTCCTGAGATTAGTGTCCACTAAATTATGACCGTCCATACAACAGAGAAGAAAAAGCTGGTGGGATGAGAGAGGAGTACTAATAGTTTCCACAGCCATTTGCCTCTGGTTTTTCTTCCTAAGGATTAAATGCATGAGAAACTACAGCTGCCTCCCTTTATAACTTTATCTTCTGCTCAGCTAATTATTGATCTCTAACCCAGCTCTTGCTTCTTTACTGTGTGGAGTAACATTTATAGAATATCTGATGTACATTTACTCTGTGTTCTCCTTTCATGTATTGTTTGTGTTTTCCCAGTCTTGGCTGTTAATGAAAGGTAAGAGAATCCCTTCTCTCACTGAGGCAGTGACAGCTCAGTCTGTTGCCATGGAAGTGATTTTGATACACAAATAGAGTTCTAAAAGTTCCTTTCATGATCAAACTACTAGAGGCTCCAAGCTCAGACCAAGGACGAAGAATCCTGCATTGCCATCAAACACAGTGAGTTCAGTACAAACAGATATTAAATATGAATTAGAATTAAGGAAATATAACTGCGGGTGGTGGGAGAGAGTGACTTCTCTAAACACTGGGAATTACCCCTGCACTACACAATCAAGGGAAAATGCAAAGCAACCGAACCTTTGTTTCAGGGGTACGTGTTCTACTGAGGAATATGATGATGTGATCAGCAAACAAAGTGGGTGGAGTCAGCTTCTAACTACATATTGCTTAAGTACTACACATGGCTAAGAGGACTAGCAAGGCAATGCGTCAGGTGTAGGGCCAACCCGGACAAATTCAGGACCTTGAATCTCAGGATTAGAGGAGATGGCAGGCTCCATATTCAGGAAAGAAGATGCCTGGGTATCAGATACTACCAGTGACAAGAGCCATATGGGATCCTAGACAGAGGTGCTGGAACAATTTTTTATAGTAGGGGTGCTGAAAGTGGAAACCATGTATTTGGTTGTTGTTACTACTTCAAGACAGTATCTTCTTGCCATTTACTTCAAAAAGTGTGTATCTCAGCTCCACGAGAGCAACACCAGGCAGAAGTTGTGAGGGGTCGGCTCTACTTGGGAAGGAGAACTGCAACACCTGGAATAAAACTACTGAGGGAAGATTGTGGACAAATCAGTGGTCACCAAAACAGGAAAGGGGGGAATGTGCAGAAGTGTGACATGCCCTGAGCAGGGGTGACATTTCATGATGCAACTGCCTTCTGCTGTGACACATTCATTCCTTATGACTCTGCCCTCTTGTGGAGACTCTGGAGACTGCCCTATCACTCCTACAAAAACCCTGGGTCTCTCTGTGCTGCGGGACAAGGCGTGTGGTCTCCTGATGAACGTGTCCCTCTGGGTCGGGGAAGCAAGTAGCAGAGGTCAGCATGTTTCAGCTCTGCAGTGCAGGAATTACCTAGAAAGCAGCAAGAAGAACAGGTGACTCCACCATGTCTATGTCTTTGTCCATAAGCCCAGCAGACCCAGCAATCTGTGGGCTTGTTTGTGGACTATCTGGCCCAGAAGTTGGGATTTTGAGATTGTCAGAGCCCAAGTAGAAGAAGGTGCTGAAAGGCATTTGGGTGTGGTTTGGTTTGTAATATCAAAGGCTCATTTAAATCAGGGAGGAGCATCAAAGTTTGGACCACTGTTGCTCTCCCGATAGCATTACTGCAGCCAGGGGGTGCTGTTCTATTAAGTACAGTTAAAGACACAAACAATCCAAGGCTCACTAAACTGACATAGCTCCAGACTGCAAACCAGGCAAATGATGAATTGTGGAAAGCTTGAAAAGCTTAAAACTGATTTTTATGATCATGCAATTACAATAGTGAGATTTCCTGCAATTGTTTTAGAGGGAATCATGATTAAATAGGGCTGTATGTTTTTTTAATGTGCTCCCCAGTTCCTCTTTAATACCTTGGTAGGAAAAGATAAAGTGTAATCACTAACGTAATTGTAGTGCTCTACATTTTATGTCTCAAAAGAATGACTAGGGGTTACAGAGACACTGCAGGGCAAGGTTTGGATTAGAAAATACAGTTTTTTCCCTTTGTTGTTTTCTTTCTTAATTCCTCTTTATCTTTTTTCATCCTCCCATAGCTTCTGGGGTTGACTGATAGTACGGGGAAGAAGCTTGCAGGTTAACTCTGCCTATACTGTACCTGTTACACTAATGACACAGGCAAATTCCAGATGCTTTTTGTGCTTTTCTTTCTCACCTCCCTAAAAAAGAGGGCTGCAAAGCAATGTCCTTGCCTGAAATACCAAGTTATCCCTGCAACCTGCCTGGAAAGACATTCTGAATACTAACATGAATCAAATCCCAATCTCTAATACCTTGTCATTTATGACTATAAAGGCACCTCCTGTAGGTAAGATCCCAAACAGTACCTAATGGCAGAGCCTCAAACATGACAAGCTTAGGAGAGTGCAATAAGGAAACGGTCTTTAAATCTTTCTCTGCCCCTCGAACTTCTCTGTTTCTGTTGAGATACTGGAAACAGATCTAGACAGGAACAGTTCATTCAGCTCTACTGCAGAACAAGCAGGTGATCCTAAGGGCATCCACATCACGAAGGAGACACTGCTGTCAGTCCCAGATTGTGGGGGGTTTAACATCTACAGTGTCTGATTAAAAGCTGCTTTTGTCTTTACCTCAAAAATCACCTTCACCTTATTAAGTACAAATACACCAGGAGGAAACATAAATAAGATCTGAAACCCTGACAAATGAT
The DNA here is from genome assembly GCF_965152275.1 of Natator depressus. Lineage (NCBI taxonomy): Eukaryota > Metazoa > Chordata > Testudines > Cheloniidae > Natator > Natator depressus. The sequence goes on along the minus strand of NC_134251.1, from coordinate 23,142,562 downwards.
TTAAAACTACCCATGAGAAGAGAGAAGTGGTGAAAATGAGAATGGCTGGCATTTAACTCACATTGGGAAATGCCAGGGGACTCTCCTAAACAACTTGGAGAAGGCCCAAGGTGGCCTCAGGGATGTAGCAATAATGTTGAGCTGCCATGACCAAAGACAACCCCACCATTTCAAATTAATGAGCAGTACCAGCCTAGAGAAAAGTGAGGGGATCACTGAGGGAGTCTTTCTTTGTACACAAGCCTGACATCCATCCACCCAACAGAGGGTAATGGTAGCACACACATCAGCTGGACTGCTGGTACACTGAGACCACTACCTATTACACTGCCCAATATTGTCTCAGTGTTTCCTTGTACTTCCCCATCGGCCTATCTGTACCCATCTGTTGTCTCTGGTCTTATCCTTAGATTGTAAACTCTTTGGGGCACAGACTTGTTTGTTTTGTTCTTTGTTTGTACAATGCTCAGCATAACAGGGTCCTGGTTCTTGATTAGGCTCTATGGTAATACAAATAAAATAATAAATAATAAAAATTAAAATAATAATAGCCGTCTCCCTGAAAAGTTATTGAGTGGGATGTATGGACTATTTTACATAGAAAACCCTTCTGGCTTTATGATCTATGAATTGATGTGACTGTTAGCCGGTCAGATACTCAGATACTACACTGCTGGGGGCCATATGAGTACTGATAGACAGACAGACACTCTGTCACTGGCCTCGCAGCAAGGGTATTCTTCTTGAGTAAAAATGATAGGTTAGCAGCACAGATGTGGTATATTTACTGCCTTTCATCAATATACATGACACAGGCATGCTAAGAATAATTCTCCCAAGGATTCTGTCTTGCTGAAAGACTTGAAAAGAGCCATTTGTCCTAACTGGCTGAAACTATCATGTATACTGATATCCTTTGCTTTCTGCTTGGTCTCTGAATCAGAAAGCAACATATTGTCATGCAAACTGTACCTAGGAAATGGTTCTGGTCACAGTAGTAACATTACTAACAACAATCTTCTTTAGCAGCCTTTAAGTACCCCTTCTCTCCACTTTTTGAACGAGGGGACGGGCTGCTTACACTGCACACTCCTCTCAATACATATGGATATACAGTCAGATTCCACTCAGTGTGCGTGTGACTTACACATACATTTTCAGACACTTGAAGAATATGCGTCCGTAGTTAACTTCGAACTAGAGTTTGCAACATCCTTAAACGAAGAAGGACCAAACTTTGACACTGCAAGGTGTGAATAATAGGGATCTACTTTCCTACTTACTTTCCTTCATCTGTTTTAGTTGTAGCAGAGGTAAACCATAGGCTCCAGAATGTAAAGGTGACAAGCAGGTTCTGTTGTGCATTTCTCTGTGAGACAGTGACATACCTCCAGCTCAGAGACCTGCACAGCAGTGGGTCATGAGGTCACACAGACACATGCAAACATAACTTTCAACCTTAATTGCATTTCTGTCATGTTTTCTCCACTGCAAGTGAAGGAACCCACAGCTTGGCTCCCACTGTGCAACGCAGCTTTTAGGATTCTGCATTTAAACAGTGTGAGTGGCAGTAAAATAGGCTTTTGGAAAGCAAGGCAGAGTTCCAGTATAAAACAAGTATCAGCTCCTCATGTATCATCAACTCTGCATTCACATTTTTGAAAGCAGTGTCTATTTGCAGCATGTGTACCAAGAATTGCCTCTAGACACTGATGTCTGGTTATTTTTTCCCCTTATTTATTTTAAACATTGAAAGGTACATAAAAATGCAGAGCTCTCACGACTGGGGCAATCTAAGAAGAAATCTAAATCTAAGAATCTAAGAAGAAATCTAATTTTTAGCTGCTTATTAGCTTTAAAGTAACTGTCTCCTGTGCTGTTAACAAATATGACAAATTACTTTGGGTCTGCTTGGTATGTCACTAACAGAAATCCAAGATGGAATAAAAGAAATAGCATCTCTCTGCTACCTTTTCCTCATGCTGGTATTTGCAAAGACTGTAACAATTTCATAAATCTGTGATGATAATGGAAATTTCTGTTAATCTGTGTCACTATCCCCAGTTGGAAACTTTAACTTACACAGGCAACTGACAGTGAGTAGACATTTCTGCCATGATTTGGAACTGTAAAGTCTAAGGGCTTTGTTCATCTAGAATGCCCGGCTCAGCAGGAGCTGCTGACATGGAGGCTCTGTGACTTGATACTCACAGAGACTAACTGTCATTCAGGCTCTCTGAGGCCCATGGCAACAGTAGCAGCAAGCAACTCCCAGTACTGCAGAATGCCCTCATACAATATACAGAATACAGAGAGAGAGAGAGAGAGAGAAGAGAAAATCTCTTTTCAGGCCTCTCTTGATGTGCTTCTGTTTATAAATGTCTCTAGGCTACCAAAGTCATAGGTCCTTTCTAAATCCTTCAGAGAAAATTTTTCATTCCTCCATGACTGAAGGTCTGGAAGGAATGTAGCCAGTTGAGGCAGTGGGACTGGAGCCAATGTAAGGGGTGGGTGTGAAGCAGTTAGCAAGACTTGTTCCCCTGGTGTGGATATCAAAGGACTCAGTCCTCTCATAGATATGGCCATCTCTTATCATGGTCTATATACAACTGAGCACCTTTTTCTGAGGGGTCGGATGAGAGCGGAAGGACTTTTCAGGGTGAATTACATTAATACTCTGCAATTATCTTGCACAAGCTTTGAAAAACATCCATGGAGCTACAGCTGTAACTGGGGCAGTGGGAGGCCTGGACACAGTGCCAGGAATAGAGATAGTTCTGCGCGTTGATGAGCAGTTCTGACACTTGTGAATTACCCAAAGAACTACCTTTGTGCATGTATGTGGGGCGCCACTCCTTATTCTAGCATCTGTGACTCAACCTATGGAAGCAAAGCAATAACAGTTTCTACAGTCCACACATATGCTTACTGAACATTTCAGGAAAGGTCAGCACCAAGATCTCTGGAATGGAAGGCTGAGGATCACTCTGAATCAATAAAGAATATTTCTGCTATACATTACCCAGCTTTGTTCATTCCCCGCTTTATTCTACATCCCACCAGACGTGCAGGAAGCATACCACAGGGAATATGTACTGTACAGAGCAAGCCAGAGTTAAAGAAAAAGGGAGAGGAACAGAGTTAATGGCACTTTGTCTACGGCTTGTAGACAACATTGGCAGCAATCAGGCAGCTACTGGTTTTCATCATATGAAGCTTGGAAGATTGAAGTGGTGAGGGGGGAAAGGCTGATTATTTCCATAAAAAAAAACCACCATGTATGTGGTACTTAAGAAGGAGGACACACATTTCTGTTTTTATATACAAAAAACCTTCTATGATTAATAGAATAAACCTGCATCAGTTTAAACTGCAGATCTCACAACAAAATCTAAACAAAGGAAAAGGCAGAGATAAAATATATACCCTTCAAAGAAAAATGGATGCTCTTAAATTGAAATTCTGATAATGGAGCTAGCTTCACATTGGCATTTGCAATGGGACAGTCTATCCTTATTTAATATCTTAAGAAACTGGGAAGTATTTTAATTATCTCATTCTCATACTGGGAGAAGAAACTTGTTCCATGGGAGGTAAACACCTGAAGCCAAAAAGTTCTCATGTAAATTACAATGCTCAACTTGAGCTGACAAAGAGAGAGGAAGTTTCCTTCAATTTTGATGACATTCCCTGATGTGTGGCCTTTTACTATCATCATAAAAGGGCAGTAAATTAGGAAAGCACTATAAAATACCAAAGGAAACTGCTGGAATCAGTCATAAGAAGTCAAACTTCCAGCAGAAGCATTTAAAGTGAAGGAGATATAAGCATTATGCTGCCAATGCTGTGAGCAGGTGCCAAAAGTAGGAGAAAAGCAAGAAGGCTTTGCTAAGGAGAAGAGCCGAAACCACATTAGTGCCCAGTGCAAATGCCAGAGACATGAGCAGCATGGTATCCAATATGACAGGGGGGAGGGAAAACGATGGGGAAGGCTTCTTGTATTAATAAGACTTTTACTGAATTTATAATATCCAGTATAGTTAAAGCCAAGCAAGACATTTCTCCCCCTGCTGGACTATGTTCTAACTCTCCACTATTCAACTCCTGCATGGGAAAGAGATTTCAGAATTGCTTTTCTAGGAGAAATTGTTTAAATTTCCAAACCTAGAACTAGTCAGAGGAGATAAAGGAATGTGGCAGAAGTTAACGATTTCTCTCACCCTTCAGAGCCCATCTCTGTTATTTTGTCCTCCACTCAGAGCAGGGAGACCTGCCCCCCCTCCAGCCAGGGCTCCTAGGATCCTGGCTATGGGGCAGTCTGCAAAATGGGCAAACTGACAGGAAACCAGAAACCATCAGAACATTCAACAGAATCAACACATTCTTCTGAAACATTTAGATTTTGATTCATCAGCATTTTCCAACAAAAAATATTCTGTCCGAAAATATCCAGCCAGCTCTAGTCTTATTCAGCAATTCCTATGTACCTATCTCACAAAGGGCAGCGCTTTACTGTCAGATCCCAGGCTGAGTTTGTGGGGCTGGCACTTCGCATAACAAATCCTTTTACTTCTAAACTGGGCAAATTTGTTCTGGAAATAATTGAAGTATAAACGTAGGATCCTACAATGTCATTTTTACAGTCATTGTTCATAAAATCTTGGTGTTCCAGTGACCTGCAGATGTCTTTGGTATCTTATTTCAAGACTATGTCGTTCGTAGATGACTCTCTCTAAGAAATTCATAGGCAAAACACTTAAGCACAATATTGCTTTTCATCATTTATTTGGATAAGAACCTCCAAAACAAAAAATTCTGACCTTATTTTCAAGTTTGTCAACCCAATTCAGTATCCCTGATCAGGAAATCAAACTTATTACCATGTACACCTGGAATACTCACCAGGATCTCCACTGCCTATATTTTTCAGCAAACATTCTCTGTCACAAGCCAGTGTCCTACCAGGCACACTCTATTCAGGAATATGTTCCAGGTTATTTGGAATTCCCAAGTCTGTACTCACATCTCTAGAGGCCTCACCACTCATTGGACATACATAAAGAGTGTCCAGAAGTGGACAATTTCACCTTTTAGCACAGCCACTTATGTATTTAGCTGCCAAAACTGATTGGACAAGCAAAGAGAACTTATGAGCTCCTGAGAACACATCTATGCTGTAGCGTGAACATGTGCAATCCCTGTAATTAGCAATCTTAAATATCAAACACTCTCCCCAAAATGTGTGAGAGATTTGGAAAACTGAATAGTAACTGGAGTTACATTTTTGTCATCTTAAGCTAAACGTACTGCATTTTCTAAGGAAGATTTCATTGTAAGTGGTGCCTGTGAGGAACGAACCTTCTGCCAGAGGCAGCTTTATCATAAACAGCCTTATTTTATGGTGCCAAAGAATATTCCCACTCACATAGCACTGAGACACATGAAGTAAATTGTCACCCAATGAATCTCTCTCTTTTATTTTCCTGTCCTTCCAGTTTCAGCATTCACATTCCACCTCCCTCTGCCTTTGCAGTCCCTCTGCCATGCCTTCCCTTCTCTCCTTCTTGTGTCAACGTCTCTCTGAGACCATCCAATGACTGAATCCAATTTTTAAAACTCAGTCTGTAGAGGACTTGAGATTCTTTATATTTATAAGGATTTCTTTAGATTTCTGTGAGAATCACTATTGGGTGCACTGCATGACAAATTAAGTTTAAATGTATGTGTGAACTAGTTGCACTATGATGTAATACTTCAATATGTATGCTGTCCATGAATATGTAAATATGTCATACCCAATCTTTAAAGGTACATCTATCTAAGTTCCTATATCTAGTTCAGCATACTGGTATCATTTAAAGTGGAGTGTCAATTTCTGAATGAATAAAGTGGTGTAAACTACTGCCAATAATCAAATGAACTCCCATGACATTTTAAAAAGTCTTAAGTTTATATAGTGCTTTTCATTTCATAGGATTCCAAAGAATTTACAAAGTGATACAAACTATATTGCACATAGGTATTCATTTACCACTGAAATGCAGCTAATTCTGGGATGAAACACAGCAACTGTTGAACACCACCCAGGGCAAGGAGTGAAGAATCTCTTGTCCACCAAAACTGCAGGGAAATTCTGGGAGGCAGAATGCAATCTCCCAAACTAAAATTTGACCGGGCACTAGGATTAACATCATGACTCTTTTGAAAATTTCTCTGATTTTTTAGGTTTCAGAGTAGCAGCCGTGTTAGTCTGTATTCGCAAAAAGAAAAGGAGTACTTGTGGCACCTTAGAGACTAACAAATTTATTTGAGCATAAGCTTTTGTGAGCTACAGCTCACTTCATCCTTTGAAGCTGTAGCTCATGAAAGCTTACGCTCAAATAAATTTGTTAGTCTCCAAGGTGCCACAAGTACTCCTTTTCTTTTTTCTGATTTTTTAATGACAGCAGTTTGCATTGCCTCCAACAGACAGCATATCCAGCAGCACAATGTCACCAACACTGCAAAGGGGCACTAATTCAGTGCTGACTCAGAAGGAAAAGTGCCACCCAATGAATCCCCAGTATTTCTTCCTTTAGGACTTACTACAGGTGCTCTTTCAAGATTTCCCAACTAAATATTGACTCAACTGGATCCTGCCTAGCTTTTGAGACCTGACAGAAATATAGAACAAATTAGACGGTATAACTTTTACCCGCTTACACTAACATGGACATATTATACTTCCATAGTTGTATAAACAGATTCAAAATGTTGGTTTACGCATACAGCCAGACAGCAATTACAAATATATGTTAATCATTTACAAATTCATGTGTAAGTCAATGTAAATCACTAGGTATTGTACATGATGAAAGTGATATAAACCTCATTTTTCATTGTGTTATTTTGTAAAAGATTTGCTACTGTTTTCAGTCTCATTTTTTCCTGTTACTCAAGGAGCAAGCCTAAACCACAGCCCCCTTGGCCCACATCTACAAGGACTCTGCTTTTGTTTTCATTGCTCACAGATACAGAATCTTCTCTCTTTGTCACTTTATAACAAAATTCTGTCTTTGCATTTCAAACAGGCTCAGAGAGACAGAGCTAAATTCAAAATACTTCTATCCTCATCATCTCTTAGAAATGCCAACATTATAAAGCATGCCCCAAGTGGTTTCTATCTTCCTCAACCAACCCAAGCCATAGATGCAACAATAGATGGTATGAAATGAGAGATATTTTAATTTCAAAGCTCTGCTGACATTCACCAAGTGCTCTCAAGGTTTATATCAACAGAATGCACTGCTTGAAATTCTACTTTGAATTCAGTTTGTGCAATCTGTTCTCTAATATGCTGGTGTTTTAGTTCTTCTCAGGAATGTTGTTAACCTTTATATTTTAATATATTGCTAGACGTTATGAACAATCAAAAATGTAGCTAAAGATGCTTTGCTTCTGTTTTTTTATTGCTGGTGTTATAGTTTGGCCAAGAAATAGGAAGCTGTCATTTCCAAGGGGAGAATGAGAAAAACTCAAAAGAAAGTATCTTGAGCCCAGGATAAGCTCAGAGACCTGCTGTGGCTCAGTCTTGCTCTTTAAGCTCTGTCAGGCTTTAAGCTATTTCTCTGTATATGCAAATACAGTAAAAGTAGTTCCTAGCCTGATGGCATAGCACAAAAGCTCAGTACAGTACGTGTGTGTTAGTGTGTAAGACTGTGTGTGCCTAAGGGTCTAAGTGTGGTAAGTGGGTAAGAGTGTGGGATTGTTTGTGTGTTCTCCTTTCTGAAAATGAACAGCTTTCAGCCATTCAGACGGTACCATGGATTCCCTGCCCACAATTGGACCATATATTAGTGAAATATCTGTGAATTTCTGACACACGGTTACCAATAAAAGGGTTTGTGAAACATCAGTAACAGCAGAAGCCCTCCCTTTCTAAGTCTCTCCTGGACTGCCCATGTGCCATGTCCAGCATTATCACACAATCATAGAAATGTCGAGCTGAAAGGGACCTCAAGAACTCATTAAGTCTTGCCATTGCAATATGTCAGGACCAACTAAACCTAGACCATCCCTGACAGGTGTGTGCCTACCCTGTAGTAAAAACCTCTAATAACAGGGATTCCACAACCTCCCTTGAAAGCCTGTTCCACAGCTTAACTTCCCTAACATCTAACTTAAATCTCTCTTGCTGCAGATTAAGGCCATTGCTTCTTGTCCTACTTTCAGTGGACATGGAGAACGACTGATCACTGTCCTCTTTATAACAGCCCTTTATATATGTGAAGATTATCAGATCATCCCGCAATCTTCTTTTCTCAAGACTAAACATACCCAATTTTTTTAACCAGGTCAGGTTTTCTAAACCTTTTATCATTTTTGTTGCTCTCCTCTGGACTCACTCTAGTTTGTCCACATCTTTCCTAAAGTGTGGTGCTCAGAATTGGCCACAGCACTCCAGCTGATGCCTCATCAGTGCGGAAGAGAGCAGGACAATTGTGCACCCACTCCATCTATGCTCAGCTACAGAAAACCCTTTGGTCACAATTTCTCCATCATTTCTCTACATTTTCCCTGACCCAGTATTTGCTTCCTTCAAGTTACATCTATTTAAACTGAGAGAGCAGGTTAAAGGCCTGCTCTTCTATCAGCCATTGTGGGCTGCTGAGGCAATTGCGCCTGGGGCATGCTTTGCTCCGAGACCGAATACTTGACAGCAGAGAGCACCACATTTGGCAGTGAGAAAAGGTCATTAAGTTCATCAAAGTGCATGTTATTTTTGGCAGGCTAGTCTCTTAGGATGCCATATACAGCAGGTGTTGAAATAAATCCATACTTTAGCCTTAACAACCTTGCCTGGTGGGCTATGATGTTCTATTCTGGTTCTTATACTGACCATGTCACTATGGTATCTGAGCACCCAGGACGACGACAAAGGTGCCACAGAATTTTTTTTTTCTATTACTCCAATGGCTCCTTCCTGTCTTTTGTTATTTTGGATGATGCCTTAGTCAGATTAGTGACCTCTATTAAGTCTCACAAGCACGTTTTTTGTTCTCTGTATTTTTGCTTTGTTACTTATCCCCATACCAGGATGCAATCTATTCCCAACATTCTCATTCATTCTCATATTACTGCTAGCAACACCATACAGTGCGCACAGGACTGTGGGGTTCAAGGTTACTGAAAAGGATGTGAATGTCAGTCTGTTGCCTGCTGGGAAGATGTGCTTGGGGATACATCAGATAAACACTGTTTAATATTTGATGTTCATTGTAAGGTGCATGGTAAAAGAGTCTTTTTATTTTATTTTACTTTATTCTATCTCTGGGGACTCTGTCATTTATAGTTTCTTTAAATTTGTTACTGTTGATATCAGCGACTAACAAAAATCTCAGAGGAAGAACATTCATAATATTTGAAGCAGTTCCAGAATGTTGGCTTTGAGAGTCTTGTGAAACTTTTGATCCAATGGGGTAATCCTCGTATCACTGTTATATAACTTACACATTATCTGAAGATCTTGTAGTGACTCTCTAGTCATTCCAGCAAAGAGTAAAACCCAGTCTCAGTGATTCTGACACTCTCATTCCCTTTCCATGTTACATTTCTTTTTCTTTCTGAAGTCAAGCTTCATTTTTGGCAGAAAAAGGGAGCGTCTATAAACATGTGAGATTCCAAATCAAAGGTGCGTTGAGAAGATACAACATAGCAGCATTTGAAGCAATTTTTCAGAGTGCATTTTGTTTCTGGGTAAGGAGAGCCAGCTAGTTGTTAGATGTGAGATTCCTGTGGGTTATTTCCCTTAGAATTCATTTTACTGATATGAAATCTACAAGAATTTTTAAATTTGTTTCCTCCTATCACTCAATATTAATTTAAAGGGTCCCCCTAATGCCCATGCATTATCAATGTTCATAATGTCTTACCTGATCCTTTTCTTTCTGGTAGTTTTTCTCACCCTGTGCAGACACTTGGGAATAGCTCCTCCCAGCCAGCAGGTGGAGACAATGCAAGTAAGCTTTTGAATGATGTCATGCTTACGTAAGGGGGGCTTGCTGGTACATTGGAACCCTCCACCAGACAGACCGACTTTCACAGCAGGGGGAAAACAGAGGCACCAGCAACTTCAGAACCTTTTCTACTGTAAACTGAGTAACACGATGAGAGCCTGGACCAGCAGGGATGAGTTCCGGGAGAGAAAATGCATCTTGTAACAAGAAATGCTCTTTCTTCTTTTCTACCAGTCCTGAAGCTGTGACATGCCCCAGAGAGTACAGAGTAACGAGACCTTACAGCTCTTGCCATAGCCTGTGTCAGGATATCCTTGGATGTCTAACTTGCAGTGTTTACCACCATAGATCCCCAACTGGTTGTCTTGCAGATTGCTATCAGAGTAGACATGAAGCTACTACCCTACTTATATCAATAACTTTAACACATTCATTTTCTCTGCTGCTCAGAGAGCCTTTTACAATACCCTCCTCTCTGATCCACCTGGTGACAGTAGATTTAACTCCATGTTAGCCCTCCTTGAGGCTTCAGTATAGTACAGGTTGTTTTGTTTGGTTGTTTTCTTAGTGGTGAGGTTTGCTTTAGATTTTCTGAGCTCATCTGACATCCACCCAGGTTATGGAGTTACTCCTCTGCTGTTTCCTGTGAAAGGAAATGTCACCTCTTGGCATATATAGCTGTGGAGGCCTTGTCCAGATGGAGTATGATGAAGAGCTCTTGGCTCAAACTGGCTTTTAATTTCCTAACTCCTCAGGTCAAGCAGAAGTCCACTGAAAATTGAACTTGTAGAAACAGGAAACCTTTCCCATTCTTGCTGGCAAACCAGTGGTTTTCCAACATTCTCATTTTGTTGATCGCTTTCTAAAAGAAATATCCTTTCTTGAACCAAAACCTCCTTCTCTAACTGCTTGGTTCTAAAAGTATTTTATTCTGGAGACTTTAGCAAAGGCTTCTTGGAGGTGAATTAACAAATGTGAAAAATCATTCCCCCATGGTCAGCAGCATGTTAATGACCTTTGCATATACCTACAATGTAGAGTCCAGACTCCGTCTTTATACAGAATATTATTTGGGTGTTCAGGAGTCTGTAAATGGCAGTCACGCTCCTCAAATTACTAATTGACCTTCTGGATGTCAAGTGCCCCCAGGTTTACCTCAGGGAGCTTAACCTTCTAACATGGTCATTTATCCCACAATGATGACTGCTTCATCCAGCTTAGTCAATATTCTATCATCATTATTGATGAAATGTTACATTTGACATACTACTGGTGCAAATAGTTTGAAAATCTTACTTAAGAGAAGTAACTTCAGAGCTCTCAAGCCCTGTCCTGAAGGGTGAAGGATCAGATTACAGTCCCCTGATTGGTATCTATTAATTAGTCTCACAGATGACACAACTGAGGCTGAGGATGTTGCACTGTCACCAGAAAAATATGCTATTTCAATTTGTTGGAAATGAGGTGCCCTGACACCAAAATGATCAAGAGAGCAACAGGGATGCTGACTTCGTGCCAAAGCTGGAAGCAATTGACCTTCTCTCCTTAGCAATGCAACAACAGAGAGGCTGATGCTGCTAGTTAATGAAAATGAAAGTTACTGTATGCGTGTCTCTGTCATATCCATCTAATAATCCTGCTCCAATTCCTTACTGGTTATAACACATCCTAACACACACTACCTCTCTCCTCTCACAGAAGCAAACATACTCCATAAAGTAAGCCATATACAGGATTGTTCTTCTTGAATTTAGATTATCTCAGCTAGATGCTAATGTAATAAATATAAATACTATTCCCACACTTCCCATATTCTCTCCCTCTTGTGCACTAACACACATTCCTCTTACACACACACACACACAATGCTAACACAAGTATTACACAGCAGCTCTAGACAATGGGGGACATAGTGATTGCATAACACTGGTTTTTACTTTCTCTCTCAGAAGAGAGATCAGCAACTGAGTGGGCCATGGCGACTGATTCCAAGAGGGGTCTATGCTGATGAGGAGGTTATCAATCCCACTAGTACTAAAATTCATATTAAAAAAAGAGGGCTAATGAAATCAACCCTCTAAATTCTCTGCCCTGTATTCCGTCTTGCTGAATAGCTGGGCCACAAACCCTACTAAAAGCCAAGTTTATATTCCTAAAATGTACCTCGTTTGTTTGTGCTACATTCCTAACTACAGATTTCACAGTGTCTCATCATGAGGCTTCTTCTCCTGAAGTCCTTGGGAATTGCATGTGGAAACCAGCTGCAGAATCAGGCAATAAACAGGTAAATTTATAAATGATCAGGGCTCTTTATTCACTTCAGTGCAGGTGTTTAACTCCCATTGGCATCAATAGGACGCTAGTGTTATATGTGTACACCTAGGAGAAAATATAACTCTCAGCAAACAGCATCAGTAGCCAAACTCAGCTCCCCAGGGATCTGCACCACTTCGCCCACAAGGTGGTTTTGCAGAAAGAAAAAAGAGGCTAATGGAATCCCAATGCTAAATTTGTTCTCTATATCTGCCACCGTAGAAAATGTGCTTTTTGTTTTAACACAGAAAGCAGAGCTGAGGCAGCATGCAGGAGGCTCAAACAGAATCATTATTTTGGGTGCTGAGTGGCAGAAAAACAGCATGTGACAGGTATGGGAAATTTCTGATGATAGGATGCCAGAGTGACCGACCTGGTAGGCAGCCTCAGTTAACAGAGAGTAAAAATAAATAGGGGAAAATAAATAAATATTCCCCCAGGAAGATCAGCAAATTCATCATAAAACTTCAGCCCAATTACCAGAGCTACTCTCATGCATGCCAAGAGCCAGGAGTGCTGACTCATTGTTTTCTGAGTTAATGCCCTGGTTAATGCCCACGCAGCTCAGTGGATTCAAAGGGGCAGGACAGATTCTTTCCTGGCTCCTGTCTGCTCACATTTTCCTTTACAGGTCAACATCTCTCCCTACTCCACAGTGGAATTTATGCTAACTTGCTTCCAAGTGTGGGAAAGCATGTAGTGAATGAAACTGGCTTTTGAGCACTGAAAGAGGGAAATGCTGAAGCTGATAAAAGAATCCTATCCTGTATCAACCCCAGGAATTAGTGCAGGGAGCCCAGCTGCTATCTGGGGATACTGTTATTATTGGTAGTTAGAAAGAGTTAATGTCATTAGACCAGCCAGGGAAAAGCACCTGCCCTTCAGCACATTTTGCAGCCTCAGAGCTGCTATATGGGAGCAGCCTGGTAATCTTCTAGCACATGACAGGATGTCGATAACCTCAGTACCTGTATTATTTAAGCAGAACAAGGTGAGCCTTTATTTAGCCCTTGGGCTCAGGTCAAATGGATGGCAAAAGTAGAAGCTACAACCAATTAGATTTTCAAAGAGAGAGCGAGAGAATCTCTCAGAAGCCTGTTTGGAGGCTTAGCATGCCAGTAGTGCAGTGCTGGCCTGTGATTCTAGCCGGACTAACAAAACTCAGGATATTTAGGGGCCTGTGTGACAGTCTCACATGTATTACAATATCTACTAGCCACATGGAAACTCTCTTCTGTATGGTCTGTGAACTGCTGTGCTCTGCTTTTGAGAGCTGTGTGTTTGTGTAGATGAGTCAGTTTCTCTCTGGCCTTTTGCTGTCATCATTATCAGAATGTACTATGAAATTAAAGAGTTTCTGACCTCTCCTGGAAAATATCTGATTTAGAGACAAATCTGCAGGCATGACCGTGTATTTTCTCTCTTCAAAATGGAGAACCCTCAGGTTTTGGTTAGAGATATAAGCAATCTGACTGAACCCTGTACACAGAAAGAAGCTTGTAACCTTCAAAAAACTGTCGTGGCTTAACATTCTACCCCAGAACATTGGTAGCAAAAAGAATGTCAGACTATTTCTACATACAAGACGGCATGTACATTCTAGCCCATCTATCCCTGCTTCTGATCAGAGCTGCATGGCTGGGCTACATTGCACCTCTGGGGGGCATGCTCCTTTGGGAGTGGCAGTATAATGCTTGTTTGACTGTCAATACACCTGCCTGGGGGCAGAGTCTGTGACTCTACACACCAGTCAGTATGCTGGATGTCCAGGTAGTGCAGTGTCCAATGTCATGTTCCATAGCACTTCACTCTTTCTGCTGAGTCTTTGGGCCTCTCTCTGGTTACAATGTCAGTCATGATTTTCCTATATAATTCACCTGGGTCATGTTCTCTCCTGGCTTCCCACCTTGATTCTCTCTCTTCCCACCTTGATTCTGTCTCTCCTCTCTTGTAAGTGTAAAGCAATTGGGATCCTGGGAAAGGCTACCCCACTGAGATTGCTACCATGCTACTCTCCAGCTGTGCTGTTTCTATCCCAGGATTAGCTCTGCTCACACTGACTACCTAATGCGCAAACAGGGGCTTCCCACGATCATAAAAAGCTGTGAGAAACCCCTAATCCTTTGTTTGTGGATGCACCAACTAGCTGCCTGGCTGATAAACACTTCACTCCCTATAACTGGTTACTGGGAGTCGCCACATGGCAGTATTACAGACAGTCTTACAGGTTCTTTTAAGTGGAATGTAAAGGCAGTTCTGGAAATCTTGGGAGAAATGACATGGTGTTAGTTGTGGTTGTGACATTATACTCCATATTCTTGATGAAAATATGCTTGTGGTAGAAATATGAGATAACTAAGATATGCTTTATGCGATATAACTCTTGTAAGGTATCATTGCATGTATCATTTCTGTATCTGAAATTAGGAATATTGACGATGTATCTATATTTCAACTGTGTTACTGTGTGTGACGCCCCCTGCTAACACTTCAGGTACAACAATGAAAAAGCTAGACAGTGCTGATGACCCATCAGCAAGAGACAGTGGACTGTAAAAGAGCTTAGGATCAGCCTGTGAAGAATGGCTACAGGGGCCCTACAGAGGCATGTGACCATGTCACCTGATACTGGAACCCATCTTGAATTCTGTACTTTTCCATGAGAAGCCGGGGGAGAGGGGGTGTCAAAATAGGAGACAAAGGACTCCTGTCTTATGCAAATCCTTAAGGGTGGGGAGTGAGGTAATCCAGGTCATCAGTTCTCCCCTGCTGCCCCACCCAAGATGACTGCTGGAACCAAGTACGACTGAACTGTGGGAAAGAACTGGACCCAGGTTGGAAGGGCGTCTGGCCTGTGAAGAAGATTATTAGAACCACATTTAGGGTGAGAATTTACATGTAACCAGTTTCTTTAGTGTATTAAACTTAGTTTGTGCGCTCTCTTTTATTTTCTTAGTAATCTGCCTTGTTCTGTCTGCTACCTCCTTAACTACTTAAAATACACCTGTTATAGTTAATAACATTTATTTCTGGTTTACAATATAACCCAGTTTATGTGATTTCTAACGGGCGGGGGGGGGCACGAGAAGTTGTGCATACCCTCCTCCACATTGAGGGAAGAGGCGAATTTCATATAATTTTGGGTTTGTACTCCAAGGGGCGGGGGGTGGACATGTGGGTGCTCTGGCAAGCCCCTTAAGCTGAGCCTTCTCAGAGCAGCTCTGTGTCTGTCTGTGCAGCTGCGTGTGGCCCGGCCTATGTGCTTGGCTGGAAAAGGTTGGGGAGCCTAGCCCAGCAAGACCAGGTAAAAGGAGGCCCAGGCTGGCAGAATAGCCTGCCTCAGTGGTGTCCCAGCACACCAGGTGACATCCCAGGGGGTCCAACTTGTTACAAGGGTATACCCTATAAAGCTGAAAGGGGCAGGTCCTAGTTCCATGCCTAATTACAGTAACAGCTTCAGACTCAACCATTAAACACCACAAGTAACTTTTTCTTTGACTGATCAGCTACTTAAGGAACAACATGCACAGCTAATTTATGAGACAACCCAGAACTGGAGCAGTAACCAGTGTAGTAGGAAAAGAGCCTGAGACATAAGCCCCGTATTAGAGACCTGGTATGAGGAGGACCTGCTTACAGACTCTGGCGAGAACAGGGCTGATATTGCAGAAATACACATTCCTAAGAAGTGCTAGGCACAGAGTGCTCACGCAAACGTACCTTGCTATCAAGTGGTACCAGAAAATCCCAATATCAAGGATGGTGCAAAAACATTCCCCAAGGATAACAGGAACACACTGATCCATCCTAAAAGATAAGGTCAGGATGACAGTATGTACTAGAGATGTTTTGATTGAACCAACATGTATAAGGTGATGAGTAATAACTAGACACATCAGGGGGCACTAACTAACTATGCCAGAGGCAGTACGTAACTTGTTTGTATCAGGATATAAAGATGTATCTCAGAGGGAGTATCTTTGTCCGGCTGAGGGGGGAATGGAAAGTCCTGCCATTCACTGAGCTGCATCCCTTATCATGGGCATACATCTCTTAGTATCCTCAGAGTCTGCCAGGTGCTATTACCATGCTTTGTGGACAATCAGCCTGGCCTGACGCCTTCGTACCTTAATGGATCTTGTGGTCATTGGGCGATTTGCTCGAGATCTGCTGTGCCAGCTGTCTGTGCAGAGCTGCGGCAGCACACAGAGAGAACACACACACGCAGCCAAATATCTAACCACAACCAGCACACCGAGAGTTTTGCATGGTAATGTTTAAACTTTAACAGAAGAACTTCTGCAGTCAGTGAACACTGAGGAAACTAACTATAGATCAAAGGGTTCCTTTAGGCTTCAGCATACTCTGAATCGAAAGTAACATCTAAGAAATAGGTCACTCCAAGGAATAAACAGCTATCCCGGCTTTTTCTTAGCAAACAGCTGTTGTTTCTTAGAGAGCCCAGAAACAATTAGATCTATCAATATAATTCACTGACCAACTAATTGACCTCTCCTCTGTAAAGATAGCATGGAAACCACCACTAATTTTAACCACTAGGTTAGAACAACAGGAATTCCAGGAGCTAAAAGACTCCTCCTTACATTGCACTGATTACACATTCAGTCACCTTCTAGTGCACTGAGAACCAAGATCAGGGTTCCCTTAAAAACATACCACAACCAAATCAATGTACATAACTGAGAAAGTGCTAAGGAGTCCTCCAGGCATTGATTGTATGGAGGTTGCTGCCAGGTGGCTTCCTGAAGGCTTTCTATCTCAACCAAGAAGGTCAGAGACTGGCTGCTCCCCTAATTGTCAGGGTCTCAGTGCCTTTTTGTGCCCTTCCAAACATACTGTTCTTTCACTCTTTTCTTCGGTGCACAGAACATAGCTGATAAATGATGACAAAAGTCTGCTTGCACATTCTACAAGGAGAAACTAGTTTTTCTTCTGCAACTTAAAACATGTTTCAAGTCTGCAAATGCATCATTGTACAGATTCTCTCTTTCATAGTTACAAGTCCATAGTAGTCCTTTCATAGTTACAAGTCCTTGCAGAGACAAAGAGAAATATTAGGAGTAAGAATTAAAAGTTCACCCCTGCAGAACTTGGACACAGATTCCTAGATTCCAAGGCCAGAAGAGACTACTGTGATCATCTAGTCTGACCTCCTGTACAACACACACCACAAATCTTCCCCAAAATAATTCCTAGAGCAGATCTTTTGTGAAAAAACCCAGTCTTGATTTAAAAATTGTTAGTGATGGAGAATCTACCACGAACCTTGGTAAATTGTTTCAAAGATTAATTACTCTTACTGTTAAAAATGTATGCCTTATTGTAGTCTGAATGTGTCTAGCTTCAACTTCCAGCCACTGGAGCATATTATACCTTTTTCTGCTAGACTGAAGAGCTCATTATCAAATATTTCTTCCCTAGGTAGGTACTTATAGACTGCAATCAAGTCACCTCTTAGCTTTCTCTTTAAACTGAACAAACTGAACTCCTTGTGTCTATCACTATAAAGCAGGTTTTCTAATCCTTTAATCAATGTCATGGCTCTTCTCTGAACCTGCTCTAATTTATCAACATCCTTCTTGAATTGTGGGCACCAGAACAGGACACAGTATTCCAGAGCCAAATACAGAGGTAAAATAACCTCTCTACTCCTACTCAAGATTCCCCATTTATGCATCAAGGAACTGCATTAACCCTTCAGGCCATAGCATTGCACTGGGAACTCACTTTCAGCTCATTATCCACACCCCTCATGCCCCCCAAAAAATCTTTTTCAGAGCCACTGCTTCTACCCATCCTGTAAGTATGGCCTACATTTTTTTATTCCCAGACGTACACATTTACATTTGGCCATATTAAAACACATATTGTTTCCTTTCACCCAGTTTACCAAGCGATTTAGATCACTCTGTATCAATGACCTGTCCTTTTCATTATTTGCCACCCCCAATTTACGTGTCATCTGCAAACTTTATCAGTGATGATTTTATATTTTCTTCAAGGTCATTGAACCCAAGGAAAAAAGAGAAACTTGATGCACCATCATAACAGAAAACGCTGTTGCTTCCCCTTACATTGTAAAGTGTATTTACTCTTGCTGGCGAGGTCACCCAAGGGCAGATCAACCCAGTCCCCTTAATGCTTGACTGGAAAGTTCCACTAACCACTTAAGCTCCCTGACCATGAATTTGCAACATACCAGCAGTAATTGTTTAAGAAAATCAAAAGAAAGTAGATACAGCAAGTTTCTGGCCATTTATCAGCCATATATATAGGTCACTTTTCATCACGCTGAGCCTCAAGAAAAGATAAAAGCAAGAGAATTGATCTGAATATCTATTGTTAGATGTGTCACATTACTGAAGCTACAGTTACATTTGTCCTTATGTAATATCTAACATCCCTGCTATTGCTAGACCCTTCCTCATTGTAAGGTGGATCATCATTTACTTATGTTCTGCTTTGATCACAAACATTTCACATTTCTTTTCCGAGGGACAAATTCTGCTCTTGGTGTACCTGTGCAACCCAATTCAACATAAAAAGGCTATATAGGTGTAACTGAGAGCAGAATTCAGCACTAGGTCTTTTTTTTTGGTAAGGTTAACTACTTGTAAAGAACTGTCTTGCGTGTATATACACACACAACAAAACGCCCTATAGGAAGGTACCAGAATATAGGCCAGGCATTCTTACATGTTTCATCATTTCCTTTTCCTGGCTGAGATGCTCTTTTAGCTCACCAGACAAAGACCTGTGCTTTTGGAGTGAAAGGTCATGCATTCTATCCCAAAGACCTTTTATATACAGGTAGCTGTCAACCATAAGTGTCTGTCTGTGTACAGTCATGAATCATTGCACTATGATATTGCCAGAGTGGGCAACTAGTGAAGATTTATAGCACTAACATCATCTAGGGTGTACAGAATGGAGGCTCTCTACAAACATATTGGGCTTCTCTCACCACTTAAACATGGTTGTGAATGACTTCTTGTCTTACAGGTGCAAGTGACATACTGGACTCAGTGTTACTTTGTCTACTCCCCCAGAGCCAGACATATTCTCCTCTGGCTTCAGAGTGAAAGGAAACTGCAGGAACATCAGATAAAGTTTCAACTCACTGGAATTCCAGGTATTATCTGCTTCAGAGGTTTCTGTAATAACAAAAATCTTTACATGCTGCTGCTGGCATGCACAGCTGTTATGTTCACCTCAACCCACTGAAATCATATTGCCCGCTTAGTTAATGTCCACCATCCATTTGAAACAGTTACGTGGGAAGTCAGAAGTAATAATGCTGGGATAAGCCCAATACTGTCACTTTTCTGATATCCAGTGTTCTTGAAAAGCAAAAAATGGAAAGTGAATGTAAAACTGACTATTCTCCTGCAGTTACATAGCAAAAACTCACTAGGCTACTAATGACAGATTTCAGAGTAGCAGCCGTGTTAGTCTGTATCTGCAAAAAGAAATGGAGTACTTGTGGCACTAACAAGTTTATTTGAACATAAGCTTTCGTGGAGCTACAGCTCACTTCATCGGATGCATTTACTCTACTACTACTGTGTCCTTAAATGACAGAATCAGAGAACTGAGTTAGCAGCTTGTCTTGATTCACATCTTGAGGGCAGAATCGACACTGTACTCTCAAATGTTACCAAACAAGCTGTATTATTAAAAAGTGATGGAGACCATGTCATCCTATTTCTCCTCCTCCCCTGTGAACTTTAAGGGGAAATACTTCCCATTATACATACTTTCTTTCTACCACATCAGGGAATACTAAAAGGATCTGTAAAAGAGTAAGCAACACAATGATGCCAGAAGCAGCAAAAATACTTATGCCTCTTGCTTTTGATACCTTGGAGCTTTGCTTATATGGAAAGTATTATGTGAAAAAACTCAGTCTCTCTCTGGATATGCAGAGGCTATTTAATGATGAAACACCTACAGGTGTCAGGGAAGATCCCCTACTATAGCTGGCTCTGATCCTTTCTTCCCCATGCTTCAAGATATACAGAATGATTATTGATGTTACAGTCAGAAGGACCCTCAATGCATACTGCACCTCAACTTATTCAATACTGTATGAATCTGGAAAACTTGCCTCCATGTAAATCTACCCCTCTGACTTACACCTGGAAGTATGTAAGTGATCAGAAAGCTAGCCAACGCTTAATGAATTAATGCTAGATTTCTCTCTCAAACAATTGGTGCTTATTTCCTTCTCAAGTCAGTCTGCTGGTTGGCAGGACAATAAACTAAAGCCACTATATGCAAGACCTTCACACACACACACACGAACATAAGCAAGTCCAAACTGGTTTGGTCCAATGGTCCGTCTAGCCCAGTATGCTGTCTTCCCACAGTGGATGGTGCCAGATGCTTCAGAGGAAATGAACAGAATGGGCAATTATTGAGTGATCCATCCCCTGTAGTCCAGTCCCTGCTTCTGGCAGTCAGAAGTTTAAGGGACACCAAGAGATGGGGTTGCATGCCTAACCCTCTTAGCTAATAGCCATTGATGGACCTATCCTCCATGAACTTATCTAATTCTTATTTTGAACCCATTTATAATTTTGGCCCCATTTTAACCAGTTATTTATCCATAAGAAGACCTTCCTTCTTATCCCAGGCTCCTTACTTTGCTTTTGGTGCAGGACCTTGTCAAAGGATCTCTGAAAGTCCAGGTACGCTGTATTAACTGGATCACCCTTGTCCACATGCTTTCTGATGTCCTCAAAGAATTCAAATAGACTGGTGAGGCTTGATTTCCCTTTACAAAAGTTGTGTTTGACTCTTCCCCACATTTATGTTCATCAATGTGCCTGATAATTCTTCTCTTCACTATAGTTATAATCAATTTGTCTGGTACTGAAGTTAGGCTTTACTGGCCTGAAATTTCCAGGATCGCTTCTGCAGCCTTCTAAAAAAAATCCGCATTACATTGCTGTCCTCCAGAAAACTGGTACAGAGGCTGATTTAAACGATAGGTTATATTCCATAGTAGGTAATTCTGCAATTTCATATTTGAGTTCCCTCAGAACTTTTTGGTGAATACAATCTGGTCCTGGTGAATTATTACTGTTTTATCAGTTTGTTCCAATCTGTTCCAAAACCTCCTCTACTGATACCTCAGTTTAGGAATTTAGGATAGATCCTCAGATTTGTCACCTAAAAAGAATGGCTCAGGTGTGGGAAACTCCCTCACATCATCTTCAGTGAAGACTGATGCAAAGAATTAATTTAGCTTCTCTGCAACAGCCTTGTCTTCCCTGAGTGCTCCTTTAGCACTCTGATAGTCCAGTGACCCCACCGATTGTTTGGCAGGCTTCTTGCTTCTGATATACTTTACATTTTTTGTACTGTTAGTTTGTGTGTCTTTTGCTAGTTGTTTTTTCAAATTCTTTCTTGGCCTACCTAATTATACTGTTAACACTTGCCAGAGTTCATTCTTCTTGCTATGTTCCTCAATAGGATTTGTGAGGCTGTCATTGAAAGCTGGTTAGATTGTCGGGCTCAACGGGTAGTGATCAATGGCTCCTTGTCTAAGTGGCAGCTGGTATCAAGTGGAGTGCCCCAAGGGTCGGTCCTCAGGCAGGTTTTGCTCAATATTTTCATTAATGATCTGGAGGATGGTGTGGATTGCACCCTCAGCAAGTTTGCAGTAAACTGGGAGGAGAGGTAGATACGCTGGAGGATAGGGATAGGATACAGAGGGACCTAGACAAATTAGAGGATTGGGCCAAAAGAAACCTGATGAGGTTCAACAAGGACAAGTGCAGAGTCCTGCACTTAGGACGGAAGAATCCCATGCACCGCTACAGACTAGGGACTGAATGGCTAGGCAGCAGTTCTGCAGAAAAGGACCTAGGGGTTACAGTGGACGAGAAGCTGGATATGAGTCTACAGTGTGTCCTTGTTGCCAAGAAGGCCGGTGGCATTTTGGGCTGTATAAGTAGGGGCATTGCCAGCAGATCGAGGGACGTGATCGTTCCCCTCTATTTGACATAGGTGAGGCCTCATCTGGAGTACTGTGTCCAGTTTTGGGCCCCACACTACAAGAAGGATGTGGAAAAATTGGAAAGAGTCCAGCGGAGGGCAACAAAAAAGATTAAGGGACTGGAACACATGACTTATGAGAAGAGGCTGAGGGAACTGGGATTGTTTAGTCTGCAGAAGAGAAAAATGAGGGGGGACTTGATAGCTGCTTTCAACTACCTGAAAGGGGGTTCCAAAGAGGATGGATCTAGACTGTTCTCAGTGATAGCAGATGACAGAATGAGGAGTAATGGTCTCAAGTTGCCGTGGGGGTGGTTTAGTGTGGATATTAGGAAAAACTTTTTCACTAGGAGGGTGGTGAAGCACTGGAATGCGTTACCTAGGGAGGTGGTGGAATCTCCTTCCTTTGAAGTTTTTAAGGTCAGGCTTGACAAAGCCCTGGCTAGGATGATTTAGTTGGGGATTGGTCCTGCTTCGAGCAGGGGGTTGGACTAGATGACGTCCTGAGGTCCCTTCCAACCCTGATATTCTATGATTTTATGATTCAGTTCCCTACTATTGTACACTCCGTTTGTTTGGCTGAAAATGGCATTTATATGAGGGAGACACTGCAGGACACTTTCTCCTTTCCTGTGTTTTTTTCTTTTGTTCTCAGGCATGGTGCTGCCTGCATGTAATGCAATGAACAAGGCAAGATCCGGACCTTGGTGGATCCCAGGAATGCATCCATCACATTATCGCTGCCAAGCTTGCCAGTCCCAATCATCATTTTGATGTTGTATGGGCAGGATAGGTGTTTCTGATCCCAGCCCGTCATCAAGTCTGAAATCTCCACATTTCACATAAATAATATTTCTGTTACATGCAAGACAGGAAGGTATTAAACACACCTCAAATAGCTGAGGTTTGCAGAGTTACATGTAAAATTATCCCAAGTGAATATACTATTGTGTTTGGATGATATTTGGACTACAGTGAAAGGCAGACATTGTTTTCAGTATCACAAATTCCCCACCAAGTTCACTGTGTCATCTAGTCATCCTATTTTATAGATACAGAAACAAGGAAAAAATGGAATTTAAAAGTGCACTGTCAACTTGAATGATTTTCCAGGTGCTTGTTACTAAACAACCATCAATGCTTGGAGCTCCAGAAAGGCAATAAAACCAATAGAACTAATAAAGGAAAACTGTGTGGGGCTTGACAAATCTGGCTGTCCCTGGCATGTGACAGCCAATTTTACCAAGTGGGCAAATTGAAGCTGTATCAGGGTTGTCCATAGGATAAGTGACCCTGAGAAAACTAGCACCGACTCTTAATTTTAAGCTTTATGCTCTTTGCTAAGTCCCTCTATAAAAGGTCTATTTCAAAAGATAGCTACAAAAATACACCTGCAACCAATAATTAACACCGAAGGAAATAACTGCACATTAAATACTCTTTAACCGCCATGCCGAACAATAATGTTAATCAATCTGTACATAGATATAGTGGCTTTCCATCCAAAATCCTCAAAATGCTGATCCCACCTGTTCTCTATTAATGATTATTTTATACCTCTGCTAAAGACACATGGGCAGAACAATCTACTTATTTGGTTTTGCAATTCTCTCAGTGAGGCACTGTAGGCTTCTCTTCACCTTTGACACTTGAACCCAGTGGTTCCCAACTTGCAACATGCAGTAGTCTGTGGAGAGCTGGCTATTTACATGGTGCTGGCTCACCTTCTTACTGTCTGCATTACAGGGACTAAAGTTATATCAACTTGCTCAGATCACTTCTCCATGTAAGCAATTGCTGTAGATGCCACAGAGATTTTATCTGACAAATAATGGGAGAGAGAGTCCATGTGATTGCACATGGGAGCTGAGGTGTGCATGAGCTGATCTCTTTATTATGATGCAGTTCACACTGAGAAACAGTTTGAGAAGCCCTGCCTTAACCTTAAGCCCATTATGTGAAACCCTGACACTTCAACACGGCTTCAGCACCTCATTGCTATGCTGCCCTGTGACACAGCCTGATGCCTCACACTTCTTGCAGGTAGCTAGAGATAGCAAACTACAATTTTTAAGTAAATACTGAAATTGGTGCCAAGTAAAAGAGATGAAGCATTGTCATTTGGTTTAGCTGGTTAGCTGAGGTGAATCTGACTCTATCTGACAGGCCTTGATCTTTTGACTGGGATAGTGCTGTCTTTTGAATAAACCCAAAGTGTGATTTTGCCTCTCTCTTTCTACCATGACCTCACATAGGGCAGTCTGTGATGTGCACAGGCAGTCTCAGTTGCCAGCATTCTCCAGTGCCCTACTGCACTACGACCACCACACATTTCTTTGTAATTTCCCAGAAACACAGTTGTAAGTCACGAGGCTACTCATGGAAAAAAGTCACTGTAAAGTGAGGTGATACACAAAGTGGTAGGAGTACCACAGTCCATTGTAATGCAGCAATGAAAAATTGCTAGCCAGGAGGAAAACTATTTCTTCAACTGAACTAATTAAGAAAATAATTAAAGACTGTAATGAGGCGGTGTGGCCTCCCTCTGAGCCAGAGGGGGAGGGACCACTCTCTCCGCCCAGCTGGGTGGAGTCCGGCCGGGCCTGGCCCTCCCACTGGAAGTTGAGTGGCGGGGCAGGAAGTACAAAAGGCAGAGCCCCTAGCCCAGTGGAGGCCAGCAAAATACGTGGAGGCAGACAATCTCAGAGTGCAGGAAAACACAATATGACAGTGAGGAGAGGTGGCGGGCTGAAGATGGTAGGTGGCATCAGCTTGCTGAAAGAAGGCAGGAGTCAATGCTCAGGCTGCTGGAGGATCAAACTCATATGCTCCAGCGTATGGTTGAACTGCAGGAAAGGCAGCAGGAGCACAGACCGCTGCTACAGCCCCTGTGTAACCAACTGCCCTCCTTCCCAAGTTCCATAGCCTCCTCACCTAGACGCCCAAGAACGTGGTGGGGGGGCCTCCAGTCACCCAGCCACTCCACCCCAGAGCATTGCCCAAGCAACAGAAGGTTGGCATTCAATAAGTTTTAAAGTGCTGTGTGGCCTTGTCCTTCCCTCCTCCACCACCCCTCCCGGGCTATCTTGGCAGTTATCCCCCTATTTGTGTGATGAATAAATAAAGAATGAATGAATGTGAAGCAACAATGACTATTGCCTCTGCAAGTGGTGATCGAAGTGGGGAGGGGAGTCCACCAAGGAGAAACAAACAGAACTTTCACACCATAGGCTGGCCATTCCTGAAACTAGTTTTCAAAGCTCCCCTGATGCGCACCGTGCCCTCCTGTGCTCTTCTAACCGCCCTGGTGTCTGGTTGCATGTAATCAGCGGCCAGGCGATTTGCCTCAACCTCCCACCCCACCATAAACGTCTCCCCCTTACTCTCACAGATATTGTGGAGCACACAGCAAGCAGTAATAACAGTGGGAATATTGGTTTCGCTGAGGTCTAACCGGTTCAGTAAACTGCGCCAGCGCACCTTTAAACGTCCAAATGCACATTCTACCACCATTCTGCACTTGCTCAGCCTGTAGTTGAACAGCTCCTGACTACTGTCCAGGCTGCCTGTGTATGGCTCCATGAACCATGGCAAGAAGGGGGTAGGCTGGGTCCCCAAGGATAACTATAGGCATTTCAAAATCCCCAATGGTTATTTTCTGGTCTGGAAAGTAAGTCCCTTGCTGCAGCTGTTGCAACAGACCAGAGTTCCTGAAGATGCGAGCATCATATACCTTTCCCAGCCATCCCACGTTGATGTCGGTGAAACATCCCTTGTGATCCACCAGTGCTTGCAGCACCATTGAAAAGTACCCCTTTCGGTTTATGTACTCGCTGCCTTAGTGCTCCGGTGCCAAGATAGGGATATGGGTTCCATCTATCACCCCACCACAGTTAGCGAATCCCATTGCAGCAAAGCCATCCACTATGACCTGCACATTTCCCAGATATCAGCAGCTCAGTGATAGCGTTGGCTACTTGCATCACAGCAGCCCCCACAGTAGATTTGCCCACTCCAAATTGATTCCCAACTGACCAGTAGCTGTCTGGCGTTGCAAGCTTCCACAGGGCTATCGCCACTCACTTCTCAACTGTGAGGGCTGCTCTCATCTTGGTATTCTTGCGCTTCATGGCAGGGGAAAAAAAGTCACAAAGTTCCATGAAAGTGCCCTTACGCATGCGAAAGTTTCGCAGCCACTGGGAATCGTCCCAGACCTGCAACACTATGCGGTCCCACCACTCTGTGCTTGTTTCCCGGGCCCAGAATCAGTGTTCTATGCCATGAACCTGCCCAACTGACACCATAACGTGCACATTGCAGGGACCCATACTTTTTGAGAAGTCTATGTCCATGTCCTCATCACTCTTGTCACCACGCTGCAGTCACCGCCTCCTCCTCACTTGGTTTCGCTTTTCTTGCAGGTTATGGTTCTGCATATCCTGCTGGATAACGCACGCGGTGTTTATAGTGCTCATAATTGCTGCGGTGATCTGAGCGGGCTCCATGTTCCCAGTGCTATAGCGTCTGCGCTGAAAAAAGGTGCGAAACGATTGTCTGCTGTTGCCCTGATGGAGGGAGGGGCGACTGACGACATGGCTTACAGGGTTGGCTTACAGGGAATTAAAATCAACAAAGGGGGTGGCTTTGCATCAAGGAGAAACAGAATGGCCCCCTCAAGGATAAAACTCAAAACCCTGGGTTTAGCAGGCCGTTCATTTCATGGAGGGAGGGAGGAAGGGAGGAGAAAATGAATACAAAACAAATCTGGTCTATTTCTTGTTTTGATTCACTTCATCTATCTTTATACATCTTGCTGGCAGCAGACAGTGCAGTAGGACTGCTGGCCATCGTCGTCTCCTGGCTGCTCATTAGAAGACGGTGCAGTAGGACTGCCGGCAGGACTGAATCACCATGAGACAAAACTTAAAAGGGAAATGACCTGGCTGAGTCACTCCTATGTCTGCCCAGGCGCCCTGACTGACCTCACCGAGGTCGGCTAAAAGAGCACCCTGGAGTACGGCGACGATGGCTACCAGTCATAATGCACCGTCTGCTGCCAAAAGGCAATGAGCTGCTGCTGTGTAGCAATGCAGTACCGCGTCTGCCAGCACCCAGGAGACATACGGTAACGGTGAGCTGAGCAGGCTCCATGCTTGCCATGGTATGGCGTCTGCATGGGTAACCCAGGAAAAAAGGCGCAAAACGATTGTCTGCCGTTGCTTTCATGGAGGGAGACGGAAGGGGGTGCCTGACGACATGTACCCAGAACCACCCGCGACAATGTTTTTGCCCCATCAGGCATTGGGATTTCTACCCAGAATTCAAATGGGTGGTGGAGAAGCGGGAACTGTGGGATAGCTACCCACAGTGCAACGCTCCGGAAGTCGATGGTTGCCTCGGTACTTGTGGATGCACTCCGCCGACTAAATGCACTTAGTGCATTTGTGTGGGGACACACACAATCGACTGTATAAAAACGCTTTCTACAAAACCGACTTGTATAAATTCGACCTAATTTCATAGTGTAGACATGGCCAAAGTCAGGATAAACTTCCTCAATACAGTTTCTCAGGGAATAAGGTTCAGTACTGGAATTTTCTTGTCAGTCCTGATTAGGGCTCAACAAAGCCTGAAGTCACTTCAGTGACATCTAATAATGTCGAAAATCATTACATCAGGAAGCACTAGTGAATATTACGAATCTGAACCCCCGAAATGTAATGTACTCTGTGACATAATAGTGTCAGTCACACACAACTTGTGTTGCTTCCAGTTGCCAGGGAATGAGAGAGGAGATCAGATACTCAACTTTTGCAAGGAACAAGACTTGTTTTTAACTAGTTGGCTGTTTACAAGTCCAGCCCAGTCCAATAACTACCCTTATTATTTGCATTTCTTTAGACACTGAAGAACTGATTAGAAGTTGTAATTGTTTTCTGAAACTTTGAAGCCCTTAAAGTTGTGTGACAGGCCTACTTTAAATGTTGTACAATAGAAGTCTGTTACCAAATTCTAGACTTAATTTATCCAAGAACTTGTTAAAATTCCCTCTGTGCAGTCACTGAATGAATGTGCTTTTGAAGTCATTTACTCACCAATAAATTACAATGGTCTGAAATCATTAGCAACAAAGTAAATTGTTTTAATTGATCTGAACTTCGTTACGACCCAGGAGCTTCATTTCTGTGCAATTGCACTTTCCAAAGGACTACAATAACAAATTAATCTCTCTTGAATCCTGTCATTTTTAAAGTGCTCCCTGCTCTGAAGAGCTTCACAGGAAAAAAACTTGCTAAAGTAAGGGGGCTAAGTAGTTCTCAATGAGTTCAAGTTTCCCTCTGCTGAAATACAGAACAGTTGGCTCCAAAGGGAGTATGAAGTCTGTTCTCTGTTAATACCAGGACAAGTTCACATACCCTTCCCCTTTTACTTGGCTAGTGGCTGTAAAACACTTTCAGGCCACAAGATGTAAAGGCACCTGTCATTCTTTGGTCTAGTATTTTATTTCTGGGGAAAGGGGTCAGGAGTGCTAAAGAAGATGCACATTTAACATGGGGAGACGGAAAGCCTGTCTATCACTCTGATGTGCTCCCACTGTCCAATTGTACTGATGAGCTTGGAAGTGCATCCGACCCACTGTTCCTCAGCTGAGGACTCACTCATTGTGACACAGGACTGTACGTGTGCATTTGGGGGCAGAAATGGATCCCAGACTGGAGGTAAGTCTAGGGAAGTGGAGGAAAGAATTTGCTTCCACAACAGAACTTTCTCTAGGGGAAGGTTACTGGCAGTAAAAGTAGAATGAACAGTCTTGGGTCCATGCCCTTGTCTCTGGATCTTGCCTGTTTGGGAGCTCAATAGCTGATAGGAAGCCTCGTACTGTAGTTAGTTGTCTTAGATGGCAAGCAGCAGATACGTTAGTATACACTTGAATTTCAAGAGAGCTGTTCATAAGAAAGTTCTGCTGGGCATTATCTATGCTGGGAAATGCATCAGGTCAGAAAATGCTTTAACTAGAACACCAGGGGGAAACATGATTTTGCCCTTGGTGTGCGTAAGTACAATCCTGTTTAAAAATGTGTCAGCAACTGATGGCTGACCCCAGGGCACACTCGTGTAAGAAAACATATTAACGTGTTTTAGCTGAGAGATAAGCACAAACAGTGAATGTGTTTTTAAACACAACACCCCTTGTTCACACTTATGTTCAGCATTGTTTTAGTGAATGGGTTTCTGACGGCGATGCTTTTGCCCAATATAGAAAAGGTCTTTTAGGGACCAGCTGTTTGCCCATATGTTCACTAGCCAGTGTAGCACTGCTGGTCTGTCAGTTGAAAGCACATTGAACAGCTTCCCCAATGCTCTACTTTAGAATGCTACCTCCCCTATTAACTTCCTCTTTGAACAAAGCCATTGTTTTGGATATGACTATCACTGCACTGTATGTAAACAAACACCAGTACTGAATATATGGCCTCATTCTGCCACAGCCCCACATTTACAAGTTGTGCCAGACAGGCTTGATTTTCTTTTTTAACAGAATCACAAAATAAACAGATTAAGTTACCAAGTAGTTGTACTATATGGAGATACTGGAAAGTATTTGCTATGAGGCCTCACAAAATCAATTAAAAATTACTTGGATCTCAACAAGATTATATGGATTGAAAAGTGGATGGGAAATCATAAACAAATGGTAATGATAAATGGCGAGGTCCTAAAGTAGGGGAATGTATCTAGTGAGATACTGCAGGGATCTGGGTTAAACCCATTTTACTGTGTTGCATCCTCAGCTGGTGTAAATCAGTGTAGCTCCACTGAACTCAGTTCTAGAATACTGACAATCAGGTTTGCCAGGCGTCCTGTTTTCGACCAGAACACCTGGTCGAAAAGAGACCCTGGCGGCCCCCATCGGTGATGCCGACCGGACCATTAAAAGTCCAGTCGGTGGTGCAGCGGGGGCCTGATGCTAAGGCAGGCTTCTTGCCTGCCCTGGCTCTGTGTGACTCCTGGAAGCGACCGCCAGGTCCTAGTGGGCCTTAGTCGCATGGGTGGCCAGGGAGGCTCCACGCGCTGCCCATGCCCCGTGTTCTGGCTAAGCAGCTCCCCCCATTACCCGGGAACCGCAAGCAATGGGAGTTGCGGGGGCAGTGCCTGCAGATGCCAGGGCAGCATGCGGAGGCTCCCTGACTGCGTCTCTGCTTAGGGGCCGCAGGGACCTGGCGGCCGCTTCCTGGGAGCCATGGTAAGCATCGCCGAGACCCCGCACCACCTTCCGCACCCTAACTCCCTGCCCCAGCCTGGAGTCCTTCCTGCACCCAAACTCCTCCCGGAGCCTGCACCCCAAACCCACCCAACACCCCAACACCCTGCCCCAGCCCTGAACCCCGCGCCTGCACCCCCCGACCCCACTCCAGAGCCCACACTCCCAGCCGGAGCCCTCACCACCCTCCACTCCCCAACCCCCTGCCCCAGCCCGGAGCCCTCTCCTGCACCCCAAACCCCTCATCCCCAGCGTTCACCCTAGAACCCACGTCCCCAACCAGAGCCCTCACCCCCTCCTGCACTCTGAACCCCTCAGCCCCAGCCCAGAGCCCCGTCCTGTATCCCAAACCCCTCATTCCCTAGTCCCCTGCCCCAGCCCGGAACACCCTGAACCCCTCATTTCTGGCCCTACCTGAAGCCCGCACCCCCAGCCCAGGGCTCATACCTCCCCTGCATCCCCACCTGCTGCCCCAGCCCGGAGCCCTCTCCCACATCCCAAGCCTCACCCCAGCACTCTCACCCCGAGCTGTAGCCCTCATCCCCCGCCCGCACCCCAACCCCCTGCTCCAGCCTGGTGAAAGTGAGTGAGGGTGGGGGAGAGTGAGTGACGGGGGGGGGGTGGAGTGAACAGGGGGGTGGGACCTCAGGGCAGGGAAGGGAGTGGGGCAGGGGGCGTTCGGTTTTTTGCGATTAGAAAGTTGGAATCCCTATTGACAATAATGCTTTGGCTCAGTGCAAGAAAGGAAATCTGTGTTTAAAACTAGTCCCATCAAATCTGAAAAAGGCAGAAAGACCCTCTCAGAGGCCAAAGGAAGCAGCTCTGTTCTTGTGTTTAGGGGGCCGAGGGAGAGAGATGTGTGTGTGAGAGAGAAACAACTCGTGCTATAAATCCTTGGAAAATGAGAAACCCTTCTGCAATTTACAGCTTTTCTTTTCTTGATGTAATGTTATTGATGTTATGGCAGGCCCCATGTTTGGAATTGCTATCACATTTCCCCCCAGTTCAAGCACTGAAAGTTGTGTGTACATGTCAGGGGAACACCCATTTGGAGGGCACCTGTGACTCATTTTAAGGATTAAAACAGCTAAAATGAAAGTAAAAGTAAAGACTGAATGAGAGAAAGAAGGAGGAGAGAAAAAGGAGGAAGGGCTAATAAACAGGGAAAACTCAACTTTAAAATCAACAGATTTGGGCCACTTAGACCAATAGTGAGGTTGTTCCAGTGCTGGGCTGCAGGCTGCATGTAGGCTGAGAGTTGTTAACATGAATGCAAGAGGCATGACTCTTTTTTCTCTCCATTGCTACAACATCCAGCTCCCTGTGTCACAAGGTAATGCTCTCTTTTACGAGCTCTACGTTAAGCAATCCATATGGACGCTGCACCTAATTACTGGATGTTTCATTCACCTATAATTGCATGTGACTTTTTGTAGTTGCCAACCCAGTTTTAAAATTGAAAAGTATTGGTGCATACATGCCTGTATCATCTGCTTTTGCTCACTTTCCACCCAGTTAATCCATTCACCTACTGTAAATCTGTCAGGCACAATGGTTTGTGTGGATGAGCATATGGCCACACACAAGTGCATTCCCTGCCTGGATTGCTGTCAAGCAACTCCCATGCAAAGCTCTGCTAATGCAGCCTCAGGAGTCAGCGCTTCCTGGTGCACGCTCCGTTAGACGTTGTGTCGATCAGGCTTCCTTCTGTCTGGGGCTTTCACAGTCATTCCGTTTTCGGGTGCTCCAGCTCCTGAATTGGTTTTTTGTTTCTATCTAGGATTTTTATGCACTATTCCCAATTTGTAGTTTAGTGACTTACAAGCAAGCTCCAATACAGCGCAACTTGCAGACAATAGCTACTGATGTGATGATGAGCATATTAAGTTTCAGTACTCATTCCACTCTGTGTCCTTTTATGACCACAGCCTGTCAAGCATGGTTAATCCTTGCAAATGTGCAATGACTTTATGGCAGGCGCTGCAATGAGAGAGGAATGCGCAGGCAGGCATTTCAGTTGGCGGATGCTGTTTCAAGAAACTCTAGTGTTTACATATATTGCAACAAGAATGGGTGACAGTTTTTTAGGAGAATTTAGAAGCTGAAGGCTCAGGGACCAGAGAATAGATTGAAGCTTAATTTCAAGATTTCACTTCATGTAACGTTAGCCAAACAGAAAGGTGCAGAGATGCTGCAAATCACGTCACACAGCACAGCTTTATCCTGCCTGAATAATGGCAGCCTGTGCAAACAAGAGCAAAGAGACGATGACTTAAAACAAACCAGTGCACAGCAACCTAGTTTAAACACTATCACAATGGTATCTCAATTCAGCATTAATACTGAGGGCTGCACAGCACAAGTTAAATTCATAAATAGAGAGAAATGGCATCTTTCAAAACCTTAAAGAAAACCAGTCTGAGGCACAACCAGACGAGCTCTCTATTCTCACTGCCTTTGATGGGGCTAATCACCATTCCAAATCAGCATTTGAGCTGAACCCGACATTGAAAATCATACATAATTACCCTGATTAATTTTGCTGAAAACATACAGTGTTTTGTCATAGAAATGTAAACATAACAAGGTGCTGGGGTGACACAAATAGTAGAAACATGCTGCAGCTCAGAAGAAAATGCTCAGATTCTGAGGTTTGAAAGGTTGCATTTAGTGAAAGAGCAGTATTGATTCACACATATATCTACTAATTTCTACAAAGGAAAACAGCAAAGGAAAAATAGTGGGAGTGTGGCTAGTGAGCAGCACTGCACCCTAAAAAATGGATCAAATCATTTATACATCAGAGGAAAATGAAGTTGAACATAATGTAAATGGTGCTTGAAACAGCATCAGAATTACAGACCATCCGTATGTTAAAGTAATGGGGCCAAAGAAGCAGATAGATCACAGGTAGACAGCATCAATACTGGAACACAGGGAACTTCACTAGGTTTCTTGGGACTGAATTATTTAAAATCCAGTACAAGAAATAAAAAAGGAAGCACATTACAAGGAGGCTGGAAGACAGAAAGCTAGAGTTAGGAATTCCTTCCTTCCCATCTTTGTGTAACACCAACATTACAGAACAAATTGATGTAGCCCTAGAAACAAGCTCACCATGAGTACCTAGAGAAAAGAAGCCGTTTTTGTAAGGTGAGAGCAGGAGCTGAATTCCAACAGCTAAACCCACTAATCTCACTGAGGAAACCAACGTTAATATGTAGCACTTAAAATGGAAAGGGATCTATTTCTTCTTAACTGTGTCTTGTCGCACAAAATTCTGAAAAGCCATTGAAGGTAAATTGCTTGGTTTTCAATTTTAAAGCTGCACTTAACCAAACACCATCAGTCTCCAGATGTAGTGGTGGGGGGGGGGGGGAGGGGGGAAGCAACATATTCAGAGGTCTCTAGCACCTAAAATCACAACAAACACCCTATCAGCCTCTTGTCAACTAAAGACAACATTTACAGAGATAATAAATTGCCGTGATCATTTTTTTTGTGTGAAAAGCCTTTTGAGGACCTTTTTTCATATACACTGAATAGTTTGGTAAATCCACTGATGAGTGCCAGATTAATCTGCAGCTAGGTGTCTGGGTCATACAGAAAAGAAGAATGAACCTAAGCAAATAGAGTGCTTTCCAAGGGTCTTTCACTGGGGTAAACAAATGAGGATGATATTACATATATATATCCAGGTGGAGCTGACAGCAACCAGGGCTGGGTTCAATATCTAGGGGTTCCTTTTCAACAATACAACACAGAACCGTCTCAAGCCCCCACCCAGTAACCTGGGAAAATTACACACCACCCATAGGTGCCTCTGAAAGGCAATACTTCCCCACTTGCAAGCACAGAGTCTGAGTGTACCAAAGAAACTTTTAATGAAAGGAGGGAAGTCACCTGACATTAATTAGGGAAAATGCCAAAGCAGGATTTATAAACCTAAAACTGTGAGCAGGACACCCACCCCAGAGTGCATGGGGCAGAGTCTTCTACCTCATGTTCTTGAGTTCTATAACCAAAAGTTCCTTAACTGTGCCTTCTCTGCTCCCTCACCATACCCCACTTGCAGTGGTTGTCCTTGGTCCGTGAGGACCCAGTGTTCAGAAGTGCATCTGTGTGAGTTCACCTCCCACTCAGGGAAGAAGACACCTGCCTTGCTCTACCATCTGAGCACTTGCTCTGGCTGGCCACCTCACCGGCTGCTGTTCTTCACCACCTGGCCACCCTGCCAGCCACTGTTTCTCGCCACCTGGCCACCCTGATGACTGCTCGCCAACTGATCCCTACTTCCATTGGCCACCCGTAAGTCACCTCATGCTGCCACATGCCTCTCTGCTGTGACCTCTGTAGGTCAGTCTCAGTGATTTTTAGCTCTCAGCAGGCTGGATAGAAGCTCTGCCCCACCACAAGTGATTTCAGCTCTCACCAAGTACTTAACATAACAAAAGGCTCCTAAAGAAGCCTATTTAGCTCTATCTTTGAACTGTAGGACAGAGTAGGGAGGAAACGGTTAAACCAGACTACAGATCTTTAGGGAGAGTCCATACCTCCTGGATGGGACACCTGTTTCGACCCCTCTTACTTTCACAGGGGTCTGGCATTCAAGCCCTTGGCTTAACAAGGTCCTTTCACCTGAGGGTGACCCCCTCATTTAGGCCAGATTAAGCACAGTTCTGCTCCAATACAATAAAGACAACAACACTGATAACAGCATTTCACTACCCCCACATTCAGTACTAAAGTGATTTGTAACCCAATGCCAGTCAAAGCTGATCACTTTGAGCAACACCGCTCTAACTTCTGGATATCTTGGCAGAGTAGGTGTGTTCATGTAAATACAGTTTGCTCCTGAAGTCTTTCCCCCTCCCAGCTAGCTGTCAGGGGAGAGTTCATTCAGACCCTGCTTACATATATACACAAACACACATACAAGATGTACTTGAAGCATGCCCTGTTGTATACCCACAACCAATCCTCTCTCTCTCTCTCTCTAGGTGCTTATGGTGCCCATCACCCAAGTCTCAGAGTGACTCCCGAAACAGAATTACCGTGCAACGAGGTCCAGTAAGTTGACTGTATCGCTCCCTCCTCCTCCTTTCTGAGCTCCACAGAGAGCTTTGCAAAGTAAGACCCATGCAGCCCCATCCCTCTACCCTTACGTCTGGGGTCGCTATTAGTGGCACTGTGGCTGGTGGGCTGAGTATGTGTGAGGAGCCCCATGGATGTATGGCTGGGGGGGAGGGGGGAGAAGAGCAAAGTAAAATGTTCTTATATCTATATGAAGATAGGGGATACCTGTGTAGAGAGTAAGTCTCACGCTGTATAAAGAACTGGAAGAGGGTCTTAAAGCATTTGTCTGAATTCACCGGCTTTGTTCTTGTCTTTCCCCATGAATGCTTTGCATGGTCAGGCTGTACCTACCCTTTTTGTTTTTCAGGATGTGGGGCAGGGTTTAGTCTATGCTAATGATGATGGGAACAGTACAAATTGCACTTTACATAGGATCCTGCATTGGTCAAGGGCCAGTGACCATGGAAACTGCCACAGCTTGTGCCAAATGCAGCTGCTAGAGATGCTGATAGCAACACACAGAGTGAGATATGCCAACACTCCACCACCCAGATGCCAGAGATACTAGCATTTACTCAGTTCCAAGCTCAGCATGTCTGGAATGAGAACAGAAGAAAAGCCCACTCAAGCACAGCTTTCCCCAGCCCCACTCAGCTATCACCACCTTGAGTAAAATTCATGCAAACCTCTTTCTGCTGTCAGCCAAGCACAGAGCTGGTTTAGGTAAACACTATCAGGGATTTCTTTCATCTCCTTCTCCAGAAATCATGCATGGAGCTTGCAGTCTGACCCAGCTGCCATCGTATTGGTGAGTGGCATAACTGCCCTAGTCCCAAACCCAATACTCCCCACACAATGAAGGGAAAAGTGCCATGGCTGCACCACTCCTTCCAGCTCCAGAAAAAGGACACTGGGACAACCATCTCCAAGACGAAGGTAACATTTCACTGCAGCACTCTGGCTTAGCACACTAATGTTTTAGTTTAAACCAGTTGCCTCCCCTATGGAGCTGGCAAATTCATGGTAGTTGTCCAAGGGGCTGGGTCCTTTCTTCATCCCCCAACAGGCCTTTCACTACCAGTTGGCAATCAGATTGAATTTTCAAAGGGAGCAAAAATCCTGCCAATGATAACCCAGACTCTGGGGTGCTGCACAGAGTGTGTGTAAAGGAGGCATAAAGTTCCACGCTGCGCTCCCCCAACTGGTGCCCTGTTTATGCAGTGCCAGAGCAGACACTTGTGGTGCAAAGCGTGCTGCAGATTCTGGCTCTGATTGCAATGCTCAAATCACCGAAAACATGAAACAAGCTTTCACAAAATGTATACCATGTCTGTGCTTCAGAAATAAAGCATTAGAAAGACAGAAAAACACATCTGAAATTCACCCTAAATTACGTACTCTTAAGAGAGGAGAGCTTTGTGATGACAACAGTTCTGCTCTCCCTATCTCCACTTCTTTAGTTCTAATGCTGAGCGTTTCTATTGCTTCCACACAAGAGAAAGTTTTGGGCCTGATTCTCTTTGCACATACACAAGATTTATGCTCCTGTAACTCGAATTACTTCAGTGGAATTACCCTTGATTCACACCAGGGATGGTGAGAGGAGAACCAGGCCCTTTGAGTCTTGGGATACAGAGCTGATTAGTTCCAAAATATTAGAAATAACTCTGAATCCCCTAAGACAAATTATCGGATAAACTGGATCAGAACCCAAAAGCCAGGACAAGGATAGGACAGATGGCAAAGTGACTTAAGCAGTAACATGCCAACTGTTAGTGTGTGCCAAGCCTCGGAAACACCAGAGAACACAAATAATGGTTACATGTCTCAGGCTTTTGTTTCTATCCTAGCACTGAATGTGAAGATAAATGGAAGAGAAAAGCAGTGTGTTCGCCTTCTCCATGTAAACATGAAGCTGCAGTTGAGTAAGTAACATTAAGTCTGACATGGAGAAGCTGTGAGGCATTACTCACCCTGAGAAGTTTAATGTATAATTTAGAAACATATCATCAAAATGGAAACATGAGAACCTCTTAAATAACTCTGAAGGGTATTCAGCTCGGAATCATACACAGTTAATATTTAGGAAAAGCTGCTAACGCAGTGGTGGAAATTTACCCCATACTGAATAATTTGATTTAGATGCATCCCAATATTGAAGCACTTTAGAGAGAACTCACTCATTTTCATGGGCCAGATTTAGGCTTTTTATTCATTATCACATGAAGTATAAGTATAGCCTTTCTGTTTGACGCTCTAAGGCCATCAAAACTGAAAGATGTGATCCCCCTGGCTGCGGCTGAGTGTACCAGGCAATCAATGCCAAGGAGCCTGCACCTGCCTTGCTACTAGGTATCATACATTACTCTTTGCAACTGCCCAGGTGCTAAAAGTGTATTAATTATTTCAAAGGCGGTATCACCAGCTACAAACCCCAGTAAAACATTACAGTCAATCACCGGGTAAAATGCACCAAGATTTTTTAAGAAAGGCTCTGAGTTTCAGCCTTCATTCCTAGGTCATTAGAAGAGACCTTTACTTCAGTGGCCAGTGTGAAATGTGCTTTGATGCTGGTCTACTTTCTCACTCTTAAGGGGGTGGGGGTCTCCTCCAGGTCAGACAGGAGGCATGCTGGCATAGGCAGTGGGGATGTGCAGGAGAATTGCACTGCTGCTGTCTGCTACTCCCGTCCTCACATATGGTGGACTTTGGTTTCTGGGGCTGTCAGTCCAGCACCTTTCCCCAATAAGTGGAGGCATTTACACAGGAAATCTCCCCAGCCCTTGACTCTGCTACAAGTGTCCCTTTAGAGCTACCCATGATCTGAATTCCAGCATTAGGGATTTTGAGCATACCTGGTGAAATCACCACTGCACCCCAGAAAAATACACACCTGTTGTGATAAATTAGGGAAGCCATGTTAATGTGCTGGCCTCAGAGAGACTCTGGCTGGATAGTTCCAGCCTATTGTCTGTTTCCAGCACGATAACCCAATACCACACAGTGAACGATGGTGACAAGCTGCAAGGAAAAGGCCAGTGTGGCTGGACCTTCTGTGGTGCTTATTCAAGTTTCTCTGAGCTCTACATTGGTGCCAGTCCAGGATTAGTTGAGCTTTTTATTGGCAGAATGCCAAGGAAGCAGAAGACTCCTTAGAGCTGACTCCTTGAATTAGATTTGCATAGTTCACTGCAGTTGTAAGTTAGTGAACTCAGTTCAGTCTCTAGTGGACATCAGGCCACATAAGAAAAAACAGCACACAATCTGGTAGGATAGTCAGGCTGTGCTCAGGGAGCACCAGAATGGATCCAGCATTTAGATGGAACCTGCATCCGCTCCAGCAGGGTGATGGCTCTGTGCCCATCCA
Source organism: Natator depressus (assembly GCF_965152275.1). Classification (NCBI taxonomy): domain Eukaryota; kingdom Metazoa; phylum Chordata; order Testudines; family Cheloniidae; genus Natator; species Natator depressus. The sequence goes on along the minus strand of NC_134251.1, from coordinate 23,103,525 downwards.
TTAGGGGTTACTGCTTCAGTGGGATTGAGGGGCTGCTCTAATGGCAGGTAATCAAAATCAGATCCTGAGATGGATGCAGAAAGAGGAAGAAATTCAGCAATGGAGCTAAAAGGGAATGAGGCAGAGAGAGCTGAAGGTGAGGAAGAGACAAAAAGCTCCTGAAGCACTTGTGGACAGGCCCTTGGGAGAGTGTACCCTGGCTCTGCTGGGTCCCAGGTGCAATGGTCCCCTCCTTTCTTCTTCTTGCAATGCTCCCGAGGGCACAGTGGCAACCTTCCCCTCCCAAAGCTTCCAAGGGCACAGCAGTGTCTACACCCTATTTTATGGGTCTGAATTAAATCCACCCTTTAGGCACTACCAACCCCAGCTCAAATTTCTGTCTCTGAGCCTTTTAAAAGGAGAGTTCTTGGGATCAAAGCATAGGCCTGGACTCTCTACCTGTCTGAAAGCGACTTGCTGTGTGACCTTGGGCAAATCACTGCACTGCTATGTGCTTCAGTTTCCCCATGGGGGTGAACATCTCATCTGTCTCATAAGGAGGCTATGAGCCTCAATTCAGTAATGTCTAAAACTCCGAAACCCTCAGATGGAAGGTGCAAGAGAAGGGCAAAGTTGTATTAATTACCATTCCTGTGCAAGTGTGCACTTCTAGGGACGCTAATGTAAGCTGGGGAATGGTGGGGAACTTTCCTGGCTTATACACTACCCCGGTGGAATTGCCTAGCGAAAGGATCCAAGGCCTGACCTCAAGGGCTCCCCTTCCACTCTCCTTTATGGCAGAGTCCGTGTAACCCCAACAAGGCTGGGCCCAGGATTCCTGGGGGGACTCAACCCCCAACCTTGTTGTGGTCACTTAGGGCAGGGGCGAGGGCCTCCCCACTCTGGGGTGGTCTCTCTGCTCTGGATGCTTCCCTGACCCACTGATCATTACATACAGTTCAAAGCTAATACAATTTATTAAACAGCAACCAATTTTAAAAATAAGGAAAAAATGGGAAAGGTGAAAGGAAAACCCGTCACCCCGCTCTGTGGCCCGGGGACGTCACATCCAGCGTCTCTGGCACGCCCGGGCAGGTCACAGTCTGCCCCGGCCGTGCTGCAGGGAGGCCGCGGGTCGGACGCTCGCTCCGGCGGGGGCCGCACGCCCTCAGGCTCGAGGTGGCAGGGCCCTGCCCCCCAGCATCGCCCCCGCCCCGTGGGGGTTACGATGCCCCCCAGGCCTGGCCTGCAGGGCCTCCTGGCCGGGGGCGTCTCCCTGCGCCGGGCCCGCTGCCCAGGGTCCCCCTCGCTCTCCCCAGCTGCCCACGCACCCGGCTCCAGACGGCCCCGGCTCCGCTCCCTGGGCCGCTCTCGGCCCCAGGCTCCTGCTCTCCCCTTCGCTCGGCCCTGCTCTGGCCCAGGCAGCTCCACCCCACGTGGAGGGTGGGACCACAGGCTCCTGACTCCCTCACTGGCCTGCCCGCCCTTGTCTATCAGGCTAACCTAGAACGGTGGCCTCTTCCCACTGGTCCTGGGGACTGTCAGTCTAAAGGTGTTGATTTCTCATCCACCCTCCCCCTTTCTTCTGGTACGGGGAGAGGGCCAACCACCCCGCACTGAGTTTGAGAAAGGGGCCAGCAGTCCCCTTACACTAGCGCCACATACAATTGTTTTGATTGCTGGCAATGGCCCAGTTCAGTCGTATAAGAACTAATGTGAGCATTACAACATAAGCCACCCACACAGCACACACACGTGTTAATTATCTTATGGAAAGGCAGCGAGAGCTGAGGGTGTGTTCACAACAGCTGCTTTTTAAACCTTTAATATCTGTCTCCTTTTATTTATTTATTTCTAAAAATTACTCGAAGACCCTAATCTGCTCCACGGGCGAGCAGGTGGCAAATGTCACCTGTAAATCTAAGTGTGGGTGTGCATGTTGTCGACTGTATGAAAGAAATATCCAGGTGGCTACAGCCCTTCAGTAAAGACAACAATGCCAAACCAACTGAAATCCAGTCTGACAAAATTGTTCCTGAGCTGAGACCTTCCTTGCATAGCCACAAGGCACATGTCTGTCACACCTTTGTCCGGCTTGTCCTCGTCCCTCCCTCCACGAAAGCAAGTCGACGCCACACCATTCTGTTTTGTTGCGAGCACTTTCTTTCCATTTCTGGCCAAAGAGTTTTGTCATGGGATCAGCCCAGCGTGTTTTGGGTCTCCCCAGTGGTTGCTTGTGGTCTCTGGGGACCCAGTCACTGATGCGGGTTGTCCAACTATTGTCTTGCCTGCAGATTACATGACCTGCCCATCTCCGCTTTGCGTTGTACATCGCCTGCACTACATCTGTCACCTCTTTACGCCTTCTGATTTCCTCATTGCCACACATGTCTGCGGTGGAGTTAAATCACCTGAATGTGGTGATTCCTAATACAGGAATATAGGAGACGCCAGACTGAATCCGATCCAAAGTCCCTCTACCCCATTGTCCTGTGTCTCTCAATGTCCAGCACCAGATGCCTCAAATGAAGATTCACGAAACTTCACAGCTGGCAAATGTGAGAAAATTTGCCCCCCAAGAAGAGCTGATCCTAATACCTGATAACTAGAGATTTATTTAAATCCGGTATATGAGGTTTTACCCCGTTCCAATAGTATTTTTATTAGCATTAATTATTATGGCTCTGGATAGTCTTGTTATCTATATATTGGTTCGATCCCTGCTTGAATCGTACTATATTCTTGGCCTAAAAGACATTCTATGGCAGTGAATTCCACAGTCTAATTATATACATTGTGTGGAAAAGGATTTCCTTTTAATTTTTGAATTTGCCACCTCTTAACTTCATTGACTGTCCCTTTGTTCTTGTGTTACAAGACAGGAAAAACAAATGCTCCCATATAGCGCCTCTAGCACAAGTTGTTTTATATGTTTATCATGTCTCTGCTTATTCTTCTTGTTTCTAAGGTAAACAATCCCAGTATTTTCAATCTCTCTTCGTAAAAAGGTTTTCCGTACTTCTAATCATTCTTATTGTCCCTCTCTGAACCCTCTAATTCTGCAATATGCTTTTTGAGGTAGAGTCATCAGTACTCCTCACAGCATTTCAGATGAGGCTGCACCACTAATTTATACAGTGGTACTGTAATATTTTCCATATTATTCTCCTTCTCATTCCTTCTGCATGCTAACATCTTGTTTGCTTTTTAAACTCTACTGCCCACTAATAGAAACACTGACAAAACAGTGGCCGGCTGCAGTGACCCCAGCTTTCCACCTTCTGTACAGATTCAGGGCCAGACCCACCTCCTTCTTGGTATCACTCCCAACTTGCCATTAAATTGCAAAAACCTTGCACCTCTCCCAGCAAAACCCCACCAGCCCTTTCACGATGGGATGTGACTGACTCATCAGGCCACGAAGGCCCCCCTGGGGTGGGTGTCTCTCAATCGCTCCTGTTCACGCTGTTCCACTTTGTATAACATACATGACTAGTCAGTGGGCCAACAAGAGAATGACTCAGAAGCCTGGGGATGAGGACACCCTGGTTCCAGACCCTGCCCCAATGAACATATATTTATACAAGTGGAACAGCTTCAGCAGGAGAGATCGAGAGAGCTGCACCCAGAGTACCCTTTAGCCTGGGAGTAATCTGGAGCAGGGATTTGAATCCAAGCCTCCCAACAACCCAGCTGAGTGCCCTAATCACTGAGCTATTTGGTATAGAATCATAGAATATCAAGGTTGGAAGGGACCCCAGAAGGTCATCTAGTCCAACCCCCTGCTCGAAGCAGGACCAATTCCCAGTTAAATCATCCCAGCCAGGGCTTTGTCAAGCCTGACCTTAAAAACCTCTAAGGAAGGAGATTCCACCACCTCCCTAGGTAACGCATTCCAGTGTTTCACCACCCTCTTAGTGAAAAAGTTTTTCCTAATATCCAATCTAAACCTCCCCCATTGCAACTTGAGACCATTACTCCTCGTTCTGTCATCTGCTACCATTGAGAACAGTCTAGAGCCATCCTCTTTGGAACCCCCTTTCAGGTAGTTGAAAGCAGCTATCAAATCCCCCCTCATTCTTCTCTTCTGCAGACTAAACAATCCCAGCTCCCTCAGCCTCTCTTCATAAGTCATGTGCTCTAGACCCCTAATCATTTTTGTTGCCCTTCGCTGGACTCTCTCCAATTTATCCACATCCTTCTTGTAGTGTGGGGCCCAAAACTGGACACAGTACTCCAGATGAGGCCTCACCAGTGTCGAATAGAGGGGAACGATCACATCCCTCGATCTGCTCGCTATGCCCCTACTTATACATCCCAAAATGCCATTGGCCTTCTTGGCAACAAGGGCACACTGTTGACTCATATCCAGCTTCTCGTCCACTGTCACCCCTAGGTCCTTTTCCGCAGAACTGCTGCCTAGCCATTCGGTCCCTAGTCTGTAGCGGTGCATTGGATTCTTCCGTCCTAAGTGCAGGACCCTGCACTTATCCTTATTGAACCTCATCAGATTTCTTTTGGCCCAATCCTCCAATTTGTCTAGGTCCTTCTGTATCCTATCCCTCCCCTCCAGCGTATCTACCACTCCTCCCAGTTTAGTATCATCTGCAAATTTGCTGAGAGTGCAATCCACACCATCCTCCAGATCATTTATGAAGACATTGAACAAAACCGGCCCCAGGACCGACCCCTGGGGCACTCCACTTGACACCGGCTGCCAACTAGACATGGAGCCATTGATCACTACCCGTTGAGCCCGACAATCTAGCCAGCTTTCTACCCACCTTATAGTGCATTCATCTAGCCCATACTTCCTTAACTTGCTGACAAGAATACTGTGGGAGACCGTGTCAAAAGCTTTGCTAAAGTCAAGAAACAATACATCCACTGCTTTCCCTTCATCCACAGAACCAGTAATCTCATCATAAAAGGCGATTAGATTAGTCAGGCATGACCTTCCCTTGGTGAATCCATGCTGACTGTTCCTGATCACTTTCCTCTCATGTAAGTGCTTCAGGATTGATTCTTTGAGGACCTGCTCCATGATTTTTCCAGGGACTGAGGTGAGGCTGACTGGCCTGTAGTTCCCAGGATCCTCCTCCTTCCCTTTTTTAAAGATTGGCACTACATTAGCCTTTTTCCAGTCATCCGGGACTTCCCCCGTTCGCCACGAGTTTTCAAAGATAATGGCCAAGGGCTCTGCAATCACAGCTGCCAATTCCTTCAGCACTCTCGGGGCGAGAGTGTATAATGGGGGCGAGGGCGGGAGCAGCATTATCTCCTCCTCCTCCTGTTTTGTTAGTCTAGCCTTTCATTTCCTTTGAGTTTTGCTGAAAATTCTGAAAATGTTACTTTCAGTTCATGTCCAATCAATTTCTTTTTTTCATTTTTTGGAACTGCCAGCAAATGAAAAAAAGTAAGTTATTTGCACAAATCTACTCTGAATACTTTACTTAGGGAGTGTTGGGAGCTAACCTGTGGATAATACTGTGAGAGGACCTGACCCACTCTCCATGCAGCCTCTCAGGAGGAGAGCGCTGCACCTAAATCTCCCCCTCGCCCCCACACATATGCTTCCAATCCAGTGTGATATGGAGGAGCCCCAGTTTCCCCTTCCAAGGACACAGCTCTTCTGATCCCGAGTGAAGTGACTGCTTACCTGTTATTTAAGGAGCGGGAGACGCTTCTTAGCATACATTCACAGAGGATGCATTATTGCTCTGACTGCTTTGGAAGAGCTTTATCACACATATTTTTTAAAGCCCTGATAAGGTTCAGAGTCAGATAAGAGAACAGGAACACAGGCCACCTTTTTATAATATTTTCCCAAATCCTGGCAGCTTATCTTCAGAAAATATCAATATATCCCCCAAATCCTTAAAATATTAATGGGAGCTGGTGAAATCAGCCTCTCTGACCTCAAACAGTATAGAAGTAAAATTTACACACTTATCAGTTCAAAAAAGGGAACCAAAGTACCAAAACATGCACCCCTGACACTCCAGATAGTAGGTACCTGTATCTATAGTGAAAGATAGAACCAGTTGGGCTGATGTGTTAATTTTTACTGAAAATGATACTTCACACACATTTCACTTGACAACTTTCCAAACACAGACACGGAGAGGTAACATCCATCCAGCTGAAGTTTCTACCCTTTCAAAGGTTGCAATGCAAGAGGGGATGGAAGTGTGATGGGGGCTTTACGCTGCATAGGACACATGACTGGTGATGAAAATATGCATAGGAGGCTGGGAGGAAAGATTGCTGCTTCTTTGCTTAGTTTTTACATTCTCTCTCTGGTGTACATCACAGACCCAGAGCGCTGTATGGGTGCCCTTTGTATAAGTCTGAAATCTAAACCAATAAATACATAAATCAGAGGATACTGAACATGGGGATAGCTCAGAGAAGCAGACACCAGTGTAGAGAGAGAGGCCTCCAGGAATGCTAGGAGGGTACGTGTGGGTATGAGGAGTGCAGAGAGAATTGCCTGCTTGTGAAATGGCCCCTTAAGACACAGGAGTCATGTAGCAGATGCAAGCCTGGTAACGCTGTATGCTCCCTGTTCATGTTCAGACACCACAGAGCCTGGGAGCAGGATAGGCCTTTCTGACACCCACTCTTCCTAGTCTCTCACCTTCCTGAGCAGAACTGGAGCATGACTGCAAAGGACAGGCTGATAACACCTAGCCCTTGTTCATCTTCACAGCACCTTCATATGCACTGAGTGACATCCTCACCTTACACTGTGGGGCACAGGTTGTATCAGCCATTTCACAGACTGGGTTAAAATGCTTAGAAAACAATCTATGAGGAAAGGTTAAAAAAACTGGGCATGTTTAGTCTTGAGAAATGAAGATTGAGGGGGGCAGGATCTGTTAACAGTCCTCAAATATGTTAAGGGCTTTTATAAAGAAGATTGTGATCAATTGTTCTCCATGTCCACTGAAGGTAAGACAAGAAGTAATGGGCTTAATCTGCAGCGAGAGAGATTTGTGTTAGATATTAGATATTTCTAACTATAAGGGTAATTCTGGAACAGGCTTCCAAGGGAGGTTGTAGAATCCCCATCACTGGAGGTTTTTAAGTACAGGTTGGACAAAACACCTGTCCGGGATGGTCTAGGTTTACTTGGCCCTGCCACAGCACAGGAGGCTGGACTTGATGACTTCTGGCACGGGGCGTGCTCAGAGCTGGGGAAAGGGCACTGGCATTGCCATACTCAGATCTTGGCCATGGTGGCTAGTTTGTATGGTAATATCCATAAGCAGATTTCAGCAGAGAAGGGGACAGGAGAGATGAGATTCCTGAAGTTAAAAACAGACAGAGAAGAGAAGGCTGCTAGAACATGGAGTCTTGTTTATCAGCATCCAGTCAAGCAGCAAGAGCTGAAAGGAAGCATTCCATAAATAATACCGAGTGAATCTGCTCTGATCCACTAACCCACTTTAGGCACATTTACAGTGAAGAATAAAACAGAAATTTAAACTTGATTGTTTTGATTTAGAATGCAGCTGTGCAGTGCTGATGCATATTCTGCTATCCCAGCTTCTCAGTTGGAATTCAAACTCAGATAACTGACTAGATGGGCAGTAAAAATGGCCTTTCTTTCTTGGGGGTGGATCACAGCTACAAACTCTGTACACTGCACGAGGAGAATGCTACTTCACTAAGTGGGTCAGAGACGGGCTTCTCTCTTCAGCAGCTAAGGTACGTGAGACCCAGGACCCTGTGATTCACACACAATATGAAGAGAACTTCCCCAACAACCTAGCAACTGCTCTGAATTATTCTGGGGAAGTTCTGTGGCCTGTGTTATACAGGAGGTCAGACTAGATGATCACAGTGGTCCCTTCTAGCCTTGGAATCTATGAAGCCATGCAACATGCCCATGGTCTCATGAAAGCAGCAAGTGGGAGATCTCATCAATTCTTCCACCCTTGGTAGGTGAGAGCTTTCCTCTGACACTCAGCCCCTTTGCACTACAGTGGGATGTCAGCACCTTGTGATAGGACACAATGTTAATTAAAACAGAGATTTTTAATTTAAATTAAAAAATAACTGATGGCGGGAAGGCAGGCTCAGCTCTCCTTCAGGGGGCACTAGCTTTCAGTACAAAAGGCCCAGTTTGGATATTGCCAGCTCATTGTTTTGGTTGTTATAGGAGCCCTTAGAATTGTTCAGCCAGCTGAACCCTTGGACGCACAGAATGTCCAAGAGGCTTTATCACTCTTTGCCCGCAGGTGCCCTCATGCTGAGGTGTGATTATGCTGCAGTGAGTCTGACCCACTAAAAAGCCCATAGTAAAAGTTAGGGAAAATTGCCTTAGTTTGAATTAAATAAAATGAATTTTATTTGAATAATTTCCTCCTGTATCCTCTGATGAAATAGTTAGATGGTTCCCTGTGAGCCCTCTACTTGAATTACTGGATGTCCCAGCCGTAGCGTTTCGGGCATGGAAATTCTCAGCCTTGTGTCACAGAAACCTGAACTTCACCTGCTCAAGACTCAGAGATGGACACACCATGCACCATCTACCGTCACTATATGAAACAGCTCTAAATAATACTAAACCCCAGCATGTATTGGATCTTCAGATTTGCTTCCATCACACCATTCTTACGAACCAGAGAGAAGATGACAACTACATTCTTCTAGGCCATTTACAATTTCCAAACTCTGTACAGACATTAGCAAGCCAGGAGGCAAAGCCTCTCTGTGAGATGGTGCATGTTGTCATCCCACTGCAAAGACAGGAAGCTGAAGCAGAGAAGTGAGTCAACTTCCTCCATGTCACAGAGGCAGTCTGTACCAGGGATAACATTTGGTTCCCAGTCCAGTGATCAAAGAACTCAGACCTGCTGTCTCTAGATGCCTGCTTGGCGCCTTCCTCTGCTAAGGTCTCTGGTTATGAAAAGTGTAAGCAGATACAATTAGCTCACACCACAGGTACTGATGACCCAGGGCATTCCACACTTTTTTTTTAACTCTGCTCTCTCTTTTCTTTTTCTGTTAGTCAGCAACATCTTCATTTTAAGCACATCCTGCCCTGCCAAACTGAGCCTCTAAATAACCTCACACTTCATCATTTCTTTTCATTCAGCAGTTAACTGTCTGATGCAGCAGAGGCAGCCAGCTCTGCGAAGGGAAGGCATTTGCTGCTGTTTTTCTTAAGTGTATTTTAATAATGCATTTCACATGTGAGAAATGGCCATTGGGAGTGCAGCCTGAGAGCTGGAAGGCACAGCTAGACCAAGAGGTAATCTGAGGATGAGCAGCACCAGCTTGCAGTTTAAAGACTATTAATTACTGTTACTTTCCTGGAGATTATTTGAAAATAATCGGGCTCCTGATTTAGGTTTAATGAGCAATTATTCCTTTTGTTTGTTGACACGGTGTGAGTTCCAGAGGATCCAATCAATAGAGCCTCTTATCTGCTAGTTTATTAAATTTGGTTCATCACACTTGTCCTTCCACCACTTTCTCCACTATCCATATTTCTTGCTTATTACCACTTCCCTTCATATTGATGGAGTGGTCATTCTCCTACCACAGAGCTATCAATGGACAGGGGAGGAGCCGGCACCCAGGCCCCACTTCTATCTGGGAACCAGTACTTAGTACAGGGGAGTTGGCTTTCTAGGACCACAAGCAGAGGCTCCCCATTGCCTACAGATTTGGCTCCATGGGTGGAAGGAGGCATTGCCTGTCTCCATGGCATCATATCCCCCATCCCCAGAACCCTCCGAAGTGTTGAGGGAGAGGGGTCATGCTAAGAGCAGGACTGAAGGGATCATACATTGTTCTTTTTGCCAAGCTCAAGTGGAATGAACTGGAAAGTTCCTACAATTTGGACCTCTCCCCACAGAATCTTCTGTTTTTTCCTCCCCCAGCCCTATCCCAAGGATTTTATGTAGCAGACACACAATTTTGTCCAGTGAGACCAATGGGGAACAGGGCACAACACCAGAGTTCCAGTGAATCAGAGCTCAGCTACAGAATCCTGTGAAGAACAAGACAGGTTCTTAGTCATGTTGCCATATTATTTTTGGAGCTAAGAGATTTAAGTCCAAATGCCAGTTAAAAAAAGGAAAAAGTCATTGTGAAGGGACATGACATCTAGGAGCCATTGTGGGGCAGCATCTTTTTCGTTATAAGAGGAGCACTCTACACCTTCCACTCACTGTTTCGGTGCCTGAGCCAAAATCTATTTATGGAAATCTTCAGTAACTAATAAAGTGAGTGTCTGAATTTTCATCAGACGCTGGCTTAAATAGGGTTTACACTGATGTAAACAAACATGTTTATTTCACTTAAGAATAGCCAGAGGCATCACCAGGGACCAACAAGTCACTAGCTGAATTAACAGCAAAGAGTCCTGTGGCACCTTATAGACTAACAGACATATTGGAGCATAAGCTTTTGTGGGTGAATACCCACTTCATCAGATGCATGTAGTGGAAATTTCCAGAGGCAGGTATAAATATGCAAACAAGAATCAGGCTAGGGATAAGGAGGTTAGTTCAATCAGGGAGGATGAGGCCCTCTTCTAGCAGTTGAGGTGTGAACCCCAAGGGAGGAGAAACTGCTTTTGTAGTTGGCTAGTCATTCACAGTCTTTGTTTAATCCTGAGCTGATGGTGTCAAATTTGCAAATGAACTGAAGCTCAGCAGTTTCTCTTTGAAGTCTGGTCCTGAAGGTTTTTTTGCTCCAGGATAGCTACTTTAAAATCTGCTATTGTGTGTCCAGGGAGGTTGAAGTGTTCTCTTACAGGTTTTTGTATATTGCCATTCCTAATATCTGATTTGTGTCCACTTATCCTTTTACGTAGGGACTGTCCAGTTTGGCCGATGTACACAGCAGAGGGGCATTGCTAGCACATGATGGCGTACATTACATTGGTGGACGTGCAGGTGAATGAACTGGTGATGGTGTGGCTGATCTGGTTAGGTCCTGTGATGGTGTCGCTGGTGTAGATATGTGGGCAGAGTTGGCATCGAGGTTTGTTGCATGGATTGGTTCCTGAGTTAGAGTTACGATGGTGCAGTGTATGTTTCAGGTTGGCGGGTTGTCTGTGGGCGAGGACTGGCCTGCCTCCCAAGGCCTGTGAAAGTGAGGGATCGTTGTCCAGGGTGGGTTGTAGATCACGATGATGCGTTGGAGAGGTTTTAGCTGAGGACTGTATGTGATGGCCAGTGGAGTTCTGTTGGTTTCTTTCTTGGGCTTATCTCATAGCAGGAGGCTTCCGGGTACACGTCTGGCTCTGTTGATCTGTTTCCTTATTTCCTCGTGTGGGTACTGCATTTGCTCCAACCCCTCTGACAGAGACCAACACCTACAAGATCTTCACCAAGCATTCTCAAAACTACGATACCCACATGAGGAAATAAGGAAAGAGATCAACAGAGCCAGACGTGTACCCAGAAGCCTCCTGCTGCGAGACAAGCCCAAGGAAGAAACCAACAGAACTCCACTGGCCATCACATACAGTCCTCAGCTAAAACCTCTCCAACGCATCATCAGTGATCTACAACCCATCCTGGACAACGATCCCTCACTTTCACAGGCCTTGGGAGGCAGGTCAGTCCTCACCCACAGACAACCCGCCAACCTGAAACATATTCTCACCAGCAACTACACACCGCACCATCGTAACTCTAACTCAGGAACCAATCCATGCAACAAACCTCGATGCCAACTCTGCCCACATATCTACACCAGCGACACCATCACAGGACCTAACCAGATCAGCCACACCATCACCAGTTCATTCACCTGCACGTCCACCAATGTAATGTACGCCATCATGTGCTAGCAATGCCCCTCTGCTATGTACATCGGCCAAACTGGACAGTGTCTACGTAAAAGGATAAATGGACACAAATCAGATATTAGGAATGGCAATATACAAAAACCTGTAAGAGAACACTTCAACCTCCCTGGACACACAATAGCAGATTTAAAGGTAGCCATCCTGGAGCAAAAAAACCTTCAGGACCAGACTTCAAAGAGAAACTGCTGAGCTTCAGTTCATTTGCAAATTTGACACCATCAGCTCAGGATTAAACAAAGACTGTGAATGACTAGCCAACTACAAAAGCAGTTTCTCCTCCCTTGGGGTTCACACCTCAACTGCTAGAAGAGGGCCTCATCCTCCCTGATTGAACTAACCTCCTTATCCCTAGCCTGATTCTTGTTTGCATATTTATACCTGCCTCTGGAAATTTCCACTACATGCATCTGACGAAGTGGGTATTCACCCATGAAAGCTCATGCTCCAACATGTCTGTTAGTCTATAAGGTGCCACAGGACTCTTTGCCGCTTTTACAGATCCAGACTAACAGGGCTACCCTCTGATAGTTGAATTAACAGAGCCAACTTCACTAGGTAAAAAAACACAGGTGGCATAAGGGAATGTACTCTGTGGAACTCCAGGGACAAATGCAGGTTAGGTAAAGAGTAGAGCTAATCAGAAATATGTTGTCAAATGTTTTGTGATGAAAAATGTCATTTTTGTCTAAAATGAGGTTTAGAAAAAAATGTTAATTTCTACAAAAATTCCTGATGGGAAAATGATGTTTGTTTTGGGAAACTTTACATTTCATTTTGAATTTTATTTTTTTAAATTTGTATATTATGTTTACATTATCTAATGACATGTCCGTAGTAGTTAATAATAAGCACTTCTATAACATGCACTACGATGACATAATATAATTGTTGAAATATTCTATTTTTATTTTAGTTTATTTTTAAAATCATGAAGGTCAGCTGCTACGTAGTACTGATTGAAACATCTCATCTTCTTTTTTAGATCAAAGTGGTGTAAATGAACCAGTGTGTGGGAGAGGCTGCAGCAGGAAAAGCAATAGCAGGAAGGTGTAACAGCAGACCTGCCAAGTGCCATGCATCACATGTGACACTTAAGCTTTTGGCAGCCCTGTCATGCCTGTCCACTCAGGTAAAATCTCCTGCTCAGCAAATGTGCCCTCAGACCCCTGTCCTAGGAGGCAGGAAACTAGCTTCCCCCTATTTTACAAATAAGGTATCTGACAGGTTGCATAAACTCATTTCAGGCACAGCTGGGAATGGAACCCAGCTCTCTAATATGACAGACCCATGCACTTAGCCGTACTGTCTTTCAGAGTGAATGAGCCAAATCTATTCTTGGCTATGCTGTCTCTAATCACTTCTATATAACACCCTCTGCTCACGGAATCAGGAATAGAACCCAGGAATCCCGAAACCCAATATTTCATTGCTCACCCACATACAGTACTGCAACACACTGGCAAAGCATGTGCCAGGTCCCCTCTTGGGACTGGTTCACATGGAGAACAATAGTTTACTTCTGATACACATTACTCCTTTATCTCAAGTGAAAATTTCAGTGCTGAGGCACTGACCGTCCTGCATTCAAACCCTGCAGAAGTCCTGTGCTGGAAAACATTACGTGACCATGTAATTAAAGACTGTATCATAATCAGTGAGTACAAGGAGGCAGGCATTAATTCATGCATTTCCTAAATTTTGAATCCTTGATTTGCAACTTTATCATTTTTTAACATTTTTTTGGTGGATTGGGTGGGTGGATGGAGAGAGAGAGAGGGGCCCCTTTTAAGTTAGCAGTAATTGGGCAACTGGATGTCTCAAGGTACTACTAATGGGCTACATTACACTGGCAGGTCACTAGTTTTAATCCAGATCAGTTCAACAGGAATTAAGAGCTGATCCCAACTATGGATGTTTGGTGTCTCTCATCTGAGATGAATTTGGCAAGTCTCAGTTCCAGCTCTGCCATGACAAATTCACCACAGGCTTTGAACTAACTGGCAGACTCAGCGGAGAGGTTCCTGGCCATGAAGACTGAACAACCCATGTTGCCGCTACAGTAAAATCCACCCCTACACAAATCAGGCCTGGGTCATATGCAGAAGGTTGTAGCTTGTAGATATGCAGAGCTGTCACTCCGATGCCTTTCACCAGCACTAAATTCATAGACTTTTCTAATGCTGAGGTTTATGGTTATACCCAAATTATTTGCAAGTTCGTAAATTAATTCATTAAACAATTTGTATAAAACATCACACGTGGAGCTGCACAAAATCTCCTTGCTTTAACTTGCCCCTTGTTTTGCACACCCACAGAGATTTGGGTCACTGGCCTTGGTCACTTGCATTTGATGTGCATCTCAGGTCACTGTTTACATTGCTGCTGACTCTGGCTTTGTGTTTGCATCTGTCTGTGTCCCCCCTAGCCACCAGCTGGATTTGGAGGTGCTGTGGTAAAGGTATGATGAGCATAAACCACATACCTGTGCTTGGCACATAATGTTCACATGACATACTGCTGTGGCGTCAGTCCCACAAAACCAATCTCCAACACTGCAGGCAGCACACAGCCAAGCAAAGCGGAGACTCCCTGCTTTCTTTCTGATGCATGTGCACACGCACGCGCGCGCACACGCCTAGCCAGAAAGCACTATTGTTTCTGGATTCTCTTCAAATTAAAAACAAATCCATGTACGTTCTTCGGTAAAAAGAGTTAATTTCCAATCCGAGCGTGTAGGAGGGTGTCCCTAGGGAATGGAGTAATGAAGCCGCGAGTGCTAGTTGCAAAACAAATAGATAAATCAATGTTTCAATTTGCTCCATGTGAGAGAATGGGCTGCGGTTGCTTAGCAATTCAAAGAACATTATCGCAGGCTCCTCACAGGCAGCAAGAAAGCTACAAAAGTTGCTGAGGCTTGTGCCATATTAGAATGAAAACAAAACTTACATTCTAATGACAGCAGCAATTCAAGAGCCAAAGAAGGATGCTATTTCTATGATAAATCCCCTGAAATCCCTTTGAGTCACATCACCAGCTCAATGCAGAGAACAATGGCAAATACCAGTTGACTGTATTTTCAGAATCCATGGGAGCCACAGAAGAGACCAATCTTTCCCACGGTTTGCTCTGCAGTATGGTTTTCAATAAGTCCTATGAGCACAGGACTGAGAGAGAGGTAAACCTGAGCCCTATTCACAGTTCTGCCACTGAGTCACCCCATATAACTTTGTGCCAGTCACAATCTTTGTGTGTCAGTCCCTATAAATGGGGACAATATCCTTACAAGAACATGACTGCATACTACAGTAATTGTCCACAACTCCATAGCTTACATTGACTGTCAATCATTATAGGAGGATTTATTTTACCGGACAGCTTACTGACTGCACAGGGGTTTTGGGAGGGTTAATTTGTAGACTAGATTGAGCTCTGGTGCAAGCAATGGTGTCACCCATGGATCCAGTTTGTAAATATTTTCAAGGTGAAAATCTCAATGTAGGAGCTATGTATTGTTATTAAACGCACAACTTCCAAGGCTGACCCACCCCCATCTGTCTTCTGAACTCCCATCTCAGTTCCCTGCACCATCCTCCCACAGCTGCATTCCCATGTCAGTCCCCGTTAGAGCAGACTGCGTGCTGGCATGAATCTGATGCAGAGGGGTTCTGCGCCAGCTGACTCCCCACCCCAGCATAGATGGCGTATTGTAGCAGAACACCACTATGTCTATCCTCATTGGCACAGGGTACATAAGACACCAACTGCAGTGGTGTAAGTTAGAACACCCCTTCAGCTACTCTAACTCTCTCCAGGGCTGGTGCAGACGAGCCCACAGGATCGGGCAGCTGCAACCAGTTTCTTGACGCCATCTCCCCTCTCCCTGCTGAGTGGATCTTGAATGCAGGGCAGAAACTGGCCCTGCGTTTGTCGTCTGGAATGTGGACACTCATTTCAATGAGTTGAGGACTTTCTCATGCAGAATTCAGAGGGGAAGGAGGCCCTGAACCAAAACGAACCTGGGCTAAATTCCCTGCTAGGGGGTCTGGTGTTCTTACTCCTTATGGCTATTACTACACTGTTCTTGGGCTTATTTTGCACATGTTGTTCTCCTTAGTGGAGCAGGCCTGAGACTTGAAGTTGGCCTGACTTTTCATTCTCCTCTTTTTGTCACACAGGCTCTTCTTACCTACCAAAGACTCATAGGTGCCTGATCTCATTCCGGTCCAGGCCTTAAATGGTTCCCAGGGGGACAAACTGAGCCCAGGACTAGCTACAGTTACAATACAGTCAATGCTAGACCGTAACTACTGTCTGACACTGGCTCTGCAGTGTCTCCTTGGCCCTGTCCTCTCATTGGACCACACGAAGGCAGCCCTTCCCTCTCACACAAGTCCTGTACCTAAACCCTCCTGCGGTTCAGGTTATTTATGGGGTTCCTTGATTTTTACTGCCTACAATGTGGGCAGCCTTGCTGGCCCTTTATTAGTTGCATGCCCATCTGATATTGGGTCTGGCAGCTGATTGCAGATCAGAATCTCTACAGATTCATTTTGGCTCTCTCCTGTGTTGCAGAGTGAGAAGCAGTTGGCACCGCTGCAATACTATACAAAGGGAGCTGCTCAGTGATGAGCTGCCAAAATCTTAACAACTGGTTCCCTATAAAAAGTTCTGATTTAAGGGATGTGCCACAGTGTGTATTTTTTGTACCTTTCTCCATAAGAAGTGGCTATGCATTGAGTCATGAGGAGTCATACTTAACAATTAAAAAACACATTTTACATTTTTATTATAATAGAAACAAAGTATTGCTTTATTAAACGCATATCAACATAACGAACGAGGCAAGTGCGACCCCTGTTAATAAAATAATAAACTAGACCAGGGGTGGGCAAACTTTTTCGCCAAAGGGCCATATCGGGGTTGCAAAATTGTATCAAGGGCCGGGTAGGGAAGGCTGTGCCTCCCAAAACAGCCTGTCCCTGCCCCCTATCTGACCCTCACCCACTTCCTGCCCCCGACTGTCCCCCTCAGAACCTGCAACCCATCAACCCCCCCACTACTCCTTGTCCCCTGACCACCCCCTCCCAAGACCTCCCCCACCCCTAACTGCCCCCCAGGACCCCACCTCCTACCCAACTTCCCCACTCCCTGTCCACCACCACCCCGACAGATCCCGGGAACTCCCATGCCTACCCAACACCCCCCCCCATTCCCCTGACCGCCCCCTCCAACCGCTCCCTGCCCCTTATTCAACCCCTCCTCCCAGCCCTGGCCCAGCCCCCTTACCATGCTGCTTAGGGCAGCGTGTCTGGATGCCACGCGGCCCGCTGGAGCTCGCAGCCCCACCCCCTTACCATGCCGCTCAAACCGTCAGGAGCTGCCGAGCGGCCCAGGAGCGGCCCAGAGCGCTGCAGCGCGGCACGCTGAGGCTCTGCGAGAGGGGGGAAGGCGGAGGAGGGGCTGGGGGAGCCTCCCCGGCCGGGAGCCGTAACAATTTTTAACAACCGGTTCTAAAACTGCTTCAAAATTTAACAACCAGTTCGCGTGAACCAGTGTGAACTGGCTCCAGCTCACCACTGAAGCTGCTCCTCTCTTCTCATGCAGCACACCCATTGCCCCCAGCCTGAGTAAGAAAATCGCCCAACACACCAGCTTCCCTGAGTTTAGGAGACCCTGTGGTAATCCTGAGAACTGGCATGGCAGGCATCACGGCAAAGTGTCAAGCTGAAGGGAAGCATTCCCTTTCCCAAAACAGCTCTGCTGAGTGGAAATCGCTTACCCCCCAGTTCCATCTGCTCTGACCTGGCAGGCAGAACAGGCCTTCGCTGAGCCCCAGAAGACAAGCCAAAGTGATGCAAACTCACAAGCAGAACACGGCACAACAATGCATGTGCTTGGCTGGTGCCTTAGGGAGAGCATAGGGCAAGGAAGGATGAGGGAAGATGCAATTTACAGAGTTTTCAGGGGAGCAAGGAAAGTGGGGAGGGGGAGTGGTTGCTTCTTTAGGGTGTTTGAGAAACTTACTGGACAATTTCCCTTCTGCAAGCAGGTGAATTGCCAGGTTAGTGTGTGAGCAAAAAGCTTTTTTAACCCTGACTAAAGTGAGTGATCAATATTATGTACTCATCTAAACAGCAATAACCTTGGTTGGTGATGCATCTAATGCTTTGCAGACTCAATCAGCAAGACCATGCAAAATCCCAAAGGACAAACAGAAAACAGACATCTTTACCTGTGTCCGAGACATACCCAGAGAGTCTGTGGCAGAAGGCATGCAGGGATAATGTGCTCCCTAGAGAGATAAAAGGCCTGATTCTCCTAGCTTGCTTTTATAAGCCAGGGTAACTCCACTGAGATCAATGGGTTTCCACAGACATAAGAAGGATGTAAGCAGCTTTATGAACTCTAGTGAGTTTATTGTGAGTCTCGCAATGTTTGGCGACTTTCTCACAGCTCCAGCTCCTGGAGTTCTAGAATTACATGGGAGTTTCAGCTTCTGTTTTTTTAAAAAGTAAATTTCTAGCCTTCAGTAATGTGGAGCAAAGTTTGAAACTGCAAGTCTTAAAAGCTGAAACACAAAAAGGCAAACAGACAGAACCCAACATTTGTTCTTTTTAAAAATCTCACGAGTAGCCACTGAGGAGCTGACCTGGGTTCTTGGGGCTCTGGGCGCTTGTACCTCAGGGAGGGGCGGTGTCCCTGGAAGAAAGGGGGGGCTAAGGGATGACTTAGAGTCTGCTGGGGAACCCAGAGGGACAGAGGAGAGCCACTGTTTGGAGCAACAGGGCCCTGTCGGCGCTGGGAGGATAGCAGGGTGCCTATTCAGGGGAGGGGCAGTGTCTGAGAGAAAAGAGGGGGCAGAGCCACATGACTGACAAGTGAAAGCCCAGGGAGAAGAGCTAGCCTGACCCATAGGAAGTGAGATCCCCTCCCCTGGGAGCTCTGGAGAGGGGAGAAGCCATTTTTGGAGCAGTCTGGAGCCAGCCACAGAAAGGGCAGGACTGGCTGTGGGGGCTGGTGAAGCCCAGTTCTGCATGTAGGATCCTCTGAGAACTGGCCTCTGGGGACCTGGAAGCAAAATCCCTCAGCTTGGGCCTTTCCCTCTTCAAGATGACTCCAAGTCTGTAGAGTTTTGTTGGGAAAACTCCCCCACCTCCCAGCCAGGCTGAGTTAGCCCCCCAAGCCCCACAATGGAGCCCAGTCAGCCAAACTGCTAACTGCTGCATAGAAGAGATCGTGGTCACAGATCATCAAGGGCCCCTACAAAGTATGTGTACCAACGGGACTCTAGTTTTATGTTTTCCATATCAGGTCACACGACTGGGGGAATTCATGGGTATTATCAGCGTGGGCACCGGTGACCCTGAGAGTAGTGTTTTGCCATCTTATGTCACATTTTCTTCCTGTTTAATATAATTACTCTGTTCAATATATTGTATGTGTTTGCGATATTTCTTGGGAGTCTCCAACTATCTGGCAAGTAAGTGTGGGTTACCCTGTGGCTAGAATTTCCCTTCCAAGCTGCCCTGGTGACGCTGCCAGGAAGGAGCAAGGGGGTTGGAGGCACCGTCAAATAAATTCATATGGGAAGAAAATAAAAAAGTTACACCCAGTTGAGTGGGAGGCGAGATCCAGAAGAACCCAGGGCCGTCCATCAAAACGTGTAAGGAGCTTGGTGCTAAAGGAGGTAACCAGGTGGATAGGGGGCGCCATACATGATTTTAAAGCCAAATTGGTTGGGGTTGATTCATGGTTACTGAACACCAGGGATTGGCAACACTGCGATGAGTGAGAGCCGATTCAAACCTTAAATAGCCAATGGCCTAGCGTGCGGAAAGGCAGAGGAATGGGTCCCTTGTCCACTATCTTAAGTGGCCTTTTACACTGGCCTCATGAGAGCAGCCTCCCTCCTGGAGAACAGTTAGAAAGGCAGCTAGAGCACCACCGTTCTCCACTGGGCTGCCCCTCTCCTTAAAGCAACAAAATGACATTCCACATGCTTCATACCTCTGGGTGTGTCTGTCTAGACTCTCATACTATGCTCATTATCCTGGTATCTCAGGGCCTCAAGAAGCCTTTCTAAAGGGCTCAGAGTCCTTTAGTGCACAAGGAGAGGCCAGCGTGATGGGGCAAGGGGAACTGCCCAAAGTTCACACTGACAGATATTTATGAGACTTCAACAGTGCAATCCATGCACCCAGAAGTGCCCATAATTCACCCAGGCATGTCGTCACTCCCACCAACCACCTCAGATTCACAGGCAGGACATCAATCACTGGGATTATTTTAAAGCCCTTTGCCCCATTTTCATTGCTCCAACATCCGTTGCCATAGAAACAGGAGCAGCAGCTGGAAGCCGCGTCCTTAGAATTCTTGTAAATTTCAGTTGTGGCTGTCGGCAGAGCCCTGCACGTGCCTTTTCCAAACAGCACCCTGAGCCATTCAGCCTGTGCCCAAGGAGGCTCTGGGGTCCGAGGGACCAGCACCAAGGGCTTTTCAGGCTGCGGCCTACCAGGCGTGAGGTCCCACGGGCCAGGAGAAAGTTTCCCCAGAAACAAACAGTCTTGAAATATTTCTCTTTCTTTAGTTTGTGTTTCTATGTCCTTGGTTTAAGAGCTAACACCACCAGCCTGACACACTGACATATGACAGCAAGACTGCTCGAGATAAGGGTAGAGGAATGGCCTGCATAGTTAGGAATGGAATCTCATTCATATATCACCATGCGTGGTTAGAGAGGCCTTGAATGTTGTCTGAACTAGGTGGCCTCTTTGTTTAGCTGAGTGCCTTGGCCTGTCCCTTATCACTGTAGTTATTTGGTATGACCTTGTGTTTAAAACCAGAACATTTCAATGATAATCCTGCCACACACACTCGCACACAAAAATACCTAATTGGAGCTTCCCAAATGGCATTTAAAACAAGGGCCTCAACTCATGCAATGTCCACAATAGATCGCATCACAACAGGCACTGGTAAGCAGCCTAGCTTATCATCTCAACGTGCAGCGAAGAGACCACAGACTGTTCAAGTGGTTCATTAACCTTGTGGTTAAAAATTTACACCATTTTTGCTGTCTGAATTTGTCTAGCTTCAACTTCCAGGCATTACATCGTATTATACTTTTCCCTGCTAGACTGAAGAAATCATTATCAACTATTTGTTCCCCCATGTAGGTATTTATGGACTATAATCAAATCATCTCTTGAACTTCTCTTTGCTAAACTAAATAGACTGAGCTCCTTGAGTCTATCACTATAATGCAGCTTTTCTAATCCCTTAATCACTCTGTGACTCTTCTCCAAACCCTCTCCAATTTATCAACAATCTTCTTGAATTATGGGGACCAGAACTGGACACACCATTCCATCACCAGTCACACCAGCGCCAAATATAGAAGTAAAATAACCACTGTACTCCTGGTTGAGATTCCACTATTTATGCTTAGAAGGATTGCACTAGTCTTTTTGGCCACCACATCACACTGGGAGTTCATGTTCAGCTGATTATCATAGAATCATAGAATATCAGGGTTGGGAGGGACCTCAGGAGGTCATCTAGTCCAACCCCCTGCTCAAAGCAGGACCAATTCCCAACTATCCATCACCCCCGCCCCCAATCTTTTTCAGAGTCACTGCTTCATAGGTTAGACTCCCCCATCCTGTAAGCATGGCCTACGTTCTTTGTTCCTAGATGTATACACTTACATTTAGGTGCATTAAAATGCATACTGTTGGTAGCACCCACTTTACCAAGCGATCCAGATCGCTTTGAATCAGTGACGTGTCCTAATTATTTCCTACTCCCCAACTTTTTGTGTCATCTGCAAACTTTATCACTGACTATTTTGTTTTCTTCAGTGTTCAACAGCATTGGTTTTTGGCCCTATCACTGCAGGACCCCAGTAGAAACACATCCACTTAGTGATGATTCCCTGTTTACAATTACATTTCAAGACCTATCAGTTAGCTAGCTTTTAATCCATTTAATGTGTGCCATGTTAATTTTATATCAATCTTAATCAAAATACTGTGTGGTACCAAGTCAAATTCCTTACAGAAGACTAAGTATATTATATCAACACTACTGCCTGCATCAACCAAACTTGTTATCTCATGAAAAAAAACCCAGTATTTTAACAGGATCTGTCTTTCACAAACCCCTGTTGATTTGCATTAATACCCTCCTTTAATTCTTTATTAGTCAAGTCCCATACCAGATACTCTATTACATTTTGCACAGGACTGACGTCAGACTGACAGGCCTATAATTACCTGGGTCATCCTGTTTATACTTTTTAAATATTTGTGCAAGATTAGCTTTCTTCCACTATTCTGGAACTTCCCAGTGTTCCAAGACTTGTTTAAAATCAACATTAATGGTTCAGTGAGCTCCTCAGCCAGTTCTTTAAAAACTCTTGGATGCAAGTTATATGGTAAAAAGTGTCTTTAGGAGCTGTCGATTTCCGCGCTAATCCCCTCGTCAGGGAGGAATACAGAAATCTATTTTAAGAGCCTATTAAGTCGAGAAAAATGGCTTCGTTGTGTGGACGGGTGCAGGGTTAAATTGGTCTAACGCTGCTAAATTAGACCTAAACTCGTAGCATAGACCAGGGCTAAGGTGCCACAAGGATGCCTTTTTTTTTTTTTTTAAGATACTGAGCTGCCTTTCTAAAGATACTTTCACCAGCAGTCCTTAATAGATGATAGATGACTTCAGGGAATGTGGAAGTGTGCTGAAGACGAATGTCCAAGCAATCTTCTTTGAGATCCTTCCTGTTCCACGAGTGAAGGAGGACAGAAGGCAGAAGGTTCAGCTGCCATCCACAGGTGTGTCCTGTACATCTCTATTCCCTTGGACCAGCTGGATCTTGAGAGGCATCTTTCAGTTTCCATGCTGAGGACCTTGTATTGATTAGAAATTTCTAGCTATGTGGAATTCCTCCTGGTCCCCTTCTCTCTGGTGGCCACAGCCTGCCCATCCTCATCTATCTCCAGCTGTATGGAATGCCACCTTGTCTCTGGTGGTTATGAACGGCCAGGTCCCCTCTCTGACTTCCTCTCTCTCCCACTCATTGGTGGCCAGCTCCTTTTCCCTGTGAGCCTTGGATATTGATGTTTCCCAAATCAGCGTCTCTCATTCTCAGTAGTGTCTGTACTTCCCCTCCAATCCAATGCTCTTTTCCTCCAGCACAGTGACCAACTTCCATTTTATGCATGGGAAATCTCTTCTGGCTTCAAACAGGAAAGAAAACATGACATTTCCATTGCAGGTCACCACCACTGTTCCATCGCTGGCCATTTTAAAAATCACACAGAGCTGGAGTTGGAAGGAAAGCCTCTCACATACCCTCTCTAAACTTCCTCTGAAGCCCCTGCTAGCTGCATCTGTTCATATAACCCAGCTAAGTGGACAGTGCCTTTCTTGGAAATGAAATAGCTGATTCTTAGATACAAATCTAGAGCTATTTCTGATTAGCCAGCCATCCAAGAATAGTTCTGAGGGCTCCTTCGCACCCAACTAATCCCTTCCGTAATTTTTTTTCTGGTGAATTGCTCCAGAGGAAGCCCATTGCAGAGTGAGACTAATTCCATACACCTCACTGCCAGGTCTGTGATGGGGAAGAAAATCCGTTTGTTCTAGAACGTTATAATCCATCTCTCAATCAAAATCTAAGCCACATATAAGCCATTCCCCTTTAATTCAGTTTCAACATTGAACTGTTCCCCAGATAATTAATAATGTTTGCAAATGTGCCTCCTTTGAAGGAATATTACCATAGTTTAGATGACAAGCTCAGAATCATGTTCCTCTGAATAATTCTCAACATCCATTTGCAAGCAGCATTACTTGGATTCAGAGGAATTACATAAGAGTTATGCTGCCCACTTTAAATCAAACTTTAAAGAATTCTGTTTATCAGTCCCCCATATGCTGCATAACCCTCCCTTATTCAGCTTCTCCTATCTTAAATATAGATTCATACACCAGAGATGTTAAGGGAGAGCACCCTACACTCCTGAAGACACTAAGGCAAAGGAAGAATCTTGATTCAGATCATTCACTCTTATTTCCTAAAATCTTTGGTCTGTGCACCAAAGTTCTCATCTTCACAGCACATGTCAAGTTTGGAGCACTGAGGTTTTACTTGGGTACTGGTGCTGGACAAACAAAACCTATATGATTACAATGATTAACATTCCAAAATGTAGAGGCCCCCTTCATTCTCCTCCTTGAAACTCCAAACCCATTGGGTTCTGCATTAGTCAGTCTGAAAGTAGCTGAAAAATTCAGATAGACTGAACACAAGAGTAGACTGAACACGAGAGTATATTAGCTACTGGGCTAGCAGGCACACAGCCCCACATGCTGGTAAAAATCTCTAAGGGCCTAGTCATGCAGTCTTTGGGTGAAATTCACCCCTCTTCAGAGGGCCAGCACAAAGCTTGTGGACCACTTAAATCTTACTGGGCCTTAAGCTGTGTGTAGGCCCTTTGCACTGGGTGAAAGTCATCTTTTATGTAGTGCCCACTGAAGTCAATAGAGGCTGTGGTGTGAGGAAGGACTGGAGGGTGGGCTTTGTTATTTGCATGGGATAATCAGGTACTCTCTGAGCCTATGCTATGTGTGTCCTGTGCCTATCCTCTGAGCACTAGGATTTATTGGAGGCAGTGCTAGGAGGTGACATCCATAGTTGTCATCTTGTACTAAGTGACAGGGGGACCCATATTCGGTGTGGCCTTCCTCTACCTGGATGCCAGCAAAGCATTTGGTGATGGACTGGCAGTTCCCATGCTAGGAACCAGAGGGGAATAGACTTGAACCAGAGATATAACTTGGTATGATTGCTGTGACTTTCTGCTGACCCATAATAACTCACGTAGGGGGTTTCTTCAACTCTATTACCAATTAATAGCCCCATGTGGATCCCCATTATCCTGTCAGAGAAGAGTGAATCCAAAACCAAGGGCCTGATGAAAAACTGACAGAGATGCCTGGACCACGCCTTGCTTTATGCACTTACTGCTGTTGTACTTTTGGCTGGTTGAACACATTTCTCTCTACATAGACTAAGTTTTAAATTAAATTCCTCTTTCTGTAAATGAGATGCACCATTTCCTTCAGATGCCCATTTGCTCTGTTCTCATCGCAAGGTTATCAGACAAACGGCATTATTTTCATAGAAATCCAAGAGATAAGTGTCCCATTTACCTGCAGAGCTGCCATGCAGATTCCGCTGTTCGGAACTGCATGTACCTGAATGGCAGGTTACTTTAATCCTTGCATGTTTTCCAGGTTGGGCTCACAGGGGAGGGAATGTTCCAGCAGCCTGCAGGTCAGTGTGATCAGGGGCTGTGTTGGGAAGGTCCTAGCCAACAGGAGGGAGGTTGAAAGATTCCACTAACTCCAGGGGCCAAAGGAGTGTTTCAGCATCTGGGAGGTTCGTTAAGTTGGGCACATCAATGACAACAGATGATTTCCAAGAGCAGAAAAAGGGCTGTCCAGAGTATGGGAGGGAGGAGGCAGCTGGGAGGTAGCTCCTGTTGACAATGATAAAGGGGAAGCAATAGCTAGAATGAAATTGGGAAGTGGGGTGAAGGGAGGTCAGGTCTGGGTCAATATAGAGGTTGCCAGAGGGAGAGCTAAGACACAGTGGCTGCTTGTCAGGGGACATGGAGAAGTCAGTGTTTGGGGAAGGCTAGCACACTTGTGCTACACAAGAGAGAGAAATCAGGGCACAAGTAGATTAGTAGTTCAGTGTTTTAAGGGTTAAGAAATATTTGCAACTTTCTCCATTTTTACCTGAACTGATCAACACAGCACTCTGCACACACACAGCTGCACTCTGCTCAGTGGGACCACAGACATAGCGTCAAGTGCAACTATTTTAGGTACTGTCTCAGGATTTCTACTTGAAACTGTAGACATCAATGTGATTTAAAAATTAAGACATTGATTCCTTGTTTATGCCTCTGAGTAACATTTATTACTTATTCTGGCAGGATAACAACACCAGTCTTCACCTGCCCCGCTTTGGTAGTGCATCACTGATGTTCCCTAGAAAACTCTGAAAACTTTTTGTTCAGCCCCAATATAGAATACTCAGCTGTCTCCTCTTCCTGCCCCAGCTTTCATCGCTAAGGGCATGTGCATGAAAACAAAAACAGGTTCTTTGCTTGGTCAGTTTTGATCTCTTCTTTCTGCTAATTCCACACTGAACATCATTGTCTTCTAACGATGACATTTTAGTCAGTTGCTATGGAGAAAATTGTGATGTCAAAAATGATAGCTATGGCATCAGGGGAAGAATAAGCAGCAGATTAATCCTAAGAAATAAAGATCCCATTTCTATATAAATGCCCGTAGGAAAAAATAAAACACAAACAGAGACGTGAAAATAAACTGAAAAGTCAGGAGGTTTTTGGATTCCAAACTACTCAGAAGAATGCATTTTTTGTCCCTCAAGGTCATTTTATACAAAGGATCAGTCATATATTTCCAGATTAATGTTTAAATTTGGAAAATTCTGTAGTTAAAATACCAAAATAGAAATAAATCCCCTTACAGCTCTTTCCACACTTTCAGAGCTTCTGTGAAAATATGACATACCAAGTAATACACAACAGCAAACTAACCCATTTGAGTTAACTACTGGCATCAGTCAAGGATGTCTTATGTCACCCATGACCTTCCTACTGGTAATAGATTGGGTAATGAGAAAGATCACAGAACAACCAGGCGGAATACAATGGTCTTTCACACACAAATTAGAAGACCTCGACTTTGCAGACGACATCAATCTGCTGTCCCATACCTACAGAGATATGCAAGCTAAAACAAATGATATCCAGACCTGTGCACAGTTAGTAGGGCTGAAAATCAACTCTGAGAAAACTAAAACCATGAGAATCAATACACACAAAACACCAATAACATTTTCTGGGACTGACAAAGAACAGGTCCGACACTGCACATATCTTGGCAGCATCATAAGCAAAACAGGTGGAACAGATGAAGACATTCAAGCCAGAATACTCAAAGCCAGACATGCCTTCACAACCCGAAAGCCAACCAGGAAAAACGGAAACATTGCCCTGTGAACTAAACTTTGAATATTTTTACACCATTTAAACTCTGTCTTACCATACGTTGCTGAAACTTGGAGACTTAACAAGACCTTGCTATCTAAACATCAGGTTTTTATGAACAGCTGCCTTAGACAAATCATCAACATCAGATGGCCAGAAAAAAAATCACAAATAAAGACGTTTGGATAGGACAAATCAGAAATTGATAGGATAGGACATTATGGAATGAAAATGGAAATGGCTAGAAATGAACATCACAACACAGGCATTGGACTGGAATCCCCAGGGCAAGAGGTAGTGATAGACCAAAGACAACTTGGAAATGTACAACAGAAGCAGAACTGAAAGCTATCAATATGACCTGGGGAAGAAGCTAAGACTGCAGCAAGAGACCACCAAAAATGGGAAGGCACTAGTGAAAGCCCTATGTTCCGCAGGAAATAGAGAGGCATAAGTCAAGTCACAACTCTTTCCAGGTAACTGGGAGGAGGGGACGTTGCTTCTCCTTCCTACACTGCCAGATGTTATCCAGCTGTGTGTGCTGTTGTACTGAGAGCCTTCTCACTTCGTATGGAGTGTCTCGTCTGCTCAGAACCAGGGCCCAGACATGCAGACGCTACAGTAACTGGTTGTATTGTCACTGAATGAAAGCACGTCTTAGTATCAACCAGAAGATGAGCTGTTTCCTAAGGAAAAACCTCTGGATTTTCTTCACATTAGTATCTTCAGCTACTAGCCCGGGAAGAAAGGGAGCAGGGACACAGACAGAGGTCTCTGAACTGTGGCACACTGAAATCAAGAGCCCTCTTAGTGGGACTGTGCGGCCTTCAGCAAAAGAAATCAAGGCAGTCAGAGCCAAGACACAAAAAGACACTGAACTGTTTGTAGCTACTTTTTTCAGGAAGGGATTTCCTTACACTTCTAAGTGTATATTAACATTGTGCCTTCTGCCCATTAACCTCAATGTTCTTAAGTGGGCACCAGAGGGAGCTGTGTTGTCTGTTACATGCAGAGAAAGTCTTTTCTTACCTTTTAATGATTACTTAGACACACCATTGTTTTTTTCTTAAACTGAGGAAACTAGGAAAGATCCTCCCCATTAAGAGAATGAGAGCCAGCAAACAACGGACTCCCTGCTTTGTGACTGCTGCAAAGGTCATCCTGAACACAGGGATGTTCTGCTCTCTCCCCCAAAGAGGTCCCTCCCAAAATAAATGACATGCTATCTTTAAAAAATCCACCATAAATGAGAACACTTCCCATGCCAGATGTACAGAAAGAACTTATTGTTTGACTGGTGACTACAGTTTGAAATCACCCTTATGGAAAATCCTACAGAATTTATTAGAAAATAAATTTTCTATAGATTTTTAAAAAACAGACCAGATCCTAGAATAAACACTATAACCTTGCTACCGAATTCTACAGGATGATTAAAAAACCCACAGAAAATATTTTATTCTATATTAAATTCCATAGCGTTTTAGAGTAATTTCTACAGAGCCCTATTTGACTTCCATACAATGCTATGGGTTCTATTAAATTCCATAGACTTATCATATGGGAGTGTTATTTTTCTTACTGATTCTGGCTCAGTAGAGAATGGAGGGGGTGATTAGGATGAACAATCTGGTGAGAGAAACAAAGATTTTAAGAGATGAGAGTGGGGACAAATTGACAGAATTGTGGCTGATAAAGCTAAAAGGCCTGTAAACCAAGTTGATTATTTACTCATTTATATCATGTCTGCTGTAAAGCACAGACAGTTACACCAGCTCAGAGCTGTACTATGCTGGCTTTCAACCCCTGAAAATATATGATCATTAACACCAACACTCAGATTATTCTCAGAAACAGTAAAATAATCAGAATTTTGCAGCCGATTCCAGCAGAAATTGTGTGTCTGCGTTTCAGGGACAGAGGATCTGGAGCGAGGGCTGTGATAGAGTTAATAGGGCTGCTCTGCCAGAGCCTAGCTGAAATTCTAATTTAGTTTTAATGGGCACAAATTCAATTCCACGGGCTAAAGTATGCGAACAACTAAAAGGGACCCTTCTCCAGCTGCTGGAGATAAAATTAATTCCCTCCCCATTTCTCCACCTCGGCCTGAGTCACATACTCACCATGTGCAGGCTGTAAGAGATGCTGACCTCATGCTCAGAGAGATGGGACTCACCCACACAAAACCCGCTGAGACACCCACGGATGAATGCCGAATGGACTCTGAAGGGCCTTGGTTAATACCACGCCTCATTAACCTTTAATCAGGGCAGTCTCACCACTCACCTCCTCAAATGCCATGACTTTGTGCAAGTGAGAGAACCAAATCTCATGTACCCAAGGGAGCTGGGAACTTCAACCAGGACAGGGCAAATGCCCAGGGGATCTTCCAGAAAACCTGTTTGTAAGACTAACCAATGGAATCAGAGGATACTAACCGCAGTCATGGGACAGAGGTATTAATGTCACCCTGGCACAGATCATATCAATGGAGCTAAGAAATAAAATGTATTTTCTTCCCAACACTCCTGGGTGTCAGACTGCTGTTGGGGTGGGGTGGGGGGTGGTGAGAAGGTACATTTTCTACAAAAATGAATCAATGAAACTTCCTGAATCTCTCAGCCTGGAAGGGAACCATGGCATCGGGGGGACCATATTGGTCAGCATGGAAGCTTTGATGCCTTATGTCTTTCCCTCCCCATTCCTTTATGCATGCTGCTGCTTATATGTAGAATGAATGACCTTTCTGGCTCACCTAATCGCTGTTTTTTCCTAGCTCTCATGCTGCTTCAGAATGCAGTTATTCCATGATGTCTGCAAGAAACAAGTCTATAGATATTATACCAAGGGAGGAACAACAAAAGCTGTACGTGTTTGTACCTCTTACTTTCCCAGTGTGCTCTGTCTTGCCAGGATCTGTCTTTACCCTATAAGTTATTGGGAGCCAGGAACCTTTATTTCTGTGCTGACTACAGCACTGAGCACATTGACAGTGCTGAACAAACAAATCAATAAGTCATAAGAATACATCACATCTGGTATTCCAACTACAGTGGTGGCTAATTCCTAATGCTTCTGTGCAATGCTAGACACAGTGAAAGGAAGTTCCCTCCCTGAGCCATGTGGAAATCAGCTCCTGCCCTGATGCTTGATATTTGAAGAACTAAAAATATTATTGACAGTTTCACCAAGATAGGCTCAGAGCTTCCCTTCTACCTACCTGGGGGAAAAGTCTCTTAAAAACATAGCTTGCTCCTGGGATGGATGTGTCAGTCTGGAAAGTCTGGTACAATGGGAGCCATGTGTGTTCATTTCAATATAAAGAACAGATTTTATTGTCCTCATTGTGAGGGTTAGAAACACAATGGAGGATAGAGATGGGCACTAAGTAGGAGATGGATGAAACACTGGAATCCCTTGTTTCTTGCTAAATATCATATCAACGGCATGAGGAAGACATACCATAGCCAAAGCTATTCCCAGACTTCCTGTAAACAAACCAGACGGTGACATTAAAACCTAGCAGCTATACTCAATTTCTGAGAGAATTTTTTAAAAATGAAGTGCCAGTAAACCAGCAAGAGTTTGGGGGAGATATTTAAGGTTAATAGTTAATTGAAGGAAAATAAAGTCATTCTTCACCTGCATAGAGTCTATGTGCCAAGGCAAGTTAGATAAGATGTCTTAGTAACATAGCAGAACTCAGCTATCTTTTCAGTGGCTGTAGGTGCCATCTCAGAAAGGAAAGAGATAACATTTCTGGGAAGTGTAGGTAACATAACAGAGGAATTACAGCCACTTGTCAGATGAATACAGGTAACTCGTCAGGAAGGAGCTGACAAATGTCCAGACGCAGGTACTGCACTATACAGGAGCGCAAAGCAATTCAACTAACTTGTTAGATGAATGCTACAGATATAGAATATATAGATATATAGTGCCACCGGACTCCTTGTTGCTACAGATATAGAACTTCTACCACACTATCAACAAACAGAGCTGAAATTATCCAAACTGCAAAGATTTTTACACAACTGCTAAAAGAAGCCAGAATCAGAGTTATATTTTCAAACTATGCAGAAAGTGCTGAATTAAACAGCTTAGTAATTTTACATACTCAAACCCAGGCAAAATGCCATAAGATATGCCGAACAACAGTTGTCTAATGTATATTCGTTTTAAAAAAATGGCTAAAGCAGCATAACCTAGTAATGTGAGCACTCAGAATTTACTTTCCCTGAAACTGCATGGAAGTTTGTAATAAAGACAAGAACATTGGAATAAAGAGGCAGAGGAAACAGATTGCAAATGGCCAGATTGGAATGTTTTTTATATTTGTGTTTTTATTGTTTGCTGAATGCTCTTTATAGTGACACAAAGGCTGGTGTTCACTCTTCCCTCATCAATTCACCCCCTCATGACACTGTGTATTTAGCCCTTGCCCCTCCTGGTGTAATCCACAACAGGGGAAGCTTTCAGTACTAAGCAATAGTCTGGTTGGGGGCCAGACAGCAATATCCTCACTCATGCTAATTCCACAAGAAGCCCCATTGACTTCAGTGTGAGTGTTTCTGGTGCATGCTACTATTCAGGGTATCACAATCTGCCCCTTACTGATTGGAGGTCTCAGTCCTGCAATGTACTGATTGGGAGCTTTAAGCATATGAGCAGTCCCATTGACATCAACGGAGGTACTTAGATTTGCACTGGTGTAAGTGAAATGTGAAATCAGGCCCCCGGTGACCAAGTTTGCAACAGTGGACAGCA
Organism: Natator depressus; assembly: GCF_965152275.1. Taxonomy (NCBI): domain Eukaryota; kingdom Metazoa; phylum Chordata; order Testudines; family Cheloniidae; genus Natator; species Natator depressus. Next base: position 23,071,854 of record NC_134251.1, on the reverse strand, counting down.
CCTTTGAGCGCCTCTGAAAACCGGCCACTTGTCTTCACTCCTAGGTTCCTCCAAGTCACAGCATGCCGGTGAGCAAGTCACTACAAGAACACGCAACTGTAAATCAAGTCTGTTTTTTTAAGTGTCACAAACAGGTTCTGATATCACCCCTTCCCTGGGTGGGCTTCACTATTTTGCTGGTTTTACAATCACATTTTCTTTATTTTTAAAATATGCCTTTTCTGTCCCCTGCCGATGTGTGACAGACCCATCCAACAGGGAGCACTGACCAGGGTCCTGATCCTACCACCTGCAGTGCGTGGGCAGAATGCTGCACCCACACAGAGCCCCACTGTGGAAAGGGGCTCTGTATGGGAGTCTGCCCACACACAACAAGCTACTGGACCAATGCCTAACAGGATAGAGAGGGAAGTGGTGGAAGTGATTGCACTGAAGGTGCCGTCACATGCAGCAAATAAACAGCAAAGACAGCGAAGAAACTTCCTTCTCTCATCTCCTTCAAGAAGAAGATTCTCAGGTGTTACTTGTGACACTAGTTAAAAGCTTTTCAGGAAGAAGTTTTAAGTCATCAGCAGCCCTCTAACCTTTCTGTACCCGAGTTCCCATTTAGAAAATGTGGATAACGGCATAGACTCCCTTTTGGAGATGCTTAAGCCCCTTGGATGGATGACACTATAAAAGTACAACATGCTGCTGTAACTAGAAAAAAACTATTAACCTGATTCAACAAACCTGGCAGAGAGACTGGGTGGCTCACCACCTCTGGAAATCGGGTACCTGGTGTCTCATGCTGAGCACTCAGAAACAAAGCACACAAAATTAGTGAATGCTTCTGAAAAGTTGGCTGCACACGTGTGAACTACATTGGTACATGGGCCAAACCTTTCTCCTAAGTATGTTCTTGTGACATGAAGTTACACAGGTATCAAGGGGAGAAGAGACATCTGTATTTGGGAGATAAATTTTCACCCAGGTAGACTGAAAATGCTTCTCAGAATTAATCACTTCAACCTTCGTTTCCTAAGGGTGGGACTGTGGTGATTGTGAGCTTCTCACCCATTGCCTCAAAGTGACAGCTCAGTTCACCCCAGCCACACTGTTGGAAACCACAGATCATATGCTTTACAAGGCAGTGAGAGGAGAAAAAACAATTTAAAAAAATCCCTTTTATAAAGTGTCTGAAGAATCACTCTTACTCCTTCCCAGGCAGCTTGGCTCACGAATCACTTGTAAACTGTTGGGTCAGGGGTTCCCTCTCTGAACTCATTTACTGCTTGACAAAGGCTCATTATATGCAGCGTAGTTGTACCCATGTGGGTCCCAAGATATAAGAGGGACAAGGTGGGTGAGGTAATATCTTTTATTGGACCAACTTCTGGTGTTGAGCCAGACAAGCTTTGGAGCCAGCCATAGCTCTTCTTCAGATCTGGGAAAGGAACTCCCAGCCTCACAGCTAAATACAAAAGGTGGAACAGATTGTTTAGCAAAAGTAATTAGCACATACTGTAAGGGACCATTCAAGGTAGAGTGGCCCATTAACACCTCTGTAGCCATAGCACAAAGAGAGGGGGATTGTGGGTTATAGACATAAATTCAATTTGTAACCCACTCCTTACCCCCTCTTTTTGTTCATAGAATATTAGGGTTGGAAGGGACCTCAGGAGGTCATCTAGTCCACCCCCCTGCTCAAAGCAGGACCAATCCCCAAATAAATCATCCCAGCCAGGGCTTTGTCAAGCCTGACCTTAAAAAATTCTAAGGAAGGAGATTCCACCACCTCCCTAGGTAACGCATTCCAGTGTTTCACCACCCTCCAAGTGAAATATCCAACCTAAACCTCCCCCACTGCAACTTGAGACCATTACTCCTTGTTCTGTTATCTGCTACCACTGAGAACAGTCTAGATCCATCCTCTCTGGAACCCCCTCTCAGGTAGCTGAAGGCAGCTATCAAATCCCCCCTCATTCTTCTCTTCCGCAGACTAAACAATCCCAGTTCCCTCAGCCTCTCCTCATCAGTCATGTGTTCCAGTCCCCTAATCATTTTTGTTGCCCTCCGCTGGATGCTTTCCAATTTTTTCACATCCTTCTCGTAGTGTAAAGAGAAAAGGAGTACTAGTGGCACCTTAGAGACTAACGAATTTATTTACTTACTTACTTGTAGTGTGGGGCCCAAAACTGGACACAGTACTCCAGATGAGGCATCACCAATGTCGAATAGAGGGGAACGATCACATCCCTCGATCTGCTGGCAATGCTCCTACTTATACATCCCAAAATGCCATTGGCCTTCTTGGCAACAAGGGCACACTGTTGACTCATATCCAGCTTCTCGTCCACTGTAACCCCTAGGTCTTTTTCTGCAGAACGGCTGCCTAGCCATTCGGTCCCTAGTCTGTAGCGGTGCATGAGATTCTTCTGTCCTAAGTGCAGGACTCTGCACTTGTCCTTGCTGAACCTCATCAGATTTCTTTTGGCCCAAACCTCTAATTTGTCTAGGTCCCTCTGTATCCTATCCCTACCCTCCAGTGTATCTAACTCTCCTCCCAGTTTCGTGTCATCTGCAAACTTGCTGAGGGTACAATCCACACCATCCTCCAGATCATTAAGGAAGATATTGAACAAAACTGGCCCAAGGACCAACCCTTGGGGCACTCTGCTTGATACCGGCTGCCAACTAGACATGGAGCCATTGATCACTACCCGTTGAGCCCGACGATCTAGCCAGCTTTCTATCCACCTTATAGTCCATTCATCCAGCCCATACTTCTTTTACTTGCTGGCAAGAATACTGTGGGAGAGCGTGTCAAAACCTTTGCTAAAGTCAAGGAATAACACGTCCACTGCTTTCCCCACATCCACAGAGCCCGTTATCTCATCATAGAAGGCAATTAGATTAGTCAGGCATGACTTTCCCTTGGTGAATCCATGCTGACTGTTCCTGATCACTTTCTTCTATGACTGCAGAGGTGTTAATGGGCCACTCTTCCTTGAATGGTCCCTTACAGTATGTGATAACTATTTTTGCTATCTGTTCCACCTTCCATTTAGCTGTGATGCTGGGAGTACCTTTCCCAGATCTGAAGAAGAGCTCTGTGGGTCTGTCTACACAGCAGCTAGACACCTGCAGCTGGCCCGTGCCAGCCGACTCAGGCTCAGGGTGCTGTGCTGTTCCATTGCTGTGTAGATTTCTGGGCTTGGACTGAAGCCTGGGCTCTAGGACCCTGTGGATTGTGGGGTCCCAGAGCTCGGGCTCCAGCCAGAGCCCAGAGGGCTACATGGCAATGAAACAGTCCTGCATCCCGAGCCTCACGAGACCGAGTCAGCTGGCATGAGCCAGCTGCAGGTTTTCTTTGCTGTGTAGACATGCCCAGCGTGGCTCGAAAGTTCATCTTTCTCACCCATGGAAGTTGGTCCAATAAGAGGTATTACCTACCCCACCTTGTCTCTGTAAAGACGCCTTATGTCAGAATTGCACCAGAAAAATGGTACAGGAGTAAGAACTCTGCAAGGACATTTTTAGAACGTTTATACAATGCTGCCACATCTCACTGGGAGACTGTGCAGAAAGAAGTGCAGAAAGAAGGGCATGAGACAGGAAAGGGAGGACAACCAATTGTGTCAGAAATGTCCTTTGCAGAATTCACCAGTGGACTGCAGTCTGGGTCAGAGACTACACAATGTGACTGGTGTGTGTGTCAGATAAAGGGGAGTGTCTCGTACTAGAAAGAATATAGCCTTAACTCGGTATATAACACTGTAGTGAGAGCTGGATGCAGAGCTCAGCGTTTCTGTTTATATAGTAAAACATCAGTGGCACTGGGGCTGGATTCAAGATTTCCACCTTGTTTTTATGGGGAGAGGCACGGAGGGAATTTGGGAATAAATTGTAGAGTTATCATGTTTGGTGCGAAAAAGGATGGGGGTTCTTTGACAGCATCAGCTACAGAGCTAAGTCTGAGTAAAGAGCCAACAGCCAGTGCAGAGAAGCTCTGCTACACAACACAGCACCTTCTCGTGCTCCCTCCCCAGTAAATCAGTCTTGTCTGGCCCAACAAGTGAGTTCTCAAGCATGAGCGTTCTCAGTGATTACATTAGCAGATGTAGACTGCATGAATATTGTTTGTCTTCTCCCAGCAGGTGACCTGAGCCCCACACCATCCATATGCTGAATTACTCCCATGAGAAAAGCATTAACATTTCCCCCTGTTGCTTACAGTCACTGTTATTGGTTTCACAGCCATTTCCATCAAACTGACATGTGGTTTTCCAGGAATCACTCGGATTTACTCTCAGAAGACACATGTTCCCTGAGGGGCCTGAGACAGGGGCCCACAAATTAAACAAATGGCAGCGTGCATTCCTTGAGTTCCAGAAACCTGCATCTTGCCATCAATACTCAAACCCTGTGGAACGTGGTTTCAGTGTCCGCATTAAAACCCGATCAAGCCACATTGCCAGGTAGACACAACTGTGCTTTACAGTCCTGCTCTGATTAATAGTTCATTCAAGGGGGGAATTACCCTATTTATTAAACACGCAATTAACACCCCCTGCCCAATAAAACAACCAAACTCACTTGAGATGCTTTTTACATCCATGCCCTCCCCGACCCAACACTGCATTTCAGGACAGTGACAGGTGCTAAGCAGGGAGTCCCAGGCCTGAGGTTCTAAGGTGGAGATCCTCAGGGTCAGCAGCTGGAGAGGTCAGCTTGACAGTTTACTAACTAGTGTGGGTTGCATTACCCATTTTATCCTTGGCCTCTCAAGGACTGCCCGTTCGAACGAGCTTGACTGGAATGTGGTACGTGACCTAAACACTTCACTTACCTACCCATGTTTAGGGTGCAGGTCAGGGTTGTTACTCTTGCATATTTAGCTGAAGTTACAAGTATAGAGGCAGCAGGACAGAAAATAACCCACAGTATCTGTATGAACATCTGTCATAGACCTCATCAACTCAATTCTTTCTGTTCAATATTTCATTCTGGGCTGGAGCATGTAGACAGCTGGAGAACGACAGGTTTCTCTACAGTTTGGAAATGGCATAGCTTTTTCTGTCAGCGACATCATTGCTAGAGGAGCCATCCCACCAGCACAGATATGGGAGCACGGCCTGCCCCCCACTCCCACGTCTGACTGCACACAAAGAGGAACTATGCCACTGGGCATGGATATGGGAGCCCTCTTACCCCCACCAACATGGATACAGTAGGACCCCCCCCACCAGCACAGATACGGCATAGGAACCAGACCCGCTCCACTGGCAGAAATATGAGAGCCCCCTTCCGGACCCAGAGCATAATATGGTAGCCCCCTCTTGTATGTTACTATTCAACAGGCATAAACATAAAGGAAGCCTAAACCCCCGAACCGTGAGCGCCTTGTGCCCTTTGCTGCCTTGCCTAGGTGATGACTGGTCTCCCAGTGCAGAGCTACCCGCGCAGCACAAGAGTTACATCTGAAGGATGCTGAGCAATCTGCGTAAGGTGCATGGCACCCCCTTTCTCCCTGGGCGTTGCTGGTTTATTTCCTGATGTTCCGTCTGCGGCCACTCCTTCAGAGAACGTCCATATCACAGAGCAATATGTAAAATGTCCTGCAGGAAGCTAAGGCTGAACACATTTGAACTGCTTGTGAAGCATATTGTGCGTACAATGTACCACATCAATCCCCATGTACATGAACTGTTACTAGAAAACCTCTACGATGCTCCTGGTGGGCAAACCATAATCCAGCCTGCTCCTGCAACCCCTATCTTTGGCTACCCCTCAGTGCAAAGATGATGTCTGCCAAACGGGTTCATTGGTGGGTTTTTAAGTGGCTGAGGAGCCCAATTCGTGCCCTGCAGATTTTCACACAGAAGTGACAGGTGTAATCTTACAGGAGACATAGTTGTCGGCTGGACTGTTGTGCCCTTTCTTTCCTCTTTTGTCGCTTCTCTGTCTCATGAGCACGTCTCTTTTCCTCAAAGTGAGCTGTGGCTTGATGTCTGATGTGGCGCCACCATGTTCTGTTCTGCGCTGAGTCCTCCCAGTTTGCTGGGTTGATGCCTCCCTTTTTGAGGTGTACCCTCAATGTGTCTTTGAAGCACTTCTGCTGTCCTCAGGCAGAACTCATATATTGACTGCTGTATGTTTAATGAATGATCCCCTTTCTAATACATGATATCATCATTATTTTTTTCTTTTGCATGTGGCCTCTGTTGTAAGAAATCTGCATCCAAGGAACGTTTTCCATTGGTTACTTGGGAGCACAAAAACAGTGTCCCTGTTTGTAACCCAGGATGACAATTTGCAGGGCACAAAGAGGTTTAGATATCAGGAAACTGAATTTCACCAGAACTAATCCAAACACACAAGAATCACATTATCAGTGCACAGCTGGGATGCAGAACAGACCAGGTGATCCTGATTAACTGCCACATTTAGTGTATTTAAAACAACAGGGAACAGGGCTTTTTCCACCTTTGGCTGGAAAATAGAGTCCTACCAAGAATGAGATTCTAACAGTCAGAAGATTCCAAGACTACAGCTTGAGTACTTTGTATTTTGGTGATTCCAATCTAAATTTGAATTCACACTGTGATTTCTACTTATAGGCTCACATTCTATTTATGCGAAAAAAGGAGTTTATTTCAAAAGCATCCCTGATGCAATGAAAGATCACATTTTCCAGGAGAATTAATCTCTAAAATATTGTACATCATTCCCTGGAGATGTAGTTTGATAATTATTTAATTGATGCAGAACTGGCTTCCAGTTATTAGTGTGGGATTTCTTCTGAAAATTCTCCCAAATACGGAAGCAAGATTGTGCTTTTTATTTTAGCACATTTAACGTCAAAGAATGTTCAAATAATAAAGCTAGCAAACAGTGAAAACCACCTGCACTACTCCTTCAGCCTTACAGAATTGATAACCAATTCCAATTCTATTGATAAACTGATCAATCATGTTTACAAAACAGCCTGGCTGGTAGAGGGGAATTAAAAGAGATGATGGGGAAGACAAGAAAGCCAGAGACAGAGGGACCCAGAGGAGATAAGAGGTCACAAGCAAAGTGTGAAGAGAGCCCTGAATAGCACATTTATGATTTTTCCTTACACAACAGAAGGGAGGGGGGGGAAAAGGGGGGTCGACAGCACTCCAGCAATTAATGCTTGCAAAACATTCCCCCCCTTCCCTCGCTCCGCCACCACAACTAATTTGCTCTCTCATGCTGTATAGCGTGACAAAGTTCCTGCTCTTCCTTGGTGGGTCTTGCGCTTATTGGCAGATTTGCTCGCCTTGGAGCTTCACGGCAGCCCTCAGCTTGGCCGTTTTTCTGAATTCACAGACCAGGTCGACGACTCCTGTGTCTACCAGGAGTTGGGAGGATTTGGGGGGAACCCGGGCCCGCCCTCTACTCCGGGTTCTAGCCCAGGGCCCTGTGGAATGCAGCTGTCTAGAGTGCCTCCTGGAACAGCTGTGCGACAGCTACAACTCCCTGGGCTACTTTCCCATGGCCTCCTCCCAACACCTTCTTTATCCTCACCATAGGACCTTCCTCCTGGTGTCTGATAATGCTTGTACTCCTCAGTCCTTCAACAGTCCGCGTTCTCACTCTCAACTCCTAGTGCCTCTTGCTCCCAGCTCCTTACACACACACCACAAACTGAAGTGAGCTCCTTTTTAAACCCAGGTGCCCTGATTAGCCTGCCTTACGTGATTCTAGCAGCTTCTTGATTGGCTGCAGGTGTTCTAATCAGCCTGTCTTAATGGTCTCCAGAAGGTTCCCGATTGTGCTGGAACCTTCCCTGTTACCTTACCCAGGGAAAAGGGACCTACTTAGCCTGGGGCTAATCTATCTGCCTGCTATTATGCTCCTATAGCCATCTGGCCTGACCCTGTCACAATAGCTATACTGAAAGAGCCATGGCTGGACACAAGACTCAGGGTATAACTGCAGCACATGTATATAACATGATCCCAGGAGGGCGGCCGCCCCGCTGGGGGTTTCACTGACATTGTTACTGGAACTAGCTAAATTAAAGCTAGCTTGGGTATATCTAACCATGCTGCAGTCACACCTTCAGGGCTGTTGTCCCAGACTCCCTGCGTGGGAAGTGTCTCTGGGGCCTGTTCAGTGGTGCTCTAACAACAAACAAAGCATGGGAGAACAAACAAAGCATTACGTGAACAGCACATGCAGCCTCTTTAAGAAGCAGTTAACACAAGTAAATGGAAGGGAAGAGACAGGGTTATAAATGGAGCTGTTTGCAAAATAGAAAAATAAGTTTGTAAACAATTTTGAAATTGTGAAGTTGTTACCCTTTTGCAGGACCTGAAATGGAACTATGCTTTGCAAAATATTGTAGGGCTCCGGGTCTCTCAATGCACTAAATAAGGAGAGCTACTAGGTGCACATTTAAATGAACTATTTTAACAACAGGAGCATAACAGTTCCCTCCACCCCAGTCTCCCCTGCCTTTTCTCCCAGCAGAGTGAAGTTCTATATTATTTCCTTTGAAAATGCTCCCCTCCCTTTTTGGGGAGGGAATATTAGAGGCTTTCAATAATAATTCCTCTACAGTTAGCATAAGAAATGCTAAAAGTAAGACAGTGTTGCAGGATTATGATTCTTTTCTGTAATTTTAAAAGAAATGCAATTAAATTATCAGAACCAAATAAGTAGGGCCCTCCCAAATTCACGGCCTTGAAAAACACGCCATGGACCGTGAAATCTGGTCTTTTGTGTGCTTTTACCTTATACTACACAGACTTCGCAGGGGAGACCAGCATTTCTCAAACTGTGGGTCCTGACCCAAAGGGGAGTTGCGGGGGGGGGAGGGGGGCTCACGGTATTGCCACCCTTACTTCTGCGCTGCCTTCAGAGCTGGGCTGCCAGAGAGCAGAGGCTATCGGCCAGGTGCCCAGCTCTGAAGGCAGCACACCGCCAGCAGCAGTGCAGAAATCAGGATGGCAACACCACATTATTCCACTCTTACTTCTGCGCTGCTGCCTTCGGAGCTGGGCGGCCGGAGAGCGGCGGCTGCTGTCCGAGGGCCCAGCTCTGCCGGCAGCAGCGCAGAAGTAAGAATGGCAATATCAGACCAGGCCACCCTGACTTCTGTGGCAGCTCTGCCTTCAGCGCTGGGCTCCCGGCCAGCAGCCGACGCGGCCAGCAGCAGTCAGGGTAGCCGTACTTCAACCCCGCCTGCAATAACCTTGTGACCCGCCCCCCAACTTCCTTTTGGGTCAGGACCCCTACAATGACAACACCATGAAATTTCAGATTTAAATAGCTAAAATAATGAAATTTACGACTGTTAAAATCCTATGACTGTGAAACTGACCAAAATGGACGTGAATTTGGTAGGGCCCTGCAAATAAGGCTCTACTAATTAGTGGGACTTTTAACAATGACTACAGCTGCTAAAATTACTCTCTAATTCTGAATGTATTGTTTTGCTGCCTTAATCTGTATCAGAGAATATTAGTGTTGCCATATGACAATAAGTGGCCATTGCTGATCTCAACAGTTTGAATTAAAAGAGGAAAGAAAACACGATGCTTTCTCAACAGGTACCACACCTCATAGAGACAAACCTAGTGAACTGGGTCAGATGTAAGCTTCCTAGACAGCCAAAGTGAATCAGACCACAATCACTCTGTCACCTTGCATTACATTTTGTGTCACTCAGTAAGGATGGAGCTACTGTTGTATGTGCAAGTTTGGGAGGAACAAGCGTCCCTGAATACATGTGGATGCGTTTCCTAGAGGAAGGGAACAGCAGTCTGACATCAAGAGGCAGTGATGGCTGAGCTCATTCTCTGGGCCTCAATAGGGAGTTACTGCCATTCACTATTATTCTCTCTAAAACAACACAAACAAAAAACCAAGAGCAGCAGAATTGAGGTGCATATTCCCTTAAAGACCTAGGAGTCTCTCTCTTTTACTTATCTAAACTCCAAAATTAAGCATTACAGAGGTGTCAGGTTGAACTCCCCAGCCATTTCACCAGCTTATCCCACTTCTGAGCAGTTAGGAAGAGAAAGGGAATTTAGGGAAATAATCATTCCACTGGGGCCCTAATTCATAACAGCTCCACATAGGCTGCAAAGCAAGACATTTCTGAGTGAAGGAAGAGCTGATTTCTGAAAGCATGAGATAAGAAACCGCCCACAACTGAAAGGACTAAGGGTGTTTGAAAAGTAGAAGGGGAAGGCGTCAGTTAGATACACGTGTTGCAACACAGGGAAGTTGATCATATTTGTACACACGCACACACACAATGTACATATGTGGTTATAGAATGATTTTCCTGACCACATTATTCACACATGGGAAAAGTTCAGGCAAGATAGGCAAGTCATACCAAATTAACATTGACAAAATCTTAATAGTACACCACACCATCATACATTTGTTTGATGTATTTAGGAAAGTTAATTTGAATTAACTAGAAAAGTGGATTTGTTAAGCCAAATAAAACCCTTGTGTGGATGTTCTTATTCAGAATTAAAGTTAACTTAATTTGTTTTAATGAATTAAACTAAACCAAATTAAGGCTACCTTAAATCTGAATAAGGGCATCCACACAGATGTTTTATGGGGTTACAAGAAAAATGAATAATGTGGCCAAAAAAGCCCTTGATATTACCACATGTATTCAGAGTAAATTATGTGTGTACACACATACAAACATTCTCTTTGGAAGTTAAACTGAATTAAGGCCACTTTAATTCTTAATAAAAGCATCCACACACAGGGATTTAGTGTGGTTTAACAAATCCACTCGGCAAGTTAATTCAGATTAATTTGTATCTCCATGTAGACTAGCGCTAAGTACATCAACAAGATACATGATGGTGTGGTGCATTATTAAGTAAATTCAGAATAAGTTTCCTAAGTGTCCCCGTGTAGATAAACCCTTAAAGGAAAGTTATTTTAGAATACTGTTAGTTTCCAAGGTTGCCTTAATAACCACATACAAGCATCTGAATGACAGAAATATTAGAATAATTGTTTAGAAAACTTCTAGAAAAATTATCTAAGGTAGCTTTTCTATAAATCAGCCTATTGTTATTTTAGGAACTGATCTTCTATGACTCAGATTGCTTGCCAGTTCTCTCTTTCAGTGCAATGTATAGGTTCAGCTCTTCAGTGAGATAAATCAACTGAGGTAGTTTGCAAGATATTAGACCTTAAAACTCATTGATGCAGGACTGTGTATAGCAAGTGTAATTTTCAATCCCTGACACACACTTTTGGGGAAAGAAGGAAACAGTGTTGAAATAGGTTTTTTTTTTTTTTTTTTGCAAACAGTGGTCATCTCAAAGCTATGCAGAGGCTTGAAATGTCAAAAGAAACCCAGGTAGAGATGATTTAGAGACGCAAATGACTGGAGCTGGTCAACTGGAATTTATGTTGTGTATGTCACTGTCACACAAATGGTGCAGGGATACATGTGTGTATGACCTGCATATATCATTTTTGCCATTTCTTATTTGTTGCAAGTATCTAGCCACGGTTCCTGTCCCTGCACGGGGATAAGCACTCAGGGATTTGCGAGGGAGGGTCCCTACTGTGGATTTTAGCACAATATATTAGTTCAGGTCTCTACATTATTCTGGGTGCTTAGGCATTGTAGATCACATGTGGACACGCTTACTCCACAAGCTGTGTCCCTGACTGCAGCGGGACTTTTTGCAGAGTAAGATGATCAGAATCTGTCTGTCTCCCCCCGTATTTATTCTTGTTCTCCATTTGTCATCCACTTTTTCCTGTCCTCATGCCTGCCTCTGTTTTCCTTAGGGAGACAAGGTGGGGGTGGTAATATCTTTTATTGGACCAACTTCTGTTGGTGAGAGAGACAAGCTTTTGAGCCACACAGAGCTCAACCTCAGGTCTGGAAAAGGTACTCCCAGCATCACAGCTAAATGCAGGATTTTTTCCTTAGTTTTTCACTTCTCTCATTCCACTTCCTGGAAGGGAACTTGGGAGTCTGAATGATCCTGCCAGGCACCATCATCATCTGCTGCTCCCACTTCAGATTCATCAGGTGAGTCCTACCTGTGAGGGGATGGGAGGAAGGGAAGGTCGCACTCTCCTAATCTAGAGACAGGGAGAGGAGGAAGACTCTCCTTCCTGTTGCAGAAGAGGAGGGGAGCTGCACTGCCTCTTACCTGGACCCCTCATAGAGGGAGAACCCTCCATTGTTTAGGTGAAAAAAAAACAAACCACGGCAGCGTATTGATTTGGGGCAGCTTAAATCTGCCTGAAGACACCCTGTCTGAAACATGAGAAAGAGGCATATTATTATTTTTGCATGGGGCAACTTCACTATCCATAAACTCAGACAACGTGACTTCTGACCTTTTCCTTATGGCACTCACTCTAGCCCCATGAGCAGTTATGGGGCTCTTTAAAATGAGACATTTTCTTGCTGTTTTGTATGGAACTGAGTGTCAAGCAAAACCATCATTTTTCTGCAGTTCTAAACAAACTACGGTCCTGTTGGTTCTTCTATAAATAGAAGACTAAATTAAAAAGCTAATACATTCCCCTGAGTAAATCGGAGGCAGCTCTGCCAATCTGGGAGGGATTTCTGAGTCAGAAAGCTGAATTAATTTGTTAGAGAGGCGAACACACACATGCTTGTATGGTTTTTAACATTAACTCTTAATGGGCTGACAGGGTTAGTGTGCTGAGATTATTCCTATATAATTATACAATTCTGACACGTGCGGCTAATAATTCTACAGCTCCAGTTCTGACATCATTACATGACTGTTTTGATCATTCAGCCATTCTGAAATCTTAGTTTGAAAGTCTACCCTGTAAACATTGTTAAAAAAAGAAAGTGGCTGAACTGAAAATGGTAGTGCCCTCCCTCCCTGGAGTGAGATACTCAAGCCATGTGACACTCAGTGGGAGCTACCCACAATGCACAGAGCTATTTGATTTCACTCCTAACCCTAAAATGTGCGCTACGACTTTCAGAAAACAGAGTCTGAGGAAGTAAGCAACACAGTTTCTGAACTGCCACCGTGTTTTCTCCAGCAATTACTCTCTAATTCCCACTCTGCTGTTTTACTGCACTGCCCCGTCAGACAACATTAACGGCTTTTTCCTTTCCAAGAGACTTTGGATTTACAGGAGAATGCTACAAAACTCAAGCACACCTTCTTCCTATTAGCTAAATAGGAAAGTTTCTGAGCCGCTTGACAAGCAGTCGGAAGTCATTAAAGTGAAGTAAAGTGTACTAGTGTGCTAGAATACATGCACGGACAGTTAAATACTAGATCAGCATTTTCAATAGCTTTTCATGTGACTTATTTTTCTGAGCATCTGCAATAACACTTTCGAGGTTCGGGATAATGCCAGAGACGGCATTGCCATTGTCTAATAGTTTGCTCCTTCCCACCATCTTTCCTACTGACCATCTCTGCTCGTCTTTCCCTGAGAGCTATCAGGTTACACCACGTTTTCTACTCTATCAAACCCTGTGTTTCAGCCCTACGGCCCAGACCCCTCACAGACACTACTGACTATTTTCAGTGAAAAATACTGGAAGCCATTCTCTAGAGGCTTGTGGAAATTGGGCCATTGGTTACACAACTCTCTTTGATGGACATACTCCATGCTTTGTTTTCTCTTTGTGGAATGACCTGGCCTTGTATTGTGCACCAGAATTTAACGAGGACAGAGGAGCCTGCTCCCATGGCATCCTCATCACCACTTGAATCAGACACCAGATTTATGAAATCTTCATGATCCTCTGGAAGATGAGTTCACAACTGTCAGTCCATTTCTCTTATGAAAAACATAAAATAAAATAAAGTGTACAGCCCTCATTAGTTAAGAACCAGGAGAGCACGTGGACCTAGACTACAAGAAAGTAAAACACCACAAGTTCTCTCTCTCTCTCACACACACACACACTGCTGCCTGGAAACATGGCTCACAACTCACCAGAACACTTTCCAAATTCTGCTCATCAGTGAAATTCACCTCCATGCACAGGGCCAGCATAAGATCTATGCCCCAATTAACTCCCACTTACTCATAGACTTTAAGACCAGAAGGAGCCTTTGTGATCATCAAGTCTGACCCCCTGCACATCGCAGGCCACAGAACACCATCCACCCACTCCTGCAGTAATGGGCTCAGAACTTCTGAGTTACTGACATCCTCAAATCTTGATTTAAAGACGTCAAGTTACAGAGAAACCACCACTTACTCTAGTTCACACCAGCAAGCGACCAATACCCAATGGTGAAGAATGTGGCAAAACCACCCCCACTCCCAGGGTCTCTGCCAATCTGACCTGGAGGAAAATTCCTTCCTGACCCCACATATGGCGATCAGTGAGACCCACCAGACAGAGACATGAGAAAGAATTCTCTGCAGTAACTCAGAGCTCTCCCCAGACATTGGAGATATGTGCCAATAGTGGTCATGGATGGGCCATGTGCCACCGTGGGCAATCTCGTCATACTATCCCCGCCATAAATCTACCAAGCTCAGTCTTAAAATAAGTTCATTTTTTGCCCCCTCTGTTCCCCTTGGAAGGCTGGTCATGAACTTCATTCCTCCAATGGTTAGAAATCTTCATCTAATTTCAAGCCTAAACTTACTGACGGCCAGTTTACATCCATTTGTTCTTGTGTGACTGCAACTCATGCCTGCTTGCTGTGACACACTGTCCCCCTCTAATGGCACCTAGACCAACTAAAGACTGATGAGCCTGCTACAGTTTTGACTAAGATGTGTCTTTTAGCTCATGCAGTAGAGTAAAGGGTCCTGTATTAAGCTCCAGAGGTCCCAGGTTTGATCCCGGCTGCTGCTGACTGGGGTCTGTCGGTATTACACCACCATTGGCCCTTAACTTACATAACTGTGCTCCCTCCATGGTGTTTATCCCTCTGAAGTATCCCCTCATCCTTCATTCTGTTGGGCTAAACTGGCCAAGCTCCTTAAATCTCATCTTGTAAAGTAGCCTCTCCATTCCTCTGATTATCCTAGTAGCCCTTCTTTGGATTTGTTCTGGTTTGAATCCATCTTTCTTAAACACGGGAGACCAGAATTGCATGCAGTAGTCCAGATGAGATCTCACCAGTGCTTTATATAATGGTACTTATACTTCCCTATCTTTACTGGAAATAGCTTGCCCTCATGTATTCTAGGATTACATTAGCATTTTTCCATGGCTGCATCCCATTGGCGGCTCATAGTCATTCTGTGACCGACCAGAACAGCCAGATCTTTCTCCTTCTCCTTTCGCTTCCAACTGATATGTCCCCAGCTTACTGCAAAAAATTTTGTTGTTAGTCCCTATGTGCATGACTTTACACTGTTATATTTCATCCCATTTCTTTTACTCCAGTTTTCAAGGTTGTCCAAAACTTCTTGTATGATATCCCGGTGCTCCTCCATATTGGCAATTCTTCCCAATTTTGTGTCATCTGAAGATTTTATTAGCACACTTCCACTTTTTGTGCCAAGGTCATTAATGAAAATGTTAAGTAAGATTGGTCCCAAGACCGATCCCTGAGGAAATCCACTGGTACCCTCTCTCCAGCCTGACAAGTTCACCCTTATAAAAACCTGAGACAAAGCATGTGTTTAGATGCTGAGCCATACCTAAATTATCTTTAATCTCCACCCCATTCTCAGTAATTAGCAGTCCCACTTCTTTCCCTGTTTTCTTTTTGTTTATCGGGCTATAAAACCCATGGTAAAAGATTCTTATTTCCTTTGCAACGCTCAACTCGCTTGGCTTCTGGCAGTTCTCATTTTTTCCCTGCACTTTCTGACCTCCAAGAGGCAGCTTTCCTTGCTGATCCATCCAATCTTCTATTCCTTGTGGGCTGTTCTTTTCTTAATCACTTGTTTGAGATGCTTGTACGTCCAATCTGGTCTGCAACTCTTCCTTATAATTTCTCCCCCCACCCTCCCCTCCCCTTGCTTGGGATATAGATAGTTCCTGCAACTTTGACTTAAAGTACGTTCAAGCCTCCTCCACATTCAGAACCTTGAGTTCTTCAGTCCAGTCCATTTCCCTAACTAATTCCTTTAACTTACACCTTCCTATAGGGTACATACTCCATGGTGGATCTCTGCAGAGGGGTGAATTTCACCCAGTATGAGACAAAACAAGGAGACTAAATAACTGAGTCCCAGCATTTTGGGAGATCAAGGGATGAGTGAAAATAGAAGTAAATAAAGAATTTGCACTTTCTGCAGCTTGAGACTTTGGGGCCCATGGACAGCTGGAGCCAGTTGCTAAGGAAGTGAAGGAGATAACAGCATATGTCACTAGGATGGTGCCTCTGGTCAGGCCAAGCATTTTGGATCAGTGAGCTGATACTGCATTTGCTTTGCTCCTTGGAATGAATTTATTCAGAATGTCAAAAACAGCAATATCCAGACAGTTTGCACAGGTCTGTGTGGGATATGGGTTTAGCATGCAGGTGCTGGGTGGTGCTGGTAGTCTGTGGTATACAGGAGGTCAGACAGGATGATCTGCTGGTCCCTTCTGGCCTTAAATTCTGTGACTCTATGGCCAATTTGATTAGTCTTAACACCAAGTAGAAAATCAAGAACTCAGAAAACCTAAGAATAAATGAAAGAAAAATGGTTTGTTACTAATTATATCCTGATATTTTCACCGTTAAAGTGTTTAGATCACAAGTGACATTTCCAAATCAATCCTGTTCTTTATTGGAAAGCTTTACATGAAATATTCAGGCTCCAAGAGCTCTTTCATTTATTCCAATCAGTTATTTGACAAGAACCCATTAAAATAAACTGGGGTTGCTTTACCCCCTAAGGAGCTAGTTTAGTCTGATGGCTTTTACACAACTGCCTTTGGAACAAACTGTAAGTAGAAACTCATTTTAGAAGTGCAACTACTAGTATAATTAGCAACCCCCCAAATGCTAATACCGTCAGTCCCCATTTATCCACCACCTGATTATATACAGTGTACTAGGATCCCAAAAGGAACAGAAAACTTGCAACTGCACTCGAGCGTACCATGCCTCTCTGAGACCTTGACAGCTATACGAGGGGGTGCTGTACATCCCAGAAAAGGGTCTGCAATCAATCAAAATGGAGTGCAACCAACCAAAACAAGCAACTTAAATCACGTGCCTAAGAAAAAGCCAGCAGGGAGCTTACAATGCAGCGGCACCAGACACAGCACTCCAAAGGAATTGACAATACTCAGAAAAAACAGCAACTTACCCAGAGCTAGCAATCCAAAATGTGGATGTTCATCAGTTGCTTTCTCTTGCAGGGAATGCCTCTGAAATGTTTCCTTTTCAACCGTATGTAAAACCTGCAGCCCCTTGTCTGACAATGTATTTTGGAGGAAGTCCTACACATAACCTTTAACCCATCACTGTTGGTTTAATGGTGTGTTACAGGTGTGTTGATACTCTCTGGATCCTGAAAGGCGTTGAGCATTCTCAACTCCTCCTAAAGTCAGTCAGATTAAATTCGCTCTCCTCCCATTCCTCTGACTCAGTATCTTTCCTTGCCATCAGCTTCTCCAGTTCTTGCACTCAATAAAGCAAAATTGGGACTCAGTCTATATTGTTCAATTTCCAAGTCATGTGAGGGTTTTCCCCAGTGCCCTTTACAACTTTCCCAACTTTCCCAACCGGCTCTGGCATTCTTCTACTCCCAAACCTTGAAAGCTTTACATTGGCTGATACAGATGAAGGCACTTAGCTGCAAATTAGGACTGGGTGTTAGAGTCCTCCCTCAAGTTCTCTTTGTAGTCCTCTTGCTGAGTTTCCATTTGAATTTGCAACACACTTTCAGTGCTCAAATTCACTTTTTTCCCCTTAAGGTAGAAAGCTCAAACTCAGACCCATTTTAGGTTAACATAACCATGTAAAACTGTTGACAAAGCATGACAATCTCAGACTGTTACCAGCAGTTACTTTCCAGTAAAACAAACCAAAATCAGAGTTACTGCACCATTTAGTGCCACTGTATGGTGTAGATTAGAGTTATGCTCATAAATCTACACAGAAATACCGTTACAATATTGTTTGGATGAGTACAGTAACTGTGTAACAGTGAATGCATATCTAACCTGTACCTTTTGAGTATGCATGTGTACCATGGAAAAGGTGTTAAATGTATCACATATTAATAAAACATAAGTGGAAAAACTGTAGCTTTAATACAATGAGGAGTCCGGTGGCACCTTAAAGACTAAACATTTATTTGGGCAGAAGCTTTCGTGGGTAAAAAACCACCACTTCTTCAGATGCATGGAGTGAAAATTACAGCTACAGGCATAAATATACTGGCATATGAAGAGAAGGGAGTTACCTTACAAGTGGAGAACCAGTGCTGACAAGGGCAATTCAGTCAGGGTGGATGTGGTCCATTCCCAATAACTACTTATCCTAAACAATCTGTTCCACCTTGTATTTTGTTGTGAAACCCTTTCCCAGACCTGAAGTATAATTCAATTCTTATAAGAGGATAAAGGAAGGATTCACATAAACTAGAATAGGAGTTCCCGGGGGCCTTCTGCTTAACAAAGTATTAGAGGCTGTTTTCCCTCATCCTGAGGAAATACCTTTGGAGAACAAGGAAAATCTCTCTCTCAAAACCGGACAAATTAAAGTCTACAATGGACAGACAATCAAGTCTCCATACTGCACTTCATGCACTAACTAAAGCCTCCACAGTTACAAAGACTTATATATTAGGAGGATGCAAACTGAAAAAATGGGATAACAAAACATGCATCTGAAGAAGTTGGGTTTTTTT
Source organism: Natator depressus (assembly GCF_965152275.1). Taxonomy (NCBI): domain Eukaryota; kingdom Metazoa; phylum Chordata; order Testudines; family Cheloniidae; genus Natator; species Natator depressus. The sequence goes on along the minus strand of NC_134251.1, from coordinate 23,053,071 downwards.
ACCCACAAAAGCTTATGCCCAGATAAATCTGTTAGTCTTTAAGGTGCCACCAGACTCCTTGTTGTTTTTGTGGATAAAGACCAACACAGCTATCCCCTGATACTGTAGTTTTAATGTAATATATAATATATTGTACTAATTCCAAGCAAACTGGGATTTATATTAGGTTCACATCAGATTGCAATTACTTTATTCTCAAACACGCTTGCAATCACTGTTCTATTTTCACTTAAACCAATTGGCTTTATTGACTAAATCATGTCCTGTGGCCATTATACCAACCCTTATCCCAGCCCCCAACTCAGAACATTTCTGCTCACATCAATAATTCTGAAAAGGTTTTCAGTTTTCTTCTAAGAGAAGAAGATTGCTATTGATAAGAACTGTTTGGATATATAACCACATTTAATCGCATGGCCAGAGAGCTATTTGTCCAGGTCATCCTTAAGTAGCACATGGAGAATGGGCTTTCATACAGAATACAAAGCACGACTTGAGCACACCAAGAAGGGAAAGCACCAATTTCCTTCAGGGCATCAGAACAGAAAAGGAAGAGATAAAAAGAAAGGGAGGAGGGAAGCAAATGGAAACAACTGAATGATTAATAAATAAAGCAAGCTGGGTCAGGATAAAGACGCGGATAAGCAACGGAAGGTCACACGCACTGCGGTCTGTGGGACAATAACATGCTCCTTTCTCACTGTGTTCAGTATAGTGTCTAGGGATCTCATTCACCCCCGAGTTGTAAGGAAATGCAGACAGAATTGGCATCTGCCAAAGGCAGACGCCTGGGAGCTAGCTGTGTGGGTCATTTTCTAAAACCAATGACCTTCTCTGCTTTTCTGTGGCAAAGCAACTTTCTGAAACTAATCAACTAATTCATTAAACTTCTGAGAGGTAGGTCAAAGCCTGTATGATTTAGTCAATTAATCAAGTTGCTATAGTTCCATCTCAGTGTTTAGGCATTAACAATAGTTTTTGTAACCTTTTTGACTGTATAACTATCCCCCTGAAGCCTTTAACCTGATGCATTATTCATTACCAACTGGCCAATTGGTTGTCACCTGCACAGGGGGAAGAACCAGCAATTAGATTTATGAATTCAAGTTGGCACCAGTGAGAATTAAAACTGAAAGCAGGAAAATTCCAGCTGTGACTTCTAGATGAAGGCATTTGATACATTCTCCTGAATCCCTTTTACACTCCCCAAGAAAAGAGAGTCCAGCTCTGTGCCATTTAACTGCTCCTCCCATGTGGTGGGTCTGCAGGTCATTCCAATAGTTCACTGGTTACTTAATTGTAATTTATTTCTGTCAGGAGGATGTTTCCTCTAACCTCTGAGGTGGAAAGGAGAGGGAGAGGAGGAGCTTTCACTCTTGAATATCAGAGTAATGTGCCATGTGACTTTCAGAGAGATCCACTATTTCCTGCCAGAGTACATGACTAATGACAATGGAGAACAATGTTCCTCTCATTGGAACGTTCCTGTGTGGCCCTTAAATCTCTCATAAAAACTTTTCTAAGAGGCCGTTCAAAGCAACAAGATAAAATTCTGCACCAATGCATAATCAACAAGCCAGACAATGTAATCAGGGTGAAATTCACCCCACACAAAGCCCAGACCAGTTTTACCTGGGGATTGAGGGATGCTGAACCCTTGTGCTGGTCCTCTGCATTGAGATGAATTTCACCTTCATGTATTGGAGATGGTTGTGGAGAAAGAAGTCCCAACTTTCAGTTCAATTACATTAACTAGCACAAGGAGCAAAAGGGTATGGAGCCTAACCCTCTCTCTCTTTCTATTCCTGTGGTGATGTTCTAGCAAACCTTTCCAGGATGAATTTGGAGATCACACCCCTTCTTGTTTGGTGTAAAGAGTTTGGGAGTACACACTCAAGTCAGGAGGCTGTTTGCAATTGCCGACAATGCTCTCCAGTGTTCCATGGAGCACCTAGAGTCAGGATTCCTGAAATTACAAACTGTGGGCCTGATTCACCACTGTATTACTCCAGTTTTACACTGGTATAACTCTAAAGATGCCTGAACACACAGGGACTATCACATTGCTCTGCAATCTCAGGAAAGAAACACGTTTGTCAAAGGAGCTGCAATGAATCTGATGCCATTCCTCCTTCCCCTAACATTAATGTCTTTCTGAAAGGGATGCATTTTCATGCTGCATATCCCATAATTAGAAGGAGCCCCAATGTGATCTATAAAGGGATAATATTTAGGATGTAGTCTCTTAGATGTACATGAATTCTGATGCAGCAGAAAAGGAAGTTAAAAGTGGAAGAGTCAAATGTACATGTACAAATTCTTCCCTGACATTTTTAAGATGGTGATAATCTGCTTTGACAAGAATGCAGGCTGGGTGTACCACATCACGGTGCGGATTTCCACTTGTCATTACAGGGTGCTGAGGGACCCTGCCACTTTTAGCTGCAGGGCTCTTTAATAAAACACCGCCACCTCATCATGATAAATTTATTAGGCAGGAATCCACTGTAGAGCACAGGAAAAAAATCAGAACAGTTATATCAAAGAGTGGGGGGAAAACATCTTTTCAGTAGTGGGCGGGGGGAGTTTCTTTGGAAAATGATTCTGTAGAGAGGAAGAGATTTTCCTTCTGTGTTTGAACTGTAAAAAAAAAAAAAAAAAGTCTTTCTTCTGCTCCCCAGGGGTTAGAGTAAATCTGCAGTTTCCTTTTGAAAAGTGCTCAGTTTGGGGGCATTTATTGAATAAAACCATCCAAATTAAAATCTCGTTTCTGTCACTGGGCTGGAGAATTTATCTATTTGTCTGGGACTGAAGTGTTTTAATTCATTTTAAGTGATAAGATTCATTAGTGAGGACATGCAGGGAAAGTAAAAAAAGTGTTACCCATTGTACCTAGCCCTGCAGCTCCTTCAGAAAGGCTCCTGGCTTGTTATATTGCTGGTGACCGTCAGACCACTCGGGGAAATAAACGTTTTAATAAAGGGCACCTAAGTTCAAAACACTAACAGTGTTTCACCTACATCATGAGGGTAAATTCCTCTTGTGTTATCCCTGTGCAACCCCACTGAAGTCAACAGGTGTAACTGAGAAGAGAATTTGGCCATTGGCTTGTAAGTAGATGCCCTGCTCCTCCGACTGCTCCCAAGATGGATCTGCCCATAGATCCTAAGTTATATGAATGCTCCTAGTGGTATTCTGACATTTCTCTATGGCCAAGGAGTTTAGGTTTTAATTAACCAGATTCCTCCCAGTGTCTTCAGCATCAGGTTGGGAAAATATTGTTCAATTCTTTGTTTTAAAATAAAATTATAAGATCTGTGTGTTCAGTTAAGTTTGGTGTGGAGCACTGAACTTCCACGCAAGCCAGCCTCAGGGCCGGACTCTGTATAACAGCTTCTCTGTAACTTGAAGTCTTTAAAGCATGATTTGAGCACTTCAGTAACTCAGCCAGAGGTTATGGGTCTAGTACAGCAGTGGGTGGGTCAGATTCTATGGCCTGTGATGTGAAGGAGATCAGACTAGATGATCACAATAGTCCCTTCTGGCCTTACAATCTATGAATCTAAGCAACACAGAGAAGGTCACTCTTGAAAAAATGTCTGGGAGGTCTGAAATGAGACTTCTCTGCTAGCTGTCCTTTGACCTATGACCATATGCTGAACTTCCAGATTTATCCCCACGAGCATGCAAGGACTCAAATATACCAGATCCTGCTGAGGAATGCAGCGATCAGGGAACATTTTCTCCATGACATAGACCTTGTCTAATTTACTGCTGGGCGGAGTGAGTGTAAAACACCAAATCAGAACTTTCTTCTCACTCACACCAGGGATCATGTTTTTACACTCAATTTGCACAGACATAAATGATGGCACAAGGTGCAAGGCAGGAGAGAATCAGGTCTCTGGATCCTTAACTACTCTCATTCCATCCCTGCTTACAGAAATCAAGCTGGAGGAACCGGGACAAGGCTTTGTGAGGTACACAGTCCCAGATATTCAGCACCCCAGTGTCCCAGCAGTTTCAGTACAGGTCTGAGAAACTTATATGGAACCTTGTTATTTTAGAGAAGAGGAGAAGAGTATGATGGAATCACATCATCTTTACAGCAGAGTCAATATTGGGTCTCTTGGTCCTGACACACTGTCCCTTTAATCCTGTTTCATCTTTTGAACTTTGGAGATGAAATGTCTCTGTAAGCACTTGCTACACAATGGGATGATAATTTCTTAGGCAGCAGGAGATGCTGATGGTTTCAGCCCACTCTCATTGTTCTTGCCTCACCTTTGAAAATAACCAGAGCTGCCTGAATAACAGTTATGCAGCATAGAGTCCAGGAGTGAAGCTACCCCCTAATGCTCTCACTTAACCTTGCCTAATTCTGTCTTACTGACCAATGGCACAGACATCAAGTTATTACATTTGGAAGAACTTAAACGTACAGCTTAATGACATTTTGAAAGTAAATGAAGGAAATGACTGAAGTAGAGAAAAGAAAGCAAGACACTGCAGTGAAATCGCCCTGACAGTTCTCTTGATGCTAATATCCATTGAAGGGAACTAGAATGCTGTTGCAAAAGAAATCTGCGTGGTCCCCAATCAGTAACAGACTCCATAGCAACGCTGCACCCATTCTCTCTGCACCTACCCGCTAGCCTCAGGGCGCCGCATTTCTGCTGCAAGATTTGGTGAGATCCCAGACAACTGAAGCAAAACATTTCCCCGCTCTCTTTGCCCGATGCTATGTCGGGCGTCACTTTCCCGCTGTCAGTGGGAGAACCGTGCATTTCTCTACTACTTTCTCTCGGCAGCCATGCCAGACCAGTGGGAAGAATGGGAATAAGATCACAGCTGACTGAAGCCACTTTTCTGCAATATCTAAAAAGTAAAATGTGTTTCAACATACAGTCGAGTATCTCTGGCAATGGATGCAAGCTGATCTGTATAAAGTACAATCTGCTACACTTTCTGGATTGCGCTGCCAGGAAACAATAGTTTTAATATGAAAAGGCAAAGCTATAGCAATTGTAAGGACAAAACCCATTTCCGAGTTATTCAGCATTTTTTCACTTACATTTGGATTCTGGCTTTTTCTCCGCTAGTGTTTTTATAGCCACTTGTTTGGGAAGATCTTAATGGTAACGTCGTTAAGTCAAACCTGTGGCAACAAAACTTTATAGTATCCTCCAGCCTCAGTCTTTCTAAACCCATACATCTAGCTAGTGAGGTATTCGTATGGCCCCATCACCACAGAATTCAAATGTCTCACCATCATTCATTACTGTATTTCACAACACCGCTGTGAGATAGGGAAGCATTATCTCCATTTTGAAGATGGGGGAAATGAGGCAACCAGAGATTAAGTAATATGCTCAAGGTTACACAGGGAATTTGTTGCACTGCTGAGAATTGCACCCCAAGCTCCCTGAGTCCCACCCAGACCAGTTCCTTAGCTGTAAGACCCTCCAGCCGTTTTCAGTGTCGGCTTCACAAAGAACCGTGTAAACTACCTGAAGATACCAAAGGATCCTACCTAATGGATACCCACCACTGTTATGATATGATAGTGTTGTTAAGGGTGCGCTGTTCATTGTTACTACACATATATTTGTGGGGATAGCATGTGCACAGCCTCTGGAGCACTTAGCCAAGATCAGAAATATCTGCAGAAAAGACACAATACTGTTCACTTGGGTTATATCTGTTTCTTAGGGTCATAAACACTCATTTTCAAAATGGAAATTGTTATCTAGTTCTAATGAGCATGATTTAGCTGTGTACAAGGCAGATTTGTCCTGCATTATGCCATACAGCATCAAGATGTATTTTCTGGCTTAAACTGAAACCATGGAATATACCTCTCAGAGATGTAATAGCAAGGAAACCATTTGCCCTCAGGGAAAAGGAAACTATCTAGTCAGGAAAGGAACATTTTCACATCTGTGATAGGTAAAGATACATGCCATCTGAAGGTAGTTTCCCCATGTCTCTACCCACCTTTGAATTGGTATTTATTTTAATTCTGAATGGTCTATTTATACTCCAGATCTATACATAAAGGGTTGTTAATTAAGGTTATTAGCAGTAGGTGGAATCCACAGCTGGAAAACACATTTCTCATTCAGAAAAGATATAATACGGCACAACCTTTTTGTGAAAGAGTCTGAATCGTAAAATTCACTAGAAAAAATCCAGAATCCCTGGGCTTTGAGTCAATATAATGATGAAAGTTCAGATACAGCCACATGCTATCAGTTGTGCAGGATCTTTTTTTAATAGCTGCCAGTGGATTGCCAATAATTAATTACCTTTTGTGGTGTCTTTAAGTCTTGTGCCTAGGCAAGTAAAGTATAAAAAGAGTGTAAGCCACAGGATAATTATGGGATAAAACTGGCATCAATCTTTCTGCACTGAAACCTGGCACCCTTCAGCGGGAACAGCCTGTGTCAAGTCAGCTTCATTAGGTATTGTCTAGAGCCTGAACCCTCATTTGTTTGCATCAATAATACATTCAAATGGTTTATCTAACTTGCAAATGTGAATTCATTTATTGGTCCCATAAGCAAGAAAGAATTGTGACCAGAGAAGCGTTTCATGTTACAGGTTGGATAGTGAACTAGGGACTGTTTACTAAAATCTGAACAATTAAACTCCATCAGAAATGTTTATATAGTATAATTTCTTTGCACACACCACAATCTCCATAAATTCAGATGTAAAATTAATCCCCAACTGCAAAGATGAATATTCCTTATAAAAATAGAGTACAAATGTGAGGAAATATTTATCGCTGTCACATAACATTCGGATTGAGATTAGTGTCAGAGTGAAATTCCCCTTTACAAAGGGCCAACACAATGACTAGGTACCACTAGAATTTCACTTAAACCATTGATTCTTTTCAGGGGTAACCTTCACCCACAGACAAGCTGTCCTATCTTTCTTTTACACTGAAATATTCATTAAAGATAAAATTCCTGATCTGGCAAAATAGCCAAAACCACCTCTGTGCAGAAGAAAAGTCGGTATGATCTCAGGCAGGAGAGCTGACCTGATAATCCACACAATTAAATTTTTTTGGTAATCTGCATCCAGCACACTATAAAGAGACTGCTGAATTTGTCTTCTTTACAGAGATTACACAATATTAATTAATATTTAATAGACAGTTATATTGTTCCTCGGATAAAGAGAGATTATGTCATGACCATGAAATAGCACATGTTGTATCCCTATTGTGTATTCATCAGCATTATTTTTACTACTCTACCGATTTCTTCAAACACTCTTTGGCAGGTCGAGCTATCATAGACTCGCAGGATCATAGGACTGGAAGGGACCTTGAGAGGTCTTCTAGTTCAGTCCCCTGCACTCAAGGCAGGACTAAGTATTAGTTATACTATATTAATAATTTAGTTTGTTCTAAGGTAAAATTTCCAAAAGCACCTTAGTGACTTCAAGCTTAAGTCCCATTGCCTTTCAGCGTGATTCAGACTCCTAAGTGTCTGTAGAAAATGGGGTCCCTGTGGAAAAATAGTATATGGTTATGAGTTTAAAAACTGCATCATAATACCAATGCATAGGAAGGCTTTATTGCATTATTAATTATTATTATTGTTTTAGGGGGATATGAGCAGAAATTTAAAAGACTGGGGCTGGAAAAGAATAGACTAATGGGGGATAGGATAGAGATCTATAAAGTCACAAATGGCATTAAGAACGTGAATAAAGAAGTGTTATTTACCCCTTCCCATAATAGAAGAACCAGGGGTTACCCAATGAAATTAACAGGTTTAAAACAAACATAAGGAAGTACTGCTTCACACCATGCAGAGTCAACCTGTGGAACTCACTGCCAGGGGTGTTGTGAAGGCCAAAAGTATAACTGGGGTAAAAAACAAATTAGATAAATTCAACGAGAACAGATCCATCAATGGCTATTAGTCAGAAACTATGACTAGATGACAGAGGATGAATCACTCAATAATTGCCCTGTTCTGTTCATTCCCTCTGAAGCATCTGGCACTGGCCACTGTCAGAAGACAGGACACTGGGCTAGATGGACCATTGGTCTGACCCAGTTTGAGCATTTTTATGTCGTTACGCTCGCATACCCTTAAGTCTGGCATTTCCTAGCTTTTGAGTGATAATCATGCAACCTGATATTCTTTTGACATAGTTTTTGCTTGTAATTTCCTAATTAAGAAAATAAAATAAAAACTGAAAAAGCACAAATTCTATCACATGGAACCATTCTGAGCCCAGCTTGGGTCATAAGCAGGGTTCAGACCTTTAGGTCAACAGCACAGACTTCTACTACTTGAGCTAATGTAATAATTGATAGAAGTAGTAGGCTGTTATCCTGTATGTGCACCGACCATTAGAAGGAGATGAGATGCAGTTTACCAGTGGTTTCCCTAGTTGCTGACAGTACGGGAAAGTAGAAACTTGAAACTGCTGGGTTAATTCCAGATTCGGGGCCGGGGAGAGTGTTCTAGTGTTTATGGAACCTCTGGGCTTCTGCTCCCTTCTCCAGCTTTCCTCAACCCTCTGCATTTTTGTCAGGCTGCTTCTTCCTTCAACTCCATGCTGCCCAGGTGCCAGCAACAGGTACACTGAGAGCACAAGAGAGTCTCCCTGCTCTCACCTCTGGTGCCGAGTTCCACAGTGGCCCAGGGTGACTGGGAAGAAAGTATGCTCAGCTGCTCTGTGGGGAGTGGGCATGCACTCTTGTCAGCACATTGGAACTGGAGCGGATGGAGCATGCTCAGTGCACGTGGACTCTTTGGAGAATGTAGCTGCCAAATTCTAGTAAGATCCCACTCAATATGTGCAAACAGATTTTTCAGTGGCTCATAACTTGGGCAAATTTTGACAAAGGCACATCTTTGTCCCATGCCCCTGCAAGCCCTCCAATTTCAAGTTCCTGTATCAAAATATTGAGGTGCTAGAGCTTCTCAATGAAATAGTTGTAAATTTTTTTTTAACATGGGCAAAATAACATATTATCCCCTAATCTGGTTCCTGGAAATGGCTGTACCATTTTAGCTGAAATTTTCTAAAAATATATAGCCAGAGGCAGACATCCAGGATGTAAAATTTCAGCCCAAACAGTTAAAGTTATAACCAATTGGAATCAAAGTCTTATAATGGAAAGTGTCAGTCTACCTTAACTATCGGCGATACTACTTGCTATTACTAATATAATAATATTTTGTCCTTCTCTGTCCACTTCTACTGCCTCTCCCACTGCTAGAGAAGCAGAATCCTACACTGTTGCTGCAGATCCCAGTACAACCAGGGCAGTATTTCAGATTCCTAGTCCCCAGTCCAGTCATATCCCCTAACTGGATTAAGGACCTGCTGTTAATTTCCCCTATTCTTTGAGAGATTTCTATTTTAACGTTGGAGCTATGAGTCATGCCAGCCACTTTCTGCTCTATTTAAAGTAGCTGCTGTCCGCAAAAAGACTTAACTGGAATTAGGGGAAAAAACCCACAACACTTTTCCCACTTTATTCTCTTGCCTTTGAACTTTCTATTTTTAGCCTTCCCTCTTCTGCTGGAAATAGAAGGTAGAGTTCAAGTGCACTGAACTAACTTGACTGTAGGTGATTTTGATACTTGTATTTTTTGAACATGAAGTTTTTCTACTGTTTCAGCCCAATAATTATCATGTGATGCTTCAGTAACTTAAATCAAAATTCTGACAGGATACTGCACCAATCCCTGGTGCAGTAAACACACTTCACTTGTTTTCAGAGTGCACAGACTGATTCCTTTCATTTTTTCAGAGCCCTAGAACACAGTTACCATTTCTCCATACCATTTTTCTTTCTTTTGTTTACTCATACCACACACAAAAGCAGGAGTGATTCCTCAATAAAGACAGCTTATGGAAAATGGTGTGTTGCACAACAATAAAAAAAAATCACATTTATTAATCCAACCAAAAACTAGATTTTAGAGGAGGGTGGCGTCACAGCTATCCATTAATACAGACACTCGGCCTTCCTTTGGGTATTGTCCTATACATGGAAGTCAGGAAGAACTCCAAATTCTATCTGAAAGTTTTTAATTCTCTCTTTTCTCACTGATGGGGGCTTTCTATTTATCTTCTCCCTACTTCTTGTTAACTTTTCACATATTCTTACCAGATTAGCATACCTTTAGCCCTTTTTGGAAACTTTACTTGCCCTTTCACCCTGTTACCAAATTGGGATAATTTAGGGTCCCTTGAACATATCCACTAGCACATTAGTATGCTCTCCTTCAAACTAGGGCCAAGTTCTGGTCTGTTCACAGATGTCAGTCCACGGTAATCTCTAGTGATTACTAGATACTCTGGATTTGCATCAGTGTAAGTGTTGGGAGCAGGGGGCTTGGGGAATGGAGGCCTCCAGAGTTTCAGATAAAACTCCAAATCCCAAATTTTCTGAGATTCTGAATTAGGATTTCACCAGAATGCCAAAACAGCCTCAGGTACATGGAGACAGCCTAGTGCTCCCAGGACTACTGGCTTGTCTGAAGAATTAGCCATATTTTCATACATGGTCTACAAACAGTTACTCCTATTACAACAAGGCCTGATTAGCTCAGAGGCCTGGGAAGAATCCATCTGCTTAGCATTGCAACTCAGAAGTTATTCTGATTTTAAACTGAGCAGAAGATAAGCAAGAAAGAGTCCCACATAAACCCTTCAACCCTTGGTGTATTTGTGAATTGCTGTGAAATCCCAGGGAGAACATCTGAATAGTAGGAGATGCAGCAGGGATGTAGTGAAGGAGTACACGCATATTGGAACTCCTGGGTTGAGTCAGGAACATATGCCAGGCATGTGGTGATATTCTAAATCAGAGGGCACGAATCCTAGAATCATAGGGTGTGAAGGCATGGTTAATATACATATATTATTATGTTAATATTATTAATATATTATTATTATACCAGTGCTACTTCTGTGCATTAATTGGCAGTTATGTACAGTATTTATTGATGGGGTTTCAACAGTTCAGTCCATGATGGGTAAATAATTCCTGCCAGGGGACATAAGAGAGATTTTGAGCTTATAAGATTTTGCTGCAGTGTATACTGTGGTGGAGTACACCCCGCCTTTAAGTCCTAGGTTTGCTTAGAGTAGTTAGGCCAGGAAGCCCTTCCAGCATGTCACGCTGGTCTGGCCCCTTGCTTAGAAAGGCACCCCACTTTTAAAACCGTCTCTGTCCCCCTTTTAACCACGTGCTTCAGCCAAGGTAGATCTGGGTTCCAGCCTCCCCTCTTCCACAGTAGGTTTCTGTGTAGAATCATTCAAAGTTGATAGCTCTATCAAAGCTCCACAAACATCAAGTCCCCATTACACCAAATGAATGCTCTATTCCACAAAGGAGGTTACAATACAAAGTAGAGCCCCTGACACAAAATGGGGTTTACAAAACCACAGGGAATTCACCCTGACACAGGCATCTCCCCAATCTGTCACACCAGTCCACAAGATCATCCAGCAGGCTGCACAAGCTACTCTCTGTGCATCATCGCATGAGTGGGCACGTCTCCAGGACAGCATGGGTAAAATGCTAGGAATACAGATCATTCCTGGTCTCTGACAAGCTCTGGAATAACATAGATTTGGTTCACTTCAGTTTGTCTTTGGATACTGCAGACTGCAATACTGTTGTACACTTGTTGTGGGCACCGATACCAGCAGTTATTCTGTTTTGAAAGCACAATTAAAGAACATAAATCTCACTTATAAATAATAATTAAAAGTAATCACAGATTAAATAAATTAACATAATACATTTCGTATTGATTAACATATAATACAAGGAAAATCAACACGGTCCCAAGTTCAGTAAATTGGGTGGTACAGCTGTTTGAGTGTCAGGTTCAGTGTGCTTCAGGAAGAGAAACTAAACAGCAGCATATTGGTGATTATTTTCACCATGTTTGGTGTTGTTAGGTTTTACCCATGGCAAGAATGTCCCAAGCTCTGCAAAAGCCAGTTGTCCACTATGGGACTTGGAGTGTGGCGTGTGTGACAATGGGCTGTTATTGTGAGATGAATAGCAACTAGTAAAAAGCATAAAGAGGGTAATCGTTTCCTTTCTTGCTAGATGCTCATTTTTTACTACTAGTAATGAAATTGTTTTGTATAGGGGCCTCAAAATCCCATCAATTTGTCTCATTAATTGTTCCCTCAAAATCTTTATCATCTGTGATTCAATCACCAAATGCTAAATTACATCATCTGCATAAAGTCTTCCCTTTCAATATAATCTTTGAGGTGTTAAAAAAACCTCACAGTATAGTACAGGCATTTTAGAGGTTTGCCTCTATACTCCTTTGACAGCTCTCTTCAGTTCTGAAGTCAGTCTCCCTACAGTCAATATATCTGATTTGAGGGTCTTACTCTTTAATTAATTAATACAGCATACAATTCAGATAATCTATCCTTGTTTTGATCAATAGTTTGTATCGTGAGTTTAAATTTGTTAACTACCTCAGTACCAAGGTTTAATTATTTTTAACAAAGTTATAAATTTGAAAGCACAGTGATAATGTTATATCAGTTTAATAACATGATCTTCTAAATAGGTCTGCGTCAAATAATTTCCCCTATTAATATAAATCTTGCTCAATCCTGAATATTCCTATTGGGATGCTGGGGGGACATGCTCCCCCAGAGAACACCATGAATTCTTTACAAAGGGTGAAAGCAGAGAAGGTGCAGCAGATCATGGTGGTGTGTTTTTCATGTAGATTCGTAACTCTGAGATCTAATAAAACATAGTGAGATGAAGGTTATGAGAGAAACTAACCAAGTGGTGCCTCTGGGATGTGAGCCTGTTCCATAGTAATCTGTTGGTGCTCTGGATCACTGTTGTATCAGGTTAGTATAGATCACCATGGTACAGCAAAATAAAAGGAAATCTTCACTCTCCTGTTCTCAAAAGAGCAAAATAGCACCAGGAGTTTTATTTATTTCCCCACAAGGAGATTTGGGGGTTCTTTGCTTGACAAATGGTGCCAATGGGAATGTGCTCACAGCGCGTACTGGGCACTGACTCTTCCTTTAGCCTATCCTTGGTTGCCGTAATGTGGCAAGCGAATTGCATGTGTGATATCCTGTGAGTCTCACATGAATCTCATATTGCATCCAGGAGGTTTCTTAGCCATATATCACATGGTTGACTGGTGACCCGCACATCTTGACTCCAGTTTAATCAGTTTAGAACTTCACAACTACTTAATCTAGCATCATAACAGGAAGATCCTAGTGGACACTGAGTCTCTCAAAAGAAATGTGCTATTCATCTTCAGGAGGAAAATTAGTTGCCAATTATCATATCTAAAATTCATGATTGCCCCTAAATTTCTGACTAATCAGGGACATCATAAACATAATCACTTAAGGTAATCAGCTAAAAAATGTAATTTGTCCTATATTTCAAAACATAATGAGCTTCTAGCTTCATCCTGAGCAGAGCGATGGTTACAATTGCAAATGCTTGTTAAAAATGGAGTTTCTGTATCTCATGGATCAAAGTCACATGGAGAATATTCTTTATTGTTTTTCTTTTGTTAAATACAATAATGGTGACAAAACAACTAAATTATTCAGAGGCTTTAACATCTTTTAAAAATAGCTTTGGAACATCATGACCTAATCTCCTTCTTTTTAACTAAGGGACATTTGCAAATGCATCATCTATGCTGCTAGCCCAGAAAGAGAATTTGTATCTTACTGACAGATCTGCAGGAGCAGGGTTCTGTATTAATGATACTTTAGTTAGATGCAGTAGGGATGTCACATTTAACAACACAGAGGGACTTGGGGATTCAGTCTTTGTCATAAACTGGATTCCTCCAATAAAAGATACCTGAAGAAACTCCAAATCTGTCAGAAATGTCCATCAACTCCAGCCAAGGCAGTCAGTGAAACCACAGCTGTTGACAGCACAGCAGAGACCTTTTGAACGTTTTTTCATAGCAATAAGTTTAAATGAAGATGGAGGATGATAATTTAACATGAAGAAATGCTCTGAGGTTTTCTGCGTGGGAAGCCATGAGATGCAAGGAAGCTGGTGGATGTTGTGCCCAGAAGGGTCCAAACCTACTTGCTTCTATTCTGCTCTGCTGCTGAGCAGACTGATTACTGGAACTTGTTTAAGAGGAGATGGATTTTGCATGAAACGTGACAAATTCATCTGGAGAATTAATGCATCATTTAAATGCTCTTCCCTGTTTCTATAGCGCTTATTCCCCTTGTGATTCATGCATGCAAACCACTCTGAGGTGTCAGACAGTTCAATTTTGTCATATTGAAATTTAATACTCTGAGCCAGGACATTGATACAAACTGAAAACAGCAGCAGAGCCCACAGATTCGTACTTCATCCAGCTCATACTTCGCAGATTATTATTATTATTCTCACGTAAAGGGAAGACTAATGGATTTCTTCCTTCAAGCAATTAAAAAGTGATTTGTCACACACCAAGATGCATGGCTTTGTATCAGCAGATATTACTCTGCTGTACCACTGACAGAGAGAGAAGAGACGCCAAGAACTGACAGTGAAGTTCAGCTTGTTCTCAAGAATCAGGAACAGGCCCAGACCACGGCACTCAGCACCTCTGCATCCCAACACGCGTAAGATACAAAGCAGCTCTCAGGGGAGAACCTTATGGAAAAGAGGGGCAGAGACCTCAAAGCAGAGGAAAACCACCAACACTGTTAAAATCTGCCCAACTTGTTTTTCTACTGATTGACCATTTACCCCTGTGATGAGCTGGGGAGCTGAAACTACTCTCTGAATCTAGTATTCAGAAAATATCCAATGAATCGTTGTCACCTGGAAGGTGACAAGGTGAGTCTAGTTTAATGATGAGAGGACAGGGTACAAGGTGAATGAACAAATGTGTCAAATATCAAGACAAACACTGGTTACAAATTCTCTGATATCAAAGATTCCGAATGATGGAGCTCCACAGAATTAATTACATATGAAATTAGCTCTGCACAATATGACTAGGAAATAAAAAAATGAGACAAAATACTGTGTCCTGAAGATTTAAGGTACACATTCCTCTGCCCAGGAGAATTTCTCTATCCTGGACTTATATATGAGTAGTCAGGACTGGGGCTTTCTCCAGCCTGGTCCAAAAAGACCAATCAATAAAGGATGGCCTGCTTTAAGCAGCATAAAAACACACAGTCCCTAATTTACAATGTCTGTTGTAAACAAGGTGGTCAGTTTCCTAGTCCTCCCTCCTTTGGTTTCCTGACCTTGTTTCACACACAGCCTGAGCTCGGCTGAGCTAGATAGAAAAAGAAAGTTGTTGTTCTTTTTTAGATCCCTGCACTATAGAGCCCCTTCTCTGCCTGGGGTACATACACATCCTATTGCAGGTTCCTGACGTATAATTTTGTAGTTCCTCCACTTCCATTTCTGATTTTTTTTTTAAACTTCCTGGAAAAATTCTTCCCCGGGATAAAATATAGCATTGGGAAATTCAAGGAGATTGGTTTCTTTTTTGGGAAAGTTGGAAATAGGGTTGGAAATTGGGTTTATATTGATACACTAGCTTTAACCTTACCTAAGACATGGCTTCTGCCAGCCTGAGAGAAAGTGAAGTTACCGAGTAGCTAGGAGGTGGTATATGGACCAGGAATATAACAGGTACCAGCAGTGGTCAGTAGAAAATTGGGAGATCACTCGGAAGTAGGCCTCAATTCTGGTTTGGAACACGCAGCCCACAATTTTCAGGTACAAGGCAGGTTGGATTAGCCCATGCTGTTTAGGTGGTTTGCGTATTGTTGATATTTAAGCTATGTATAACAGCTCCCAACTTTTGTTCAAGATATGACACTGCCCTGATGATTCTTAAGCTTACACTGAAATTTCTGCCTGGTAGTGAGCAGGTGTTCCCCTTTCATGGATCAAAAGGATCCTTGTTAATGCCCACGGTAACCCTTCACTTCTCCTGCCATTTCAAAATCCTTTGATCCCCTGCGGGCACCCAATGCATCAAACATCATAAGACTGATATTATTTTGAGCACACAACAATACTAAAGTTCAAGGCATTTTGTAGATGGATTTAAAAAAAAAAACAAAAACTTTTAATCCATTCTGAAGCCAAAATCCAGCCATAAACATTCTGCGGATTGCTCTAGTTAACTGTTCATGCAGATATTAAAAAAAAGAAGAAGGCTTTTAAAGCTAGATCTCATCAGATGACCTTGCAGTCCCCCTATCGTATGTCTCAGGAACCTCAGGGGACTGGCTAAGAGCCAGATAAAAGGGTTTCATTTCTTCTTTGGCATTGTTTTATGAAGCTTTCTTTTTATCGACATCTCAACTTCAGAACATTTTCAGATACAAAGTGAAGCAAGCGTGATCACTAGATATTCATAGGGACTTGCTAAAAGTATCTTCCCTTTATTCTAATCAAATAGTCCCAGAAAGGAAATTCCTTTGTACAGTGCATATGGTAAGCTTCAGCCTAAATACCTTAGCTGACGACATTCACGGTGCTGCTGTCAAATGCAGTCCTCCGGGCTCACTGTTCTATATAAACTTCTTTAAACAATGCAGGTTGCAGAAGAGGTCTGGGGCAGGGCAGAACAAGCAAAAGATTTTGCAAGGGGCACTTGAACTCCATCACATAATGGGTTTGCTCTTGCTGGGGGTGGATATTTTGGAACAGCAGAAATCAGGCCTATGCAGACTCACTGGACTTCCATAAAACTTTGGGACGGGATGGGTGGCATAAGGCCCCTATAGCATTTTTTCTGGCTGGGTTTGTGAGGCCATAAACCCAGCATTCTGCCTGCAAAGCCACTTTACCACAGAGAAAGCATGAATACTGGTGTGTAGAAACCCAGGACACACATCCACTCCACCTGTCAAAGAGGACTGCAAAAGGCAATGTTGGATTCTTCACATCCTTTCTGTTTAGCAATATGGGCTTCAATCTAATATGGAAGAAACTGAGGCCAGCCTCACACAAACACCTGTTGAAAATGTCCCTTGGTGCAAGGATCAGATGCAGAAAGGTAAGCAGGTTTTGCATATTTTACTGCTTGTTCTCTTTCCCCCCTCTAATTAGCAATGTCTCTGAGTAGAACTGCACACAAAGGAGGAGCAGAAGGTAGCCCCAGGACAGAGGATCGCGGGGGGGGGGGGGGGGAGGGAGTTTCAAAAAGCTCTGCTCAGAGCAACCCAGTGTGCTTCTCTTAACAGAGAAGAGCATAAATCATTTATAATGTTAATTTAAAAGTAAACACATGTATATTTATAAATAAATCCTCCCTGTCAGCAGCACTGGTAGTCTCCTATGTTTGTTAACTCCAGTTAAATAGCTCAAGTCTAACCTTAAACTGTCCAGAAAACAATTTCAGCACAGACATGAAAGCCTTAAGTGATTTTATCATAAACTAGCAGAAGTCATGTGGAAAACTACATGGCTCCTTAGTTTAAGTCAAAGAGGACTCCACCATATCCCCTAGAAACCAATGGGGATGCTAAACTCTTTTTGGTTGGATAGATATTCCTGTGCATCAGATTTTTCCTTTCCTTCTGCGAAAAATGTGGTAATTAAAGTTGTAGTGTTTGTATTACTGGAAACCGAAGGCAGCTGTTTTCCTGGAATGAAGCTCCCCAAGCTTCTGCTAAACTTTCTCTGATCTCTGCTGTGAGAAAACAGCATTTTAGACAATCTCTCCCCCTTGAAACTAGAAAGGGAGCAAATTTCTGATCTTCTTGGCTCCAGAAAGGGAAGCAATTTCAGGTTCTGGTGAATGTTTCATTTTGTGTGGTCTCTTCTCTCTAAACACATCTCCTTCACAGCTAGGGACAGGGAGATTGCTTTGTGCCTAAGCAGTAGGTTTCATATTTAATAATTCACTGACAGTGACTTTGATCAGTTCAACACATCAGTGAAACACAAATAAAAACCACCTTAAAACATTAGGCTGGAGGCTTTTAACACACACTGGTTAATTTCATCCAAATTGTTAGTGCCTTTCAATCTCATAAAAGTAGTCACAAGAAACATTTTCAAACGTGCATGTGCACACATATGTCCACTAACCCAGTCTCCAAATCCCTGCTGCACAATGGTAAACAGGCAGCCACAGCACAGCTGGGTTTCTTGGCACACAGGGATTGTGCATCCTCTGAATGAGCTTTCCAAATCCCACCTTGACCCTGCATAATAGAACCACCCTTTGTGCAATAACAAGAGGTCCCTCCCAGGCTAAGAAGGATTCACCCCTGAGAAGTGTGAGCTGTCCCCATTCACTTCATTTCCAGTGAGTGGCATCCCTCAAACTGCTGTATGGCCGTGTTCTCCTCCTGCCCATCAGTCCACAGCTGCATGCACTTGGAGCACCGACAGTTAGTAGGATAAATCATGAATACTGACTGGCTTTGTGACTTGCCAAGGATTTGTTTTATGTGCACAGCTAAATGGATATTTTTATATTTATTGTGCAGTAAATTCATTTGCTGCCTTAATATAGATTTGTCCCTTTACATTAATATTAGTTGAGTTGTATTCCTTAAATATACCAGTGCATTAAAATACTGAACAGTACTTTAAAGAAACAAAAGATTTTTAAGTTGACACCGTTAAAAAGAATGTGCCCTAAACCTTATTAAAATATATTACTGTACAGAAAGCTCAGTAACTAAAACTGATATATTGTTAAATGGGTTGATCTTATATTTGTTCATACCTACTTTGAATTTTCCCCATTTATTAACTACACTTACAATAAATACAAATAAGTCAAGTCTGAGGCATATGGGAGAACTTCATGCAGCTTTCCTGACCATGTAGAAGGGACAGTTTACCAGGTATGGTTCACATTAGGTCATATGTTGTAAAGCAGCTAACTAGGTACCAGAAAGGATTCTCCTTACATTGCACTTGACTTTCTTAGCCTCACTGTCACTGAGTGTCACACATCACTGCAGAATCAGTATCAGGAGAGCATTCAGATGATAGTTCATTTACAATTCTAATTGTTCATATCCAGAAGTAATCCAGTTTAAGTCCTTTACCATCTCAAATATTTAGCGAAGTCCTGCCAGCTGGCTGGAGGGGAGGAAGCTAGGCGTCCAGGGAGAGCAAAACAGATTTTCATCTCTTCTAGTCCTGATAGTCTTTCCATTTTAAAATATCTCCCAGTCCCATATCCCTCCCCCCACCAGCCACACGGAAAGTGCAGTTTGTGTTAACATGTCCTCTCCAAAGGTGCAGCTGCCAGATAACTCAGCACACACATATAGGCAGGTCCTCTGCATACAGCCTGGCTATTGGTGATTCATTCACCACAGGCACTAGAGACTGTCCATCTGGCATCTCTGAACCAGAGTCTAAAGTTATCAACAGAAGCTTCTGTTTTGGTGGGTCACTCCAAATAGGTGGCTTCACTTTTGCTGGGATATTTTCTTTTTAAGCAGGCAGTTTGTCGAGAGTGAACGATACTGAAATCTCCTGGATGCTTTCTTGAGCGAGGTGAAACGTGCAGCTTTCTGTGGCTGACAGGCTCCTCAGTGCTACTGCCTCAGAAATCCCTGCACACACATTCTTTATGTGCAATTTGAGTATCACACACACACACCAATTATCTCTTACCTGGGTGGGTCCATGAACCCTGAGAACCTTCAGCTCCCATTGTCTACAGTGGCACATAGCATTTCGCAGCTTCCTCTTTTACCTTTGGGTTTTTCATGGATTTATGAATTTAAAGGCCAGAAGGGACAATTACGCTCATCTTGTCTGACCTACTGCATAATACAGGCCATATAATCTCACTCAAGGATTCCTGCCAATAACTTGTGGTTGAACCAGAGCATGTCTAAACCCAATCTGAATTTAAGGACTCAAAGTGATGGAGACACATTCCTCAGTAATTTGCTCCAATGGTTAATTACCCTCACTGTTAAAAGTGTGTATCTTATTTCTAGTGTGCACTTTGCTGAGTTTAATTTCCAGCTATTGGATCTTGCTCTGCCTTTGTCTGCTAAGTTAAACAGCCTTTTGTATCAGGGATTGTCTCACCTGGAAGGTTCTTACAGACCGCAATGAAGTCACCTCTTAACCTTCTCTCTGAAAAACTGAACAGAGTAAGCTGCTTTAGTCTTTCACTGTCAGGCGTGTTTTCCTGACATCTAATTGTTCTTGCAGCTCTTCTCCAAACTCTGTCCAGTTTTTCAAAGTCCCCTTTGCAGTGAGGGAGCTGGACCTGGACACACTTTCTTGTTAGCACTTTTGCCACGACACCAAACTGGGAGCTCATGTTCCATTGACGATGAACCCTAAGACATTTTCAGAGTCACTGCTAGCCAAGATGCTGTACACCTGCCCTCAGTGCTTTGCTCCTGTAGGTACACGCTTGTACGTGGCTCTGCTACAGCACATGTCAAAAGGTCCAGATTTCTCTGTACCAGTGATTTGCCTCCTCATTATTTATAACCCTGCAAACCAGTCCTTACAGGGACACACTAGATCTGGGACCACCACTAGCTAATAATTCCCCATTAACAACTACATTTGAGATCTCTCAGTTACCCAGCTCTTAATCCAGTTTTTTATTCAGAATAGTATGTGGTAACAAAGTCAAATTCTTTACATTCTTTCTCACTCTGAAGTGACGCAGAAAGCTGTATTCAACAGTAGAACATGGGGGCACGGAACGTGGTGGAGAGGGAAGGAGGAGAGGAGCCATCACAAATGAAGAAGCTGGGCTCATCACTTCTGGTAGTGCATACACAGTAGCCCTTAACTAACTTGGACTTACACTGAAAAGACGACAAGTTTTTTTTTCATAGATACTAAGGTCAGAAGGGACCATTATGATCATCTAGTCCGACCTGCACAATGCAGGCCACAGAATTTCACCCACCCACTCCTGTGAAAAACCTCTCACCTATGTCTGAGCTATTGAAGTCCTCAAATTGTGGTTTAAAGACTTCAAGGAGCAGAGAATCCTCCAGCAAGTGACCCATGCCCCATGCTACAGAGGAAGGCGAAAAACCTCCAGGGCCTCTTCCAATCTGCCCTGGAGGAAAATTCCTTCCCGACCCCAAATATGGCGATCAGCTAAACCCTGAGTATATGGGCAAGATTCACCAGCCAGTTCTTCTTGGCCCTGGCATCATTCCAAGCGTGACACACACTCAGCCTGTTTTTGAGCAATATGTGTAATTTAGAGACCAACTTTCCAACTACTGTTTTCATGAACAAAGATGTTTGTTAAGATTAATGCTGGGAAAATTGGACTCTTAATTTCTCTGATTTCCCTTAGGTCTCTCCCACACTTTCCAGTGTATTGACAGCAGCCTTCTTATGCTACTAGCTAATGCAGTTAGTACTATAGTCGAAGTGTGTGGAGTCTGTGCTTCATTGCTGAATGTTCTGGGTTCAAAACCTACTGTTGATGCATAATTCTTTTGGGGAGAGGGAATGAAAGTTACACATATCAGAATTTGTTTTTATATTTTTTCAGAATTAAAAATATGGGCAGCCATAAATCTGTAATTTCCTAACTTTGGGTGTGTGTGTGTACACCCACAAATTATATTAAAAGAAAATTATTTAAGTTGCAAACTCAAGCCCTTGTAAGTTAGGAAATGCCAGATTTGTCAGTGCCCACGCAACCTTAATTCTCAAAAAGATAGAAAAACAAAGTCTAATTGGTATAACTTGCTTTTACCTTCCCTCTGCCACCAAAAAATTATGCTGCATCATCAGGGTTTGAATCCTGAAACTTCAGCAGTGCAGCCACCTGGACTACAGGACTAACAGTGTTAGCTAGCACCATGAGAAGGTGGCTGTCCCAGAGGGGCAGGGGGCAGGAGATGGCCAGGGAAACCCACCACCGATGAAAAGATAAGAATAAGCTGGGCAGCAGTGATGTTTCTCATTTTGAGGCGGGTCGGGGGTCATTTGCGTAACGCACGGATATTTGGACAATACTTGCAGCTGCTCAGGTTTGACTCCTCTCTACCAGATGCCAACAAGGCCATTTCCTTTATGGCCACAAAGGAATTGTTTTAGTTCTTGCCCCAGCTCAGTTCCGCACAGAGTGCCTCTTTTTAGAGGCACAAAGCCCCACGGCTAAGCACCGGCACATTTATGTCGTTTGTCTCTTTTATACGCTGGGTTCAGTGTTCAGTGCAAGCCCAGCTCCTACAGTCCCGCGAAACCTGCTGCATTACTAAGCTCTGGAGCGTGATGTTCCCTGGCATGCCTAACTCATTAAAGTGAGGAGGCTGGTCTAATGCACTGCATATGCCACACGGCCCTAGGACTGCTACTTTGCTAGACATGCTGAACACCCCAGAGCACGGTACTTTAATGGGTCACCTAAAATTATATAGGCACTAAATCACCTTTCAAGTTTTGCATATCTAATCTAAGCATTCCATGACTGCATACGGCAGCTTACTGCAGTCTACGAGGGGTCCATTCTTTCAGAAACTCCTCTTCAGCTCCTGGGCACTTTTCGGCTATAGCAGCATTGAGGCTTCTGGGGCTTGATGGGAAGACAACTAGAAGGGAATATAAGAGAGCACACATGGTATGGAATGCGCTTCCCTTTAGGACAAACCTGACTGTAAACATGCCAAATCCGTGTCCATGAGACAGGGAAGCCCATTGATATATTAACAAGCAGGGGGTATTCATGTTGTTTAGGACTAAATAGTGCTCTAGTGCACATGGAATATTCCCAGATTGGAGACGGGAAATTCCCAGCGTGGACTCAGGGGTTCTGAAAGATGTTCCCTTGATAGATGAGATGAGGGGCTGCAAAACTGGCAAGTGAGTTGGCCTTTGGGGCAATGACTGTGGGGAAAACAAGAGCACATGGATGTCCCTGGCCTTCAATGAATCTCAGGATCAGGATCGCACTGAGCCCCACGGGAGTAAAGTACCATTTGATGTTAGTAAGTGCTGCAGGTTCTAGCCCTTTACAAACAGTAATAATAACAACGCTGTACGCTCCTAAAGCACAGTCTACACTCGGCTGGGAAGAGGTAACAAGAGCAGCCTGCTTATTGCAAATGCTGCAGCTGGACCAGCAGTGTGGTTGGGAATATATTTCCTCCTGCCTCACTAAAATGACATCTAGTGTTTCTCTATTTTACATCATAACTTTCAGTTATCACAGCATAACTGATCCTCCTGTGTATGGCAGATCAGATTAAAAAATGATCATATTAGCTCCCTACATTTTCTCCACTTGCTGTCTAGTGCTATTCCAGTGCCCAACAGGAGAGAAAAGCTTTGTAGCTGATGAATGCGGACAGGCTGATATTAAGAACTATAGAAGTTTTGTCAGCAAGAAACCATCAGGCTATCATGCAATATTAAACACCAGAGAGCACCTGGGGTTCTCCTGAGCCCTTACAAGATCTCAGCCCCTGCTGTCAATATCACACCTAGAAAAAGGAAACAATCATCATTCCTTCTTCATCATATTAAGATCAAACTATGGCAAGGATTCAGATTTTGCCTGTCTTTTGGAAGACAGACACCTATGCTTGAGAGGCTGTCTATACCGTTCAACTAATATTTTGATTTAAGACAGGTGCTTGGTTTAAAATGGAGTCTTGCTTATTTTATTTTAAAAACAAAACTTAATATGTATTAGGTTTTACGAGCCATCTTAAAGTAAGGCCAAGCTCCTCAGCTGGGAGAATGCTCATCTGGTAGTCAAAGCACAGGAGTGAGTGGGAGATTTGGGTTAGATTCCAGGTGCTGTCACAGACTCATTACAAAGCAGTATTGCCATAGGTTAATCATGTAACTCCGCTCTGCTTCAGTTTCCTCATCTGTAAAAAGCAGCGCTAAATCCACCTTCTACTGGGAGAGTGAGGCTCTTTTCCATGTTCGGGTATATATACAGATTGGTATTTCAGAGGCACTCAGTGCAGGGGGACAGTGGGAAGAAACGGGATTAAATCCTGTAATTAACGTTTAAAGTCAATGTTTAAAACATAATACTGAGACCGGGGGCCATGTTCCAAAGCTCCAGTTAGCCGCCCACATGGGCCTTCCTTTTAGTGCTCTTGTTATTGTAAAAAGACACTAGGTCTGGCCAAAACTCAGGATTTGGGGATCATGAGAATTTTTAGCATTTTGTAATTTGGTTTTGTTGGAAAAAACCTGGAACAAAACCATTTTTTCTCAAATTTCTCATGAATTGGATATTCTGAAAAAAAACATGCAGAAGAAGGGGGAAGCAACTTGACAACTGCAGGGGGATAAGAGAACAGAAGCGAGTGGGGAAGAGGTATAGGAGCAGAGGACAGGGACAGGGATAAGAGCTGCGAGTGTGTAGGAGCAGAGGGATAACAAGGACAGCCCAGTCTGTAACGACTTGAGCACACTCCCCTCTAGAGCCTGGAATTGAACCCAGGATTCCCGAGTCTCAACATTCCTCTGCTGTCCAGCATATAGCTGGAAAACCCACTGGCAAAATGTGTCTCATCCTTCTGTAGTGACTGAGCCATATAGAGGATAACAGCCTACTCCTGGTAACAGTTACTCTGTTAGCTCAAGTTTTGCAGGTCTGTGCTGTGAATCTAAAGGTCTAATTTCTGCCTAGGACTAACAAGATGGAATTCCAGGGGCAGGGCAGAGGGGGTTTAGTTTGCTTTTTAAAAAATGGAGGAAATTACATCCAAACCCCGTGTTTAAATAATGTTATTGTTATGAAGTCAAGCATTCAAAAGTTAGGAAATCCAGAATTAACCGTAATTCAGCCCCCCTTGTGCACATGCATTATGATGCAGTCTTTAATTACATGATCACATACTATTTCTCCACAGGACCCCACCTCATCCAGTACACAGGATGGACATGCTCTTGGAATGAAACAAGGTTGAGTAATAAACTATGCGGTTTTCTGTGGGACCCCTGCCTCCTTTGTTGAAGAAGCTGGAAGGTGTGTATTGAACGAGCCAGGCGAATGCAGGAAGAGAAAGGATGGTCTTGTGGTCAAAGCAGCTGAACGCTGCCCTAGAAAACTGGATTCTATCCCTGCATCTGCCACAGAGTTCCTGTGTGTTGCTGGGCAAATCACTTCTCAAAACTTCACAGGTGGCCACTAACTGTGTGTTCCTCGTTTTCTGGGTGATCAGTTTGAGACACCTGAGCCCAGATCTGCTGAAGTGCTGAGTGCTCACAACTGTAACTGCAGTAAATTGGAGCTGTGCTTTGAACATATGACATGCTATATAAATGCTAAGTACTCTGAAAAAGCAGGGCCTAAGTGTCTCAAGCTGAATACCCAAAGTAAGCAGAGCATTTGAAAATTATAAACTGACTCGCTGTGCCTCAGTTCCATGTTTGCAAAATGGGAACAATCATTCCACCTCACATCACAGGCGTTGTCAAGGTTCCTTCCCCACTCTGAACTCTAGGGTACAGATGTGGGGACCTGCATGAAAACCCCCTAAGCTTATTTTTACCAGCTTAGGTTAAAACTTCCCCAAGGCACAAACTATTTTACCTTTTGCCCTTGGACTTTATTGCTGCCACCACCAAGCATCTAACAGATATATAACCGGAAAAGAGCCCACTTGGAAACATCTTCCCCCCCCCCAAACCCTCCCCAAACCCTACACCCCTTTCCTGGGGAAGGCTTGATAAAAATCCTCACCAATTTGCATAGTGAACACAGACCCAAACCCTTGGATCTTAAGAACAATGAAAAAGCAATCAGGTTCCTAAAAGAAGAATTTTAATTGAAGAAAAAAAATAAAAGAATCACCTCTGTAAAATCAGGATGGTAAATACCTTACAGGGTAATCAGATTCAAAACATAGAGAATCCCTCTAGGCAAAACCTTAAGTTACAAAAAGACACAAAAACAGGAATATAAATTCCATTCAGCACAGCTATTTTATCAGCCATTTAAACAAAACAGAATCTAACGCATATCTAGCTAGATTACTTACTAAGTTCTAAGACTCCATTCCTGTTCTGTTCCCGGCAAAAGCATCACACAGACAGAGAGAGCCTTTGTTTCTCCCCCCCTCCAGCTTTGAAAGTATCTTGTCTCCTCATTGGTCATTTTGGTCAGGTGCCAGCGAGGTTATCCTAGCTTCTTAACCCTTTACAGGTGAAAGGGTTTTTCCTCTAGCCAGGAGGGATTTTAAAGGTGTTTACCCTTCCCTTTATATTTATGACAGGAGTGAAGATAAATTCATTCATGTTTATGAAGCACACAGATATTATGGTGAGAGCACCAAAGACAAGTCCATGAGGAAATTAAAAATTTGGTATTTGCATGTATTTTTCTGGCTTCCTAATATCTGGAAGTGTTAGCCCATGAATCACATGATTTTGGAAAGTGGGTATCGGACCCTTTTCTGAAAGCAGGAGCCTGGCCAGAGTACCAAGGTGGCTATGCATGTGTCCATACAGCTGCAAGGAGGGTTCATAGAATATTAGGGTTGGAAGGGACCTCAGGCGGTCATCTAGTCCAACCCCCTGCTCAAAGCAGGACCAATCCCCAACTAAATCATCCCAGCCAGGTCTTTGTCAAGCCTGACCTTAAAAACGTCTAAGGAAGGAGATTCCACCACCTCCACCTCCCTAGGTTCTAATTCTGAAGGATTATTCTTGGGAGAAATTTTAGATCCATGTTCTGACCTAAAGGCATCATCATACAAAGCTCATAGACTTAAAATAGGTTGAAATCTCTAATAAGTTTTTCTCTGGAGGTCTTGAAAAAATCTGCTTTAAATTTAAAGCCTTATCAGTAAGTAACCTGGAATCATGATCAAGCACACTGTCTGTCCAAAAGAAAAACATATTTTAAAGTCTCACCAAAGCTTATGCTCAAATAAATTTGTTAGTCTCTAAGGTGCCACAAGTACTCCTTTTCTTTTTGCGAATACAGACTAACATGGCTGCTACTCTGAAACCTCTCCTCCCTGTGTGTCCCATCCTGCAACAGCAGGACTGAAAACAATTATTTATTATTTGTATTCTTGTGGTCTCCAGTTCCACAACTGCAGTTCAACTGGACCGTGACTTTGCTCTGGGGATGAGAAGCCCCCCCAATAACTGGGGAATTCCTGATCGTGTGGGTGAAGTATCACTGGGGCACATCTGTGTATGAAAGCCTGCACCCCAGGGGAGTTTGCCAGGGACTTGCCACTGATCTGGATTGAAGGAAAAAGGCTTTTCTTCCCAGTCTGTGGAACTGGGGCTAATTGATATGGATGACTGGACAGACAGGAACATGCCAGGAAGCACAGAGAATCTACCTGATGGATTTGGTAAGTCAAATTCATGTTGCTCTTTTAAAACACTTTAATCTAAGTGAGATAGAGACCTAGGTAAATAAGTAAGTGGATTC
Source organism: Natator depressus (assembly GCF_965152275.1). NCBI lineage: Eukaryota > Metazoa > Chordata > Testudines > Cheloniidae > Natator > Natator depressus. Next base: position 23,025,685 of record NC_134251.1, on the reverse strand, counting down.
ATCGGTTACTCAGGTGTGCTTTATAGTCATGTGCTCTGAAAATTGTCTCTAACTGCACTAAATAAATAGCATGGGTGACAGCAGTGGAGGGATCCATCGTGCACGTGGCTACTGACTTCAGAGAGAACAGACACTGTGATTAGGAAGAGAAATTACTACTTCTCTCACTGATGCAATTTCTTATGCCTCCCATCAGATAATACAGTGCTTGTACACACAGGGGCATCACAAGATATTAAAGATGTTACAATGAGAATATTCCCTGTGATTTTTCTTTTATTCCTATTTGCAAAAATTATTCCACATAAAAGCTAAAATGATTTGTCCTCCTAACCAAACCTGGCTTTGAACAGCACTTCCAATCCATGCCCTCTTCTGGGAGTCTTCTGTTATACTAGCTTCTATCTTGTTTTATACTCATTGTAAACCAATGTAGGTATGCCACTATTATTTTACATTACTCTTTACGTTTCTCCTCTGTAACACAAGTTTAATTAGAATGTAACTTAAACTACTGTATCCTCCAGAGAGATGGGGGTCAATGCATGTGCACGAGGAATTTACAATCTGGTTATCCAGGAGGGAAAGGAACTGCTTAGAGAACTTTTGATAGCACAGAAAAATTAATTTTCCTCTTCCACAGAAGTTTATAATGAGAAAGCTACAGCATCAAATAGCTAATGACTCCACATGTATCAAATCAATGTCACTGTGTAAAATCTCACCCTTAGATTATTTCCTTTTTATTAAAGGATCATAAATATTCTGTTCAAATGTCACAGCATGGTTTTATGAAGTATGTTGGACTGTATTTGTATTAAAATTTGGGTGCAATTCCAAGGCCAGGCTTCGCGCATGTTTCATTGTTGTTGACCACAGTGTATGTATTCAGTTGAGTCCCGAGCACCAGTTCTTAAATCTTTTCTCTTATGCAGACGTCAGGGCTTGATGTCCAGGTTCTGTAATGAGAGGATAACCTCTGTATCTAGGGAGGCTAGGTGGTGCTGACTGCCCTCCAGATGTTGGGATGAGCACTCTTCCACTACATGAGTGATTGTCACAGAGTGGGGAGGAAACCAGGCCATGTCTGTACACAATTGCAGCAACTCTGGACAAGCTAGAGAGTAGCCTGTTGAGGCTGGTCAAGGAGCAAGCCTCCCCCTTCCTACCACTGCTGCTATTGGGAGGTTTACAGTAGCAGAGTTCTCTTCCATGGACCTGCTAAAATCCCAGTGGTAACATATTAACTGAGTCTTTTGCTGCAGACAAGCTCCAAGTTTCCTGCACTGTGAGCTAAATCCTGGTCCCACTGAAAGCTGTGGCAACACTCCCATTAACTTCAATGAGAGCAGGGTTGGGCACTGAATGAAGGGCATGACAGACAGTGTGCATGCAGAGCAGCTCTCTTTCAGGAAGAATTCACAGTGACCACCTTTGCAGCCCAGAAAGCATGAATGTGTGAGGGGAAAACTCAGACCTGTGCTCCACGCGGGGAACACAGAAAGAACCAGGTCTACACAGAGTAGGGCACAAACAGTACTAACAGTTACCCTTCCAGGTTCTCTCCACAGAATGACCTAAGAGCATAGAGAAGATCCAGTAGGTTTTCAGCCACTGACATTGAACTAAGAATTTACTAGTTGGATAACTTTTTTGGCATGTCCCTAAATGAAAGTCTGTTCCTCTACCCAAGGAATCATATTATTCAAGGTAAAATGTGTCTCCCTTTCCTAGTTATATACTGAACTGATAAAGCTTAAAATCATTATGCTGAAAACCATAAACTCAGCTTCTCTTCCATTCAGCTTGTCTATGCCTGAGGCTGCACTGATAATATTATTACTGAGCCATTTGCATAGGGAGAAATTGTTCTTTTGATAAAAAAACCTTCAATATTTCTTGGTCTCCTTGTGGTGAAGAGAACTATGGGAGCTTCATCACTATGCAAATTATACAAACATCTGAAACACTGCACCATGGGAGTCTTCTAGAAGACTAGTGAATATATTAACGAACCTCCTACTCTGTGCTCTCAGTGCATACAGGAAGAACAATAAAAGGACACAGAAATTATCCATTCATAGCAAACTCCTGCAGCAAGGAAACCCAACTCTTCAAAGATAAAAGGAATTTCTAAAATCAGCATGGGAGCTACAGGAGAGGCTTCGTCTGCATGGAGATAGCAAAAGTAGAAAAGCCCAGGCCTGTGCATTTGGGTTCCACAAGATAAAAGGACAGATTAACACAAACTATAATTTTATAACTCATGATTTTTAAGCCAATCTCATGATTTTTGAGACAAGACGTGATTTCTAAATGGGCTATATTGGGTCACTGTCACACTCCAGCCCTCGGCCAGCTCCCTCCCCCTGGTACAGCTACAGTCTGGCCCACTGTCTGGCTCTCTCCCCCATGACTGTCCTGTACATTTCCTTAAACTGCCTGAGAAAGCCTTTAATCTCCTGCTGCCTTTCTAAGCCTGGCCCTCACATCCACTGCAAGTTTCAATTCTTCTTTGCATGCAACAAGGGTAACTGCAGGAGTACCCAGGCAGCACGTCTCATTGCAAAGCAGAACACTCTTAAGGAGCTTGGTGACTACACTGAGAGCCCACCTGAGGGCTGTAATGATCCCCTGTCTGAGAAGTTTACGCCTGAGTGTGTGGGCTTCACCATTGCTCACTGGAAGTGGAATTGAGTAGTTGGTAGTTTTTCACCTTCAACATCTATGCTTCTGAAGGCTCAGCACAAAGTGATCAAGAGAAAAACTGCCAATTTTACAACGGTTAGAGAATCCATATTCCTGCTGTTGTAAGAAGATGCATGCAGATAGGTTCAGTCCAACGGAAGGAATACATAATATTCTTGCTAAATGAGAGATAGGACAATGGGTCAGATGCATTAACCTCATGATTCCATCTTTCAAGACCTGAAAGATATTTAATGCAAACAGAACCCAAGAAATGTGAGTGAAGACACTGTAGGTGGCCATCAAATGTGACCCTCAGAAACAACAGACTTCAGACCACTCAGCTAACTAACTAGCTTAGCAGGATCGCCATTTAAATCATCTGAAGAGAAATTTCAGGCTCCAAGACAGTGAAATGTATCTCAGTCCTCCAGAGAGCTTACCCATCAGTGCTGATAAAGCACATGCAGGAGAAAGGGACAATGCACATGAGCAGACTGTTTTTGGCCTGACTGACACGCAGGCAATACCTATATTATTGGCTGGTGCAGCCCTGAATTGGGGGGCACTCTACTCAAAGCAGAATCTGTGGAGTACCCAGTAGTGATTTGGTTTTAGATGCTATCACACGTCACACTGTAGAGAAGCTTTCAGTTAAACCACTTTGCTGACTCTTTCTATAGTAATCACATCTCCCTCCTGCTGCTCTGATGATTAATGGCTGAATTTGATTGAAAACCTGGTGCTGTGCCCTGTTTTCCCCAACCTCCTTGTCAAGAAACCCTTATTCTGCTATTTTGAGAGGAGACCTCACCTTGCTGCCCATGCCATTAATTGAATAACTATCAGTTCCAATTTATTCCATTTGACTACAAATTAGATTTCAGCTGGCTATTTCCAAGCCCTATTTCAACAGAACCTTATAAAGCCATGTCCCTTGGCTGATGCCACTTGTCAACCTGCATCTGTTCTTGGTGTATTAAAAGACAACAAAGCCAGAAACTGCCAGTCTCTTAATGAACAGAACCCAATGTATTTGCCTTTGCTCTTTTCAAGTTTATTGTTACTTTAACGAAGACAACTAGGCTTCGTATTTAGGAGGCCTGCAACCCACTGTTTAAAGCAAGGTTGTATAAGAAGCAAAGAGCTCATCACTACTCTCCTAAAATAACATGCCATTAAAATCAATATTTGTGAAAATAATTGTGTGTTCTCTGTCACAGACAAGGCTCTTTGTCTTTACACCGAGAACTGGCTGACTAAGCACATAGGGTCACTTATCTCTAATTTGCTTGGCTCATTCGTACCATACCGCGTTCCTGGAGGACTGAGATCTTCCAGTTTCAGGTTGGGAAAATGATAAAAAGAATTTTTGGAGGAAAATTTACATGACTATTGTCGTGGATTGCCTGGCTAAGGCAGAAAGCTAAATGGTCAATTTTAAACAAGGCACATGGCTAACAGCAAGGTGCTTAAAGAGTCCATACCTAGACCGATACTGTTTAATATTATTATTAATGATCTGGAAAAGATGGTGAACTGTTAGGTGGCAACTCTGCAGATAACCCAAAATTATTTAGGTTAATCAAGGCTCTTTTTCAGATCTTTAGAGGGAACTAACAAATCTTGTGAAAGGGCAACATGATGAAAAATGCAGGGTATTTAAAAGGAATAATGTCAACTACTTGTACAAATCACTGGACTTTAAATTAACCACAGTTACTCAAGAAAAAGACGTAGGTATCACTGAGGACTACTCAGTTTAAACCTCTGCTCTACATGCAGTGGTCATCAAAAAAGCAAACAAAATGTTAGGATGTATAAATCATGGAGTAGAAAACACAAATGTTGAAAATATTAGAATGCTTTTATATAAATCAATGGAACGCCCTCGCCTAGAATACTGGGTTCATTTCTGAACATCCCCCCTCAAAATGGATATAGAAGAAACAGAGGGGTTATAGAGAAGGGTGACTGAAAAGAACAAATATATGGAAAAAATTCCATCTGAGGAGAGAGTGAAAAGACTGGGGATGTTTAGGTTAAAACTGAGATGAACAAGGTGGGGCATATTACAGAGGTGAACAAATAATCAATGACATACAGAAGTTAATAAGATGTTTCCTGTATTATGAGAAAGGGTGGATAAGAACAAAGGGAAAGGCAATGAAATGTAAAGGCAACAAATTTAAAACGATGCAGGTGTTACACACTGTATACTTACCCTTTGGAATTCATTACCACAGGATAGCATTAAGGGCAAGGACTGAATAGAATTTAAAAATTACACAGAGAAGAAAGATGGTTTTGTGGTTAAGGGACTGAACTGGGACCTAGGGGATCTAAGTTCAACTCCTGGCTCTGCCACAAGTTTTCTTGGGACCTTGGGCACGTCATTTGGGGCAGATTTGAAAAAGAGCTCAGCATCCCCTCTCAGGGCTGGGTTTGCAAAAAGCCTCAGTTCCTATTTAGCACCAAAATAGTTGGTCAGCTTTTCAGAAGAGCTCAGTTCTTTGGCTGCAAGCTGGGTGGTGGGCTCTTTTCAAACTCTGTCCGTAAGCAGTACAACAGGAGTTTCTGGACACTGAGCACTTCTGAAAAACTAGACTTTATGAAGGTACCAAGGTAGGAGCTGAACTCTTTGGAAAATCTGGCTCCCATCATGGCTTCTGGGCACCTGAAAATCTGGCCCTCTCTCACTAACACTCAGTTCACCATCTGTAAAAGGGAGATAATGATATTCCTTTTCTCCCACCCTTTGTCTGTCTTCTCTGTTTAGACTGCACGCTCTGTGGGGCAGCGTCTGTCTCTTAATATGTGCATCTATATCATGCAATATTTTGGGGGCCCAGTTTTGGTGGTACTCTAACAAATAATAGAAAAGGATTTGACTTTCATATTGATAATGGGATCACCCACAGTTATATTACAGAGAATAAAACCAATACCTGATAAGGAACAAAAACACTCAGATTTGGGGGCATAAGCCAGCCACTGAGAGAGGATTTGGAAGAAACTTCCCCTCTTGCCAGGAGATTTCATAATTATCTGTTACAGGCCTTCTTACATATGTCTCTGAAGCAGCTGGCATTGGCCAATATCACACAAGATACTGGAGTAGCTGGGCCGCTGGTCTGTTCTGGCAGGACCATTGCTATGTTCCTATGGAAAAAGAGCATGCAGGATCTGGCACTCTGAACAGCACCTTGGCCCGAATGGGCTTGATAAAATAAACAAATAGCTTTACCATTAGGTGGAGGAGCTGGGGCCTCTATATCTTTGTATGAGATAGATAATCCCATGTTCCTATTGTGGTAAGAACATCTGATGAAGTGAGCTGTAGCTCACGAAAGCTTATGCTCAAATAAATTGGTTAGTCTCTAAGGTGCCACAAGTACTCATTTTCTTTTTGCGAATACAGACTAACACGGCTGTTACTCTGAAACCAACATATGTATCTTCCGTTGAACGGACATGGTAGGGCCTGAGCTAAACTGGGATGGAAAACAAGTGCTTTGTTGCAACAAAACACCACCTTCTGTATTGATAAAGATCTGGATTTTCCAGGACATGTTTCATTCCAAGAATGGTAAGATGACTCCAGGAACAACCCTTAAAATGGAAGTGCGGCAAAGTGACCCAGCAGAGAGGATGCCCCCTCGCAGTTAGGTGAGGCGTTGCAAGGTTTTTCTCCACTATTGCTCTGCTGACCGGCTGTCCCAGGCAGCTAGGTCACACTTGAGTGTCACCCCTTTTGGGGTCATTCAGAGTCCAGTCCATAAGACAGAAAAAGTCAAAGTCTAGCAACTTCTATGCCAGGCCGCTATCTGCGGCTCATTGTTCTTGACCTCTTTCAGTCTGGAAGTCTGCCCTTTTCCCTGTGGCCTGGGGTCCAGCTAGGGAAACCAAGGCCCACCCTCTCCTCTGGGTTCCAGCCCAGGACCCTGTTTTAGGCAGCTACAGATTGCTCCTTCAATTCCCTTTGGATTTGTGGCTCCTAATAGCTTCTGCCCAGCTGGCTATTGAAGTGCTTCCGTAAAGCTGCTTCCATCCTCACCAGCAGTAGCTCAGCTATATTTCACATAGCCCTTCTAGTCTCCCCGGACTGCTCCTGGGGCTGGGGTTCTGGCAGTCCCTCAGTCACTCTCCTCAAGGCCAGTCACCCAGCTCTCCTCTGTGGAGTGGACTTGGAACTAGGCCCAGCTACAGAGACTCAGTCCGCTGGCTCCTTTTCCCCAACTAGTCCCCAGGTTCAGAGGGGTCAGCAAGCCTTCCCTGACTGGGGTCTCCCTCCTGGTAGCTAGTGGAGAGAGGTCTGTCTAACTCCCAAGCCTTAATCCTTCCGAACTGGGCTTCTCCTTTTCAAGGCTCCTTCTCCAAGATTGGCATGCCCTGCAAGTGTGGGGGCAAGGCTGCCTGAGCCTAAAGCTGTTCTTAAACCCTTTCTTTCCTGGTGCAGGGTTTGTACACCCTGTCACATACCCTCCCCCTCAAGGCGGAACCCATGGTATTCACAGTTAAATCTAGGACACTCTTTCCCAAGAGGAAAAAAAGCACCATTTTAATGTTTTTGTCCCACATTATATGGTGTGCTGGTTGGTGTCCTTCATTTTGTTCCACCTTCATAGATGGGCATGGCCAGTTACCAGGGAAAAGGAATTTTCCTTACAGAGAATACCTCAGTGTGTGCATAGCCCACTTTACGGCTAAGGCCTCTTTTTCAATTACTAAACATGCCCTCTCTCTAGGGAACAGTTTCTGACTAATGTAAAGGACAGAGTGTTCTTCCATGTCAAATTCCTGTGACAAGACAGCCCTTACCCCCACATCGGATGTGTCATCTCTTTTAACTTCTCTCATACTGAACTCTACAGGAATTGGGATTGCTTCATCATAGAAGCAACCAAAGCACCTCTGACGTATCCTGTTCTAAATACGGTTCTGATGATTTGAAAGGGTTTCTAATTCAAGCATCTGGTTATCATTTCAGCCTTAGTCAAATATTAACTTTTCTTCATTTTCCCTTTTTGACTTAGAGGCGTGCTCATCATGGGCCCCAAGGAAACGGAAGGATGTGGGGGAGGGAAGAGGGAGAAGTCGTGATTTTGATAAATTCTTGGAAGTGCAGAAGTTCAGCACAACAAGTAAAAACCAGTATGACTTGTTGCTGTGAACCATGCAGTATTCTTCCCTAAAGCCTGGAGTCTGAGTGTCACCAGAGCAAGCAGGGAGATCATGGAGTGTTTTCCTCATACATTTAATGAGGAGTCCTCTGTCTACAGTACCTGAGAACAGATTTGTATTCTCTGTGCTCTCTGAAGCCAACAGCATGTTATGTTTTTCATGAATTTTTGTAACAACATTTGGCTTCTAAAGAGTGAGAGATGAAGAGTAATGAAGACTGTATCTTTCCATTTAAGAAAGAATGAACTATAGCAACAGTAGCTAGCTGCAGGGTAAATCTCTTCACAAAGCTTCATCCTTTCCCCTTTTCTGTGTTACAGGAACCCCATTATAGTAGGGAGAAAGGTTAATTCACTCTTCATGTTTCTTAAATCCAGCAGCCTCTCTGCTTACTATGCCAACATTAATTTGGTCCTGTGATCAGCACTGCAATCCCCAAAATGCTGATGTATAATCAGAGAACTTCTTCACCTGTAACCAGTTCAGATCTGGCTTTCATGAGATGCAGAAGGGCTGAAGCATGTCTCCTGCTGTTAACATGCTCTCCTTGCTTCTTCGTCAGTGCCATGCAATCCATTTTACGCATCCACGTAAAACAGGGTAATTCCATTCACTGGTTTAAACTCACAACCTTTGGCCAACGCTTTCCCCACACAACAGCAACCATCCCCAATGTGGAGTTAAAGCTTGGTTTCTGTGATTGCAGACTAATTTAATTCCTATTCCAGTATAAAAATTAATAATATTAAAAATGTCATGATCATCCCACACTAATTACACATTTAATGAATAATTAGCTGTGGACACATCTGACATTTTTGGTCATTAATTTGAGCAAGTGTTTTAAGCCTTGCACAAAACCCCTCTGTGACTGTGACTGCTGCAACTTGGTGTTAAATGGCACAGACTTACAAAATCAACACTCTCTCTAAAGTCTGCCAGGAGAGTTGAACACGTCAGATGGGGATTTCACATTCAAGAAAAAACACAACCCTTTCGTTCCCTAGCTCACCTTCCTTGCAAATGAAGAGAACCCTTCCACGATTGCGAAAGAAAAAGCCTAGCAGCAGCAGCTTCTGCTGAATTCATTAGAACTGCACAAATCCTGGAAATACTGTGACAAGAAGGAAGCAATAATTGTTCCTAAACTGTTCTGCTTGTCTCAATGTCAACTATTTAACTTCCTGTGCTATAACAACATGAAACATCTCTATATTACATTCACAACTTGCTACCGTTTTTGCTCTGTTCGGTTTCTGTCTCAGGCTATTATTTGATGTGATATGAAAATAAGAAGCCCATTTTCCAGAGGTAGGATAGTCTCTACAGACGAGATAGAATAAATCCTTCATTTTATTTTAGGAAGATGAACCACTGCCAGCATTATCTAAAGGAATTCATAAGTGCTTGGGCGGAAGATCGAGGGATAGCAGGGGAATGAAATGCCTGATGCTGGATTCAACCGTGTGGGGCACAGAATGTGAGGTTCAACTAGTTACCTCCTAGAGACTCAGGAGCTGATTCTCTACTGCTGGGCACCTAGTGTCGTCATTTAGAATTGTGCAAAACAAATTTTTTACACCCACCTTGCGTTACTGTCAGTAATGGTACAAGGCACTTGGCAGCAGAGGGTCTGTCTGTCCCATTACCACAGCATTCATGCACTTCCTTGGTAAGTTAGTTCTGTCTGGAGAGGCTCCAGAGGAAGGAGGCCTTCACACCCACCCTCTGGCAAGCCTTTGAGGCTGCTTCCTTCCCTGGGCAGACCAGTTACTATGGTGACTTAGGAGTCTACTCTAGTCCCACTTGGAGCAGGCTGGTTAGTCAGTTTGAAGGTGTGTCAGCTCGACTTAGAAGTAGCACTGAAAGACACTAGGCTATTCTGTACGAGGAGGAGAGAGGGGTCTGTTTGGAGCAGAAAGGGATGTACTTTATTTTAAATGTAAGTGGCTTTTGTCTCAAAGTAAAATCCTGATGCCTCCTTCCATATTAACATTTTAGTGAGAAGGGATTGTATGGGCAATTGAGGCTGTTCCCCAGTGCCAGGGGCCAAGGGCAGACAGGTAGAACAGCAGCTCTAAAGAGAAAGAGCAAGTGGGAGAAAGAGCATGAGAAAACTTTAAAGGGACACACCCTAAAAAGACTGTTTGGCCTTGTCACTGAATTGTGTGATCACATGGTGTAACCCAGGCTCTAAACACCCTACCCATATCAATGCGGAACCAAATCTGCTGCATGATTTACCCTTCTGTACCACATAGCAACCACCAGCTAGCAAACCTACTACAGCTCAAACTCTCCCACCCATCTAAAGATCTCCGCCACCAATCACCTCAGCCAGCACGTTCGCAACCCAGCCTGCTCAAAGAGACCGGAGCTCAGCAGACTGGGGTTATCTGATAGCAAGTGTGGGGAGTTGCAGCAGGAGCACCTCTGATTATCTCAGTGTATGGCTTCCCCCAGACATGACCAGGCACTAGTGCAGACCAGGGAGCAGCAGTCTGAGGCGCTTCCTACCAACACCACTGTTTGATAAGTAAGCTGCTGTGTTGCGTACTATTATAGCTCCTGGATGGTGCAGCCCCATGCAGAGCACCTTGCAGTGGCTAATCTTGAGGCCATAAAGGCGTAGATAAGTGTGCCAAAGTCTTGCATCAAACAGGGAAGGTCACATTGTTTTGGTCATCTGGAGAAAATGCTTCTCCATGGCTGCTACCTAGTGATCCAGGAGCAACTGGGGATGCACCTTCTCCTTCCTTTGACATGCCTTCCAATCGCTGAGGCTGAGGAACAGCAGCTGACTGGCCCCTTGGCAGCTAGTTAAGACTCATTGGAGGATCTGGGTAGGGAATTCCACCCCTACTCCTGTGGCACCTTCTTGCACCAACACTGGCTACTTGTACATAGAGCCAGGAGAAGGATTTCACCCACAGGACTCTGTAGAAACTCAAAACAATGTCTATTCTTCTGCAATAAAGGGAGAATATGTGTGAGGTTAGGAAAGAAATGCATTACAGTACCAATCCCCCCTTTGCTCAGGTACTCCCTGCCTCCGAACCCAGTACCTCATCCTCCCCATTTCTGAGAGCTTGTCTGACAGAGTGAAGGAAAAGAAGAAATTAACAAATCTCTTGTGTGTGTCAGAGAGGTTCTCTGAGCCAATTCACCCAGAAGGTTGCAACACATCAGAAGTTAATGAACAAAACACGTCTAATATTTAGGATGAGGGGACACATAAAAAGGTCATGAAAGGCCACAATTAGTACCAGATTGAGCACTAAAACAAAGAAAGAAAGCAACAGATGTTTCTCTCCTAATTTACTCCTTTAGGATCTTCTCCAGATAACACATAATGCTGCTTGCTAATGATGCATTTCAATCTTCTTGCTATACAGCTAGTAAATAAGCATCCCTAAGGTCAGAGATGCACCAGAATCTGGGAGCAGAGACACTCCTCTTGGGCTGGCTTTATGTGATTTTATTCAAACTCATTTTTTCAAAGAAAAAATAAAATTAGTTTCCAAATATACAAATAATTCTGATATGACTCAATTAACTCTTCTTGTTCAGATGCTTTTATTCAATGCAGAGAGACAATTCTGGGGAGGATGTAAATGGAGCCCCTAATTTTCACGAGTTTATATGACGCCTCTCTCCCATCTCTAGATTGGAGCAGTTGGATGTACCTTGCTTATATTTAGTTAAAATATCTCTATGAAAACAATGTAATTAATGTATTGAAAATGTTATATGTTTTGCTTTATTTCTTGCCAATGCAAGTATTTTATAGACGGTTGCAAAAGCATCCTATACTCTGTAGCTTATTTAAGATCATGGCTCTAAGTAACACCACCTAATACGCACACTAGACCGATCCAGTCTCTCTCACTCACTACTGATGCAGTAGCTTTTGGGAGACTGGTGCTTTATAACAGGAAATTATGTTTTAGAAGCAGAAAAAATATTTTTCCTGCTTTTTTAAAAAAAAAAGAGATCTTGGTTTTGCAGCAACCAGCTACATATCTCTCTCTTGGCATTGCTTCCATGCACTCCTGAACCTTTATAACATGAACCCAGAGGATGGCAGAATAGATGGGGGAGAAGAAAGAATAAAATACCAGGACTTGCCCTGTGGAGTTGTAAAATGCAACTCGAGAACATTTGGGCTGTGCTGTATTGAAGGAGCCATGTAACTTTGAGGGGCAAATCACTTTCCCTGGCCCATTAGCAGGAGTGCTGGAACAATGTGTATGTGCTGAGAGCCATTGAACTAAACTGTAAACCCTGTATATGCTGGAAACGAATTCAAGCCAGGGGATGCAGCAGCGCCCCCAGCATCCCTAGTTCCTGCACTTATGCCCATTACTACCTTTCCAAAAGCAAGTCACCACTGAGAAAATGGCCTCTGCAGCATAGATGTGAAGCTATGCATGGGACAGAGCAGACTATACATAGCCTACAGCATGCTCTGTGTGTTCAATGTTTTTCCAGTTCCAAACGCACATTAGATACCTGTAGCCAAGTTATATGGTAGTCACATTTTCTGAATCAGGGTCCTCAGATAGGGAGCTTTAAGTGGAAATGTAAAAGCTCTGTAGGACCTACATGGGTTAGAAAGATCTAATAATAGGAAAATCTACAAGAACAAACTCTTCCAGGAGGGTCAGGCAGTCTCATCCATTTTCAAGTGCAACCCTTTCGGACACAGTCACTAAAGCCATCTCTGTCTTGAGTTTGATTAAGAAAATGCACTGTGCACAGATCCAGAGTACAGCTCACTGATAAGACAGGCTCTAGCAAAATTGTGTTGGATAGCCAAGGAGGGCAGAATTTATGTTTTCACTGATCAGGAGGGTAATTAACATGGTTTAAGATGTGTCGTTACTTTTGCAGATATGAAATAGCAAGAGTCACTAGTCAGCAGAGGGACCAATACATATCCTCACAGGACAAGGAGGCTTTCATTTTGGTTTTCTAACTCTGTCTTAACTATAGCGTTACTTTGCATTTGTACATGACCATTGATATTGCTAGGTGACCTTTCCAAAAGGGCAGGTAGGCGATTATCAGCTGGTGGGGTATCAGAAAATTGTCCTGTATTGAAAAATAAAAATGAACATTCCCTGCAAAGCTGCCCTTCATGACCCTAGCTCTGTGCTGAAGGAGGATGAAAGTTTCCACGTTTGGGAAGGTACCATTGGATAGGGGCTGGATAATACCGTCTCTTCAGAGAGGATAATTAAGAGTGTTGTCCACCAAAGCTGGTATTTTAAACGAAGTCCAGTATGCTAGTTTCTAGTTGGTTCAGACAATTTTCACAGGGCTCATGATAACACACAAATAAGAAATATTCTGTCCATAGCATAGCAGGAATGCTAAATATTAATGATGCAGATGGCATGTTGCTGAGTACATAGAAGAAGGTGTATGAATTGCATAAACACGATAATAAATATTATAGGTGAAAAATACCCATCTAGGACACCCAGTCTATCTACCTACGAGTACAGGATTGGTTCCTGAAGCACATTTGCTGGTACTTGTCCAGTCAATTCTTAGAAGTTCCACGGGTCTGATGTAAAATGACATTTCCTATATTTCTATTCCCGCCAGACCCTGTTTATTTTTGTTGCTCTTCTGTGAACTCTTTTCTATTTACTAGTAACTTTCTGATAATGAACAGAAGACAGTATCTGAGGAAGGGCTCAAACTAGAGCCTTGTATAGCAGGACTATCAGCGCCTGCCCTGGATGGCATGCCTGAACCTACATGGCTCGTTTCGTAGTCATATCACATCATAAATAAATAGGTAACTCTCTATCCATTCATCACCTTTCTTCCTTTAATTAAGTCTATGTACTTCAGATTTTACATTTCATAAAAAAAGAGATTTAGAAAAAATGTGCTAGGATCCAGGATGGTGTGAACCCTGTTTGCACAAACAACTGGGTGGTCATGGTCATTCCAGGAGGATTTCTCACACCACCACTTTCCACCTCCTCTCAGTGCCACGTGCTGGACCTTTTCACTCCTTCAACACTTCTTCTAAATCAGCTAGAGGGATTGCCTTCAACTCTCCCAGCTTAGAGAACATGCCCTGAGACCGAAACCCAGATATCCTCACAACAGACAAAAGGAGTAATGCTCTAGGCCAGGGGTGGCCAACCTGAGCCGGAGAAGGAGCCAGAATTCACCAATGTATCTTGCCAAAGAGCCACAGTGATACGTCAGCAGCCCCCCATCAGTCACCCCACCCCCACTCCCAGCACCTCCCACCCACCAGCAGCCCCACCCATCAGCGCCTCCCCCTCCTTCCCCGCACCTCCTGATCAGCTGTTTCGTGGCATGCAGGAGGCTCTGTGGGGGGGAGAGGGGAGGAGCAAGGGCACGGCAGGCTGAGGGGAGGGAATGGGAACGGCTGGAGTGGGGGCAGGGCCCGTGGCAGAGCCAGGGGTTGAGCAGTGAGCACCCCTGGCACATTGGGAAGTTGGCGTCGGTAGCTCCAGCCCCGGAGTCGGTGCCTAGACAAGGAGCCGCATATTAACTTCTGGAGCCACAGGTGGGCCACCCCTGCTCTAGGCAGACTGCAGTCTCCACTGCGATGTCCCGCAAGGTGAAACTTGAAAGCAGAGGGGAAGGACAGTGGAGCATCCACAGGGACACACATCTCGAAGAAGTGCAGTTACTGCACAAGGTGAATAACCTCTCCTCCTTCTTCGAGTAGTGTCCCTTATAGGTGCGCCTCTGCAGGTGACTCCCAGGCAGTATCCCCTGAAGAAGAATGGAGCTTTGGAACTAGATCCAATTCTGAAGAAAGGACTACCAGGACATCAGCAGCATCTGGTCTGCAGGTGTGTACTAGGGCACAGCATTTGGAAAAAGTGTTCACTGATGCCCAGGATGCTGTTTTGCAAATTTCAGCAACTGGTAAATGTTTTAATAGTGCCATGGAGGTGGCTTGGGATCTTGTAGAAGGAGGCTATTATTCTCAAAGGAGGCTGAATGTTAGCAGACAAGAATACAACTGGAAACCCACTTTGAAAGTCTATGGGTGAAAACTGTAGATCATTTAGATCTGTCTGTAACTGAAATAAACAGTCTGGAAAAGTTTCTAAGTGGTTTGGTTCTGTCCAAATAGAAGGCTAATTTCCTTTTAATGGCCAAAGTTTGGAGGGCAGCTTCCTCTCTAGTCCGGCGTGGCTTTGGGAAAAACACAGGAAGGTGATAACTTGGTTAAAGTGAAAATCAGAGGATATTTTAGGCATGGACTTGGGATGCGGGCAAAATGATTTTTTATACTTAAAAAAAAAAAACACAGTGTGGATCAGCCATTAATGCTTCTAATTCTGTGACTCTACAAGCAGAAGCGACGGCCAGAAAAATGCTGTTTTCATAAATAAGTGCAGCAAAAACCACTTAGCTAGAGGTTCAAAGGGAGGTTTTATAAGACAAGTAAGGACCAAGTTCAAATCCCATACAGGAGTCGGCTCTCTGATTAGTGGGGAAAAAGTTAACCAATTCCTTGATTAAACTTGCCATTGTGGGATGAGTTAAATGGAAACTCAGGAAGTCTGCCACTGGAAGCTTAGGCCGGGTTTCCGCTGGAGGACCCGGTGAAGGTAGGCACTCCAGGAAGTACCGCTCGGCAGCACCTGAGTCGCAGCCCCCTGATTGGCTGATGCTGGTATGTAAACTAGGAAGCCATCACGGGGCCCTATATGAGCAATGATGCAGAGCACCTGCTTGCTTCTGCTCCAGACCTTGCCTTGCTGTGGCCCCTAGACTCTGGTATGTCCCCAACTCTGCTATTTGTAACCTGGTGCTGGATCTTGACTCCCTGGTATCCTGACCTGGCTCGATCCCACCCCACTTCGCGTCTCCTGACTGCAACTTGGTAACTGGCTGGTGTAAACAGGCTGTCCACAGCCCAGCCCTGACTGTATTAAAAAGAAAACTTCCAAATAAACTAAGGAGATATGATTAGAGAATTAAACTAAACTAAAACTAGAATTGAGAATTCAAAGCTAAGCTCGACCACAGCAGAAGTGGGCATGCTAAACACTCCGTCTCAGGCTGTTGGGTGGTTTGCCCACACAGCTCTAAATATCGGTGATATGGGGAATGAGGATCTCTGGAGTGCATGCGCAGGCTAAACGGGCACTGCTACCAAAAATGTGTGATAAAAGGTGCATGTATCCCATAAGGACACAATTTGAAGAAAAATGTAAGATGTGAGTATTTAATAAGACGATGCAAGTGCGTTCATGAAAGAATTCCACCTCCATTCTCAGATTAAGGGTTAGATTTAATATAAGAATCATAACATTACACACTATGAAATCCGTTGTCATTATGTATTATGCTTGTAACAGTGTATTGTTACTTAGGGTTGGACTTAGCTCAGAAATACTGGGTAGCACAAGAGAAAAGAGATGGTAGAAATTTGCTGCATGCAGACTATAATTATAAAACAAACCAATTTTTAATGTATTCTTGCTACTGCAGCACCTGAAAATAAATTTTATAGGGTGCTTCTTACAAGGCAGAATTCAGGAGGAAAATTAATGCAGCTCTCTAGTAATAAAGTTAAAATGCATTAACATACACATGCACACACACAGTACCTGGAAGAATGTTAAGATCCATATAAAGCAAATCACACAAAGAAAAGTTAAGACTGATCCCATCTTTCTATTTATCTCCCTGTCCTCCATAAGCCTTGTATATCTCTGGATTGCAGGGAGTCTCCCAATAATGAGCAATCCTATGGAACATATATCTAGTACTCACTGCGATACAAGCCACAAAAGAACTAATTAGCAATAGTTGGCTTTAACTCCAATTTGCAATATTGTTTCTCTCTCATTCTTTACATTCGAATGGAGTGTGTGTAAATAGCCTCATGTGTGTCCCCTCCTTTGTGTGTGCAGGTGTATGTGTGGTGTTGCATGTGTGTGTGCCAGGATCCCTCTGTTGATGGAGGTGCATGCAGAATGTGTATACACACAAATGCACATCCTGGTGGTGGGCATGCCTTGTGTAGGCACACTGATGTCTCTCTGTATTTGATTTACGTGTAAGTGCTCACAACTTTGTGGAAAGGTGTCTTTTTCTCTTGCGTTTTCTCACTTGTCTTGGATTTTGTTTTGATAGGGCAATCAGCAATGGAGCAGGGACAAGCTGCAAGTAAGACCTTCAGTTAACACCCATCTTGGAAATAATTATTTTATCTACACATATTTTTAAAAGAATACTATAAATACATATTCAAAGGCATGTAAACATGCACATCATACATCTAATACAGGACATTAAAACTGTACTATGTATAACATTTTTGGAGGTTTTGTGTAGTAGAACTGGGCAGCAGTCATTGTACCTAACTTACAATAGGTAAGAGCCACTCTTAGGATTAATATTGCCAACAGTTGATTGTTTTTAGCCTAACAAAAGCCAGTAGCAAGCTTGTAAGATTCCACTCTTTACCATTAAGTCTTTTTCTCATTATTTAAGCTCTGAAAAAGAAACTTCAACCAATAAAATAGGGGGAGCTGGAAAGGACCCCTATATTTATATGGCTTAACACCTTCCATTACCAAAGATTCTTGCAGCCTTTTCTCTGAGAAGCTGTCACACCTACACTGTTTGAAGCAACATGTTGATTTTAGGTAGGGAAAAACCCATATATTCCCGCCCCCCACCCCTTCATAGGGGCCAGAGGCAGATTAAGTTTTCCTGGGGCCCTGGGCCAGAGCAAGTGGGGGCCTCTCCCCACCCCTTCTGCCTGTGGCCCTGCCCTGTGACCCCACCCACAGCTCCCCGCTTTTCTGCCCCTTCCCTGGGACTCACCCCTGTTCCACCCAGGGTTCTCCCCATTCCACCTCCCCATTCCAGCCCTGCAACTCCTTTTGCTCCTTTCTGCACCTACCCCACGGTGGCCCCAAGACTGGAGAAGCTCTGTCCCCGAGCCACGGCCCTGGGGCTGCAACAGGGGGACCAGGGTTAGGGTGCTGGGGTTCTCCCGTCCGGCACATCTGCCGGAGAGCGGGTCAGGCATGGGAGCTTACCCTGCTGCCCTGCAGCTTTTGCTAGGGCTGGGGGGGGGGGACTTTTCCCCTCCCGTGGCTGCTGCTGGGGATGGGATTGAGGTCCTGTGCACAGGGGAGGAGGGGCTTCCCCTGTCCGCAGCTGCTACCAAGGACAGGATTGGGGGCTGCTGGTGGGGGCTTTCCACCCAGCGCTGCTGCTGTGGAGCAGGGTTGGAGCAAGGGGGCTTCCCTTGCCCTGCCCGTCCGGTGGCAGGGGTGCCGGGCTTCCACTGCCGGTGGTGGACTTTTGCTGGGGCCCCTGGGCATGGGCCCCCTTGGCCTAGTGGCTGATTGCCACTGAGAGAGGCACCGTATGTGGCTGGAGCACCCCAACACCCAAAGTCTGTGCTGAAATACTTAATTTTAACCTTTTTTGTCTCCCTTGTGCATATGCATTATGATACAGCCTTTAATTACATAATCACATATTTTTTTCACAGGAGCCCTGTCTCATCCAGTGTGCAGGACAGAAATACAAAGGGGAAAAGTTAAGGTTGCATGAGCAACCATAAATTTGGCACTTCCAAACTTTCAAGCATTTGACTTTGCAACATAAATAACCTTCTTTGAACATAGAGCTTTTTATGAAACTTTATATACACAAGAGTGTACACACACTCTCTCTTGCTCTCTCTCTCTTTCTAAATAAGACCAAAATCATTTTTATTTAAAAAAAAATGGGAAGGAACCCACTACCTGGCTATGATGTGGCTGGTATATTCAAAATCCCAGCGCACAGTGAATTTTTGTGGTTGAGCTATAAACCTCTGAAAAATGGGGTTTATAATAGAAACTCTGACATTGTCTGAAATATAGCAGCACTACGGGGTGCTCCTCTAACATGGCCCTAATTTATAAGCCACTCAGAGATCCTGTTCCATTTGGCAACTGATGGACAATAATCCAGAAAGAGAGTAAACCAGAAGGACAAATGGTCAGAATGTTCATGAGGTATGATGTCTGGTCTGTCTAACAATTCAGAAATCAAATAGTGTGCCACAATATTTTGTTCTTACACCAAATCCCAGCCCACCACAACATAAAATCATGGGCTTTAAAAAAGCACAGGTATATTTTATACAGCAACATGCCATTCCACCCACTTCACAGCAGTATTTTCTGAGTGAGGATTTGATATGAGAACACTAGAAGTAAAAAAACAGAAACAACCCAAACCCTACAGTTTTGTTTGACATAAATAGATGTTTGTGCAAGAGGGCTTCAATGTACTCTCGTTTAAATTGAAAAAAAGTGGCTAAGAAGCAGATTGTTTACTCACAGGAGAAAAAAATTTATCACTAAATGTTAGTAAAAAGCTCTCAATGTTTTGAGCCTCCAGCTCTGTGTTAAAATACATTGAAAAGACAATAACTCATGGATGCAGTGGAGTCTACTGCTGAAGACCACAAAATCTGTTTTCCTCCAGTACATTATACCAGAACCTTGTTAAAAATCTTTACAATGACCCTGAGATGCTAAGCATGGATCCAAACTTGGTTTTTAAGTTTGGAGAACTGTTTTGTACTTGATTTCTCATCCCTCCATCATGATGCTTTTCACGTTCTTACATTAACAGCTGAACTTGTTCAGTTATCTGGGATGGGAACATGGCTAGTAGGAAATATTTAGACTGCAAAAAAAGGAACTTCCGCTTTCCCTTTATTTGAGTGAGAGCTGTTCCCTTTCTAACTCTAAAACTATTAGCTGCCTTTTTAGGAAGGTAGTTCTAAACTACCTAGGGTTGCCAATTTTTTTGGACATCTGCCTGGAGGTTCAGTCACATGACAATCTTTAATTAAAGATTAATCTTCAATTACTGGAGACTCCAGGACAATTCTGGAGGGTTGGCAACCCTACCAATGCCCTCCAGCTTTACTTCTCATCCCAGGGAGAGGTAAGCCACTGCATTGGTACTGAGGTTTCTGCTCAGAAGTTAACGTGAATTGAAACACAAACTTCCACACAGCCCATTTCTATTTCCTTTGAAAAGGAAATTCATGTTTCGATCAAGTTACCACAATATAATTTTCACAAATTATAGTGCAATAAAGTGAGGTTCACTTACAATTCAAAACATAGGAAGACTTTGGTCCCATGGTACAAAATAAGAGTACAGGAATGAAAAGGGCTTTAATCATAGTTCTGCCTCTCTAGCTGTGAAACTGAAAGCAAGTCACTTCATCTGTGTGTTTCTCAGGTTACTCACCCTAAATATTGGGATATTTCTACTTACCTACCGCACAGGTGTGTTGAGGTACCCAGCTAAAAGATGCTATATAAGTATTTTTTTACAAAACACAAACTGTAGGTTTAAGTGAGAAAAATATATATTCTTTATACACCTGTCTGTGATTCACAATGGCTTAGAAGGCTGTTAATTAATGTGACTGGCAAGCAATCTATAGATCTGAACCTTTAATGGGGCAGTATGTATCTGATCAAGAAACAGAATGGATGATGAATTAGAAGATGTTCGCACACCTGGTCTGTCTCTATGTCAAGCAAGATTCTCTCTTTTCGAGTGAGCCATGTAAACAAATCCCTTCTTTGGAGCTTCACCTGGGAGGAGACAGAGACTTTATAAAGAGTGATGAAAAAGGCCTGTTGTAGATTTCAGCAAGTTTCCTCACAGTAACATGTGACTGGAAAACATTTTCCTGTTACAAATTATAGAGAGGAGCGAGTTTGATTTGCCCTGCTGGATAGAATCCATCCCAGAGTGCATGGTTCAAGTCTACACCAGGCACAAGAACGTGTGTCCTTGCTATAATTTTCAATTAAAATGCTAAAATGATGTTTTAGCTCAGCATGCCACAGAATTTCTGGACAGTTTACATTGCTACCTAGGGCTTGCCAAGGTCAGTTGTCAAAATTCTTTCCCAAATTCTCGATAAATGATTAAGGCAGCACTTGATGTGAAGAGTTTGTGGACTTATCCTTATTCAGGCATTTTCACTATGTTTCTTGGGTTCTTATATTTGGTGACAGCTATTGTTTTATTGAACAGTGACTACAGCAAATGAGTTAAGCGGCAAGTGGATGCTGAGGTTGCAAAATTTATTGTTCTCCCCAGTACAGTGACTGGATGGGAATAACTGGAATTAAAACGTGCAGCTGCCTCTGCAGACAGACAGAGAGAGAATCAATTTGACTGTCACTGGGACACAACAGGCCAGATCTTGAGCTGGTATAAATCAGTGTATCTCCACTGACTTCACTGAGCCTGTCCTGTTGTCCTCTGGATCACCATACAAACGGTTCCTGCTCAAGGACAGGACTCAATGGATAAAGGTAAGTGTAACTAAGTTGAGGGGTAGCCTGTTCACTTTTCATTCCACCCGCATGATAATTCGTTTAACAAACCTAGATTTTTAAAACAAAAAGTCTACATGCATGTTTATCTTACTCAAAGCCCTATCTTACTCCAGACTCTTAACTGGGTCTGTCTCTTCACTTCAACTCTCTCGCTCCTCGTCCTTCCGGGAGCGTCTTTAATCCCGCCACAAGTCTTTGTTCCCAGTTTTTCTTGGGCTTGAATCTGCTGCCCAAAACCAGTTTGATGAGCTCTGCAGGGAGGCTGAGACAACGTCCTCCCATTGTCTTGTAACAATACCCAAGTGGTTGTTGAGTAATGTCTTATCTTGAGTCACTGGTTTGCCTTCCTGCTTGCCTTTTCCAATGGCCTGCTCTTACACCAAAACAACACATTAATACAATAAAAATCTCTTAGAACTATTTAGACAAACATATAGAATATACAATTCCTTATAATTGTTACAGAGCAGCTCCTAATCAGGCAGTCATGATCCCAATATTTAGAAACATAGCATTACAGCTTCCATACTGGTCCCACTAGCCCAGTATCCACCACTGGTAATGTCCAAGACCTGACATTCCTCAAACAATTACATGGCTTCTACAGACTTTAAACCCATCAGCTGAGTCTTGAAATCACACTGGGGAAACCATAGGGCCTAATAGGCAAAGTATGGAAAGGGCCTAACAATAAGCTGCCTTCTGAGATACCTAAATGAAGCTGAAGAATGAAGGCTTTATACAGACAATCACTGTCTTATAACTCTTCCTTGTCGCAAAGTGGGGTCTTCACTGCTTCACAAGAGTGGAAACAACCTGCCCCCTTTTACTTTAGAAGATACAGACATCCCACAGGGCGAATGCACAGGTAAGAGCCAAATGGGCCTTGGTATCTCTTTTAACCTGCCGAGACCAAGTGCACATCCTCAGTAAAAGTGCCCAGTAACAAAGTCCCACCCAAATGAGGTGCACTGACCCGTACTCTATACAGCTTTGCCACTGCTGGCATTTGGTTCCCATAGAAAACCATATTTGGCTCACAAAATTGTCTACCATGTTCAGTCTCTTAGTACTCCTACAATGTCCAGGCCTGTCAGACAGCGATCTTATTATTATTCCACCATGTCAGCTGGAGACATAGTCCAGAATATCCTAAGCACAATGTAACAGAAAAAGCATTGCTATTAGGTTCCAGAAAGTTCTGCCAAGGCACAATGAAAAATAGATTCTGTCAAAATAACTTGATACCTTTTTGGATGAGATAACAAGTTTGGTTACTAAAGGTAATAGTATTAATGTAATGTATTTACACAGGAAAAATCAGCAGGGTTAAGGACAATAAGAAGGAATTTTTAAATGTATATTAGGAACAAAAAGAATCCTAGCATGATATTGATCAATTACTAGATGGAAATGGTAGAATTATCAATAATAATGCATCAAAGACAGATGTCTTCAGTAAATATATCTATTCTGTATTTTGGGAAAATACAGATGATAAAGTCTCATCACAGGGCAATGACAACACTCTTTCTATTCCACTTATGCCTCCGGAGCATAGTAAACAACAGCTACTAAGGTTAGACATTTTTAAATCAGCAGGTCCAGAGATCTACCTCCAAGAGTTTTAAATGAGCTGGTTGAGAGGCCCTCTAGACCATTAATATTAATTTTCAATAAGTCTTGGAGCACTAGGGAAGTCCCACAAGGCTTCAATAAAACTAATGTTCCAGTTTTTAAAAATGGTAAATGTGATGACCCAGGTAACCATAGGCCTGTAAACCGGATATTGAGCCCTGGCAAGATAATGTAGCGGCTGACATGGGACTCTATTAATAAAGAAGTAACAAACAGCAATGAAATTAATGCAAATCAACATGGGTTTATGGAAAATAGATCCTGTCAAACTAACTTGATATCTTTTTTTATGAGGTTATAAGTTTGGTTGATAATGATAACTGCATTGACATAATATACTTCGCCTTCTGTAAGGTGTCTGACTTGGTGTCCGACACATTTTGATTAAAAACTAGAATTATATAAAATTAACTTGATATATATTACATGGATTAAAAATTAGCTAACGGATATGTCTCAAAATGTAACTGTAAATGGGGAATCATCATTGAGCAGGTATGTTTTTAATGGGATCCTGCAGGAATTGGCTCTTGGACCTATGCTATTTAATATTTTTTATGAATGACCAGGAAGAAAACATAAAATCATCACTGATAAAGTTAACAGATGACACAAAAATTGGGGGAAGAGTAAATTACAAAAAAGAATAGATCACTGATTCAGAGCAATCTGGATTTCTTGGTAAACTGGATTCAAGCAAACAATGCGTGTTTTAATATGGCTAAATATAAATGTATACATCTACGAACAAACAAAGTTGGCCATGCTTACAGGACGGGGAACTGTATCCTGGGAAGCTGTGACTCTGAAAAAGATTTGGGGGGGAAGTGGTGGATAATCAGCTGAACATGAGCTCCCAGTACGATGCTGTGGCCAAAAGAGCTCATGCAACCCTGGGATCCATGAACAGGTGGATCTGGAGTAGCAATAGAGAGCTTATTTTACCTCTGTATTTGGCACTGATGTGATACTGCTGGAATCCTGTGCTTAGTTCTGGTGTCCACAATTCAAGAAGCATGTTATTAAATTGGAGAGTGTTCAGAGAAGAGCCACGCAAATTATTAGAAAACATGCCTTACAGTGAAAGACTCAACGAGCTCAGTCTTTTTAGCTTAACAAAGAGAAAATTAAGGAGTAACTTGATTACAGATTATAAGTACAGGTTTCAGAGTAACAGCCGTGTTAGTCTGTATTCGCAAAAAGAAAAGGAGTACTTGTGGCACCTTAGAGACTAACCAATTTATTTGAGCATAAGCTTTCGTGAGCTACAGCTCACAAAAGCTCATGCTCAAATAAATTGGTTAGTCTCTAAGGTGCCACAAGTACTCCTTTTCTTTTTGAGATTATAAGTACTTACACGAGGAAAAAATATTTAATAATGGGCTCTTCAGTCTAACAGAGAAAGGTACAACATGATCCAATGGCTGTAAATTGAAGCTAGACAAATTCAGACTGGAAGTTAGGTGTAAACTGTTAACAGTGATTGTAATTAAACAATGGAACAATTCAGCAAGCGTCATGGTGCATTCTTCATCACTGACCATTTTAAAATCAAGGTTGGATATTTTCTAAAAGATCTGCTCTAGGAATTATTTTGAGGAAGTTCTATGGCCTGTGTTATACAGGTTAGACTAAATGATCACAATGGTCCCTTCTGTCTTTGAAATCAACTGTGTACAGGTTTCACAGCAAGTCCCTCCATTGCCGCATGCTATTTTCAATATCACCTTGCATGTCACTTTGCTAACATTATTGAGTCCTCATGAAGAAGTCCTTCATAGAGTATATAGATGTGTAGCAAAGACAAAGGAAACAATAATGGTCATACTGAAAACACACCTGTGTAATCAAAAAAGATTCTCATTACTTTACGTCCATGCCAGTTCCGATTACATATGAGCGTATGGGTAGCTGGGGACCACTCCAATCACCCGTGTGTAGAGCAGAGCTCTCCAAGCAAACTCAGTTTGCTTCTGTATCAGCTGGAGAATAGTTTCATGAGAAGAAGTCTGGAAGCATCAGGAAATCAGTCTGTGTATAAGGGCCTGGAAACCATTTTTAGAGACACATTTCATTTAATAGTTTGTTTAAAAGGAAAATGTATCCAGGGCAGAGGCTTATGCTGACAAGCAGCACATTGTCCTTATGCCTGCAGACAGAAACCCACAGAAACATTTCCTCAGACATCTTATGCCATTTTACCATGATAAATAAAGCAGCAGCTGTATAATATACCTGGAAGCACAGAGGGGCTCCTTGATGATTCTTCAATGGGAAGTAAATAAACAGCACCGGTTTGATAGAGCCCTATCAAGTTGACATTCCCTCTCAAAGCATGAAAATATTCTCTCTCTCAGCTGGAATCTTGTTGCGATGGGTTTCCTCTCACCCTTATTGCTAGGAATGCACCAGAGTGACATGTTTGGGCTCCTATGGAAGCCAAAACCTAGTAAGTATTCATTTGCAATGGTAGGTGATGCTAAATATTCCATATACCCTCTGTATTCTATGATTCCAGGGCCACAGAATCATCCTCTTGCCACAGAATCATGCTCCAGAAACTACATTTTCAATGAAACGTGTGTTTCTGGTCCTCATGGCTAAGAAGAAAACCCCAGCAATATGAATTGAGTGTAAGTCGATTCTGTGTTGTCTGCCTGAAGCTTCAGGCAGCCTGAAATAATAGCATGAACTGCTCCAGTCAAGAAAATGTGATGTTGACTCTGAAACCTAAAGATGACAACATTAAGATTAACATTGTTAACTATTTTATGCTGCTCATTCTAGGAGAAGATTCCAGGTGATGTGTTTCTCACACAATTCCAAGCTGTTTCTATGCCCCCCCCCAAGTATTAAAAGTCTCCACTATCAAAAACTGCCAATATCTCCAATAATCTCCTGATTGCTTCACCAATGCAGCAGAAAAATCTTTGACATATCAAACGCTGAAAGTATGAGAACTGGGTAAAACAAATGAAATTTCATATCAAAATAAATGTCCCAGGGGTTGCTGTCCTGATTATTGTGACATTCTATAACTTGTGGGAGCGTCCTGTCACCCCCGTATTCTTCACTTATATATAATTGTGATATTGCATATAAAGCAGGCTGTACGAGGTATCAGGGGGAAGGTTATGATCTGCTGAAAGTCATTTTTCTACCTAAATAAGTGTATCATTAATGCATATTAAGTTATGAGAATATGTTGTATGGCTGTCACTAAAATATGCTGTGGGCTTGGGAGGCGCCCAGATATTAGCTCTCCAGAGACAATGACAAAGGAGGTATCCCATGCCCAGGTGGGTGCTGATCAGACATCACCAGCCATTGTCCAGCAGAGGAGTTACAATTCAATGACTCACTCACAGTAGACACACCGGGGTATTGCTTCACCTTGTGACTCAGCAATGCCCACTAGACATGCCTGGACTTGTGTTCTCCAAGCACAGAACACAGGGGTCCCATGTTTGACCTTTCTCCTTCCCCCACCTACACTGTAAGCAACAAGGGCACTCAGAAGACTGAAGACTCCAACAGAGGGGACTGGCCCAGGATTCAAGGGTGAAACCTGTGTCCTATGAACTGCAATATCCAGTGGGGTGAGAAAAATTGCTTAACTATATGTTGTCCTGTCTAATAGGGTTGAGAGTTCAGACTGTGTGCTTATATTTTCTTTTGGTAACCACTCTGATTTTTTGCCTATCACTTATAATAACTTAAAATGTATCTTTTGTAGTCAGTAAACTTGTTTTACTGTTTATCTTTGCCAGTGAGTCTGCCTGAAGTGTTTGGTAAACCTGCTTAGGTTTGCAAAGGCTGGTGTATATCCACTTTCCATAGATGAAGTGGTGAACCAATTAATACATTTGCATTGCTTGTCTTGAGCAGTGCAAGATGGTATATTCTTGAGGTACAAGGCTGGGAGCTGCGGGGATTTGGCTGGTGCCTTTCCCTGCGTGATTCATGAGTGGCTCTGGGAGCATTCATGCAATCCAGCTGGGTGTGGGGCTCCACATGTGGTTGTGCTGAGTGATAACAGTGCCTGGAGGGGCTCGCTGCTTCACTAGCAAAGCACTGAGAGAGACAGCCCAGGCTGGAGAGTTAAGGGGGCACAGCGGTCCCACAGTCCCAGGCTGCACCCCAGGAATCCCGTCACAATTATATTATTCATTTGCATATTTAATTCAGTAAAAGGCATAAATATGGTAACTATTGCAGAATTTACAGTTTGCCACACAATCCCAGGATCTTATTGCAGAATTTAGGCACAGACTGCTGCAGAATATACAGGGTCCTGATAATATTTAGCATTTATATAGCACTTCTCATCTTCACAGCACTGAAAGATATTAACTCCTGGGAGGTAGGCATGTATTTTCTCTTTTTCATAGACAGGTACACTTAAGGACAAAATTTTCAAAAATCACCTCCAACTTTGGAGGTTCCCTTTCTGGGTGCCCCACTTGCAACACTTTGGACCTGGATTTCAGAGGTACCAAGGTCTTACTGACTTATATTGGAAAAACATTTGTCTAAGTGATTTGGCCAAAGCCACAGAAGGAAATGGGCAGAACCAGAAATATTTAACTGTTTCATGGAAGGAACAATAATATTCCAGCTTGCCTTGAAAAGGTGAAGGATCCGTTTTGTCAACCACTGCCCTGTGCATGGACAGTTAGAAGCCATGATCAGCATAAACACTTGTTCTCTCCACTGCAAGAAACAGCTATTCAGAAGCCGACAACTCTCAGCTTCAGATAGTGAATTTTCATCCTAGCCATTTCAGCTCCATTTTCTATTGTCCTTACATGGTTTTGTTTTGCATGCTAAGCAAGCACAAGCATCAGAGGATAATAAATCAAAATTTATTGCACTTTCCCTACTAAACCTCAGTAAATTTATTTCTATTTCTCAATAGACTTCACAACTTAATATAAATCAAGTGCACCATCTTCTTGTCAGCTACAGAACTGCCCACTAACTTGATAATATTTTATTCCCAATGGTCCTAATTCACCTAGCTCAAGTGAGCCTGAAGACCTCTGGCCCCTTCATTAAGCTTAAACAAAGCACTGATTTTCTTGGTGACAGAACTAAAGGAGAACTCTAGGCAGCTGTGGTTTCCACTGGAAACTTCACTCCCAGTGACTGACAAAACATTTCATGCCTGCTCTGTGATGCAGACAGATTCAATATGAGTCAGAGAGGCTGATGATTTCTTTATAAACTGGTTAACAGGCTAAAGAGGGCATCTGCAGAATAGAAATAGGTACTAAAACTGAAGCTAGACACAAAATAAATATTCCAGAGTTGGAATTCTTAAAAAGATTCTGCTTAGCTATATACAGTACCACATCAAATTTTTATTGCCTACATTTTCTACTCAGAACTTGTGCACTAAAACCAGTCAAAATCATATGAAAGGAGAATAAATTCCATGCACAGTTTTCATGGCAAATATCATTCAAGAGAAAAAAGCACGTGCACTTTTTAATCAAGTCCTTTCCTTATTCTTCCTTCCCCTAAACAGGAGCTTTGGGCTGGAACTGGGGACGGCGCAGGCCTACTCACTAAATTACCAAAGTCAGAGGGAGCCAGAGGTTATTGGGAGGATGTCACATTCTGGGGTGCAAGCCAGACCAGTGCAGGGTTGTGTCACCACCTGCCCTGTAACCCTGGGTGTCTTACAGTCCTCTCCTGGACAGCTCAGAGCAAACATCTGGTTCATTTGTTCCTCTAAAGACAAAACACATCACAGCATATTAACTTAACTAGGGTGAATACACGCTTCCCTTTAAACACAGCACTGGGTTGGTTTATGGTAAAAATGAAATAAATTTATTAACAAAATATACATAGGACTAAGTCAATTTAAGTATAAGGAATGAAGACAAAAAGAATTACAAGTAAAACAAAACAAAACAGGCTTCTTAAGGTCTAAAACTTAATCTAGCAGGACATGATTCGTTCAGCATGATTTCTCTCACCAGTCCTTCTTCCCAGCCATAGATGACTTTCCCTCTGTCAAGGCCTTTGACAAAAGTACAGGGTGCTGGCTTCTCTTCTTAAGTGAAAGATCTTTGCTTAAGCAGGTTTCTCACCAACTCAGTTCCAGACACTTCAATTCTGCCTTGGTCAAAGGACCTCCCTGTCTCAGCTTGCAAGGGCTCTGTTCCCTTGTGTCTGTCTAGTGATGGATGCCAAAGTTGGCTTCTGTCTTTGCTTATATCTTCCAAAGTTCAATTAACTTGTTTCAAGAGGCAGGATGAACTCATGCTGTTCTTGCCTCTCTGTGGGCTTCCCATTCTTCTGTATAATTTCTGCGTAAATGGAGCTTCCATGTTTCTCATTCCACCCTTCTTAATTTACACAGGAGACAGGTAGAGAGCTGTGACATTCCCTGCTGTTGGGGCAGACCATACAGCCTACGATCAATGAGTACTCATAATTCCTTAAACAGCGCTAATACATACATCTCACAATGATATTAAACACCAGTCTGTCATAAGCTTTCAGAAGAGACCTCACTTTATACATGCTTACAGTGCAGTGACATGGTATACAATCAATTGATTCAATAACTTATCACCTGAGGTTTAGACCCCCTTTCTTTATAGACCAGTAAATCTTTTAAATGATTTCTTCCGAATAGGAAAACCCAGGCCAAGCTTCTCTCTCCTACTGGGCGTAGACACCATGCTGTCTCCCCCCCGACCCCCTTATTAGTATGAAGTCTGTCTCCACCCCTAGTTAGCTTGATGGGTCTGTTTATTGCTTGTTTGTAAATTGAGATAAATAGACATTCCTTTGTGTTGGATAACCCTGTTTAACAACTCCCCTGACATAACTGGCTCACACTCACTTGAGTTATAAATTCAGCATACATCCATACCTCTTAATACCCACCATGTACATACATGACGCAAGATCATTATTGATCAGCGAGTTATTAGATTTCAGATGATACCTCACTAGGCACATTCTGAACAGAAGCGACTGCAATGGTGAGCAGCCAGTGAATACAGGGGGTGCTCAGTGTCACAGAGGGGGACACAGATTGAAACTGAGCCTGCAGCTGCGTGAAAGCCACGGTAAGGGGGCAGCTTCGAAAGGGTCACAGGAGTCACCAAGCTTCTGGCTGCTCGGCTGAACTGAGTATCTTCGACTGGAGACCTTCACCCATCGCGAGTTACAGAACCCTAGAAATGGAGGGCTGGAAGGGATCTTAGATCAGGTGGCTGGAACTGCGGACTGCTTGAGGCAGGACCAAGTAAACCTAGACCACCCCTGACAGGTGTTTGTCCAACCTGTTCTTAAAAACCCTCAACGGTGGCAATTCCACCACTTCCCTTGGAAGCCTGTTCCAAAGCTTAACTACCCTGAGAGTTAGAACATTTTCCCTATTATCGAACCTAATCTTCCACGCTGCAGATTAAACCCTTACCTATTGTCCTACCTTCAGTGGACATGGAGAACAATTGATTCCCACCCTCTTTATAACAGCCCTTAACAGATTTGAAAACTGTAACAAGTTCCCCTCAGTCTTCTTTTCTCAAGACTAAACATGCCCAGTTTTTTTAAACTTTCCTCATAGCTCAAGTTTTCTAAACCTTTTGTCATTTCTGTTGCTCTCCTATGGACTCTCTCCAGTTTGTCCACACCTTTCCTAAAGTGTGGCACCCACAATTGGACACAGTAATCCAAGCTGAGGCCTCTCCAATGCTGAGTAGAGAGGGGCAGTTACCTTCCCTATCTTACATAAAACACTATTGTTAATACACCATAGAATATTGGCATTGATTGCAACTTCAACAATGTAAATGCCTCATATTCAGTTTATGATCCACTATAAGCCCCAGATCCTTTTCAGCTATACTGCCACCTAGCTAGTTATTCCCCATTTTGTACTTACACATTTGATTTTTCCTTAAGTGAAATACTTCATACTTATCTTTCTGAATTCCATCTTATTGAATTCAGACCAATCCTCCAACTTATCAAGGTTCTTTTCAATTCTAATCCTGTTCCCAAAATGCTTCTGCAACCTCTCCAAGGTCGGTGTCAGCCGCAAATTTTATAACCAAACGCTCCACTCCATTATCCAACTCATTAATGAAGATATTGAATAGTTCCAGACCCAGGACTGACCTCTGTGGGACCCCACTAGATACATCCTCACAGCATGATAGCGAACCATTGATAACTACTCTTTGAGTACAATCTTTCAACCAGTTGTACACCCACATTATAGAAATTTCATTAGATTGTATTTCCTTTGTTTGCTTTTGAGAATGGCATGTAGGACCATGTCAAAAGCCTTACTAAAATCGACAGATATCATGTCTACTGTTTCCCCCCATCCACCTGACCAGTAACCCTGTCAAAGGAGGAAATTAAATTGGTTTTGCATGATTTATTCTTGACAAATCCATGCTGACTATTCTTTTTAACCCTATCATATAATCCTCTAGGGACTGATAGTTTAATAATTCGTTCCAGAATCTTTCCAGGTATTGACGTTAAGCTGATTGGTCTACAATTCTTATTAAATATTTGTTCCCCATATAGGTATGTATAGACTATAATCAAGTTAGTCCTTAATCTTCTCTTTGTTAAGCTAAAAAGACTGAGCTCTTTGAGTCTCACTCTAAGGCATGTTTTCTAATCATTTGTGTGGCTCTTCTCTGAGCCCTCTCCAATTTAATGACATGCTTCTTGAATTGTGGACATCAGAACTAAACACAGGATTCCAGCAGCCTCACATCAGTGCCCAACACAGAGGTAAAATAACCTCTATACTCCGACTCCAGATCCCCCTGTTCATTGATCCCAGGATCTCATTAGCTCTTTTGGCCAAAGCATCACACTGGGAGCTCATGTTCAGTTGATTTATCCACCACTTCCCCCCCAAATCTTTTTCAGAGTCACAGCTTCCCAGGATACAGTCCCCCATCCTGTAAGTATGACCGACATTCTCTCTATTCCTTGAAGGAAGACATTCCCAGTTTTTTTAACACATACATACTGGCCACTTCTAGCCCTGGAAAGTCCAAAGGTATCAGACTTTATTATGCATAGAAAAGTTATTTTAGGTAACTTTTTAGGTTTCTAATATCTATGAGTTATAACTTTTCTCTCCATCTAAATCTGCACAGCTGCATTCAGTAACTAGGGCACTCAGATTTATAGCTGGAGAGAAATGAAATACTGTCCTACTAACCTTTCTGAAAACCCTTGAAAACATTTCTAAAATGTTGTGTTCAATGTGGCATATGTAGAATGAACGATGGTGAGGTAAGGTGTAGAGGTTTTATTTCAGAGTAGCAGCCGTGTTAGTCTGTATTTGCAAAAAGAAAAGGAGTACTTGTGGCACCTTAGAGACTAACAAATTTATTTGAGCATAAGCTTTCGTGAGCTACAGCTCACTTCATCAGATGCATTCAGTGGAAAATACAGTGGAGAGATTTATATATATAGAGAACATGAAACAATGGGTATTACCATACACACTGTAACGAGAGTGATCACTTAAGATGAGATATTACCAGCAGGAGAGCAGGGCGGGGAGGGTGGGAAACCTTTTGTAGTGATAATCGACGTGGGCCATTTCCAGCAGTTGACAAGAACGTCTGAGGAACAGTGGGGGGTGGAGGGGGGGAATAAACATGGGGAAATAGTTTTACTTTGTGTAATGACCCATCCACTCCCAGTCTCTATTCAAGCCTAAGTTAATTGTATCCAGTTTGCAAATTAATTCCAATTCAGCAGTCTCTCATTGGAGTCTGTTTTTCAAGTCTTTTTGCTGAAGAATTGCAATTTTTAGGTCTGTAATCGAGTGACTAGAGAGATTGAAGTGTTCTCCAACTGGTTTTTGAATGTTATAATTCTTGACGTCTGATTTGTGTTCATTTATTCTTTTAGTAGAGACTGTCCAGTTTGACCAATGTACATGGCAGAGGGGCATTGCTGGCACATGATAGCATAGATCACATTGGTAGATGTGCAGGTGAACAAGCCTCTGATAGTGTGGCTGATGTGATAGGCCCTATGATGGTGTCCCCTGAATAGATATGTGGACACAGTTGGCAACGGACTTTGTTGCAAGGATAGATTTCTGGGTTAGTGGTTCTGTTGTGTGGTTGCTGGTGAGTATTTGCTTCAGGTTGGGGGGCTGTCTGTAAGCAAGGACTGGCCTGTCTCCCAAGATCTGTGAGAGTGATGGGTCGTCCTTCAGGATGGGGTGTAGATCCTTGATAATGCGTTGGAGGGGTTTTAGTTGGGGGCTGAAGGTGACGGCTAGTGGCGTTCTGTTATTTTCTTTGTTGGGCCTGTCCTGTAGTAGGTGACTTCTGGGTACTCTTCTGGCTCTGTCCATCTGTTTCTTCACTTCAGCAGGTGGGTACTGTAGTTGTAAGAACGCTTGATAGAGTTCTTGTAAGTGTTTGTCTCTGTCTGAGGGGTTAGAGCAAATGCGGTTGTATCGTAGAGCTTGGCTGTAGGTGTGGTGTGGTGTGGTCTGGATGAAAGCTGGAGGCATGTAGGTAGGAATAGCGGTCAGTAGGTTTCCGGTATAGGGTGGTGTTTATGTGACCATCGCTTATTAGCACCGTAGTGTCCAGGAAGAGGATCTCTTGTGTGGACTGGTCCAGGCTGAGGTTGATGGTGGGATGGAAATTGTTGAAATCATGGTGGAATTCCTCAAGGGCTTCTTTTCCATGGGTCCAGATGATGAAGATGTCATCAATATAGCGCAAGTAGAGTAGGGGCATTAGGGGACGAGAGCTGAGGAAGCGTTGTTCTAAGTCAGCCATAAAAATGTTGGCATACTGTGGGGCCATGCGGGTACCCATAGCAGTACCGCTGGTTTGAAAGTATACATTGTCCCCAAATGTGAAATAGTTATGGGTGACGACAAAGTCACAAAGTTCAGCCACCAGGTTAGCCGTGACATTATCGGCGATAGTGTTCTTGACGGCTTGTAGTCCATCCTTGTGTGGAATGTTGGTGTAGAGGGCTTCTACATCCATAGTGGCTAGGATGGTGTTTTCAGAAAGATCACCGATGGATTGTAGTTTCCTCAGGAAGTCAGTGGTATCTTGAAGATAGCTGGGAGTGCTGGTAGCGTAGAGCCTGAGGAGGGAGTCTACATAGCCAGACAATCCTCCTGTCAGGGTGCCAATGCCTGAGATGATGGGGCATCCAGGATTTCCAGGTTTATGGATCTTGGGTAGCAGATAGAATAGCCCAGGTCGGGGTTCCAGGGGTGTGTCTATGCGGATTTGATCTTGTGCTTTTTCAGGGAGTTTCTTGAGCAAATGGTGTAGTTTCTTTTGGTAACCCTCAGTGGGATCAGAGGGTAATGGCTTGTAGAAAGTGGTG
Organism: Natator depressus; assembly: GCF_965152275.1. Taxonomy (NCBI): domain Eukaryota; kingdom Metazoa; phylum Chordata; order Testudines; family Cheloniidae; genus Natator; species Natator depressus. The sequence goes on along the minus strand of NC_134251.1, from coordinate 22,991,393 downwards.
TTGGAGAGCTGCCTAGCAGCCTCGTGTTCATATTCCGACCTATTCATGATGACGACAGCACCTCCTTTGTCAGCCTTTTTGATTATGATGTCAGAGTTGTTTCTGTGGATGGCATTGTGTTCCGCACGGCTGAGGTTATGGGGCAAGTGATGCTGGTTTTCCACAATTTCAGCCCGTGAACATCTGCGGAAGCACTCTATGTAGTGAACAACATACTAACCCACAGAGACCTTCCTACCAACATTACAAAAAGAAGGATTCTGGGTGGACTCCTCCTGAAGGTTGAAACAACAGACTGGACTTCTACATAGAGTGCTTCTGCCGACGTGCATGGGCTGAAATTGTGGAAAAGCAGCATCACTTGCCCCATAACCTCAGCCGTGCAGAACACAATGCCATCCACAGCCTCAGAAACAACTCTGACATCATAATCAAAAAGGCTGACAAAGGAGGTGCTGTTGTCATCATGAAGAGGTCAGAATATGAACAAGAGGCAGCTAGGCCAAAAGTACTCCTTTTCTTTTTAGAGTTTTTATTGTCATTCACTTGGAATGACCTACACGACCCGTTCCTGAGTAAAAATCATCTCATTTTCATGCTGATAAAACCTCTATACCACGCCACCCTACCATGAATTTTCCATGGATACACAGACAGTTTCCCCAAGGTGACATGAAGGCAAAAATTCAAAGGGTGATCGTCAGGAAGTTGGAAGGACATAGGTCGTAACAAATCACTCTGGTTAGACCTCTCCCTTCATCTTCTACTCCAAACACAATTTACTTCTGCAAACACCTTCATTTCCCTCCTTTATCAGACTGATGCCTTGCACTGAAATTATTGCTGACTGAAAAGCTAAAAGCAAAAGCAACATTTTTGAGGAAATGCTGAAGCTCAGCCCATGACCCATCTCTGAAGAATGCCCAAAGATCTGTTTATTCAGCTCCTGTTTCCTGATTAATGGCTTAAGCAATGGATAAATATGTACATGTCAAGCACAAGCAAACACAAACAGATTGGGAAAAATGGCTTTTTAAAATGTCAGCTTTACTTATTTAGAAAGGTTCTCTGGTAGACGTATAACTCAGAGTGTTGTCTTGCTTGTGAGTGCTTCCTTTTCTTTGGAAAGTGGAAGAAGGAATGAGAACCTGGACTCCTTCCATACAGGATGGTTGGGACTAGAGGGGGATTAAGGTTTAAAACCTTCCATTTCATTCTGGCCTCTCATTTTCCTGCCCCATTCTTAGCAGAGTCCACTGCTACAGCTCAGAGTCCATGTACCTCCATACTGTGGTAGTGCTAGGTCAGATTTTTAGGTACTGTGGGGCATGCTGGAGCTGCACAAGCCTTCACTGTGGAAAGTGCTCTTCAGCACGGGCTTGGGCCTGCCCGGCTGTTCAGCGCAGCGTGTTGACCTGTGAGATGTCCTGTGGATTGTGCCATGGAGCCCTGAGCAGAGAGAGTGCTGTGTTGTTGGGACAGTGGAGCACTTGCTTCACAGGCATCTTCTGTACGGAAACTGCACACACAAGTGAAGTTGTAAATGGAGACACAACTGGGAGGAACGCACATTTATTTTACTTTCATTTTCCCATTAGGTCCAGATATCTCAGTGACAAAACTGCAGCTGTTTCCATACAGAGATTGTGCTGGTCAACTCCACCGCTGTCTGCCCACTGCCTTGTGCAGTTCGATCTTCGAAAAGCGCTGCTGGTACAACTGCCTCCCTTTCTCCAAGAACTCTCTCCTCCTTGGTGTCCAGCAAAACAGGTCTCACCCGACTCTAGGCTTCCTGTAGGCAGGTTCACTTCTACTGGGAAATACGATGTGTGACTATATAGCTACAGTGGGCACCACACAGTTGGGAGGCAACACTGGACAATATAAATAATTCACGTTAATGGAGAAGACATAAAAGACACAAAACCTGGTCTCCTTCCTCCCTCTGCCTATTCCCCAAACTTCCCCCAATTTCTCATCATAAAGTTAAGCCAGAAAATAAAAGTTAAATGGGTTAAAAATTAAATGTTATTGTGAATTTGGGGTCCATGTGCATGGACGGCTCTCAGCTGCAGGAGTGCCACAGATGCTAGAACTTGTCCTACTTATGTGGCTACTCCTTCTTGTGTCACTTGGTCACTGGGGCTCTGAGAAGAAAGAGTACTAATGTACAGGTCAGTACATGGCAGATAGGAGGTGACATCTGGTAATGAGTATAATTTCCCTTAATCTGAGTGCCTCACTGAACAGGTTGGCTGTATGGATAGGGTATATTTGTACTATACTTTTCAGTGAAAAGAGGAACATTGCTCTATGATTTGGAGCTTCCTGAATTGATGCTGCTTTATTACAACAAAGCCCAAAGCTGCTACAGTACATCCATGGAAACAATCCACATAAGTGACCTTGAGAGATGTTGCATTCATTTTTCTTTCTGCATATTTTGGTGATGGATTTAATGTTCAATAAAACTGAAAGAACAGCAGCATTTGAGACCCAAGCTATTTGTACAGGTGCCAAACGCTGCGGGAAGAGTTCAGGGCTGATTTCCGCACCTTGCTCAACCCTCACATCAAGACTGATATAGTAGCTCCGTCCTCCTTCCGTTGGTCTGAGGAGGAAATTTATTTTTCACATGAGCTCCTTTTCTTACAAGAGTTCATGTGATACATATTTGGCAAGTCCGCAAAAGAACAGATGAGGCAACATATCTGCTGCTTAGTTTGTTTCTTATTCTCAGATACATCTAGTTTTTAATTACTGTAAGCATGAGATGAGCAAAACCTGATTGAGATTAATGCTGATTAAATCCCAAGGAACTGGGCAGGCTGTGGCTATAATGTTTCAGAATGGCAGCAGTTCTCAGGAATATTAAATATCTGATATGGATATTCGGAGAAGAACCCTTTCTAAGGCCATGATTCAGCAAAGCACTTAAGCACATGCTTGACTTTTAAAGTCAGTGGGGCATAAGTATGTGCTTGAGTACTTTGCTGAATCAGAGTGCATGTTTCCATGACCACACTGCAGACCCGTAGTTCCTGTCTGCAACCGAAAGCATTATATACATTTATGTTTTATCCTTAAAAATATAGTAACATGGCTAAAGAAAACCAAGAGTGCATGATAACTACAGAGAGAAACCACAATTGTTTGTGATCAAACCTCAAATAAAAACTAATCAAGCTAAATAACCCAAACACTCCCCAGAATACTTCAGTGTATAAAGTTTTAGCAATGGATTTTAGAGAAGTATGGAATATTCTCTGATTTAAGGGGGGAAAAAAATCTATGTACAGGGTTTAAGGTACAACCAAGAGGTGAACTATAAACTAGAGAGAAATACATGGAAGAAAACTCATATGACTAAAATTTCAATAAGGAATCTGACGCAAAATCCACAGATGTGAGATATTTTAGAAAGTTCCCCTAAAATTGTATTTCTTGAGAAAACCCTTCATAAAGGTAAATAAATGAGTCAAATAAATATGGCCTCTTTCTCTCACCTTACTTCAGATGTTTATAGAGTAAGATACTTTGGGATAAGGGTGGCAGAATCAGGTCCATAATTAGCAAGAGAAGTCTGGATAGCTTTCCAAATGATATATCCCAACAGGTAGAAGGCATACCTGTCTAAAAGGTACTTCCAGAACTTTCCTACACATCATTACTCCAAGAAGCCTTTAATATTGCTATCTTTAAGAGTCAAAATCTTCAGTCTAATGCTAGCACACTTGGTCTATGCAGGAATATACGTTACACTCATTACATTTGAGTGAATTATGGTTTTAAAATTGAGTTTGGATATTAGCATAAGAACATAAAAACGGGCATACTGGGTCAGGCCAAAGGTCCATCTAGCCCAGAATTCTGTATTCCGACAGTAGCCAAATACCAGATGCACAAGAGGGAACGAACAGAACAGGGCAATTATTGAGTGATCCTGTCATCTAGTCCCAACTTCTGGCAGTCAGACATTTAAAGGGTTGTGTCCCTGAGCATCTTGGATAATAGCCATTGATGAACTTATCCTCCATGAAATTATCTAATTCTTTCTTGAACCCAGTTATACTTCTGGCCTTCACAACATCCCCTGGCAACAAGTTCCACAGGTTGATTGTGCATCATGTGAAGAAGTATTCCCTGTGTTTGTTTTAAACCTGCTGCCTATTAATTTCATTGGGTGGCATCTGGTTCTTGTGTTGTGAAGGGGTAAATAACACTTCCCCATTCACTTTCTCCACACCATTCATGATTTTATAGCCCTCTATCATATTCCCACTTAGTTGTCTCTTTTCAAAGCTGAACAGTCCCAGGCTTCTTAGCCCTGGTCTACACTAGGAGTTTAGGTCAAATTTAGCAGCATTAAATCGATGTAAACTTGCACCCGTCCACATGATGAAGCCCTTTTTTTCAACTTAAAGGGCTCTTAAAATCGATTTCCTTACTCCACCCCTGACAAGTGGATTAATGCTGAAATCGGCCTTGCCGGGTCGAATTTGGGGTACTGTGGATGCAATTATACGGTATTGGCCTCCGGGAACTATCCCAGAGTGCTCTATTGTGACCGCTCGGGACAGCACTCTCAACTCAGATGCACTGGCCAGGTAGACAGGAAAAGGCCCGCAAACTTCTGAATTTCAATTTCCTGTTTGCATGGTCACCTGCAGCTTGCCACGCTGGCCAGAGCTCATCAGCAGAGGTGACCATGCAGAGCTCATCAGTAGAGGTGAGCATGATGGAGTCCCAGAATCGCAAAAGAGCTCCAGCATGGACCGAACGGGAGGTACGGGATCTGATCGCTGTATGGGGAGAGGAATCCGTGCTATCAGAACTCCGTTCCAGTTTTCAAAATGCCAAAACATTTGTAAAAATCTCGCAGGGCATGAAGGACATAGGCCATAACAGGGACCCGAAGCAATGCCGCGTGAAACTTAAGGAGCTGAGGCAAGACTACCAGAAAACCAGAGAGGCAAACGGCCGCTCCGGGTCAGAGCCCCAAACATGCCGCTTCTATGATGAGCTGCATGCCATTTTAGGGGTTCAGCCACCACTACCCCAGCCATGTTGTTTGACTCCTTCAATGGAGATGGAGGCAACACAGAAGCAGGTTTTGGGGACGAGGAAGATGATGATGATGAAGTTGTAGATAGCTCACAGCAAGCAATCGGAGAAACCGGTTTTCCCGACAGCCAGGAACTATTTCTCACCCTGGACCTGGAGCCAGTACACCCCGAACCCACCCAAGGCTGCCTCCCGGACCCGCCAGGTGGAGAAGGGACCTCTGGTGAGTGTACCTTTTAAAATACTATACATGGTTTAAAAGCAAGCATGTTTACTGATTAATTTGCCCTGGCATTTGCGGCTCTCCTGGATGTACTCCCAAAGCCTTTGAAAAAGGTTTCTGGGGAGGGCAGCCTTATTCCGTCCACCATGGTAGGACACTTTACCACACCAGGCCAGTAGCACGTACTCGGGAATCATTGTAGAACAAAGCATTGCAGTGTATGTTTGCTGGCATTCAAACAACATCCGTTCTTTGTCTCTCTGTGTTATCCTCAGGAGAGTGATATCATTCATGGTCACCTGGTTGAAACAGGGTGCTTTTCTTAAAGGGGACATTCAGAGGTGCCTGTTCCTGCTGGGCTGTTTGCCAGTGGCTGAACAGAAATGTTCCCCGCTGTTAGCCGGTGTGTGTGTGTGTGTGTGGGGGGACTAGCCACGTGGTGGGGGGAGGCAAAATGCGACCTTGGAACGAAAGCACATGTGCTGCGTATGTAATGTTAACAGCAAGGTTTACCGTGAAAGAGTGTGCCCATTGTTCTAGAAAATGTGTCTTTTTAAATACCACTGTCTCTTTTTTTTTCTCCACCAGCTGCATGTTTTTCAAGGATCACAGGATCTTCTCCTTCCCAGAGGCTAGTGAAGATCAGAAGGCGAAAAAAATGCACTCGTGATGAAATGTTCTCTGAGCTCATGCTGTCCTCCCACACTGACAGAGCACAGACGAATGCATGGAGGCAGACAATGTCAGAGTGCAGGAAAGCACCAAATGACCAGGAGGAGAGGTGGCGGGCTGAAGAGAGTAAGTGGCGGGCTGAAGACAGGGCTGAAGCTGAAAGGCGGCGGCAGCGTGATGAGAGGAGGCAGGATTCAATGCTGAGGCTGCTGGAGGATCAAACCAATATGCTCCAGTGTATGGTTGAGCTGCAGGAAAGGCAGCAGGAGCACAGACCACCGCTACAGCCCCTGTGTAACCAACCACCCTCCTCCCCAAGTTCCATAGCCTCCTCACCCAGACGCCCAAGAACGCAGTGCAGGGGTCTCCGGCCACCCGGCCACTCCACCCCAGAGGATTGCCCAAGCAACAGAAGGCTGGCATTCAATACGTTTTAAACTTTTAAAGTGCTGCGTGGCCTTGTCCTTCCCTCCTCCACCACCCCTCCTGGTGCTTCTCTCCTCCACCACCCCTCCTGGGCTACCTTGGTAGTCATCCCCCTATTTGTGTGATGAATGAATAAAGAACGCATGAATATGAAGCAACAATGACTTTATTGCCTCTGCAAGCAGTGATCGAAGGGAGGAGGGGAGGGTGGTTAGCTTACAGGGAAGTAGAGTGAACCAAAGGGCGGGGGGTTTCATCAAGGAGAAACAAACAGAACTTTCACACCGTAGCCTGTCCAGTCATGAAACTGGTTTTCAAAGCTTCTCCTGTTGCGCACCGTGCCCTCCTGTGCTCTTCTAACCGCCCTGGTATCTGGCTGTGCGAAACCAGCAGCCAGGCAATTTGCCTCAACCTCCCACCCTGCCATAAACGTCTCCCCCTTACTCTCACAGTTATTGTGGAGCGCACAGCAAGCAGTAATAACAGTGGGAATACTGGTTTCGCTGAGGTCTAAGCGAGTCAGTAAACTGCGCCAGCGCGCCTTTAAACGTCCAAATGCACATTCTACCACCATTCTGCACTTGCTCAGCCTGTAGTTGAACAGCTCCTGACTACTGTCCAGGGTGCCTGTGTATGGCTTCATGAGCCATGGCATTAAGGGATAGGCTGGGTCCCCAAGGATAACTATAGGCATTTCAACATCCCCAACGGTTATTTTCTGGTCTGGGAATAAAGTCCCTTCTTGCAGTTTTTGAAACAGACCAGAGTTCCTGAAGATGTGAGCGTCATATACCTTTCCCGGCCATCCCACGTTGAGGTTGGTGAAACGTCCCCTGTGATCCACCAGTGCTTGCAGCACTATTGAAAAGTACCCCTTGCGGTTTATGTGCTCGGTGCTCCGGTGCCAAGATAGGGATATGAGTTCCGTCTATGGCCCCACCACAGTTAGGGAATCCCATTGCAGCAAAGCCATCCACTATGACCTGCACATTTCCCAGACTCACTACCCTTGATATCAGCAGATCTTTGATTGCGTGGGCTACTTGCATCACAGCAGCCCCCACAGTAGATTTCCCCACTCCAAATTGATTCCCAACTGACCGGTAGCTGTCTGGTGTTGCACATGTCCACAGGGCTATTGCCACTCGCTTCTCAACTGTGAGGGCTGCTCTCATCTTGGTATGCTTGCGCCTCAGGGCAGGGGAAAGCAAGTCACAAAGTTCCATGAAAGTGCCCTTACGCATGCGAAAGTTTCGCAACCACTGGGAATCGTCCCAGACCTGCAACACTGTGAGGTCCCACCAGTCTGTGCTTGTTTCCCCGAGACCAGAATCGGCGTTCCACCGCATGAACCTGCCCCATTAGCACCATGATGCCTGCATTGGCAGGGCCCATGCTTTGAGAGAAGTCTGTGTCCATGTCCTCATCACTCAGGTCACCGCGCTGACGTCGCCTACTCGCCCGGTATCACTTTGCCAGGTTCTGGTGCTGCATATACTGCTGGATAATGCGCGTGGTGTTTAATGTGCTCCTAATTGCCAAAGTGAGCTGAGCGGGCTCCATGCTTGCCGTGGTATGGCGTCTGCACAGAAAAAAGGCACGGAATGATTGTCTGCCATTGCCCTGACGGAGGGAGGGGCAATTGACGACATGGCTTACAGGGTTGGCTTACAGGGAATTAAAATCAACAAAGGGGGTGACTTTGCGAGAAATTGAATGGCCCCCTCAAGGATAGAACTCAAAACTGGGTTTAGCAGGCCGCTGATTTCACAGAGGGAGGGAGGAGAAAATGAATACAAAACAAATCTGGTCTATTTCTTGTTTTGAGCCACTTCATCTATCTTTATGCATCTTGCTGGCAGCAGACTGTGCAGTACGACCGCTAGCCATCGTCCTCTCCTGGGTGCTTGGCAGAAGACGGTGCAGTATGACGACTAGCCATCATCTTCTGCTGGCTGGAGGTTAAAAGACAGCACACTGCCGGTAGGACTGAATCGCCACGAGACGAAACAAGGGAAATGACCTGGCTGAGTCACTCCCATGTTTGCCCAGGCGCCCGGTTAAAAGAGCACCCAGGACTACGTCGACGACAGCTACCAGTCATACTGCACTGTCTGCTGCCAAAAGGCAATGAGCTGCTGCTGTGTAGCAATGCAGTACCGCGTCTGCCAGCACCCAGGAGACATACGGTGACGGTGAGCTGAGCGGGCTCCATGCTTGCCGTGGTATGGCGCCTGCACAGGTAACTCAAGAAAAAAGGCGCAAAACGATTGTCTGCCCTTGCTTTCACGGAGGGAGGGAGGGAACGGCGGCCTGACGATATGTACCCAGAACCACCCACGACAATGTTTTAGCCCCATCAGGCACTGGGATTTCTACCCAGAATTCAAATGGGCGGCGGAGACTGCGGGAACTGTGGGATAGCTACCCACAGTGCAATGCTCCGGAAGTCGACGGTTGCCTCGGTACTGTGGACACACTCTGCCGACTAAATGCACTTAGAGCATTTGTGTGGGGACACACACAATCAATTGTATAAAAACGCTTTCTACAAAACCGACTTCTATAAATTCGACCTAATTTCATAGTGTAGACATACCCTAAATCTCTACTCGTATGGAAGCTGATCCATACTCCGAATCACTTTTGTTGTCCTCTGTATTTTTTCCAATTCTAATATCAGTTTTTTGAGATGGGGGAACCAGAACTGCACACAGTATTCAAAGTGTGGGCGTACCATGCGTTTATATAGTGGCATTATGATATTTTCAGTCTTATTATCTATCCCTTTCCTAATGGTTCCTAACATAGTTAGCTTTTTGACTGCCACTGCACATTAAGCAAATGTTTTCAGAGACGTATGCAAGATGACTAAGATCTTTTTTCTTCAGTGGTAACAGCTAATTTAGAAACCCTCATTTTGTACATATAGCTGGGATTATGCTTTCCTGCGTGCACTACTTTGCTTTTATCAACATTGAATTTCATCTGCCATTTTATTCTCCAGTCACCCACTTTTCTGAGATTCCTTTGTAACTCTTCGCAGCTGGCTTTGGACTTAACTATCTTACTTAATCAGTTACTTACTACTTAACCAGTTACTGATCTATGAGAAGACCTTCCCTCTTGTCCCATGACTGATTGCTTTGCTTAAGTGCCTTTGGTGTGGGACCTTGTCAAAGGCTATCTAAAAGTCCAAGTACACTATATCCATTGGATAACCCTTGCCCACATCCTTGTTGAAACCCTCAAAGAATTCTAATAGATTGATAAGGCATGATTTTTATTTATTTATTTTTACAAAAGCCATGTTGACTGTTCCTCAACATATCGTTTTCATCTATGTGTCTGATAATTCTGTTCTTTCCTATAGTTTCAACCACTTTGCCTGGTAATGAAGTTAGGCTTACTGGCCTGTAATTTCCATGATTACCTCTAGAGCCTTTTTTAAAAATTGGCATTACATTAGCCTCCAGACATCTGGTACAGAGGCTGATTTAAGGGATAGGTTACATACTACAGTTAGTAGTTCTGCCATTTCATATTTGAGTTTCTTCAGACCCTTTGGCTGAATACCTGGTCACTAATTACTGCTTAATTTCCAGATTTGTTCCAAATCCTCCTTTATTGACACCTCAGTCTGGGATGGCTCTTCAGCTTTGTCAGCTAAAAAGAGGGGCTTAGGTGTGGGAATCTCCCTCACATTCTCTGCAGTGAAGACTGATGCAAAGAATTATTTAGTTTCTTTGAACTTTGTGTTCCTTTAGCACCTCGGTTATCCGGTGGCCTGCTGATTGTTTGGCAGGCTTCTTGCTTCTGATGTACTTAAAAACATTTTGTTTTTAGCGTGTGTGTCTTTTGCTAGTTGCTCTTCTAATTCTTTTTTGTACTGCCTAATTATACTTTTATACTTGACTTGCCAGAGTTTAATACTCCTTTAATATTTACTCCTTTAATACTAGAATTTGACTTCCAATTTTGAAAGGATGCCTTTTTGCCTCTAACTGCCTCATTTACTCTGTTATTTAGCCATGTCGTCATTTTTTGATCCTCTTACTGTTTTTTTTTTAATTTGGGGTATACATTTAGTTTGAGCCTCTATTATGGTGTTTTTAAATAGTTTCCATGCAGCTTGCAGGGATTTCACTCTTGTTTTGACTGTTTCTTTTTATTTTCATTGAGCTAGCTTCCTCATTTTTGTGTGGTTCCCCTGTTTGAAATTAAATGCTTTTGTGGTGAGTTTCTTTGGTATTTCCCTCCCCCTCCCCACACACATAAGGATGTTAAATTTAATTACATTATGGTCGCTCTTACTGGGATGCTCTGCTGTATTAATCTCTTGGACCAGATTCTGTGTTTCTTTTAGGACTAAATCAAGAACTGCCCCTCTCTTTCTGAGTTCCAGGACTAACTGCTTCTAGGAGCAGTCACTAATGGTGTCTAGAAATGTTATCTCTGGATCCTGTCCTGAGGTGACATGTTCCCAGTCCATATGAGTATACCTGAAATGCCCCACTGTTATTGGGTTTTCTGTTTTTGTAGCCTCTCTGATCTCCCTGAGCATTTCACAATCACCACCACCAATCTGGTCAGGTGGTCAGCAGCATATTCCTACCGCTATACTCTTACTCTTGCCCATCAGAGAACTGATGGGCAAGATCCCCTGGGAGAATAACATGAGGGGGAAAAGGAGTCCAGGAGAGCTTGCTGTATTTTAAAGAATCCTTATTGAGGTTACAGGGACAAACCATCCCGATGCGTAGAAAGAATAGTAAATATGGCAGGCGACCAGCTTGGCTTAACAGTGAAATCCTTGCGGATCTTAAATACAAAAAAGAAGCTTACAAGAAGTGGAAGATTGGACAAATGACCAGGAATGAGTATAAAAATATTGCTCAGGCTTGCAGGAGTGAAATCAGGAAGGCCAAATCCCACCTGGAGTTGCAGCTAGCAAGAGATGTTAAGAGTAATAAGAAGGGTTTCTTCAGGTATGTTAGCAACAAGAAGGAAGTCAAGGAAAGTGTGGGCCCCTTACTGAATGAGGGAGGCAACCTAGTGACAGAGGATGTGGAAAAAGCTAATGTACTCAATGCTTTTTTGCCTCGGTCTTCACGAACAAGGTCAGCTTCCAGACTACTGCACTGGGCAGCACAGCATGGGGAGGAGGTGACCAGCCCTCTGTGGAGAAAGAAGTGGTTCGGGACTATTTAGAAAAGCTGGACGAGCACAAGTCCATGGGGCCAGATGCGCTGCATCCGAGAGTGCTAAAGAAGTTGGCGGATGTGATTGCAGAGCCATTGGCCATTATCTTTGAAAACTCATGGTGATCAGGGGAGGTCCCAGATGACTGGAAAAAGGCTAATGTACTGCCCATCTTTAAAAAAGGGAAGAAGGAGGATCTTGGGAACTACAGGCCAGTCAGCCTCACCTCAGTCCCTGGAAAAATCATGGAGCAGGTCCTCAAGGAATCAATTCTGAAGCACTTAGAGGAGAGGAAAGTGATCAGGAACAGTCAGCATGGATTCGCCAAGGGCAAGTCATGCCTGACTAATCTAATTGCCTTCTATGATGAGATAACTGGCTCTGTGGATGAAGGGAAAGCAGTGGACGTGTTGTTCCTTGACTTTAGCAAAGCTTTTGACACGGTCTCCCACAGTATTCTTGCCAGCAAGTTAAAGAAGTATGGGCTGGATGAATGGACGATAAGGTGGCTAGAAAGCTGGCTAGATTGTCGGGCTCAACGGGTAGTGATCAATGGCTCCATGTCTAGCTGATAGCCGGTATCAAGTGGAGTGCCCCAGGGGTCGGTCCTGGGGCCGGTTTTGTTCAATATCTTCCTTAATGATCTGGAGGATGGTGTGGATTGCACCCTCAGCAAGTTTGCAGATGACACTAAACTGGGAGGAGTGGTAGATACGCTGGAGGGTAGGGATAGGATACAGAGGGACCTAGACAAATTGGAGGATTGGGCCAAAAGAAATCTGATGAGGTTCAACAAGGACAAGTGCAGAGTCCTGCACTTAGGACAGAAGAATCCAATGCACCACTACAGACTAGGGACCGAATGGCTCGGCAGCAGTTCTGCAGAAAAGGGCCTAGGGGTTACAGTGGACGAGAAGTTGGATATGAGTCAACAGTGTGCCCTTGTTGCCAAGAAGGCCAGTGGCATTTTGGGATGTATAAGTAGGGGCATTGCCAGCAGATTGAGGGACGTGATCGTTCCCCTCTATTCGACATTGGTGAGGCCTCATCTGGAGTACTGTATCCAGTTTTGGGCCCCACACTACAAGAAGGATGTGGAAAAATTGGAAAGAGTCCAGCGGAGGGCAACAAAAATGATTAGGGGACTGGAACACATGACTTATGAGGAGAGGCTGAGGGAACTGGGGATGTTTAGTCTTCAGAAGAGAAGAATGAGGGGGGATTTGATAGCTGCTTTCAACTACCTGAAAGGGGGTTCCAAAGAGGATGGATCTAGACTGTTCTCAGTGGTAGCAGATGACAGAACAAGGAGTAATGGTCTCAAGTTGCAGTGGGGGAGATTTAGGTTAGATATTAGGAAAAACTTTTTCACTAGGAAGGTGGTGAAACACTGGAATGCGTTACCTAGGGAGGTGGTGGAATCTCCTTCCTTAGAGGTTTTTAACGCCCGGCTTGACAAAGCCCTGGCTGGGATGACTTAGTCGGGGATCAGTCCTGCTTTGAGCAGGGGGTTGGACTAGATGACCTCCTGAGGTCCCTTCCAACCCTGATATTCTATGATTCTATGATTCTACTATTCAAGCATGGAATTTCTATCCTTAGAGATTCTGTGGTACATGTATGGTACGATTTTTACTGTATTTGACAGTTTTCTTTCACAAATAGTGCCACCACCCCCCTCCACTAGAGCAACCTACTCTGTCATAGAATCATAGAATATCAGGGTTGGAAGGACCTCAGGAGGTCATCTAGTCCAAGTCCCTGCTCAAAGCAGGACCAGTCCCCAATTTTTGCCCCAGATCCCTAAATGGCCCCCTCAAGGATTGAACTCACAACCCTGGTTTTTGCAGGCCAATGCTCAAACCACTGAGCTATCCCTCTCCCCATTTCTATATATCATTTCTATATATTTTGTATCCTGTCCCATTGATTATCATTGTGCCACCAAGTTTCTGTGATGCCTGTTTAATCAATATCCTTACCTAATATCGGGCACTCAAGTTCACCCATCTTTGTATTTAGACTTCTAGCATGAGTGATAGGCCCACAGCATGTGATCAGAAAGAATGAACCCGTGAGAAAGAAGAATTTAGTGTGTTAAACCTGGAGCAATCTTTTAGAATGCCAGCGTAATCTTATTTAAGGTTTGGGAAATAAAGAAAACATGTTTAATTGGGCACCAAGTACAATAAATAACTGGTTAGAAAGGCTTAGTCTGGTAGTTGGGAAAAATATGGGAAAGTGTGATAAGAAAAGAACTGAAGAGGTAAGAGCGCAGCCCTAAACTGCTTCTGCTGACTTTAGCAAAGGTCCAACAACCAGCAATGACTTCACCTGTTTGTTATAGTATATAGAAAAGCAAGGTTTATTAGGGATGCTTTGCCAGAGCTCTTCCTTACCTCTCTGGAGTCATGTCATGATGGAAAGGTGTCTCCCGGGCCTGATCCAGTTGTGAATATTCAGCAAATACTTATAACAGTATTGTTGCGAGGGTACAGAATACAGGTGTACATGCTTATATTTGTATTTTCGATGTAACCAACATCAAGTGGCCTTGAACTATTAAAGGAATGCTTCTGTGGAAACTGAGTCATGGTAAATTTTAATAAACTGATTAGGAAAATTATTTCCAACAGGCCAGCTATGAAATTAATGGCTATCACTAGTGGTGGGGCTGGCCCGTGGTGTGTACTGCTGAATATCTGATGGTTACACACTTGATTCAAATCTCTCATGTCAAATTGCTAAAATTCACCAGTCAGAGAAATATAACCAGGTGAGTGGGCATTCCCTGGACTTAAGGCTGAAGGTCGGGGAGGGAAAGGATAAGTGGCAGAGATCATGGGAAAACAGGAAGATCTTTTCCCAGCAGATAGCGACTCCTATTCTCCTCTCTAGCCTGAGCAACATAACTCAGTAGAACAACCAGTGTGTGGTGCAGGCTCCACCTCCCAAAGCTGCTTTGATTTATGTTGCAGTCATTGGGTAAGTTCTAAGATCACCTTCTGCTCATTTGCCCACTAGGCACTTCCTGGCCTTGAAGCTCAAACAATTAAAAAACTGGAGAAAAACAGCAGTTCTATTTCCCACCATCAAAACCAACCTCCATGCCCCTCCAGTCCCTTAGTGCTGCGCTCCAAAACTTAAACAGAGTCAAGCTTCTTTTGAGAGATTGCACACCAGAATCACAAATAGTTAATGACAAGCTGACATCTGACACATTACTCATTTTATCAGGAATAAACTGTGTAATTCCCTACATGATTTTTCAAAACAGTTGAAATGGCTGAGGACTCAGTTACTAATTTGTGGATTAAAGGGGAAAAGGGAAATGCAAGGACTTTAACCACCTTTTAAAAAGGTGAAAAAATAAACACATTTACTGAGGTTTCTTTGTGACTTTTAACTCACTTGCCAAGTCCCAGAGTGTATTTTCCAGTGGGAAGATTAAGAGCTTGAGTAAATTATTAATGGAGATTTGCTCACTGTAGTCATTTATGGTTCACATAAACTTATACCTTGAGATGCTTTACATAGTAAAACTGTCCTTAGCTAAAGACTTCCCTAGGGTCAAATTCTCTATACATGTGTTATTTCTGCATTGAGTACTTCAGGTGCGGTTTTCTTTTAATTCTTCCATCAGGATGAGAGCCCAGGGTGCTACCTCAAGCCCTAAGGATGATGATTATTAATTTGTATTGCAATACCAACCTAGCAGCCCCAGCCCCACTGTACTCTGCACTGAAAAAACACACACAAAATGCTCCTCCCACCCACCTCGCTTTAGTCACTGGCAAGCATAGATACTGCAGTCACTTGCACCAGATTCACCTGTGGGTTTCAAGAGTGGGAATCCTCCAGCAGGGATTACCAAATTCCTCCCAACGGAGGGTTGAGGGAAGGAGAGAGCATTACACTAGCTTTTTCTACCCCCATCGAATCTGTGGATACTTTTGTAGGAAGCAGGAGGCCCAAAATGGGGGTACATTTTATCAATCCAAAAATGCAACTAATGATAAACTGCAAGACCTGTGGATGTGTAGACCACCTATGCACTTAGGTTATAGATGTGTTGTTACTGTGAAGAAGCGGCACTGAGCTCTGACTGGACTCTGGTATGTCTGCAGTGCCACCTGTGAGGTTAGCAAAGACAAAAGGGAAACATTCTGTGTGATTAATAAGCCAAAATTTAGTTTCTGCCTGCAATACAAGCAGCCTCATTTACTGTGAGATCTATACCAAATGGCTTTTAAGGGGTTGCAGGAAAAATGTAAATTAAATGAGTTTTCATTTAATAAAGAACACTAAAAATCCCAGCAACCTTCTCTGTCCCCTACACAACAGCACATGACTGCAATTGTTTGCTGAATTATAGATGACAATTATCACAAATGACAAACAAAATGGCAGAAAAGAGAAGTGATGTGTTTGCAATCCTTGTAGCTGGGACATTAACAGGAGCCTCTGTCACTCACAAGGAGAGAAGTTTGTCAGGTGGGAGGATACAATGATTTGATTTTTCAATTATCTACAGGCCTGTATCTCTCATTCCTCAGTAGCAGCCCAATAAATCTGCTGCTTTGAATCCAGTCTTATAGTCTGATGCAAGACATAGTATCTTGTCGTTTATTTTGCAGACAATAGTACATAATTCAACAATCTTGTGTCTCTCTTTTCTCTACAGATTTCAAGTTTTCCTAGATGAAGCTTCAGCATTTACAAGTGCAATTCTCTGCTGTCCAATCTTCCCTGCAAATGATGGTTTAATTAACTCTTTTGATGTTGTGCCTTTAAACTGAAACTCTGGACTTCATGCCCTAGTCAAGATAAACATTAAGCAATATATTTTCCTTTAGCCGTCATCAGGTTCTACAGAAATCTAGGTAAGTTGGCTGCTCTCATGGATGATTTTTTTCTGGGAGGTAAGAGTTTCTGTATGGGGCTTTGTTGACGGATTGCTGTTTAGTGGATGTTACCCAAGGAATCTGAATTCTGCACGCCTGGGCAGCACATTACAGTGCTAAGCAGGAGGATGTGAGGCACCACCCTGCACTTGCAGGCAGGGGATCTGAGCTACGCTCCCAGCAGCAGCACTGCGGTAATACCTCAGTCTACAAATTGACCCTAAGTGTGAGCTTAACTGTAAGTCAATGTTCGTAAAATGCCACAATAGCCTCTAACAACAAATGTTAATGGGGAAAAGTAGAAAAAGAGGAAAAAAACCATACAACCCCCCAAACTCCTTAAATTAGTCCACATACAAAGACCAACTAATAATTCAAGAACTCTCTTAAAATCATTCCTGGTAAATAAAAGAAATGTCGAACCAAAAATTAACAAACAAAAATTGGTGTGTCAAAAATTAGGCCTAATTGGTGAATAAATTAATAAAGGTTGGGGCTATTCTGCCCATCAGTCCCCTTTGGGGTGGTGTTAAAAAAAACAAAACAAGAAAGAACACATGGGATTACAAACTGCCTGCACGAAGGCTAACCACCACCAACTGCTGGCTGACAGCTGGAAGATGCAAGCTTCACTATCTTGGCTACCACTCCTATTGCTTGCGATCCACCATTAATACCATTGGGCCTTTGCTGTCAAGGTTCTGACAGATGACCTGACCACACTGGGCTGAAGAGAGGAACCAGATGACATTGCCACCTCCATGGGCTCTGACTAAATCCCAAATACCACCTAGGATGTAAGACTTCATCACCCCCTCCCCCCGCCCCAGACACACACAACCCTCATGTGTCCTTTCCCCCTCCTACTTTATTTCTTCTCTTTCCTATCATCCTCCTTTTGCCTTCTGTCTAATAAGAGTCTGGCTTAGCTGACCAAGATTTTACATTTTGCAGCACTGTAACCTTAGAGACTAACAAATTTATTTGGGCATAAACTTTAGAAAGCTTATGCCCAAATAAATTTGTTAGTCTCTAACGTGCCACAAGTACTCCTCTTACTTTTTGCTGATACAGACTAACACGGCTACCACTCTGAAACCTGTTGTAACCTTGCAACCAGAGAGGCAGCTAAAAGCAATGCCCTGAACAGTCCGAAACTGGTACAAGTCTGGGAGGTCTCAGAGTGGTGGATCAGACCACATGCCGGACCATTTTTTTTCTAGCAGCGAGGCTGCAACAGAGACAGAAGCTGCATTTTCAGTCTTTGCTGGTTTTCCCTGTCCTCTTGTGTGTCTGGGGACAGGGAAAATGGAATCAAACTTTAACAGCAGCAGCAGCAGCCTCAGCCCATCTCAACTAACTTCTTCCCTTTTCCCCAAAAAGGACATTTATTACCATCTTTAAGATCACTTAAAAGACTGCCAAATGGAGTGATGGTGGTGGTATCCTTTGAAAAATTATCTACAATTACAGGGAAAGGAAATAAAAATGTCATTTAAAAAAATTTATATTACTTTAGATTTCAAAACTAACTTTTTTCCTTCGTCTCTGCATCTTTAATAAAAGGTTTAAAAAGCATGGCATGTGTTTGCCATGGTACTAAGCAGGCCGAGGTCTCTGTACTCAAAATCCCAAACCTATGACTTTCAATAAGCAAGTTATGTTAACACCTTTAACTCTCTGGGCCCATTTATAACACTACTTCCCAGGAGCAGTGCAGCGTCCTGTTTTCTTCAAAAGCAGAATTTAGTTTCTTTCTCCAGCTCTTTCTCTACTTCTAACATATAGCCCCATCACCATACTGTCATCTCTAGGCCATGTCCACAGAGCACCTAACAAACATTAACGAATTTATTATCCTCACAACAACTGGAGAACTGAGGCACAGTGATCACACAGGAATTCTGTGGCAGGGCCAAGAATTGAACCCAGATGTCCTAAATCCCAATCCATTCCCTAATCAGGGGACCATCTTTTCTCCATGTCTGAAAGCCTGGCAATGTATCCCAGCAAATCTCAATACTTGATTTGAATTGCCTCTCTCAGATTCATAGATCCCAAGGCCAGAAGACACCACTGTGCTCCTCTAGTCTGATCTCCGGTATAACACATGCCACACAACTTCCCCAAAAGAATTCCTAGAGCAGCTCTTTTAGAGAAACATCCAATCTTGATTTCAAAAATTGTCAGCGACAAAGAATCCACAATGACACTTGATAAATAATTACAATAGCTAATTTCCTTCATTGTTAAAAATGTACACCTTATTTTCAGTCTGAATTTGTCCAGCTTCAACTTCCAGCCATTGGATTGTGTTAGACCTTTCTCTGCTAGATTGAAGAGCTCATTATTAAATATTTGTTCTCCAGGACAGCATGGTCTAGGGAGAGAATGCCGGCAAGCCATGAAAGGAATCACTAAGTTGTTTTAAGCTCAACATTTTTTATTACAAAGTGACAGTAAGTGTTTCCTGAGAGGTAGCTTAGTATATTAATATATGACAACATTAGCTCACAGTAGATAGTAGCATGTGCCTACCCTATCATTGTAACAAAGGTTCAATTTGAACGATGGGACAAAAACAAAAGTTTTGTGATACACTCAGATAAATACACGAAAGCAAGAATTCTGTTATTTGAAACAGCAGGATTCTGCTAGAATACTTAGTTTTGTCTTACTGCAAAAAAGCTTCTCTGTGGTGATCCCATTAAGTTTTCTATGCTGTTCCATACCAGAGAAAATAAATAAAACCCAGAGAAACATCTGCTCACCATAATGTTGACTTTCATACAAAAAAATCATACTAGTGGCTTCTTTTTACAAGTTATAGTACTTTAAATCTAAAGATAAAAGAATGTAGGAGCAGTTAAATTATAGTTGCTTAGAAATCATTTTAAATACATCTCCCCTAACTATTTTTGACTTATAGAGATCTTGTACTATTCATTTTAAACATATTCATTTTTAAAGCCTTTAGTTTCTGAAATACCTAATATTTAGTTATAAATGAGTGCTCATCCTATCCTCCCTTTTTCACCCCTTAACACCTTCTGTCCTGACTAGTTTAGCCAGCCAGTCCCTCAGAAGATTGGTTCCCCTTCTACTGAAATGAAGGCCATCCAAACTGTACAGACCCTTCTCCCCACAGAAGCTGGGCCAACATTCTACAAAACCAAAATCCTCTACATTTCACCCTCTATGTGGCCAAAGATTCACCTCCAGAATCTTCCACCTTCTGCCTGCCTTCGCCTGCAAGACAGGAAAAATCTTGAGAGGGTCACTTGGACAGTCTTCTCCTTCAGCATCCTTCAAAATCCCCCTTATGTCATCAACAAGCTGTGAGGTATCCAGGAAGCAGAATCTTTAGTACTGAAATCCACCATCACCAATGGATGTAACTGTTGACTTAAGTCTGTCCATTCTTATAGTCACATTTCACCTCTTAGCTCTAGGTAGATAGCACACCATCCTGTTGCCTATATGTCCCTTTCAGAACCTTATTTGCAATCTTCTGAATATCAGATTTCTAGCTAGGATCGTCTATATTCCTCAGACAGTTAGCATTCTCTTTGTGGGCATGCATGATTGTCTTGCAGGCTGTACAGGCCAATGTGTTGTTATTTACGGGGAGGGTCATGGAGAATTAAGAGGCGATCCTGCTGCTGTCCAGCGACATCTTTTGTTTCCAGACTCTCGTAGGTAGCCAGGCCCTTAGAGACTCAATGCTGTAGCTTGTTTTGTTGAGGATGCTGCTGTACGGTGACACGCATGAACAGGCTTCCATGCAGCCGCTCTGGCAGCATAAAAAGGGCCTGTGCTCTCAACCCGACAATCTTATCACTAGTGTCAGGAAGAAGTCATAAGAACATAACTGCTATGCTGGGTCGGACCAAAGGTCCATCTAGGCCAGTATCCTGTCTTCCAACAGTGGACAATGCCAGGTGCCCCAGAAGGCATGAACAGAACACGTAATCATCAAGCGATCCATCCCCTATCACCCATTCCCAGCTTCTGGCAAACAGAAGCTAGGGACACCATCCCTGCTCATTCTGGCTAATAGCCATTGATGGACCTATCTTCCATGAACTTATCTAGTTCTTTTTTTAACCCTGTTATAGTCTTGGCCTTCACAACATCCTCTGGCAAGGAGTTCTACAGGTTGACTGTGCACTGTGTAAAAAAAAAAAATCTCCCCATGGTAAAGCAAATCTGAGTGAGGAACATTACAGTGGAGGATAGGTCTTATTCTGAAGTATCTAGTACGGGTTGCTGCCAGAGACAGGACACCAGATTAGATGGGTCTTTGCTAAATTTTTATGTTGCTAAATACATTCTTTTCCCGCACTACAGGAGGGTGAGGATCCCAGAGATCCCAGATCTCTCTCCCCAAATGGCTTTGAATACATGGCTATAAAAGGGGAAGGTGGCACAGATACAATGTGATAATGTGATAGCGCTGGTTTGTGCTACTATATAATGTTCTGGGGAAACCTGATTTCATGATCTCAGACTGTCCCATTTTGGAAGGATCTGACTAATAAAAAATGAATTTTAACTTCACTCTTGGTAAATCATGGTTTCCTTACTGCAGATAGTTAATAAATCTGGTTGCTAGTCTAATCAATGCAGCAGAAGTACCGGTGCATTCTGAAGGCTATCACATGAAACAGAAGCAAAACTGGCTGATGTTTAACTCAGAAACAAATTTATGATAAGGGAAGTCTAACACTTTTTCCTTGACTCAGAAAATTATGCCCTCAGGTATGATGCCTGGTCTAGAGAAAAAGCCATTTACTGCTATTCTCTTCAGGCTTTTGCCCTTTCACTATGACATTAAACAGAACCATCAAATCACTTTAAAGAGGACTAAACTGTAACCTGGCACAAAACAGCACTGGCATGAAGGGGACTGAGGTTGGAGTTCATTTTCTTCCTGAATTTGGCAGGTTTTATATTTAGATTCAAAAGCAAGACAGCATCTCGTATTTGAGATCAAATATCCAAGTGAATGCATATTCCCAATGGGATTTTTATATCCTCCTGTAGCTGTTGGAAGTCATATAATTAGGACTGCAGAGCAACAAAACAAGAACAGATTATGGTGTATTATACATGTCACTCCCATGGCTTCACAGGTGGGCACATAATTCTTTAGAGCAGAATATGATCTCTGGGCATTTTTAATAGCCTTTACCAACCTTCACTAAGAGTGGTATATCATATATACTCTAACATACACAAAGGCCACTTTACATATCCCTGCTTGACATTAAAAATCCTCAGATTCTTTCATAAGATCTGTTAGTATCACGGAAAGCAGTTCCTTTGCATTAAGTAAAAGTCTCTTTTTTATGATTACACGGCATATAATCTCCTTGCCAAAGTATGGTTCTGACCCTCATCCCTCGCAAATTACTCTCATGGCTTCTCACCTGTCTCCAGCTCAGCCCCTGACTGTCACGTTTAGTTGCTCTGCTCCAAAGTTCACAATCTAGCTTCAGACAAGGCATGATGAAGGGGAGACACAGAAGTCGGCTGGGATGGAGGAGGACTGACAGGGGTTACAGTGATTAAGATTATGTGGATGTTCAACACAAGCATGGACACAGCACCAGGCAATTTTAAAAACAAATAAACGTCTTGTTCATTCATATGGGTGTTGCTGTTGACGTGGATCTTCAAGAGTGCTCTGACCAAGGAAGGAGTGGTGTCCCTGCAAACCAGTGCAAGAAGGGCATTCCACATATGGCAGCAATGGGGGGGAAAGGTACAAACAGAACTTCATTCACTGAGCCGAGGGAGCAGTGACATGATAAGGGAGATTAATGTGTGGGGAGAAAAGCTGCGTTATCATGGAGGACTTGAATTGAGTGACATATGCTAGAGGTCTCACGCTGCTACTATTAAAATATCCTCAGATTTCAAAAATTATAAATCAAAATTTCTTAACTCAGAAATATTCTATTGGACCTCATCTTGACAGATCAAAATTAATAGCTAGTAAGATGCAAGTGATCACAACTTGATCATATGTATTATGTGCAAACAGAATAAAGTAACATATATATATACTTGGTGCTTTAAAAGGGTCAATTTCAAGCAAGCTAAAAACAATTATGAGTTGGAATAAATAATTCAATCAGAAAATGTTAATAATGGGGAACTGTTTAAGAATATTTTACTAGATGCCCAAAATACACAATCAAGAAAGAATTAAATTAAAAAAATCAATCTAGCTTACAGGGGATGTGAAAACACCTATCAATTGGAAAACACCTGTCAACTTATTACTATCAAGTTGACAGTAATAAATATAAATTAGAAACTAGAAATTGTAGAAAATTGGTAAGGTAAGCAAAAGGACACAAGGAGAAATTGATGGCCAGTGAAGTTAAGGACTATAAGAAGTTTTAAAAGCACATTAGGAACAAAAGGAATCCTATCAATGGTATTGGTCCATAAAAATGGAAATGGTAGAATCATAGAATCATAGAATCATAGAATATCAGGGTTGGAAGGGACCCCAGAAGGTCATCTAGTCCAACCCCCTGCTCAAAGCAGGACCAATCCCCAGTTAAATCATCCCAGCCAGGGCTTTGTCAAGCCTGACCTTAAAAACCTCTAAGGAAGGAGATTCTACCACCTCCCTAGGTAACGCATTCCAGTATTTCACCACCCTCTTAGTGAAAAAGTTTTTCCTAATATCCAATCTAAACCTCCCCCATTGCAACTTGAGACCATTACTCCTCGTTCTGTCATCTGCTACCATTGAGAACAGTCTAGAGCCATCCTCTTTGGAACCCCCTTTCAGGTAGTTGAAAGCAGCTATCAAATCCCCCCTCATTCTTCTCTTCTGCAGACTAAACAATCCCAGCTCCCTCAGCCTTTCTTCATAAGTCATGTGCTCTAGACCCCTAATCATTTTTGTTGCCCTTCGCTGGACTCTCTCCAATTTATCCACATCCTTCTTGTAGTGGGGGGCCCAAAACTGGACACAGTACTCCAGATGAGGCCTCACCAGTGTCGAATAGAGGGGAACGATCACATCCCTCGATCTGCTCGCTATGCCCCTACTTATACATCCCAAAATGCCATTGGCCTTCTTGGCAACAAGGGCACACTGTTGACTCATATCCAGCTTCTCGTCCACTGTCACCCCTAGGTCCTTTTCCGCAGAACTGCTGCCTAGCCATTCGGTCCCTAGTCTGTAGCGGTGCATTGGATTCTTCCATCCTAAGTGCAGGACCCTGCACTTATCCTTATTGAACCTCATCAGATTTCTTTTGGCCCAATCCTCCAATTTGTCTAGGTCCTTCTGTATCCTATCCCTCCCCTCCAGCGTATCTACCCTCCTCTGCCTTTTCTGTATTATTATTGTGAATAATAATACAGAAAAGGCAGAAGTGTTCAATAAATATTTCTGTTGTGTGTTTGGGAAAACTTGCATGATGTATTCATATCATATAATGATGATGAAATACTTTCCATTCCAACAGTAACTCAGGAGGGATGTTAAACTGCAGCTCCTTCAGTTCAACATTTTTAAACAAGCAGGTGTGGATGACTTGGATCTAAGCATTTTAAAAGAACTAGCATATGAGCTCTTTGGATGATTGTTGCTGATTTTCCATAAGACTTGGAACACTGGGAAGTTCCAGACAACTGGAAGAAAGCTGATCTTGTGACAATAGTTAAAAAGGCTAAAGAGGATGAGCTAGGTAATTTTACTCCAGTTAGCCTGGCATCAATCCTGGGGCGGGGGGGTGGGGTGCGCTAGTATGGGACTTGATTAATAAAGAATTAAAGGAGAGCAATATAATTAATGCTAATCAACATGTTTATGGACAACAGACCTTGTTATACTAACATCTTTTTCTGAAGAGATCACAAGTTAAAGGTAACAGCACTGATATAATATACTTAGAATTCTGTAAGGCATTTTACTTGGTACACCATGATATTTTGCTTAAGAAACTATAATGATACAAATTCAACGTGGCACACATTAATTGGATTAAAAGCTGGCTACTGATAGGTCTCAAAATGTAATTGTAAATGGGGAATCATCATTGAGCAGGTGCATTTCTAGTCAGTTCTTGGTCCTATGCTTTTTAATACTTTTATCAATGACCTGGAAGAAAACATAAAAGCATCACTAATAAAATTTGCAGATGACACGATGACTGAAGGAGTGGTAAATAATGAAGAGGACAGGCCACTGATTCAAAGTGATCTGAATTACTTTGTAAGCAGGGCACAAGCATACGATACGTGCTTCTATACAGCTAAATATAAAGTCATTCATCAAAGAGCCAAGAGTGCAGGTCATATTTACAGGATGGGGGAATCTCTCCTGGAAAGCAGTGACTCTGAAAAAGACATGGCGGTCTTGGTGGATAATCAGAGGAACATCAGATCCCATTGTGATGCTGTAGCCAATAAGGCTAACGTGATCTGTTGATGAACAACAGGGGAATCCTGAGTACGAGAAGAGAGGTTATATTACCTCTGTATTTGGCACTGGTGCAACCACTGCTGGAATACTGTGTTTAGTTCTGGTGTCCACAATTCAAGAAGGATGTTGAAAAACTGGAGAGGATTCAGAGAAGAACCATATATATGATTAAAGAATTGGAAAACATACTTTACAGTGAAAGACTCAAGGAGCTAAATCTATTTAGCTTGTCAAAGAGAAGATTAAGGGATGACTTGATTACAGCCTGTCTGTTCCTCGTGTAATTGGTAACAGAGGGCTCTCTAATTTAGCAGACGAAGATCCAACAGCTTGAAGTTGAAGCGAGTCAGATTCAGGCTTGAAATAAAGCACTTTTTTTTTTTTTTTTAAACAGTGAGAGTAATTAACCATTGGAACAATTTACTAAGGGTTGTGGTGGATTTTCCATCACTGGAAATTTTTAAATCAATATTGGATGTTTTTCAAAAAGATCTACTCTACTTCAAAGAGGAATTAATTCGCAGAGGTCCTATGGTCTTTGTTATGCAGGAAGTCAGACAAGATGATCACGATGGTCCCTTCTGGCATTATATTTTATTAATCTATTAATTTTTTCCTGATGCCCATTGCAGATGGAAAGCGCTGGCTAATGAACTCTGCACTAATGTCAGACTGGCAGAACCTTCCTTCATCTTCTCACTCCGTTGGATGAATTCATTAGCAAACACTTCGTGCCAGTGACAAGCACAACCATATTTCTCAGTTCAGTTCTGCGTTTTCTTGAAATGAATTTGGCAACAGTAAGGAAAAAAGCAGAATCTGATGTATCCACTTCAAATAATTTCCATCTGGTGCTCACCAAAAGGGAAGCTCTCACTGTGGTTGGGGTGCAGTGGCAGAGGCTAGAAAAAGCTTGGGATTTCAGTTTAAAATAATCACACTTTTCACATTACAGGAGATATCAATTAACAAGAGGTACCTGTTTGAACACACTAGGTGTCTCTGTCAAATAATTAAAATTTCAAAAAAAGAAAAGAATCACAGAATCATAATAACCAGGCTGCACTGAAATAAAACCAATTCTCCATTTTTATGACCTTTTCGCATTTTGAATTCACCCTTTTTCAAGGGGAGGCCTGAATTCTCCAGGCAGAGGACGATTCATATTTCACACTGACGTTGCACAGTCAAGTTTAGCCAAAAGGTTGCAAATAAGTGTTTACAGAAATGTTCAACACATGAAAAGCTAGTACAAGACTCCTGATGCAGGTGTACTTTGTTACTTTTTTAAATAAACAGATCCATTTCTTGCCTATAGGTACAAACTCCAAAAGTTCTTGACCTGCCTACTCCAAGTGCAAGCTATCAATTCTCATCTAGCAGATACAACAATTCAACATTTAACAAGCTCATGTTATTCATGAAATATGTGGAATATCAAATCAATATTACATTCAAGTAATGTTCCAGTTTACATATAGGAAGCAGTCAGAGGTGAATAAAGGGCAATTTGTTTACGTATTACATGAGAGAACAAACGAACAGGTTCTGCGAGAGCCAGAAGACCTAGTGTCCTTCCCACCATCTGATACTAAAACAAAGCAAATGGCAGGTAAGAGGCTTCTAGTCTAGTCAAATATTTTTTTTAACACCAAGTGTCATGGCAGCCATCTGGTGGGAAGCCTTCCCTCCGTGAAGTGATGTTGGGGTAACCAAATGGGTAAGTCCCCTGGTACCCAAACATCAATAAAAATACACAAAGCAATCAGTCTGAAAGCTATCGTGTAAGGGGACTACTATATTGTACGGGGTGATGGTGCAAGACCAAAGCAGTGCCCATGTCCAGGAAAGATGACTGCTGAAAGATTTTGTATGAGAAGAGTATTTTTTTAATTGGGATTTGAATGAAAATAATATGGTTGACTTGTGTATAGGAAGAAGGAGATGATCCAAGCACATGGGGCATCAGGAAAAAGAAGTGAAGCTGACAGGAGGAGGAGGATACTACAGCTGTCTGACACCTAGACAAATCTCTGTAAAAAATGTTTTTTTGGGGGGTCTGATTCTCCTTTAGCAAGGTCCTTTTATGCTTCTCTGGCAATCTAAAGCATTTTGAAGAAGACAAAGATGAAGAATCTAGTGGCTAATTGGGAGATTCTCCCTTACATTTAAACGGCAGTGAGAGACAGGGCAGTTAGGAAAGCGGCTTAGGAGAAGCAGAAAGAGTGACAGGGGAGCAGGAGGCAATGAGAACAGAGATGAAGATAGCAGTGGAGCTGTGTAGAGCCCTCACGACAAAGATGAGAAGCTTGAACCTGAAGCCAGTGACGGGATTCAAAGAGAGCAGCAACAGTCAGAGCATCTGGCGGAGAAGCTGATTTATCGACTCTAACTGAACTAAACACGTCAGCATAATCGCCTGTGAGGAGGTGAAGGAAATTCCTTTTCTCACTCAATCTAGTACATTTCCTCAGCAAAGTGCCTCTGACAGCTCCTTTATTCCCTATGAGTTATCAGTTTTCTTTATTATAGCACAGTTGGCTTTGCCCTCTGTTTGGTAATCACATGACCTCTTTCAGGGATCATAGGGCCTTATTTGTCACTGAACCAAACTACAGAGTGCCAAAAACTCAGTATCAACAGTCCACTCTCCTCATAATTACCCTGCAGGTCAGAGAGAAGAAAGGGTATGTACAGCATTAGTCAGGTGTGATAACACAAAATATTTTATAAACATTCACATGAATATATAATTTTAGCTTGTAAACACCTACTTTCATTGCAGCAGGGGCACTGAGGGGCATAAGGGCCCTGGAGACATAAAGGTTGGAAGCTCCTTCATTAACTTGCTACAAACTCTGCACCCCAATCCCAGATTATTTCTTTCCAGAGAAGGTGGAGTTTAATTGTATAGTACAATATGTTCAGAAATCCATAGATCTAAAGTTTGCTACAGTAATCTCCCAGCCAGTGTGCAGCTGAGAACAGCAAAATCATCACATTCTTAAGTCTTTAATAAACCATTAGCTCAAACTTGAGGTGAAATAAATTTAGTGTATTATATATTTCAAAATAGCATTAGGATTCAATTTAAATGTCACCAAAAGCCTAATCCTCAATAAACAGAGGGTAGTAATAAAGGCCTTGGAGTCTTTAGTTTGATTCCATTTCCAGCAGAGCTATGTGCTTTCGTACAATTTGGTTCCTGCAGTGAGAAAAACTGTGTGATAGCATCACAGATCCAGAAAGCAGAGCAGAATTTGAAAACATACACAAGCCCAGCACGTGAGACCCCACTTCCAGTCCTGGATACAGTCTTTACAATTGTAATCTGCCCCATGCAGATACCACGTTTCAGCAGGGTGCCCTGCCATTGCTGAACTAATCCTGTTTCCTGTCCCTTCATAGCTATTGAGGAAAAATACGTTTTAGTCAGTGCAGGTGCTAATGGTATAAGTTACTGGAAATAGACAAATAGTCGTCTGTTTGCATAAGGCCAGTGTCACATCAGCCCTGCCAGAATTTTAAACAAGCGGCTGCCTGGTAACATTTTGTTGGTTCTGTCATGTGCTGCTATCCTTTGTTACATTAGCAGAGCCAAAAGCACATGGCAGTATTACAGCAACTATAAAGTGACAGATATGCTGCTTTCAATCTCCCAAGTCAGATGTAAAGTGCAAATGGTACATCGTTTCCACAAAGAGCCAAAAACATAAAATCTGTTTTCCAATTTTGCAGGAATCGTCCATGTTTTGGACTTTTTTATGTTGCCCCTATAATAATTACTCTTGATTAGAAACCAGCACACATGCTAAAACAGTTTGGGAAATGCATCTCTTCTTCTAGAAATGACAACAGATTATTTAAGCAACACCTAAGTACTTTGATTTCATTTTAGTTTGCCTGCATTAATGTCAGTTTTCTCATATATCTAGGGAATGAATCCTTGATTTTCTTTGCAAAAATAGCAGAAATCTCAGCTAAAATAAAGTTTATATGTTCAAAATGGTTGGAAATTGTTTTTTAATCATGGAGCCATTGGCACTTCTCTCTCAGAATACAGGCTGCCCTCTATACATTTAGCTTTCCTATCCAAATTCTCAGAGAAATGCAGCTAGTATATTAATAAATTATTTATAAAAACATTACAAAAGATAAAGCACATTCCTGCTAAAATGTCTCCAGTCTTCTAGGCAACGAAATCATTGCTGTCTTCCCTTCACTGGAACATCAGCAGAGGGTTATTGCTGCATTTCACTGCAGTCTCCATTTAACTCATCCTGCAGGTGCCAAAACTCATCTTGTGTTGTGAAGAGATCTGGACTTATAAAAAGAGCAGGGTACGTCCCAGCCTGAGCTGCAGGTCCAATTTAACCAGCTCAGTTTGTTGCTGTGAGGAAGTTCTACGGAAAAACAACAGACTGTAGAGTAAAGAAGTCTAAGGATCTGAAGATGACATAAATTGCTCATGACACACAGGATTGCATTGTGAAATTCCAGCTGGGGACCAGTCAGGAAGCTCTCTGAATGAGTCAGAGGGCCAGAAGTCAAGATTATGGAGGTCAGCCTTTAGGGAGGGTCATGGAATCATCACTCAGATTAAAAAGGTATTGAGAGTTAAGACAATTTAAGGGAATTTAGAATTGGTGAATGGGTTTATGCCCCAGGAAGAGGTAGTTGGGAAAGCTCCGTGGGAGGGACATATGAAGCTTCCCTGTTTCCAGGAGAGAATGCTTGGGTGAAAATAAATAACTACTGAGTAGCTACCCGACAACACAGTGATTGCTAGATCTCCATGAATACTGACAGTATGGAGCAGTGTGATATTCAGGTGAGGTTATTTCTTAGTCTAAATACATCAAGGGGATTTACCTTTGTAAAACTAAGCAAGGTGATTTTGGAATATGTTTTACAGAATAGCATCAGAATAAGACAGACAAGTTTAAGGAAGGAGCTTCTTGTCAGGTAAATATCTTGGCCAGAGATGACCAGATGGAATTCAGTTTTAGTCAAATGGGTGGAGATGACAAAGTTGTAAGAGTCTAAACATTCTCGAACAGGTAAACCACTGGGGAGTAAATTCATTCATTCCCTGGGGGAATCACTGCATCAGAGAATGCAGATATTTGACAAAAAATAATTTGTAAAAAGTCTTAATTTAAATAAAGACAGTTAAGCTACAAAGCTGTTTCAGTCAGAGTCCAGCTAGCCCTCAAAAGCAATACTGCACTTTCATTACAAAGATTTTACCCCAGGTTAGAAAGTGTGGCCCACAGAGCATTAAGGGCTCCAGCCTGATGCTCACTGCTGTATCATCCTTTACTGCTCACTCTCATCTCTTCTGATTTACATGGCTCACCACGTGAAAAGGTCAAAACAACAGATTACTATGAGATTATTGGACATGGACCCATGGAATAGGAAATTTGATTTGACTGAGAAATCCCCAGGCCCGCCCTTTTAGACACTGGAAAGCCACTCCTGTGTTCATAAGATGCCTGCTGTTATCTGTGGAGCATCTCTCCATCTACATATCTATCAAAGACTTCTCACCACAGCACCTGCCCTTAGCCAAAGCAGTCAGCATGAATTAAAGGGTCACCGTTAGGCAGGGACCTTCACCAGTAGGAAGAGCACCAACAGCTTGATTTGAATACTTGAGAGAGAAACACAAAGCCACATTTCCTACATAAACTACAAATGTTTCCAGCTTCAATGAACGTTGGTAAGATTCAGAATCTAAGAGGTCAAGTAAAGCCTGTCAAGGTTAGGGTTCATCACAGAGGCTCAGCAGCTCTCTCTGCATTCATGCCATACAGCTGCAAAATAAAGGAGAGTGTTTAAAAGGAGGTAAACAGGAGAGAGCGTCAGAGAGAACAAGAGCAGCTGTTGCAGTGTGTGACTTTCAGTGCCTATCATGAGTGTTGGCAGCGACAGTAGGCCTCCTTCCTCCTCTCTTTCATGGCAGAGATGCGATTGCACTGACATGCCTCGGGGAAACGCAGAAAATGATCGAAAGAGAGGATGACAAATAGCAGACCTGCAGCAGCTGAATGCTCTCAAAGAGAAATTGGTTGCTTTTCATTTTTTTGATGTTAATGACAACTGCAAAAGACGTTTCAGCGGCATATTGTGAAGGTGTCTTAGATTTCATTTCTAGGACTTTAAAATCCAGGTTGGTCTAGGAAAATAGGGAATTAAGCACTGTTCTTCCAAGAGAGAAAGGTGGGGAACCTAAGTGAGACTGGCTGGGCTAAAAGTTAATATTGTCAACACCTGTACTCATCTCAGAGAGTCAATGAAGAGCGAACAAAATCTGGCGGCAATAGCAGGGCGTGGGAAGGATTTGAGATGGAAGCAGCAGTCAGTCTGGGAAACAAGAAGTGGGGAACTTGGGTAATGACGCAGCACAGAGCTGGGCAGTGGACAGCAAGCATGAGCCACCACAGATAACACTGAGTAGTGCTGAACATCACTCAGTATGGGTGCTATTGTCTGCTTAGCTCCTTTGCTTCCCTTTCACTTGTTGTTTCCTTCTACTTTCCGATTTTCAATCTTTGCATCATTTTTAGTTTGTTCGAGTGACAATGTCAAATATTGGACGTATCTAGTTCGGAGCGCCCAAGGACCCATTTCCAGAGCCCAGGTTCTGGAGCAGTAGTGGCACTGGTGTTTCACAAGCAGTCCATTTTAAAGAGGAGAGATCTAAAAAGCTGGTTTTATTTTTTCATTGTTTTCAAGTTCTGACTCATTTACTCTTGATTCTTTCTTCGTCTTCAAAGGCAAAAAAGGAAATGTTTCCTTGAGGCAAACTTTTGTCTTTTGCTCTGAAAAAGATCATATCCCCCTTTGCTTTAAAGAAGATTATTTTATTAGGGGTGCAGTGTCAACAGAAGATTACACAATATGCATAACTGGATAAAAGCACCAAATGATAAACAATCTAGAATGTAAATTAAGGAGATTTTAGTTTCTCTCTGCCTTTTCAAAGCTGACACGTTCAAGGGAGAACGGACTTGTTTGGTGTGACAAATAAAGAAGATGGTAACCAAACTGTTTTGCTTAGTTTTTGTATTCAAAGCAATTGTTTAGCAAAGCTGACGGAACAGAGTATTGGAGGCATAAAGCACTTTGCATAGTGAAGGATTAGCAGACTGACAAGTTCTGGATAATAAGACGAATTAATAATTTCCATCTCTGAGGAACTACATCTCACTCTGCTTCATTTGTCCTTTCCCTTTATCTTCAGGTTTAACAGTCAGGTCCTGTAAATTATGACAGATGACTGCAGATTTCAAGGATTGGCCAGAGTAAACAAATGGCAAATTTCATAGCTGATCCTGAATGAAGAGGAAAGACGAAAACCACAAAGGCAATTTTCCCATTCAGACTGAGGTGGAAGATAAAAAAACTACGGCAGCATTTTCTTGACAACTGGAACATGACAATGTGGACAGTCATATTGCATACTACGTTTTATGTCAAACACAACTCTGTTTTGAAGCAAATGACAACTGGCTAAGCTTCTGGCCCACAGAGGGCCAAAGGGATCAGCAGAGAACACTTAAGTACAATAGAGCACAAAAGTGAATTAATATCAGGAAAACGATATCTGATAGCTGTTTAAATTAACTTTTGGGGCATTTATGCTAATAGGAAGTCCTGGTTACAAGCAGTTTCCAGTGTTCTAGAAAAAGCTACTGCAAAAACTCTTACATACTAATCTGATTCCCAAAGAGAACATAACAACTTGGCCTAATATGACTACTGCAGAGACAAAAACGAAACAATGTGATTACAACACCTCACTCACCAAAATCAACTGAAATCAAAGGTAGAAGTGCAGAAGGCAGGAATATATACTGTGCTGAAAAGTCTTGGCTAGGACCCTGAAATCTTAATGAGACTGCAAATTTTTTGCAGAGCTCCATAAATTGTGTGAATATTTTTTATATTTCAGTCCTGTTATTCAAGGGTCACTAAATGTGTGGTTAAAAGAAAACTAGAACATGGCAGTGGCTTAAGCATTGTGTGTCTTTAAAGGGACTACATGAGAAGCAGAAGTGATTCTTGATTTCTTTTTTACAGGTAATTTAGTGCAAATGAACATAAGGAAGCTCATAAGGGGTATCTACAACTTTCACAGAATAAAACGGTTCATCACGTATGATAAAGTCATACTTATAGAAGACAGATCTTTTTACATGCTATTCTTTCTTGCTTTTGTATAGTTGAGAACTGTGAAACATGGCAAAGAGGTATAGGACTGTGGATAGATTTCCACTGACATCAAAGATGGCCAGAGCTGGTGCTGAAAGTACTCAAGATACTAGTCATAGCTTGTCCAATGTCAAAGACAAGTCCTTCAGCACTGTAAGCTAGTTCCATATCCAGGAATGCTTCTAGTAAAACTCTCAAAAACTCTCATAGTCCTATGGTCAAGTCAACAGTATCTTTACATTACAAATGTTACCCTAAAGATATTCAGTCAGGCCTCTTGACGGGCCTTTACTATAAATATCCATCTATAAGCATTTCCAATCAGTGTAGTTCTCCCCAGCAAAAATTATAGTTTCCATAATATCTTGTGAACTGCAGTGTGGTCAACTGATGTTGCACTGTTTGCTATTTACCATATTCTCTTTATGGGGGCAATGAAGTATAGTGGCCACTGCAAGAGTTGGAGCCAGGCTGGGCCTATAATAGTTAGCATGTGTTCAGAATTTCAAGGATATAAAGAATACTGCACAAGGTAAGTACTAAATATTATGTCCTAATTCTGAGGAGACAAAGGCAATGTGATCTCAGGAAAATTCACCTAACTTCCTATACAACTTGGTCAGCACAGTTGTAAAATGAAAAGCCAGAAGCAGAGTCAGAACTAGCCAGTCTAAACAGCATGCTCAAGAACCAGGAACTCAGAGTCCTTAGAAATTCCAAAAATTACAAACAAGACAACACTTAGGCTCTGTTTTCACTTTTCACAGCATTTTAGGAGCACAGGAAATGCCATACTGCATCAGTCCAGGGGACCACCTAACCCAGTATCTTGTCTGTGACAACTGCTAGTTCTAGATGCTTCAAAATAATATGTGAAAAACTTCATAATGGGCAGCTATGCAGTAACCTCCCCATAAGGGAAGTTTCTTTCTATTCCTAGTCAATTTGTGCTTTCAGTACTCAGACCTGAAGCCTCCAATAATGCACTGAAATCAACAACAACAATACTTTGCACTTATATTTTCACCTGTAGGTTTTCTTAGATTGTGAACTTTTAGGAGCAGGGAATGTTCCTCGATGTGTGTTTGAATAACCCCGGAACGATGGGGTCTTTGGATGCTACTGTTATCCGGGGTTCTTTCAACCCAAAGCTCTTCGTTACTTTTACTCTGTGCGAGGTGGTGTCAGGAAATAAATCAGAGAAGACACGGCCATCCAACCGATAGATGGCTGGCACAAACAGGACAACACAAGAGGGCTTTCACTTAAAGCTAAACTTTACTTAGTCTCAAGCACTTATACACGCGTCCACAACAGGTTAGTAAAACACCCCCAACCCTTGATAATTACCAAAGCTGAGTGTGGCTCTCGAGTGGCACAGCGGCAGCCCATCTGCCGGTGGGGAACACAAGATGCGTCCAGAGGGATAGTCCAGTCCTGAAGAGTCCCACCGCCTCCAACTTTTCCCCCTTATTTATACATTAGTCATAGAATGACATGTCCCTTAAAGCAAACTTGTTAAACAAGCAGTTTCAATGGTCAAGCAAGAGGTTCCTTCTGATTATTGATTAATCAGGTGTGGGTTTTTCCAGAGTTTGCAGCCTTGAGGCCCCAACAGACATTCCTGGGGCACATCCTGCTCTTCTAAAATGCATGTATCAGCAACGCCAACACAGTTCTTATCAGGAAGGACGCAGGGTCAAGCTGCCCTCTCTGTGGCACTCAAAACCCCCCCTCCCCTCCTGCCTTGGTTAAACTGAGACTGCTGAATGGCCAATTTACAGCCTGCTGACTTGGCTGCTTTTAGCAATAAGCCATAGTGGTTTCAGGCACTTTACTGATTTGCCAAAGTCTCCCCATACGCTATTGGTAATATAAATAACAACAGATCTCAAAATGTTTCACTCAAAGTGAGTGAAGTTATCACCACCGCTTCACAGATGGGGAAAGTCAAGTCTCAGATTCTTCATATAATTCACGAAAGATCACACAACAAATCCACTGCATCGGTCATAGAAACCAGGCCTCCTGAGTCCCAGTTGTGTGCTCAGACCTCCAGACCACACTGCCTCCGGTTAGAGTCTTGGTGTCCTCCTTTGTTATCCTACAATACACTCATAATTTGATGATATAGGTTAAAACTCACAGTTTGGGAAAACGTGTTAGTATAATGCCAACAGTTTTTATCCCTATAACAAAAAACTGCAAAGGTTCATTATGCTGAGTGCCTAGATGAATATGTCACTGTTTCAATAATATAGGACATACTTAAAGTGCCCACATACAGTGCACATTCTTTAATGCTTTATTGCCCAGTCATTTCTATTTTACCCCAATGAAACATAAAAACTGTTACTGTGCAAAAAGTCTCAAGATTTTTTATGAGGCTTTAATATTCCCAATTTATATAAAACAAAAATTCTAAATGGTCTTTGTTACTTAGGACAGAATGGTAGAACCTGCTGTTTACGCAGCAAGGCAAAAGCTCTGAGATAATGAGGAGCTGCTTATTTGTCAGGACTCTTTTTCCAAGGAAAGAGCTATTTTGTCTCATGCCCAGAATGTGAAGGGATGTCTGATGCAAAGGTGACAGCAGAAACAAGAAATATTGCTGAGGACAGCCACAGACTGTGCATGAGAAAACATTTGACCTGGATTTACAAGCCTTGATTCTTTTTTGCCAACAGCATTCAGATGTGCAGCTCTTCCAGGAAGGGACCATGCTTTCTTTTATGTTTGGGAAACACGTAGCACAATGTGGGCATTAATAATAACAACAGATACATATTCAAGTATCACAAGAAAATCCAGAAAAAAGTTTAAAGGAAGATATATTGCAAAAAACAATTTTAGCGTCTCTGATTTTAAATACTGCTTAGAGATGGGCTGAGAGGTACAGATGGTTAAAACATGCGCAACTGAATGAAGGTTTGTTTTAATATTGTTAGTAGATGATCAGATAATTAGAATCTCTCCTTCCGGATCTTTCACTTGCTTCTTATAGGATACACTATGCTTGCTCAGAATAGCAGCATTTGTATGGTGCTACAGATGTGCAATATTGCCCTAGCATTTCACTTAAGCGTACTCCATTATGGTAGGTGCTGCAGTAAATCTTGTGGCCCTTTAAAACTCACATGGTGAACAGCCAAAGAGCCGAGGTCCATCAGAGATTGTTTTATATACTATATTATCGAGTTCCTAGATTGGTGCTGAGCCTGTTTTTTCTCATTCGCTTTTCAGAACCTCCTGTGGTGGCACCAGTATCTGTCATACATTTTACATTCTGTTCTCTAATCCACTAGCTGGCATGACAAAACGATACCATGTCAACGCTGGCACATGCGAGCCACACAAATTGTACCAAAATGGGAGCACATGAATTGTACAGATTTCCTAAAAAATACTGTACAAATCTGCAGGGCCAACGGCAAAACTCCTTTGACTTCCTCCAGCCACAGATTTCTTTGGCAATGCACTCTGGAATTGTGCAACTCCCCTGCAGAAAACACCCTTGTGACCCAGAGCATGGGCCCCACTCCCTCCCAACACTGAGCATGCCAAGTTCTTTTCACCCTGGACAGCTCACTGCATCCCATGGTTAGATACTGTCCGACAACTGCTCCTAAATCCATCCACTGTTGGGGCTTCTGCTATCTGCTGGGCAGGGCCAGGCACACTATGGCCAGCTAACACATAATTCAATGAATTAGTCCGCCCTCCCCCCCTTTGTGAATTACCTATGAACAAATTTTGACATTTACAAATTGGCACATCATTTGAAATTATTCAGTGAACAGTTGATGGGAAGAGACATCTGCCTACATGTTGCCTTCAAATATTGGTTATGACTAATTCACTGTCTGTGCTGTGTGACTGGTCAAGATTGCTATGTAAACACTTCCAGGAGGAATACCCATCCTTATAGGTACTCACGACACTGTCTCCTTCCACAAAGAAGTTTGCCAACAAAAACTCACTCCTACAAGTGTTAACAGAAAATGAATAAAATAACTAATATTCTCTGAGCAAATGTGCAGGTTTCATTTGAATGAATGTTCACAATTCATTTTATTTTTTGCAGTATTTTCTCCAGCTCTATTGCTGGATATTTTTGTCAAGTCAGCTGTATTCTGCCCTATGATGGGTCACTGACCTCTGTTTGTCAAGATTGTAGTTGTCATCTTATCCTCTAATTGAGGCAAAGGAGGAAGATATTTTGAGAGAGAAATAATAAAGAGAAGCAAATAAAATATACACGTTAGCTTCATTTAAGACATTGTGAGGCCAACAGTTACAGGAAAGGCACCAATTTGAACTCACTCTCTCTCTTTCTAGAAAGAGATAATATTTAACCAATAGCGAAGTTCACGAGATCTTTTAGGACGACCCTTTAGGACAGACTTCATGTGACAGGCTCCGTTGACCCTGAGAAATGGGGATCTTACCCACACTGTGATGCCACTTCCCCCATTTACAGCATTGTAACATAAGCAAATTAAAGTAAATCAGGAAAATCTCATTTAATTGGAAAAACTAATTTGTTGGAGTCAGGATGGAAAACAAACAACTCAGAGTATCCAACAAGCTCAGGGACTGTAGATTTGCCATGTGAGAGTGGGAGAAGGCAGGAGATACATCAGCATTAACAGGAAAGGATGGTGAGAGTTTCCAATAATCTTTGCAAACAGCAGCCAGCCATAGGAGCCCAGCAGCTAACAGCATTTTAAATCCCTGGGGTGCTAATGACCAGGAGACAGAAGGGAATTCTATAATTTGTTATTGAACTATGGCCAATGTTTAAAAATTGACTGTGGCCAAGAATCTAAATTTCCTGCTGCATTAGTCATAGTGAATATAAACAGACTTGTTTTCCATTGACAGAAAATCTGGTGTCATTTTGAAAATCATACACAGCATAAACATACGCAGCAGTTGTGTTCTTACACAACCCCTTTACTGTCAAACAAGCCAATGAATTCAGTTATAGTAGCGAACTGTTGAAACCTTTTCATGAGCCTGAGGAGGACCTGACATCATTCATACCCAAGAAAAGAATTAAGCAATGCTGCTTCTTTATTTGACTAACTGCAAACAGCTGAATTGCTGTTTCTTTTATGAAACTAATAGGTACTGCCAAAAAAAAAACCCAACAACAAAAAGATTTCTCCTACTCTGTGTGGCACCTGGTTTGAAACTTCAGTGCTTGTGAGCCTTGAGGAGTCCTCTAAAGGAAGGCAGTCTTCTCATGCAGTATCAGCTTTTTCAGCATTCGGATAGCTTTCCTTTCCAAGTCTAAATTAGGTGTAGTGCAACTTTCATAGGGGCACACAGAAAATGTCTCAAAGCAATCTAGGCTGAAATTGTATTTGTTTGCTGAGAATTTGCAAGAACTGCAGAATATCTGCTTTTTCCGGGGGCAGGCTCCCTCACTGGATACCATGAAGAAAGATGAACACTAGAGATATGTCAACTACCCTACAGTAATTAAAGTAACAATGAAATGCTCATCTCCAATAGCCTCCAGATTTTTTTAAATTGCTTTTTCTGTTTAAAAAAATCAAGTTATAGGTAGTTTGGTTCTGAGATTGTTTTTGGACCACTGGGCATGTTATGTGTTATCTGGATGTGGTGAAATGGGTCAGGGTAGCACTGCAGAGACAGCTCTCCTTTGTTTTCAGTACACCAGGGACCAATGTGGCTGCTTTTGGTGTACTTTGCTTGTTTGTGCATCAGTGTAATCCACGGTGTGAACAAAATGTACACAGTTTTCTGAAGTGTTTCTAGGTGTCATCTGTTCACAGCCAATGTGTGGGAAGTTAAAAGGACAAGAGATTGGCTTGATTTGGGACTTCAAATATTAGTAGCTGTTTCAGTTTAATATTCTGTTTTTTTTTCTTGTAGAGGTTTAAGTTAGATACTTGGACACTGGAGGACATTCCCAACTAGTTCATAACTAATGATATGGCAAATTAAAGGTCTAAAGGGCTTTGCAGTGGCATCTCTTTAAGGTGCTATTAAAGATTCATCCACAGCCAGCACAATTACTAAAGGGAATTAACACAATCAGCCTTAATGCTTTATCTGTTTCTTGTACAAATCATGAGCTTATTCTACTAGAATGGGAAAGTTTTGAAACAAAAAAATATGAAAAAATGTTGTAAAATAATGCTTTGTCCTGGTTCATTCATTTGCATCCAACAAATAAATGTGAGAGGTCATCGGGGATGCATGGAGGCTGGAAGGTAAATATCTTTGGCAGAGAAACTACAATGTATGTTTTACAATTCCAAAAACCTATTTAAAAATGAAGGATGTAAATGCAGCATTATCAAGTAAGCTTAAAACATCTGAAAAACACGGGAATCCTTCAGAGAATGGAAGATTCCACACAGGAAGATTTATTTCCTGTCACTAATCAGCAGCTGTTGCGTGTGTTATAGGTGACCTGCAATCACAGCTCTCCAGCACCACTTTATAACAACAGTGATGTTTTCTGAAAATTAGGCTGGGGCAATTTCTCTTTGGCAACAGCAAATGTTGAAAACATTTATTAATATGAATCTGCTGGCCTGGCCCTGGAAGAAAATACCCGGGAAGATAAAAGTGCCTTGTTTGTTGTGGCTGTTATTTCATTGAACATCACCCATCTTTTTGTTAGGAGCTGGCTGTCACTTAGCCCTCCAGGTACACACGAAAGCTGCCTGTGTAAATTAACACCCATTTGTAACTTCTCGAAGATGTTACAGCGTCAGTCTAATACTCTGCAGCAGTTTGAAGTCAGGCTCCCAGCTCAAATGCAAATAGAGAAGAAAGCCCTGCCTTTCCTCACAACATTACAGCAATTAGATCAACTTTCCTCTAGCACAGAAAAGCAATTGTTTAACATTAAAAATCCTTGAAAATACATCTAACTAATAAATAGTATTTTGGAGGACTAAGGGGAAAGGGGGGTATTTCAGGACCATGTCCCATATGATAATGTTTTGATGGAATAAGCATTTTGGATTTTTCACATCAATATCCTTACCTTTTAATGAGCTCCATCCCTGTGCTCGGCCCCATATAACCCAGAGACTAAGATACAGCCCTTATCCAAAATGATTTTGACATCAAAATTAAACAGAAAATACAAAGCAGACACATTGGACCAGGTTTTCAAGTCGTTCAGCATCCACAACTGGGGCAAGATTTTCAAAGGTGTTCTGCACTCAACATTCACTGCCAGTGCTGAGCCCTTTTGAAAATCAGACCACTTACGTAGGTGCCCTTCAGTACAAGGATCGCCTCATTCCTGCGTTTGTACTTCACAAATGGGTCACTAGGCCTTTCATCACAATCATAATATGAGTAGTTACTACAGTAACAAGGTCTGTCAGTAGGAGCTGAGCTGTTTTGAAAATCTGGGCCATTATAACTGAAGCACTAGCAACAGCCATAGTTATGATTAAGTAACTGTGTCCATCACAATCTCCTATTGTCAGCTGATTATACAGTTCTGAAATGTATATCTTTAGAGAAGAAATTTTCTAGACTTTGTTTCTGTCTAAGGGAGAATTATTTTGTAAGTTTGGGCAAGCGTGGTTCAGCCATTTCAAGCAGGAGGAGAGTAAAAGAAAGTCAAGGCTTTTCCCATTATAAACAATTCAAGCAACTTTTACAAACAGCACCTGTGCTGGAATAGCTGGAAGTCAGAACATAAAATTTTGTATGGAAACATCCCTTTTTGTGAAGGAAAAATTTTACCTGCAAACCTGGCCAGAATTTGGTCCAGATAAGAGTCTTTGAAAATTGCACTTTGTAGTTTAAAATTACTTTTACCATTCTTTGGAGAGAAGATTGGCTGCACTGCACATGTATGTCGGCTCTGTGCATGAGAAAGGTCTCCAAAAGACAATCTGGGTTGCTGTACATATAATAAACAGTATCTTAATAGAGATATAGGATATAAGCACATACCTGAAGATGGCAGTAAAATGCATACGCATAAGGGTGACTTCAGCCTCCATGGCCCATTCAAACCTAGGCCTTTATGCTGGGAATTCCAAGAAGAAAGGGCAAAAGACTGTTTGTAGCTGTGGGTGGCCATGCCTGCGGACGGTCAGTGTAAACTAAGTGTCTTGCAGTTTGCCAGCAGATTACCCTGACAGGCTGCATGTGGCCTGCGGGCCGCAGGTTGCCCACCATTGCGTTAAATACTATTAAAATGTGAAAGAAGAAAAAAATAAAATGCTCAAAGTGTGGTGCTGTATGCAGTCCTTGGGGGTATACATGGTATACAGTTAATGAGTGTGGAAGTGGAATGGGTGGGAAAAGATGTGAACATTATGTGTATGTATTTTATGAGAGAAATAATGTTTCTTGAAGAATGCACCATTGCTCATAAGTAACATATATGCCCCGCAGTCAGACCATGGTGATGAGCATGCTTTCTATTGACCTGAGCCAACAGAAGAGTTGGTGAATGAGTAGCTACTGCCCTGGGGCTGCCAAGACTTCTGTACCCTCTCTGGTGAAAGTGTAATTCAGTTTCTAAATCGTATGCAGCACGCTAAAATATTTCTGACCGATGGTTAAGGCAGTGGTGCCTTCCACTGACAGCCAGATGTCTTGGCCAATAAACTGCAGTTCTTTCCCCTCCTAGGCTCGGCAACCCCATGGGTCAGAGGACTAGCTGGCCCATTAACCTGCTCAGCATTAAGCTATAAAATGCCAGAATAGAGCAGGTCCCAAAATATCCTCCCAGTAGCATCGCTGTCATCATCAGATCCCCACTTGGCATGCAGAATTCCAGCATGTGAGCTCCATCCACCATCAGCCTGGATGGCTCTGAGTAGCTATCATCCTTTGCAGAATGAAAAGGTGTTAGGGGAATTGAGTACCAACCCCACAAACAAAGAAAACTGTGTCTAGCATCAATTCCTTTCCTCTGAGAGACTTGCAAACAGATTAATCTTATCTTATTTTATTATATGTTATTGCCACAAATGCCTCTTTCAGTCGATTCTGCCTTTGGGGGCAGCAGTATGAAGCCCCAGCCTGCTTATGAACAGGAAGAAGCAATTTATATTACATAATGAAAGCAAGTTATTTATGTGAAAAGATTCTCCTGAGCAGAGCTAGGAAAGAATTTTGCAGAACTTGGTCTTTTTAATGAGAGTAATTGTGAATGGAGGGAACTGTCAGTTGGGACCAGTGTAAACTATTCAGATCCTGCCTCTGAGTCAGCCCACTTGCAGCCACAGAGGTCCCTTACAAACAGAAGGCTTCTCAAGAAGATGGAATGAGGCCTGTGCTTCACTGATGCTCATGCCCTTATTGATCACTAGCCTGTTTCTGTTGTCGTATTGACTAATGGCTACAAAAACTGTGATGAAAACATCACAGCCCTGGCAAAACCAGCACAAATATACACCTGTGAAAGGTGACAAAGAACTTAGAATGTGTGCCCACATTTTTATTATTGAGAAAAGCAAGTCTGAGTGGTTTCTAAATCTTGTTTGGTTTCCAATCCCTACTGGATTAGGGGGTGATCCTGGAGACATCTGCTGTGTGCTGAGGTGGTTTTATAATGCTGTTGCATTTTTTTTTTTATGAGCGATACCGATTAGACCTCTCTTCCAAATTAATGTCCTTTGTGGGTGTGAACCCAGAATTTGTGAGAACCTGGACTCAGAACTCCAGAGGTGAAAAGTTGCTGGTCTAACTAACTCCAGGTCCAGGAAATATTCCTGGGCTTTTCACTGAAACAGTTTGTTTAAAAACATTTTTAACCATGTTTTCAGCAGTCTTCACTGTTTTCAAGTTCTGAGGTTGAAGCCAACATCTGAAAACAACCCACAACTGGAGCAAAGGCCTTGTTTAAAACTTCATCCAAAACTATCTGGGAATGTAAATAAATGACATCTCATCTCATGCATTGCTATTATCAGAGCTGTCTGTGATTCCTTCAGAAGATGAAGACTCAGGGTCTTTTCAGTCTAATCCATACAGATTGTCCTTTATTAAATTAGTACATGTACCCACTGAACCTGTTCCTCAAAATAGCTTCCATTATTTTGTGTATTGGAGATGTCAAGCCACTGGGCCTGTAATTTCCTACTTTAGTCTTATTGCAGAATTTGTTTCTCTTGGGAAATCTGGGAAGTTTCACTGTCAGGAAGCAAGTCCTCCATATTCCAAGAAAGAGATCTTGGAGTCACCATGGACAGTTCTCTGAAAACTTCATCTCAGGGGGCAGATGTTAGGAACCATTAGGAAAAGGATAGAAAACCAACAGAAAATATCATAATGCTATTATATAAATCCATGATGTACCCACACCTTGTATACAGTGTCTGATAACCCCATCTCAAAAAGGATACAGCAGAACTGGGAAAAGTTCAGAGTAGGACAACAAAGATGACCAAGGTATGGAAGGGCTTCCATATGAGGAGAGACTAAAAATGTTATGGGGCTGTTCAGTTTAGAAGAGACAACAGAGGCAATATGATAGAGGTCTATAAAATCATGAATTGTGTAGAAAAAGTGAATAGAAAAATGTTATTTTCTCTTTGTC
Source organism: Natator depressus (assembly GCF_965152275.1). NCBI lineage: Eukaryota > Metazoa > Chordata > Testudines > Cheloniidae > Natator > Natator depressus. Next base: position 22,947,669 of record NC_134251.1, on the reverse strand, counting down.
ACAATACAAAAACCAGCGGTCTCCTGATGAAATTAATAGACAGTAGGTTTAAAACAAGCAAGAGGAAGTACTTTTTCACTCAATGCACAATTAACCACAATTGCCGTGGGATGTTATGAAGGCCAAAAGTATAACTGGATTCAAAAAAGAATTAGATACATTCATGGAGGATCAGTCCATCAAATGGCTATAAGCCAAGATAGTTGGGGGTGCTACCCCATTCTTGGAGTGACCCTAAACCTGTGACTGCCAGAAGCTGGGAGGGAAAGATGGGGTGGGTCACACCAGCTGTCCTGCTCTGGACAGTTCCCCCATCCTCTGAAGCTCTGGTACTGGCCACTGTCACAGACAGGATACTTGGCTAGATGGACCATTGGTCTGACCAGTATGGCAGTTCTTATATTCCTTTAGACCATATGTTTGCTGCCTACTGTTTTGTATTTGACTTATCGCTACCATCCTGTACCATATTTAAACCTGTGAACTAGAAATGAAAAGCTTTGTATCCTATTCGCAGTCCTGTTAAGCCATCAATTCCTCATCACCTATGTCCGTTTATTTCAAAGCATGTGATGAAGGTTAAAAAGATACTTAGTTTAAGTAAGTTTTCTTTCACTACGAGATTTACTATTTGTGTGCAGGCACATGGCTTAATGGAAAACAGCATCAGTCACTTCTGAAGAATAAGCAGAACTGGAGAAGAAACTTCCCAACAGAAATGAAAAATTGGGGAACTTTTGGCAGTATCCTTACAATCAAAGTTAACACAGATAGATAAGTTCCTATGTTTAAACTTGAAGAGCAAGGGATAGTCATGTTTGCTATTTATCGAATTTCCCAGTTAAACCAACTGTTCCAGGGACAATGATTCTGTTTGTAGATTGAGAGAAGCCCAGCACCTACACAGAAAGGATGATGGCTGCACAGTTATGAACTGTTGGTTTCTATCAGTATGGAAATGTAATAACTGTCAGAGGAGGACGCCAACATTGTCAGCAACCTCAAGACAGGCAACTAATTCCAGGTTTGAACACCTTATTCTGGGGCCTGATTTTCAGGGCTGCTGACCTGCAACGGAAGTCAGGTGTTTGGTCTCTCTGAAAATCAGCCCAGTTATTCAGGATTTAGATCCCTAACTTTTGGCCTCCAAATCTGAAAACATCTTTGCCTATTGGTTAAAATCCGAAACGATGAATGAGGTGTTAGGAGTGCTATGGAGTCATTTACATTGCAACCCCAAAACAACTTCCTTGTCATAACTTTGAAATAGCGATAAGAAGGGCTCAACTCATCAAAGTTTCTCTTGGCATCATAACACCTCTCTCTTTCTGATCTTGCTTGTCCCAGTATTCATCCTGGAGCTGATCAGAAGCGCTGTGTGGCTATTTGAATGAGGGTCATCCATTCTTGGCTAACTCCTTTCTTTTACAGAGTTGCACAACCTTGAGAGCATGATTGAAGGATGCCCATTTACAGCTGGAAGACGCTTTAATGAATCACAAACTCCTATTCCTTATACAATGAAGGCACAACGTGCCCTTGTTTATGAATGAAAGCATGCAACATTCACAACAAAATGTACTGCATCACATTTTATAAATAGGATAATAAGAAATGTACTTCCAGTTCACTTGTTTCAATTCCAATCAATTATCAGATTGAAGAAGGATTGTCTAAAAGTCAGCACACACACCTATTAAATGGGAGAGAGAAACTCAGTACCCAGGGAAGCTGAAAGAGACCCGTGGTATTAGTATACAGCTAATTGGATATGAGTTTGTTAATGATAGGGCAGCAAAATAACAAAAGTGATTCTGAGTAGCATACACAATGGCTTCCTGGGTGACTGGGAAGGTGAGAGTCCCTTCTCTATGTGGTGGTGGTAAGACTGCACCTAGAACGAACTCTCTGCAGTGCTCGGTAACTCAGCACTAGAAATATGCAGACAGAAGTATTAGAAATACAGAAAAAGACGGGAACAATGATTAAGGGGCTGGAGAATTGACTTATGAGGAAAGGAGCGAAACATGAACTAGTATAGGTTGGCCAAACCACGATTAAGGGGGACATACACACTATGCACAAGGGTCTGAAAGATGCAAACACAGAGAGGGAACAGGAATTGTTTAGGCTAGTAGAATAGGGCTGAATGGAAATTTGCTGACAGTGAGAACTGAGAGATTTACATAGTGTAAAATAGTCTTTCAAAGAAAAGGATGGATGCTTCATGGCTTGAGACATTTGAAACTGGATGGGAAAAACTACAGAATAGTGTATTGGACATGGAATAATCCTGCAGGGCCCCAGTGGGGCTTGAGAGGGATAAGGCCACGATCCAGTCAAACTCGCCATGCCCTAACTTCCTTAATTGGGAAGCTATGATTATTTCAAAAAGACAAACAATGTGCGGGGAGGAGCCCAGCCCCCTACGCATTGGATGTGACATTATGATGCTATAGCACCTTGCATTAGCTAGTACCTTCCACCTGCAAAGGTCACAGATAAATCTTGGACTGGAGGAGTTTTGTACTTGGGATTCTGAATCATTTCCTACAAGGCACAGGATAAAGGATGTATTCAGGTTCCTAATCTGTGCATTTCTCCTGGAAGACAAGGACTCCTCCCCATGATTTTTCAGTTGCTATGAAATAGAAATGGGAGGTGAGCTGGTAAGGCTCCAGGTACCTCGAAGCACGGCAGTTGGGTTCACAGGACTGGTGTAGACAGACAGGGAAAATAAAAACCCTTTTGAGCAATGGGACAGCGAAGAGCTCTGGACTTGTCAGGCTTTGGGGAGAGCAGGCAATTTGATTTGGAAGGAGGGAAGGGTGAGTGCTAATGGGGAAGAGTCAATGACTGCATGGAGGAGGCTAATTATTCCAGGAACTGTCTGTGGTTCAGGGTATATGCAGAACCAGTAACAGCATAGCTGACTACTATGCACCTCTGAACACAGAGGAAACTCTGTAATATCTTCGCCCACGAGCACTACATGGTACTATGGGAGGTAAGCCTCTACACAGAGACATTAATAGAAAATGGTCTTTTTTACATTTGTTACATTCAAGCTACAGGTTTATTCTTGTACATTTATCTAGCTCACTCTTTATAGCAATTTCTTTCAGCAGATTTCCCTGTGTTTCTGGGAGTTAGGGGAAGGGGAAGAGACAGTGAATGGCAAACGGGAACAACAACAAAGGAGCAGATAAAAAAGAGGAGATGAATAAGTTAAAGGGCTGAGAAGAAACCCAAGGTACTGAACCACCACACCAGACCCCCAGAGCATCCCTGGTGAGCGCCGTCAGGGACAGATCTGGCTGCTTCTCTTGCCACTATGCCCCTTCTTTGCTGGGAGGGAGCACCTAAAGTAACCCAAGAAAAGACGAGTGCCACAGAAGGAAGCGCAGCTGGGGGAAGTGAATGCCAACACTGGTGCTGTGCAGAGAGTTCTGACTGAATTTAGAATTTCAATCGGATTCTTGTGTCACATCATCCATCACACAGACACCAGCAGAGAGAGGAAGTTAAATAATAAAACAAACAGCTGTCTGTTGCCTAAGGCACACTGGACTCTTACTAAGTTTAGTTTGCGATTTGTTCAGACCAGTGCACTGAACAGTGACCTTTAAATGGCTCCTTTAGCCGTACCTACAAAAGGCTTCTCCCCTTCCTTCCAAGTGCCAGCTATATCCTACTGTATCCACCGGACATATATTTAAAGGGCACTGTGTGAGAGAGTATCTGTCCCTGAAAGGACATGAACGAATGGTCTGTGGATCTCAAAGCAGAAGTACTATCCTTTCAGCTAAGCAACAGTAACACTGGCTTCTTTGACGTTCCTTCCAGCTACAGGAGGCAAAAACCTTGTGAGTTATAGGAAATGCTGCACTATGTGTTATCTGTCATTGAGCTGATGCACCGTAACCACACTAGTGTTCAGTAGCTCTTCCCTGTAGCATGGATCTAGCCGGGGCACACTAGGTTGCAGCCTGACACAGGTGGAATGCTGGCTTGGGCTGCAATGCTATTTTCCATCATATGCTGTTACCACACTCAATTGACTTATCATTCATAGTCAGCGAATTTAAAGGGGGAAAATAAAGTTCAAAGGTCTGAATGAAACCATTATAAAAGTACAGAGATTATGTGCAAACTGTGGGAGGGAAAACTGGATGAGAGGGAAGAGAATCTGCTACAAGGCTGCTTGAGATCTTCTTCCACGCACTGATCAAATGAGCTGCTAAAAGGCATGTGTTTATACATCATAACAACAATAATGAAAAATTCTGCAGCTGGGCTAATAACTTGTGAATACCAAACCCCAGTTCAATGCAGTTTGCAGTGATTCAGATTGGTTATGCCAAGCAATGACTGTGCATCATGCCTCTCTGTCTAACTTTATTCTGACTTGCTGAAAGACACAACACACCACACAAAAAAGAAGAAGAAAATTAATTAGTGCCATCTCGCACTTCTGAACAACCCAACAATAACTAACCAGGATAAAAAGGCCAGCAATCCTTGACTATCACAATCCAGCACTCATGTGCAAGCCTACCATAAATAACCAGCATGCACAGACCAACTGTTCTAAAAAACCCTCTAACAGCAAAGTAATATCTGCACATTGTAGGAATGTGATGAGAATTCAGTTTGAAACTTCCAAGGGGCTTTACTAAGCATATACCAGTAAGAAGAAATATTTGAAAACTGTACAGGAGTTCTAGGACAAAGATTGAACCCCACTTTCCTTGACTATGTTTTGCCACATACTCTGCACTGAAAGATTTTCAAACAAAAACCTAATCATCAACATAGGGTTTCTTTCACGCTTGTGACATCCCATATTCATGTTGCAGTCAGCGTTCTTTGCTCCTCACTGCCTGTGAATAACTTCATGTCCAAAACATCATCTCATTTCAGGAAATACTAAGAAATCTCATTCTCATTAGCTGTCTCTCTGTGTAGGGGATGTTTAAACTGTTATCATTTTTATGTTGCTGAACAGTTATCGAGAGAAAAAAATCATCTCACAGCTCTGAATAGATACTTATTATTTTAAGACATCCACATCACTTTCAGAGAAAAAGCAGAGAAAGTTATAGATCACTTTCCAGAGGCAATGAAAGCCAGAGTCATACAAAATCTCTGTAGAACAAACCCCAGTAAAAGAGAAATCTCATGTCACCTTACCTGAAGAAGCCAGTAGCACCTTCTGTGGAAAGTGGGGATGATGGACGAATGGACATAACAACCGTATAGGCACTAGGGAGAAAAAGGAGATACAGCGTTACTGAAGGAAATCACTGTTCAGACAGTAACCTAAGGTTAGAAGAAAGGTAAGCCTGCTCCAGGGACTGGCCTGGTATCTACAGTACATTATATGCTGTGTTATGTTGGTATTTACTAAAATCAATGCCCTGAATAGATCTTGCTGGTAAAACAGAATACCAGACCAAATTACACCCACACTTTAGAATAGTACTTCATAAACTTTTACACAAGTTTAAAGCATTAATAAACTAGATTTTTACACCCCTAGCTGCTTTACACTTTGAGAACCTGTGGCACAGAATTCTCAGATTATTTCAAGTAGAAACAATCAACATGAGATGGCAACTAGGGAGGCAGTGTGGCAGAGCGGATAGAGCATTGGACTGGGATTCAGGAGACGTGGGCTCTATTTCTGGTTCTACCACTGGCCTGCTGGGTAACCTTGGGCAAGTCACTTCCCCTGTCTGTGTCTCAGTTTCCCCCTCTGTAAAATGGGGGTGATGCGAAAGGGACCTGCTAGTGCAAAGTGCTCTGTAACAGGGTTGTGCTACACCCGCCTGCACTGACTGACTCACAGAAAAGTTTTTCATGCCTCATCTTCATAAGAGCTGGATTCACCCAAAATATAGAGAACGACCGATTCTTAAAAGAATTCCAGTCAGTCCTGACAGTAAATGGGAATTTGAAACTAGGCCAGGGCAGGCATGGTATCGTTCTGTTACAACTCACAGAGCAAAGTAAAAACCCTATGCAAACCTCACCAAGCTCTCCTCACTAATACCCAGCCACTGGGGCTCTGGGTCAGCTCTCATTTCCAGTTCTAAATTCCATTGCTCAGGAATCTATAAGCTGGCCAAAACATGCCATTTAAATTCACAATGGCCCCCAGGACCCATCTAAAGGCTTGCTTAGTTAAGCCTCGTGTCACAGGCCCCCGGGGTGAATCAGGAGGGAGCTAGAAGAACGGTGTCCTTGGGAGACATCCTGGCCCCACTGAAGTCAATGGTAAAATCCTATTGACTTCAGTTGGGTCAGGATTTCAGCATTGGTGAGGTGAGGATCCTTGGTGCCAGAGCTCAATTCCTGCCTTCATTGGCTTTCCAATGTCCACATTTGTTAACCATCAGGTCATTTTGCAAGACCTGCTTCTCCATGCAGGGTCTGGATAGGGCTGGCAGGTGGAGATTGGGGTGAAGAGAGGGTTTTGGTTATGTGTACTTGAGAGGGTTCCTTATGTCGAACATAGTTCCTGCACCCAAAGCACTAGGGAGGGTTGAGTGAAACAATAAATAAATAAATAAATAAATAAAATGTTACATGACCATTTCCTTTGGCTTCCACTACACAGAAATCCCTCAGAGATGCACGCACTTTACCAGATACGTTACTGAAACCAAAATGACTTGATTTCCTAAATCAGCATCACAAAGCCGGAGCCACTGCCTTCAAAATCACTTATTAAGCTACATAGATTCTCCTAATAATCACTTAAGTGATAAGCTACTGTATTTACTCAAAGCTCAGTCATCTAGGTAAGGTCAAAGCAAACAACACTGCACTGTATTACCATGACTCCAGGCATACAACAAAGAAGCTGGTTTGATGTGTATTTTTCCATCTTCTGTTTCAAGATTTTTTTTTTTTAAACACTCCTTCATAACATATCCCATGGAAAAAATTCACTGGCATTGGCTTTAAAAATTTCACAATACATTATTTTGCACATAAAATGCCGAAATGACATTTTGTTAATGAAGCTGATTTGAACCCTACTTGTATGGGAAAGGGAATCAATGCGGCTAAGGGATTTTGGCTGCAAGAAAGTCAGATTTCCAATATGCTAGAACTTGTAACATTGCTGTCAGTTGTGAGCTAAACCCAGTACAAACCAACTAACCCACCAAAGCCGAATTAATTTCAAAGATCCCTGTACAATTCCTGTCCAAAATGTATTTATTAAGAAAGCAATATTCTTTTCTGGCTTTTAATGGAGAGAGGGAGTATGATATTACACTTCCTCCTACTGAAGAAGATTCTTGTTCTGACATTTTCCCTTAAATAGTAGATTGCAACCACTGACCAACCTGCTTGTAGCTTTCATGAGCTATTTTCCCTTGAATGGTCATGTGCCTCTCGGCAGTATCAGTATTTCTACAATTAAAGGTGTGTGTGTGGGCGGGGGAAACAATCCAGTTTCTCCTGGCCATGGCTTTTTTTAAACTAATTTTTAATTTTTGCATTTTATTCTACAGATTGTGTTGACTAGAATAATACTTAGCCTCTATATACCACTTTACTTCTTCCAAGTGCTGTATAAATGTTAACGAATAAACTCTCATATCTGAGGGCTAATAGTCCCCATTACACAGGGAACCGAGACCCATTGAGGTTAGCCCACTTTACAGTGGGAAACTCTTCTCAGCAACAGCCCGCTCACACAGGTAATGAAAACAGTTTTACTGCTAGTATAAAAGGAGAAAAAATGGTTCCCACCACTACTCCCAGAAGTGAGACTGAAACTTGGCTGATCCTCATCATTTTCTGTAGAAGTGCTGGAAACAATTTTCTTCCTTCTCCACAGGCAATTCAGTGGTGTACAGTACTGGTTCTGAGGTAACGGTTGCCAACAATGGTCATTTTCTTAGACATTAAATGACTTGTCCAAGGTCACACAGTGAATTAGGGGCAGAGCCAGGAATGGAACCCAGGAGTCCTGACTGCAAGGCAGGAGCTCTAAGCGCTAGACAATATTTCCAATCTGCATAACACCCTGTCTTATCAAAGCATCTACATCGGAGCAGGAGCACCATCAGTACTGTCAGCACAGCTCTAAAAATAGCATCTGCTGGTTACTTAATGGTGCTGAACCAGCTGAGGAGCACACCACATTGTTTTCGTAGTGGATACTAACCCTGGAGTTGTTCTTTTTATTTACTCAGAGATGGAGTAATCCAACAATGAAATATTTAGAGTCCAGCGAACATTTCCCATCAAATGAGAAGAAACTTTAAGATAGGAGAATAAAAACCTGTCAGCTTCCCTTTAATGCAATGACAGGGCAAGGAAGAGTTTCCTCTTTACAACAGATATTCCAAGTCACCTCTGTGGTGCTGTGTTTTGCAGGAGGATGGTGCTGAAATTGCATACAAAAGACAAGCAGGATCTTATTTCAGTCTGAAATAAATATACCAACCAAAAGGGAGTAAATCAGCAGTGTTAGAGAATATCAGATCCTCTTGAACTGAAAAATACTGTTGAACGTTCTCTGCCCTGTCTCTAAGCTCCAGCTTCCCTGACGCTTAGCCCATCTCACTAACACATGAAGAGAAAATGCAACAGTCTGTTCATTAAGACCATAAAGCTCATTCTGCCTAATGCCAATACATGGATCCCCTTAGTGAAAATGGGAAGGTTTTTATGAACCTCAAGAAGAGACCAAGTGCTTTACAGTGCTCTCTTTAATACATCTAACCCAAGGCCCTTTAATGGGACACACAAAATGAGAACTAGAATTTCTGTAGGATTAGCGTAACAGGCTAACCATGGCCTTGCTCCTGCAGTTGCGGAGTGCCTTCTGTGGTGTCATGGGAGTGGAGGGGTACTCAGCAACTTGTAGGATTGGGCCCAAAGTGTGCCCCACTCTCCAATGAGTAGAAGAGTCCCCAGCTCAGTCTGTTGATTCATTTGATATAAGGAGATAATGAGCTTGAATGGGATCTCTCTTCATTTGCAAATGAATCCTGGTTTATATCCTTGGTTGAGATGAAGAACTGAAACGGGATAAATTTAGAAGAACCCATACTGGCTCACTAAAATTTAAAAGAAACCATATTGACCCATAGAACTGTGCTCCTGCCATGCTGCCATAAAGTGAGAGCGCCATGGATCTGCCATGAAGCCATGAAATAATAGTTAGTGATTCTAACACCTCGGGTTGAGGGTACCTAAGTCATGGTAATTTATTCTAGTTTCCTAATTATTTTCATATCCCTTTATTAAAATGTAAATATGTATCTTTAACTACAATGGCAACATGAGACCTTCCAGCATATAGCTTTGTTCTATATGAATCCTAGATCTAGTTTCTCAACAATTAATGAACAATAGGATTTCTGCCCTGTGCAATGTCATGTTAGAGAAAACAAAGCACTCAAATCCTGAGAAGGAACTGATGTGAGTGCATGCCAGGTGGCAGAAGAAGAGATGTAGTATTCAGTGACAGATGATCTATACTACAGAATTAGCACTGGCTTCTGCCTTCCAGCTACAGTTCAGATGTCAAGGTATGAATAATAGCTACATACATATGTATGGATTGGCTATGTTTAAAGGGAGGGATTTTGCACCAAGATTACAAAGAATGACTGAGGAGAGAGCATAAATGCTGCAGACGTCTGGATTTTGGTTACTACACTTCGGGCTCTTTTACCCGCTTTGGCAAACAAACTTGGCTCCCTTTAGTGCCAAAACATTTTAAATATTAAAACTATTAGAAACTATATGTTATAAATATTTTAAAATGTGCAGTCTCATGTAACTATTAGCAACACTTGGATGACATTAACTGAAGGACTAAGATAAAGCAAATTCACCTGCTGAACATTTGCATTATCTCTATAATGGTGAAATAAATATCAAAACGGAATAAGTTATAGGCTTCTTTATAGGGTTTATTTTTAATTCCTTTTCTAATGGTTGCCTCTTCTCCCTCTTTCAGGCTCCTTCACCCCTGAAGTTCTAGTGATGGTAGACGGCTCCACGCAGTAGCTCCCATATTCTCATGATTTTGAGCTGAATTTGGTTTGCAATCTGGACCACCCCAGTCTGCCTTGGTGACCGATTCCCACAATCGTGAATGCGCAATGGAAGCCTGTGCCCCAGAGTCTACCAGAATTATACATGTATGTCCACTGATCTTGCCCATGATGTAGTGTTTGGGCCCAAACTTATTGGCCGGTAGAGTCTCTCATTTTGGGCTTACTGATCTGCAGACAGGGGCCTGGCCTTGGCCTTGGCCTCCCCCCGCCGCCTCCAGGAGCTACCCTGCTGTGGGCATTTCTACCAGAAGTTGTCTGTCAGTCACAGTTAGTTGCTTCCTATGTCCCTGTCTTCTCCACCAGTTTTTTCAGGGCTCCCTTTCTGCTTCCAGCTGGTTAAGAACACATTGCATCACTCTCATGCCCTCCGTCAGTTCTCAGAAGTCTGATTCCCATGTTTTCTTGTAGCAGCAGTAACTTCCAGTTCAGTGCCGGGCACCTGGGTCCCCGTCTTCTGCTGCTTTTATGGCTCATTCTAGCTCTGCAGCAACCCTAATAGCCTCTTCTAGCTCTTCAGGTTTCTCCTTCTAAAGAGCTACCCAGATCTGTCTTCCAGCCATATGGGCCAGTAAATCCTGCATTTAGTCTTCACAGTCTGGGAAGTGGCGAGGTATCGGCAAACAGCCAAAATTGCTGAGAGAGTCTCCTTTTTATTGTGTCCAGCCATTGAAGGCTGCTCAGTTCCACTCTGCATCTGTGGTTTGATCCACAGAGTGTTGCAGAGCAACCTTGACAGAGGTGTATTTGCCTTGGGAATCATGTGTCCATCCTTCAAACATCTCCTGGGCTTTGCCTTGCAGCAGCAGGCCAAAAATCTAGCTCGGTGGCCTCATTCCAGACATCTAATCGGGCAGCTCATTCAAAATGGCTGATCCAGCTGGCACAGCCTTGGCCACCCCCTCTCTATGCTTCAGGCATGAAGATGGGCTGCCATAGCTCTCTGCTTGCACTGCCCTACTTCCACTCTCAGGGCTCAAGGATAAAACGCCAGTCAACAGGGTTGTTAATTTCTGGCCACGAAGCAGTCCTCTGACACCTTGTCACTATGGCACCTTACCCCTAAACCCTGCTGGCCAAATTTACCAGCTGGGCAAATTACACTACCACCCATGTAATTATTATAGCTGCTTAGCACTGTGGTACACCAAACCTCGAAGGCACTAATACAGTGCCAGGCATACTGCAACTCAAAGGCACGCACTCAAGGTGCTTCAGATGGTAGGCCAGAATCTAGGCATGAGCCCTGGTGGGTCCCACTAACCACTCAGACACATGGCTAAAGTAAAATGGTATTTTACTATGGCTGGCAAGAAAGGGGAAGGTTCAAATGTCCTAGGATTAGTAACTTAAACAGTTACAACTCAGGGTGAAAAATAACATTTCTTGTTTGGGCCCTGGGGAGCAGACAAGTTAGGGGTAGGGCTCTACAGGCCTACTGCTTGGGATGCCCTCTCTACTCCAGTCTTCTATTAAAATCAAATGGGAACTTGGAGGTTTCCAGTCCAGGATCAGCTAGTGGTTTGTCCGATAGGGACCACTCCACAGTGGCTCCCTGCCCAGTCTCTGATGATTCTCCACAGGTCCCGCAAAGGCTTGAAACTGGCAGCAATGTCCAGCAGTGACACTCAGTTCACATGCAGTTACGTAGATTCTGCTGCAGTCTGCTCTGTACACTGAACCTGAGCAAAACAGAAGTGATGCTGATGGGCGAAGGAAAATATTCTGAGACGTTTTCAACCACAGTGCAGTCTCCTTTGGTTGAAGGGTCACACCACAATTGGTCAATTCAGTCGGTACGCTAGGAGTACTCTTGGATTCTTCATTGACACTGAGCTTTCACATCACAATGGCCATGAGTAATACTTTCTACCATCTCTGGTTGGCTAGGACACTCCACCCCATCCTGGTGGATGAAGACCTGGTATCAGATATTCATGCCTTCATCACTTTTCAGCTGGACTATAGAAATGTGATATACCTGTGCATGAAGCCCGCAGTGCTTAAGAAACTCCAACTAGTATGACCCTGCAGTGCGTCTCCTCAGTAACATAAAGTACTGTGAGCACATCAGACCTCCACTCTACACTGGCTTCCCATTGAATTGCGAATGAAATTCAAGGTCTCAGTCCTTAACTTCAATGCACTCCATGGCCTGGGCCCAAGATACCTAAAAGACTGTTGGCAGGTCAAGGACAAACACTGTAAAGCTCATCTGTGTGGGAGATAGAACCTTCTCCAGGTGCAGTCCAAGACTGCAGAATGAACCCCCTCAGGAACTCAGGGCCATCACAAATCACACTCCTTTCTGCTCCAAGTGCAAAGCACGTTTCTTTAACTTGCCTTCTCTAAACACATAGCAACAGGTATAGTTTATTTAATAATGACATCATCATCAAACCATACCTAAGCAAGACATTCCAATGCACAGACTTCTCCTTCTGGGGAGAAGATGAGAAAAACAACATGTGACAAGTGTGTAGTCATGCTGCTTACCGCACTACTGGAAGATGCTCAGATACTGTGGTATATAAACTGATACAGAATAGAATAAAATAGAATAGACAGTTTCCTGGTGCTTCCCCTGTGCATCCACCTTCCCTGGTGCCCCTGGCTTGCCATGCCACCACTGCTTCACCAAGTGCCAGATTAGTTCCTGGGTCAAGGTCTTCCCACAGAGTTTCTGCTCACTCCCTGCTGTTTGGGCTGGGCAAGGGGATGTGCCTTCATGTCTACCATGGAGGATCATAAATGCGTGGTCAGAGCATTGATGGGAATGGTAGTTCCCTGCTTGAGCAGATTGATCACAGAAGCACTGCCTCTCTCAAACATTTCCTTTGGTATTTCCATTCCTGAATTTAGTTCAGGGGAATCTGGAAAGCAAGACTGGACCAAATGGAAATTCTGTTCACACTGAATTATGTTCTTTGGTTTTAAGAAGATAAATACTCTTCCTGTGGTTTAGATTCAGTTCCACTGGGATTTTACTCAGCTCCAACAGAAATATAGCAAGCACTATGGGTACATTCCAAGTAGGTGCCCCAGAACATTGGAGATGTAGGGCTTTCAAGTGGCCCCATTCTCAGGGGTCTACTTTGTGAAAAGTAGGGGCTAAGTGGTCCCTGAGCTGGGAGAAGGGGTTGTTATTGGGTTAGTGTACTTTAAAAAAGAGGGCTGCAGCATGGAAGTTGCTCAGCTATTTTCTATTAAAGAAAAATTTCAGGTTATATTTGTTTTTCTTGATTATAAAATTTCCTTCCATCTGTAAAACTGTCCCTAAATATGGTAAAACTCAGCAATATTTTAAACGTATATTATCTAAGACACAAGCAAATGAGTATTACAAAATCCTATCGTTAGATCTTGTTCAAATGGTCTTTAATACCTTTTTCTCCCAGATATGGATATCATGGCATAACTACTAATGTTACAGAGAGGGGTGGAATCCAGATTTTATCAGCACATGTTTGGGTGACCTGAATAATTTACTCAGTACTCTATTATGCCTGAGTAATGCCGGTTCTCCAATCTACATGGCAATAAAACCTGGATAGAACCCTGCACCGTGACACATTCTCTCTTTGCATAATCTCTCTAATACAGGAAGAGTGAACATTTTATCCCAATACAAAAGGTTTCACAAATCTTGATTTATAATCCGTCAGCATCGCAGGCACCTTCACAAACTAAGAAAATACTTCGCAAACAATAAGATTGCCAGGCTTGGCATCATTAGCATGCCCCATAACAAGATTAGTGTGAAGGAAAAGCCAGATTCAGGTGTGTATTAAAAATGCATGCTTATCAGTGAATGTACTAAGAGGCTGGCGGTTGTTTCTCCTGTGAAAAATAATCACTCACAAGGTCGACTCGAATTAAAAAGGATTTTATGGGCTGCTAGCTTCCACCAGATAGTTATTTTAAAAATACAAATGCTAAAGATTAACAAGGTTTTCAAATATGTCAAGGGTAAATTTGACAAAAAATGAGAAATGGACAAATCCCCCCCCAAAACAAACCTAACCCAACCCAACGAAAATAATCCAAAGAAAAGCTAAACGTTTTAGTATTTTAATCCCACCATTCAGAATGGGAGAGAAACAGATACTGTTTATTTAGGATAATCTCCAACAGAGATTCTGGGCTGCATTGCAGGCTCATATTGTATTAAAAGGTTTTTAAGGGATCATTATGCTGACTCAGAAATTGAGGCGTTTCAGAAAGTTTCCATGCAATCATTTAACAATCAATATTTCTTGAGAAGCCTTATAGGATATATCAGAATTAGGAATTGGTATAACTCTACAATGGCAATGCAAACAATTTATTCAGACCCCTTATAGTGCTGTGATAACTTTATGTGCCCCAAATCCAGGCCCCACGTGCCCACTGACACAAGGATGCTGATCAGTGCTAAGCGGGCTCTAAGGATAAGCCTACACTGCAATTAAACACCTGTGGCTGGCCTGTGTCAGCTGATTTGGGCCCGGGGGCTCCGAGGGCCTATGGGGCTGTTTAATTGTGGTGCAGACGTTTGGGCTCAGGCTGGAGCCTGAGCTCTGGGACCCTTCCCACTCATGGGGTCCCAGAGCCCAGGCTCCTGCCCAAGTTCAAATGTCTGCACCACAATTAAACAGCCCCGCAGCCCAACCCCCATAAGTTCGTCAGCTGACAAAGGCCAGCTGCAGGTTTTTAATTACAGTGTTCACATACTCTGAGTGCCCACCAACACTGATTGAGGCCCACCTCCATACCTAGGCCGAGCCTTGTGTGCCAGCTGATACTGACCAGACACAGGCCCTGCTACTGGGAACTAGCATCCGCTCCCCAGTATTAACTAAGTGACAGCCCCCTCACCCCACTTGCTGACATTATTCCGGTCCAGGACCCATGAACTCCAGCCAGGCCAAGCACCACTGACACTAACCTGGCTTAGGCCTTGTGTACCTGGCAAACGGTTGCCAAGTGCTTATCAACACAACCAGGCACAGGCTCCAAACACTGCTGATGTGAACGAGGCCCAAGGCCACACCCCCACTAGCACTAACTTGGCCCTGAGTGTCTGGTAACTGAGCCCAGGCCCTGCGCGCTACTGATACTAACCTGGCCCAGACCTGAAATGCCCAAACATGATAACTTGGCCCAGACTTTGCTTACCGGCGGATGGGCTGGCACCAGGCCTGATGTGCCCCTAGATACCTGCTGGCCCCAAACTCCATTCCTGTCCCATAACAAGGAACACGTAATGCAGTAGCACAATGCACAAAACAATTTGCTCTTATGTAAGGAGGGCACCCTTTCCTCCACTTCCCATTTGGGATAAAGCTGCTCTTTGTAATGCTCAGGATCTGCTTTGTAGTAATGCTTCATCTTAAAGATTCAAATGCTTCATTATTGCAATATATCAGTGGCAGGTCTTTTTCTCGGGATAAATCCATGTGTGTGGAATCAGTGAATAGTAGATACCAAGTAAGTGATGAATAAGACTACTTTGCCTCCCACTAGACACATTATCTCAGGTATTTCTAAGTTGCCAATTATCACTATATCTAAACTGCGCTGTCAGCATCAGGTAACTTAGAAGAATTGCTCCTTAAACATGGTACAGTCTCTGGATGCCCCATATGGGAAGTTTCTTAACTTTCATTAGGTAGATACTGGTGGAATATTTGGGAAAGCTAACACACGGAGCACCATGTTTCTTCTTTTACAAACTGCTATAGAGTAAGGCACTGTGGCTCCAATTCTGTCCAGAGAGATTATGACCCTGCACTCAGATCCCGAACTAGTGGTTGAAATGCCTTGTCCCTGATCACAAGGTCAGAAGTGAGACCTCCACAATGGATTCATCGCTTATTCCCCCTTCTGTTGTGTTTTGCAGAAATGCAAAGGCTGGATATATTTATGGGTTTAGCTTCTATTTTCATGTAGCTGAAGCCAAATGAAGAATTTAAACAGAAAGAGACTTCACAAAAGAAAAACCTCTACATTTAAGCTGAAGTATCACAGGTGGCATTTATTTTTCTGTGGCATTAGGTTAGTAGCAAAGGTCAAAGAGCAATTCCACATACGGAAAGCCAGCCTTTGTTCTGTCACTGCCTTCATCACAGACAGAGGACTTAAATGATCACATGTGGTACCTGCTTAGTCAAAAAAATTGGTTAATATTAACCTGAGATTAGACAAACCAATTAAAATCCCATTCCTCCACCAAAAGATGAGGCCATAGAATTCATTAAGTAGTGAATTGCTTTAAAATTAATTTTAACTAAATGGATTCCAGTCTGATTTAGCCTTAGGTGCTCAGTGATCTGAGTGATTCTGAATATTAGTCCATTCATTGATCAACGCACCAGAATTTAGGTTATATTTAATAATCTTAAATTGTTCCAAAAACAGCACAGAAACTGGCTGAAGAAAATACATCCCTATAACTAAAAATGAAATTGCTTATGACTTATATTAGAAATTTCCTGAACTACAGTATTTCCTTCTAAGTGGGCTCTAAGATGCTTAGATAGCATGAGTTCCCAGGTTAAGAGAGCACAGTTTGGCAGTGTTCAGGCTTACTGTTCTGCAGCTGAATCTCCTTAACCGGACAATTATTTTGCAAATTCCTCGTGTGATTCATTGCTATAATCTAAAACAATTTGCAATTTGTTATAAGAAAAAGCATGCAGCTCCGAAAAACCCACTTGAGGCATTTAAGGTAATACTCATGCTGTGTGAGTCTATATGTGTGCAGCAAAGTTGTCCCTGTGCTGTGATCCCACTACATCTCACAAGCAGGGTTGGGTCACTACCTGAAATGGAGCTCTTCAAGGAACACCTAGGTGCTGCTAGAAGCATGATGGGTTATTCAGCAGTTGAAACACCTACCGTCACCTAGGTGTTATGAGGTGACATTCATTAACATTTGTAAAGCATTTTGAGATCCTTAGATGAAAGGTATCTACAAAGATATCTACAAAGTATTGCTTAGAGAGAGAGAGAAATTCCAACACCTGATTCTTCATTAGAGAATCCCAAAATACTGAGCAGTGGGTCACAGAGGGCCAGCTCCTCACCTGGTGTAAATCAGTATAGTTCCACTGATTTGCTGTGCTACCACAGTCACTCTTTGTGATTAGAGCACACAAATCAGCACAGAAAAAAAGATGCGGTGACTATAGGGACTCCTTTAGCATGCGTTTTGTTTAGCTTGCGGATATGAAGAGTGCCCCATTCCCAAAGCTCTCTGTGTGAGGTTTTAGGTGTGCCATTACCTCTTGGTCTGCATAATTAAAGATGCACAAGTATCTCACACCCAATAAACTTGCTTTATCAAAAGCTGAGCAGAGTGTTAAGAAAATTCAAATGTTTTATAGAAAAATATATGTGAAGGTGCCTTACAAAATACATAACACATGCAACTGATTCTCTCACAACGGGTGTGACATGAGACCCAATCTCGAGATGCAGTTGTCAACCTGGCTATTCTAACTTGGAAGTGAATTCGCTCCTGTGGCTTACAGGCCTTCCTGCCCCTCAGAGATATGGGGTGGTGCAGGCAGTAGGGAAGCTCTCTTTCTCAGTGACATCATATCTTTGTGTTTCAGAATTAACACAGCTGCAGGAGAAAGGGCTGCAGCAGAAGAAACAAATCTTAATAAATCCAATTGTTAGAATAAAGACAACATGAGTGAAGACTGCAATAAACATTAAATGAATTTTCAGATAAAAAAAGCATAAAAATCATGTTTAAGATATAAATACAAAAGCCAAGATATCTTAAGCTTTATTGTTTTTTGGGGATTTCCAAGGTTAATAAATTAACGACCATAAAATGAAATAATAGCTAAAAAGATGATAACATGGTAAATTTGGATTTACAGTGGGAATCAGACATGTCATGAATTTTAGTCCAGAACAAGCTGAGAAAATAAAACAATGAAAGGCATTTTTAATTGGCAACCTCTATTCCCAGAGGGGGTGTGTGTACGTGGAAAGTTGTGTGGTTTCCTTGGAATTCTTCCATCATGGTCCAGATTTGCATGCAAGAGCCCCGGCATGCAGTGCCCTCAACCAGCAGTAACTGCAGATCTGCTTGAGACAATGCCTGCAAGCAGCTTGCTTGGGTTAGTCCACCAAATTGTTTTTGGGGGAGGAGAGTGTTGGGAAAATCCAGCAGACAGTTATCAGCCCAGCTCTGCCCTCTCCCTACTTGATCTCTATACTCTCCTGCAAAGGAGCTTTCATGAGGCTTTTGTGAAGGGATGCTATAACCCCAGGCTCCCCAGAGTAGACAGCATCAGTGTTCAGATCTCCTAGCAATGGGTGGGGTATTAGAAAATATATTAGTTTCCCGTGACTCCTGAGTCAGATGTGCCCTCCTTGGCTGCTCTCTTGCAAAGAGAGAGAGAAGCATTGGGTGCTTACGGGAAAAGGGGCCAGTTCTCAAGCTCTTTACTGTATGTTGACAGGATAATGGCTTTGAAGGAGTAGCTTGGTATTTACTATATGAAAGATACATGAAGAAGCACATGGGTCAGTATGAATGATTACTGAAATTCTCTATAGAATTTCGGACTCCTTTAAATGGCATAACACAAAACCCAAGAATTTCCAGGATCAGGAAACAGTATGAGAAAATGTAATGCTAATAAAAATACCAAAGCAAATGCAGAACCAATTCAACAAAGCTGAACTATCCTCTAGATAAGCACTGAGCTATTCATGGATGACATTTGTGTCCACTGTAAAACAGCTGTCCTGTGTCACAAATCATATGGTCTAAGAATTATTGGTATCACTCCCTGGTGCTAGAAGTAAAGAAACATCACAAGGAAACTATACAAACTCTGCTGGGTAATTAGGAGGGCGGAAGGGCATTCACTGTTAATACTGCGTGGATTTTCACTTTTTAACTTGTGGTCAATCCCACACTTTATCCCTATCTTCTTGCTTTGGAGTTTTCAAAGGGCTACATTTTAGATCTGCCCCTTGAAGGTAATGTCGATTTATAAATCAGAATGGTGTTGTGTGTGCTTTCTCCACTTTTAGCTTCCGGACCCTGTGTGAGTGGATGTCCCAAGTTAGTTTCAATCCAGTAGAAGCAATAAGTTTTAGTTATTTTCATGACAGCCACTTTAACACTAAACAAATTGATTATGAGTAGTGTATCACAGCGAATTAAAGATAAGGAAATGGAAGTGTCTCCCTATTTACTGAAACAAAGCTGAAAAATTGGATTTTCAGTCATTTTTCATGAAATGCTGGCTCTCTTTGCATACATCTGAACAGAAGGTGGCACTTTAGAGTCTTTTAGTAACTGTTTCTTGAATGATCTAGCACTGACCTGAGAGACTTTGAGGGTGCCCAATAAATAATATGACAAAAAGGGTGAAGAAAACATTGAACGAGTGACTAACCTATCTGCCTTTCATGTAAAATTGTAAATGTGAATATCAGAGAAATTTTCCCCCCTTAAACAAGGCTTCTGCCTGAAAGACAAGCGTTGCATGGACACAAAGGAGGAAAGGGGATTCTGTCCTCATCTGTATGTTGCCTTACACGTTTTTGTTTTCTGGACAACAGCAAATTCTAGACTGAATATAATTTTAAAAACAATTTAAATAATACTGAAATCATTTAAAGCTAATAGCAGAGTTTTATAAAACCAGGGACCCTTGCATTGGTTTTTTACTGATTTCCAGGATGGCAAATGATAGGTCACAAAAGGACAACATTGCACAGCAATAGCTGAAATTACAATGCGCTGATAGGCTGAGACGAAGCAGGTGGAATTTCAGACCAAAGGATTTTCTTTTATTGGAAAAGTTACGAATAGTTGAAAATATGAGAACTCCTCTTTTAATTAATATTATCTGAAAGTTACAAGGGCTACTTAATGGCAATGAACTTTTTTCCTGCTCATAATTCCTGAAATATAAAAATTCTGCACAGAAATGAAGGGTAGGAGCGGTCACTGTTAATTAGAATGCTGTGTCTAGCAGGTCAGAGTATTCTAACTCCTTCTGTGGTAAAAGTTCTGGGAACTGATGGCCCATGTGCGTTGCAAAGAGATACAACAACGAGGAGGAGACTGAGTATGACTAGAAGTAGCCCAAGCAGGGTCTGCACTGGAGGGAAGCTGGGGGAAAGTGGTAAATTGGGGCCTACCCAGGGTCACGCTCCTCCCCGCACCTGCTTGGACCCAGAACTGTGTAGGGAAGACCTCACCACCCATCTCTGGTGGTACCCCACCATGTAGCCCTGGGGGAGAACTGTAGCGAGCTGCCAGCCAGAGCCCCAGCGGGTAGGACCAGAACCAGCCAGAGCAGGGGCCACTGGGTATTCCGAGACCTTCCTACAGTTTGACTGGACTTTCTCTGCTCTGTGCTGATTGGCCGTTTGCTCCAAGCCCGCTCCCCCTGGTCTCTTCACCTCAGCATCACTCCACACCTGCACCCTTACTCTCCCCTCCCCTACCCCGTCCCCCTCAACCCTGCCCCTCCCTTCCCTGTTCTTTCCATGTAGCTGATCTCTTCCGAAGTACCCCCCCCCCCCGCACCAAAAGAAACAAACCAGTAAATCCTGACACTGACATGCTGTTTGCTGCCATCACGTAGGTCACTGCTAGTGTGTTCTAGCCCGTCCCACCTTGTGTCTGTCTGGTCTATTGAGACTGGACACTCTTCAGGCAAGGACAGACGGCCCCTCTATGTCTGCAGCACCTAGCACAACGGGGCCCTGTTCTTGGTTGGGCTTTAGGCACTAATGTAATTAATATGATTTAATAATAAAACAGTAGGTGAAGGGTGCGCCTAAGAACAGTGTATCTACTGCCAGCTCTGAGGGGGACAGTTCCTTCAACTCCTAAATGAAAAGTTCCTTCCTCCAGGACCAAATGCCTAAGAAGTTTGCATCTTGTCAAAGGGAAAATATTCCTTGGCACCAATCTCTAACCTACTTACAAGGTGCAAGTGAGAACTCTGCCCAACTGGGACTTTTTAAAACTGAAAAACAGTGCACAGACAGCATATTTCCTTATATAAGGAGGCCTGAAAGTCCCTCGCTTACCATAGTTAATATTTTAATCAGCTTTTTCTTTGCTGCTTTCTGTTTTACCAACACTAACAAAGTAGCTTGACTCATGTGATTGCACAGAAATACTGCACTCCCTGAAGAGGAGTTCATTATTCACACAGTCATTTCCGCTTCTTCAATCCCCAGGAACATGTGCAGACTATTCTTTGGGGCAGCTTCTCACGCATCCCAACTTTAAGGGGTATTAAAAAACCACCACAAAGAACCACCACTTGTCCAGCAAGGAGGTTGGTGAAGGTATTGGCATATTTGTTGTATGCCTTTTGTTGTATGTTCTGCTCTGGGTTTTCTCCATGTCTTAAGTCCCCATCACGATGGAAGTAATAGTATCATTAAGTCTGTTCATTTCCCCTGCTCGGTCCATCCTTGGCCTCTCTGCTGAGACTTCCAGGAAAGGAGACAATGACAACTGTTTACAGAGAATTGGACTGGACAATTCACTTCAGGAGGACACCAACCACTCATGCAAAAAGGAAAATTTACTTATTTTCTGTACATGATAAGACTAATTGCAGCCACCACTAACCTGGGTTATAATTGACAGGAAGCCAAATTTTCAATAGTGTTCAAAGCTAGATTTTTAAGTGCTGTATCACTGACAACTAGGCCAGATTTTTAAAAAGTTCCAGATGTTGGGTTTTGACTCTGAACTCTTTTGAAAGTCCGCACCAGTGACGAACACTTTATTAACATCTTGTTTAACTTGAAGCATATGTACAGCTGCCCTGCAGGATAGGGCACAGGTAAATTATAATAAATAATTCCAGAGGTTGTAGTGTGGTTTGCAGCTGACAAGGGATGAGCAACAGTAGTGAAAACAAACAAAAAAACCAGATATAATAAAACCCCACTGTTAGTCACAGACCTGGCTGGCTGTGTGATATAACGCTGCTGCTGAGGACAAATTTCAAGGACGCCAGAGGGGTCAGCTTTGCTGCTGGAGCCAAGTCAACTACAGAGAAATCTAGTCCATCATCATCCTGAAGGTGCAATGGCACTTGATTACGCCAATTTCAGATATGTCCCAGTAGGACTAGGCATGCATTTCTTCTCTTGTGGCCTGGGAATGGGAGAAGCAGGGATGTGACACCCCTACAAAAGCAAGGTTGTGCCGTGTCTTCATTGTTTCAACTAGGTTTCTACCAATGCAGTTTTTATTCTGATTTAGCCTTGAGCCTATGCTTGGCCTCACTAGGAACCCACTGAACTTGTTATGTGTGTGCTCATACAGATCTTAATATTAAAGATATACGTACGATCTGCCTTTGTGTCCATGTGTAGACGGTGCCTAGCAAATTGTGGGCGCTGTCAGAAGACACATCACAGTCGTTCTAGTCATAAACCAGAGACCAGGAGTTCACTTGACTCAAGAGAGATGATGCTATTGCAATGCGAGACTGGGACAGGAAACCCCAGAAGGTGAGAAATATCTTTTCCTTAACCCTTTTTCGTGCAGCTCAGTCCTTTCAAATGTTACTTTCTCTCTCCCTATCTCCCAGCAGTTGCTGTTACCCTAGTCCAAGGGAACCCATTTCAGGAAAAGAACTGGAAACGTACAGGAAAACACTAGTGTGGGGATGGAAGACATTCTGCCCATTTGCCAGTTGAGAAGTCTGCTTTAGATTCAGCCACACCCTAACCCCAATCTACCAGAGACAGACCCCAGTCAGGATAACGCAGCTTCTTTAGGTTTCAGAGTGGTAGCCGTGTTAGTCTGTATCAGCTTCTTTAGGTCTCTCTGGGATGTCCTGGCCTCCTACAGGGAGGGCACAACGCAGTGGACTGCAACTGTCAGTGTCTTTCTCTACTGGGGTTCTTACTGAACAAAATAGGGGCCTCACTTCCTACAACAACAGGGGCAGTGTACAGAGGCGATAAAATGACCTCCTTGAGCTAACCCCGTACAGGCTCAAGAGAGAGCTACACCCAGCCCTCCTGTGCCAGAGACACATGTGGACTCCATGCAGGAATTGCAGAAGACTGTACACTCAGAACAGGCAGGTTTAAATTAAATAATCACCAGCGACTGAGGCCAGAGCAGAAAATTGTGTATGTCACTCCACACAAGAGGCAGCTTGCTCCCCATTAAATGTGATAGCTGCTGCAAGTACCAGGCACCTTGTGGCAAATGGAGACTATAGCAGTGTCCCCCAACTGGGACAGGGACTAATGCCATCATGCTTATGCTGTTTGAATCCTAACATGATTAGCGGCTTTTGATATCGTTGCATTTGTAACAGGATTATGCATCTGTAGTATTTCTGAAATCCCCTGCCCATTTCTCACACAGTTTGTTGTTCTGGGCATGCTGCCATGCAGTGAGATCAGACAACGATTACCAGGGCACTGCAAAGGCACCCAAAGAGCACAGGATTCCTTCCACAACCGCATGGTAAAATTGCTCTTTGTACGAAGATGAATAATATTTGCAAAGGACTGGAAACGTCCCTCTCTAAGCTGATTCCAGGCTGCAGTAAGCACCTTTGGGAAGCCAACATGATGGTTTCATTAGTGAATCTTACCCTGTTTCACCTCGTTTTCCACCTCCAGAGTTTCATAAATTCCTTGTGAACTCATTAAAATAAAATTACAATTTTGTGAAAGACTTTGCCATTTAGTGGCCAGGATGTAGTAACTCAAAGCTGCTCCCATCGGACGGGTGCTCAATAAGTCTGTTAAATGTGCTGTTGGCCCCAGACCAGTTCTTAGAGCACAGGCAGCCACAGCACAAAAAGACCAACCTCACTGTCACTAACTTCCCCCTCCCCTACGCCAGTCTCAGCACAGACTCCAAGGACTGCATGAGCCATGAATGGGTGATGAAGTCTAAACTCCTCGTTATCTCATCCATACTGGGTCCTACCAGTCAGGGTTGAGGCTTGTTAGTAAAGCCAGAAAGCAAAGTGATTGCAGGAGGACAGATCATACATACAAATGACAGAGATTTAATTATGATCTTTGACAATCTTCCTTAAGGGCAACAATGAACCCAACCCAATCCTTATTTAAAAGAATGGGTCACAGCAACAGAACTGCAAACTCCAGCCTCGCCTAGTGCTGTCCCTGTCCCAGAGGCCAATCATACAGAGAAGGACACTTTCACAGACTGCATGCTCTGTGTTCCACTTACTGCAACTTTATGGAAGAGTTTTGCTAACAGGGGTTTGGGGAATGGAGCATATGCTAAAAACAGAATGCAACAGGCTTTCTATACCAAGGAAAGGGGGCAGCGCCACAGGTGCCTGCCCTCTCTGTAGGGGTACGCAGGATAGAAGGGCAGGCCCAGAAGAGGGGAATTAATGCCACAGAACACTGGAAAGCAGTGACTGGGAGGAATTCCAGGAAAGGAGTGGAGTTGGGAGGAGATCAGAAGCCTTTGCTCCTTGCTGCTTTTGCACATGGCTGCATTTTAGCCCTATGGCTAAAGGAGGCCCAGTGATATTTGTGCTTGGCTCCTAAGCGGCAGGATGTTGTTTTGTGTTCTTTCATGGAGCACATATTTCCCCAGCGTTCAGACACTAATCCAGGTGGGAGAACCCTGGATTCCCAGCCTCAGTTATTACTGCACAGAATATGTCAATGCTTTTCTGACAATCTGGTGCCCATAAAGTTAAGCCGGCTACACTCAGTTTCCATTCCAGCCAGCAAGCAAAGCAAGAGACCAGTACTGGACCCAGCCTAAGAACATATTAATGCTGGTCTCTCAAGCATTTTACATTAAAAATCAATGTGGTTAAACACAGGTGCTTAGTTAAACTTGTGTGGCAAGTGCCCTTGGGAACAAGGCCAGGAAGAAGGTTTACTTAATGTTTGTCCTTTGTTTCTATCTAAAAGAGTGTGAGAGTGTGTGTGTGTGGGGGGGGGGGGGGGGATTTCCACTCCCTCCTTTTGCTGCCTGGAATCCTCCTTGGACACATTGTGGCCCTCTCTCCGAGTGCTGTGCAGCCAAGGCTCTAACTGTGTTCCAGATGAATGTCAGACTAGATGTTGGAACACGAATACTGATCCTGGGACATGAGCCAGAGAAGAGTGGGCAGCACAGACACGTCGGCTAGGATTGGATGAGCTGCAGTGGGCTATAAGAGGGGTGCAGGGAATAGCTATTTTCAAAATTACTTCCTTGAATGGCTCCCTCTTCTGGGAGGCCTGTGCTTATTTACCTGTAAAAAACAATCTGCTGAACCCAAGCTAATTAACCACAAGGCCCATACAGCAAGCAGCGCTTCTCTTCACACCAACCAGCTATGCAACAGCAGCCATACCATCGCACCTGTGCAAACTTACCTTTTCTGACCTCTCTCTATTCCCTCATAGGGAATCTGATGCTTTCTTTGCCAAGCTCCCACAATCTCCTGTTCCCCATACCTGCTTGCCATGTGTCTGCCTAGAATGAGATCAGTGGTGTAAATTCACCACCATTTCTATATATAATTAGCTATGTGGAGGCCAACATTACATCCCCTGCTGTCCTTAGGAGCTAGGTAACCACGACACACTCAATCCACTTAGTTAAAGGAGTCCTTAAAATGAATTCTTGCTTAAAACATGCAAAAGGAGTTTCATTAGCTTTTTTTTTATTGGAAAGGTAAAAAACGCCAAAGCCTGTGTGTCTGTGGCTATGTTAATGCTGGGCTGGGATCCCAGCCAAGGCATTAAGTGAAATCGAATTCCTGAAACCAGCTTTAATCAGCAGATTTTTAAGGTTAGAATTACTCTCTCCTCTAGAAGGCTTGCCAAGG
Organism: Natator depressus; assembly: GCF_965152275.1. NCBI lineage: Eukaryota > Metazoa > Chordata > Testudines > Cheloniidae > Natator > Natator depressus. The sequence goes on along the minus strand of NC_134251.1, from coordinate 22,921,754 downwards.
TTAATTCTGTCCTGAGCATGCAGAATTAATGGGCTGGACAGAGAGGAACATTTTTTTCATTATTTTCTTTTAAGTTTACAAAATCTCTAGAAGGACAGGAGCCACATTTCTGAACCACCTGAAGGGAAAAGCCACTTCAACAGTTTATTGATTTCTGTTCTGAAAACAGATACAAATATGAAAATGTGAAGTTTGTCGCCTTCCGGATGAGAATTCAACGCAAGAATGGGCAGCAATTTGTCTTTAAAGGGAAATGCTAAGTGGAATCCTCTCAGTTGCCTCTTTCTGTGTTCGGAGTTGGAAAAATGCTTCTTTGTCTCCAGTAAAGACAAGGAAAGCATTCTGCTTCCCCTTGCAGCCTGATGCATCAAGGGAAAAGGGGACTGATTCCTACTCCCCAAGAGCTACACCAGCTCAGCAGGGACACGTCCTGCCCAGAATGGTCACCACTTGGCATGCACGTCTCACCTCGTCACAAGTTACATCACAGACAAAAATACATTCTCCCAAGGAACTGGCAAAAAGGAGGCACAATAGGACGTGTGTATGTGAGGGGGGAGAACGTCACACAAACCACAAAAGCATTTTGGGCAACAGGCCGTGCACCGCACTGGGTGAACAATGGAACAGACTACCCCATCCCGAGTCGGAAAAGGTCAGTGTTTCTATGACTCAGGAAAGTCCAGGGTCTCTGTGTAGCCCTCGCTCAGCCACCATCCTTGTCCTCTCCCCTCACGGTGCTGAAGCTGATCCCATCTCATCCCAAAGGGTGTAAAAGCAGAGGGAGGAGTTCCACCTCAGTCCCCATACAAACAGGGAGGGAGAAAGGGAAAAAGCTTGTCACAAACAGGGAATAGTTTGGTCGAGTGGACTAAGCACATGACCAGGAACTGGATGCTCTCAAGCATTAGTCCTCAGTTCTACCACTTAGTGTCTGTGTGACCCTGTGCTAATCCCTGATCCACCCGTACTTCCCTCCTCCCCTCTGTAAAACTGAGATGATCATTGAGACTGAGGGTCTGTATTTGTCAATGAGTTAAAATCCCTGCTGCCCTGTGGGTTAAGCCTTTAGCTAAAAGTTAGGGTTCTAATCTGTAAAAACTGGCTCCATTTGATTCTTGGGGCCCTTGTGCTGTATTAGCCCCCAAATTATTCCACGATTACCTGACCTAGTATTCCTCAACTGCTATGCCACCTGACTGGCCTTCAGCACCAACTGGTGCCCTGCATGGCCTGCTGAGTTCAGTGGCTGATGCATGTTTATGGGTGCTGGAAGGGAAAGATAATGGCAGAAGAACACAAGGTAGAAAAAGAAGATCTTGGATGGATGTTGTGGTATTTTGGGTGGATCAAAAGGGACTATACATCCACAAAGAGATTAATAGAGCATAGTACAGAATGGGCTACCATGGCTGCAAATCTCAAGTAATTGAGATGACACACAAGAGGAAGATAATTAATATGGAATAGAATGATGTTAAGAATGAGTTATGAGAGTCCATAAGCTCCATTTCTAAATGCAGACAGATATGCTCAATGGACCACTGGCAGGCCAGAAACTGTCTGCTTGGAAAGGAAGTTAAGGAAGTTAATTAGCATTTCTAAAGACCTTCCTCCAGATGACAATCACCCTGAGGATACAAAATGTTTACAAACACCTATTGTGGATCTATCTACAAAGAACTATGGTGAAAGGGGCTGTCTGGTATGATGATATACCAGAACGAGTGAGTGAACACCCAGGTACAGGAATGGGCAACATGGGATAGATCACTTGATGATTTCCTGTTCTGTTCATTCCCTTTGAAACATCTGGCATTGGCCACTGTTGGAAGACAGGACACTGGGCTAGATGGACCATTGGTCTGACCCAATATGGCTATTCTCATATGTCAGGCATATCGAAGCACTGGATCTGGACCTGGGACTTGAGAACCAGGTTCTCAGAGTGTGTATTCTGGGAAAACAGAGGAGGGAGATGGGCTACTGACAGCAGATCTTTGACAAAAGTGAGTCAAATGTAACATTTCCTTTTATTATCCTGTAAATAAGCTGAGAGGGCTTTCTCTAGCTTATGAGAAGTTTAAATTTAGATGCGTTACCCAAATTGCTTCTTTTATTTTACAACCACTTTCTCTCTATTTTCAATAAATCTTGTTTTTAATGCAAGTCTTAGGCAGCTGCTTGGGTAATTGCTCACAGAGCCCCCCAGAGAGCACAGCCTCTGTAAGGAGAGGTGGTGAAGGCTGTCTGGAGCCCTCGCCCCACTCAGAGATCCCAGGCTATACCTGCACATTGAGCTGAACGTGTTATTTCCGCCTTGGGTAGAGGCACACGTGCTAGATTTGACTGAGCTAGTGCATTAAAAAGAGAAGTGTAGCCACCCTGGCACCAGCGGTGGGACATGGTAGACACCTGAGTAAGTACCCAGGGTCCCAAGTGGGATTGTACTCAGGGTGGCCATCCCATCCCTCTGCTTTGCAATGCTACACTATCAAAGTTAGCAGATATACATGCACCCAAGCTGGAAATCACAGCTCCAGCTTGAAGTGTGCATGAACGCATACACAAAGGCCTCCAGCAGAGGTGTCCTCTCTCAAAAGGGGTTGAGTTAAGGGTGGAGGTCAGGCAAACAAGCCAGAAGAGTGCAGAGCAGTGAGGAGACACAAAGGATGTAATGAGAATAAACTAATGAATGTTTACAAAGGTTCTAAGGAGTTAATCCTGTAACCATCAGCTACCTGAGCCTAAGGAGACTATCCAATACCCTACAAAGGCACCAATATAACTACAAATAAAAGGGACTGATATTATTTCTCTTGCCTACCCAAATTTCTCATGGACTTAGCTGGGAATTTTGGGTGTGCAAGAAATGTAGGATTTTGTCCTGAAACTTTTGTCACCTCAGGAGATTCCTCTCTGTGCTGATGACCCAGCTAGCTAAGAGACTGCCTCCTTGTGACTGCTACAGTTTGCTGGCCAAAGGGTTGTCAGAACAGACTAATTTTCTGTAGCTCTCCCCATCTGGAGGGTGGTGAAAGGATTTGGGGTTTATCCTCCTAATATCTGCTGAGGAAAAGAAACCAAAGAAGAAGATTCAATGAATCTGTGTGCTAACAGCTGGGAAGTGTTTGAGGTTAAAGCTGGCACTCTCTCTTCATTCTCTGAACGAGCCAGCAGTCTCTCCATATCATGCCAGAAACAGAGACTGCTGGTGGAGCAGACATTCAGGAGTCTGAATATGCAAAATCAAGGTCTCACCCTTAAGCTCCTATGCTAAATTCTTTGCAGTAACACAGGATTGTGTTAGGTTTCAGAGTGGTAGCCATGTTAGTCTGTATCAGCAGAAAAAACTAGGAGTACTTGTGGCACCTTAGAGACTAACAAATTTATTTGAGCATGAGCTTTCGTGGGCTAAAACCCACTTCATCAGATGCAACAGGATTGTGTGGAGCTATCATTTTTTCAATGCCTTCTGTGCAAGCAACTTAATCTAGCTCAAAGATTGGTTAAACTTCTGACAATTTGCAAAAACTATGCCATTGGCTTTGCACTCAGAATCCCCTGTCCACAGTTAGAGGAAGAACACTGTAGAGTTTCTTTTGGATGTGAAACTTGTATATGTCTCTAGAGAGGCTCAGCTACAGCTCGCTTCTGTCTATGCTGGCAGTATGCTGTTCCCTAAGAGTCAGACCCTTGTAGATCCCACTGCACCTTACTAATGAATGGTCAGTTGACTTGAAAGGCCCTCTTCCAATAGAGACAGCTATTTCTGCACATAGACTTGCCCATTTTAAATGCATTTCACAGATTATATTACCTACGTGCTGAAAACTGGAAAAATACCCAAGTGTTTGTGGATTTTTTTTTATCCTGAGCTCCTTAATGTTGTTGTGTCTTATTTAAAAAAAATACCTGATGGTGCTGAGGTGCTCTTCTTTAACAAGAACACCTTGAGGATGAAAATGGAAAAGCAAGAGAACCAGAAATTCAAGATAGGGCTGGACAAGCTTTGAAATCCTTCTCCCCACTGAATTACGTTTGTGGATATTTTAAAAAGCAAAATCCTTATGGATTTTGTTCAGATTTTCACACAATTCCCCTAATAAAAAGTTAAACCAAATCATATAAAACCTGCATCTCTCAAATTTTGAGAAATACACCTGGGTAATTATTTTGGAATGAGTCCTCAACTTTCATAGTATCCCTACTATTTGCACACATCATGGACACATTTAGTGCAGAATAATGGGAAAATGGGGGGTTACCTGCCTCCTATCCAGAGCTGAGACAGGAGACAGCTCCAGCTTCTCACTCACAGCCTGGCATGAATTCTCCTGCCATGACTCCTTTCCCAGGCAGTGAGCTTTCAGCAAATGTAAATCAGAAGATCGCCTTCCTTCCCCATTCAACAAGCAATTTCTTCAGAGCTCCCTCTCTCCCCTCTGCCTGACAGCCAATTTCTCAGGCCTTTCTTGCTTCTCTCAGATAGAAGAAGAGAGACAGAAGAATTAACCTGTTAGCAAAAGGGCACGCTTCCCATATACCAAACCCCTAACAATATGGGATTTACACTGAAATCCCTAAACAAACGGTCTTTTCAAAGAAACATACTCATGGCACAACTAAAATGCCCCAAATAAAGGAATCTGATTAGCAAACAAGTTAAATCCATAAAATAGTTAAATGAGAAAATCTACTTTGCACAAACCTGTTCACACAGGATGAGAAATTCGCTCTGAAAGGACTCCTGAAGTCAATGAATGAACGTGTAAAAGAGATAGATCCCTTCCCTGGCCAGGTTGTGCATAGGGAGGCCCCATGTTATCCCGCACTCTTACAGAACCCTGCCTGCCCCTGAAACAAGATGGGCCAGATAACAGAATTCAAGCCACACGTCCCAGGAGGTAATTCACAACAGTCTATTCACCTAGAAGTCCAGGTCTATAGGTCCCCCATTAGGAGAATAAATTATATTGGGGTGTCAGCTTCTGCCGGGGGACTGACAGGTACTGGAACAATAAAACATAAAGAGACACTAAATACAGTGACACAGATCAAAGGGGGATATTCTGGACTTTTATTCCATTAGAATCTCAGAATTAAAAATGTCTTTGTTAAGTTTCTTTGCAAGATTGGCATTTACCACCTAGGGCTCACACCCTGCCATTCCTAGGTACTTGCACTTCTGAATCTCCAGTTTCTACAAGCAAAATGCCTCTGCCCTGTGGTTCTTGCTGCAAACTGAGAGCTCAGTCCCCACCTTGAAGAGAATGAAACAACCACCACCTTGGGCCCCAATGACTACCTAGATCTGCAGAGACACACTAGGTTCCATTTTGTACTGGCTCTTTCAATAGGTAGAGAAAATACTTCTGTATTTCTTTGGAAAGTGTAGTTGATCTTAATTGTTCTAAGATTAGCTTTTAAAAGCAATATTTTTGCGGCCCACAGTAGAAAGTTTAAATTGCAGATAAGAACATAATGCAAATGGTTAAGAAATGAGGACAGGGAATGGAGAGACAATGGTTTTAATGGCTTGTGATACTGACAGGCATGCTGGATGAAAAGCCATCATTGATGTTGTTAGACCTCATGTTGTTAAGCAATGTGTACTTAGGCCTAGCAACTAATCATACATCCATTAAACAACTGTATGGCACTGTGTATCCTTCTGTAATTACACCTATATTTTCAGAGCTCCTCCACAGATTTTCATCAGGGATAATGTATTGCCTCACAGCAGCAGCAACCGCAGCCATGATCAAACCTCCCAGGAAAGTGAGTGAGGATCTAACTTTATTCTTAATGAAAAGATATGGGTCTCTTCAATTAACTACAGTCTCTGAGCCCAATCAAGTTCTGCTCTTAACCTCAGCCCTGCAAATTATCTACTCTGCTATATAAGAGGCTTGGGAAAGAGGGAATGCTGTATTTTAAACCGTGTAATGATGTGCCGGCTGCATGTGGTACAAATTTCCTTGGATGTATAAATGGGAAAGAAACAGGTTTTATGTCGTTATTCTGCTCATTTAAAATATGAGCAGTGAGATTCCAAATCAGCCCTAACCAGCACCGTTCTGGTAGGGAATCGTGCAGGCATAATGTAAAAGTTGTGTGCCATGGAGCCCTTAGGAACTTGTGGATCATTTAATCCAACCTGCCTTTGTGGGCTTGCAAAGACACCTCAGCGCTTCTTCTTGGGGAGGAGAATGAAAAAGAAACATGTAACTTTTCACACAATAACCTGAGTTTCAGAGGAATAAATCAAAAAGTACAAATCTGTTCTCTTGCATTTATCTTGAATGTTCCCTTTATTTATTTATTTAAATATGGATATGTAGCAATTATTCCCGTTTTTTCACTGACATTTTATGGTATTTTACTATTTTAAAAGCCCCAGCAGTTTTAAAGTGCTTATTTCCCAGCAGATGCACTCTCCATCCAGTCTTCCTGAAACTGATTTACCCAGACTGTGTGTAAGTAGTTATCAATATTCACCACAGGTCACTGGTTGTTTGCAGTAAATTTTTGTTTTGTACCTTGGAGCAATTTTCCATCTGTGTTTGTAAAGAGAACCCAGGAAATTCTCTCTTAATGAAAGTGAAAGGCCAGAGCAGGGTTAAAAGAGTCAGGACAACAAAAAAAACCTATGGGTATTTAGGATCAGGTGCTCATTTCCCCCCAAATTAGCAAGCACTGAAAAAACCTCAAAACTTTATATAAGTGTCATCTGCCTTTTCAAACAGATCTGAAATAAGTGCCCTCTGAGATCAGGTTATCTTGTAGCAGATGGTCTTTCCTTCAGGACAAAGAGGCTAAAACCACAGACACGTTCCAAATCCATTTAAACATCAGATTACGTTCATTCCTGTCAGCTAAAGAGCTGGGAGACGTCACCAGTTCCAGCCTGCTCCATTAATCAAAATTCAGTAAGAAAAGCCAACGTGCTGCTATAAAATCCCCTAACTTGATGCCAGCACAGTGCACAGGGATTCCAATGCCATCAATCTTACTTTCTCTCCCTCAACGCTAGATTGTGGCTAGGGAAGAGGAAGGGGTGATGGAGGCTTGGTCAAGTGAGCAACACCAGGAGAGGTGATTTTCTGACATGTCTCGTAGGGCAGAACGAGACGATGTTGATGGGGACATGTTAGGAAACCAGCCTAAACACTCCTTTAGAAAGATCAGTCCTAATTTGCCTGCCTAGGAGATTGCCGGGTAACAGCAGCTGAACCTTGCAGCAGCAAGGAACCCAACAGAAGGGAAATCAGGCTGCACTGAGATTTTTATTTTGTTCTAATAAGCAAAATATTGTCATAACACAGAGAGGCACTCACAATTTCCCCAACACAGCACATCCTCCAGCAAAAACATTGCTAAACATGCCCCATCCCTGTCCTCAAAACTACTGGTCTTAGCAAAACACAGACATTAAATGTGTTTACATTTGTTTTTCAAAATTATTCAGAGGGGGTCCTGATTCAGCAAAATATTAGTGCACATGCGTCTCTTTCAGCACATGAGTGATCCCACCCATGGTGAGCAAAGCAACTGAGCAGGGCTTTAAACCTCATGGAAGTCAATGGGATTTACGCATATGCTTTAGTGCGTTGCTGAGTAGGAAGGAGATCACTCAAATGCTTTAAGCGCTTTGCTGAATGTGGGCCACAGTGCTCACTTTACTCAGGTGAAAATACTGACATGAGATTCAAGGCAGTGGAAAATCAGGTCCTTAGTCTTCAAGAAAGAGGATGAGACCCCAAAATATAATCTCACTTGGGAAAGCTTTATTTTCCTGGAGAATATAGAGCAGTCCTGACTTCCACTAATGAGGGCGGGGGAGGGGGAGTGTAGAGCAAGTCCAGACCCATGGTACATGTATTGGTTTGGCTTTACTGTGGTTTTCACCTTGTTTTTCACTTTCATTCAGGGACTATAATTATACTCAGTAGTAAAATACTTACTTCTGTGCAGAGAGCCGGCACAAGATTCTCGGAGGGAATTAAGAGGTGCCCAGACCCTGTACTGGCCCTCTCCACAGGGATGAGCTTCCCTTACCATGAAGAGACACCCTAAGCGGTAAGCCACTGAAGGAAACTTAGATGTGTTGATACTCTAATTTGCATCATGGCCAGTTTCACATGCATTTCATTTACCACAAGAAGCAACTTCTACTAGCATCAGGGGAACTACGTATGTTTTGAACATTCAGTTTGGTCTGAGATTTGAGATGGGGTTTTGCTCTTGGTTTTTTAAATCAGTTACAAGACTTAGGAAGCAGTGACAGCTTTTGTTATCAAAGATTGTTCTATTTACCTTTGCTCTTGTCAGAAAGCAATTTTTGAAATGTCTGATACTTCATGAACTATTTCCATGTTGAATGGGCTGTTTTTCCAACCTGATTTCCCATAATGGAAATTTGGGATCACTGCGAGGGTCCTTGCTCGCTTGCAGATTTTAACTCCCCCTAGTACCAGAACTTTTTTCTGAGGACATCAGACAACTGGAGAACATTTTCATAAGCGACTAGTGATTTTTGGTACCCAACTTGAGACACCTTAAAGGAGCCCGATTTTCAGAAAGTGCTGAGCACCAGCCCTCTAAAAAGCAGGCCCCTAAAAACTGGGGCTCCCAAAATAACTAGTCACATCTCAAAATCTTGGGCTTTATTTAGTCAGCACTGGTAGCCCTGTAAGAAAACACAGACCTAGATGTAGCCCTTCCCCCAAGGACCTTACAGCTTAGAAGAGACTCAAAGTAAAACTTTCAGAACTAGCTAAGTGGCTTGGGAGCCTAGATCCCACTGATTTTCAATAAGATTTTGTGCCTAAGTCACTTTTGAAAATGGGAATTAGTTGCTTCAAAAAATTTGACCCACACACTAAACATTCAGACCCATTCAAAGACGTCATGTTGAAGCTGGACATAGAGGAGGAATCTTGCACACAAGTTATCACTGGAGAGTTTTGGGGAAAAGGCTTCATTTTATTCTAACAACATGTTATTTTTAACAACATGCTACACAGGGCCAGATCCTGCTCTCATTCAGATTACAGTGGAGTAGCACAGGCATCACTGAGAGAAGAATCCAGCCTATTCAGTCCTTTGAATCTTAAATAGCTGTAAAACGGTTGAACAGACTGTTCTACAAATTAAAAACTGAAGATAACATAGTGCTCATTTTGAGATGCAAAACAATGAAGTGTCAACCAACTAAATTATATCATTTCCCTGCTTCAAATCCCCCTAAAAACACCCCCCCTGCTTTGTTTACTACATCACGTTCCAATTTCTAAACTGTGCATTCCAGGGCCTGCACAACTCTATATCTCAGATCTTGTCTTTTATTGTGTCTGCACTCACACCCTGTGTTATTGAGACATCTCTCCACCTCTCCATTTTCCCGCTTCCATCTTCACACCTACTTCCATGCTAACACCTGTGTAGGGACGTGAGCTCCTAGTCCCTGTGCACCAGGTCCCCACCCTAAAATCCCTCCTAAAACCCCCACCCAACCGCTCCCCACCCTAAAATCCCTCCTAAAGACTCATTACCTCTATGAACATTGTCCTGTGTCTTTCAGATGCCTCACTAACCTAATGGACTGAAGGGAGAGTAAGCGATGGAAGCTATCTAAATTAGGTGGCTCCCAGAGAGTTGTGGTTTCTCTAGGTCTGGCTTTTATACTGAGAGTTTTTCATGTGGCAGCTATCTTCATTTGTGTCTTGTACAGGGCCAAATACATAGTTGGGCCATAAAACTAATATTAAATATATCTAATAATGTTTTAATGTAATACTTAGCTGATAGATATTTGCATTTTCTTGTTTTTAGCACATATAAAAAGTTCTCTACTAGACCATAAAAATTGTGTATCTATTTCTTATACCTAGCTCCATTACAATTCAAAACAAACTATTCAATCCCAGAAGCCTCCTGAAGTGAGTGCCAAGAGTATAATATGTCCTCAGTCTCATTCTTTTCTGTAAGGAAAGAACACTCGGAGGAGACTCTCTCTGGTGCTCTCTATTCAGTAAAGAAAGCAGCACGTGATAAAGGGGAGAAGGAGTCTGAATGTATCATTACCTGCAACGGTTTCTGTAGCAAGGTCTTGGAAGATTCGGACTTCTAATGTTTGTGTCTTACTGGAAAGCCAGTGTCACATCTGACTGATCACTTCTCCCATTATAGGAGCAGAAGCCTTCCTAACAGACTCCAAACAGACTCTCTCAAACTCAGAGCCCGCAACGTAGTTCAAATGAATGAGTGGCTGGTTTGGTGCATCAGCGGTCACTTGAAAGTCACTTCAGACATGAAAAGCTGCATTGTAACTAGCATGACCAGATATACCAATTTTATAGGACAGACCCGATATTCGGGGCTTTGTCTTATGTAGGTGCCTATTACCCCCAAGCACTGTCCTGATTTTTCACACTTGCTATCGGGTCACCCTAATTGTAACAGGCTTTAGAAATTCAAATTCTGCCTCTGTTTAGCCAGATTGCTGACACCATTTACACCAGCACCCTCATATACAGAACACCGCCTTTGGTTTAGTTTTTAACGGCAATACATTTACACAACCGATCCATGTCACCATCCAACTTTTTTAACCTTGCTCCTAAACTTTGCAATCCATAATAAAGTTTGTGGATGACACAAAGCTGGGAGGTATTGCCAATTTAGAGAGAGACCGGGGTATCATACAGGAAGATCTGGATGACCTTGTAAACTGGAGTAATAGTAACAGGATGAAATTTAACAGTGAGAAGTGTAAGGTTATGCATTTAGGGATTAATAACAAGAATTTTAGTTATAAGCTGGGGACGCATCAATTAGAAGTAACGGAGGAGGAGAAGGACCTTGGAGTATTGGTTGATCATAAGATGACTATGAGCCGCCAATGTGATATGGCCGTGAAAAAAACTAATGTGGTCTTGGGATGCATCAGGTGAGGTATTTCCAGTAGAGATAAGGAGGTGTTAGTACCGTTATACAAGGCACTGGTGAGACCTCACCTGGAATACTGTGTGCAGTTCTGGTCTCCCATGTTTAAGAAGGATGAATTCAAACTGGAACAGATACAGAGAAGGGCTACTAGGATGATCCGAGGAATGGAAAACCTGTCTTATGAAAGGAGACTCAAGGAGCTTGGCTTGTTTAGCCTAACTAAAAGAAGGCTGAGGGGAGATATGGTTGCTCTCTATAAATATATCAGAGGGATAAATACCGGAGAGGGAGAGGAATTATTTAAGCTCAGTACCAATGTGGACACAAGAACAAATGGATATAAACTGCTCATTGGGAAGTTTAGACTTGAAATTAGACGAAGGTTTCTAACCATCAGAGGAGTGAAGTTTTGGAATAGCCTTGCAAGGGAAGCAGTGGGGGCAAAAGATCTATCTGGCTTTAAGATTAAACTCGGTAAGTTTATGGAGGAGATGGTATGATGGGAGAACATGATTTTGGCAATTAATTGATCTTTAAATATTCATGGTAAATAGGCCCAATGGCCAGTGATGGGATGTTAGATGGGGTGGGATCTGAGTTACTACAGAGAATTCTTTCCTGGGTATCTGGCTGGCGAATCTTGCCCATATGCTCAGGTTTTAGCTGATCGCCATATTTGGGGTCGGGAAGGAATTTTCCTCCAGAGCAGATTGGAAGAGGCCCTGGAGGTTTTTCGCCTTCCTCTGTAGCATGGGGCATAGGTCACTTGCTGGAGGATTCTCTGCTCCTTGACGTCTTTAAACCATGATTTGAGGACTTCAATAGCGCAGACATAGGTGAGAGGTTTTTCGCAGGAGTGGGTGGGTGAGATTCTGTGGCCTGCGTTGTGCAGGAGGTCAGACTAGATGATCATAATGGTCCCTTCTGACCTTAATATCTATGAAAAAAAATGTCTTCATTCATTTCTCCCAGAGCGGGACAGAAATGCTCCTCCCCTCAGCATCTTCCACAAATAATTCTGGCACATATTACAGAAACAATCATATTGTCACCTTAAAAGTGAGATATGACCTACCCATGATCTATGCAGTGATCTGACACTTCAGGGCAATATGATGGTGTGTGTACCAATGCCCTGCATGGGGCAGGATAAATGTCAAATCTCCTCATCTGGGTAACAATTTCCTGTACTGGCTTAGCTAATAAGGCAGCTCCATTAGCTGAAGCGCAGACCTGAGACCTTGGAACTGAAGGCTGAGAGTGTTAGCTCCACTGTGTCATTGACATAGGAATCCAGTGGTAAGTGTTACCCAGTGGTAAGTGTTAGCTCTCAGACGAGAAAGAGTTCCTGTGAACGCTACAGCCCATCACAAACTAGAGCCACTTTAGCTTCACTTGTGTAACCTTAAAAGCAGTCATAATGTTTAGTGTCAATTCTCAGGACTGCAGCTAACACCTCATGAGTGGGATGGATGGGTGGGCACCTAACTGGGCACTTTGGTCAGTAATTACAGACAGTAGATGTCAAACTGTGCTGCCAGCAAGGCAGGAAGCATGAAGAAGAGATTTCAGTGGAAGAGATGTTGTAACGTATCAGTGGCAGTGAATGGTATCCTTAGGGAGTGTGTGAAAGATACACAGCAGCCAGAACCCAGAACGTTCAGTCCCCAGAACACAGGCCCATGTCACTTGAACACCACATCTCAGATGGGGATAAGCAAAACCACGGAGTGCCTTGAATAGTCTTGGAAAATCCATTTAAAATTGCAGTTAGTTTTTGGGTCGAGATGCTTGAGGGTGAGAAAGACCGTTCTAGTGTGATACCCTGCCCAATATCGAAAAACAAGGGCACACAGACTTGGGTTTCACTGGAAGATTAAGCAGATCCCTCAAGTTTCAGGAAGACCAGTGTGCCTATTGGTGAGTGTTTGTGGGTGCTGGGGAGGAAGCAGATCTATTGTGTTGGGTTAGAGCAGCTATGGAAGCAATTACAATAGAAGGAAGTGAGGGATTCCACTGTGCAATATATATAGCAGAATATTACACAGTAAAGGCTGCACATCTAATTCAACCAGATCCCTATCAACAAATAGTCTCAGACCCCTCTCTGTAGAGGAATGTCAGGTAGGACAAGCCTGCCTGGAAGGATCTAGGTGTCAGTACACAGCAAAGGGTCCAGCCTCAGGGACTCCTCCTGCTCCAAAGCTGTGGGGCCTTCTGCTTTTGCTTCATCCAGTGCTAAAACTCTTTTCAGACCCGTCGATTTTCCTTATTGAAACAGGCTCAATAGTTAAACCTTGTTAACAACTTCATTGCCACACAGCAGAGCCTTACAACCTCAGCAATGTTCCTGCACATCAGACAGAATAAGACGCTGGCTCCAGAGATGTCAGAGTAAGAGGAAAGCAGCACTTGGATGCTGAGGACCGATAGAGAATGAAGTGGTTTTTATGGCAGCAGTGTGGAAAACTACAGGGGAAAAGGTGAATGCAGCAATGGTTCTGGACAGTAACATCATGGTCTTGAGCTATCAGAGGATAGCAACATCTCTGGGGACACAAGTGCTATATTATGTAGTTGACCTGTTCCTGAAAAGTCAGCGCAGGTTTCCAAAATTCACTCCACAGCTGTGCACCGCTGCATGCTTTTTTCAGATCCTGCTACAAACTAAATGCTACAAACATCTATTACTGAAAAATAATATTTCTGCCATGAAATGGGTTAAATCTACACATCTTAACACTTGCACAGTTCACATCATAGAATCATCGAAATGCAGGACTGGAAAGGGCCTCAGTAGGTCATCTCGTCCAGTCCCCTGCACCAAGACAGGTCTACGTTTTATCTAGACTGGGGTGGCCGAGCCCCATGTGGCTCTTTTACAGTTAAAGTGAGGTTCGCAGAGCCCCCCCCATGCTCTCCCCTCCAGTCTACACCTACCAGACAGGGGTGAGGGGAGCTTGGGGCTTCTGCCGTGCAGCAGGGTGGCAGGTTAGGGGCAGGAGTGAAAGTAATATTAGATTCTTACCGGTACGGGGGCTGGCTCCGGGCTCCCGGAAGGGGCGGGGCTGGGGCTGGGGCTCAGCCTCCCCCAGCCAGCCCATCCGCGCTGCCTGGCCTGTGCCGCCCGGGGCTCCGGCCGCTGCCACGGTAGCAAAAGCGGCAGCCGGGAGCCCCGGGCCAGGACAGCTGCCACTTCTTCCGCCCCCCCACCCCATCCCCAGTCGGCAGCCCGGGGGGAGGGAAAGGGGAAGTGACATTAAAGCGCCGCCACGGTAACGCTTCATCGTCGGCTGCGTACGGGCCGGTAGCGGCTTCTTACCGGTAGGCTGAACCGGCCCACTTCCAGCCCTGGTTAGGGGCTTCTGCCAGAGATGACTGGTGCCGGCTGAGGGGAGGGGGGCACAGTTTAAAGGTCCCCCCTGCCCCCAAACAGCTTGACTCACCACCTGACGGCACCACCTGAGCAAGCGGGGCCAGCAAACCCCGGCAAAAATTGATGGGGGGGGCCCGCGGGATCATCAGTGTGACATCACTTCTGGCTTCTGCCCAGTGGGGTTGGAGGGGGTCTCAGGGCTTCAGCCCTGCAGGGCATGCCAGCTGGGGCTCGGGGTTCAGCGGGAGCAGGGCTGAAGCCCTGAGCCCGGGCATGCGTGCCCTGCGAGGCTGAAGCCCTGAGACCTGGTCCCCGCAGGGCAGAAGCCCTGAGCCCCAGCACCCTGCCATGGGGCTGATGCAGCTCGTATGCAGCTCGGAGGGTCAGTAAGTTTGGCCACCCCGATCTAGATCTTCTCTGACAGGTGTTTGTGTAACCTCTACTTAAAAACCACAACTTCCCTAGGTAATTTGTTCCAGTGCTTAACTACCCTTATAGTTAAGGAAGATTTTCCTAATGTCTAATTTAAATTGCCCTTGCGGCAATTTAAGTCCATTACTTCTTGTCCTGTCCTCAGTGGTTTAGGAGAACAATTCATCATCCGCCTTTTTATAACAACCTTTTTATGTACTTGAACACTTATCACGAACCCCACCCCCGGTCTTCTTTTTTCTGGATTGAACAAACCCTATGTTTTCAATCTTTCTTCGTAAGTCATGTTTTCTAGACCTTTAATCATTTTTGTTGCTCTCCTCTGGACTTTCTCTAATTTATCCACATCTTTCCTGAAGTGTGGTGCCCAGAATTGGACACAATACTCTAGCTGAAGGCTTATCAGCGCAGAGTAGACTGGAAGAATTACTTCTCGTGTCTTGGTTACAACCTTCCTGCTGATACATCTCAGAATGATGTTCACTTGGTTTGTAAAAGCATTACACTGTTGACTAATATTTAGTTTGTGATCTGCTGTAATTCCCAGGTCCTTTTCTGCAGTATCCTTCCTAGGCAGTTATTAGACCTCATTAAACAACTATTTCCATTTTTTTTGTAAGAACTGCTAGTAGTCCACCTAGCAAAACTGCCAGTTCTAAACCTGCACCAGAGAAGTGCAGATGTGGATAGGGAATGCCTCTCTGCATTGTGGTGAGGTTTAAAAAAATTCAGCAACCAGGTTTTCTGGTATTTCCCAGCCCCTTCTGAAGAGACCCCTCTCTTCTCTAGCCTTTTCCTTTACATTGGCCTCCAGTATAAGAATACTAACAGCATGCAGTGACAGTATTTGCTTACCCACTATTGAATCCTGCTGAGCCTACCCATTGATCCCCTTACCTGCAGCTCAATACTAAATTAAAGTCCATGGTCAGCTCTTTTTAGTGGGCTGTTTATATTCTATTCTATAGCAGCCACAACCTTTCTTCTTCTGAGGTGTCTGAGTACGGGCATTAGCTGATGCCCAATTCACCACTATTAGTTTAGATTAAATCAGCCAAGGAGAAAGACTTTTGATCCTTAGAAACAAATAGCCAAAGAAATGAGTCTCCTTCTGCAGCTAACAGAATGGCAAGCAGTGGGGTGTCCCCCAGATTTCTCCAAGTATAGGCAAAGTCTCTTTCACACACTTATCTATAATCTGAAGATGATGTAGGAAAGAACAATCACAGTGGGTGGAGCACACCACCCCCAAACAGCAGGAGGTGCTCGGAAGCAATGAAGAGAGAGAGTCCCAGGATGCAGTGTGATGAAAGCGGGGAAGCTATCAGATATATGTCCGTTAACGTGGGGGAAGTACATCAGGCACGCAGCACAAAAGTGACGGAAGGACAGGTGTTGCCATGGCCAGCAGTAGACTGTATTCTGGTGGCAGAAGTAAAGGCAATCTTGCTATGCAGCAGCACACCAGAGCAGAAAGGAAGGCTGGGAGAGCAGGAATGCAGAAAACAAACATTTTTAAAACCACGCACAATTACTAACACCTTTCTGTGACTACAAGCAGTGTATTCGCTTTCTCGCTCTTAAAAACTGAAATTTTTTGCATTCTGGATGTCATCTATCAAACTCTTAAATTTTTATGATGGTAATTCTTTTAATAAGAGTTCTTTAAATATTTATGAAAACAATGTATGAGACCAGTTCAACAAGAAATGATAGCTTTAATCTCAGCATGCTCTGCAGCATTCCCCACTTCCCAGCACTCACTAACTCAGGAAAGAAATGGTTTGCAAGGTCACTAAACACACTATGGGTGAAGGCTCAGATTTAGGTGCCTAAATCCTATTGAAATCAATGGAAGTTAAATGTCTGGAGGATAGATAATTTAATGCCTATTTTTAAAAAAGGCACCAGAGGTGACCATAGCAATTACAGGCTGGTAAGCCTAACTTCAGTACCCGGCAAAATTGGTTAAAACTATAGTAAAGAATAGAATTACCAGACATACAGATGAACACTATATATTGGGGAAGAGTCAACATGGCTTTTGTAAAGGGAAATCATGCCTCATCAATCAATTAGAATGCATTCAGGGTTTAAACAAGCATATGGACAATGGTGATCCAGTAGATATAGTGTACTTGTACTTCCAGAAAGCCTTTGATAAGGTCCCATAACAAACGTTCTTAAGCAAAGCAGGCAATCATGGGATAAGAGGGAAGGTCCTCTCATAGCTCAGTAACTGGTTAAAAGATAGGAAACAAAGGGTAGGAATAAATGGTCAGTTTTTACAATGGAAAGAAGTAAACAGTGGAATCATAGAATATCAGGGTTGGAAGGGACCTCAAGAGGTCATCTAGTCCAACCCCCTGCTCAAAGCAGGACCAATCCCCAATTTTTGCCCCAGATCCCTAAATGGCCCCCTCAAGGATTGAACTCACAACCTGGGTTTAGCAGGCCAATGCTCAAACCACTGTGTAAAAAAAACAAAACA
This sequence comes from Natator depressus, assembly GCF_965152275.1. Lineage (NCBI taxonomy): Eukaryota > Metazoa > Chordata > Testudines > Cheloniidae > Natator > Natator depressus. Next base: position 22,904,502 of record NC_134251.1, on the reverse strand, counting down.
AAACAAAACTGATAAGTTCATGGAGGATAGGTCCATCAATGGCTATTTGCCATGATGGTCAAGGGCATAATGGCATGCTCTGAGTGTCCCTAAGCCTCTGACTGCATGATGGGATGGGTCACTCGACAATCAACCCTGTTCTGTTCATTCCCTCTGAAGCATCTGGCACTGGCCACTGTTGGAAGACAGGATACTGGGCTACATGGACCATTTGTCTGACACAGTATGACTTTGGCAGACCAGGTGCCAGCTCGTGCCTAGGCCCCTACTGACAAATACATTGCTGGAACCAGTCTGGCTCATGTGTGTGTGTGTGGATTGTTAAAACAGGTATTAGAATAATAGGAATGTGTTTAGACCATAAAATACTCGTAAATTGCTGCATGCATTAATATCACTTATAATATCTGTATCCATGTTAAAAGGTAATATTTAAGTGTTTGCATTGTAATCCTCTGCAACTGTATTAACCACCAGGCAGGAAAGAGACATGAATTGGTGTGAAATGCTGGTTTCCAAGAGATGGCATTAGGTCCTCCCGACAGAGAAGGCCCATCAACACCAGATGAACTATCGTGGAATATAAGAGACGAAAGACTGCTTTTCTCCCTGCCTCCCCATGAAGAAGAGATGGGCAAGTGAAATTCCTCCATCAGCTAAGTTGCAACTCGAAGCATAAGGGGAGAGGGAATAAAAAGTCCTAACAAAGAGGAACTGTATCTCTATCCTGCTTGCATGCGTGGGGGCAAGGTTTTCTAGGCAAAAGCAAGAGATCCCCACTGTTGACCCCAGGTTAACCCTAAAGGACATGGAGCGCTTACTTATCATAAAAGATTATATTACCTTTTGAAACTTAGACTGTAACTCATTTGTGTGTGTATTACCTGCTTTAATCTTGTAAATAAGTCTTTCCTTTTCATAGCTAATAAACCTTTAGATAGTTTATTATAGGATTAGCTACAAGCATTGTTTTTTGTGTGAGATCTAAGGTGCAATTGACCTGGGGTACGTAATTGGCCCTTTGGGCCTGGGAGTAACCTGAATATAGTTAGGTTTCAGAGTAACAGCCGTGTTAGTCTGTATTCGTAAAAAGAAAAAAGAAAAGGAGTACTTGTGGCACCTTAGAGACTAACCAGTTTATTTGAGCATGAGCTTTCGTGAGCTACAGCTCACTTCATCGGATGCATAGCACCGATGAAGTGAGCTGTAGCTCACGAAAGCTCATGCTCAAATAAACTGGTTAGTCTCTAAGGTGCCACAAGTACTCCTTTTCTGAATATAGTTGTGATTCTTGGTGTAAAGGACCATCTGTCACAAAGACAACTTACCTGGGTGGCAAGATAGACCAACATACCCAGGGGGACTGTCTGTGACTCCGTGTGAAGTCTTGTTATAGTGCTTCAGGAGTTTATACTTGATAATTGCTCAGTGAAATTTAAGTACAGAACCCAAAATCAATTTGAGGCTGCGCCCTGCTCCTTAACACCTGCTCTGAGGTTGGTATTCACGCCCCCTGAGCTGCTGCTCTGACCCAGTATGGCTGTTCTCATGTTCACATGGCTCTCATCCTCCAAAAAGTGAGGCTTGGCAGCTTTAGTGCCGCTAAATTTGTTACAAGCTTGGCCATATTCCCACTGTTGTGAATAGCAAAACACCCATGGACGTCCATGGGAGCAGGATCGAGCTGTATGTGTTAGCCGGTTATGTTAATATACAGATCACAACACCACATCCCCAAACTCATGTTAACAACATGTTGGCATCCAGGTACTTTTGAGTTCTATTCTGACTGACGTGAGTAAAATTAGCCGCATAAAAATTTTCAATGAACTATAAGTAAAACAAATTCCATAACTTGATGCTGTTGTAGAACCAGCAGATATTTTCTTGTATCACTGAAAGACAATAATTGGTATACAAACCTGCATGCTCACCTACAGTAGCTGCCTGTTCATAAATGCATTTTTTTTTATTAAAATGGGGATACTTTAATCTCAGTCTAATTTTATCTTTAGGGAAGCTATATCCCTAGACAGCCTAAAGCTAAAACCCTCTAGATGTAATAGTGCAATTTGCATTCAAACCAGCATATGTATCTGTCAACATGTTGGTCTCCTGTATCTGCCATCTCTTACTTATAATCCTGCTCAGATTAATTAATGACAGTTGTTCTCATCACAGGAAATTTGATTAATCAATTTAAGTGCTTAATCATCACAGCCTGGGTGAGAACCCTACAGAAGGAATCTCACTCCGATGCAGATGAATTTAAAAAGGAGTAAAAAAATGTCAAATCTTTCCCACTCAAACTGTACAAGACGTAGAGTTTGTACTTGGGATTCTTGACAGGTTTACAGAATTCCCATGAAGTTAAAAAGGAAAAGAGGGTACTCTTTCCTCAGGGCTAATAGTCATGGTCAATTATTCAACTGCAAAATGTCTTTTAAACTATGCCATAATCTGTCAAAAATGGCCTAGATATTCCCCCCTCCCCCCCCCCTTTTTTTTTGGCTATACTTGCTCTTTAATTACTGAATCATAGATTATAAGGCCAGAAGGGATCACTGATGATCTAGTCTGATCTCCTTCATAGCACTGGCTAGAGGACTTTCCTGAATTAATCTATCTTTGAACCAGAACATATTTTTTAGAAAAATGTTCAATCTTGATGTAAAGGTTTCTAGTGATTGAGAATCCACCATAAACTTTGGTAAATTGTTCCAATGGTTAATTATCTTTACTGGGTACTTTTTGCACCTTATTTCTAGTCTAAACCTTCCATGTTCTTGTTATACCTTTGTCTGCTAGATTGAAGAGTCTTCTAGTATCAAATTTCTGTTCCCCATGTACATACTTACAGACCCACAAGTCCTTTTCAGAGTCATTTCTTCCCAGGTTAGAGTCCCCCATCCTGTAAATATGGCCTGCACTGTTTGTTCCTAAATGTGAGACTTTATACTTGGTCACACTGAAATGCATGTTGTTTGCTTGCACACAGTTTACCAGGTGATCCTGATTGATTGCTCTCTGACAATGCCAAGAACCAATCCCTGAAGGACCCCACTAGAACATACCTGCTCGATGATGATTCCCTGTTTACAATTACATTTTGAGATCTATCAGCTAGCCAGTTGTTAATCCATTTAATGTGTGCCATGTTGAATTTGTATTGTTCTAGTTTCTTAATCAAAAGGTCAGAGAAGGCTGGTCTGTGTTAGACCTAAACTCATTCTCTGTATATTTAGGTTGCAAAGAACTCATTAATTGGACTTCAGTCAGCTTGAGGCATCATAAAGCTCGTTTGTGTGAATTAAAATATGAAGTGATGCATTATCATCCAATTTGGCAGTCGAAGAATGCATGTGTCACCCTGAAGTCCTCCTAATCCTGTCTGAGAACAACGTGAAAAGGAACACTATCTCCAGACCTTCTCACCCACCAATAAAACGTAGCTGTGCTTCTGAAGAGCCCTGGATACACATTAACGCTAACTGTATATTCTCTCCTGCTGTGGGTTTTTTTTTTTTTTTTTTTTTTTTTACAAGACAGATAAAAGAGACTCTTATAATCCAGTTGTCTGTGGCTGGCATACAGATAAATTCTAATCAAAAAGGAAATAATCATTAAAAGATGTATCCACTCTGAATAGTGTAATTAATCAAGTACTTCATGATACATATTCATACTCTACTTTCCAGTCAGAAAATTGGAGGCAGTGAATATAATGTAAGGACTTGTTACCAGATAAGGCAGTGCTATTGTGACCAGCCATTTTTGGCTGTCTAATATCCTGCTGCTCAGTACTGTTTGCAATGGCAGAGAGACCTCGTCTAATTCTTTGGTAGCTATATTTCTCTTCACTGAGACCTAGGGCACTGATGTGTGTGGACCCTCACAACCTTCCCAGAAAGATTTGTGGGAGTTGAAGGCCATATCTCTGCACTTTAAGATCACACTTTGATCCTAAACATCTTACCAAGATTCTCCAACATAAAATATGAAAGCTATTTTTTCAGAATAATGCTGAATGTTAACATATTGCAATAGTTACACCATTCTGAAGTAAAATATAAGACAGATAAATGCAAAACCAATGGTTATAAATATGTCTCACCGTAAGTATAAAATGACATACAATTTGCAAGAACCATGCAATAGCCATGAATAACTACATGAAATGTTAGACAATGTTAAGAACCAATTAAGAAAGCAAACAATAATTAGGCTATATAGTTATAGTTAAGGCACTAGGATGCATCACTGACAGTTGAGAAGGTAGAGGATGGAAAACCAAAATTAATCCCTATGTTAGATTAAGTAAACTATGAAAATGGGATACTAGAAAAAGTACTCTATACCGTACAAAGGGAGACCTGAATAAACCTTAGTCATGCTGCACTCTGCATAATCACACAACACAGCAGCCTCAAATGCTCTTGCACCTCAGCAAATGTTCACATAAATTACGTGCACAACAGCACATTCAAAATCTGTTTAATTGATGACCAAATGTGCATACAATAACTTGAGATACTTCTAATCAGCAGCTTCCCCTGGAATTAGAATACAGAGATGTGCTGGATACCAGTCTGCCCCACAGAGGCTTCTAATAATCCTGATTTGATGTATAACACAAATGGCAGCACAAGGCGATCATGCACTACTGTGAGGTTTCAGAGAGACTGAACCAGCAGTCCCTTGTTGATTAGAGTAAGGAACCACTGGTTTTTCTCTATACATAGAGAGTGCAGGGATCAGAGAGGCCTACAGTTCTACCCTAATTGTGTGTTCAACTGTGAAAAGTGAGCTAAAGTTCATAAAATGTCAAAATAACTTACAACAATAGATGTTGATGGAAAAAGGTGCAGAAGGAAGACAAGACTGAACTAGCCCAAACAAAAAGGCCAACTAATGTAATTCAAGGACTATGTTAGAATCATACCTGGTAAACAAGAAAAGAGGGGACCAAAAATTAATGGACCAAAATTGGTGTGTCAAAATTTAGGCCTGATTCGTAAACAAAATAATGAAGGAATGAGATATTCCATCACTCCCTTTTAGAGTTCTCAGATAAAGCCTACGAGGAAAAGCTGGCTACTGTGGTGCTGGCTGAGTTTCACCAGGACTAACTGAGTTTCACTGCCACGATCCAGTGTGGTACCATCATGCCTTTTTCACCCACATCCTGAGAGATGTCCCAACCAGACCAAGCCAGAGAGAGGGACTCAGATGACACCACCACCTCCACTGGGTCTGGCTAAATCTCAAATGCCAGGTGGAAGATGAGTGAGACTTTGTGTCACACACACACACACCACCCTTTTCCTTCCCTACCTTATGCCTTCTCTTCTCTCTCTCTCCTTTTCCATTCTGTCTAGTAAAAGTCTGGTTTAGCTAGCCAAGACTGCATGTGAGCCTCTGACCAGAAAGAGGCAGCTAACTGCAATGCCTTGAACTGCCCAATGCTAGTATAAGTTTGCCAGGTCTTGGAGTGGGTAGTAAGGCTGTGTGCTATTCCCGTGTTTCTCTAGCAGCGAGGTTCCAAGTGAAAGTCAACATCAGAGACAGAATCTGCATTTTCTGTCTTTGAAGTTCTTTTTTTCTTCCCTCCTGTGTGTGTTTTGTCATTTAGGAAACGAGATCGGACTTTAACAACAACAGTAGCAGCCCATCTCAAATAACTTTCTCTTTTCCCCAAAATGGACACTTATTACCATCTCAGACAGTCAAGTAGCAGGGTTTTCCTTCTAAAAACTCTCTCCAGCTAAAGGGAAAGAGAACAAGAGATGTTTTTAAAATAAAAGCCTTACTTAATACTTTACATTTCAAATGCTTTAACTTTTTCCCCTCCTTTTTTGTATCTTTAATAAAAGGTAATGGTGTGTTTACCACGGTACTATGCAGGCTGAGGTTTCTGTATATCAAACCCCAAACCTCGTTTAAAACTGCTTAACGTTGGACAATTTCAGGGTCACGTTAACATCTTTACCACTTTGGGCCCTTTATTCCATCTAAATTAATACAACAGCCCATGCAGCTGAACAGAATATTTGTCCCATAAAATGCTGAACTGTGAAAAAAAGATTTTTCTTGTATCCTCCTTTTATCCATTACTTGTGACTGGACTGTGCCTGTGTCTGGGCAGCAGTGGGCAACTCAAAGGATGGCCCACATGTGCTGTGGTCATGGGGCTGCCCAGCAGAGACATGTTTCCTAGTTAGCCCTGGTGAGTCTGGCGATTGGGCATCTTGAGGCCTTTTCACCTTAGGACTGCTGTGGTGAGGACAATTTACGTTCTGCATACTTGTCCTGATTATATGAATGAGAGGCGGAAGGTGTTTAATGTTGTGCCTTTCTCCCCTAAGACACACTTGAGAAAAAGGCTATAGAATCTCCAGGGTTTATCTGGTGTGCAAAAAAATGGCCAAACAAACAAGGAAAAGCAAAGTCTTCTCTTAATCTGCCTGCCAGGCGTCAGCCTTTCTCCCTAATGCATTTGCTTAGGCATTTTCTGCAAAGAAGGTAATAAAGACTGTAATAAATAATTCTCCTCTGGTAGGCTGGAAAGATGAAGGGCCCTGGATAGAGATAACAAGAGATAGAGAGCTCTGTGGGAGACAGCAAATGTTTGTTACATTTGAGTGAAACCTAGCAAATGACAAGTTCTCCATCTTACAGAAGGTTTGCACCTACTTGAAACCAAGGACCCAAATCATAATGTTTCTTTCCATTACAGATCTGTGTTTGTTATTGCGAAGGAAAAAGAAAATTAAAGGCTGTAAATTCTAGAAACATGATTTCTGCATGAGCACAGGAGTAGGGAAGCACGGTGACAGCACTTAGAAACTTATGCACTTATTTCAAACAGCGCCAAATGTATAATCTTCGACAAAAGCAAAGGGACAATCATTGAGCACCAGGTTTAAAAACACTAGTAGGACAAATTGTACCAGCTTGTTAAAGATCTTTTTTCTCTCTGATTTATGTCTTTAAATCCATCTATTTGATGGATACTTTGAAAACAAGGGTCGGTTCACTGGTATAACAACTAATCCAGGTGATGGTAAACAAGCAAATAATGAGATGGCATGCAAAACTCTGCATGAATTAAGCAGGACACAGATTCAGGAACTCCAAAGATAAAGGCTTGAATCTCTAAGTGGGAATAACTGATCTGGTACAGAAGCTTCTAGAAAGGAAAGATAAAAGTTGTAGTGAATGCATGGAAACCAATGTCCATGTCCACAGACTCCAGTGCCCCTGTGATCAGCTGATTAGAGCAATCACATATGAGCAGAAGCAGAAAGTGGAGTCAGCTGGAGATGTGAAACACAGAAGCATGTTCCAGATACTGTGCAGGAGCTGGGGAGAATAAGGACTATAAGATCTCTGTGGGTATGTCTACACAGCAATGTAAGCCTAGGGTGAGTGGGACTTGAGTTAGCTGACCCATGCCAGGGGACCCTGGGTTTGAGTGTCTCCACTACATTTTAACCCAAGTTAAGAATTTTCTGACCCCTGCTTGAACCAAGGGCTCTGGCATCCACACTACAGTGCACAAAGTAACCCCATCCCAAATACCTAGCACCCCACAGCGCGCGCACACACAGACACACACACATGCTCTAGCTCTAGCAATGTGGTGCACTGAGGGAAAACTCCACTGCCCACCTGGCACATTACAGGTCTTCCTCTTTTCCTCCTCCCCATATACGGCTTTTTCCAGAAGAAAGGGCCTGAAAGAGAAGCCATGGAAACTAAATATGGTTTTAAAATATCTATGACAGTTTGCCAAATCTGGTTAACTCACAGCTCTGCAAAAGTAGTCGTCATGGGGGAATCATCATCTAACAGGGTGTTTCTAGTGGATTTCTGCAGATATCAGTAATAGGCCCAATGCATTCAACATTTTCATCAATAATCTGGGAGTAAATATAAAATCACTGCTGATAAAATTTCCAGATGACAGCCTGGTGGAATGATAAATAACGAGGAGGACAAGGCAGGATCATTTGGTAAACTGAGCCAATTAAAATCAAATGCATTTTAATAGAGCCAAATGCAAAGTAACACATCTAGGAATTAGGAATGCAGGGCATATCTGCAGAATGGGGGACTGTATCCTGGAAAGCAGTGACTCTGAAAAGGATTTAGGGGTCATAGTGGACAAGCAATTGAACATGAATTCCCAGTGCGATGCTGTTTAGCTTATCAAAAAGAAGATTGAGAGATGACTTAATGACAGTGTATAAGTACCTTCGTAGGAGGAAATACTGGGTATTAAGGGGCTCTCTAGTGTAGCAGAGAAAGGCATAACAAGAACCAATGTTGGGAAGCTGAAGCCAGACAAATTCAAAGTAAAAAATTCATACTTTTTTTTAACAGTGGAGATCATTAGCCATTGGAACAAACTGCCGATGGTGGATTATACTGGATGCCTCATTGGAAGATATGCTTTAGCCAAAACACAAGTTATTGAGCTCAATATCGGAGTAACTGGATGAATACAGGAGGCAGACTAGATGATCTAATGTCCTTCTGGCCTTTAGATCTATGAATTATCCACCTCACTGAAGCATTGAAATGAACACGTTTGGTCTCCTGGGACCCCTACGGAACAGAGCACAATTAGAGCAGCGACATCATCAGGCCGGACTGTTTCAGAACAGTTCAGCTTGAGAAGAACTGGCTGCACTGACATCTAATATCAATCATTCTGAGGTTATTATGGTCCAAAAGAATATTCAAGACTAAGAGGAGGAAGATAATTAGTAAGTGACAAGAAAACTCACCGATGGCTCAAAATGTATGGGAATCACAGCCCAAATAGCACATATATCCCATCAGATGCAGAAAGCATCAGGACTGTTACTTCACCAGCTTCTCAGCGTCTGACATTTGTATATGATAAGTGGTTAGAGAACAGCTTACACATTCTGCCTTGTGCATAAGCAGTCTGGGATGAAACTTTATACGCAAGGCAAAGTTATTAGCGATTGCAAGCAATTAGCATATCTCAGGATCATGTCCAGAGGAAAGAATGTATAAGCCAATTGACAGATTCAGAGACTGCAGTTTAATTTGGACATCTAGGGTCATCTACGCTTAGACTGGAGAAAACCAGCTCACTGAGTGAGTGAACAACATGAAGAGCAATACGAAAGGCTACCTTTTTTCCATGAGAAAATGTGCCAAACACAAACCATCTCTCGCAGTTACTTAGGCAAGAAATGTAAAACCTACAGGCCAGAGCATCCCAGTGCAGGCAAGTAATTAGGCTTCCCACGCAATATATGGCATCTCCAGTAGCTTGTGCAGCTGCACCATTTTTCAGGTGTGAAGATTTCTTGTCTGTCACCACAAGGTTAGAAGAACTGGGAGCTGGAAAATCATGCAGCATATTAAAGTCAAACTGAAATATGGCCACAATACAGAAAACATTTTATTCTCTTTTAGAAATTGTTATAAAGGGAATATAATAAAAATGTTGCAAATGAGTCAAGTGTTTTCTTCCTCACGCAACAATAAAAAGTATGTCAAAGAAATGCCTGAAATCCTAATAGAAGAAAAAATAACGGACCTGAGGTACGACAGGATTTAACGGAGGTTTTACTTGAAGCCTTTAATCATGTCAGCAGCATAAATGGAAAATCGGATACAAATCTGTACTAACTACTAATGTATACCTTCGTTGCTTCAGCCATAAGACAGGTAGCTGAGACTGAAAAAATTCAGAGGAGATTAATGAAGATGGTTTGATGTCTAAATAGATTCATATATGTACAAAACAGGATTATTTAGTTTAGAGGAGCAGAGTTGTGATTGAAGTATAGCATACAAAAATACGAAGGGTTTAGTCACTCAATTTTAACATATGGTATAATAAAACAACAAAATTAATTAATTGATTAAATTAATGGCTGACCAATGGTCCATTTAGCTGAGTATCCCGTCTTTTGACAGTGGCCAATGCCAAATGCTTCAGAAGGAATGAACAAAACAGGACAATTTATAGAGTGATCCACCCCCCCACCCCACCCCCAGTCCCAGATTCTTACAGTCAAAGGTTTAGGGACATCCAGAACATGGGGTTGTGTCCTTGACCAATTTAACTAATCCTCCATGAATTTATCTAATTCCTTTCTGAACCCAGCCAAACTTTTGGCCTTCACAACATCTGCTGGCAACAAGTTCCACAGATTGACTGCGCGCTGTGTGAAGAAGTACTTCCTTATGTTTGTTTAAAACCTGCTGTCTGTTAATTTGACTGGGTGACAACCTGGTTCTTGTGTTCTGTGAAAAGGTAAATAACACTTCCCAGTTCACTTTCTGTGCAGTATTCATGATTTTATAGCCCTCTCTCATATCCCACCTCAGTCGTCTCTTTTCCAAGCCAACTAGTCCCAGTCTTTTTAATCTCTCCTCATATGGAAGCTGTGCCAGATCCCTCATCATTTTTGTTGCCTCTCTCTATACTTTTCCTGATTCTAATGTATTTTTTTAGATGGGTGACCAGAACTGCAGGCAGCATTCAAGGTGTGGGCGTACCATGGACTTATAGGGTGGCATTATGATATTTTATGTTTTATTCTCTATTCCTTTCCTAATGCTTCCTAACATTATTGAGCAGATGTTTTCAGAGAACTATTCATAACAACTCCAAAATTTCTTTCTTGAGTGGTAACAGCTAATTTAGACACCATTGTTTTGTATGTATAGTTGGGATTATATGTGCGCTACTTTGAACTCATCAACATTCAATTTCCATCTGCCATTTTCTTGCCCCATCACCTAGTTTTGTGAGATCTGTTTGTAACTCTTCACATTCATCTTTGGGTTTAACAATTTTGAGCAATTTTACATCATCTGCAAAATATGGCACCTCACTATTTACCCCTTTTTCCAGACAATTATTGAATATGCTGAATAGCACTAGTCGCAGTTTAGATCCTTCGGGGATGCTGTGATTTGCCCTTTTCCATTGTGAACACAAACCAGTTATTCCCACCCTTTGTTTCCTATTTTTTCACCAGTTACTGATCCATGAGAGGACCTTCCCTCTTATCTCATGACCTCATACTTTGCTTAAGAGCCTTTGGTGAGGGACTTTCTGAAGTCCAAGTACACTATGCCAACTGGATCACTCTTGTCCACATGCATGTTTAAATCCTCAAAGAATTCTAATAGATTGGTAGGGCATGATTTCCCTTTACATAAGGCATGTTGGCTCTTCCCCAACATATTGTGTTCATCTATGTGCCTGACAATTCTGTTCTTTATTATAGTTTCAACCAATTTGCCTGGTACTGAAGTTAAGCTTACTGGCCTGTAATAGCTAGGATCACCTCTGAGGGCTTTTTAAAAAATAGGCAGTACATTAGCTATCCTCCAGACATCTGATACAGAGCTGATATAAGTGACAGGTTACATACCACAGTTAGTAGTTCTGCCATTTCAGAACCCTTGGGTGAACACCATCTGGTCCTGGTGACTTATTACTGTTTAATTCCTCAATTTATTCCAAAACGTCCTCTATTGACACCTCAGTCTGTGACAGTTGCTCAGATTTGTCACTGAAAAAGAATGCCTCAGATGTGGGACTTTCCCTCACATCCTCTGCTGGGCAGACTGATGCACAGGATCCATTTAGCCAAAGTCAGAGCCCCACCACTCAGAGCTGAAGCCCTCAAGCTTTGGCGGGTGCCCCTCTGGGGAGCGGGGCTCAGACTTTGGGTTTGGCCCCTCTGCCCGGGGCAACAGAGCTCAGGCTTCAGTCCCCCTGCCTGGGGTCGTGTAGTAATTTTTGTTGTCAGAAGGGGGACACGGTGCAATGACGTTTGAGAAACCCTGCCATAGACGTTAATGAAATTATTTCAAATTCACACCAGTGTAACAGAGACCAGAGCTGCTTCAATGGAATCCTCATGAGCATAAAGGGTTTACAAGACCTGGCCCTAGTTTTGCGGCAAACACATTTAAAAAGCAGTTTGCAAGGATCTCAGAACCTTCAAACTCCTGGAGTTTGTTCATTACTAATAATACAATCTCATGCTTCAAAGCATGAATTGATTGTCACAGGGATCAGGACGGAATTCCCCCAATATATACGTAGCATTGCACAATCTGGTAGATGCCCTAAAAAAAAATACACTCGCCTGTGAAACATCATGTATGGACAACAGGAAGAGCAAGATCCTGGATCTGATGGCCTAGTTCTATGGCATGGGAACTTCAAAGCTCCTACATATGGAGAAGTGTGTGTAAATGTATCAGTTTATCTTCTACTAGATAATGCCACTTTTTTTCTCTATTATTAGTTTGATCCTATATTATCTTACATATTGAATTTGCTTTATGTATTTGCATTACAGAAACACCTGCTGGGTGTGATGAGAATCTATAGCGCAAAACCAGCGAATGGGGCTTTATTCCAAGAAGTTCCCAGAATCTCAACTCCACTGGTCACGCAAGGTGATGGTGCATCTCTCAGAAGCAGGCAAGTAAAGCAGTATTTTACAAATTTAACCAAAATAAATTCATAAATAAATAAATAAACAAACACCAACCCACATTCTAGTAAAAACATTAACCCACAAGAATAGAGATTTACCTAAGAACACATCAGACTTTGTCTAAAAATGACTGCATTCAATGTAGATGTGAGCCACTTAAAATGTGTTGGGCCAGGTTTCTTTCTATTTCTTGATTGCCTTTAGAACAAGAAACTATTAAGTTCTGGAATTTAATAATCAATACCCAAAGTCTTCCCTGTGTGGTCAATTTAAATTCTTTGCAAGGATGTCATATTTTGCCTGTTAATCCCACAAAAATATTTGGCAAAAACATGATGAAACGAGGGGAAAGCCTGAGTGGATTCCAAGCAGGGGACTTCAGAAATTAATATTCAGTTAGTCATCACTAAAAATATTTCTCATGCCAAGCCGCTTAGGGTTTATGAAATAGCCCTGCAATTCTGAAAATATACCAAATGTGCTCAAAACTTGGAAGGATCTGACCTTCAAACCTCCTTTCAATTAATCCCTAAATAAAATACTTTTTCTACATATTAAAGCAAATTATTCTGTATCCCAATAACACAATCTTACCATTTTGATTTAAAATCCTTAAGCCTTCACTATAGTTCACAAGCTATGGCAGGAACTACAAGTATGCATTTAAGAACGTCTTTCTGGACAAGCAGTTGTAGAAATACCAAGTTTATATTGCTCACAATCTAATTTTAAATATTTCATTCATGTCCCAAAAATCCAAACATCAAAGCACTAATCTCAAGATTAGTGTGGCTAAATTTACTCAAGTTCACAATGAGCAAACAGAACTGAGCTTTTTTGACATTCAATAAGCAGCAAAAAGGTCGACATTTTACTCGTATTAATTTTTCATCAAAGAGTAGAAAGCTCATTTTCATGGTACATAATAAGTGCTGGAAGAGATCTGCTACTGCAAGATATACAGTAGTGGTATATCCTGGCATATGAATAATGGCAGAATTTCAGAAAACATTCTCTTGTCTTCCTGGGATTACTTTATGTCTAAAATACTCTAAGTTATTGCTCTGTTTCTTGAAGCACTGTTCAAGACAATTCCATCGTTATGACACTTATAATGTTCTATAAGGAAAACACAACACTAAACCCCAGAGCGGGGCAAAAATCTGGCACATGCTCTTATAAATAACGGGGGCGGGGGGGAGGCGGGGAGGTCAAGGACCAAGAACTAATTCATTCCTTATTTGTAAAAAAAAAAGTTTAGGAAAGACAACCACGAGCTTTCCTTTATGTACGTTTTTAAGTCCTATTGGCTTCAGTTGGACCAAAGTACACATTCAAGTGCTTTCCTGTGTCAGAGCTTTAAACTGCATCTTACTTAAAGGTAGATTGTCCCTTTACCCCCTAGCCTTGCGTAAGAGTCGATATGTAGTCCTAGTGCCAGCAACAGCCCAGGGAAGGAATTGTACCTCAAAGAAAGGCACTGTCCTTCCTTCCCCTTGTGACCAGGGGCAGATTTTGACTTCCATCTCCTGCTGACTGCACTGTGCTGGCCAGTGCAATGAGAGGGGGAGCCATGGCTTTGCCCAGCCCCTGCCCCTCTCTACTTCACCCACCTGCACGTGGAGCAGATAGTACCAGCACACAGCCCCTGTTCTTTTCTTCATGTCTGCAGTAAAGATGAGGGAGGGTATAACCCTCCCTTATACGTCGTATGGCCACATCAAGCCAGGCCACAATCTGACCCTTGGATTGTAAACTCTTCTGGGCTAGAACCCAGTCTACCTCTGTAGAGTAGCTGGGACAATAGGATTCCAATCGTAATTGGGCCTTTGGCTGCTACTGTCATATAAACAATAAAACTACCCAAACCAAACACACATGAGTAACTGCAAAATACCATTGCATTCAAATCCAAAATCTCCCCCATATAAAACGTGTGGAGTGAGGGGATTTAATTTTATTTGAAATAACTTGTCACTAGTATCCAATGGACCTGTGAGCTGTGCTGATTAATTATGGATTACCTAACCCAAAGCTTTCATACAAGTTCATTTTATAAACTCTTCTGCAGATGGGATCTTATATATACACCTCTTCAACCACTTATACTTTATAACTAAGAGGCAGAAAATGCTAACAAAGAGTATCAACTGAATCAATACAGTTATGGAGCAGATAATAGGCTAAGAGTCAAAATGCCTCATGTCTCCACTTTCTACATAAAACTGTAGTTATCGTAGACCTCACTGTTTAGATGATCATTGATACCTGATGAAACTACCCTGCTCAAATTGAAATGAACCTGCCTCTTTCTGTTTCTCTGGGCTTCAAGTTCTTGCCATGGCCACAGATAAGCAATAGCTATTATAAAAAATGGAATAAGGTTCCACCAATCTCTGATGAAAGTCAAATATGATTGGCCAGGGGGTTAAAACAAACTGCCTTTCTCCTAGACACTTATTTTAAAAACCCAGCAGTTCAGAGACATTTGGCCAAACAGAATGCTGGTATCACAGTTAGCGAAATGCCTCCTCCCAGCTGGGAGACATCTGCTGCGATGGAATTTGCCTTACCTCATCCCAACCTAGCTTTCAAGCTTCCATTTTCAATTGGGAGGGGCAATTATAATTTATAAAATAAACTTTTGAATTCTATATGTCATTCATTCTTCTCTTTCTAGTCCAAAAGGCTCCGTTCACAGTTTGCCCTCACCGGGACCGCTCTGCTAGGTTTCTCATTCCTGCAGCCCAAACCAAACTACTTTTTTAGAACCCTGACGGCTGCCACCAAGTACAGCCTTGCTATCCCTTTATTTAACCGGGGCAAGACTGACATGCTAGGCTGCTCTTATCAGTCCTTGTTCTCTGCCCTGTCTCCTGAAGCAGCTGCTTTGAGCAGCGCTTTTATTTGCTTTGCATCTATGGAGACATCTGCTGGGTTCTGCTGTGGCTGGTATTTCTGATGGGTGGCCCAATGTTTTTCAAGAAGTAGACATTCCACACTAATCCTACTCTTTCCAGTTCCGTGACAAATAGACTGGTTCCTGTAACCAGGAGTAGAAGGACCTCATCCACCCTCTCCTGTAGATGCTGAGTATCCTGCACACGAAGGCTCTCTGCGCTCAATTCCAAAGGGGTGAAACAAAGCCCTGTACTACGCAAGAACTAAGTGCTAATTAAATCCAATTTAAGCTCTATTTTCAAGGTTTAAGTGGGACTTAAATTATGACATTTCTTTCTCTAGGAGCACTCTCCACTTACAAGGCCAGCGTTAAATCCTCCTATGCATACACATTTGAAGCCCTTTCTAAACTTTACCTGTTTCCATTATAAAAATAGAACTTAAAAAACTGATTAGTGCTTTTGCATGTAATTTGTATAATTCAAACCTTAACAACCATCTGCTAGCTCAGAGGAAGATTGATTGTGGCATTTGTAAACTTAAGTATTGTTTATTTTCATTTTTGTAAAGAGCAGTTTATCAGCATCCCAGGGAAGAGGCAGGAATATATACTCAAATACTTCTTTGCTGTCAAGTGAAAATACTTCATTGAGATTGACCACGTACTGAGTTTTACTTAAGCTGGCTACAGCAGTAAATCAAAAGGCTATATTTTCTCAGTCACTGAAACCAACTCACATTTGTTTGGGATTTCAAGAAGAAAAAGAAAATCCTGTGTTGCTAGCTTCCCCAAATTGGAGAATTCGAAGATAAACAGTATGTTAACACAACAAAAAGTACTATTACAAATGAGTCCTCTGATCCCTCAACCCTCCAATTCATCAGTTTTATCCAATACACTGGCTGCAGTTTTTCAGATCACAAAGAATTTACCAACTACACTTTCATAAGTAACAGTGGACATAAATCATCATCTCAGGGCTGGTCACATGACATGCACAGTGTCACGTCCAAGTCAAATTTCATTATCAGTGATTGTAAACAAATAATCCTTCTCAAAGAACCACCCTGTTCAGTGTCCAGACTTCCAGAGCACACAGGTTTCATGTATCCTAGGAGGAGCTCAGACCAGGCTTACTTGTGAGGAGGAAGCAGAGAAGAGTTGGAAGGGAAAAGCGAGTCCCTGTCCCAGAAACAATCTCAAGAATAAGGGCCAAAGGACTTTAAAGCACATTTAGAATTGATGCTGAATATTCACCATCTCCTCTCACTCCCAGGCATGAGACTCACTATCCTTTCCTGCACAGTTCCAATGGGATACCATACAAGCCCCTGTTTGGAAGTTCCAACACCCATTCTGATGTGGTCTCAGCAGAAGGTGCATAGAGTTCGGTTACTTGGAATACATTACTCCATGTTTCATTCATATGAGAAGAAAAAAGGATACACGACGCAATAAGTAAAACATGCATGGGTCTGGTTTGGTTCTCACAACCATGTAAACCTAGAACCCATGGAGTTTCACTGGCAACAAGTAGGTACATATCAGGCCCACTCCCTGGAACTGCTTATTTGTATTGAGAAAGACAAGGTGGGTGAGGTAACAAGCTTCTGTTGGTGAGAAAGACAAGCTTTCGGCCACACAGAGCTCTTCTTCGGGTCTCAAGACCTCACCCATCTTGTCTCTCTGATAACCTAGGGCCGAGACAGCTATGACTGTACTGCATATTTGTACCATGTTAATGCAGCCTAGACATGTTTAACAATCCATCTTGCCAAGAAGAACAGAGTGCAGGTTTCCAGGACAGATACTGTAGGTATATTGTTCAATATACTAAGTCATACAGATGTACTCCTAATGTCATATTTACCCCATCCTTTCACATCTCGAGTAGTGCCTCACTCCCCCCCGGCCATGATCTGCCATCTGAACATCAAAGTAAAAGAAACAATGATGCTCTTAAACTCCTTTTGGAGTGGAATGGGCTTTAAGTGTGAACTCATCCAGGATAAATCCATTTCTAGGACTTATTCTCACCAGGGTGGAGCAAGAGTAGTGGGCCTTTACGTAACATCATCATCATTTTCCTCTCCATCACATCAGCACAGAACGAACCAATGCTCTATGGAGCTGCTATTCCTTTCCACATTCCATGGACACTAGCTCTTACGTGAAGGGTGACCCATATCAGAGTCTCTTCCTGCAGAACATGGATGGGAGCCCACTATCCTGTGTGAACTCCAGCTTGCAGGAACTGGGAGCCCAGAAGTAATGTGAACCAGAAAAGACACCTTCTGCCTTATCATGCATTAGGGCAGACAGTGGTCTGAAAACAGTCACACAAACAAGAGTCTGCTGCAGTGTGAAAATTAGATCATAACAATAACACTTAATTCCTAGTCTGACTGTGCTCTGGAATGCTGTCCCCAGTTAGGTTTGTGCTTAGCTCCTGTGCTATGAACATGGGAATATTCCGTGCACAGTGTATTTGATAATATGTACACACCCTACTTAGTCCAAATTATGGCATTGCTGTGTGCCTATATTTGTTTAATATATAAATCTCCAAGCTGCCCATGGAGCTGCCAGAATAATAAAATACAAATCAATTCTGTAGTAAGTTCTCTGTGAACCAGGAGAAAAATGCACCATTAGGGATCTTGCCTGATCTAATGATCATGTATTAATTATATTGATTACTTAAGAATTCCCAGCCAATGCTCTGAGGTTTGACAGATTTCAGTTCCATGATCAGGCCGAGAGTTATTAGAACTGCGATTCTAACTGGAAATTCTGGTTGGAAACCGCAGCGTGCACAGCTGCAAAACACGCTTGGAGAAAAACTTTTGTATTGCAACAGTTTTATTAGCAGTTAGTAAATACACAAGCGTCAAATCCAAACAAGTATGTGGCAATAATGCACTACTAACTTGGTGTCCAGCATCATGTCATACACATATTCATACAATCCCTGTGGAGATCTACAAATAGGGAGGTGATCCACAAGGGCCCTATCCTCTCTCTGGCATGCCAAGTGATTCCAAGGGTCATGATCTCAACTGTCTAGGTCGTGGTTAGGCCTGTTATCAGATCTCTTGGCTGCCATGAATTTGCATAAAAGTGTTTTCGGCCTCCTTTGCCCATAATGAACTTCCTCACTACTAATGTTGGGGTGTCGTTATTCTCTAGGTTAATTATCTGAAACGTATTTGCATGTATGTCAGTCGGTTACTGTATCCATTTTGCAGTTGAACATCTGCTGCTGCTCCTATTCCAGAATATCCAAACGAGCATCAACTGATTTTCTGTGGTTACCCGTCCAGCATTTTATGCAGAATTTCAGCAGAACTTTTTATTGCAAAGCTACATCTTGTGCCATCTTGTGATTTAGGGTCACGGCTGGTCAGTTACTTATGCTAATCCTTAACTTCCTTATGCTAAGAGCTTAAGCTAATGTTTTACAGGCTTGGGCCTGTAGGTGTCTTGCACTGCTGCATTTTACCTTTATCTTCTCTTTATGCTTATAAACTAACTTTGAACCCACAGTTCAGCCATGGGCTACAACAGTCATTTAATCCCTGCACACAAAGAAAACAAGCTCCTTATCACTGGTGAGAGAAAGAAAATCTTGTTTAAGCCTGAATATAAGAATTTTACAAGAACGTAAACATGCACAAAGCAAGCAAATTCTCAAGTGCAGCGATGTTTATGGTCCTGCTTTGAGCAGGGGGTTGGACGAGATACCTCCTGAGATCTCTTCCAACCCGCATCTTCTATGCATCTCTGTGTTTAATTTGGCCCAAGCAGCTCAGCTGTATTTTCCCTTTCCTTTTTTGATCATGGATGCGTCCATCATTGTCATGGACAGACTTGCAGTGCTTTTCAGAAATTATAACTGAGTGTTGGGCTTGGAATAGGCTTCATTTTTTGCTTCCCCATCATCTTGAGCTAAACATGACTGTGACCTCCCCAGAATTCGAATGGCCACACCCTCCTCATTCCACGCTCTCAAAAATATGCAGACAGTCCCAGCACTAGTGATCATTCATGGTGTCATAAATATAAAGGGAAGGGTAAACACCTTTAAAATACCTCCTGGCCAGAGGAAAAATCCTTTCACCTGTAAAGGGTTAAGAAGCTAGGATAACCTCGTTGGCACCTGACCAAAATGACCAATGAGGAGACAAGATACTTTCAAAGCTGGGGGGAGGGGGGAAACAAAGGCTCTGTGTGTGTGTGTGTGATGCATTTGCCGGGAACAGAAAGGAATGGAGTCTTAGAACTTAGTAAGTAATCTAGTTAGATATGTGTTAGATTCTGTTTTGTTTAAATGGCTGATAAAATAAGTTGTGCTGAATGAAATGTATATTCCTGTTTTGTGTCTTTTTGTAACTTAAGGTTTTGCCTAGAGGGATTCTCTATGTTTTGAATCTGATTACCCTGTAAGGTATTTACCATCCTGATTTTACAGAGGTGATTCTTTTACTTTTTCTTCAATTAAAATTCTTCTTTTAAGAACCTGATTGCTTTTTCATTGTTCTTAAGATCCAAGGGTTTGGGTCTGTGTTCACCTATGCAAATTGGTGAGGATTTTTATCAAGCCTTCCCCAGGAAAGGGGGTGTAGGGTTTGGGGAGGATTTTGGGGGGAAAGACGTTTCCAAACGGGCTCTTTCCCTGTTATATATTTGTTAGACGCTTGGTGGTGGCAGCAATAAAGTCCAAGGGCAAAAGGTAAAATAGTTTGTACCTTGGGGAAGTTTTAACCTAAGCTGGTAAAAATAAGCTTAGGGGGTTTTCATGCAGGTCCCCAAATCTGTATCCTAGAGTTCAGAGTGGGGAAGGAACCTTGACACATGGGTTGCAGCCTGCAGTCATATTTGGCCATAGCTATGGTAAAATCACCTTTCAAAGTTCAACATGCAATCGTTTGACATGATATTGCACATTAATGGGAAGAAACCATCTTTCTTTGGGTGTTGTTGGGTTGTTTTGTTTGTTTAAAATCCATCAACTCATACAGTAGAATAAAGCAAATAATTTTGTGATTGAAAGTTCCTATACTTCTATGGGCAGGAATATAAAACATCTCTGTGGCCTATAAAAAGCCAGGTTTGCACCTTGTTTAGAAGAGATTTTTTTTAAAATTGGCATAAAGCAGAAGGACTATGACACGGAGATTCCCTTCTGAAATTCTGGCTGTTGTTTTGCAGTTGTTATTGCATCTCTTCAAACTTTTGATAGATTTACATCTGAAACTGCAATTAACACCTTTTGCAGGTCACCCCACAAGATTAATTTTTTGAACATAGATTAATGAAAATGCATACTAAAGTGTTCGGAAAATATTTTCTCTATTAATCTCAATCAGTAGCAGATTACTGTTAGGGTGGCTAATGAAGATGTTGTATTATTCAGGTGAAAGCATGGAGTGAAAGAACCACAATTAAGCTTTCCCAGGCCCCCATGAGAGGATGGCTGTGACAGGAAGAACTTTGTTAATGTCATTTATAGGGAAATGCATAATGGGGCTTAGATAGCCAATCAATTATTATGTAGTTTGGAAATAATTCACAGATCTCTCATACTGCCTGCTCTCTCTGCCTTAAGAAAACCAGTTTTTTACCTTTGTTTGGTATAAATCAGGAGCAGGGTAAAATTTCCTGTGTGCGCATATTGCAGCCCTGATATCCTCATGTACCAGCTATTTGTACTTAGCCTACATACTCCTGAAATGCAGGAATAATGTATTAGAGCCTCCTATTCACAGCATCCTATTCTACTCCAGAGACGCTTGCAGACCTCATCCTGAATTTACTGTACCATGTCACTCAAGGCAGCAAACTGCACCTGAAACTTTCCAGACAATGTATTTACAAGTCTAAGATAACTTTGTTTCAAATATAGAGACATTGGTCCATGGAGATATTCCTGTAGCCCTTGCTGGAGAACATAGTCACTCAGTGCCGGAGCTCCTTGATACAAAGGATTGGGATTCCCTGATGCAATCTGCTGAATGGGAGCTCCCAAGCTGCCTAGGGCCAGGACACCATATGTTAGAATGACTTCTCAGTGGCTCCTCCACTTACAAATCGTTCCTCAAGACTGAAGCTTATCAACTGCTCAGCCTCCATCATTGACCTTCATCTTCATTCGGGACCCGGCTGAACACTCAGCTAATCATTTGTACGTATTCCTTTAAAAATCCAAAGCGGCCCTTAAACCCATCTCATGCTCTCACATATGACATAGTTCCCAAAAGTTTGCTTCCTGACATTCTTCACCACCTAAAGTCTACTTAAGGCTAAAGATTCTGGGGGCCCAGATCTGTCATTTTATTTGTATGTAAACCTGTATCGATTAGTAATAAACAGTAACATTAAGGCTTTAAAAAGTCACTATCACTATATCAGTTAGTTTAAAAGGATGTATTAACTAGTGACATAATTTTGCACCATAAACACTCAGAGTAATTCAGTGAGTTTATTTCTGAGTGGTTGAGGATGAGAAGCAAGTTGCTACTTCTAATATGCCCTCTGAGTGGATAGCACATTATATACAAATAAAAAGGCAAATCATTGCTCAGAGAAACTTGCAGTCTAAGGACTTGAACTTGTAAGGTGTTGGGCATCATAAACTCCTAGTGTGTCAACCGTTGCAGAGTTTCACAGAATCCTAGAAGATGAGGGTTTGACGAGACCTCAGTAGGTTCTAGTCCAACCCCCTTCTCAAAGCAGGACCAACCTCAATTAACCCAACCACAGGGAGGCAAATCCCAGCTGAGATGGGCTCTGCACAGGCTACAGCTCCAACTAGCCTGCCCTGGCAGTGATAGTTCCTTGCTAAGACAGACTCAGCACTGCTAGGGTCTCATCTGGAAGAATGGCAAACTATGGTCATACCGGTCTTAGTTGCAGTAACACAGAGGACACACATATGTGAGTTCAGACGTTGGATAGGGGCAGGATGTCCTGTTTGTTCTGTAGTGGTGAGGAGAATCTGAACTGACAAGTTAAGTGTTCATTCCAGTCCTCTGATGCTGAAGTACGCAGTTCTGTCTACCTGGTGATCCTACACAGTGAAATTTACCCCTGGGCCTGCACAAAGCCTATGTGCCTCTCAAATTATACTTAATTCTCAAAATATGACTAAGATACAGAGCAATATTCAGTAGATGCACATACAGAATAAATATGTAGCACAGAGTAATAAAAGCTATTAATCAGAAAATGCCTGTCTCCAGCACACATTCATAGCTATGTGAAGTCTGGTAATTTCTTACTCACATACCTTGCCCTTGGAATCCCTTTTTATATTGTGATACTGCGAGATGTGGGTTGGAATTCCTGCTCACTGAAATCAGATACTTGAGTTTAAGGCTGATGTTTTCTTCTGTTCTCCCGACAATTCAGAAAGTCTTTGTCAGGAGCAATGCAATGATTAACTCAGATCTCAGGATGTGGATAAATAACTCGTTCTTATGGACTAGTTTTTTTTAAGGGCAAGGAACGCTAAAAGCTGAGAGGCTGCATAGAGGAGATTCAGCTTGTATTGCCCGTGTGCCAGTCCCAACCCAGTGCCATTCTGCCGAGCCCTCAGCATTTGTTGTGAAGGGAAAGAAACTGAGACCTTGTCTGCCAGAGTGAAGTATGGCGTGCTTTCTTTAAAGTGACTGAAATTATTGTCATCAGGTCACAGACTCTGCCCCTTATGAATGCTTATTGATTGCTTAGACAGCAAAGAATCTGAAATATCTGGTTTTAACCAGGGCTGTCCCTTTCTCCTGACGAATAGAACAAGATAAACTTCTTGGAGAACCAATTTTACAGTGAGTATGTGTCACTGATTCGCAATAAAACAAAGTTTGAAAAAAATACACTGAATTAAAACTCAAAGTATTCCAAGACACAAAATAAATTCCGTTCTGAAAACAGAGCACAGCAAACTAAAAAAAGTCTCTTTGAGAAGCATTTTGTTATATTTCTGACATTTCCACATATTTTACACAGAGTCTGTGTTTCAGTGACATGAAGGAGTATGAAACCTTCAGGGTGCCCTTATTTATGGCATCACAATTCTGTCCATGGAAACACACCAGAATGTCACAAATACTGGGACTAACAGGTTATAAATTCTCCAGTTTGAGCTCATACAAATCTATTTAAAAATCTTCAGTCCCAAGGCATAAATATTAACAGCAGATACAATTTCTCTTCGTTTTAAACACTATGTTAAAGGGTGTTTAAAACCTTCTTTTTCTTGGAAACACTTTAAAAATATACACAAATCACAAAGTGATGTTTAACATCACTAAATAAAGCATTTAAAACAAACAAAACCTAATGTAGAGGTGAAGATTCTGCCATACAAATTTTACAACACAAATGAAATAAGTCCAGTGATCTTTACAGATTTCAAGGGCCAGGGATCAATAAAACTGGGGATGATATGCATCAGCCACAGACAGACAAGGTCCTTTGCCCCCAAATACTCCTTTTTCCTGATTAGCCTATCTTGTGTGTCCCTTTCTCTGATAATCATGCCTAGCTGCCTCTGTCTGCTGGGGTTGAAATGAATGCTGATTCTACCTTTTTCTTCATATTGTTCAGGTAAACTTTTTGTTTACTAAAATGTGTTTACTAAAAAACACCCAAGTTTATTTTCTTTCTGCAAATTCACCAGGCTGCTGTACTGCACTTTGGAATGGTTAAAGTTAAATCCTGGTTCGGTTTTGTTTTAAAAGAGCAAATCTGTTTCCATTTACCTATATTGCCTTAAGGAAGGAAGTTCCCTCTCACCAGGCTCAGTGTAAAATCAATTGTAATACAGACTTTATACTTTTCACAAAGGAAAGGCAAGAAGCAAGATAAAAAGCTAAACCCACATCCTCTGTCCTTTGTAGGAAACACAAAGCTTCACGGTTATTGCACCCTTCAAAGCTCCTTGTCCTTCCCAGGCAGATAGCAAACAATTACAGAGAAGCTGGGCTCCCTCCTTAGTAATTTACCTGTCCTGTTACAGTTAGTGGAACCAACACAGCTTTCAGATCAACAGTGAAGGCTTCTTTTCGTTCCAGACCAATTGCACTGAAACAACATCCAGATTGACTCACCTAAACTCTGCTGGGAGAAACACGCCTTTTTCACTTCTAAGAGAGACTTTTTATTATGAAAGCTACTGTGTGCACATTCGTATAACTGGCACCTGTTTGCAGATCTGACTTTTCCCAGCTCAAGTCTGGTCGCAAGGTCCATTTGCGAAAGAAGAGCTCTGTGTATCTAGTAGCTCCCTGCTCCCTCTCCTGCTCTATCCCGACGCAGAAACAGAACTGCATTTTGGTCTCCTATTCTGAAAAGTGTTGAAACAGGACAGAATTAGTGAGAAAATACGAGGCGGCACAGATTATTCATACGCCAAGCCTGCTAATGTTGGAAACAACTGGCCATTACTTATTAGCATGGGGCCCCATTATACTAGGCGCTGCATGTATACTGTAAGAGACAGTCACTGTCCTGAAGTGCCCCCTGGAGAAGGGCGGCCAAGCAGAGCTTCTCCACAGGCTGCAATCTCTCAGCCTGTGGAGCATCTCTGACTGGCTGCCTTTCTACAGGAGGTAGAAGAAAAGCAGCCAATCAGATGGAGATTTCCCTATACAGTACTTCCCACAGAAGTGTCTGACAACCTGTAGTCTAAGGGGAAGACCCATGGAGTTGAAGGTTTGCTTACTATCTCAACAGCCTAGATGAGACAGACAAAGAATGGGAGAAAGGAATTTTCATCCCCATTTTACAAGTGGGCAGATGAGACTCAAAAGATGTATTCTGCTAAATGCTTAACTTTTAGCATGTGCTCACATCCCACTGATTTCAACAAAGGTGCCTTCCTGTACCCAGGAAAATATCAAGTGATTTAACCACGGTCACACAAGAAGTCTGTGGCAAAATAAGGTATCTCCTGACCCTCAGCCCAATGCCTTAACCACCAGATCATCCATCCTCTCAAACCATCACCTGGAACCTTATCTACAGTTGATAAGAGTTTCTTAAGATCCTCAAATAAGTAAATTAAGCGAATCATCAGTAAGGAACGCACTCGTCTGTTGGAATGGTACAGAGATCCTGATGTGTCTCATTTATATACAGCATGTTCCATCCAATAATCCCCAAATGCTCAGATACTCTACCAACAAATAGCATTGAACTGCAGGCTCTAGCTTTTACATAGGGATCACTTCGCCCACCAATGAAATACAATCATATCTGGGATGAATTAGGGCATCCATTTAATAGTATGCAGCACCATTATACAACAATACAAGGAAATGAAGAATACAAAACCAAAGTAGTGTTTAGGTAGACAGAATGACCGAACTGGTAACAGCTGTGTTTTTAAAAAACATTAATGACCACAAATGGTCAGGACTTCCACTTCATACCTTTTCTGAATTACAGAAAGCCAGCAATAGAGCCATCAAATACTTGATGTAGTGGTATAAAGGAGCTATAAAGCTTTAGCATTTCATCATGTTTTATCCACTTTCACGCATATAGCACATGGGCAGAAGCTGCATCTAAGAAAGTGATTCTCAGTCAGACAATTAGCTTTCTCAATGATATGCTGTTTCCAAAAAGAACTGCATGACAGCGAACTATGCATTTCTCCAAGATCTAATTGCTTATACATTATATACACTGAATTAGCAACTAGCATCTGCCGTAGCACCATTGGAGGGCTCCCAATAACATTACATCCAACTTATTATAGAAGAAAAAAGAAAATATTAAATTTACTATTAATATAAGCTACCAAATATTTAAGAAAATTGCCATTTCACTTCAAACTGCATCATTCAAATATTAACTATTATTTTCATCGTTGTAGCACCGAGAGGCCTCAACCAAGTCGGGCTCCATTGTAGTAGGCATTCTACAAACACACAGTACATGAGAGTCACTGCTCCAAATAGCTTAAACTCTAAAACACTACATACTAAGTGGGTGAAACCAATTAACAGCAAGAGGGGAGGGGAGAAGTAGCAAAAATACGATAAAATAATAAACAATAACTTAATAAATTATGACACTAAGAACAAATGTTTGGGAATTCAGTCTCTCAAGTGGATTTAATATAGCTGCCTGGTAACGTAATAGCTGTTCCTGGCTAACTCTTTTAAAAGTGCCAAAGTAGCTCAGGAGTGTAAATTTACTCAGGCCTTTTTGATAGTTTGCCCCATGTCTGTTGGTTTATCTGTGGACTCTGGCAACAAAACTGTGACTTGGGCAGCAAAAAAAATATCCTAAATCATAATCTGAGCCAAGTTAATCAAAATGAGCTTTCAAGCATTTGGTCAAATGTCCTCAATTGTATCTAAACATTATTCCATCATCTGTCTCTACAGGATAAGTTCTGTGTACACCTTGGCTTTGACAGTGCTAGGCTGCCACTGACAATCTGATTGGTACATTCACAGATTCATAGATTCCAAGGGCACTGTGACCATCTAATCTGACCTCCTGTAGAACACAGGCCAGAGAACATCCCTCAAATAATTCTTTTAGAAAAACATCCAATCCTGACTGAAAAATTGTTAGTGACGGAGAATCTCCCGTGGCCCTTGGTAAATTGTTCCAATGGTTAATTACTCTCCCCATAAAAATTTATGCTTTATTTCCAGTCTGAATTTGTCTAGCTTCAACTTCCTGCCATTGGATCCTGTTATAGTTTTCTGCTAGACTGAAGAGCCCATGATGAAATATTTGTTCTCCATGTAGATACTGATATGCCTGCAGTCTCTCTCCTTGCTGGAGAAGAGGTAAGGGCATCAGTGTTCTTCTCATAGTATTTGGACTAGCAGATCCATTTGTCAAAGTGCACATTTTTGCATAATGATTTCAAAACAGTACACTGTCCCAGCCACTTATGAGTCACCAATACCGCTTCCCACCTAGAGAGACATAGCCAGCCTTAAAATACTCTCCACATTTTAAGTCTTCCCATAAGTCAAGATTTCCTTTTCAAATTTATTGAAAAGAACTAATATGTCAGAACAGACCAATGATCCATCTAGTCTGGTATTCTGTCTACCTGAGAGGAACCAATGCCAAATGTGCCAAAATCAATGAGAAGGGCTTCTTACTGGGTCCAAAGATGAGAGCTATAGAGGTACAGCAACAATAAAATAAAAGTTGTTGATCGGAAACCTTTATTTATTTTGTATTATTCACTTTTAACTAAGTAGGCGTTGCATTTTCATTTCTTGGAATTGAGTACGTTTCCTCACAAACAACAGTATCTTTTTAAACTCACACCCAAATATAGCATTGCCATAAGCGGGTGTAACGATTGAAGTTAATGAATGGAGAGGGACTGATTTATGCTAAGGCTGGATTTGGACTGAGGATCACCTCAGCACTCTTGGAGGATACATGAAGACGACACCCTTGGAGACTGTTCTGTTCCTACAGCAATTTCTGAGTTAGTTTCCTGTGCTCTGCCAAACAGCATGGTACAGCTGCAGTCCAAGTGCATCTTCTTGGGGAGAAGTAGGCAAGAGAGAGTGAGCCCCTCCACACACTCAACTTACAGATATGGCAAAGGTTTCTCCCTCTCTTTTTTCTGGTGGAGATCCCTTAGTTCCTATGGAGTCAGAGGAAGTTAATGCAGAAACGTCGATGCATTAAAATAAAGTGACGTGCCAGGTTTTATCATTACCACCGCCACACACTTTTAGATCTTTGGAGGATTTTGAGGGATCCTTAAAAGGTAAATAATGTACGTGGAACATTGCTTGGACTAGAGGAACAGCACTGCGGCTCTCCACCTGAAGAGAAAAAAAATTCCAGCGGTAATGACTGACAAGTATTTATTTATTTTGTGTCTTGCTGCAGCATGGAGCACTGTGGGGCTCTCTCTGACTAGCAGCATTAATAGTTTCTTGCTGCAGGCATTTGCTGTGCGTCACCTTGGGTCTGAACATCTGTCTCTCTCTCTGCAGCTGATAGCAAACTCACGGAATTCCCTCCAGCCTGTCAGGTAGCTAATATAACACTGACTGAAGGAGAACAAGGCCTGCATTGCAGCAGGAACTGGTCAGGCCAATACGTTTACTAACCCTGCACACCCGCAAGATTTTCAACTGCTCTGGAACTGAGGTTACAGTAAGATCTCTCAGTGCACTCTCTGAGCTGAACTCTTCTCCAATCCCACATCCCAAAAATTTAACAGCAGAGAAGACAAAGGTCTCTTCCTTCCTGAAAACGCAGTGTTCATCTACTACCCCGGTGAGGATCCTACAATGCATTTGCTGCCCAATTTCATTAATTTGTGGCACCATATCGGATGTGAAATTGTTTAGTTTTCTAATCTCCTTCACGAGCTGGTAGGGACTCAAGAACACCCTTACCTTGTGTTGTCTTTATTTGGTAACATTTTGCTCTACAGTTAAGCATGTGAAATAAAACTTTCAATGAAAACTTCTGGCAAGTCTTATATTTATTCACCTCTGGAAGGTTTGGTAATCTCCCCAAAAAACTGGTTTTTGACAAATCTTTCTTGCAATTCTAATACCTCAGCCTAGTTCAGTGGCTCTGACTTCACTCCAGGAAAGCAGCCATTTTTGCAGAAAACGGGATGGGGAATGGCTAAACATCATTGCATTTTGGCTGCAGGGAATGGCAAAAGAAGGCCACCCCGAGGGCTTTCCAGGCATGTTCCAGCATGTACTGAACACTGTAAGTGCAACATGTTCTAATATTAATTATCTTTGCTGTGCTGTTCTACAGATATTTGCAATTTTTAATTTTGCAAGAATTGGAGCCTTCTCTGAGAATCTGTGCTGAAAACACATTTACACTGCTCCAACCTCATTTGTACAGCAGAAACCCAAAGACATTACATGCTCCCCATTTGTGTGCATCAGCAGTTCAATTAATACTTCATTTAGCTACGTATCTGTAAGTGGTTTCAGTTTCAGAACAATGCACGGATACCATTACAGTTAACTGGATAATAAACTGGCAAGAGAAACACATAGATGGGTAGTTGTCCTGTGTGTGTGTAATTCACTCTCTGAACTTTTAGTAAAACCGGTCAGAAAAAGTAGTTCTTTAAACTATATGCGTTGTTTGTAATTCAATATTTTTAAAAGAAATGTGCATTTTTAAGATGAAGTTCAAAGCCTCTCCTATTAGCACCTTCCAAGTGCAGGCTAACGTGGCAAGATTTAACAGCACAGGTATTTCCTTCAGGATGTATTTTACCTCCCACATATGTTCGCTGTAGTATTAAGTATCTATAACTTTTAAGTCCTGCCCTATACGATAAATGTAGCAGGTGAGACCAGTGATTTCGTACAGAGAAAGCGTTACTTTGTCATGACAGTTCTTATTAACTATTGCTGGCCCCACAGACACAGGCAGCTGTCTCTTGCCTGCCCATTCCTCATGGTTCACATGTTCCCTGACTCCAAGCTGATGCAATCCCCATGGCTGCTGCTAATCCCCACAGCACAAGCGCTCCCACTTATACCATCCTCTCAGTATTACAGTGAGGAGAGAGGCAGGCATCTGGGAGAAACAGAGATCCCAGAAAGAAAAGGAGTAGTTGTGGCACCTTAGAGACTAGCCAATTTATTTGAGCATAAGCTTTCATGAGCTACAGCTCACTTCATCACGAAATGCATCCGATGTAGTGAGCTGTAGCTCACGAAAGCTTATGCTCAAATAAATTGGCTAGTCCCTAAGGTGCCACAAGTACTCCTTTTCTTTTTGAGAATACAGACTAACACAGCTGCTACTCTGAAAAGAGATCCCAGAATGAGTGATTTGCAATGGCAACTGCTGGGAAACCGGCTTCTCTCCCTCACAAGATCAGGCAGGTACAATAGGTATAAAGTTTAAGGCTCTCCCCATTTTAATGATATTTTCACTCAACTCAACTGTAAAATTAACTGAGAACTTAGTTATACTAAAAAGACCTTTATTTTATGCTGATAATCAACTAAGGAGGTTTCACACTTGAGATTTGTTATATTAAAGGGAACTGAAATTGCTTATATCAATTACTCTATTCTGTGTGGACTGACTCCTTATAAAATATTGAAACCGTTTTGGAACTATGGGAAAATAAAAAGGGAAATCCTAATGTACCACCCCCGCTTGAAGAAAGCAGTAGCAGCTGTATTATTTAAATCCCTAGAACATTTGGGTCCTGCTCCAAATGAATTCCATTCATTCTGTTGTCTGGCTGTCTGTTTGGATGATTGTAAACTAAAACAAAAGCTCCAGACAGACTTGGCCATACAAGAGAAAAAGGGGGCACTGGGAGACTCAGCCATGAAATCATCACTCTGCTTGTATGTTATATCCCTTTCCCCCGCCCTTTGTCTTACCCATGTAGACTGTAAGATCTCCAGGGCAGGGACTATTACTCTGTGTTTGCAAAATGCCTAGCACAATGAGACCCCGGTCCTGGTTAGCTGCTAGGCACTCATGTACTTAAATAAATAATAACACTGGGAGGCCAAGGGGGGGGCTCTGTGAGAGACAGCCATGAAGGTCCGAGAAGGGCAGCGAAGGGAAGGAGAGAGCCAGGCTGCACAGGAGGTTACTCTGAGATACAAGGACAGAGACTCGCTGAATAGAGAAGGGCCTTGGTGCAGGCAAGGGAGAAGAATTCACGGATGTTATGGTCAGAAGGAAACATTATGGTCATCAAGCCTGGCATCTTGCATAACACAGGCCACAGAACCTCACCCAGCTCCTGCATCCAGCCCACAACTTCCGGTTGAATAATGTACAGCAACATGTCCAGTCTGGATTTAAATACAGCAAGTGACAGAGAATCCAAGGTAATGTGTTCCAATGATTAATAATCAGCACTGTTAAAAAACTTGCATCTTATTTCTCATCAGAATTTGTCTAGATTAATTTTTCTGAATAAGGTCAGATACCGGTAGTCATCATTACAAGTGCTGTTAGGAAAGAGACGTTTAATCCTTCATGCTAGTGGACTTGTACTGGCTGAGCATAAGAGGTTTGCTTGTTGCCCATATAAATTATCTCGTATTAGACCATGACCAATACAGGGCGGTCTGGCAACCAGGATCGTGTGTTAATAAAGAACATGGTTCACAGAATGAAGAATTATAAGTGGTGTTTTACTGAGCCAAAACGTTTCTGAAAAGTTGCCTGGAGAATCCCATAGATTGGACAGGGACAATATTGAGTCAAATGACTCACAGCTTTCACCATGCAGTGGATATGCCTCACATACTTGCTTATGCCAACTCTTCATATGAAAAATTTTTCTAATCAGCCTAGCTGGGCTAATCAATCAGATGATACCAAGCAAAGTGAGATGTTGGTGGCGTCACTGACCTGAATGATATAGATATTGGCAGTATAAATATAAAAATAAATCTATCACTAAATATCTGAAACTTCAGTTCAAGCAGGATTTAGAATGACAATATTGGCACCATACCAGCTGATTGCATTGACCGCCAGACTAGCAGCATCTATCAACATCCGTAACCAACAGCTTCACAGTCTTATTAATCTGCCCTTGTATTCTGCTAACTCAAGTAATGTACTGTGACATAACACGCTGTCCAGGAAGGAACACACAGGAAGGTTGACTTGATGGGGAAGCCCTGAATCTGCCCTTCTCTCTCTCCTCTTTCCCTTGACACCTTAAGAGAACTTACCTAAAGCATTCAGCACTAAAATATTGACTTACTGAGTCAAAGGTTCTCTCCATCTGATTGTCCACAGTGATCAAAGAGTTCATAGAGAATTAGCAGATAGCCCACTACTCTTCTCTGTTCCAAACATTCCAGCAGGACACATCTCTGCGTTAGACATATGGTCCTGATGCAGGATTTGAATTTCACACTCAGTTGTGTTCAAAGGCTTTTATTGAGCAGCCAGGGCTTATTTGTACCAATATAACTAGTCTATGAATGATGTAAGCACCATTACCCAGCCCCTGATATGAAGAGATTGGTGGGATTTAGCCGTTTGCAAACAAACAAAACAAAACAGGGACGACTGCAAATTGCTAAACCGGCTCATCCTGATACTGTCATTTTGGAAGAGGATAGTTCAATGCATGGTTCAGATATCCTACACTATCTACCCAAGCCTAAAGAGTATAATGAGCACATTTGCTAGTTAACAAATACATCTCATCTATTTCAAGCATTCAAGCAGGGAGTGCTTCCTTTTCAATTAATTCTGGTACTCTTCTGGATGACGGTTTATGACAGCTTAAAAATACAATGCTGAATACATTTTGAAGACACATGCTTCTTGTCTGCCTGGCTCTGAAAGTGCCATGGCTCAGATCCATCCGTGACAGGGATTGTGTGGACTGTCGTAATCATGTAACCCTCTTTTCTCCCCCCCCCTTATTTTCTAGCGCTCAGTCAAAAACCTTAGCGCTGTTTCTGCTTGCTCTGAGTTGCTATGGAAACATTTCCAGGCAAGGTGGCAGCAGAGAGGCCTGAGTGACTACAAACAAGCAGCTGCTATTTCAGAGCACCTGAGGGAGAGCAGGACGGTGTTAACCATACTCAGTAGCTGCCTTGAAGCTGCTGGGTGTGTTTTCATGAAGGGCCGACATTTCTGCAGGTCACACACACACAGGTAAAAGGTGGAAGTGCCTGACCAAGCAGCAGCGAGTTCTGTCAGGGGTACAAAACTGGCAGCTACTTTGAGCCCCAGTCAGATCCAGTCCAGCTCTGCAGGGAGAAGATAGAGCTGCTGGGAGTAACCCAGACTGCATCTGTGGGGTGTCTCTCAATACAGTTTTCTGTCATTGTAAAGGTTAGTTGGACCTCATTGGTCTGCAGGATTCGTATGTTAAGGTACCTGGAAAGTCCTTAGCCCCAAGAAGGAAAATATTTTTAAAATATAGCAATGGATTATAGTTAAAATGATGGGGAAGTCTGCTACTTGCCTAAAAGGCTGCTGCCTTAGTCATCTTATTCTAAGAAGCAAGCTTAGAAGTAAGTGTGTAGGGCAGATGCATGTGTGTGACTGTATCTATTGTTGAGACCAAGGCCCTGTGCTCTGACTGATACACCACCAGTTGGATTCAGCCCAACTCAGCAGGGATAAGACAGAACTGCCAGGGGTAACCTGGGCTGAAACTATGGGTTGGATCTCAAAACAATTTTGTATAATTTTACTGAAGTCAGTGGGATTGAGACTGGGAAAACTTCATAAATAGTTTACTGGAAGCCAAATGTCCTCATGAGTCATATTACATCACTGAACTACAGACAGCATGCTCGTCTAACAGCCACAGTAATTGTTAGCTTTTCTTATTTAAAGTTGCATGCACTCAGTATTGTAGATGCTGAAAAACTGGTTACGTGGTACAACTAAATGTTTTATCTAATTGCCAGTATAATACCCAGGGTGAGCCTCTGTGAGAGCAGAAGATCTCTGATTGTCAGAAGTCCTAATTCCTGTACTTATTTTGTAAGGTTTAAAATAATATATTATATATTTGGGTTTAGGACCTGTGTTATATTTTTCATTGGAAAGGAAAACAACAAATCTCTAGTTAGTGATGTTAGTCTAGCTAGGGCGCGTTGTCATTGATGTGCTATAACTGTTTGTCTTTGGAGTGTTATTCAGTAAAAAGAAATGTTAAACTGTTGGGCGTGTACGACTGTCCTATGGTAAAGACTGGAACTGAGTTCCGAGAAGAAAAAAAAAAAGTGAATCCTATTATAATTTCCACTTTTAGTATTTAGAGGGTTTGTATAGAAAATCCAGCTGTAGTCTCTTCCAAGCATATGAATTCATGGTCTGTTTAAATACTTTAAGTCAGATAGAGGAATTCTGTAGCACAGAATTGGTAAATAAATTGACTTACTTCCCTCTGCATAGGTTAGAACATCATGCACCAAACTGCTGCAGTTGAACATGTGCACCACAACAGAGAGGGCATGAGCAGCCTACAGTGGAATTTGAATCCTAAACTGGCTTTAGCATTGCATCAGTCTTTAAAATGCGGGATAAGACAACAGAGCTATGCAAGTGCCCTGTTAAGTTATTAAATCTCATGGCTGGAGGCAAAGCAACAGATAGGTCTATAAAAGTTATTATACAGATAATAAAATAGTAGATGGCAATAAATACTGCATAAAACATTAAATTAATTCACTTCACTTTAAAAAGAAATCTTTTAAATCTCAGTTTTCATTTTAATTCTTGGTCTCATCTAGCCAGGTCTCTGCCCTGATGTCTCAGGCCAAGCCTGGGGCTGTGGGGACACCTGAGGCTTGTGGGCTGTGAAAGGAAATTAGAGCTCTTCATTCTCAAGAGCACGCTGTTTTCCTCTAAAAGCATTTTCTACTCAAGGTAGATGCCTCCATTTTTCTCATGTACATTTCCTTCAATTAAGATACATATTGGGACACCAGTTTCTGTATCACTATCCGTAACAAAAGGGAGCGGAAGACTATCTTCCCAAATGAGTCACAAACAGAAAACCCAGCCACCTTCAGACAAACTGGCAGATCATTCACAACCTCTGGTGTGACAGAGGCTGCTGCTGCATATTTTCCCACACTCTCTCTCCTCACATAGCATAGCAAGTAAGACAAATTACCTTGCAAGCTATATGCCCATGCAGATCTATCCTTAATCTACAACCCTGTTTTGTAGCTGTAGGCATCTATGTTGAAGGGACCAGTCAAGGGTAAATCACTGAAGCAATGTATGCCCATTGTTTATTAATTATATTTTATATAATGATAATGCTAACTCCTACATAGCATAGTATTATGCAAATTTGAGGAAGTACTTTAGTCTGTTCCTTAGTCTAGCTCTCTCTTTCTCTTCACAGGAGCAATGCATTGACCTGACCAGATGGCATGCTGTGGAAGAGAATATTTCAGAATCATTTCTAGGACAATCGCTCCTCTCAAGCACAGGTAGACCACAAGCCAGAGGCAGCATGATATTGGCCCCCCATGGTGCTGTCAGCCTCTATCTGTTGAACTAGAAGGCACCCGCCAAAACTGGTTTGTGAGCCACTGATAACCCAAGGGTCTCTCAGACAAGAGCTCACCAGAGCAATTATAGTTCAGAATGTCCCATGCTGCTATTATTAAAATGCCAAATTTCGTAGATGAAGTCATTGGATGCAGATAAATTTGGGATTTCTAAAGGAAGGAAGACCGGAAGGATGGGTCCTTCACATAATGTAATATAACTACATTTAGCACAAGGTTTTTCACACAAACTTTGCGTATCCCAAATTGGTTTACAGAATTCAACAGTATAGTTGTAGAGAAAAATAATAGAATGAATGTGAAATTATTTATTACTTATAGAGAGCTGTATACACATGGGAGAACAATTTTTTAGCTAAGATCTGAAATAAGATGGAGAGTTGATGATACAGCAGGGCAAGAGAGATGGAAGTTGCAGTCAAGCTGAAGGAAAAATATTAAATGAAATTAATTTGAATACACTTATTAATAAGAATCAAATGGAGTTCCAAAGTGTGTAAAAAAAAAAAAAAAAAAAAAGGAAAGAAAGAAATTACACTTAACTCCTTACCCTAATAATCTGTTTGTTTCTATATAAGACCACAGAACCAATTAATGAGCAACACTCATAATTAACCGTTATTTTACTCTAGGCTGGAATGAGACTAGAGTCCCAGAGTTACAGTCCCCCCAAGCTTTCTCTGTTGCCCCATCATTAGAAGTCATTATTATTATTGGTCCTGGCAATGTTCCAAGTCAAAACAAATTAAAAAGGTTAAAAAAATCTTCATGTTGAGTTAAATACCCTACTTTCCAGATGATCTGTAAGAACAGTTAGAGATTAGCAAGGAGGGAAAGATGGATATATATTTTTATCCTACCCGGCTCGCATGCATCCATTCATTGTCAAATGATTGCTCAGGCATATTCAATGAGACCGCTTTCACCAAGGACAGAGCCACCCTCTGCATCCTCCCCTCAGAGTAACAGATGAGGCAGCTGTGCCACCACCGCAGCCAGTACTCCTGGGAGAGCCACAAGAAAGGGGGACATTTTCATGTCATTCATAGGCTTGCCAAGACCAAGAAATCATGCAGAAATCTTTTACCCTCCTGAAGAAGGAACCTGTAAGGATTTGCAGTATAATCCTTGGTAAATAGGATTGCAAAATGGTTACAATAAAATAGTACTCTCTCTATATTAATTTCAAATTTTTTAAAAAATATAGCAAAAAACAAAGCCCGAGTGTGCAGGAAACAACATTCCAGAAACACAGATAAATCTAGGAACTTCATCAAACTGGATTCCAACTTGATAAGCATGTTTTTGACCTTAAGACTGCAGAATTCTTCTCAATCATAGCCTCCTGCCCATCAGTATATAGGTTCCATTTTAATACTATCAACATTTGCAAATCCATTTTTCAAGTGCCTTCATGCATGTCCATTGGACAGATGATGTTGGTTCAACTTTTTAAGTAAATATATATAGGTGTGTGTGTGCGCGCACCTACATATATATATAAATATATACAAGCTACAGCAAATATTTTGTTTTGAAGCTGAGATCCAGGCTAACAAAACAAATGAAGATCCTAACTGAAACCTGCTGTGAGATTGAACTGCTGAGCCAAGGGTCCCCAGGGGTGAAATTGACCAGGCATATAAAAATCTTAATTGTTTGATAATTCCATGACAGGGGAGACCATAGAGCAAGGTCCCTCAGTAAACAGAATGGGTTTGAGTTAAGTAATGATTTACTGGCTTTTTTAATGGTTTGTCTTGAACCTTCATGTTACGTTAGCTCAGAATCAATTTCTTTTACCTTGGATCATAACCCTAATAAAAATATTCCTGTAAGGGCCTGTTTCTCATGTCAGTTACACCAGTATAAATTAGGAGTAGCTCAGTTGAAGTTAATTAAGTTGCATGGATGAAGTACAATCAAAACTTGTCCCTCAGTTTCTAAAGCAGTGAAATCACACTATCACACTATTCCAAGTCTGTGGACAATCTTTGTTGAATACTTAAGCATTTTTCAGAAAGGGATACTGATTAGAGACTACTCAACATTTCTTCTCTTACTATGACACCATTCCTAGAGATTTGCACTGTAGAGCTCTGACACTGAAGCACTTATGTGCATGGGGAAAAAAAAAAAAAGCTACAGAAAGAAATGGGAGCTGTGTGCGCGCAAGGACTGCAGGATTGGGCCCACTTTTTAACATTATTGTTGCTTTGATGTCCTAACTTGGCTTCTGATCCTGCTCTCGTTAAAGTCAACAAAACTCCCAGTGACTTCAATGACAGCAGGATCAGGTTCTTGATCTCTTTGTACTCTTACTTAGCTAAATCCTCTGGCCCTAGCTCAAGCAAAACTCCCGAGTGAGTGTTTATTCACAAATGGGGTTTTGGCTGAAGAAGCAATACAAGATTTGGCATACTAACATTCACAGGAGCAGATAACACTAAGGACCAGTCAAGTCTGCAGAGAATTGGAGAGCTCAAAGTAGCAGCCTATGACACTGTTTTCATACTTATATTTGTCTGTCATTTCAACGCAGTTTTGTTCCAGGCCCCCATGGGCTGAGCTCATGTTGAGAAACATCTTCTTGCAGAGTTTCCTACTCCCTCCCTACACACAGGGTGTAATTTTTTTAATTAATGGTTTCCTAGAGCCTTGAACAATATCTGGGTACTTTACAGGGGCTTATCCAGTTAATTATATACAGTCCCTTTGATCAAACCTTCTACTCTCCAAGTATCATATGTTTTACCATTCCCTTCTAAAGCCCATCAGCTGCCCTTTTAATTCTGTAATACCCACTTTAATTCTCTTCCATTTCTAACACCCCTTTTTTGTGAACCAAAGGAGTTCTTGTCTAGAACTTAGTAAAATAAAAACATCCAGGTGGAAGTCAATTTTTTTGATGCACCCTAACTAATAAATTTCCCGAACTCACTAGAATAACCTTTAGTATGAAATAAACATTGCATCTAGGCTGACAACAATAACGAATGGGCTAATGTGCTAATTAGCTACGGGTCTAAACACCGGGGGCGGGGAGGGAGAACCACAATTTAAAGTGGCCCAAAGTGCAATAAATGGGAGTAATGGACTGAACGTGAGGAAAGGAAAATCTAGCCTGAATATCAGGACAAATGTCCGGACAGTGAGATCTATTAGACTATGGAATTGGGAGCCCCATCACTTAGGCCATTAAGACAAATGGATAAAGCATTGGAGAATGTATGTAGAGAGCAATCCTATACTGCCAGGGGGCTGGACTAGACAGGCTAATGTGCTGTCTTTTCCACATCTAATTTCTGAGAGAGTGTGTCAAATCTCAATACATTTTAATTGTATATAGGCTAAGATGTGATCCCTGTGCCCCAGCTGCCCCAGTGTCAGGGTTTTGATTGTAAATGCCAACTCAGCTCTAAATACAGGGATGTTGCTAGTGGCATAATGATGCTATGAATAGAACAGAAAACATTATCTGTGTTATGATTATTTCTTTCTCAGAGTCCAATATTTCTATACAATTTAACAGATTGTTTTACCCTTTTGCATGCAAAGGAGAGTTGATCTTATGAGCTATTATCCAAGATGTCTATTTTACTTCACTCAGTCTACTTGTGATGAGGAAATTTAAACATTCAGACTATCCCTGTAGAGAAGCTATTCAAACAAAAAAGTTGAAATATATTCAAACTGAAAGTTAAAAGCCTAAAGCAAATATCTATGCCAACTTATTTGTTCAAGAAATATCGGTTGATGTTGCCCAACTAAGATTAAACGTTCTATTAATAGCAAACAAACAAAAGGAAAGAGAAGCACCAATCTACACAGTGAAAAAGACAAACAGGGGCCTTGGGGCATTCTTCTCTGTTCCAGAGCCATATTTATCTTAAAAAGAAAAGGAGGACTTGTGGCACCTTAGAGACTAACAAATTTATTTGAGCATAAGCTTCCGTGAGCTACAGCTCACTTCATTGGATGTAAGGTTAAAGTTCAATCACAGTAATTTAGATACATACGAAGACGTAATGTAAGGAAACAAAAAGTGTTCTTCAGGTAATTGTTAAGATGCCACAATTTTACAAACACAACACAATCAGAAAAAATTTGAGGATGTCACAAACAGAAGGCATGATACCCTAACAGACTAGACTCTTCCCACTGATCTATCCATATCTCTCTTCAAATTAATTTCCAACACTATCTACAGCTTCCTTCAAGAAACTACCAATTTTTGCATAACCTTGCAAAGACAATGGAACTATTCATGTGAGGAAGTGGTACTCAACACGAATCAGGGTTTTGACTGTGGTTTAATTGATTACCACTCAAAATACTGATGATTGCATTGCTATTTCTAGCAGAAGACTGAACTTCTTTTGCAACTATTATGAATATCTGTTTTATTGTAATCCACCTGCTCATCTGATTTCCTTTCCCCACAATAAATGTGTACCCCACAAAATGGGGCTTCTTTTCTGTCTGGAACAAAAAGATGCTAATTCAGCAGGGCTTGACCTTGCCAGCAGTGAGCATAACATGCTCTCATTCCACAAAAAGAAAAGGAGTACTTGTGGCACCTTAGAGACTAACCAATTTATTTGAGCATAAGCTTTCGTGAGCTACAGCTCACTTCATCGGATGCAAGTATGCATCCGATGAAGTGAGCTGTAGCTCACGAAAGCTTATCCTCAAATAAATTGGTTAGTCTCTAAGGTGCCACAAGTACTCCTTTTCTTTTTGCGAATACAGACTAACACGGCTGTTACTCTGAAACCTCTCATTCCACAGGCACCAATAAAATATTGACTGAAATCCAGCAGGAGGAAAAAGGGGGTCCAACCTCATATTTTATCATTTTGCAGTCACTGAGAGGATTACTCTTAAAGATATATACTTCTGTGACATTTACTTAACGTGCTATAAACATTCAACTTGTAAGCCAACATGCCAGAGAAATGATCCATCAAAGAGACAATGTCTATGCATTTAACTCTGGCCTTGGGGTGGGCTAATTTAGAGAGGGACTTGTAAAGTACAGGGCCAGAAGTAACCTTTGAAGCCTGTTCCTAAAGGTGGATCATATTGTCCTAAATGACAGGTGCAGAGATCTATTTTTGCTATCTACATACATTAAAAATGAATCCATCACTGTAAGCCCGAGCAACTAACTAGGAACTAATATTTCAGTGTGTCCTAAAACACACAGTATTCACCTGTTCTATGGTGAAACAAAGCACCTCATTCTGCAGAGCAGTCTGCCAAGTACCATTCCCCAGCACTGCAAATTTACAAATACGCACAAAGTTCTAACTAGATTTGTAGACAACATTGCAACAAACAGTGGTTTGTTTTTATCACTGAAATGTTCCTTTGTTGTGACCCATAGAAAATAAGGGTGCTGCTGAACTGCTACAGATTTCATGACTGGTAAAAAATTGCCTTTTGCCCTTTCCATTATCACAACCCATCTCAGTTACTAATCAAACTCTAGATCGGACTCTGCAGTTTTGATTGGTTTGGAAATACAGTAGTTGCATTAAAAAGTCAGTGTACTAACAACTACTACAGAAGTGTCTGAGGCTAATACAGGTTTCCTTTATACTCAGAATAGCAAACAGTTGTATCTCCAGTACCCTGATACAGTAAATGTTGACTTTTTACTGGTGACCAATGTATATAACCTCTGAAATGGATTCATTATACTAAAATCACTGTTAATCACCATTACCATGAGCGTGCAGAGAAGAAAGGTAGTTCTGTGTGGCCACTGAATAAAAATTTAGGTTTATAATTGTAAAAAAATCCTGTGTATAATTTCTTATTAAATAGGCATAATTCAACTTACACTCAAACACACAGAATGTGTGTGCATATTATGCAGATTTTATATGGAGTGTATACAATATGTCTAAGTAACATCTCATTCTGAATGCATCTCAAATAAAGAGCAATAATGATATAAAAGCTAGTCTGCACACTTCTTACAATTATATTCCCAAAGTCACAAGCTACATGTTGATTATCTTCTATTAATACATTGTGAAATCTTCCTTAACTTTCTAATAAAAAGTTTATCTCCAAGGAAATTCTGTTAAAAAGACTATATTTGCATATAAATAATAGGCATGTCAAAACATAATATGTTAGGATTTGGTATTCTTAATAAGAGTGTAATACACAATTTATATTAATTTCCTTAAACTCCACAAATTCAATCACTAGCAGTGGCATTATACGATTAATTAAATTACCATTATTTTTACTGAAGTTATGGCAGCTGATTAAGAATTGCTCTTTTTGGCTTTGCATATTTTGTGCTTACCATTTTATAATCTAACCATACCTAGTTAATTCTGTGCTTCATAGGGGGAAAAAAGGAATATAGTAAGGCTTTTAGAGCAGAATTGGAAAAATTAATATAAGGGAAAGTAATTGTTTCAGAGGAGGAGGAGGGGGAAGCTTTCAGGGGCCTTTTCGGGAGTACCAGATATAACGATGCAGCAGAACATACCGTAGTTGGTGGTGTCTAACAAAGCTTCATCATCTGACCAACTCTGCCTCTGCCCTCCTAATCTTAGCCGAAGGTGCCATTGAAATTACATCACCAAAAAAGATAAGTTCCAAAGAAACACTCATCTCTGAAGATAATCATCTACCACAATAGATTTCAAATTGTAATAAAAATACCTTGAATGTTAAAGGTGAATTTCAATTAAGGATCCATTGCACTTTTTGCTCCAGACCACAATAAAAATGTATTTCACTGCCAACAGCAAAATCTCCTGTGAGCTCCTCTTTGAAAGCTGATTATTTCTGGAACATGCTCTAGTTTATAAAGAAAGCAGCACTGTGTGTAAAATGTAATACTGAAAGGTAGATATTCGTATACTGACATTATAAAAACTGGGCAGCAATCGGAAATGATATGTTTACATAGGCTGCAAACATAAATGTAAGAGTGAAGGGAAATGTTATGGCTGCCGTTGAATAATATGGCATTATGTCTTTCCTCTCCCACTGGTGAGCTAAAAGATTCAAGCAACGATGGTGGAACTACAGCAATTGCTGTACTGGGCCAGACGACTGATCCGTCTAGTCCAGTATCCTGTCACCACGAGTGACCATTGCCAGGTGCTTAAGAGTGAAGTACAAGAAACCTTGAGGTAGGCAGTTCCTCTAGCAGAAGGCTCCTCTGAACCCCCAATAGTGAGGTACATCCCAAGTCCACCCTCAGGTGCAACTGGCAAATGCTTAGACCCTCTGGGCATTTCTGCAGGGTTTGTTTTTGGGTTTGGGGGGGGGGGGGAGTTGGTGGTTGCAGCAATGAAGCAGCCTATATAAAGTAAAATGCCAGTGTGAGATCAACGCATAGTGTTTACTGAGTAAAATGTAAAGAAAAATTGAGCATCTGCTCTTGCAAAGACACTTGGCAATTCTATTAACCGCAGTACTCGCCTCTCCATCTTTTGGGCACCTTTGCATGATACCACCACAGAGGAGTCCCTTTGCTGCAATGCCAGAGATTCTGAAGCAGTATCACAAGCACACACTGTGAAGACAGTGATGGCAGCTGGAAACCTGAAGTGTCAGCAAAAGCAGCATCCGTTCCATAAACAACCTGTGTCAACAGACTGCCTCACGCTGAGCGAGGATGCCCTCTGGTACCTGTCCGCTACAGAAAAGAGGCTATTGCTTAGCTGTTGAACAAGGTATAAAGTGCCCCCTCCACGTCAAAATGTGGGATAAATGGGGGTTCCCTAGGCCCATATTTTAAAAACTATTTCAAGTAGTGGATGAACACCACCCAGATGGCAAGTTTGCTGCTTCCTTGCTGATAAATACTGTGCAGCCAACAAACCCCTATGGCCAAACAGAGAAATCACAAAGATAACAATATGCCTGCACAAGCAAAAGGTTAATGAATTAGGACCCGAGCAGATAAAATCTGCTACCTGGTACATTAAACCTGTTTATATATATTTTTTGTTTACGTTTATTTTCACATTTTGTGATTCATAAATAAATAGACTAAAAATTGTAAAATGCAGATCCACTACCATAAAGCTACCTATACGGACTAGCCTACTTCCTCTGCTCCCAAGATCTGCCCCTCATTCTTCTAGAAACTGGGTCTGCAAATATTTAAATTTCGCTGACTGGGAGGAGGATGAGAAACATCAGCACATGGCTCCCAGCAGACTCATGTGTGGGAATTACAGGGAAATTTCTCCTTGACCACTAATTTATCTTCTCTGAGAAAACCTAGCCAACAACCCTCACTGGAAGGTGTTTGTGTCCACTTCCAGGTCCCAGAGGCAGTAGACAAAATGTCAATCAGGGGTCATGAGAAAGACAAGGTAAGTGAGGTGGACTGTCTTCTGTTGGTGAAAGGTACCAGCTTTGAGCTACATGGAGCTTTCTTTCATGTTTGTGAAGCTCGAAAGCTTGTACGATCCACCCGACAGAAGTTGGTGCAATAAGATATTACCTCATCCACCCGACAGAAGTTGGTGCAATAAGATATTACCTCATCCACCCGACAGAAGTTGGTGCAATAAGATATTACCTCATCCACCCGACAGAAGTTGGTGCAATAAGATATTACCTCATCCACCCGACAGAAGTTGGTGCAATAAGATATTACCTCATCCACCTGTCTCGCTCACATCCTGGGACCAACGCAGCTACAACAACAAAGCAAACACTAGGGGCCAGCTCACTTTTTGACCACAGCCTAAAAATGAATCCTACACTAAGGGGCCTTCCAAACTTGTAAACAACATTAACAGAACATTTAACACCAGATTACAAAGAGAGAGAGACTTAATACTAAAGAAAAAACTACAAGTTAGAGGGATACTAATTTTTATTACTAGCTCCATCTTCTTTTAAACCAACTGGGAGAGTTTGGTCACCAAAGCAGGTTTTCTATAAGAGAAATTAGCAGCTAAGGAGGAGCTAATATCCTTTTCTCAGGTGAGAAATGTACAGCAGTCCTCATTAGATGGGAAACAGCCAACACCGAGCAGCAGGGAGAATGCTGGGGAACAAGCCAAGCTCCACAGAAGCCACAGTACTCATGCAACGTTTTTGTTTTGAAAGGCCCTGGGCCTGAGAAAGGCTGATTCAGAGGGGGATGTAACTTCCTCAGAGGTGTGGGTGGGAAACCACCCTGCAGTTAAGCATCTCTCTTCTTGTGTGTATTTCTGACAGGCTTTTCACCCGAGTGTGTGTTAATACGTGAACACTTGGTACCCCACACTAGTTTGCTGATTATTTATCCCAAGATTAATCCTGTT
Source organism: Natator depressus (assembly GCF_965152275.1). Taxonomy (NCBI): domain Eukaryota; kingdom Metazoa; phylum Chordata; order Testudines; family Cheloniidae; genus Natator; species Natator depressus. The sequence goes on along the minus strand of NC_134251.1, from coordinate 22,859,759 downwards.
GGAGGCTACAGCAAATTTTATGAATGCTATGGATGTTAAGTTTGAATGCTAAAGTTTCACAAATGTGAAGTGTTCTGCATGGAAGAGCACAGGAATTGTATTACACAAGCCTGCAAATAAACAACCCTCCTATGAGCACTTACATGACCTTAAAATATTTATTCAGCTCCCCTATTAACTTTTTTAAACGCTGAGGAAACGTTGACTCAGCTGCTTAAATAACAAGAGGAACAATTAGAATAATAAAAAGCCAAGAGACTGTATCACCCACAGAACTTCTAGCTCCAGCATTGTATTGCAGCCCTTCTAAGGCTGGGCCAGAGCATCTGTGAACTCTGGGAAAGTTTGGAACCACACCTTGTGGTTTGGGACCATCTTTCATGAATGAACAAATAATTAGTCTCCCTGGTGTGAGCAATCTAGTGACATACTGATGGGTAAACCCCAACTGGCAAAATAGATACAGTGAAGGCTTTGTATCTGCACAATTCCAGTGCGTAAAAATGTCCAACACTTTGACTTCCATTGACATTACAATGCTTCCTGAATTGGCATTTGAGAAGGAGTTCTCTTCTGATGGAAGATGCTTAACTTCTACATAATGAAGAGTGAGAGATGCAGGGCTGGAGAGCCGTGTGACAGATCTTCAAGTTCCATCTGAGTAACGTCTTATAGACTAAACGGGAGGCATGTGGATGGGTGTGCAATGGGATGGGTGTGCAATGGGAATGTAGATGAAAAGAGTGAGAGTGACAGCATGAAGCGCAGACCTTGATGGAAAAATGCATATGTCAGATTATTTGTTTTTGGAAAATTACTGTAATTCCTCCCAGTTAAATCTTTTGTTAGTTTCCAAAAATGGTGGGATAAAGACTGTATACATGAGAAGGGGTTGGACTTTTGACTCCAGAGTTCACTGCTTTGGATGGGGCGTGGCTGGGTTATCTGGAGATGAGGAAAAAATAGTTCCTGTATTTCAGAAAAAGATTCTTCCAGACTGAGGACTTCTACCCCGATCTGAATTTGAAGGAACAGGTGGAGTTTGCAGGCTACTAAAGGAGGCGCGGCCTATGGCACCTTTACGTGACTGGGACCGGAACAGAAGAATATTTCAGTCAAGGTCTCAGAGGAAAATGAACTCTGAATTGTGCCCAGTGTGTTTACTTGACTGGTCTCCGGAAATACCTCCTGCTACTCAGTAAAAATCTCACTGACTCGCTGACCAGGTAAATGGCAGACAGAGAGCCCTGAGCACGCTGTGTGGTGGGTGCGCAAAGAGCCCCTGCCACTCCCACATAACCTGTTCTCAAAGTCCCCATCTCCCCACGTAATCTGTACACAATCTTTGCCTCCTTCCCCCAGGTAATCTGTTCATACAGAGGCCCCACCTGCAGGCTCACACATGATGAAGTTATCTTTCTCTACCAAAGGGTTTAGATCAGTATCTGTAGGGAAACAAGCATTTCCTTATCCTCTCTTTTCTGCTTCCAGCTGATAAATTCTGGCAGAAGCTGCATTGTTCATCGAGATGAAGGGGCCAGACTCCTGCAAGGTTCTCAAGCATCATCTGCCAGTGACATATTTACTGGAACATTTTTATAGTCTTTGTAGACACAGAAAACCAGCCAACTATCTATTGTGACATCCCAAGAGAAAAATCAGTCAGGAGGTCAGTAGGCACCATGAGATTTATAAGGCGGGACTCACAGCTATGAAAGTATCAGGATGGGGCCTGCAGCCATGAAAATCTCCACATATCAGCAACCTCGGGCAACAAACGCCACCTGTGCTGGGGAAGGAGCGACAGGAAGGAAAACACTTTAGCAACTGGAACTTTTGGTTTGTTTCTGGTTTGATCACATGGTGAGTCTCTTGTGCAGGCAACTGGCAAAGTAACTAGGTGCCCAGTTTGAGAGAGAGTTGACTCTGTTACCAACAGATGAACAGTTTTCACGCGCAGGTGAACCCGCTCACATAAAGCTGCTGCAGAAACAAGCATGCCAGTGCTGCATCAGTTAGCTCTGAATTTTATACACATCCAAGCTCAGCCAGATTCCTGGTCACATAAAAGAGGGTTTCCCTGCATGGAAATAATGTCTCAGACATTAAACATACTGAAATTGCTCACCATTTTGAGGATCCTGTAGCCCAGTGTTAACATTGTTGGCTATGGTAGAGGACAGTACACAAGTATTTTTGTGAGCCAGACCAGCTGCCCACATACCATATTTTGCACAACACACCTTCAGTTCATTGATCTGTACAGTTGGAGATTTCAACTGTTAGATGTTTACTCCGCATTTTTGATCGGTTGTCCTGAAATTCTGCCCTTCTGCCAGAACCCTCTGTGCCCAGCTCTGCCGTCCCTGTATTCTCTGTGACTGTAAACCAATTAATTTGACAGCCATTTTTGTTTGCTTCTGAGCCGACATGGAACTGAAGAGCTTTGGAGGGAGCTGACAACATGAATCTTTTATATTTGGACTAATCAATTAAAAGGCCATTATAGCAGGAAATGCCAGGATGTTAAATGGCCGAGCAAATCCGTATTTATGCCCTTCTGCCTGGAATTCCTCACTTACTATTTACCATCACACTCTGAGTAATCTTCCATTTAACCCACACTCAAAAGAAAGGTTTTGCTGTATGTAAAACACAAGGCATTTTGGAAGGAAGGGTATTGCTAATTCATCTTGGTATCTAACTAGCACTTAGAGACCCTGGCCAGATCCTCAGTCCAAATCTAAAGGCATGCAGTAAACGACACCAGTTTTTAAACACCCTTTATAGACTTGAGAAGGCTGCGTCTATTGTTTTCTTCTCCCTCCCAATGTTATTACACAACCCCACCTCTCCAACTCACAGAGAGAGCCTGGCCATGAGGGTCTAACAGCAATGGTTTCCATAGCAACAGTGACTCTCTGAAGCATGATTTCTTTTTCGCCAGTTGAGATGGTTCAAGAATCCATTAAACGTTATTGTGGTATATAGAACAAGCAGTACAAATTCTGACAAATCAATGAGACACACATTTTTATGCCTCACAATATGCCTCATTTCTCACTGCTAGATTGAAACTAGCCATACAAGTTACTGTCTACTGATTTTCACATCCAAGAGCAATCTAGGGGGCAGATCCTCAGGGAGCGTAAATTGTCATAGTTTCATTAAAGTCAATGGAGCTATGACAGTTTACGCCCGCCTAGGATCTGTCCCTAAATAATTAAAACACTGTAAATAATGTCAAATCTATCCACAAACTAGAGCAACTGAGCTCAAAGAGGACCTGTAAATATTAAACTATATATTTTCCTAAACATAAGCTATCCTGCAGCTTTCCACTTATGCTTACCCTAGTCTCTTACTGGATGCTGACAAGGTGCCTCTCTATGTTAGCTTATTCCTTTTATTTTATTTCTGCATGACTGTACCTGTCCTGAAAGCTAGGAAGTAACAAAGAATCATAGAATATCAGGGTTGGAAGGGACCTCAGGAGGTCATCTAGTCCAACCCCCTGCTCAAAGCAGGACCAATCCCCAACTTAATCATCCCAGCCAGGGCTTTGTCAAGCCTGACCTTCAAAATATCTAAGGAAGGAGATTCCACCACCTCCCTAGGTAACGCATTCCAGTGTTTCACCACCCTCCTAGTGAAAAAGTTTTTCCTAATATCCAACCTAAACCTGGCTCTCTCTATAGCTCCGCAGATGCACCTCAATCCTCTGTTCAGAACCTCTCACTAGTCCAGTCCTGACATACACCCCATCCCAAAATCTAATCAATGCACCTCAGTTTTGACCTACTGGATTCCCTGATATGCCAGTCAAGGAAAAAACACTCCTATTCCCCCAATTGCTTGCACCCTTGTGCTGTTCTGTATTTATGCCTCAAATTTCCAGTCTTCTCTGTGACACACATCATTGCCAATGCACCTCAATTTCAACCCATAAACACTTTCATTTTACATATTAGCTAGAATTTTGAGGAGTATTTTGCCACTTATAGGACCTTCTCTTTAATGTGTTCACCTTTTATAAAGGTTAAGTCAGACTGAATTCTGATGGTCTTTTCCTTCTTTGGAACAATAAACCCTCTGTCTCTGCCCAAGACAGTGCTGCTATGTCATTAATCTTTTCTGAGCTCATGAGCAGTGGATATTTCCTCACATTTTCAAACCTCCTGTGAATCATTACTTAAATGGCAATTATTGACCTCTTAATTTAATAGGGAGTACATTGTTATGTAATTACAGAGCAAATAAATATGTCATTATTTCTGCATTCTAAACTAAAGGGAGGTTACAACATTGTAATTACACGTAAGAGTTCCATTGTGTGCAATTACCCTGTAATCTGCACCACAACATCACTACTCAAAAAAGGCAAGCAGGATGACAGTGGTAACTATAGTCCAGTTAGCCTGACATCAATCCCAGGCAAAATAATGAAAAAGCTGATATGGGATCCAATTAATAAAGAATTAAAGGATAGGAATATAATTAATATGAGTCAGCATGGTTCTATGGAAAATAGGTCTTGGCAAACAAACCTGATTTCGTTCTTTGAGAAGATTACAAGTTGGTTGATAAAGGTAATTGCAAAGCTGTAATATACTTAGACTTTTGTAAGGTGTTTGATTTAGGACTGCTTGACATTCTGATTAAAAAATTGTAATATACAATATCAATAAAGCACCACATTAAATGGATTACTGACTGGCTGACAGATCCCAAAAAGTAGTCAATGATGGTGAATCATCATTAAAGAGGCAGAATCATCATAGAATTGGGGTGTTTCGTGTGGGGTTCTGCAGCCATCAGTACTAGACCCAATGCTATTCAACATTTTCATTAATGATCTGGGCGTAGATCTGAAATTACTACTAACAAAATTTGCAATGACACAAAGATTTGTGGAACTGCAAATAATGATGTGGACAGGGCAGTCATACAAAGTGCTCTGGGTCACTTGGTAAACTAGACCGAGTCAAACCAGATGTGTTTTCATACAGCCAAATGCAAAGTCCTACATCTAGGACCAAGGAGTGCAGGCCACACTTAGAGAATGGGGGACGAATCTTGGAAAGCAGTGACTCAAACAGATTCAGGGGTCACAGAGGACAAACAACAGAACTGTGCAAAGCCGTTTTGCAAAGCTGTGGCAAAAACGGCTTATGTGATCCTCAAATGTATAAACAGCAGAATAGTGAGTGGGGCAAAGAGGTAATTTCACCTCTGCATATGGCATTGATGAGAGCAATACTAGAAAAGTACATACAGTTCCGGTGCTCACATTTTTAAAAGGATGTTGAAAAATTGAGGAGGGTAGAGAAAACTGCCACAAAAATTATTTGAGGGCTGGAGAGTGCCTTACAGTGAGAGGCTTAAAGAGCTCAGCCTGTTCATTTGATCAGAAAGGTTGAGTGGTGACTTGTTTATAGTACGTAAATAGCTGAATGAGGAGAAAATACTGGGTACCAAAAGGCTTTGTAATCTAGCCAAAAAAGGCATAAGAAGAACCAGTGGCTGGAATCTAGCCCCCCACGGACACCTCTAAGGACAGCAACTCAGCTCTCTTCCCTGGCAGTTTATCCCAGTGGCCCAATGTTCACTCCTTTAGATCCATCATGAATTCCACCCCCATTCCTTTAAAAAAAAAGCCATGCAATTTATTTTGCCCCTCTCAGCAATATAGAAACACATCGTATACAGTATAGAGCATACCGAGAGAGAGATGGACACTCACAGAGAACCACTGGAGAGTATAAAAAGACAAGTAAGAATACCCAGCATTATTAACAGTATAATAATATACTACTAATATAGTACTTTCCCTCAGCAAGAGACATACCAGCATTAGGTACGTGATTCCAGAACACTCTGTCAGTGACGAAAGTACAATAAAACATTGTATCTGTGCAAGAACGCACAGCAGGTAGGTGGTGTTCCTGCCTGGAAGTACATTCTCTCCCCATCTCTCGCACACACACAACATACATACAGGCAGAGGCATATGCAAACAATCTCTCTCTTTCTCACACACACAGATCTGCTTCCCATCACATAGAGAACTGAAGCCTCTCAGAGTGAGAGAATGCAGCTGCTTTCTAGCAATTTTTAGACTCCATTGTTTAGTTTGGGAGCCTGTGTAGTATGTTTTGGTTTTTTTAAGTCACAATGCCAGTAGTAATACGCTTTTTCTATAGTTTTTCCTTTAGGACTGTTCTTTTTCCATCCTCGACAGCCATTCTTTCCCATTCACCCCATCAGTGTGGGAGTTCTTTATTACCCAAGGAAACAGAGGATGTCCACTAGTGAGGGGGGAATAAATCATTGTTCTCAGCTAAATGGAGTAGTGCAGATCTGCTAAAAATGCTGCCTTTTATCAACAGTGCAAATAATGAAGACTCCATGCCCTGAGAACAATGCAATGAGCCGCTGCACTGTTGGCGGGTTTATTTGTAGAACTCCATGAGTTATGTTTCAAAACTAGGCTCTACTAAAGATGCAGAACCCTTTTTCAGAAGCAAAAGATTAATACTGCTCTTCAAATAATTTAGAAGTTTTCCCCATTAGGGATAAAAGCAAAGAGATCTAAAAGAAGGATCTCTTGGTGATCTTTCCTCTTTCAGATAATCACCACATTCTTTTGAATCCGGATGATTACATCTCTTGTGTATGTGTAATTGAGCATGGATTAAGAGAGAGAGCGAGAGCATGTGGGTGTGTAAAAAAGGATCAAGGTAAATGTGTAAAAAACTGCACAGGAATGTGTTTGTAAATGAGCGTGGCTGTGCACATGTGGGAGGATGTTTTAGTATGTGTGGAAGATAATTTCTACACTGGAGCAGACCTGTGGTCCTTGTAGCCTGTGTCTCAAGGTAGGCAGCAACAGATGCTTTGCAGGAAGGTTCAAGAAACCTTGCAGTAGGTAGAGGTGGAATAATCTGCCCCTCATGAAGGTCTCATCGCAGTCCCTAGTAGTTAAAGACTGGCTTTAAACCCTAAAGCTGGAGGGTTTGTGCCTATTCCGTGGGCATGTATATGGTTTGCCTGTTTGATTATTACTTCTATTTTAAATAATAATGCTCCTGTGAATTTCACTTTCTAAGTAACTCAATTCAACAGTCTTCGGTTTTGCTGATGCTAGTCACATACTGTTGTTTATCTTTTGTATATTAAAATTCTTGCAACTAATGACTTTTGTCTGAAACTTTGTTTACAATATTCTCTAAGCAGGCCATATGGATATTTTGTTAAAAAAACAACAACACAGCACTCAATGCAGAATGTACGACAGCAACCATACATTGGAAATCAAGACATCATTCTGCTCCTGCTGATGGGCCACGGATTCCATCTGTATGTAAGGACGGGGGTTACCAGCCCGGAAAGTGCGCTCTTTGGTTGTCCAGTATGTCTGAGGGGAGCCTATGTATGTTCTGACATAATAGAGAGAGATCAGGCGAGTAACTGTTGTGAAGCAAGAGTTGCACTCTCCCCTCTTATTTTTTTTCCTCTCTCCATCACCCACCATCCATCAAGTAAAACAATTTACACAGAAGCAGGCCCTCTGCAGAATGCTAAAGAGATTCTTTGGAGGAAGCCTACACAAGATTAGCTTCAAAAATAGATTTCATCTTTATTAAAACACCTGCATTAGAGGCCAGTCATTTTTAGTACAGTATTATATTAAAAAAAGGGTTTTCTAATGCTTTCAGCAGCTTAATGGAGACAAGAGCTAAGGGACAGTGGTAAGCTAGCAGAGTTTAAAATAGTCATTACTTTTTGAGAATTAACTAATCCGCAAACATGTGTAGTCACTACACACAGATGACAGGGTAGGCTAGTTATGATGGTAGGAATCCACACTCTGCCAGCCATTCACTTCGGCAAGTCACTTGACCCACCTGTAAAAGAGGGCGAGTCAGACCTTCTTCCCCAGTGCAGGTCAGTTAATCTTTTCACAGTCTTTCAGGGTGGAAAGCCACAGGAGTATTTTTATTATTTGGTTGTAGCAGTGGCAACATTGTGCTGAGATGCCAGTTGATACCAGCTGTGGTGGGGGGGTTGTGATCTGAACAGCGTCCACCGCAAACTGGACAGCAGGGTGACTAATGACATGGGCTGGCTCTGAACCCAGGATCCCATTACTAAGCCATGTTCCCATGCTGCAAATAAAGCCTCTAAATGCCCAATGGAAGCAAGATCAAAATCAGGTTCTTAATTTTGTAACTTTTCCTTGAAGTGACATCACTGAAAAGTGAAGCACTCACCAAAATCAGTGGTAAGGCAGAATAACTGATGTCAATAAAAGTTTTACTGGCTTATTCTCTGCAATGGTTTGCAGAGAATGCAGGAGAACACCTTTATTAGGGCATAAAGAGGAAAGGACTATAAACCTATACAAAAAAAAACACAGTACGTTTTAAAAAGAAATACAATGAAAATAAAATTTTAAGTGAAAACTAGACAGCAGCAGCTACTGTGTTTGCTCAGGTCAGAAATGTAAACTAATATTTCAAGCTCATGAAATGTATCACTTTTCAAGTTCACATTGTTACACTAAAAGAGGCAAGAGATATTCCTATGGGATTTTCCACTGAAGTTAGTTAATAATGCAATTTGGTAGATTTTGTGACAATTGTAATTTAGGAGTAAAAAATCAGTGTAAAACAGCACAGAAATAAAACCCTCTCCATGACTGCATTTCCCCCCTAAGTTTGCAATATTTTAATCTTTGAACAATAATACATGTCAATAAATAATCAATCATCTGTGACACATGAAATGTTAAAAGCTTTTCTGGTAATGCGTCTCTTCACTTGAATTCTACTTATGCTGTAATGGATTCTTTTATTCTATTTTTTATATGCACATTTTTACATATATTTTAAAACCCGTGGGTTCAAATGTACCTTATTACATTTTAAAGCCTTTGGATTGTAGCACAGAAATGTTCTGCACTATAAAACAGAGCATAGTTGTGGTTTGATAGGTTTACTTCTATTATCTACCCCACAAAACACTTTCTAAATGCCATTAAAATTTAGCATACACCATAATAACCAGGCTGCATTTGTTCCATGTTTAAGTCAATTGCCTTCCAAGTTTTCTCTCTCCAAATACATTGGCTCAAATAAAGTTGAGAAAAGGATTGTGGAAGACCTAATTGTTGCAACATGCAGTCTTGTAAGCAGAAGTTTGTTTAGTTCCGTGAGAAGAGGGGGTGCCCATCTCTGACAGAAAGGGAATGTTCTAGAATCTTCAATCGATGCCAGTTCGGACTGGCTTTTGTTTTCAAAATCACCATATTGACATGCACAAGAAAATGTGCTCCAGTGCAGGAGATAATCTTAGTGGCTAGGTTTGGCACCTTAGGGGAAGCTCAACAACCCAAAAGAAATGTGATTAATAAGATCATATTCTTCAACAACATTAAGTGTGTCTCATCTCAGACACTGAGGCACACGTCACTGTGTGATTTTAAGAATCTGCACAGGCTATTGTGCGTGATTTCCCAGGCCGAGGACCACACATAACACATCACTCCCAGAATACACAAGTGCCTGACTCTCACATGCCAAATGCTTAGATAATTTAGGCATCCAGCCTGTAAAATGCTTTTCATGGGTGGTCCCCTACCTGTGTGAATCCGCACTGACTCACAGAGACTCCATGTGGTGAGAGTCTGCCTGTCTGCACAATCAGATAGGATGATCAGGGCCTTAAGACCGTATGCTCTTCAGGGCAGGGACCATGTCTTCATATGTATTTGAACTGACCCTAACACAATGGCACCCCAGCCCCTTGGGATCTTTCAAAACCACTGGGGAACAAACAACAGGAATACTACACCTACAGCTAACAACCCACAAAGGACCATGTGCCCTGTGCTTGTGTATCACAGACTGAGAATCCCACACCAAGCTTCCATGTATTATGAACTAAGCAAAACACTCCAGGGGTTTCATCTACCGTTATGACAATAAGCACCGAATAAGATGCTCATGGATTCGTGGACATCTCAGCAGAGTTCATGAACCTGTTTCCTCATGGCGGGGGGGGGGGGGGGGACTAGAAAGTGCATTACCGTAGCTAACTCACAGAACTGAATGTATGTGATTTAAATTAGTGTGAACAGCAGGCTTGGCTGTGTAGGTTCAACTGCTTTACCTTTACCTGAATTAGATTGGAAAACTTTATGTTACAGGATTCCTTTGTTCCTCCAGCACATTCGTACCATTTGCATTTGTTCCCTCCCCATAGGTGTACTCTAATTCTCATGCTAATGCGGACAGAAAGTTGAAGAATCTTTCATGTGTTTAATTTAGCAGGAGTTCAAAGCAATAAATCCTGCAATCTGTACCAAAAGGTGCAGATTTGGCATAAAAAGTACCCTGAGCAGAGCCAAAGGGTTAGGATCCCAGCACGGGTGTCATTTGTAATTTAGCAATCTTTGCCTACCGAACTGTGCACAGAGCAAACTGAAGTGTAAACACTCTAATACGATCTGACAGAAGGAAAGTAAAAACAAACATAATAAGTCAAATTGAATGCCTATTATGATGTAAAGTTCGGGTTTGTGCCTCTTTTATGTCAAGGGAGCTTACAGCCAGGCTCTTTTCGTTTTACCTGGGGCTCTGTTCTTCACAGCAAATTGGACCTTTCGCTCTGAAAGAAATAATTACTCTCTGAGGAGCAGGGAGCTGGTCATGAATGCTGATATGACATACAATGTCACCTTGCCAGTCAAAGGAGGACTACGGTGCCTGAGTTTGGGCTCTGTCCAAATGCCGATTTCTCTCTCATAATGGAGGTCACCTCTCCATAGAATTTGTTGACTATCTCCAAAATGACAAGGAAGAAAGCTCCTGTCAGCATTTTTTTTTGGGGGGGGGGGGAGGGGGAAGAGGAAAAGATTGCAAAGGGAGGACAGAAATGGGGGGAAACATAGACAAAGGTCACTTTTTGCATAAATTGAAGCAAAACCGACATACAGCTGGGTCCAAAATTAACTTCTGGAGACGATAATCCAGATAGATCAGTTTGCAGAAAAACAGACTCCACTTTCAATTTCAGGAGGGTAATTTGCAGATAAAGTTCAGTGATCCAACAGCTAAACTGGCTGGACATCACAGTCTAATTTCATCACTAAAAATTGCACTTTGTATACAGTCTGTAGTTTGTGTTACAAGTGCCTTTATTTTTAAATCAATAAACTCTTATGCTGAATTGCCTGAGAAAACAAAAATATTTGTAGTAACACCATTTAAGAACTTTCTTGGAAAAACTCTAGTTTTGTTTTAGAGTAGAATACTGCAATTGGCATCTGGGTGAGACATGTCAAATCTGTATCTCTTGGTGGAGTGGTGCTATTATAGGTCCTAATCCTTCACCCATGATATCAATGGCAGAACTCTCGTTGACTTCAGTGGTGCAGGATCAGAACCATCTTTAAAAATGTCTTTAATGATACTAATGTATTTTTTATTACTATTTACAGAGCATCAAAATTGTGCTAGGCATTTAAATACCGGGGGCCTGTAGGTGATATTATAATATCTAATTGGGGCCTGTAAATAACATTGTACAAACTACCATTATAATAGCATTTAACTGGAATAGGAAATATACAAATACCCTGGAAACATTATCTACCTCTGTGACGTTATTAACTTGAACTGGGACCATATAGAACATTGTTGCAACCAAGGCCCTGTAGTGGCAACAAATCTTGTATAAAGGGTGTCAAATAAGGTGTCTAAGACAAGGTTATGGTTTGCTGGTTATGACTATGCTATCTGTATGCATGTATCATTTTTGTATTTAAAAATATAAGAATTGGCTCTATGCTGTCTGTATTTCAAACTTGTGCTATGCTTCTGAGTGACACCCCAGACAAGTTAGTGTCAGCTCTGCCTAGCCTGCTGGATGGCCCATTAAGGACCATCAGCTATACAACTGACCCATTGAGAGAAGGCAGATACACCTGGTGACTCAGCAAGGCATGCAGAGACCTGCCTATGGACAGAACTCTGAGGTGTTTCCAGGCCATGGGATGGGCAGCTTGTCCTTGGGACAAAGAAAGCAGAGACCACATGGCAAGAGACTATAAAAAGCTGCTGCAGCTCCTCCAGCTTGTCTTCAATCCTGCTTCTAACCTCTGGAGGGACTTTGCTACAAACAGAAGCTCTACGCAAAGGACTGATGACCCATCCCAGCTGTGGATGGACTCCAGAGACTTGACTTGAACCTGCAGTTTATTCTATCACTGCTACAAGCCTGAACCAAGAACTTTGCCATTACTGTATGTAGTTGATTCCATTGAACCAATTCTAGCTCTCATCTATATCTTTTTCCTTTTAGGAATAAACCTTTAGATTTTAGATTCTAAAGGATTGGCAACAGAGTGTTTTGTGGGTAAGATCTAATTTGTATATTGACCTGGATCTGGGGCTTGGTCCTTTGGGATCGAGAGAGCCTTTTTTCTTTTATTGGGGTATTGGTTTTAATAACCATTTGTCCCCATAACGAATGGCACTGGTGGTGATACTGGGAAACTGGAGTGTTGAAGGGAATTGCATGTGTGACTTGTGGTTAGCCAGTGGGGTAAAACCAAAGCCTTCTCTGTTTGGCTGGTTTGGTTTGCCTTACAGGTGGAAAAACCCCAGCTGTGGGCGGTAACTGCCCTGCTTTAAGCAATTTATCCTGAACTGGCACTCTCAGTTGGGTCCCACCAGAACCACCATCGTTACAATCTCCCAAGGTAAAACTGTAACGTTTTTAATGGTGACCACTGTACGGTATTTCTGTACACTAAGAAAGCATTTTATATTGCTGTTGGAAATAATTCCATTTGTTACAGACACAAAATACTTCAGATTGTGTTAGCACTCTGGGGAAGAATCACATAATCCACATCTGAAATGCAGCCATCTTCAAGGTGGAAAACAGAAGCTGTTAAGTAGCACACAGCAACAGAGTTTAGGACAAAAAGTGAAGAAGAGTTTGGTTTCAAACTGAAGTTACTGGAGGAATTTAAGAAGTCATAATGTAATTACCCCAAGTGGAATCTGATCAGGGCACTTGGATTAACACCCCTACTGACTATGAGTGGTTAACACCTGTTTTAAATGTCAATCAAAATACAGAGCCTGCATAAGCACACAAGCCCCACCACCATCCTTGCAGCACCAGTTCAGCACCCATCCTGAGGGAAAAGAGCCTCCTACTGAAGAACCAAGACAACTTCTTACAGTATCTAGGCTTTCCTTGGTAAATTCCTGTATCAGTACTGACCAGGCCCAGCCCTGCTTTGCTTGTGATGGGATCTTGTGATATCACATCTGAAAGCGGCATGGCTGCAGGAAACAAAGAAAGAAGAGGTTCAACAGCGAAATAAAATACTGGCTTACAAGCAGCTTTTGAGAGAAACTTTGACCAGGATAATCTCCAATTATTCAGCAGACCACATCATAATGAGTTAATACATAGCGAGTAACTACTACACAAAATATCCTCTTCTGGGTGCCAAGAGCAAATAGTACATCTTATGTCTGGGCATTGTATCATGAAGAGCTGCCATACTAAGCCATATGGACTGAGGTTTGCAGATCTCGAAACTGCCACCTTTATTTGTTTTGTATTTTCCAAGAGACTATTCTACCAGACAATGATAGCAACAAACAAAAGGAAGTATTTCTTCGCAACGAACTCGTTGCCAGGGGCTGTTGTGAAGGCCAAAAGTATAACTGGGTTCAAAAGAGAATTAGATAAGTTCTTGGAGGATAGGTCCATCAATGGCCATTAAGCCAAGATGGTCAAGGGTGCAAGCCCTATGTTCTGGGTGACCCTAAAACTCCACCTGCCAGAAGCCAGCACTGGATGATAGGGGATGGATCACTCAAAATTGCCCTGTTCTATTAATTCCCTCTGAAGCACCTGGCATCAGTCGCTGCCAGAGACATGATATTGGGTTACATGGATCATTGGTCTGACCTAGTATGGCCATTTTTATGTTGGTGCTGTTAGCTCAGTTCATGGAGCAAGAAATTTACAATTGCAATTGCCACTCAAAGTAGGAGCATCCAGTTTGATGTTAGAGTACTTAAAATCCCTGGGATGCTTTCCTGGAATGTTCCAATGATGGAGATGCAAGACAGTAAGGAACACTTTTGTTCATATGTTATGGGAGGGCCCAAAAATAAATATGCTTTAGGAACTCTTAGTAAAACAAAGCTGAGATGTAACATTCCCTCACCCCAAAGTATACATAAGTTTTGGGCACTCCCATAGCATAAGCACAAAAGTTTCTCCCACTTCCTTGCATCTCCAGCTTTTGAGCCTAGTTTGCAGAGTTGAAAAATCTCCTTGATGATGAGTAACAATTTAAAAGAGAAATTTCCACCTTTCATTCCCCTGGTTCTGTAAGCCATGAAGGTTGTTGTTGTTATTACAGCTGAAAGTCTCTATAGCATTTTACTTTATGCCTCAAAATACATAATTTCTCATCTGCTGGAGGATGACAGTTTTCAAAGCAAGTTTCTGAAGGTGTAATGTGCACTTGGAGGAAGAAACAGAGAATGTAATAGGTTGCTGCTCTCCTGACATCCCCTTCTGCCCAAGAAAAGGGCTCTGGACTCTGTACAGTATTTGGCTAAACATTTCTATTATACTAAAGAGAATAAGAAGTATAATGGAAATAACAGCCTACAAACGTAAAGATGTCAAACACCTAAGGAGGCGAGGTATTATTTGGGAAAGGGCAGAAAGACTGTAGATAAGTAGAAGTAATGGCAAGATATTGAGGAAAGGACAATTAAAGCAGAATATCAAAAAAGCTTCCAGACAGCGAAATCTATGAGGCTATAGAATTGGCTTCTGGGGAAGTGATGGTAGCCTCATCATTTGGGACATGTAAGACTGCGCACAACATTAGAAAAAACATACTGCAGGGCACAATCCAACCTTGGCCAAGAAGATAGTTAGCCCAGATAGACAGTTACATCAAATAGGTTTTTCCCATGTCTAGTTTCTCTGGTTCAAGAAGTGCTCGGATTACAGAGAATTCACAAAGGAAATTGATTTGACTAAGATACGTTTTCTTCCAACAGCAACAAGACTAAGAAAGAGTGACCTTTGGGTCATATTTGCAAACAGGTCAATGAAAATGAAAAAACCTGGGGAGTAAACTTGTGTGCTCAAAACAGGCCTCTATTAACGATTTGTTGGCAAAAATTGCGACATCTACCTTACTATGGTTTCCTCTTTGATTATGTGACAGAAGTACACATTTACTTAGAATACATAGACAAACTCCTGTCCTGTATTGTGCTGGTGAACCTGGAAGAAAGAACACAAGGAGCTGGCCCTATTCCTTTGTCCTCCTGTAAACAGGTCCGTCAACCAAGAAACAGCTGGAAAGGATTCTAGCACACTGCCTACTGATGTACCATAACCCCAAGAGGCATGTCTTGGGTGTGTGATAACAACCTCTCTCTCATGGGCTTTGCATGAGCACGTGGACTTTGCAGAGCTCTGCTTTTCGCAGAGATTTTCTTTCGCTGCGCTTGTGGGCTCTCCTCAAGGTTGGGATCTTCCCAAATTCACCTGAGCTCTTACAGGATTGACAACTACAATATCCTGAATAAAAAACAAACAAACTAGAAATCAATGTTAAAAGTCAAGATCAAGTAAAGCTCCTGTGACAGATGGTGTTCTACAAAAGGTCAGTCTTTGGCTTATCTGCTGTTCGCTATTAACTAACAGTCTTTCAGACATTAGCATTGCTGCAAGTGTCCAGGGTTATGCAGATGATAAAATATTATATTATAGCTCAAGGTCACCTACAGGTGTAACAAAAATGTTATTCTAACATGTTATCTAGTAATTTAAGGATCTGCTACAGGTGAGCGCTAAAAGTAAAAAGAATCATACTGAGTTTAATTCAAAAAAATGTTCAGATATTACTAATTAGTGATGCAATAATTAATTAGAATATCATCACTGTTTCAAGATTTTGGCTGAGCTAGGTCAAGTTTATATACATATCCAACATTTAGCCACTTATTGAACTTGGTATGAAATGTACAGAGTCATAGGAATTAGAAATGGAAAACGCCAACTAGGTTCTTTTACTCATCCTCATCTACCCCAGTCAGTGCACAATACCTTGCTGGTCAATGTCCATAAAACTCACAAAGCGAACACGATACAGAAGGTTGGTGATACAGTGGTGAAAGGCACAACACCAAACCTACCCCACATTCAGGAGCACTTTCCCTGGTCTCTCCCTGATCCCCACTAATTCTCCCCTGTGCAGGGATGCCCTTTAACAGGAGCTTTTTCCAAGCCAAGCAGCTGCAGTTCTAACAAGCCATTTTGCAACTAGCAGCTGTCGACTCATCCTTCTGTATTCTAGCTGAGAAGTACCTAGCACATTCTCACAAGGTCCAACTTTAAAAAAAGAAATAAATATACTAATAGTTATTGAGACAATCTGTTATCATGGCCAAAGTCAGCTCCAGATCCAAACATGAAATCTAGTTGGTTTTCTCCATCATAAGTGAGAGACATTTTAATAGTGATGACTACATGGTTATATCTAGCACCAAAGAGAAAAGCTCATGGAGGAATGACAGATGTAGGAATGAGACAGAATAATGACAGAGATTTCCCGCTATGAAATAATTGTCTAGCAGCCATGTGAAATTTTTCCTGTAGCAAAACAAATACAGCAAAAGAAAATTTTAATCTTTTCAGTGACATAGTCCTATTAACAATGGCCTGTGTTCTTTCTGTCCAAGAGCCACCGATTCATGTATCAGAAAAAAAATGATCCTGTCACATTTCCCAGTAAACTTACTTACATAAATTCTCCTGTCCCCAGTCTATACAGTGGATTTAGAATAGTATACAGAAACAGAAATGTCTGATGGGACTTTGATTAAGCTCTCATTTGGGAAGGCATTTTGTACTCCATGCACCTACTTGCATATTCTACCAAAGCACCATGTCTCCTGCTTCTTTCCTTAGAGAGGTGAAGAACCTTAGGTATGTGTAGTAGAACCAGCCCCTGCTGTATCTATGAATGTACCTGTGATGGGACCTAACCCCCAGCACCTGCAAGGTCAGGCCAAAACCCCTAATAGTCACACTCCACACCTGAGGGATGATTGACTGACTCTTGGCCAGAGGAGGCAGAGCTAGGCTTTATAAGTAGACTGAGGTTGCTCAGGTGGGGAGAGACTGTAGCGGGACAGGTGTCTCTGGTGGAGAGAAGCCCTGGGATAGGGTTTAACAAACAGGAAACAACGGAGGAAGAACACTACAGGGGCAAGCCCTGAGGTAGCGACTCCAAGGGAACTACACTGAAGCCCGAGAGAGATGGAAGGGCAATTCGTTTGGATTTGTTTGTGCTGCCCTGGAAGGGATTTAGGCTTTTATGTGATGTGCTCTAACTGCTCCCATAGTGCTCTTCCTCCATCCTTCTTAGACGCGATACAAATCTGCTAAATTAAAAAAAAATCAACATGAATGAAAACTAGCAATGAGAGAAGTTGGGACCTCAGAATATTCAGTCCTCAGACTACAGATATATAAGATAACCCTGTACATTCTGAGGTTTGATGGCACCCACATAACTTCTCCCCCCAAACTGATAGTCAAACATATTTGTTCAGTATTTTAATAACTATTTCAGTAAATTATTTACAATGGTTGTTCAACAACAAAGCAGCATTTTGGTGGCTGTATGACATCCAAATACTGCCACTGTGTTTATTTCAAAGCCGTACCATACGAACGTATGGCACTGAGACACAGGGTCAGAGAGTCAAAAATGAAGTCATCTGTTCACAGTTTTTTATTTTATTCTGAGGACCTTTCTTTACTTGTTTGTTGTAACAAGAAATAAGTACATACCAGAGCTCAAGCAGCTTGCTATAGCTGAGGTCCTTCAGATGCAATTGTGCTGCGTTTTGTCTGTTTATACTAAGGAGTCTCCCATTCAATGGTCCCTCTAATTTTTAACAGGCCGCGTGTGCAAAAAATTTCTTCTGCGCCTCCACCAAAGCAAAAAAAAAAGGCGAAGCCGGAGTGCGTGTGGTGTTTCGCTGTGTGCGCGGGGTATAAGATCTGTGTGTGCGCGCACACGCCCACAGCTTAGAGAGAACAGTGCTCACATGACCTTACTTGGAGAAAACGAATGGGTGTGATCTCTTTCACTAGCTTCAGAAATGAGTAGTCTGTCTAGCCGCTGTGAGTAAAGACTGTCAAACCAAAATAAAACCTGGATGATATTACTGATACATTAATGGACATTCCTGCAACAAGTTAGAAGAACATAGACTGCACTATAAATGACCTGATCGTTTCCTTTTTAGGATGATAGCTACATATGCATGAGTACATCAATAAAAACTATAAACAATGTAAAAAGTAGTCAAGCAGAAATAAGTTTATCACTAATTATGAGCAGCTTGACATGCCCTGACTCCTCGTAAAATAAATGAAGTCAATTTTTAATATCTGCTAGCATGACTTCTAGATAACAGGCAAATTTACTTCAAGGTCACATCTCATTTGTCAAGTCAGGGATTTTAACTACATGTACAGAAACCAACAAAGGATTCCACTCCCTATAAAACTCTATGGTGAATACATTAGAAATTGAGTTTTCTTTACCGTATCACTTTACTAAAACATTGTCAATAAACCAAAATGCATGTTCATGAGAAAGAATGGAGATCAACAATGCCCCTGAAATGTTTGTTGCTGAATGAGAAGCCAAGACATCCTAATTACTTTAAACTTTTAAATTAGTTAATTAATCTTTATTTTTCATAGCGTAATTCAAGAAAATGTCATTAAGAGTTCCCTGCATTATTACAGAGAGAAGCAATCTAAATCCACATGAATAACAGATCAAATCACATTCAGCAACAATTTAATTTAAAAGTTTAAAGTGTTAATATATTTTTCATAGTACAATTCAAGAAAATGTTGTTAAGACTTGTCTGCACTAATACAGAGAGAAGAAATCTAAATACACATGTGAACAACAAAAAGAAAAACACATTAAATTATGTCACCAGCTGTGTAAAAATCTTAAGGAAACTATTTTAGGTTTGCTCCTACTTAACTGCAGAGTGGGTACAGACCTTCTGGAAATGAAGAACTCATGCTTATAGCAAAACCCATGGAAGAATATAATCTCTGACATTTGTCTGCCTACTATCCAGAAACAAGAACATAAATCCTATCCATGGATTTCAAGAGGTGAGCTGGAACTTATGTCATCAAAATGTCAGGGAGATACACTATAAAGTGTTGGACTTGCAAAGCACCGACTAGTAAAACTGGGCAAAATTTTTCAGATATTTCTATCTGCAAAAAATGCAGTTTCTGATCAATCAAAACTATGGGTGAATTCAGGATGAATTTGGCAGTCTTTTTTGCTCCAAAATGACATTTCATTTTTAAATTTAGCTAGATTTTTTTTAAAGGTAAAAAGCACCCCAAAATTCAATGAAACATTTCATTTTGGCTCAAACAAAATATTTTGTTTGACCGGAAACTACATTTTTTCAGTTTTTCGTTTCAGCAAGAAAAAAACAAACCATTTCCATTTCAAGTCGACCCGAAACAATTTGGTTTTTTTCAGAACAGCCACTAATTTTTTTTGCTCAGCTCTACTGACACGTCAATAGAAGGACTTTAGACTCAATCTGCCACTTCTGGGAGGGCAATGTAGTATCTGAAGCACAGGAGAAATGTTCTTACAATGAATGGTCCCAGACAGCAGCCTAGAGGCAAATCACTCACTAGCAGAAGGTGCTGAGGATTGTTCTATACAGAAGGAGAAGCAACTAGATCTTCAATAAAAGCAAATAAGGTGTTGTCACTGAGAATAGTACAGTCCAAAAGAGATATAAACTGAGAGGAATAGCTGGGTTAGTTTTCAAGACAGATAGATCCTACAGAATATGCTATAATACTCTAAAAGCGTGTAGAAGCAAACACTAACTCCAGCATTTTCAGATTTAAGTGACATTTGTTATCCTGTTATAACATGGCAGCTGATGCATCTGCTTGCACAAACAATGTATACAACATTTAGATGCATCAGCCCCATTTGAACTCTTACACAAGAAGTTGAAAAGGATAAGAAAGGTGTAAACTTGGTGCTTGAGTTGTATGGAGTCTACATTTAACTACGGGGTCAGATGACTAATAGCTTCTTGGAATCTTCAGATCCCTGTGTTAAGGAGTCCAGTGACACTTGTTTTTATTTAAATCACAAAAACTACTAAAAATGATTCAATACCACACAAGTCATCCATAATACCAACGTGTGTGCTCGGTAGTGCTTATCACCAGAGCATCTGAGACACTCTCAGGGTCAGTTGTGAAAGACAACATCAGATAAACATTATGTCAGTGTAGATTTAAAAAGAGTAAGCAATCTGACATTTGGAATCTCAACTTCAAAAATGCCCATTTAGAGAGCTATTAGATCAATAATTATCAAGGACTTTAACTAATATTGACCGAAAAGAACGTGTAACAATTTAGTTGCCACAAGGAAGTGGCCAGAAAAAAGGATCTATAAAGTCAAGTTTTGTAAATTTTATTTTGGAGGTACAGATTCCTAAAGCTCAGAGGGTCTTTCACTGGGAAAACTGTAGGAATAGGTGCAACAGGCTAAGGATGTGTCTTCATTGCAGCCACAGGTGTGATTACAGCTCTGATAGCCAGACCTGTGCTAGCTTTAATCTAGTTAGGAATGCTAAAAATAGCAGTGAAGATATGGCAGGATGGGCTTCAATGCAAGCTATACAAGCCCACCCAGGACCCTGGATATATACTCATGTTGCTACCCGATGACAGGGTTCGCTGTTATTTTTAGTCATGCTAACTAGATTAAAGCTAGCACAGGGGTGCCTACCCAAACTGCAATCACTCGTCCAACTGCAGCACGGGCATCCATAGAAACCCTATACTTGGACCTTACTTACAGGCAAGTGAATGCTGAAGGAACCACAACCTAAGTAAACCGGCAGCTCATGAATTACAGGAGTCTAACTAGGAAATAAGGACCCTCAAATCTTTCTTGCGAGGCAGAAGTCAGCTGAACTCTATGGCTGAAATGATGGAACGAGGATATCCCTGATACTGAAAAAGATGACCTTTGAAACAGAGAGGTCATCTCAATAGCGTACCCAAGCCTGATATTTGAGGAGGGACCTATATCAGAATTAGACAAAGGAACCCTCAGGAAAGACCCCCTACTGCCATTTCGCAAGGGCTCAGGTCCAATGTGAACAGCACTTCTTTTTTACTGTCGTCTAATTACATAGAGATACCGAACAGAGGATTGAAGGGTAACAGCAGAGTTCTTGATGGGTGGGAATCAATACTGAATAAGGTTACAACACTAAATGCTCTTTTCTTTTCAAAAATCCTGTGCTGGTCCATAATATCTTAAGCCAGCACCACATATTTATCAGTAGAGACTTTTGTCTTGGATGCCCGTGGACCTGACACGTGCATGATGGTTTCAATTTTCTGCTCTTCGCTTTTCTATTTTATAGCTGGTAGTATTAAAAGCTGGA
Organism: Natator depressus; assembly: GCF_965152275.1. NCBI lineage: Eukaryota > Metazoa > Chordata > Testudines > Cheloniidae > Natator > Natator depressus. The sequence goes on along the minus strand of NC_134251.1, from coordinate 22,838,145 downwards.
GCATATCACTTTGTTCTCTTTTGTATAAAAGCTCCTCTCACTTGCGTGCTCTCTCAGCTTGCCATTTTTCCTTGATCTAAGCCTGACGATTTGGCAGTAACAACACACTGTTTATACTTGCCATAAATGTCAAGCCCAAATAATATACTACAATCACATTTTATCCTGCAACACAAGGATTTATTCACAGCTCTAAATGTGGAGTAAAAAGGCTCCAAAAAGTGCTATAACACCCTACCTTCTTTTGAATGATTACATGCCAAACTGCAAAGTGCTCATGGAGTTGAGATTCTGTTGCTTAAACCTGGAATATATCAAATTTAAAAATCTTTATTTTCAAGTTTAGTCCAGAACTAAGTGCTTGCAAGGTTAAGTAAACTGCAAATCCAGGAAAGCAGACTGCCTAACCAATATGAACTGGAAACTTTAAAATGCCATCTAACTTGGGTACTACACAGAGACATCCTTCACAACACACCTCCAGAAGAAGAAAGAGGAGAAGCCCATGTACCCACAATGCAGATAAAAGTAAAAAACTGTTTTCAGGCTCTCTGCACAGGTACTACGGTAGAGAATGGATTGGAAGAGTCATCTGAGGGAAGAGATCAGAAGGAGACCGGAAGGCTTGGGATGCATTGACCTAGGGATGGGGGTTCCATGACCACCACTCCCAAGAGGAGGAGACGGGTGGTGGTGGTCAGGGACTCCCTCCTAAGGGGGACAGTGTCATCCATCTGCTGTCCAGACCGGGAAACTCGAGAAGTGTGCTGCTTGCCTGGAGCTAGAATTCAGGATGTGACTGTTTGCCGAGACTGATCAAGCCCTCGGACCGCTACCCCTTCCTACTTCTCCACGTGGGCACCAGTGATACTGCCAAGAATGACCTTGAGTGGGTCACTGCAGGCACTGCAGTGCACTACATGGCTCTGAGAAGAAGGATAAAGGAGTTCGAGGAGCAAGTCGTGTTCTCGTCCGTCCTCCCTGTGGAAGGAAAAGGCGCAGGTAGGGGCCATCAAATTGTGGAAGTAAATGTGTGGTTATGCAGGTGGTGTTGGAGAGAGGGCTTTGGATTCTTCTACCATGGGATGTGGTTCCAGGAAGGAGGATTGCTAGGAAGAGATGGGATTCACCTAACAAAGAGAGGGAAGAGCACCTTCGCAGGCAGGCTTGCTAACCTAGTGAGGAGGACTTTAAACTAGGTTTGCTGGGGGATGGTGACCTAAGCCCGGAGGTAAGTGGGGAAGTGGGATACCAGGAGGAAACACAAGCAGCAGGGTGTAACAGGGAGGCCTCCTGATTCCTACTGAAAAAGTAGTGCAATCGGCTAGTTATCTTAGGTGCCTGTACAAGAACACAAGAAGCCTGGGAAACAAGCAGGAAGAATTGGAGGTCCTGGCACAGTCAAGAAACTATGATGTGATTGGAACAACGGAGACTTGGTGGGGTAACTCACATGACTGGAGCAATGTCATGGTGGGCGTCTGCTATAGACCACCGGACCAGGAGGATGAGGTAGACGAGGCTTTCTTCGGACAATTAACAGAAGTTTCCAGATCACAGACCCTGGTTCTTATGGGGACTTCAATCACCCTGACATCCGCTGGGAGAGCAATACAGCAGTGCACAGACAATCTAGCAAGTTTTTGCGGAATGCTGGGGACAAATTCCTGGTCCAAGTGCTGAAGAAACCAACTAGCAGCCATGCTCCTCTTGACCTGCTGCTCACAAACGGGGGGGGGAAAACAACCAACTATACACAGAATATGATGGGGGCTAATTTAGCTACAACCAATCAGGAGAAAGATCTTGGAGTCATCGTGGATAGTTCTCTGAAGATGTCCATGCAGTGTGCAGCAGCAGTCAAAAAAGCAAATGGGATGTTAGGAATCATTTAAAAGGGATCGAGAATAAGACGGAGAATATCTTATTACCCTTATATAAATCCACGGTACGCCCACATCTTGAATACTGCGTACAGATGTGGTCTCCTCATCTCAAAAAAGATATACTGGCATTAGAAAAGGTTCAGAAAAGGGCAACTAAAATGATTAGGGGTTTGGAACGGGTCCCATATGAGGAGAGATTAAAGAGGCTAGGACTTTTCAGCTTGGAAAAGAGGAGACTAAGGGGGGATATGATAGAGGTATATAAAATCGTGAGTGGTGTGGAGAAAGTGAATAAGGAAAAGTTATTTACTTGTTCCCATAATATAAGAACTAGGGGCCACCCAATGAAATTAATGGGTAGCAGGTTTAAAACAAATAAAAGGAAGTTCTTCTTCACTCAGCGCACAGTCAACCTGTGGAACTCCTTGCCTGAGGAGGTTGTGAAGGCTAGGACTATAACAGGGTTTAAAAGAGAACTGGATAAATTCATGGAGGTTAAGTCCATTAATGGCTATTAGCCAGGATGGGCAAGGAATGGTGTCCCTAGCCTCTGTTTGTCAAAGAGTGGAAATAGATGGCAGGAGAGAGATCACTTGATCATTACCTATTAGGTTCATTCCCTCTGGGGCACCTGGCATTAGCCACTGTCAGTAGACAGGATACTGGGCTGGATGGATCTTTGGTCTAACCCAGTATGGCCACTCTTCTGATCTTATGGAAGAATTGGTAGGGGAAGTAGAAGTGGGTGGCAACCGGGGCAGAAATGACCATGATATGGTCGAGTTCAGGATCCTGGCAAAAGGAAGAAAGGAGAGCAGCAGAATACGGACCCTGGACTTCAGAAAAGCAGACTGACTCCCTCAGGGAACTGATGGGCAGGATCCCCTGGGAGGCTAATATGAGGGGGCAAGGAGTCCAGGAGAGCTGGCTGTATTTTAAAGAAGCCTTATTGAGGGTGCAGGAACAAATCATCCCAATGTGCAGAAAGAATAGCATTAGGGCAGGGTAACAAGGAGGGTTTCTACAGGTATGTTAGCAACAAGGTGGTGGTCAGGGAACGTGTGGGACCCTTACTGAATGGGGGAGGCAACCTAGTGACAGATGATGTGGAAAACGCTGAAGTACTCAATGCTTTTTTTGCCTTGGTCTTCACAGACAAGGCCAGCTCCCAGACTGCTGCACTAGGCAGCACAGTATGGGAAGGACGTGAGCAGCCCTCCGTGGTTAAAGAACAGGTTAAGGACTATTGAGAAAAGCTGGACATCCACAAGTCTATGGGTCTAATGCATCTGAGGGTGCTGAGGGAGTTGGCTGATGTGATTGCAGAGCCATTGGCCATTATCTCATAGCGATCGGGGGAGGTCCCAGACGATTGGAAAAAGGCAAATATAGTCCCCATCTTTAAAAAGGGGAAGAAGGAGAATCAGTCAGCCTTACCTCAGTCCCTGGAAAAATCATGGAGCAGTTCCTCAAGGAATCCATTTTGAAGCACTTGGAGGAGAGGAAGGTGATCAGGAACAGTCAGCATGGATTCACCAAGGGCAAGTCATGCCTGAACAACCTGATTGCCTTCTATGATGAGATAACTGGCTCTGTGGCTATGGGAAAAGTGGTGGACGTGATATATCTTGACTTTAGCAAAGCTTTTGATACGGTCTCCCACAGTATTCTTGCCAGCAAGTTAAAAAAGTATGGATTGGATGAATGGATTATAAAGTGGATAAAAAGCTGGCTAGATCATTGGGCTCAAGAGGCAGCGATCAATGACTCAATGTCTCATTTGCAGCCGGTATCCAGCGGAGTGCCCCAGGGATCTGTTTTGTTCAAACATCTTCATTAATGATCTGGCTGATAGGATGGATTGCACCCTCAGCAAGTTCCTTGATGACACTAAGCTGGGGGGAAAGAGAGATACGCTGGAGGGTAAGGATAGAGTCCAGAGTGACCTAGACATATTGGAGGATTGGGCCAAAAGAAATCTGATGAAGTTCAATAAGGACAAGTGCAGAGTCCTGCACTTAGGACGGAAGAATCCCATGCACCGCTACAGACTGGGGACCGACTGGCTATGCAGCAGTTCTGCAGAAAAGGACTTGGGGATTAGAGTGGATGAGAAGCTGGATCTCAGTCAGCAGTGTGCCCTTGTTGCCAAGAAGGCTAACGGCATATTGGGCTGTACTAATAGGAGCATTGCCAGCAGATCGAGGGAAGTGATTATTCCCCTCTATTCGGCACATGTGAGGCCACTTCTGGAAAACTGCATCGGGTTTTGGGCCCCCCACTACAGAAAGGATGTGGACGAATTGAAGAGAGTCCAGAGGAGGGCAACGAAAATTATTAGTGGGTTGGGGCACATGACTTATGAAGACACACTAAGGGAACGGACTGGGTTTATTTAGTCTGCAGAGGAGAAGACTGAGAAGGGATTTGATGGCAGCCTTCAACCACCTGAAGTGGGGTTCCAAAGAGGATGGAGTTAGGCCAGGGGTGAGCAAACTTTTTTGCCCAAGGGCCACATCTGGGTGGGGAAATGGCATGCAGGGCCATGAATGTAGGGCTGGGTTAGGGGGTTGGGGTGTGGGAGGGGGTGCGGGGCTCAGGGCAAGGAGTTGGGATGCAGGAGAGGTGTGGGGTGTACAAGGGGGCTCAGGGCAGGGAGTTGGGGTTCAGGAGGGGGCTCAGGGCAGGGGGTTGGGGTGCAGGAGGGGTGCAGAACGCGGAAGGAAGCTCAGGGCAGGGGGTTGGGGTGCAGGAGTGGCTCAGGGCAGGGGGTTGGGGTGCAGGAAGGGTGCGGAGAGCGGAAGGAAGCTCAGGGCAGGGAGTTGGGATGCAGGAGAGGTGCGGGGTGTACAAGGGGGCTCAGGGCAGGGAGTTGGGGTTCAGGAGGGGTGCGGAGCGTGGAAGGAAGCTCAGGGCAGGGAGTTGGGGTGCAGGAGGGGGCTCAGGGCAGGGAGCTGGGGTGCAGGAGGGGTGCGGAGCGCGGAAGGAAGCTCAGGGCAGGGAGCTGGGGTGCAGGAGGGGTGCGGAGCGCGGAAGGAAGCTCAGGGCAGGGAGCTGGGGTGCAGGAGGGGTTCAGGGTGTGGGCTACAGCCTGGCACCACCTTCCTGGAGTGGCTCCGGGGTGGCAGTGGCGCTAAGACAGGCTCCCTGCCTGCCCTGGCCCCGCCGGCACCAAGCCCCTGCGGCCCCTGGGGGGGGGGGACGGACAGAGGGCTCCGCATGCTGCCCTCACCTGCGGATGCCTCCCCCGAAGCTCCCACTGGCTGTGGTTCCCCGTTCCTGGCCAGTGGGAGCTACGGGGACGGTACCCACAGGCGAGGGCAGTGCACAGAGGACTCTGCTCCCCCTCCCCCAGGGGCCCCAGGGACTTGGTGCCAGCCGCTTCCCAGAGCGGCGCGGGGCCTGCGGCGCCATGGGGGTGGCAATCCCACGGGCTGGGTCCAAAGCCCTGATGGGCTGGATCTGGCCCATGGGCTGTAGTTTGCCCACCCCTGAGCTAGGCTGTTCTCAGTGGCGGCAGATAACAGAACAGGGAGTAATGGTCTCAAGTTGCAGTGGGGGAGGTCTAGGTTGGATATGAGGAAACACTATTTCACTAGGAGGGTGATGAAACACTGGAATGCGTTACCTAGGGAGGTGGGGGAACCTCCTTCCTTAGAGGTTTTTAAGGTCAGGCTTGACAAAGCCCTGGCTGGGATGTTTTAGTTGGGGTTGGTCCTGCTTTGAGCAGGGGGTTGGACTAGATCACTTCCTGAGGTCTCTCCCAACCCGCATCGTCTATGATTCTATATTCTATGAACAGGAGGAAATATTGCAGGTACAGAAAGTTCACACTACGTAGGAATGTAGCAGCAGTACGAGATAACAAAATACAAGCATTAAAATAATGACCTTTTTTAAACAAGGATATTTGCGTAGGATGCCAATGTACAAGTTAAAAAATCCAAGATATTTTGTAACCCCAACTGTCTGCATGGACTGAAGCCTCTGGGTTCTTGTACAGCATTACAGGGAGATCACAAAAGACAGGAGATTCAGAAACCTTTCATCTTCTCCACACACTTTCTAAATTTCAGCAATTTTTCAGCACTTAGAATTGATGCCTGTGAAAAGTTTAATGAACTTTTAATGGATCCCTGAGAAAAAGCTCATGCTGGCAGGTGTTATTTTCTTGAATTTGTATTCCGTTCTGACTTGGAGTTCGGATAGCATAGTGCGTGCTAGTCATAAGGCAACGATGAGACAATCATCATCCAAGTCAGTGAAAATTACTAGAAGACATTCTAACAGAAGCTAAGAGCACGCGATCCTTGCATATAAAAATTCTGGGAAATCAAACACACTCCTTTCAAAGAAATGACATAGCCTCTGTGCAACAGCAATTAGCACCATGACAACACTGAGGCAAGACAAATTGATGTTTAAGATGAAGCAGTCACACACTCCAGCAGTTATATATCTTTCAGAGAATGAGCTCCATCTACCTTGGCATCCAAAATACACCAAACAAAATTCAGATCCTGAACTGTGTGAAAAAGATGTGATGCCAATTCCTGCCTTTGCTCTGTCCGTGCCAAGCACAATGACCTGTTTCTCCTGCAAACACCGTCCTGCTTTCTCCTATGTCACCTCTTATACGTGGGGAAAAAACCTTGTCAAAATCCACAAAACCACCACAGTATCCTCCTCCAAATCTCTCCTATAAGCCCACATCTGATCAGGTGCTGCCAGACATCTGCTCTCTGGTGATAGCTGGACAGTTGGCGAGGCTTGCTGTTACTATGGGCTTAGAACATATAGGAATTGTACATACAGCTCTTCTATACTAAACCAGCCTCTTTATTATAGTTAACTATCCTCCCTCCCCAAGTCTCTTGTTTACCTCATCCACCAACTAAGTCTGGTCTTTTAGATTGCAAGCTCTTTGGAGCAGACTCTCGCTTGCTTTATTTGTAAAGTGCCGACCACAATGAGGCACTGACCTAGTTGAAGCTACTAGATGTTATGACAATACCAGTAACTACTAAAATTATTATTAAGAAGAATCATAAAGATAAATATCCAAGTAAGCGAATTTCCAAATCACTTTTTCAGCTAAACACTGCAACATGAGACAAAATACTTTAGAATGTGAAAATATGTAGAGTCAATATAGAACGCACAAAAATTTTGCTTGGCAACACTTGCGGTCAAACAGGGTCAAACCCTGCCTCCTTGTAACCAACACCACCACCAAGCCTCAGCTCCTTTTTGATATATTTCCGTTGATTTAAATACAACTCACTGGGAGCGCACACTTCTGTCTCTGCCCCTTGACTAAGGCTGCTAAGAGGGCACAAGTTCCAGAAAGTCTTTACCCTCCTTCAGCACCAATCCTTAAGTTTCTCTTTTCTCTGGGACGTCCACCTGAAATCATCCAGACAACACTGACTTTAGCAAAAACAAGATTAATTAAAAACAGAGAAAATAGAATTAAATGAAATAAACTGTTTGCTTATCACATCTAGATTTACACCTTTCATGGGCTAAAACTAGATACAGCCTTCTCAGCTTAGTTACAGAGAAGAAAGTAAAGCAAATAGATTGCATCTCATGAAAACAATTCTATCCTCTAACTAATCTTTGGTCAGCCTACCAGCATCACGTGCTGTCCAGAGACTAACTTCCTGCTGTGTCCGGAAGGATCTTATCAGGCCCCTCTGTCTGGGTCAGCTGTATGTCCAGGAACATCTCCCTTGATCCCTGACTGCTACGCCCACGTCCAAACCAGTTTTCTCTACCCACCTATGCACACAACAGAGTTTGCGCTTGATGCTCTCTCTCTACACCATTTCTGAGGGTACAAAGCAGGAGCAGATTTATCATGAAATAAACCACGTGGTGGCATGGGGCCCCCATTGACAGGGGGCCCCCCAAAATGCAGGACAAATATCCGACAACCCACCCCTAAGTCCCAGCCGGCGGCTCAGGCAGGCAGGCTGCCTGCATGCCGTGGCCGGTGGCCCCGTGTGGCTCCTGGAAGAGGCCGGCTGCTGGCACGTCTCTGCGCGCCCCAGGTGGGGGGAGAGGGAGAGGCTGCTCTGCACGCTGCACCCTACCCAGGAACTGCGGCCAATGGGGGCTGCGCCTGCGGGCAGTGGCACATCGAGACCCCCTGCCCCGCCCGACCCCGCCTAGGAGCCACTGTCGGGGGCGGGGGGGGGTGCCGGTCGCTTTGGGAGCCATGCCGCCCAAGGTAAGCACTACTCCCCTGCCCCCCTCACACACCCCAACCCCTGCCCCAGCCCAGAGCCCACACCCAAACTTCCTCCCAGAGCCTGCACCCCTCACCCCTCCTCCCACACCCAACCCCCTGCCCCAATCAAGGTACCTCACTTAATTTTCATTTACTTCCCATTCCTTATAGTATACGAGGAGGATGAAGAAAAAAAGAATGAAAAATGGAGGGGCAGATAAGATAACATGTTCTTTTTCTTGGCTGGGGCCCCAGGGTGCCCCCAAAATAAAGCTGTGCACAGGGCCCCACTAACTCTAAATCCACCACTGATACAAAGACCCCTGGCAATGATTAGCAGCTGCCTTTCAAAGGCTTAATGGCCTAGCTTAGATATCACTCCTCACAAACCACTTTGCACCTCTCAGCCCCAGCTCATTTTGGTACTGACCTTTCAAATAGGCATTTTCTACAAGAACAACCCCCAAACACTTATATTCTGTGGTTATAAGCTATGAAATAGGCATGGTCATCCAGAGCCTCGGTCACACCCTTTCATGGCAAAGAAGTTATGTAAGGACTAGATTCACAAAACCCAGGATGAAGTGGGCAAGAACAGGAGATAAAACATTCTTGATGGGTTCTGGCTATGGAACAAACTTCCAGATGAAGTTAGATAAATCTGACCATCGTCTATAAGAATGACACTTACAACATGGATATCTCCTTCCACCCAAAACCCCCAACTAATCAAAAACATCCCTAACATAGACAACGAGATAAATAACCGTAAGATCATACGAGAAAATGGTCATTATTATTAGTAACAACTATGCCATGTTTTGGCTGGATGAATGCAGTGGTAGAGTGCCCCTAACAGAGCGGAGGAGGGAATTGGGAACACATGGGATTTATTTCTCATGCACCTGTAAACGCTTTTTTCCATTTCATAGACAAATATTCCCATTAAAAAACAGAGGTCTCTCACTTGGGCTCGCAGAGCTTGGGAATGTGCTGCAACTTGACTGTAGCATGCTGGGTATGTCAGTTGCTAAATTGCAATAGCAATTACAACATCCTGATGCCAGAATAAACAACGAACAAAAAGAACAAGGAAGACAGACAAGTTAATGGACAGCTCCCATGGATCCCTCAGAAAACAGTTTGTGCTACAATAACAAGAATGATGATCCTCATAAACCACTAATTAAGTAACAGCCATGGGATATTGTACTTATTGGATGCTTTAGAGAGTTTCTGTTTTGCTGACTATAGTGAAAAATGGTGAATAAATAAATGTAAAGTACATTGGTGATGATGTTAAATGATGCTTTATCTAATTATCACTGTTCCATGGTGTCTTTAACATGCACAAGCACAGAATACTAATGACTAAGTTTATATCACAGCTAGGATCTGTTATCTAAACCCCACAGCATGGTTATAACGTATTCCAACCAATACAACTGGTAATGGTATCAGACAGTGGTGGGCAACCTGCCTGCAGCCCAGCAGGGCAATCTGATTGCGGGCCGCGAGACATTTTGCCGATGTTGACCGTCTGCAGGCATGGTCCCCCCGCAGTTCCCAGTGGCCACGGTTCACCGTTCTCGGACAATGGAAGCTGTGGGAAGCAGCGGCCAGCATATCCCTGCGGCCCACCACTCGTGTCAGACCTACAGGCAGATGACAGGATTTGGGCTTGGCAACAGACAATGGAACAAAGCCCCAGTTTCCAGTAAGATTAATGTGTAACTGTTACAGAGAGGTCAAACTAAAGTACTACTATCAGCTAACACTGATCCTAAAATAAAATACCCCATAGTCTGCACATCTACATGGTTTTCCTAGAAGCAACTGAGATGTCCTAATGAGTGAGATACCAGAATAGCTAAAATCTAAACTATTTCTTCTAACCATTAGTAGACATAATTGCCCAGTCACTCCCTGTGCTGAGGAATAGTATTCATAATTAAAATGAGGTAAATGGAAGTGTAACATTTCCAGCAATAAAGAACACTAAATATTTTGCCACCTCTTAATATTTAAGTCTGGAGGCTTCCAGCCCCTTCAGACCATTAGCACTGAGTCTTCCTATTTATTTTTGCCATTGAATCAGTTGTGTATTTTTTTTATTTTATTTTATTTTTTTTTTTTTTTACTAACAAAGAAGGCTTGTTTGCACAACAGCCCCTGCTTCTCACGTATTCTCTTAATGGCTGTTACTTACTTTCTATTTTCTTTTCTTTAAAAATACAGTGGGCCAAATTTATCTTTGGTGTAATTACACTTTCAGATGGAAGTTTCAGGCAATTCCATTGACTTCAGAGATAAATTTGGCCTATTGCACCAATCATTTTCCTTTAACATTTTAACTGTGATGCCAATTAATTATCTTCCATCCTGTAGGATCTATAAAGGACTTACAACCTATATGCTTGTATAAATGTCCATCCACAACAATTTAATACAAATCTTATTACAGACTCAGTGAGCTCAACAGACTTCCCAGACACAAAAAACTCCCCACTTAATAGTAAAGTGGGGAAATAACTGGGTAGGTGGTAGTACTGCCAAAAAGGATGTGGGGGTTACAGTGGATCAGAAATTGAATAAGAGTCAACAATGTGATGCAGCTGCAAAAAAGGCCAATATTTTGTATCAACAGGAATGTTGCATGTAAGACACGAGAGTTAATTGTCCGCTTGGCACTAGTGAGGCCTCAGCTGGAGTCCTGTGTTTAATGCTGGGCACCACACTTTAGGAAAGATGTGGATAAACTGGAGAGAGTCCAGAGGAGAGCAACAGAAATGGTAAAAGGTTTAGAAAACTGGGTTTTAGTCTTCAGAAAAGATGACAAAGTGTGTGTGTGTGTGGGTGGGTGACAGACCTGATAAGAGTGTTCAAATGTATTAAGGATTGTGAAAAGAAGATGGTGATCAACTGTTTTCCTTGTCCACTGAAGGTAGGACAAGAAGTAATTGGAGCAGCAAAGGAGGTTTAGGTTAGATATTAGGAAAAACTTTCTAACTAAAAGGGTAATTCTGGACCAGGCTTCCAAGGGAGGTTGTGGAATCCTCGTCACTGGAGGTTTTGAAGAACAGGTTGGGCAAACACCTGCCAGGGATGGTCTAGGTTTACTTAGTCCCGCCTCAGCACAAGGGGCTGGACTTGATGGCTTCTCAAGGTCCTTTCCAGTCTGTTATTCTATTAAAAAGATGGACTGAAGTGCAATAGTTTCACTGAAAGGCAGCAACTCCTCTCCACACTGATTGGGCTGCAAATCAGATGGTTAGAAGAAATAGCCACCTTACTGTAGCTAGGCCTAGACATAAAAAGCACTTTTTTATGCAACAGCTCTGCATCCTCAGTACAATTCATCCAGAATCAGTAGTGACAAAAATGCCTTTAGTATCTTTTACTCCTGTTAGCTTTGCAAAACTGACACATCTGAGAGAGAGAGTTAGATTCTACTTAGGTTCACTTGTGTTCAACAGATTCATTAACTAAAAATCAGATCCAAAAGTCAATGGTGGGCCCTCTGTCAACTTCAATGAACTTTGGATTAGGCTCTAAATTCTGAATGCAGAGCCTAATTCTTCCCTTTGTTAGTCTCTAAGGTGTCACAAGTACTCCTTTTCTTTTTGCGGATACAGACTAACACGGCTGCTACTCTGAAACTGAAGTTTACTGGGTTTCAAAGGTGTAACTAGGGAAGAATTTGCCCCTGTTGAATATTTATCACTAGTTATAATGTATGAGTCAGAAAGAACCTATCTGTACTCTCAGATCCCAGGTGAATTTGTAGCACTAGCTGTTAAGAAAAACATCTTTTTCTGTCAGCTCAGCAAATATGATCTGTAAACCACTGAGAGAAAATAACCATAAAATTGACAGTGCCATTTTCGCAGGCACGCTGCTCAGGGACTAACCCTGTAACAACAGGGCAGTAAGCCCTCACAAAAAACCAGCAATGTATTTTTAAGGAAAAAATGTTTATTTGCTTAGGGTCTTCTTTAATTTTTAGGGTTTCTATTATTTTCTCTTAAATATTGGACAAGTTCTGCTGCAAAGAGAGAGAAGCAAAGAATACTTCGCACAGCTTCACAAGCCTGAGGTTCTGTCTCTGCTAACACCACCCACCGACCTTTTGTTCTTCAACAACTCATCAGCCCTGAAGTTAGCTCAAACAGTGGCTTTATGCTTCCTCTTCACCAGTTTAGAGGTGCAGACTCCCTTCAACGTACACACGGCTCTCTGTAAAGCTACCGGTAATTGTATTTTGCATCATTGGAAGAACATACCCCATACTAGCTACAGATGGATCCGGTAAACGCCTCGTCTTCATTCACAGAAACTGGCAATTCCCATGAGGAATTCCCATATCTTATTAGATAAGCAGTTAGGACGCCATAATCTTCACTGAAGCTACTGGAGGTACAATGGGGTCAGCATTTCCCTTCGTGATGCCCAGCTTTCATCGGGGATTAACACACACGTAAAAAAAATTTAGGGACAAGTGTCTTCAGAGGCAACATACCAGCTCTTGAATGGTTTTTCTTCTTCCACCAACCTCCCCTCCAATCTCCTCCTCACTGGAAAACTGACTGAGATGACTCCAGAACTTATTTATATTCTTTGATTCAATTGTTTTCCCTGGTAGCTTATTCTATGGGCTAATTTCTCCACAGGTCTGAATCAGCACAGCTTCACTGACTTCACTGTAATTTCACCCATATACAGAAGAGTTTGGAAACACAGGTATCATTCTTTGCTTGAAGAACTGCTGCCTCAGTTCCCTACAATCCTCCCTGTAAAGATGGTACTTGGCATGTCTGAGCTTAATCTGGTAGCCATTTTTCCTGTCAAATCTTGAAAGAATTTCATTAGCTACTACTTAAGTGAAATAACATTTGAATATTTTGACATAAAAAGATATTTTGCATGTGTGTCTATCTAATTTTGTTCCCATAGAATGTTCTAAGCAATATCTACTCTATTCAAATATTATTGCCATCTATTTTCTGTGTGTTTTAATAATCCACTGGCTCTTTAAACTGCTTTTTCTTATTACCCAGCTTCTCTAAAAGACAAAAATCCACCATTCACTTCGCAGTCATTCCCAAAGTTGCTGTTCTGTAGTTCAATGCTATTGATCTTTGTTCTTGTGTTTATTATTTGGAGTCCAGTGAGTATTGCTTTACATTTGTCAACATTAAGGATTTTGATTAATAAATGCTTTATGCACCGGTGAGAGTTTATTTATTTATTTTTAATGGAATGTGATGGGGAAACAACTTCATTAAATGCATTTTTTCATTCATAGCAGCAGTCTCCTTCTCTCACTGTCACATATCTAAGAGGTGGTTTCTTTACCTGCCAACTGGTGGTCAAACTCTAAAGCAAATTTACAAAACTCCGAGCCCATCATCTGGTTGCTGAACCCTGTGCCTTCATCCTCTGCATGACTTCAGGCAAAATCTGGCCTGCAACTCACCTGATCTACAAGCAGTAGCTCCAACAGGTGGGTTTAAGGGGAGCCTCCCTTTGTCTGAGCTGGTAGCTGCTCTGTGCTTATCTTGCAGCGGAGTTCAGCTAAGTATTTGGGTAGATGGGGGTAGGAGACGAACAAGAATTCATTCGAGAGAGGCATATTAGCCTGTGTCTGACAAGGAACAAGTTGACATGGGAATTCTCTCTTTGCCCAGATGGTAGTTTTGGGCTATGATAGGGGGGTTCTGGTTACTCTCCTGAGTTGCAGTGATGGTGCATGTAATACGATTCTCAGCCACGTAGAAAAAAACCGATTACTGAGCAGTAGCTAGGACTACACCATTATATGATCTCAAGTAGGGGAGGACAAGGACACAGGCAGGTTGCACATGCAACATCACTGGACACTGCTGTCCAGAAGTTCCCAAAATCACACATGGTGCTTAGGCAAAGTGTGAATAGCTCAAACTAAAATCACCTTTAGAATTGTAAAATGTTAATGGGCTAGATAAGACTGTCTCAGAACATGGATAGGGTTGAGCTGACAACCTAGAGGTCAATGGCTCTACTTTCATATACAACCCCTCTGGGCCTTCAGTTCCCATGTGTGGTTTTAATAAACTGGGTCACAAATTGCATTTGTTTGAATTGAAACTTTAGGATTGAATCACTTTCCTACTTTTTGTTTTTCTGTTTTGTTTTTGATATCATAAGAACATAAGAACGGCCATACTGGGTCAGACCAATGATCCATCTAGCCCAGTATCCTGTCTTCCGACAGTGGCCAATGCCAGGTGCTTCAGAGGCAATGAACAGAACAGGTAATCATCAAGTGATCCATCCCCTGTTGTCCATTCCCAGCTTCTGGAAAACAGAGGCTAGGGACACCATCCCTGCCCATCCTGGCTAATAGCCATTGATGGATCTATCCTCCATGAACTTATGTAGTTCTTTTCTGAACCCTGATATAGTCTTGGCCTTCACAACATCCTCTGGCAAAGAGTTCCAAAGGTTGACTGTACCTTGTGTGAAGAAATTCTTCCTTGTGTTTGTTCTAAACTGGCTGCCTATTAATTTCATTGAGTGACCCCTAGTTCTTGTGTTATGAAAAGAAGTGGTAACAGTCAATTTAGACCCTTTCATTTCATATGTATAGTTGGGATTATGTTTTCCAATGTGCATTACTTTGCATTTATCAACTCTGAATTTCATCTGCCATTTTGTTTCACAATCACCTGGTTTAGTGAGATCTTTGTAACTCTTCGCAATCTCCTCTGGGCTGAACAACTTTCAGTAATCTTGTATCATCTGCAAACTTTAGCACCTTACTGTTTACCCCCTTTTCCAGATAATTTACGAATGTGTTGAACAGTACTGGTCCCAGTACAGACCTCTGGGGGACATCACTATTTACCTCTCTTCATTCTGAAAACTGACCATTTATTCCTACCCTTTGTTTCCTGTCTTTTAACCAGTTACCAATCCATGAGAAGACCTTCCCTCTTATTCCATGACAGTTAACTTTGCTTAAGAGCCTTTGGTGAGAGACCTTGTCAAAGACTTTCCGAAAATCTAAGTATACAGGCTTACCGGCCTGTAACTGCTGGGATCACCTCTGGAGCCCTTTAAAAAAAATTAGCTATCCTCCAGTCATCTGGTACAGAAGCTGATTTAATTGATAGGTTACAAGCCACAGTTAGTAGTTCCGCAATTTCATATTTGAGTTCCTTCAGAACTCTTGGGTAAATACCATCTGGTCCTGGTGTTCACTGAACTTCCTCTAATGACACCTCAATCTGGGACAGTTCCTCAGATTTGTCACCTAAAAGGAAAGGATCACATTTGGGAATCTTCCTCCCATTCTCAGCCACAAAGACCGATGCAAAGAATTCATTTTCATTCATTCAGTTTCTCTGCAATGACTTTGTAGTCCTTGAGTGCTCCTGTAGCATCTCAATCGTCCAGTGTCCCCACTGGTTGGTGGTTAGCAGCTTCCTGCTTCGGATGTCTTAAATTTTTTGCTGTTACTTTTTGAGTCTTTGGCTAGCTGTTCTTCAAATTCGTTTTTGGCAGTCCTAATGATATTTTTACACTTCACTTGCCAGAGTTTATGCTCCCTTCTATTTTCCTCAATAGGATTTCACTTCCATTTTTTAAAGGATGCCTTTTTGAGTCTAACTACTTCTTTTACTTTGATGTTTAGCCACGGTAGCACTTTTTTGGTCCTCTTCCTTCCTTTTTTTTTTTTTTTTTATCAATTTGGGATGTGCATTTAAATTGAACCTCTATTATGGTATCTTTAAAAAGGTTCCATGCACCTTGCAGGGATTTAACTTTTGGCACTGTACCTTTTAATTTCTATTTAGCTAACATCTTCATTTTGTGTAGTTCCCTTTTCTGAAATTAAATGCTGCCACGGTGGGCTGTTTTGCTGTGTGTGTCCCCCTCGCCCCCCGGATGTTACATTTTATTATGTTATGGTCACTATTACCAAGCGGTTCAGGTATATTCATCAGATCTTGAGATTCATCAGACCAGATCTTGTGCTCCACTTAGGACGAAATCATGAACTTCCTCTCCCATTGTGGGTTCCAGGACTAGCTGCTCCAAGAAGCAGTCATTTAAGGAATCAAGAAACTTTCTCTCTGCATCCTGTCCTGAGGTGACATGTACCCGGCTAATATGGGGATAGATGAAATCCCCCATTATTATTGGGTTTTCTGTTTTTATAGCCTCTCTAATCTCTCTGAGCATTTCACGGTCACTGTCACCGTCCTGGTCAGGTGATCAGTAATATAGCCCTACTGCTTTATTCTTATTATTCAAGCATGGAATTACTATCCACAGAGATTCCATGGTACAGTTTGGTTCATTTGAGATTTTTAATTCATTTGATTCTATGCTTTCTTTCACATAGAGTGCCACTCCCCCACCAGCACGTCCTATTCTGTTTTTCCGATATATTTTGTACCCTGACATTATTGTGTGATTATCCTCATTCCACCAAGTTTCTGTGATACCTATAATATCAATATCCTCATTTTATATGATGTACTCAAGTTCATCCATCTTAGTATTTAGACTTCTAGCATTTCTTTATAAGCATTTAAAAATTGTCACTTTTTAGCTGTCTGCCATTAAGTGATGTAATTGAATGAGGCTCTTTCATTTGACTTTTTCTCATCAGATCCGACCTATATTTTACCATCGTCCATCCTCTCCTCCTTACTAGGATATAGAGAATCTCCATTAACAGATCCTCCCCAAGGGATGTCTCTGTCCAAATCACATTCTCCTCCGCACCTGTTGGCTTTCCCCCAGCCCTTAGTTTAAAAACTGCTCTATGACCTTTTTAATTGTGTGTGTCAGCAATCCGGTTCCATTTTGATTTAGATGGAGCCCATCCTTCCTGTATAGGCTCCTTCTTTTCCAAAAGTTTCCTCAGTTCCTAATAAATCTAAATCCCTTCTCCCTATACCATCATCTCACCCATGCATCGAGACCCTGCAGTTGCTTGTCTAGCTAGCCCTGCGCATGGAATTGGTAGCATTTCAGAGAATGCTACCATGGAGGTCCTGGACGTCAATCTCTTATCTAGGAGCCTAAATCAGGCAGTCCATTTGTGCAGATTACCAATTTATACTAAGGCCATGTCTGACGCAATGTATCCTATATTCCATTCAAACAACAAGCCAGGATTTATCTCTGAACTGCCCTGATGGATGAGACTTTACTAGAGCTTCAGTGTAATAATGAATCAAGTTATGTTCTATTTCTTAGGAGGATGGCTGGAGTTGAATCTCAAAAGAGTTGTTACCCTAAAGACAGACATCATCAAGTTGATTATTTGTCGGAGCCTCTTTCAGGCACATTGTAGTGAATACTAGCATAGGCCCTTGCAAGCTCCCAATGGGACAGGATTGGTGGCATTAGTAAGTTTGTTTGAAGTCTTTCTTCACAAACAGCCTTCCATAGGCAAAGAAACCACTTTGACAACATGTAGCCCTCCTAATGAAACTGAGCACTCACTACAACATAAAACTCTACACAGCGTCAAGGCACTGAGCCTTGATATTTTATTTCACAATTGTGTACCTACCATTTAACTCTGAAAGATATTTCTTACAAAAAGATGATTCCTAAAAGGAAAGTTTGGAATATTATACCACCTCTGGGCTAGACTGGCTGATCTTTAAAGAAATAAAGTTGTACCCTTTTCATTTCATATCCAAAGGACAATATTTTAGCAGTACATGAGGTCAGAAGGACAAGAACCACAGGGCTATTGTCATGTGATGCATTGCTTAAAAAACTAAAGACAAGATCACTATGCTCAAAGGGCAGTCATTACATAGGCCTTAATAACATAACATATCAGAGTTTGATTGATTATACATAATGAGATGGGAAAATCCCACTTTAAGGGCTCAAAAAGGGGAAGGAGCAAGAGAAAAGCAATCAGAAAGATATGCAAGAAAAATGCAAATTATTCTCATGGGACAAAAGAAATCATGCCCTTTCTGGCCCCCTTAGTATCAAGAATTTTTGCAGCTCAGCCTCCTGTGTACAAAGATTAAACTGATCTCATCACAATCAAATTTGTAAAACATTTTCAAAGGAATCTCTCTGTACTTATCAGAGCTGTGGCCTGGAAGAGGATCACAGGGAAGAAGCACTGCAATAAACTCCTTTCCCACAAAGAAATTGTTCTTTCTGTAGTTGTTGCTGCATTGTATGGAAGAGGGGCATCAACACCTGTTAATATCAGAATGGGGTCTTGTGATTTTTAGCGATGCATAGTCTTTTTTAAGGGAATGCAGCTTCAGGTTAGCACGTGAGGATTTAGCAGGGCAAATCCTGTTACCATTGATGCAAGCTGTACAGCTAGCCCCCCTGCACTGGAAATTTGTCTTCCCATGTTTTCATAAATCTCCAGGCCCTGGAGAGAAAAAAATTCTTCAATAAATCCTCAAAAGTCTAAGGCAGTAAAAGTTTGAATGGGAAACAAAAATCTTAAAGGTACAGTAAAGTAATACACAATGTAATTAAATTACATGTCATTTTAAAATAAAATGCAAATAAAATCTTTTACAAACATTTTAAGACTCTGTGACCCATTCTTCCGTTTCATGCAGTAGGTCACATTTATAATGGACTCTAATGAAAGACACTTCACCAGCAAATATCTTGTGCTCTATAGGATGGTGAAGTACATTGTAGCAAAACACGATACAATCAATTGTTCATCTTTTTCAGACGTAAATTAAACTACAAAGCTATGGCTGACTACAATGCTGTAAATATAAGTTATTACAACTTTAAACTCAAACTGTTAGCAACTGCTGCACCTTCTACAGTCACAGATAAAAGTTTCTACCTCCGAACCGTGCCATTTCCAGTTTCTTGTGATATACCATATATATTTAAAGAGACGGCAATGTAAGATCCATCTCCTGGAGCATAATGTGATATTAGTATTTTGTCTCCTAGAATGTATTATGCATCCCGGAAAACCTGCCAGGCTCTAGGCAGGATGCCAAAAATGGGGTGCGCATCCAAAGAAAAACAACAAATACATTCTCCTCTCAACATCACTCACAAATTCTGGGACAACGTGCAGGTTCCGTTGGTACAGAGGTGTATAGTCCTGTTAAAAGGAAACTCCTCATGCATATGTGGGACTTAAAAGCAGGCCCCAAGCAACTGCAACGTGCATGATCATCACAAATCTGGGCAGTAGCGAGGGATACCTCGCACAGACCATTCTTCCTAAGCAAGTTTCTCAAAGTATCATTGAAAGATTTCCTCTCTCTTGATCTGTAATGGACCTAAATGCAACCTAGTCTCATGTCCTCACACCAGAAAATCTCTTAGTCCAAAAGGCTGAGAATGTGAATGCAGCAGGTTTTTACTCTGCATGAGCACCTTCATTAGCTGACTATGCTGAAGTACTTCAGACACCCATCTTCCATGAACCCTGGTGGTTTTACTCACCATTACGGGGAGCTGCCTCCTTGTGGCCAAGGAAGTTAATCCCATTTCATCAGGTACACAATGTGTTACTGAAACAAGCACAGAAAGTGCTACTTGACTGAGAAGGAGTGCACATGCTGAAAAAGGCTGACGACGACTGAAAACAGACAGCACTGAATTGTGCCCCCATCAGATTACCAGTAATCTTTTGGGAAACTGCAAGATACAAAAAAACTTGTCTCCAAAACTCTCATGTGGGGCAAAAGATTTAATGAATGCCAGGTTAATGTATGTGATCCTAAATAACTAATAGGTGAAGAGGATGAGTGCAGATGAAACTGCAAGCAAAACTGCACTGAAGCCAGAAAAAGGATGTTTCCGTTCTGTGGGAAAATCACTAGACTCTGCCCTTAAGTCACAGGCTTACTTCTGGTGTTGGTACCTGCTTAAGTCTCCTGGTGAAGAAGACCCTGCTCTGTCTTTCCTCAAGTGGGTGCCATGGTAAGTCATTGCTCCCTCTGGCAGAGGATTCCACTGCTGTAGACCTGGTACCTCAAGTGCTGCCTTGGCAGTTGTAAAGAAGATACATTTATTGTGGCTTTTATCAGAGCAGTTCATAAAGAGCCTAATAGGGATGGGATTTCTCGTCAGCAGGCCTGGAGGGATCAAAAGCCAGGCAGCCAACTCTGCAGCTGCCAGGGACTTTAATTTACCATGCCACCCCCTCTAAATCACTAGTGCTCAACAGAACAACTAAGTCTTGGGCCAGGGATAGCAGCCAGACACCTAAGCAGCCAAATGAGAAGGGTTAACAGAACCCCGGCACACTATGAACCTGATTCTGATCTCAGCTCTACCATGGGAAATTAGGAGAAACTTCACTGAAGTTAATGGAGTTACAGCAGCATAAAGCCTTAAGATTCCATGTTCATTAGCAGTTAACATACAACAGATTTCCTACCTTAGTATCCAAAAGGCCTCTCTGCTTCTATACAGTTCCCACAATTCACAACAGACATTTCTATTATTGTATTTTTAACTGCAGTTTGCTATATGAGGCACAGCATTTTCCCCTTTCAGGCTCTTATTTACTCCCCAGAGAGGGTCCAGAGCCCAGACGGAGACAGACACGATTTAAAGTTCTGCAGAGGCGGCACTGGACTCTGACCAAATTACTGAACTGAGGCTGCCTGAATATAATGCCTGCAGATGATATTCATGAGAGGAGGAGAGAACAATCACACATTCATTATGAGCGTGTCTCTTGCTGTGCTACCATTGGCAAACGAGTCTTGATGGGAACTCCTTGTCAGCACTAACCCAGCTGCATTTCTTTCACAGCCATTTACTAGAAGGCAACTCTGAACTGGGCTACAGATCAGTCCCAATACAGCGATACCTTTTCTCAGTGTGCTAGTGCGGATTACTCTTCAATGTTAACAATTCCCCTTTTGTGTTTGGGGGGGGTCTTGCTAGGTTTTGAAGAGACTGCAATGCTTTCAATTTATTGTTCCCCATTTTCCAGAATGTAAATGGTTTCCCACATGCTGCGCTTTGTAGCGTACAGTAAAGTGGTCATGATGTGGCTCACCGAGTATTAGGGAATGGAGCCATGCTTCGCGCCTCCATACTTCCTCTTAGTCAGTGTCAGGTTTTCTCCCCATTCGATTTGTTTGTGATGCAGCTGAATAAAGCAGCACATTCCCAGCCTGCAGACCTGTGAGCAAACCCTTTACAGGACACAGCACTGGCCCTACGTGGACGGCCTTCTATATAGCACCTTACGCTGTATTTAACTTTTGCTTTCTAATATGTCTATTGGTAGTTAGCATACTATAAGGCTCCCTATTACACACAAACGATGCTATTTTACTTGTCAGTTATCAACTAAACTTATTTAATGTTAATGCAATTTAACATTTGTCATTACCTATGAAGTTCATAAGAAGATGCGCTATCAGAGTGAAATCTCCCCTGCTCATGTGATAGTATATCTGGGTGTGCACCCAGGGCTAGATTAAAATTATGTTGCCATTTTAAATAGTCCAGTATATTCTTTTCCATATAACAGGTCACAAAGCAGGTTAGTTTTAGACCTCATGAAACGTGAATATAACACAGAATAGAAAACAGTGCGAGCCTGCTCTTCTTACTCAAGATCGTATTTGGTCTCTAGTCTGTTAAAATTATGCAAAAGAATGAGTTTATTTTAAAATGGTCTAATATGACTTTTACAGAAATGATACAAAGTCAGCATTCTCTTTCTAATTTTTCCACAATTTGGGGCACGTCTCAAGAATATAGCAATTACGCCAGAGGGGATTGGGCCGAGGGTCTGACTATCCATGTCAGGGTCTAAAATGAGTGCAACTTTGCAGCTAATCTCCAAACCCTCTCTTTGTTCAATACTAAAAACACGAACAACTTCCAGAACATATTGTGAAACTGCTGCACTTCTCCCCTCCACACACACACATTGTGAGGGATGCACTCATCCTTGTGTCTTGCCAGCACACAGTGTTAAACTAACATGAATCAATAGCTGCCTATACGACAGGTGCTGCTGTCACCTCTTCATGCCTGACGGTAGCCACTTTGATACAACTTTGAAGAAGAAAGCATGAAAATTAGGAAGCCTCTGTCATCACAATGAAAGAGAAAGAAAGAAAAGTTAAAAAGCAAGTTACAGAAGTGTGGGCTGGATGAATGGACTATAAGGTGGATAGAAAGCTGGCTAGATTGTCGGGCTCAACGGGTAGCGATCAATGGCTCCATGTCTAGTTGGCAGCCGGTATCAAGTGGAGTGCACCAAGGGTCGGTCCTGGGGCCGGTTTTGTTCAATATCTTCCTTAATGATCTGGAGGATGGTGTGGATTGCACACTCAACAAGTTTGCAGTAAACTGGGAGGAGAGGGATAGGATACAGAGGGCCCTAGACAAATTGGAGGATTGGGCCAAAAGAAATCTGATGAGGTTCAACAAGGACAAGTGCAGAGTCCTGCACTTAGGACGGAAGAATCCCATGCACCGCTACAGACTAGGGACCGAATGGCTCGGCAGCAGTTCTGCAGAAAAGGACCTATGGGTTACAGTGAACGAGAAGCTGGATATGAGTCAACACTGTGCCCTTGTTGCCAAGAAGGCCAATGGCATTTTGGGATGTATAGGTAGGGGCATTGCCAGCAGATCGAGGGACGTGATCGTTCCCCTCTGTTCGACATTGGTGAGGCCTCATCTGGAGTACTGTGTCCAGTTTTGGGCCCCATATTACAAGAAGGATGTGGAAAAATTGGAAAATGTCCAGCGGAGGGCAACAAAAATGATTAGGGGACTGGAACACATGACTTATGAGGAGAGGCTGAGGGAACTGGGATTGTTTAGTCTTCAGAAGAGAAGAATGAGGGGGGATTTGATAGCTGCTTTCAACTCCCTGAAAGGGGGTTCTAAGAGGATGGCTCTGGACTGTTCTCAGTGGTAGCAGATGACAGAACGAGGAGTAATGGTCTCAAGTTGCAGTGGGGGAGGTTTAGGTTGGATATTAGGAAAAACTTTTTCACTAGGAGGGTGGTGAAACACTGGAATGCGTTACCTAGGGAGGTGGTGGAATACTTCCTTAGACGTTTTTAAGGTCAGGCTTGACAAAGCCCTGGCTGGGATGATTTAGCTGGGGATTGGTCCTGCTTTGAGCAGGGCGTTGGACTAGATGACCTCCTGAGGTCCCTTCCAACCCTGATATTCTATGAAAAGTTGAGGGCAACCACAGCACTTCCCCAGATATTGTCATTTGTAGGCAGATGAAGCCACTCCCCTCTCCTTCCAAATGGGCCAGAAGGGGAAGTTACTCACCTTGCAGTAACTGAAATTCTTCGAGATGTGTGTCCCTGTGGGTGCTCCACTCTAGGTGTCGGTGCGTCCCGGCGCCGTTGATCGGAGATTTTTGTTAGCAGTGCCTGGTCGGGACGCAGGCGCTCAGTTGGTATCTCCCATCTCGTTGGAATCTTCCTCAGCGCCTGCATCCCGCACCCCCCTCAGTTCCTTCTCTACCGTGGAGCAATTATACTAGTACTCCAAAGTAGAGGGGAAGAGGGTGCGGAGTGAAGCACCCACAGGGAGACACATCTCGAAGAACTTCAGTTACTGCAAGGTGAGTAACTTCCCCTTCTTCTTCGAGTCTGTCCCTGTGGGTGCTCCACTCTAGGAGAATGTGTAGCAGTACCCACTATGGTCGGTGGGACTTTGGAGATGTGGCAGTGAGTACTGTAGAAAGTACTGTATGGCCTACAATGGTGTCTGCCGTGGTATCCTGCGTGATAGCATAGTGTTTGGCAAACGTGTTCAGATGACCATGTAGCTGCTCTACAGATGTCAGAAATGGGGTACGTTATGTAGGAAGGCAACAGATGTTGACATAGCTCGAGTGGAATGAGATCTAATGCCTTCGGGCAGCTGAGTATTTTTAATACGGTAAGAGGCTCTGATGCAGTCAGAGATCTACTTGGACAGACGTTGTTTAGAGATAGCCGTACCTTTTGATCTTTCAGTGATGGAGACAGTTGTGGAGATTTACAAAATGGCTTAGTCCTGTCTAAGTAAAAGGCGATTGCTCGCCTGACACCGAGAGCATGCAGGGATGCCTCGTGTGGAGTCTTGTGAGGTTTGGGATAAAAACTAGGCAAGTATAGCGGTTGGTTAAGATGGAAGGTGGATACCACCTTAGGGAGAAATTTAGGACGTGGTCTCAGTGACTTTGTCTTTGGAGAAGATTGTGTAGGGAGGATGGGCCATCAGGGCACTTATTTCACCTACTCTCCTTGCCGATGTTATTGCAACTAAGAAAAGTACCTTCATGGACATATGCAGAAGAGAGGAGGTAGCCAAAGGCTCGAATGGAGGTTTCATGAGAGCGTGAAGAACAAGGTTAAGATTCCATGTAGCTGCCGTTGGGTAAATTTCAGGGTAGAGATTTTGTAGGCCCGTGAGAAATCGTTTTATGGTGGGAGAGTCCGCGGATGACGGGAGGACATGCAGAGTAGGTAAGAATTCCATGACTGTCTGGGCCAAGCTGGGGCAATAAGTATGACCCACTCATTATCGTCTATGATCTTCCTAAGAACACTGTGTAGCAGAAGGATTGGTGGGAAGGCGTACAGGAGAGAGCTGTTCCACGGGATGAGGAACATGTCTCCTAGGGATGCAGTCCCGAGTCACGCTCTGGAGCAAAACAGGCAACATTTTCGATTCTGGGTTGTGGCAAAGAGGTCTATTGATGGGGTGCCCCAAAGGGAGAAGAGCTGTTGAAGTATTGCAGGGTGCAGTTCCTATTCGTGTTCTGTCGAAAAGTGCCTGCTGAGTGCGTCGGCAGTAGTATTGTGGCAGCCGGGTAGGCAATGATTCTTATTTGCTGTTGTATGCACCAATTCAATAGTCGGATGGCTTCCATGCATACGGAGCGTGATCGGGCTCCCCCTTGTCTCTTGATGTAAAACATACATGCTATGCTGTCTGTTAAGACCCACATAGATTTGTTCTTTATGAGGGGAAGAAAGTGAAGGCATGCTCATCTCACTGCTCTGAGCTCTAAGAGATTTATGTGTACACGTGTCTCTGACGCGGACCAGCGGCCATTCTGCCCTGTGTCCCCCTAGACGTGCTCCCCAGCCGATTAGGGAAGCATCCGTGGTGAGCATGAGCGTTGGGGGTCGTTGATGGAAGGGTACACCCATGCAGAGGTTTTCTGGTCTCGTCCACCAGTGTAGGGAAGCTCAAACATTGGGAGGAGGAGTTAGCACCACCCCTAAGGTGTGTCTGTTGGAGTTGAGCCAGTCCTGAAGACATCTCATGCGTAGCCTGGCTTGCTGGACCACGAAGGTGGTGGCTGCCACGTGACCAAGGAGCTGTAGGCAGATTCTTACCTGTGTCCTGGGATGAATAGAGAGCATGCATATCAGTTGTGTGATAGTGAGGAATCTGTGATTTGGGAGTGAGGCTCTGCTCCAGATTGAGTCCAGATGAGCTCCAATGAACTCGATCTGTTGTGTAGATGGTCAGGGTGGATTTCTGGATGTTTATTTCAAGGCCTAGGCTGTGAAAGAGGGAGATGGCAAAATGGGTAGCTTGAAGTGTCTCGCCATAGGAGTTGCCCTTGATGAGGCAATCATCCAGGTAGGGGAAAAAGCGTTATTCCATGTCCGTGGAGGTGAACCACGACCACGGCTAGAGTCTTGGAAAAAGACTCTCGGCGCTGTAGAGTCTGAAAGGAAGAACTCTGTATTGAAAATGGTTGTGACCGATTTTGAATCGTAGGAAGCGTCTGTGAGCTGGATGAATTGGTATATGAAAATAAACGTCCTGGAGGTCGAGGGCTGTGAACCAGTCCCCTTGATCCAGTGCAGGAATTACTGTGCCCAGTGTGACCATCTTGAATTTTTGTATCCTCACTAATTTGTTCAGTTGGCGTAGGTCCAGTATAGGCCTCCATCCCTCGGTCTTTTTCTGGGTCAGAAAGTAATGGGAGTAGAACCCTTTCCCTCGATATTGTGTCAGCACGGTTTCCACTGCACCTAGTTGTAGAAGGTGA
This sequence comes from Natator depressus, assembly GCF_965152275.1. Lineage (NCBI taxonomy): Eukaryota > Metazoa > Chordata > Testudines > Cheloniidae > Natator > Natator depressus. Next base: position 22,812,002 of record NC_134251.1, on the reverse strand, counting down.
GCCACTTCTACACGAAATAAGTGCTTGTGAGAGGGGTCCCTGAAGAGGAATGGGGAAAGGTAGGATATAAAGGGGATAGAGTAACCAGACTGAACTATTTCGAGGACCCAGCGGTCCTGTGTAATCCGCTGCCGGGCATGTTGGAAACTCTGGAGGCGGTGGCCTAACGGGCAAGTAGGCGGTGGATTCAAGGGGAGGTCCTGCAGACCCTCTACCAACGTTTCAAAATTGTTGTTTATTCCCCGGTGGGTGGGAAGTGGTTGCTTGAGTTTGATTTTGTCTGCGCTTACGGGTCAAGCGCGACTCTTAGTTATATCGTATGATTTGCGTTGAGGCCGATAATACTGTTGTTTGCGTGGTCTTTGGTAGGGTTGCTAATGTTGTCTCCTGGGAAAAGATAGGTGAATGCCCAGGGTGTGCAGTGTCGCTCTAGAATCTTTCATGGTGTGGAGGAGTTCATCGGGTGGTGGTGTTTTTTGAGAAAAGTTTATCCTTATCAAAGGGGAGGTCCTCCACTTTGATCTGCAGATCTTTAGGGATGCCAGATGCAGAGAGCCATGAAGATCTATGCATAACACAACAGTTGCAACAGTACGGGCTGCTGTGTCTGCCGTGTCTAGAGCTTCCTGTAGGGCCGTTCTGGAAATTAATTGGCCCTCAACCAGAAATGATTTGAAGTCTGCTCTCCTACCCTCTGGAATGTAGGAGGCAAATTTGAAAAGTTTATTGTAATTATCGAAGTTGTAGCTGGTGAGGAGGGCAGAATAATTCGCAATTCTGAACTGTAGAGTGGAGGACATGTAAACCTTGCAACCGAAGACATCAAGGCATTTAAGGTCCTTGTCTTGCGGGGTGGGCCGATATTGTGGCTGTTTTGTCCGTTGTGCAACTGCATCCATGACAAGAGAGTTTGGTTGTGGATGAGAAAATAGGAAGTCAGCGTCCTTAGTGGGAACATAGTATTTACGTTCAGCCTTTTGCAAGTTGGTAATAAAGAAGCTGGAGTTTGCCAGAGAGTGTCAGCTGGCTCCAAGAGTGCCTCGGTTATGGGGAGCACGATCTTTGAGGGTGCAGAGGGTGCAAGGATTCTGAGGAGTCTGTGTTGTGTTTCCTGAACCACTTCTAAGGGGATTCTTGACTGAGTGCCATCCTCCTGAAAAGTTCTTGAAATTATTTACAGTCATCCACGTTCTGTGTAGGTGGAGGGAAGAGGGCTCCGTCTGGAGCTGATGAAGAGTCAGGGGGTCGGTGAGTCAAGATATGGTCCATAGCTCATGTTCTCAGGAGGAAGTTCAGGCACTCTAGAAGTGGACGGAGCTGGAGATCGAGGCACAGAAGGAGGTAGTGGTTTGGTAGAAGAGGTCTGAGGGTGAGTGGCAGCAGGAAGTGGCCAAGGGTACCACTGAGGCCAAGGCATAGGGTAGGAGAAGCTAGGTGCCATCCACGGAGGGGTGAAGTAGGGAAACCAAGACTGGTGGTCGTGAGCCGTGACCTGAGGCGGAAAAGGTTCCGGTGGAGGAGGAAAGGCAGATGGGGAGAACTCCGCCTGTACATCAGGTCCGCTATCAGTGAAGGTAGCCAGCTCAGGTGGGGAGAGCGGCTGTTCAAAAAATGAGCCCTGTGTGTCCAGGAGCGGGGAGTTAGGCTCAGGTGGCACTGAGAGGTCACCTTGAGTGAGAAACTGTTGCTCCTGCTCCCCGGGCTGCGCTGAGCCTGGACTGTGCTCCAGCACATTGTCAATTGAAAGCCTCACTGGTGCCCCGGGGCACGTGGAGGAGCCCTGCAGGGGGTCTGCTGCTGGGGCCGGGGCGGGAGGCAGGGTCGGTGCAGACATTCTCCCCGGCACCGGAGCAGAGCGTGCAGTCCGCACTGCGGCTAGTTTTCGCCCAGAGGGGGTCAGTGCAGACGTTCTCCCCGGCACCGGAGCAGAGCACGCAGTCCGCCCTGCGGCTAGTTTTAGCACTGAAGCGCTTGGTGCCCCAGAAGCCTTCCCAGTACGGGAGGTCGGGTTCCTGCCTCTGCGGGAGCCGCGGCCGAGGCATTGTGACATCCTGAGGCGCCTGCCTTCTGCGCTCTCAATACAGAGGGTAAGGATCTCGCAGGACACCCTTTACCCTTGTTAAAGTCTCTCCTCGGAGACTGTTGGGCTTCTTGCCTCTGCTACAGAGAGGGTGAAGCCATGCACCCAATTGGCTCTGATCTGGCCGGGGAGCGAGGGAGAGGATTTCATTTTCCCTGTCTCCAAAGGCAGCTGCAGAGACTTTTCCATTAGTAACATTTTAAGCCGCTGGTCCCTGTCGCGACGAGCCCTGGTCTTGAGGCTTGCACAGCGAAGGCATTCTGCAGGGACGTGTGTATCGCCGAGGCACTTCACACATCGTGAGTGCCCATCAGACCTTGGCATCGAGTCCTGACAGGAAAACACACTTTTTGAACCCTGAAGCCCCTGGCATATTGAATTAGAAATGGCAGGGGAAAGTGTCTCACCAGGAGACAAGCCTGAGGCGAAAAGTGCTTAGGTTTTTTTGTTTGTTTGTTTTTTGTTTTTTAAACTAAGTAACTAAACTATGTAACTATTCTAAAGGAAGGGAAACAACTGGAATGTAACTAATAACTATTTCTATGTTCTTTGTTACTGTTTCCTACAGAGACCAGGGAAGAGAAGTAGCACTGCCCCGAGTCCAGTCTTCAGCCGAGGATGGTTGAGAAGGAACTGAGGGGGGTGCGGGATGCAGGCGCTCAGGAAGATTCCAACGAGACGGGAGATACCAACTGTGCACCTGCGTCCCGACCAGGCACTGCTACCGAAAATCTCCGAGCAACGGCACCAGGACGCACCGACACCGAGAGTGGAGCACCCACAAGGACAGCACTCGAAGAAGAAGCAGGTTTCCTGCACTGTTCCTGAAATAAGGGAACTCAGGAGGCAGATCGTTTGCTTCTGCCCAACAACCTGCACTTACTGGCTGTCCCCAACACTCCCCTGGACAGGGATGAAGGGACTCGCCGAGTTGTCAACGCGCTGAGCAACAACCTGTACCAAGCCACATAGTGAGTGGCCTAGAGCGGTCAGATAATTAGAAATCTGACCCAAGCCTTTTATTTGTTGTTCCTGCACTGGAGTCGGTAACTCATCCAAGACAATGATTCCCAGTGCTTACGGATGCTCTGTGTCCCTTCTCTTCCATTCTAGATTTAAACACACACATGGGCTTCGCTTCCTTTCATTTCCTAATTCCTTCTCTCCTTGCTCCAACTCAGTCTGAGGCCTTGTCTACACTACAGGTACAGGATATTGAAACAAACTCCTAGGAGCAATGGTTGCACATCAGTTTGGATCTGCACAGAACAACATCCAGAGACTGATGATATGTGATAGAGTGTTCCTGCTTCCCCTTCACACTCACTCTACATAGCTACAGATAGCAGGGAACGTGAGTAAAAATTCTGAATGTGAATTTGCAGCTCTTACCTACAAAATGAAAGGTAGGCACTTTCCCATAGATGACTGATTGAAAAAAGAGGTTGAAATGTGATGTAATTTGAGTTGTTGCTGATCAAGACCCTCTTCCAGGCATGGTTACTGAATCATAGTAAAACGAAGATACATGGACAGAAGAGGGTCCTTAGGTGATTATGAACACTTACTACTTCCAGCTGCCACACTGTTTACTGGTCTGTGTGGATAGCATTTCCCCAGATCAATTATCCTCTATTATGTATGCTTTGTACTCTAGAGCTACTTTGGGAGGAACTGTGAAGCTAAATATAAATATGGAACAGTATTGAATATTTTCAGATTTTCAAATTGGATGCATTTATGATGCCTAATAAAAAGCATGAATACATACACAGGCATATTAAACATTAAGTAGAGGTAGGTGTTCTGGACTATTGTTATATTTATTTTTGGGAACACATCAACACATTTCTAATAAAGTAATAAAAGGGCAATAAAACCATATGTTTGCATATAGTTTCTTGTATGACGAAGCTAAGGAAAGGAAATGATTGAATAGTTTGTTACATAATTTTTATAAACAACATCTCTGGGTAACAGCTTGTGACTCATTTGCTAAAAATTAGGAAACGAGTTTTATTTCACAAAGTTCAAGGAGAACACACTGCAATGAGACTCAAACTACACATTGTCCACCTCATAGTATTTCTTACAAATATATCATCCTTTACTAATTGACAGAATTAGAATACGATAAACCCATAATTCTTGCTATCATACACACTTGCATATTATTTATACTCCTCCATGATTCTACATTGTCTTTTTCTGAGAAAAGCTGCAATAATTTATTCCTGGTGCCCAATTTCCATGTCTTCCAGGTGCAAGCAAGGTATCTTAATTCAAGATACAGTACATCAATATATATCAGCCACAGACTTTAAAAAGGTACAAGGCAATAAAACCGGTGTTTCATATGGTTGAAAGCTAAAAGTTGCCCTCACATTAGCCACAAAAATAGTTTGAAATCCTTATATATTGACAGCTAGCTACTAGTTTAACTGTAATTTAACCTGTATGTTTTCTTTAATAAGTGTGCCAATAGACATTTGCTGTCTTTAAATTGTCATTGTAAGGAAGAGACCGTCAATTTCCTTTAAATAAATTGATTAAAAGCGTTCTATATTCCTAATCATTCCGCTTTTCCAGAGGAAAATTAAAGTTTCAATAACATTTTCATTTTCTACTCAAAACTTTAGTTTCATTTTTTAAAACTTATCTGATTAACTGAATAGCCTATGCGACTTTGTTAGGCATCTAGATATCTATCAACATTGCATTTCAACATAATATATGATACTAGTAAAATCAATGCTGAAATGTTTCAAAGCGAGATTTTGCAGACAAAATTGTTTGTCTTAACAGATCTGTATTAGCTTCAGGAAGCAGATCCATCAGCCTAAATTGCCTGCAATTGCAAAATCAGAGCTTCCTCCTAAGCCATGATATGCTATGTTCCAGTTAGAAAGTCAGCTTTCACAGGCACTCCAGATGCCAGGTGATAAGAATTACTGATGCATTGCTTTGAAAGCAGTTTGTTTTATGGCTTGGCAGGTCTGGCTTTTAAATTCAGCTGTGCTTCATTAACATACAGAATGACAGTCTACAAAAAGGTTACATTATGGCATCAAACATGTTCGGCCTTTTCTATTTCTGCTGCCAGTTATAGGTCATTTTAAACAAACATCTGGCAAGTGTATTTTTAAACTGCATCTGTAGTTTTTAATTAGGTATCTCCTGGGAATGCTAGGAGAGGAAAGAGAAATACTTCCCTAGGGAAAGAGCTGGCAATTTGGTCTGTACAATGCTACAGTAGCTGACTTGGCTCATTTTATTGTATTATACAAATCAACAGTGATGCGAAGAACCTTTTGCACAAGAGAAAGTTAATATTAACTACATGCAAGGATGAGCAGATCCTTCATGCCTTTAACAGCAACACGGAGCTGCTACACAGGGACTAACTACTGAACAGAAAGTTGTTTATTACACACTGAGCAGGCAGGATTTTTCCTTCATGCAGAAAAGGAAACAATAAAGAGTGCTACCACACATCTCCAAAGAGCTGGGCTACAATTTCGTTGGTTTCTAGAGTTTTCTGAATGTCAGTCAATTTCACCAATTTCACGATCACCTCCCTCGACCCGCTGGCAATGTCCCTACTTATACATCCCAAAATGCCATTGGCCTTCTTGGCAACAAGGGCACACTGTTGACTCATATCCAGCTTTTCGTCCCGTAACCCATAGGTCCGTTTCTGCAGAACTGCTGCCTAGCCATTCGGCCCCTAGTCTGTAGCCGTGCATGGGATTCTTCCGTCCTAAGTGCACTTGTCCTTGTTGAACCTCATCACATTACTTTTGGCCCAACCCTCTAATTTGTCTAGGGCCCTCTGTATCTTATCCCTACCCTCCAGCGTATCTACCTCTCCTCCCAGTTTACTGCAAACTTGCTGAGGGTACAATCCACACCATCCTCCAGATCATTAATGAAGATATTGAACAAAACCGGCCCCAGGACTGACCCCTGGGGCACTCCACTTGATACCAGCTGCCAACTAGCCATGGAGCCATTGATCACTACCCGTTGAGCCCGACAATCTAGCCAGCTTCTATCCACCTTATCGTCCATTCATCCAGCCCACACTTCTTTAACTTACTGGCAAGAATACTGTGGGAGACCGTGTCAAAAGCTTTGCTAAAGTCAAGGAACAACATGTCCACTGCTTTCCCCTCATCCACAGAGCCACTTATCTCGTCATAGAAGGCAATTAGATTAGTCAGGCAGGACTTGCCCTTGGTGAATCCATGCTGACTGTTCCTGATCACTTTCCTCTCTAAGTGCTTCAGAAGTGATTCCTTGAGGACCTGCTCCATGATTTTTCCAGGGACTGAGGTGAGGCTGACTGGCCTGTAGTTCCCAGGATCCTCCTCCTTCCCTTTTTTAAAGATGGGCACTACATTAGCCTTTTTCCAGTCGTCCGGGACCTTCCCCGATCGCCATGAGTTTTCAAAGATAATGCCCAATGGCTCTGCAGTCACTCCGCCAACTCCTTTAGCACTCTCGGATGCAGCGCATCCGGCCCCATGGACTTGTGCTCGTCCAGCTTTTCTAAATAGTCCCGAACCACTTCTTTCTCCACACAGGGCTGGTCACCCCCTCCCCATGCTGTGCTGCCCAGTGCAGCAGTCTGGGAGCTGACCTTGTTCATGAAGACAGAGGCAAAAAAAAAAAAACCATGTGGCCTCTCTCTGTTTGCTACTCATTTTTTTCCAGCTGACTCCTTTGGAAATGTTTAGCTCTAATGTTGATTTTTTCCTGGTATGATATAGCAATCATCCAATTGCACCTATTTTTGCTTTGGCTACCAGACAGGTTAAAATTTACATGGTATTTTGCCCATAACAGTTGCGTTTGCTGAGGAGTTGGAGGAGAATAGAAACATGCAGCAGGGCCGCTTTGCTTTTTTCCTTACTGATATATACAAGCAATAAAAAAAAAATCTACTCTACAGCAATGCCTATTAAAATGTAAACACGGGTAGAGAATTTTGAGTAGGATACAAGAATGCTTTATTCAAATCAGAGAGAAAAGCTGTCTAAAGCTGTTTAAACTTACCGCCACATGTAAATACATCAGGTTGCATGTTCCACTAGAGATCAACATTATGTTTATATATTTCCTGGAGTTACTGATACGCGGTAGCTCTCTGCCAGAGAACACTGGTTCTAGGATTCAAGTATATCTCCTCACCTGGCCCATCAAGACTCCCTATGGGAGTTCTAGCCCACAAATCAGACATGACCTCATCTTAACACTTTATCAGAAAGACTTTTTTAATCATACTGAATCCCCAATGTCTTGGTATGATGTAGATTTCATGGGCTGGAACACGAACCTGTGCTCTACTGGACTGGTAAGAGCAGATGAGCTAAACATTTATTTCACTTGACCTTTGATTCAGCCATACTGATGTTTGTGGGACAGTTTGTGTATCCAATACTGCAGCAAACTCCTCTCTCATGTTAGGAATCCCCTTGTAATCTAAACTAAATGAGATGCTGATGAATTAAAATCCAGGGCTCCATTGCAAAATGCAATTCTAAATGGAAGAACAGACTTTATGTATGCAAGTAAACTATATGTATGTAAATATATAAGTATGTAAATGTATATGTATTTAAATTAACATCTTGAAGGTTCATGTTGCCCCAAGGGGACAAAAGTATCGAACACAAAAGAGAAGTGTTTGCATAAAAAGATGGTCAGATGTGTAATACTGTAGCTAAGAAACCAGTCTGCAAATGTATAATAAAATATGGCCTTATCAGTTCACCATATATCATTACATGTAAACTCACCCGCCATGCTCCAGAGGTTACAACCCTACTAATGTGTATTTTTATGGCTTGTTTTTGTCACACTAAAGATAATAATACATCGCACATCAACCTGATCTTAAATAATGGATCTGCTAAACAAGTGGATATTGCTGTTATGTAAAGTTACCCCTCATGGGTGTCATTTTGCAGCTCTATTTAGCAAATCAGTTAAATAATACCACGTTACAAATTTGCACTCGGCAGCTAAGTTAGGTGAAGAGCATTTATGGCATTACGCTAACAACAGTTAAAGAAAAGACATGAATGCTTAAAAATAACAAAAAAATCTGAGTGATAGATACAGGTGTAAAATCCATAGATTATCTGTGCTCGTCTCCCCCAGAACAAGTTGGGTGAGGTTTACATTAAAAATAGAATAGACTCCTACAGACAGACTTGTGTTTATATGGAATGTTGTGATAACTGTCATTTTGCATTCATCAGAGAAATCCCACAGGATTCGTGTAAGTATTAAATGTACCAAATTTTTGTTTGCTGACAAAACATAATAAAACCAGGCTCCTGGATGGTATCCTGGCAGGGCTTTTCCCCCTCTCCCTGAAGCCATTCATAAAATAAACATGTTGTACCAAGTTCCTGAGCAGAAATGCTGCTTTACCAGGGCACAGGAATGTGAAGATTGGAACTACAATAGGTAAGCCATAGGGGCTTAAAGACTTCCCATCTCCAGCTCCTTCTGCATTATCTCAGAATACTTAAATAAGATGTGATCTGACTTACCCTGGCACAAATCAAGAATAAACCCTGCAGTCACTCAAGACACATCAATGTAAAAGTAGCATAAGTGAAATCAAAATCATGGCAATTACTAGTATTTACATTTTATTAAGTGCTCACAGAAAAACTTGAGTCTCAAAATCCTGAGCGAAAGATGAGATTGAACCATACAAAAAGAAGGACATTAGGCTCTGATATCCTCCTTAAAACAAATGATTTCATATTTCCCTTGCTCTTTTTCCAGTCCAAAAGGATGAATAGTTGCATTTTTAGTCAATAATGATGTCACAGCCTGTTGGCAGGAGAAATTTCTCACTAGTGAGGAATTAATAAATTCACATCAATCCCATTGAGTGCAAATTCTAATTTAAACCCACTATACTAAAAGACAACGTGCATGTTATCATGGGGCCATAACTAGACAATTAATACTGAACACTAGAGAGGAGCCATCACTAAGGCCTTGTCTACACTTAAAACTTAGGTTGACATAGCTATGGCTCTCAGGGATGTGACAAATCCACATCCCTGTGGGCTGCAGCTCTGCCAACTGAAATCCCCAGTGTAGACGCAGGCAGATCAACAGAAGCATTCTTCCATTCACCTATCTACCGGTCACTTGGGGGGGTGGAATTACTACAACGATGGAAGAACCGCATCCATCACTACACTGTGCGTCTACACAATGGGGTTACAGTGGCATAGTTGTGATAGCTGCACTAACTCCATAATGTAGACAATCAGCAAGACTCAAATTCTGCTCCTCACCTTAAAATAGAAAACTGGAACATTTCAGAAAGAAATCTGATTGGAAATAAAATACCACATTTCTCAGAATTTTTCCCCATTGAGCATTTCATGTTTTGTCTTCATTAATGGACATCCCTAAGCATAGGACATTAAAATATTATGATAGCAATGGACATAAATCATTGCATCCAAAGACTGAAAAGTAAGAGTGTTGACATAACAGACTTACATTTCTGTAAGGTGTTTGACTTGGTACCGCCCGACATTTTGATTAAAAATTAGAATGATATAAAATTAACATGGCACACATTAAATGGATTAAAAACTGGCTAACTGATAGATCTCAAAGTGTAACTGTAAATGGGGAATTGTCATCAAGTGGGTATGTTTCCAGTGGAGTCCCACTGGGATTGGTTCTTGGAATTATGCTATTTAATATTTAAAATTGATGGAGTGGTAAATAATGAAGAGGACAGGTCGCTGATTGAGAGTGATCTGGATCTCTTGGTAAACTGGGCACAACAAACAATATGCATTTTAATATGACTAAATATAAACATATGCATCTAGGAACAAAGAATGCAGGCCATATTTACAGAATGGGGTATTCTATCCTGGGAAGCAGTGACTCTAAAAAAGAGTTGGGGGTCATGGTGGATAATCAGCTCCCAGTGTGATACTGTGGCCAAAAGAGCAAATATGATCATGGAATCCAAAAACAGAGGAATCTCAAGTAGGAGTAGAGAGATTTTTTTACCTCTCTATTTGGCTCTGGTGCAACCATTGCTGGAATACTGTGTCCAGTTCTGGTGCCCAGAATTCAAGAAGGATGTTGACACATTGGAGAGGGTTCAGAGAAGCTCCACAAGAATGATTATAGGATTAGAAAACATGCCTTACGCTGACAGACTCAAGAAGCTCAATCTATTTAAACTGAACAAAGAGAAGGTTAAGGGGTGACTTGATCACAGTATACAAATACCGACAGGAGGAACAAATATTTAATAATTGGTTCTTCAGTCTAGCAGGGAAAGGTATAATGTTATCCAATGTTGAAATTGAAGCTAGACAAATTCAGACAGGAAATAAGGCCTACATTTTTGATGAGGGTAATTAAGAATTGGAACAGTTTACCAAGGGTCGTGGTGAATTTACCAAAGGTAATGGCAGATCCTCCCTCACTGACAATTTTTAAATCAAGATTGGATGTTTTTCTAAAAGATCTGCTCTAGGAATCAATTTGCAGAAGTTCTGTGGCCTGTGTGGTTCTGTGGCCAGGGTGTCAGACTGGATTACCACAATGGTCCCTTCTGGTGTTGAAATCTATAAATCGTCCAGTATATGCTATCATGGAAATATATCTTTTTAGGTAAGGTGATGTGAAAGGTTGTTTTTGCAGTCTCATCAAGAGGCCATACTGAATGAGCATGGAGAAGAATCCCTAAGAAACCCAAAGGTAGTGCTGGGAGAGCTTGCACCTCCTCTGCTGTGGCTGAGCCTGTTCTGTGGATAAAAACAACACTTTAGTCAATCTAGCTTCTTTCAAAATTCTAAAATTCACTCACTAGTTGTTGTTTTTTAAACTTTTTTTGCCAGATCTGGTGCTAAGAATTTGGTGATCTCAGGTAAGTTTCTTAAATGCCTGAGTCACTTCTGTTCATAGCTAGTAGCATACAAGCAAAGCAAAGCAAAGCAAAGCAGGGATTTCCTCCATGCTATTTACTCTGCAGATAAAATTTCAGGCTCTACCTGCTTTTGTTTAAACATTTATATTGAGAAAAATAGCCAAAAGAAAATGACAATATAAAATATCCTTGTAATCTCATATGGCTCCTGTGGCCCCAATACCTAACCACCAATTAGCACAAATCAACATGTTTAAATAATTGCTTTATATTTTCGAGCAGTTATGCGCTTGTCCTAGGTGTGATTAAACGTCTTCAAGTTGATTTCAGCATAATTTTCACACTGTAGATTTCAATTCGAAATGAACACACAGAATGAAAGACCAAATAAAAACTGATTAACTTAGACAGCTAGATAAAATCCCAGGAATGGCACAAGGACAATACATGCACATAGTATCGATAGAAAAACATCATATCATGTGTTTACTTGACTAATATCTTGAATTGTTACATTTGGCCAGGGCACCTTCCTTCACATGCAGAATGTGGACTCTGCAAACAATTTACAATGTATTCCTTTTTACTGACATAACAAAAAATAAAATTTAAGATGGAAACTGTATAGCACCTTCCATCTGACGACAACACAGCATAGAACACCTTGGCGAGGCAAGTCAATTTTATTAAAGTCATTTTGCAGATAGAAAAACGGAGGCTCAACAAAGTGAAATTCCTTGCCAGGGTCACAAAATACTTCACTGGGTGCCACTGCTGCAGGTGTTATTTGGAAAGCATGCTCTCAATTGAGATTGGGAAGGCAGATTTGAGTCTTTTCTTTTGCTCCTGTGACTCTCATTTGGACCAAAGGCTGCAAGGAGCAGTTCTCCTCCAGTTCCCCCATGCTACCCTCACTGGGCTTCATAATATGAAACCCAGAACACTCCTATTTATAAATTAAAAGAATTTCCACCATTTTCTGTGGACACAGGACATTGGTTTTAAGTTCCTCTCATTTATTCACACACATTTAAAGTCAAGTTAAAGTTGAACACAGCACAATCTAATTATGATTTCATGATCTGCTTGGAAGGTTTTAAAGAGCCTGCAGCTCACCAGGTTAGACTTAAAAACACCCTGTTTGGCTAAAACCCTATTTCACTCTAACATTTTGAACCTGTTTTTCCTTTCACATCACCACTAAAGATTAACATATTTGTGTATGAAAACAAAAGTCATTTTCTCCTCTTGCTTGATTCATGATGGTCTGTCATATCCAGAATTATTAATGACATCACAAGTGCATTACAGTGGAAGTAACTGTGATTTCACGAAACTTGGATAACTCAAGCAAGCAGAAGAGAACGTGAAGAGGAACCTCAAAGAATTCAGAGTTCAGTTTCAGTTCAGATGCTTAGTTGATGCTAATCGGAACTATCCAAACCTCGCGGGTTTGCAAAGTTTGACTAAAATATCCAGCACTTCTATTCCAATTCTGGCTGGAAAGACTCTATTCTAAAACCTCTCTCCAAGATTTCTGCATTTCCGATTCTAGACCTTGGCTGGAACCTCAACATGCGAAACTCAAGTAAAATAGTGGTCTGGGAATAACATTAATTGGAACATTTGGGAGCTTTAAAAATGGCCCCATTTGAATTTGGACGAAGGGCAGGAAGTTCTCCCTCTTTTCTTCCAACATGGTTCATCCCTCCACAGAAATAGCTCAGCAATCCAAAGGGATGGGATAGGAAAGCAAGTATCTGACAGATCTGCAGCCCCATTCAATAAAGGTGAAAGCTTATGTCTGATACAGATTCTCTGTCAGACAGAGAAGGTGCGAGAAGGGGAATAACCCAGCAGATGAAGCCTCATGATCAACTGCCTCACATCTGATCTGTGATGGGTTGGGTCACAGAAACCCCCTTGGGACTGTCACCTGATGTACCGATGTGCCAGTTTTCTCTGCCAGTTTGGTCCTCCAGAACCCTGCCTTGTTGAGCCAGACATACCAGTCTGCTCCAACACACACCCAAGGTCTGAACCACGCGCCCAAAAGTTGCAGACTTAACTGAAAACAGCTTAAGAAGTGCTCCTGTTTCCAGCACCCAGACACCCAGCTCCCAATGGGATCCAAACTCCAAATGATTTAGTTTTACTTTGTATAAAGCTTATACAGGGGTAAACTCAAACTGTCTGCCCTCTCTAACACTGATAGAGAGATATGCACAGCTGTTTGCTCCCTCAGGTATTCATTACTTACTCTGGGTTAATTATTAAGCAAAAGTGGTTTTATTAAGTATAAAAAGTAGGATTTAAGTGGTTCCAAGTAATAACAGACAGAACAAAGTAAGTTACCAAGCAAAATAAAATAAAACACACAAGTCTAAGCCTAATAAATTAAGAAACTGATTACAGATAAAATTTCACCCTCAGAGATGTTCCAATAAGCTTCTTTCACAGACTGGACTCCTTCCTAGTCTGGGCCCAATCCTTTCCCCTGGTACAGTTCTTGTTAGCGCCAGCTCAGGTGGTAACTAGGGGATTTCTCATGACTGGAACCCCCTTTTTTCTGTTCCACCCCCTTATATAGCTTTGGCACAAGGTGGAAATCTTTTGTCTCTCTGGGTCTCCACCCCTCCTTCTAAATGGAAAAGCACCAGGTTTAAGATGGATTCCAGTACCAGGTGACATGGTCACATGTCCTGTGAGACCCCAAGCCTTCATTCTTCCCGGCCTGACTCACAGGAAGGCTTGCAGGTAAACAGAGCCATTTACAACCAACTGTCCTAGTTGATGGGAGCCATCAAGATTCCAAACCACCATTAATGGCCCACACTTTGCATAATTACAATAGGACCTCAGAGTTATATTTCATATTTCTAGTTTCAGATACAAGAATGATATATTTATACAAAAAGGATGACCACACTCAGTAGATTATAAGCTTTGCAATACCTTACAAAAGACCTTTTGCATTAAGCATAATCCAGTTACATTGAATTCACACTCATTGGCATATTTTCATAAAATCAAATGGAGTGCAACGTCACATTATCTTTATTCATTCAAGTCACAGATGAAACCAGGCTTTTTTAACTTGGAGATGGTGAAATTATAACAGGGATTTTCCTTTAGTAAACAACATTACAGTGTGTTCCTCTCCTATCCTGATCCGTCTGACAGGTTGGCAACCATTTCCTGGTAGCTGGCTGACAATTTCTAAACAAAATGTTTTTTATTTTTTTAATATAAGGAAAAGCCTAAGCATTTCTATTTTTAAACAAACTATCAATTTAAATTCAATTTAGGTTTTGGGGTTAATATTCTTCCCACTCTCTAGATCAGCCAGAAAATAATGCATATTCTCTCAGATTTGTCATATGCAATAATTCTTTCACACAGAAATTCACTTTGGCTGATCTCTCCACTGAAGAATGCATCCAAGAAATTCCATTAATATAGCTAACTCCTTTCCAGTTTTGACTAATTTTGAAAATAAATCAATAATATCTGCCTGCAGCTTTGGTCACACTGCAAGTTTGCTTAACAAAGATTTCTTCTTAATTCAAATAAAATCACTTAAAAACTTTGAGAATCCACCTCTCTCTCTCTCAGATTAAGGTAATAAACATACATGCAAATATACCCAGAGTTGTTGCACTGTCAAAAAAATTTCTCAGGCTAAAGCATGCAAAAGATCCAGTGCAACACAGTATGCAATGATAAGGGAGAAAACATGCATAAAATCTGATAAAGTGAAAGCACAGACTAATTCTTCCTTTACGTATTTGGGATCAAATCAAATGCAGCAGTTTGTAAATACTGCCACAGGAACTTTTTCTACTCTGCCATTCAGCTTCATTTTTCCACAATTTCAAATATTCATTACCTCTTCTAACACGTCACCCAATGTTTCCTGCATTGACTTTTTCCTTTAAAAACAGAGAACCCGTGTTTTTAATCATCACACATTTTATTTCTGGCAGGATGATAATCACAGCCCCACCTCAGTTTCCTTAGCTTATTCAGGTGGGCAGGGGACCCCTTGAGGGGAAACATTTGCTCGCCATGATCTCAGGGAAACGTTTTAACTAAGTGGCTGAAATCTCAGAAACGTGTTGTTCCCCATTTAACCTAACTGACAGACTATAACTGTTGATTAATTACACAGGGAAAAGACAGAGGCAGGGTTCACTTTTATTTCCAGGATCCTTCATGTGTGTCCATAAGGGCTATCCTTTGTGTTCTGTATCTAAACAATTCTGATGGTTTCTAAAGTCAGGTCAGATCCACGATGCTCACAGCAAGATCTCCAACCCTTTCCATCAACATGTACTCAATTTGCACAGTCTGACATCAATGGGAGCAGGATCAAAGTCTCTCTGGTTTCAATTTGTTTGTGTTCACGAGTGAAGGACTGAACAGTCGTGGCTAGAAAGAGGAATGGACTGAGTAGAATCTGATAATGATGGAGTACAATTCTGTCCTGAAGCCAATGTGCTGGGGTGCCTTTCCTGAAAATATACTGTCAACAGTCCTGTGGTGTATAACATTATGTATTGGTTTTGTAACACACGGAGACTAGTCTGACATTATTATGCTCATTTTCACTTACGATTTAAGCAAGGAATGGAACGCCGAACAGCAGAAGTGAATGCTCACTGCAACTGAGTTGCTGTGCCACTTGGTCCACATTTTAAAACGCTGTAGCTATTCAGATTTTGTAAAACATTATATCAATCCATTCCAGACCCTGACAATTGTAGCTTGTTGCTCTGTTACTAAATTTCATGAGAAGTCAATATTCAAATTCCACAGGCTCAAAAAGGTGCTCTGCGTGTAGCCAAATTATTCACATTTTAAAATTATAATCCCAAATTATCCAGAATGAAGATAGTTTGCACAGTCTCAACAGCATGTTCCTGTTGCAGTGAAACTCTCTCTTCCTAGAAAGGATACCAGACAAGACCAGGCACAATCTAGGCATTAATATTTTATCTAGCAGAAATAATCCTTGGTTATGGAGCTCAGCCACAACCTGGTCTGAATCTGAAATTCTCCAAAATATAAGAGTGTCCAGATTCACTGTTTCTACTTAAAATGTTAGAGGGAGAGGCTAGTCACAAAGCTGAGCTCACGTTGTAAGCTGTACTCCCGCAAAGATCTGGGGACAGGTTCTGGGTTGTGGTTTTGGGATTCCTGCTCTAGCCCTTCTCTAATAAGTAGTAGTAGTTTGCAGTCCTCATGAATAAACAGATGCTCTCTTGCTCCATTTCCCTCTCCCTTGTGTGGGGAAGCAGAGAAAGAGTCCCTCCTCACTTAGACACACTGAAAAAAATCTTTTAAAATCCAGAGTTGGAACTGGTATTATTTACGCACAATAAAAAAAAAAAGCCTGTAAAGATGAGGCACCTTTCAAGGTCTTGCTGTTATTGTGAGTTCCTTGCAATAAAAACAGGCTTTTCATAAAGGTTTGAGAGACTCTTTTTACTCTGTGAAAGAAATTCATAACACTAGGAGTAAAATGTATTCCTAATAGCAATGTAACTGCTCTGCCAAAACACCGTGCCTAAATCATCCTTCATTTTATTATCCCCATTCTTAATCATTCTATAGCCCTATAAATGTACACAACACTTCTCAAAGAGTAGGGAATATCCTATGCCCCCAAAGAGTTTCCACTGTAGGACAGAGAAGGTAAACAAAGGCAAGACAAGATACAAGACAGGAGTACAGGAGAAGGTCCGGAGAGATTACTGGTAAGGATTGGGAGGAATGAAGTGAACAAGAGAAAAAAAGGACAAAGACGGACACGTGAGCTTGAATTTGATATAGAAAGGACCAGGAAGCCATTGAAGGGATTCCAAGAAGGAAGGTGATGGAGATAGGGCTGTTTTGGACAGGCTGGAACAGGGAGAGTGGAGAAGCAGGAAAACTGGAAAGAGGTTTCGGTAGTCAAAGTGTAGAGAAGGGCTTTTAGCAACGGGATCTGCAAGAAAAGGCCGTACCTGGGTGAAATTAGAGGAAGAGTGAAGGGATTCTGTAAAAAAACAGCTTGTACAAGAAAGGGAAATACAATTTGGTGAGAAAATAGCTTTCCAGCACTTACGAACAATCAACACACAGACCCAGTGCACGTTTGGGCTCAGAACACTATCAGGATGCAGCATAATAACTGCAGCAGTCTTCTTAAAAAATTAAAATTAAAAATAAATGGTAAACACTGAATGAGAGCAGTCTCAGCAGATTCAATGCTCTCAGACTCTCCCCTCCGCTATGACACCTACAATAAATCTGCCAAAACGTGACAGCTAGGATCAGGGCTTGAACATTAAAAATGTGTATAGATTTTGGAGCTTTCCTTTCCTCTAACTTTTATATATCACCTATCTTCTAAAATTAAAAGCTCCTTGCACAAGGGAGTGTGTACTTCTGTGTTTGTGCAGAACCTAGCATAATGGGGCCCCACCATTGAGTCAGACCTCTGGGTGCCATTAGAATTTAAGTAATAAAAGGAATAACTATCACATGGATCAGAGTAGCAGCCGTGTTAGTCTGTATTCGCAAAAAGAAGAGGAATACTTGTGGCACCTTAGAGACTAACAAATTTATTTGAGCATGAGCTTTCGTGAGCTACAGCTGAATGCATCCGATGAAGTGAGCTGTAGCTCACGAAAGCTTATGCTCAAATAAATTTGTTAGTCTCTAAGGTGCCACAAGTACTCCTCTTCTTATCACATGGATGTATCTGGAAGAATGAGAAATTATCCAGTACATATGGACCTATTAACAGACACACTAAATCAGAATTAAAATTCTGATTATTGTGGCTGTTGACCTGACAGTCTCAACTAATATCCGTGTTTCTTGCCAGAGGGACTGAGTAGGGCATGGCCTTCACTCATGCTACTGACCAGAGCTCAACTCCCAAACCTTCAAATGTCAAATATCTAGTTCTGACACCACAAAGACAATCTGTCAGTGGCCTTTTGACATTCGGATTTTCCCTCATGTCTTGCTCCAATTTCAAGTGCATCTGGGCATATTTGTCCTGAAATAAAATCATATTGAAATACAGCATGTCAAGCAACTTCTGATCATTTAGGTTGGGAATTCACTCAATAACGTGACCACTTTCCTCTTTGCCTTTTAGCTAGTTTGACAGGCAGTATGTTGGAGTCACGCTGTTCTCTAATACCTTCTTTCCCCCATACAGGACAGGCTGATAGTTCATCCATCACAAACTCCGTCGTTGTCCTTTGTGCCCATCAGCATTGGCACTGCAGACTGACCTCCGGCACCTTTAGCCTATACCTTTTCCATATAAAATCACTAGCCCTGCCTTTGACATAAGGTGAAAGCTTCTCCAGCCCTGTTGACTGTGATATAAATACTCTGTCACACTTTGCAAATATTCCATCATGATTCTTTTTGATAATCTTCCAGAATTCAATTGCAGCAAACAACAGACTATCAGAGAAAATGAAACAAGTTTAAAATATAAATACATATGTCAGACAATTTTTAACCCTAAGACCAAACCTAAGTGTGAAGATTTTTAGAAAGAGAATCTTAGCACTCTAGACGTGAGAAGACCCTTCTTCTCGTAACAAAGCATCTTCCTGTAACCTTTATAAGAATTTATTTCACTGAGGATCACCTCTGATTGTCAACAGTGAGTGTGGGCTTGTCTCTTATGGTAGCATGTTCCTCTGAAGTTCAGATATGACCTAGAAATAATGTCTTTGCATAAGAAAATGTACATCAGATTGATTCACTGTAAACACACTAAGGTTTGTTTTTATCAATTGCTGGTTATCTACATAATATTTGCCAGTGCACACCCCTTCAGCCTAGTTGTGTAAATCTGCACAGATACAATTGCCTGTTAAAGTTGTAAGCAAAGAGAATGAACTATTTGAAGTTCAAAGGAGTTGATCTGAGCACAGATATTTTCTCAGAATAGACTCTCAAAGCTTTTTGACTCAACACTAACATTCACAGGATCAGCAAAAGGGCCCTTTATTTAGGGGATACCTTGCGTGTTTACCAGGTTTTCTAGCTACTCGAACACAAAAACTGGTGGAATGGTAAATAACACGTCAGTTCTACAAAGCATTCTGGATTGTTTGGTAAACTGGGCTCATTTGAACACAGTTTTAATACAGCCATATGTGATGTCACACATCTAGGAACAAACAACATAGATCACATTCACAAGATAAGAGACTATATTCTTAAAAGCAAGGACTTGGTAAAGGACTTAGGGGTCAAGATGGATTACCAACTAAACGTGACCTCTCAGTGTGCTATAGTAGGTAAAAAAGTTAATACAATCCTTGGATGCATAAACAGGGTAATATAGAGTAAGTAGTAGGGAAATTATTACCTTTTTACACAACATTAGAGAGAGTATTCCAGGAGTACAGTGCTAGTTTCCGGGATGCACGCTTTAAAAAGGATGTTGACAAACTGGAAAAGGTTCAGATAAGATCTCCAAAAATTACTGAAGGTCTGTAAAACCTGCCTTTAGGAAACAGTTTTAAGGAGTTCCATCTGTTTAGTTTATCCAAGTGAAGGTTAAGAGGTGACTTGATCCAAGTGAAGGTTAAGAGGTGTATAAGTCCCTACTCGAGGAGAACATTTCTGATAGTAGACGGCTCTTTACTCTGCTAGACAAAACATAAGATGATCCAATAGCTGGAAGCTAGACAATTCAGGTGCAAATAAGGTGCAAATTTTTAACTTTAATACGTGGCAGATTCTCTAAGTCTTTAAATCAAGACTGGACACCTTCCTAAAAGATACAGCCTAGCTCAACCAGAGGGAACGGGCTCCATGTAGGAATCCCTGGGAGACATTTTCAGGCCTGTGTTATATGGGAGAACAGGCTAGATTATCTGAATGGTCCCTTCTTGCATTAACATCTATGAATTTATGAATCAATGTGCCCTTCTAGATGGGCTTTCAACAGCCATTACACACACCACTTTGACTGTGATAATTTAACATTAACATTAAGTATTTACAGACCTCTTGAGCTCTTTTTGTTTAATCAAGACCTGAGCAATTTCAAAGGTGCTTTTACAATTCAAATATCAGCTACTTGTATGCTGACAGGATTCTCCAATCTCACAGCAGTTCTCCAACTTGGTGGTATATAAGCATTCTGGACCTGGTTTTGTAGGAATTTCTAAGCCTTCCGGGGAACTACAGACCGGTCAGCCTCACCTCAGTCCCTGGAAAAATCATGGAGCAGGTCCTCAAGCACTTGGAGGAGAGGAATGTGATCAGGATCAAACAACATGGATTCACCAAGGACAAGTCATCCCTGACCAACCCAATTGCCTTCTATGATGAGATAACTGGCTCTGTGCATATGGGGAAAGTGGTGGATGTGATATATCTTGACTTTACAAAGCTTTTGGTAGGGTCTCCCACAATATTCTTGCCAGCAAGTTAAAAAAGTATGGATTGGATAAATGGACTATAAGGTGGATAGAAAGCTGGATAGATCGTCGGGCTCAACAGGTAGTGATCAATGGCTCAATGTCTAGTTGGCAGCTGGTATCAAGCAGAGTGCCCCAGGGGTCGGTCCTGGGGCCAGTTTTGTTCAACATCTTCACTAATGATCTGGATGACGGGATGGATTGCACCCTCAGCAAGTTTGTGCATGACACTAAGCCTGGAGGAGAGGTAGATACGCTGGAGGGTAGGGATAGGGTCCAGAGTGACCTAGACAAACTGGAGGATTGGGCCAGAAGAAATCTGATGAGGTTCAACAAGGACAAGTGCAGAGTCCTGTACTTAGGACGGAAGAATCCCATGCACCGCTACAGGCTGGGGACCGACTGGCTATGCGGCAGTTCTGCAGAAAAGGACCTGGAGATTACAGTGGATGAGAAGCTGGATCTGAGTCAACCGTCTGCCCTTGTTGCCAAGAAGGCTAATGGCATATTGGGCTGCATTAGTAGGAGCATTGCCAGCAGATCAAGGGAAGTGATTATTCCCTTCTATTCAGCACTGGTGAGGCCACATCTGGAGTATTGCATCCAGTTTTGGGCCTCCCCCTGCAGAAAGGATGTGGACAATTTAGAGAGAGTCCTGTAGAGGGCAACAAATATAATTTGGAGGCTGGAGCACATGACTTATCAGGAGAGACTGAGGGAACTGGTCTTATTTAGTCTGCAGAAGAGAAGAGTGAGGGGGGATTTGATAGTAGCCTTCAACCACCTGAATGAGGGTTCCAAAGAGGATGGAGCTCGGTTGTTCTCAGCGGTAGCAGATGACAGAACAAGGAACAATGGTCTCAAGTTGCAGTACAGGAGGTGTAGGTTGGATATTAGGAAACACTATTGCATTAGGAAGGTGGTGAAGCACTGGAATGGTTTACCTAGGGAGGTGGTGGAATCTCCATCCTTGGAGGTTTTTAAGGCCCAGCTTCACAGAGCCCTGACTGGGGTGTTTTAGTTGGGGTTGGTCCTGCTTTGAGCAGTGGGTTGGACTAGATGACCTCCTGAGGTCTCTTCCAACCCACATCTTCTATGATTCTAGAATAACCTCTCTCATCAGAACTCACTGAAAACACTTGCTAGTGGGCATAGTGCTGTCTATTCCCACTGATTTCAAAGGGACTATTCACAGTAGGAATCACTGTGCCTGGTGGAAAGTATTTGAGACATCAGAGCCTTAGCGAGTGAACTCCTCAGAGCCAGACTTTGTTTTCTTACATGACTGGAAAGCACCACATACGCCAATGGCCTGATATAAATAGCTATAACAATAATGCAATTGTCTTTATTGCCTCTCTCTGATTAAGTCTAAGAATAAAAATCAAGTCTAAAATGTCCTTGAATACAAATACAATATACTCTGCTAAACTGCTTGGAAAAAACTTGGGAACACTCCCACATTTACACCATTAAAAGCATCTGTGAGAAGGGTGCACAAAACTGCGGAGTGAGAGAATGCACGATGGCGCATGAGTGAACATGGATGAGTTCTAAGAGATGATCTAAGCATACTGCTACTGGCAAGGCTGTCCCTAGGCATATGCTGCTGCGTAGGGCACCCGAAAATTTGGGGCACCCCTGGGTCTTAGTGTCCACCCTGCCGCCTCTTCCTATACCTGTTCTGACCCTTCCTGTAGGCTCCAACAGCTAGCTGCTGCAGCCTGGTGAGTCTTCCTCCTGAGGGGATCTAGTAACTTAAAAGTGAAAAAGCCTTCCAGCCTGCCAGACCTATTAGCACAACACTGAAACTGTTAAAGAGCCATTCAAGTGGTAATGAAGCCATTTAACAGACATTTGCCAATCCCCAGATATATACTGTCACTTTCTGAATTATTGTGCATTATTGTAATATTTACGCAGAACATGTTAGTTTACAGGACCTTAGGTTAAAATTTGCTTGAAAAATATTTCATTAGTGTGTTGCTGAAGATGATAAAAATCACATCTCTAAAAAATACATGCATAGATTTTTAGATGCACAATCTGAGTACTCATCTTTAGCCTTAAATACTTGGATCTTCAGACTTTTTTTAAATAAATCCTTCAAAGGACCGCCCTTATCTAAAATACACATTTTAATTTTAATTACTATAGTACAAAAAACTTGCTTCCAAAGTCTTCCTGTCCTTTCTGTCCATCCCTTTCTCCCTTCACCACCCTGTTGAAGAGAGCCCTTAAAGGGACAACCCCCCTTTCCTGCCGGATACCTGGACAAAGGAGTTTCCCTCTCTTTACTTCTGACTATTTGATGAACTAGTTTTAAGAGAACCCTCTAGCAAAATCAGTACCTTAGTAAGATATAAAATCCTTTGTTATGCCTAAAATCTTCGGAAACATTTTTTAAAGTTGGTGAAATTTCATAAACATGTCTATTGTTATGGAGATCAAAGTAAATTAGAGTTCCCTTTTTCTAGAAGCAATGAACATTGTTATGAACACACTAAACCTCTGTGACTGATTAATTTAAAATTATGTCTTTGTTTCAGTGAGTTAAATATGTAGTAATCTGGAATGATTACTTTATGAAGGCTTAAGAGTGCATTTAAAATATAAAATCAGCTTAGAAATACTGATTAAGAAAATGTAAAACAGAGAAGAACTGTATCATGTATTCCATAATATTTAATGTTGTATTCATCAGGACAGCTGACTTACTACAAGTTTTTGCAAATAAATCTCTGACAAACTTCAGGGTACATAAAAAAAACCCGTGACTGACATTTTTTATTCCCAAGTTTAGTGCTTTTAATTAGGTACCTTCTGCACGTCCAGTCTTCGCCTTCTGGTATGCAGTGGAAAACATGCTCCATTGTCTTTGGAAAGAAATTGCAGAAGAGTGGTTTTTTTAAATGTCATTTGCTTCATTTGGGTTCAGGGATTTGGCTGGAAGGGGGTGATCAGGGAGGGGGAGGGAAGGGAGGAGGGAGACAGTCAGGAGAGGACGGCGCCTGGGGCAGAGCAGGGGTGGAGTGTGGGCAGGGCCACAGATGGGCAGGGAGCTAGCCTCCCCAAGCGGCAGCTTCACCCACTGCCCATGACAGCAAGTAAGAGCGGGCCGGCTCCCGCACACCCAGTTCGCTCTGCAGTGTCCTTAAGCCGTATTCACAGAGCTGATGCATTAGCGCTGCGCATTCTGCATGAGGGAGACGGTGAGGGGGGTCTCTGCAGGGACCTATGCCAAGAGGCTTGGTACCCTTTGCTGCCTTGTCTCCCCCCACCCCGCCCCACCATCGAGCATAGGGGCACCAGCTTAATAATACTGTGTAGGGCTCCATACATCCTAAGGACAGCCCGGCTACGAGAACCCTTTTTAACTGATGGTTCTCTACGTGTGGTATTACCAGCTTTTCTCAGGTTCCCTTAACAAGAAAAAAAAGGGCAGCCCTCCTCTCATTCTTCCCTACGACGTGTGAATTATATATTAAAGACCCTCCAAGAGTGGATACCACAGGTACATATTTTATTGCTTTCAATGCTCCATATTAATTGTTTAGGATTGTGTAACAGCTATAAATATGCGACTAGTGGCTAGTTAAGGACATCTACTGTGGCTTTGACATATTATTTGTTATTTCTCATGCCAAATGAGACTCACCTGGAATTCCCAGTGGTGGGTGCATGCATAAGATAGGCAACGAAGAAGGAGCAACTGTGTATGCACTTCATGCCAATGAATTTTTGGAATGAAATTATTGCTGGGTCCAGCAAAACTGCTTGCCTGTCCTTCTACATGGAAGTAGTTATTACGCCCTTCACTGAGTTTCTCTTTGTGGATGGACACTAGGCAGTTGTACTGAACCCAACCTTTGGATCCTGTGTGCTCTGGGTCAGAGCAGCATCCAGATACTCTCTCTAAATCTGGCCTCTCAGGTATACTCACTGGGTAGATTCCCTGCCTGGTACCATTTCTCAGGAAGTGGAATTCCCTGGTCCAGCTGCTCTAAGCCTCAAGACCAGTGATGAGCATCCAAGTCTCCCCAGTAGCTTAAGCACATCCTCCCCAAATGTCCAATCTTGTGGGA
Organism: Natator depressus; assembly: GCF_965152275.1. NCBI lineage: Eukaryota > Metazoa > Chordata > Testudines > Cheloniidae > Natator > Natator depressus. The sequence continues at coordinate 22,787,453 of NC_134251.1, read as the reverse complement.
CTCCGGTTTATAGTTTAACTCTTAAGGGACTACACGATAGTTAGAGCAAGTAAAACACCAACGAGGCAAAGGAACTTTTAAGTCTTACACCTTACTCACGGAAAAGCAACACAGTTACAGATCTAGGTAAAAATAAACACCTGCATGCAAGAGCCTCCCTCAGTTTCCTCACCTCTCCCGAGAGCCCTTTGAGTTTTAGTCAGTGTCCTTCAAGAAGTCCAGGACACTTCCCATTCCTCATACTCAGTCGTCTCTTCCTGGCAATGGTCTTCTCTTTTACAAGAGAGAGCATGTACTTTAAAAAGCAGTTTTTAGCACATTGTTCTTTCAATCCTTCCAGTGGGCCGGTGGGGGGCTGAGGGGGGGGTGTTTCCATCCTGCCACCACCACTAACATGGGATGCTGGCATAGAGTCTCATTGGAACATATAAGAGTCATTAGCAAGCCAACCGTCTTTGGCTAATAGCCTCCACTGTCTTGTCAGGACAAGGCTATCTAATTGTTGGTGGTTCCTTGATGGTTCCGTTTTCTCAGACACTGTGGGTCTGTCTACACTTGAAATGCTACAGTGGCAGAGCTGCAACCGTAGCGCTTCAATTTAGACACTACCTACACCGATGGGAGGGGTTCTCCTGTCAGTCTAGCTAGGTACCTTCCCGAGAGGCAGTAGCTAAGTCGACAGAAGAATTCTTCTGAAGCGTACTGCTGTCTACACCAGGGGTTATGTTGGCATAGCAAGAGTGTGGATTTTTCACATCTCTGAGAGACACAGCTATGCCGATGCAAGTTTCCAGTGTAGACCAGCTCTATATGTCTTCTGCCATAAAATGAAAGATTTAATCAACACTGTAGATCAAGCCACCCTGACAGTGACAGTCAGAAATAGAGTTAATAGAATTTTGTGCGCTTACATAAACAGATTCCACAAACTGTCACGGTAGTGACTGCATCAATAGCAACTGAGGGAAGCAGGAGGAGAAGGTAGTCAACGTTGAGATAAAGAATCAGTCTAAAGACTAAAACTTGGCTTGCAAATGTCCTGTGCCAAACCAGGAGAAAGGGAAGGGGGGGATGCATGGGAAAAAGAAAAGTACACATGGAACAGGGAAGATTGCTAGAAAGCTTTGCACACAATTGAATTGCAAAAAAATAAATAATGCTAAAAATACACGAGTAGGTATCACGTAGGTCTCAGATAGTTCTATCAATCTTGGGAGTTTGGAGCCTTGAAACAATGGTTGAGCAGAGATTAAGAGAGTGGAATCTCCTCTGCACATGGTATTATGGAGCTAAAATAACAAACACACATCTCCTTCTATTTCCTACAGTTGTTTTTAAAATGTGGCAACAAAGCACGTGAGAGCATTTTGGAGGTAGCCAGTGCTTCCCATTTAAATTCCTTGTATAGTTTATGGAAAATTATAAAATTCTAAGAACATCTAACAATAGTCCACACCTCTAATAAATACAGCTATTTCCATTTAGCACAAGAGTTAACAAAAATACGTCTTTTTAAATAATCACCCTGCACAAGTCAACAGCATTACATAAAAAAAAAGAATAATTAAAACCTACAATTCTCACAATACCACAGAGTCAGGCAATTATAAGGCTCTTTTAATGAGTAATTTAGGTAATTAAAAAAGTCAAACATATAATATGCAAGGAATACTTTCAGTGAATTAGTGCTTGGTGGCTCTGTGCACTTTGCTCTCCAGTTCTGGCCTATGCCCGTTGTTATGCAAGTGCAGCCTTCTGCTCATATTTCTGTTTGGCTGGATAATGGCAAAAGAAGATTTTCTGCATAAGCTCAGGCTAAGATTCATAGGTAAACAGTATGCACTTCTGATTTATTTGAAGTATGGTAGGTAATGCTGCTTGAATTCAATGTGTGTGCTCTGTCTGATCTAGGATATGCAATTTAGTGGCTATATTCTAGTAGGAGAACTTTATGGTTTGCTGTCATGATAAATAAAAGTTTATGGCTTAATGGAATTAATATTTACTTTGAAAGCTATGTAGACTATGCAAATAAAATTGCTATACATAGAATCATTTTAACCAGTGGTAGTTTTTAAATGCTGTAAATTGACAAGAGAACCCACAGTAAGCACCAAGCTCCAATGCCCTCCAGTCATTAAGAACCCTTCGGATTTCATGTTTTAATCAAAACTTTTCCATATATTTTATACAATTACTGAAGTTCAAAAAGTGTTAATTGAAAAGTATGACAAATTAGATATTGAAAAGCCTCAGAGCTCAGGAGATTTCTCTCCCCAAGGATGCACTGTGCATGGAGATATGGGAAGGATCCTGGCTTTGTACCACACCATCTGAGAGGGACTCAGAATGCTTAGTAAGCATTCTCCACCCCACCAAAAAAAAAAAAAACACAAAAAAAACACATTTTTTTTTTAAAGAGAGAGATTATTTTGCTTTTCTTCTCCTAACTTAGATAGCTGGCTGGGAATGGCACATTTTTTGCTAATTACAAAATTACTCTATTATTATTATTATGCAGTAGTAGAAAAAGTACTTAAAGTCTAAACAAATTCCTTACTTGTGTAAATCTGTTTGAAGCAAGGAAAATATTTTTCTTAAATCTAGAACATACTAAAAGTGCTTCTCACGTTTGTCACTTAGGTACACAGTGACCATCAAACCAGCGAACTAGTTTATAACATGTAACAGAATGCAGTCAGCCACATGCTCTCCGTACACAAATCACAACCATCTGTTTGGAATCTTCCCTAAAGGAGTCAGTGTAGGGCATTGACACCACCACGGGACTGGTGGTGGGTTGGGTTGTGGGACACCCACAGGGGGAAAGCACCTTTATGCAATTCCCTATGCACAGCAATACAGATCCACTGACATTTCCACCTTCCTGCATAGAAATCACCACTCGAGATTTGGGAAGGGAGTGCTCATTCGCAGCATTAACTCACAGCTGGCCATTTCACTAGGCTCAGGAAGTAGGGGATGTGTGCGGCAGAGAGCTGTTCCTCCTCCCCCAGCAGTGTATTGCAGACCCCACCAAAGGTACTTCATGAGAGACTGGCAGAATGCAACAAAGTCAATATTCTCCCCCCATGACCGGTTTGGGGACATCTGGGGTAGAACATAGCCCAGTATTTCTGAACTGAGTCTAAGGAAACCTATGGTATCATATAAATAATAGTACTCAAACCCACTGGGAAGAATGGTGGACTTCAGACATTTACCCTGGGAAGCTCAAACCATCCCCTGAACAGCACCTGGCTCAGCCTTCAGCTGTTTATCTTTCAATTAAAGGTTTCAGAGTAACAGCCGTGTTAGTCTGTATTTGCAAAAAGAAAAGGAGTACTTGTGGCACCTTAGAGACTAACCAATTTATTTGAGCATAAGCTTTCGTGAGCTACAGCTCACTTCGTCGGATGCATACTGTGGAAAGTACAGAAGACGTTTTTAGCCACACTATCAGAGGCTCGTTCACCTGCACATCCACCAATGTGATATATGCCATCATGTGCCAGCAATGCCCCTCTGCCATGTACATTGGTCAAACTGGACAGTCTCTACGGAAAAGAATAAATGGACACAAATCAGATGTCAAGAATTATAACATTCATAAACCAGTCGGAGAACACTTCAGTCTCTCTGGTCACGCGATTACAGACATGAAAGTTGCGATATTACAACAGAAAAACTTCAAATCCAGACTCCAGCGAGAGACTGCTGAATTGGAATTCATTTGCAAATTGGATACATTTAACTTAGGCTTGAATAGAGACTGGGAGTGGCTAAGTCATTATGCAAGGTAACCTATTTCCCCTTGTTTTTTCCTACCCTCCCCCCCTTCCTCAGACGTTCTTGTTAAACCTTGGATTTGTGTTGGAAATGGCCCACCTTGATTATCATACACATTGTAAGGAGAGTGATCACTTTAGATAAACTATTACCAGCAGGAGAGTGGGGTGGGGGGAGAGAAAACCTTTTGTAGTGATAAACACCCATTTTTTCATGGTTTGTGTGTATAAAAACGTCTTCTGCAGTTTCCACAGTATGCATCCGATGAAGTGAGCTGTAGCTCACGAAAGCTTATGCTCAAATAAATTGGTTAGTCTCTAAGGTGCCACAAGTACTCCTTTTCATCTTTCAATTAAAGTGGAGCATGGGTAGAAAGTATTTACCACTGAGGTCCAAATGCTGCCCTTTGATGGGGGCACAAAGACAAACTTCCTACCAAAGCTAAAAGTCACTGCATACCTGTGCACAAGTGCAGAATTTGATAGCGTTGTGTTTGTCAGGAGCTGTGTAAACATGACTCCCCTCCTGAGAGAAGAGCTACATCAATCAGAAGATGATGAGATGTGCAGGAATGAGAACAACTTCCCCAACTCTAGAACAGTTGCCTTGGTGCAAATGCCTCATTAACAAAATATTTTCTGTATAAAAAAAAGGCTGGAAAAAGAAAATGCGCACATCTGACATCTTCAGCCAAGTCAATATTAACCAATAGGAAGAGCTAATCATCTTGGGGAAAAAACAAAATATCATTTGTACTTGCACAGAATAGAGATGATTTTCATCGGAGGATCTCAAAGCCCTTTATAAATAATGATTAAGCTACACAATATTCTCTATTGTGATGCACAGACAATGAGGCAAGGGACTGAAGAATCCCAAGTGACCATAACCCAAGCCATTGTTTTGGGCTTCAGATATTTCTCCCTTATTACCCACAGTCACAGTATGCTGAGCCAGCCTGTCAGGCGTTTGTGATCCACAAAGGTCACACACAGGCTGATCTGGAAATCCAGTGTAATGGGAAGAATGTCAACAAAGCCAGAAGTCACAGCCTCCTGAGGTACATTATAAAAAGGACACTGGCAAAAATGAGTTGGGGGAAAATATACCAACCTTCCTAATCAGTTTTGCAGTTGCAATACGGAAGAAATCTACAACAGTAATTATTGCTCAGTTAAAAATAGCAGGTACTGATCAAGAATAGCAGCTTTATTTCTTAAATCAACATGGAGGTAAATATCCTTTTCCTAGACTGTGACCAATTTGGAAATCCCAGTAAAGTGTTGATATGCTTGATAGCACTCATTTATTTTCTAACAATCAAAGTCTGCATTGTTTGCCTTCTACAGGCCTGGGTAAGCTCTAAGAGAGCTGAATGACTGGGAATTTACAATTGTACAGGTAGAGACAAGAGTAAATAAAACCTGTGATAAATGCCTGTACTTAAAACTGGGGGGAGAGGGAGATGGGACAGGTGTGACAAGAAAAATTAACCTACTCCACTTTCTGAACCTCAGAGCCACCTCGAGTTGAAAAGGCATTAAAATACATCACTTTGGTCACAGGGGGCAACATACTACATCCTTTATGGATACATATGTCCTATGATAGCAGTGAGCCTTCCTGATCAGGATTAAGAAGGGAGCAAATCTGCTTATATTATGAACACTGCATAGCTTGGGAGCTAGATAAAGCAAAGGTACCATTAGCAAGCACAGCACTTGCACTACATAGATTTCATGAACAACTTTCAATTTTTATGCATAAAACATTTTTTCACTTACATTTTAACAATTTGTTTATGACAACAGGAATGCAAAAATTGCAGTCAAAGTACAACCATAAATAGTAACACTCACATAGTATTACAGAACGTACTTAGGTTAGACAGAAGACACAATCCTCAAAAACATATTTATAGTACTGTAAAATGTTGCAGTCCTTAGTAGCATGGGGCCTTTTTATGGAATAATACACCATATTTGTTGCAATAAGTGACAAGAACTGGCTATAAGCAGACAGGGGAAAGCAGTTCTGGAAATGTAACTTTTGGGAACAGAGTCCTGAGAGACTGTGCTATGTTGATGAAGGTCAGGAAGAGTTAAGTACTCAGTTTCATGACACAGTTCTCTCAATGACAATCACTATCACATGTAGCACTGTATAGATGCCAAGCGACCCATGGTATAGCCAGATGCAATACCACGTCAGTGTCCGAGGACTAGCCTTCAAACCCTGCATTCAGAAATTCTAATTCCAGAAAGCTGCTTAATGCACCATTATTTCCTAAGACTTCAGGCTGATTTCCCCTTCTTGTTATCAGAATTCACCAAACAGTTAAGCAAATAGACCTTGCAATTACTGCTGAATACCACATCCAGGTTGGGGCGTTTTTTTTCCTGTTCTGTTGCTGTAGAACATTTTATGTCAGTATTTTTATAACATTTTGTAAAAGTTTGCAGCATTCCAAATTAAGTGAAGTAATCAGCTTTCACTTACATCAGGAAAGGTCCCAAAGCCCATGACAATTCAGCTACTAAGTAATCACCAAAGGTTCAAGCTTAGGATTACTATACGTCCGTATTTTCCCAGACATGTCCGGCTTTTTGATTCTTAAATCGCCATCCGGGAAGAATTTTTAAATATCTAAAAACATCCGGGATTTTGCCATTATTATTTTTCCAAAGAAGAGTTGATCATTCAAGAAAGAGAGTGAATGTTGATCTTTCGAGAAAGAAAGTGAATGTTGATCACTCAAGAGAGTGCCCGCTTTTTCCCCCTAGCTCCCAGCTGTTTCGCGTGGCTGGGAGGAAGCAGAGGGAGGGGGAACACTGTGTGCTCAGGGGAAGAGGCAGGGCCGGGGCAGGGATTTGGGGAAGGGGTCTGATGGGGCAGAGGGGCATGAGCAAATACCACCAGCCCCTCCCCCCCGTGGAGTGTCCTCTTTTTTGAATGTTCAAATATGGTAACCTATTCAAGCTGATCTGTCAGAGAGCCAAAACTCAAACGAGTGCTCCCTTATAGAAATCAACATGTAATAAATACAACTTTATTGAGCTGCAGAGTTAAGTAACAGAATTAGAAGTATAAAATAGTCAGTTATAAAGGGCTAGAGGAACGAAAAACACAGGGCAAGAGAAGGGGGTGGTTTGCATCTGAGATTTGAAATGAGATGAAGAGTTATGGAGACGGAGATATTAGGACGCTTATTGCAGTTGGTGGGGCTAGTAAAGGAGGAGGCTCTCTCAACAGAGGAATGGTGTAGATAGACAGATAATAGGCTTGTGTCAGAGGAGTGGAAAGGACTGAAAATGGGTCTAATGAGACACAGGTTCTGTGCCGCAGGCTGGCAGGAGACTGGAGGAGTACGTGTCTTCTTGTATGTTACTAAAGAAAGTGTGTTGACTGGCTAGTAGAAAAGGTGATTAAAGAATTCAACCAATCAGTCACACCTTTGCTGCCCAAGTCAGGAGCCTCTAATGATCAACTTTATTAGTTCCCCTACAATAAGAAAATTAGATATACAACAGAGTGATGTTAACATTGGGTAGCCACAAGGTGGCAGTAGAAATATGAAAACGCAGCAATGAATGAATATATTACCATACAATTATAATACTCAGAGACTTTGCAAAGATTAAGCAATTGCGAAGGGTAACCTAATATTTAGGTTATTTCTCAGACAAGTAAGCCGTGGGAAAGGACAAGTTTTCCTTTTTTCCAAATAATAACATTTAAAATTGCTATATAAATTTTCACTGTTGATAGTGGTATTTGTATTTTCTTGCTATGGAATTAGTACATTAAAATCCCTTTGGCCCTGCCCATCCCAGAGTGTGTCAGGAAAACCCAAAGAACAGTTTCTGATTCAGCTAATTCCTCCTACCTTCCAATGTATTTTTTCCAAGCTTTGGCTGAAGGTGCTGAGTGTCTCCTGGAAAGTGCTGAGTAATCTCAGCTCACAGGCACTCCCATGAGAAACGTTCCAGCTAATTTACTCCCAGAAATAGAATATTCCGTTTGTTAAATGGCTGTCTGTATCTTGTTTTCAAGTTCAGCATATTCACTGAATGTAAAGCATCTCTAGGCCTGTCAACCCCACCACATCCCCAGGCATTGTCAACTTTGTTAACATGGTCTAACATCTCATTAGGGCTTTTGTGTTTAAGCTGCTTATTTAACACTTTCACAACAAGGTTATTTTCCAGGAAGTGATTATTTTGCATGCATTTTGCAACTAAAGTGAGCGGGTATATAACCAACTGACAAAGCAGCAGGCTGAATGGACAATTACAGATTTAACATCCACTATTTAGATGCACAGTGTCCATCCTCATTTGTCATATACAAAGCATTTAGAGTCTTAAATGCATGACTAAAACTTGCATTTAAGAATCTGCACACAATTTTGTGGCTAATTGGTAAGTACAACTTCTACAATTGCACATGCAAATAGGATGTTAACATTAATAAATGGACAGACTCAATTGTCACTTTGCATGCACAATATCCAATTTAAAAGAGGAAACGCTGTATGCAGAATTTAGAAAGCATAGTTATACAGACCCCCTTTTTTAAAAAAATCAGACACTTGGATCTTGTAAAGTTCTTCGAGCAGTTAAAGAAAATGTACATTTTCCAGGCAGTCTGTCCCCAAGAGCTCTGTAAAAATCATCTCTGCATTCAAATGGCTCTTTGACCTTTTGGAAATATAGGCAATATCATTATATATTTTTTTCAGTCTCTCTCTTCATTCTCTCTATGGAGATGGCATTCCTTAGCCACTAAGAATTTTCCAATAGCTCCACTTTCACCTTCATAGTTTATATATTTTCTGCAACATGGCAATAGTTAGCATGTATACAATGCTTTATATTTCAGAAGTGCTATACAAAAACTAATTAATTCTCATATCATGCTAGTATGATAGTTGAATAAACGTTATCCTACACAGTGGTTGCCATTAAAAAGTCAGCATTTGCTAAACGTTCCCACATAATGAAATCCAGTTTTCTGCTCTCCTTAGAATAGGAAATATCTGTGGTAACTATGTGGTAAACAGTTGATGAATTTGACTTTTTAATGGCTGCTTGTACATGAAGAAACACTAACAAGTTGCCTTCATCTTAACATAACTACTCAGGCCTCAGTCCTGCAAGCAGCTCACTGCCAGTAGACTCCTATGCCCACATAGAGCTGTTTGCAGGACTAGGACCTAAGATTACATGCATTATATGAATTATGTTAGCTGACTTCTTTCCTACTGTGTTCTGTATAGTCAGAAGTCTGAGGGCACCAAATAAAAAGAGTCACTTTTGCTTTTCAAAAAATTCCCAACAGCATTTAGGACTCTGGACACGGTTTTGATCTCACTGCATTTACTTCTGATTTGCATTGTTATAAATGAGATCAGAATCAAACCCTCTCTCTTCCAAAGAGGAATCTCTGAAATCAGGATGTTAATTCACCTGTTTCGTATAGACAGTTATTTAGTCAATGGCACATGGTATTGATAACAAGAAGTCATCTTTATTGCGATCTGCATGTCAGAGGTATACAATAAAATATGTTTTAATTCCTAAAATGTTCCCCCCAAAAAACAAACAAAAACCAGTGATATCACACAAAGAGCTCAGGTAGAAATGTTGTACAACATACAGAGACACAGCATTTTCTGTCAAAGTTGTTATCTCAGTCACAGCTGACAATGTAATTATAAGATTACAAACACATACTGTTTAATAATCTGGACATTATGTGATCATGTGGACCCATACAGAAACAGTAAGCCTGCTAATCTTATGAGGAACTGCAATGGATTTTAGTCAAAGACCTATCCTCCATTTACAGTCCTTTAGAAACTGAGTAGCTGGTGGAGAATATTTGCCTTTCAAATGAGTTCCAGTTAAACATGTGAAGGTCACAGCAAGAAAAGAACGGAGGGATACTAAAGTTGTTATCCATGATAAATGCAGCAATAAAAACAACGTGGCACGGTTCCTCACTGGATCGGAAAAGGAGTCTGTCAGGATCAGGTATGCCAACCGGTGTTGAGAATGAGATTTTAGGCAGGAATTACAAAGCTATCAGCAGTAACAGGAGTGCAAGTTGCTTCACAGGCTAAAACAGAGTGTAACATCCAACGTTATTTAGGAGTTTTAGGAGCTGAGAACATCGTTCGTGCCATGTCTATGCACAGCCTGGACACTGCCATTATGTGACTTCTAAGAATTCACAATGAAAGGTGCTGCATATAGTCGAATTGTATTTGATTCTGATTTGTGACATCAGAGAAGGGCCACAGCAACGAAATCCATATCCAAGAGATGGAACCAGTGAAGAATCAATTTTTATTTAAAAAACTAACTTAACTAGAACAAGTTAACTGGTTTGGTCAATCAACCCACAATTCTGGTTTTCTCTGGTGTTAAATTAGGGGAAACCAGTTTCCACTGAGAACAAATCTACAGATGCATAAAAATATCCTTTATGAAAATAATATTTTAAATCTTCAAAATTAAGACATGATTTTCAGGGCACATTCCTTGTCAACATGTTCTCATAAAAAGTATCTCCGTACACTAAGGGCGGTCTAAAGGGGCTCCAAGTGAATGCAGACTATTGTCTCTGACTGATAAATTAGGGCGGCTCTTTTTAAACTTTATTTTTCTAAATTGCCAAAATGTAAAAACTGTTTTGCAAACACTATCAGGAGGAAGTTCAGTCCAATAAACCTCAACCTTCAGTTCAAATCCTTGGCACATTAAACAGAGACCACAGATTGAGCAATCCAATCTCCATATATTTTAGTCTCAGAATATTTCATTTCTGGCCACCAATCTTTAGATCTCCTATTGGATTTTGTTTCCATAAGTGGATTTTTCATAGTGCAGGTGGAAAGCATATTTCATTTAAAATTTCTTCACTGAAAGAGTCAATATAAATGTCACTGTGTATTTGTGCTTTACATTCTCCCCCTGGGCACAAACCCCTGGTTTAAGATGGGCATGTAAGGTTGTGTATTAATGACTCATTTCAAATTTGCATCCTTGTTCTAATATTTTGTTTAATAAGGATTTTTAATAATATGTAGAGGTCTCTCTTATACTAATTTGCTTATTAATTATAGCATCGATAATTAAGAAATGCATTAAAAAATTTTTCCCTGAATGGAAAAAGAAAAAGACCATCCGTTTACTTTAAAAAAGAAAACAAACAGCTTTTAGAAGACAAATACGTTGAGGTACAAGTTAGAAAATGTTTACTTTATCTCTAACAAAGCACAACAATTTGATGATCTCTTTTCATTGGTATCCACACTAACAACTACTGACTACAAAGAGACAAGATGCAAATATCTCTCTGGCTTGCAAGTGACAATGTCAGAGGGCACGCCCTGGTTTTAATGACACCTAGGCCTTGTCTACACTACGACATTTTGTTGACAAAAGACAGCTTTTGTTGACAAAACAGTGAATGCGTACACACTGCGAGGCGACATTTGGTGGCAAAATGTCCTGTTTGGTGACAAAATAAAACCACCCCGACGAAAGACATAAGGCTTTTTGCACAAAATTTGTGTTGACAAAGTGCCAGTGTAGACACCACGCTTGATTTTATTGGTTTAATTGGCCTGCAGGAGGTGACCCACAATGCCCATCGTGACCGCTTTGGTCAGTGGTTTGAACTCCACTGCCCTGCAGCCAAGTAAACAATCACCCGCCCCTCCCCCTTAGAAGCCCAGGAATTTTTGAAATTCCATTTCCTGTTGGCTCAGTGTAGAGAGGTCTCATTGCATCCTCCCAGGTACCATGGCAGGTTATCGCAGCAGACGTTCTCCCGCTTGGACCACTGCAGAGATGCTGGATCTGCTCAGTAGATAGGGAGAGGAGGCTGTGCAGTCCCAGCTGCACTTGAGCCGTAGGAATTGTGATACCTACGGGCAGATTTCTCAAGGATTGTGCGAAAGGGGCTATGATCAGGACACACTGCAGTGCAAAGCGAAGATAAAGGAGCTGAGGCAGGCGTACCATAAGGCAAGGGAGTCAAACTGTCGCTCTGATGCTTCTCCTAAGATGTGTTGGTTCTATAAGGAGCTGGACGCTATCCTCAGTGGTGACCTCACCACCACCACGAGCCCCCTGGATACTTCAGCAGGCCTGGAGGTGGTGGAAAGAGGACCTAACCCAGAGGACAAAGTCATTGATGATGAGGTGGAGTTAGATGATGATGTGGAGTTCGAGCAGGGTCACCCGGTGGGCAGGCAGACAGGCACTGTTCTCCACTCCAGAGGTGCCTAGCCAGTCTCAGCACTTGTTCTCTGACGAGAGAAGGAGAGGAGATGCCTGGCAAGTGGCTGTGGTTTGTGTAGCGCAGAGGTGGGTTCAGGGTACAGAAATGTACAAGACTGGCTGTTTTTCTGAGTGCTGGATATTTCCCTGTGCAGCTAATCAGTACAGTGAGACAGGGTGTTGATGCACACCAAGATCTCATGGGAATCCTCCAGAGAGATCTCTAGGAAATTTTCCTAGAGGTACTCGGCAATTCTCTGCCAAAGGTTCCTTTGCAGAGCTGCTTTGTCCCTTCCCCATGGTAGGAAACTTTCCTGTGCCATTTGGTAATCATTTGTGCAAAGACCAAAGTGGCACAGAGGCGAGCAGCAAAGGGACCAGGGCGGAAGCCACAAGTGTATAGTAGATGCACCCTCGCTTCCCTGCTTATCCTCAACAGTGAGATATCTGCTACAATGACCCCTGCCTGTGGAAAAGTGAGAGAATTTTAGAATTTTCCCCCTAGTCAGCTGCTCCGCAACCCTTGCAGAGTGCTCTTTTCGCTATGTAGAGCATCCCCTGCCCCAGCCAACCATGCTTTGGGTGTTTGTTGAGATGTGTGCTTGCTGAGGGTCAGTGAGAAAGTGATTGTTATGTTACAAAAGGTGTATTTTACTGAAATGTTTCAATACTGTGCATGAATTTAACAATCATGCTTCTGTGCATTGTTCCTTCTACTTTGGCAGATGTGGCCTTGAGGAACACCCCCACACACACTGGCCGAGCATCTCCGCCAGATAAGAAAGTGCCCAAGATGGAGCAAAGAAGATATGTTCCGGGAGGTACTGCACTGCTCCAATGCAGAGAAAAGGGAACACAGGAGTGCTGGGAAGCCGAAAGGCAAGCCAAAAAAAAAAACCAAACAAACCAGGAGTTTGTTAAGGACACTACTGAGTGGATGGTTAAAGTTATGGAGAGGCAAACGCAGATGCTGAAATCCTTAATAATGCTGCAGATTGAGCAGATCCAATCCTGCCCTCCCTTGCAGCACATTCAGAACTCTTTTCCACGCCTCGCCCAAACTCCACCCACACAGCCCTTTCCGCTTTCTGGGACTGCTCAGTTTCCCCTTCACTCCACCCCCTTGGACAACTTTAAAAATGATGGCTGGACTTACACACAGCTTGGAGAGTCTGCCCTTCCCTGGTGTCTGTGTGTGTGTGTGGGGGGGGGGGGGGAGAGAGTGTGTGTCTGTGTCATTGCCTCAAAGCTTCCCTGCTTTGAATTGCCCCTCTCTGGGCCCTTCCGACAGCCCTGGTATCTGGCTGCTCAAAATCAGCAGCCAAGTGGTCTGCCTCAACACTCCACCCCTGAGCAAACTTTTCATTCTTAGCCTCAGAGAGATTATGCAACGTACAGCGTGTGGCTATGACCATGGGAATATTATCCTCACTGAGGTCTAACCTGCCATGAAGGCATCACCAGCGTGCCTTTAATCTGCCAAAAGCACATTCAACTGCCATCCGGCATCTACTCAGCCTGTTGTTGAACCACTCCTTACTGATGTCCAGGTGTCCCGTGTAAGGTTTCATGAGCCGTGGCTGTAAGGGGTACACAGGATCCCCCAGGATCACTATGGGCATTTCAACATACCCCACTATAATCTTCTGGGCTGGAAAGAAAGTCCCCGCTTGTAGCTTTCTATACAGGCCAGTATTCCTGAAGATGCACCTTCCCGGATCACCCCGCATTGATGTCAGTGTAACACCCACAAGTGCCCACAACACCATGGAGACGTACCCCTTCCTATTGATGTACTCTGTTGCAAGGTAGTCTGGTGCCAAAACTGAAGTGTGTGCCATCTATCACCCATCCACAGTTAGAGAGCCCCATTTCTGCAAAGCTGTCCACTATTTCACGTGCATTTCCCAGAGTTTCAGTCCTTTGTAGCAGGATGCGATTAATTGCCCTGCACATTTGCATTAACGTGGCCCCAACAGTAGACTTCCCAACTCCAAATTGATTTGTGACTGACTGGTAGCAGTCTGGAATCACCAGTTTCCACACAGTGATTGCCACGCGCTTCTCTACCACGAGAGCAGCTCTCATTTTAGTGTCCTTGCGCTGCAGTGCAGGGGCGAGCGCCGCACACAGTTCCAGGAAAGTGGCCAAAAGTTCTGTAGCCACTGCTCGTCATCCCACACCTGCATGATGATACGATCCCACCATTCAGTGCTTGTTTCCTGAGCTCCAAAGTGACGGTTCACCCTCTGCAGCTGTTCTGTGAATGTCAAAAGCAATCTAAAGCTGCTCCTATCATACCACACAGCATGTCAGGCAACTGGGAGTCTTCTTCAGTTAGGAACTTCACAATTAACTGCATTGCCATCTGCGATGTCTTAATGACAGTTATCAGCGCATAGGAGAGCAATGCGGGATCCATCTCTTCTCACAATGAGGCCTGGGTTCAGAGCAAATAACGGACATTGAAAAATGCTGGGGGGAAAAGCTGGAAGCCCATGGAATGCTGGGACAGAAAGCAATGCATCATGGGACATTGAGCCCGGTCCCAAGATGCGCCACGATCTGCTCTAGACGCTACATGCCACCTTCCACTTTCATCCTCACCTCTAATTGCATGGTAATTCTAACAGAAAATGTTCAGACAAATTTTAGCCATTGCTACTGTAGGTGCTTTAATCAGGCAAGACATTGTACTTAGCTCTAGGGAAAGTTCCTTCTTCATTTAACTGGAGATATCAGGTCTCCATCTTGGGTCCAGCACTCATGATAATGAAGCATGTTTCTAACAACAGAATTAAAATGTAGAGGCAGTCTCATCCCTGACCTGTTCCTTCTGAGCCACTTAGACAGCGCCAGTGACTCAGAGCTTTGCCCTCACACCCCTGCTGGGAATTCTGCCTGCTCAGAGCATCCCCAGCTGACAATGGACCAGCAGAGCCTAGAGATAATTCACGCACCACGCTCCCCACTCTGGCTTCAGGGGGGAGCCAGAGTATATCCCCAGCTGACCCCCTAAGGATCACTGCCAGCAGAACACTACAGAAGATCCAAGCTTCTCTACCATGAGCCTAGAGCTCGACGCAATAAGAGAATTAGGGAGTGGTTACATCCAGGTAACTGACTGTCAGTAGAGAGGAGTGATTGTCAATGTCCAGCACAGTATAGATGCAACAAAGAATCTGGCCATAGCGTTAATGGAGATTCTCACAGAAATTTTCCATATATTCGAAAACAGGCCCCTTTCTCATTAACGTATTCCTCTGTCTGTGTACTGCAGCTGGGATTACCATCACTGTTACAGAGCATATTAACTACAGCACCTGCACACAATGAATCAGCAATCACCCAGGATTTCATCACTGACGGTCTATTTGTTTCTGGTAGTTCCCACAGTTTGCTAGATACTTTCCTCAGCTCCAAAGGGCTTGTACTCTAAGACGACAAAACAGACAGACGGAAGGAAGGGAAAGAGAAACAAACGAATAATATGGGCAGGTGATGGTTGTACATCATCGACAGATGATTCCAGATTACCCTACCAATTCAAAACCCATCCCCCATGGGAAGGTGGGAAGCCAGGATGGAGTCCAATAAATAGTAATCATGATGATAAGCTCTCATACAGTGCTTTACATCAAAGTGTTTACAAAGGGGATCGGTATCATTATTCCCATTTTACAGATGCAGGAAATGATGCACAAACGGGCAAAGTGACTTGCCCAAGGCCTCGCAGCAGCCCAACAGCAGAGACAGGAACAGATTCTAGGTTACCTGAATCCCAGCCAGCCCAGTGTTCTGTTCGTTAGCCAACACTGCCTCTTCACAAAGGTGAATCAGCAATTGCTTTGTACTGTATTGCTGTCTGTGGCGATACAAGATGTCATGGAAGTTGCTGCCATATTGTATGCAATTATACAAAGTAATTTCACAACAGACAAGATTGTTATTTTACAATCTACCTCAAGAAGGGGTAGCACACAGTTACGTTGCCTCAGGACTAAACTAAGAATCACAATCTGGTTCCTGGTTTCCCCATTTGGTCCAGGGGAGAAATAATCTGTGCCAAGTTTAGGGCTGGCAACAATTACATCGCTCAACAGCAGCTCGGCTGCACTGGCCAGCTTGTTGTTCAGAGGGGACAGAGCCCAGGCTTTACATCTTCCCTGTCCCTGCCCACTCCCTGCCCAGTGCCCACCTGCACCGAAGTGGGAGTTAGCATCTGTGAAGCAAAAGTTTCCAACCCTCAGAGCTGGGTGATATATGACTCCTGCTGTGGTCAGTGAGATTTTTACCTTCACGTTTCTTGTTACTCACAAAAAAAGTTGAGGGTTGGGCTGCCACAACGTCAGACTCAGAACAGGCAACAACCCCCTGCAGAAGACAGCCTCTTAACACCGGGCTTTTCCCATAAACAAGAATATCAACTGGGAGGGTTTTTAATAATATAAAAACTACTAATACACCATAAAATTGAAATAAACTAGTCAACTGAATGTACAATTGTATTAAAATATTTCATTAAACATTTTATGCCAAATTAAGCTGCTGCGATTATATTGATGTTGCAAGCCTACATTTAACCTAAAATTATTTTTAATATTTAGTGTGAGTAATTGTGCAATTTAAAAAATTAAGAACAGTTTCAAGGCTTTTAAAAGAAATGAAGTTATCTACTTTCATGGTTTGTCTTATTTTCTGCACAAGTTTAGTCTATGATTAAATACATTACTAATACGGGATTTGATTAGCAGGCCTGACTGTCCTGGAAACTTCTCAGCAGAGGAATACCTCCACAGTGACTATCACAGCCTTCCCAGAGCTTTACACTTTTAAAAACACTGTTTAGGTTATTTTGATAGTGGTACACAGCAGATGTCTGTAAAGCACTTGGAGATTCTCAGATGAAAGGCACTATGCAAGTGCAAAGTACTACTGTTATAACATCAAAATGGGTATTATATAGGTCGCATTTAAGAGGGATGATTCACAAGGAATGCATTGTACTCATCTAAGGGAAGAGCTGAGGAGTTGTGACAAGTTCTTCAGCTTTCCTGCTTTTATATCTGTTCTGGATTTGAGATAATTTTGTCTTTCCTAAAACACTCAGTTTGTTCCTATGTCCCTGTGAGCAGCTGACCTTCCATCTGCCCTAAAAACACAATTCACAAGCCCTGTGTAAGATCAAAACTCACCCTCTTCCTGGGGTTTGACTTCTTTAACAAACAAATTGGATTCTATACCAGAATAACCACCCACATATGAACAAAAAGACCAGTCCACACCTTCTACTCAGGTTGCTCCGAGGGTTCCTAGACAGTGGGATGAGTAGCACTGAACTCAGTCCTCTCTGACTCAGACTCAAGATTCCTCCACCAGGTAGCCCACCCCAAAAGCCCATTTCTCCCTATGTAGGTAAGGATTCTAGTTCTTCAGCAGGGTTCTTTCTCCACTTTTCCTTCCTGGACTCACTAACTACTTCAGTTTTCACTTATAGAAGGTAATCCTAGGAACTACCAAAATTACAGCAAGTTTCACTCATGTATATTGTCCTATAGGACATGGTGCAAATACACTCTGTGTTTGCTAGGGCTTTGAAGAGGGAAAAGGGTATGAAGCTCTTTGGTGGACTGAATATATTTTACTGCTTTAAACTGCTGACTGGTTAAGTGAATTTACTTTTCTTATAAATGGACTTTGTTAAGCTGCTGGCTGGTATGGAATCTGATTCTGACTAGTTGACAGAGGATGCCCACTGATGTGCACAGGAGTCTTCTTTGTATTTCAATCTAAATAAATAATGAACTGTTTTTCACGTTCTCTTCGGGGACTTGGAGTCACACAGGATGCATAAAACTTACAAATAGTTGAAACTGGTTTGGACTCACCTTCAGAACTTGAGGTAAATTCAGAGACCTGAACACTGAAGTATTCTGAATAATTGAAGAGTTAACTGTTTCAATTGTGATCTTGGAAGTAATATTATTCTCACCTAACTATTGGTGCGTGTATCTCAGGGTACAATGAAAGGGGGAACAGGTGCCCAGGTGCAAGAAAGTCTGAAGGACTCGTTAATAGAAAGATGTAACTATTCTAGACATTGACAGAATTTTTTTTTTTTTTTTGCAACTAACAACATCTATAGCATAATAACTGAAACTAGAAAAAAATCTGAATCTTTACACTGAAACTAGCAAGTCATGTTATTTAGGGTGCCTGATAGTAAAGTATTCATGCATCTAACACATTTAGCAGTCACTGCCAATTCCGCCTTAACAGAGAAGTGTACAAGTTACATCACCAGTTTTTTCCCCAAGGTACGCCATGTGGTTGAAGTATCAATTACTCAAACAATTTCAATCCATCTAGACACTAACGTCATTAGTCCATGGAGATCCTTTTGGAATAATTTACATAGAAACTGACTTTACATGCTAAATGAAAAATGTTCAGCCTTTAATGAATGGAATCTGAATTGCAATCCTACCACATGTGATTCAGCTTTATTCATTCTATTTATTAAACAGGAAAAACGGATACAGTCAATTACAAAGCAATTACCTGAACAATTATTGCAAACCTGTGCCACACCATGATTATTATACCTTGCACTGAAGAGACAGTTGCACGTGATTTATATGGAGTTTACCCACATTCTACTTTGTATCCACCCAAAATGGATCCTGACCCCATTTATACTCAATCAAGCCAAAAAGAATTCCGTTGTATTGCAATAATCACTTTTATAGTTTTTAAGCTGCTACATCTCAGTTCAACACCTGATCTTTTAATGTTCTCTCTCCACATCATTGTTGTTCAGTTTTTGGTTGTTTGTTTTTTAAATAAGGGATAAAACTTGTCCTGTGGACCAAGTCCCTTAGGCCTGGTCTGGACTGGACTACAAAGTTAGGCCGATATAAGTTGCCTTGCATCAACCTCGTTGTGCATGTGTCTACATTGAAAACTGGCTCCCAAGCAGCCTGTTACGGGGATGCAGTAACCTTGCACCCCCGAACAGCGTTGAGCCATGGTCAATGTACTGTGGTCAATGCAGTGCAAGTGTCGACACTGCATGACCTCTGTCGATCCTAAAAGTTCTCCAGCAGCTGTCCCACAATGCCCGACAGCGTCCACTTAGCCACTGCCCAGCAGTCATGGAGAGCAGAAGCCATCCCCATCCCCAACTTTAAAGCTGCGGTGTGTTTTTGAAAGGCCTTTTCCTGATTGCCCAGCTTGGCGAGCACACCTAGAAGCTCTCCCTTGCTGTGTACAACTGCCCAGCCGAAATGTTGGCTCCACACTCCAGACATGCTCCTGCCTGGAGCAGACAGGAGATATTGGATCTCCAGGGCCTGTGAGAAGAAAAGGCTATACAGGAACAGATACAGACCAGTCATGGAAACATGGACACCTACTAAAAGATTGCACAGGGGATGCAGGCAAAGGGGCATGACCAGGATCAACAGCAGTGCTGCATGAAAGGAAACTAACAGCAGCAGACACATCACAAGGCCAGGGAGGCCTACGGTTGATCCGGTGTTGAGCCACCAACCAGCTGCTTTACAACAAGCTGCATGCCAGACTTGGTGGAGACCCCACTAGAACCCAGCAGAGCTCCCTGGATACCTTCCAAGAGCCCGAGACACAGATCCCTGCCGCGAACATTAACGAGGAGGAAGGACACATGGTTGAGGGGGTGGGGGGGTCCAGAGGCACTACAAAGCTGACGTGTCAATAAGCATGTCTTATGTAAAACTGTTACGAGATTAAGGGAAGGGAGCTCTGAAACAGACCTTTTGCTTTCTGCTGCTACTGTAAATACAATAATACACCTGTCTGTTTTCCCTGTAGCTGCTACAGCTGTGGCCTTGAGAGATGCCCCCTCCACACCACAGAATGCCTGTTCCTGATGGGGAGGAGAAAAAAGTGGACTAGGAAGAACACATTCACGGAGATCTTGCAAGCCAGTGCTTCCCTGGACCATCTGGAGGGTGAATATAGCAGACAGCCTGGAGGCGGAGAGACAGGACAGGAGAAAGGCCCAGGAGTCCCACCAGGAAAAGGAGAGGGAGGTGCACCAGGACATAATGGGGCTTCCCAGGCTGCAAACAGAAATGCTGCAGACTCCTGCTGACCAACAGGTCCAACAGTCACAGGGTCGCTGACTTTGCAGGGGAATGCAGAATTCATTTCAGCCGCTGCTTACACCCCCCAAGTTCCATTTGGCATCGTAGGCCACACCCCTTCTCCGACCACCCTATTCCAGGGATGGTACGGAAAACCACAGCTTCACACACACTGACCTGTGAAAGCCATGGCTGGTGTATGGCAGAAATGGACAGGAATGTTTTCTGCTGTTCCAATTTAAAAGTTCTTTTCCATTAATTTGTATTATAAGTTTGCATTGTATTGTTTTTAATTTACACATTTTTGCACTGTTTTTGGTATGCAGTAATTTTTTACTTTTTGGAAATCAATTCGTCTTTATTACTTCACAACGGATACTGCAGAATGCCTAGCACTACTCAAAGCACATATTACTTGCAAAAAAAATAGGACCACAGAACTCAGAGAGTCAGTGAAAAACACAGTATAATAATTACAAATGTGCAGTAAGCTTTGCATAATTCTTAGGTCCATTAAAAGACAGTGTGATGTTAATAAATGTACTCCAAGCATTACACACCTTCTAACATCCCCAGAACTTCAGGGCCAGATAGACCACAGTGAAGCATAACACATTACTATGGCTGACCACTGAAGTCCTCTTCCCAGGCCTCCCTCAGTCGCATAGCTCCACATTGAGCTCTTTTTTTGGTCCTTGGGCATGGCTGTTCAAACTCAGCTGACAGCTGCTCCACCCCTGCCCTCCACTGGACAACAATTTTCCCCCCCTTGTCTCACAAATATTGTGCAGGACACAACAAGCAGCTATAACCACTGGGTTCATTTTTCTCACTGAGATCTAATTTAGTGAGTAAACAATGCCAGTATCCCTCCAACTTACTGCAAGCACATTCAGCTGTCATTCTGCACCTGTTGGGACAGAAGCTGAGTCTTTCCACGGAGCTGTCAAGGTGGCCAGCGTACAGCTTCATGAGCCAGGATCACTGCTGGCATTTCAACATGACCAATGGTAATTCACCAGCTAGGGGGAAAATGTCCCTGCTGGTAGTTTTCTGAATAGTCCTGTGTTCCTAAAGATGCAAGCATCATGCACCTTCCCTCACCAGCCAACACCGATATCAGTGAAGCATCCCTGGTGATCCATGAATCACGGCAAATCCTTCCAGGATGCCTCACGCATTGCCTAGAGTCACACTTGTCTGTAGCATGATAAGATTAATGGCCCTACACACTTGCAAGACAATGGCCCCCACTGTGGATTTCCCACTGACCAATAGCAACCCACTACTGCACGCTTCCACAGTGTGCTCGCCACTCACTTCTCAACGACTAGTGCAGTGCTCAGTGGGGTATCCCCGAACTGGAGGGCTGGAACGAGCTCAGCACACAGGCCCAGGAACGTGACCTTTTGCATCTGCTGTCACCGCTCATCCTCACAAGCCTCCATTACGCTACGATCCCACCAGTCAGTGGTCGCTTCTCAGGCCCAGCAGCACGGCTCCCCCCCGTAGCTGCTCGTTGAACGCCGCCAACACCCGTCCGTTGTTTTTCACTATGATCCCTAGCAATGTGTCCTCAAAGACATCATCCGGTCCCCTGCTGGAGTACTTCCTACAGCTCTGGGTTTGCAATGTTCACGACAATTGTGCAGAGCTGTGCGGTTCCATGCGTCTGTTAGAGATGGCGGATATTGACGAGTGTCACATGGGTTTGTGGGATGGTTTTTAAAAAGGTGTGAAAATTATGGGATAAGGGTGGCGTTATGGTACGGAGAAAGTCGCATGATGGGAACTTCAGCCCTTGCTCCCAAGTGCCCCCCCGACCCCAGTGGCTCATGGGTGCCAGGTGTGCATGACGTCTAGGATATCTATCCAGGGGGCACTGCACTCTGTACAGGGGTGAAAGTGAGCCGGTACGGGCTGGTACTGCCTACTGGTAAGAACCCGCACCGGCCCATACCCAGCCCACAGTAAAGCGCTGCAGGGTCCCACGGCAGTGCTTTCAGGATGGTCCTTTGCTGCGGTAGCACTTTAACGTTGCTGCGTCCCCCCGGCGTCGGACCCTGCAGAGCTTTAACGTCCCTACCCCTTTTGACCCCACCCTCCCGGCCGCCGCCGGGGCTGTGCAAAGGGAGCAGCTGCCCTGGGGCTGGCGATTTAAAAGGGCCCGGGGCGCCGGATGCTGCTGTCGCTACCACAGCAGCGGCGTCCGGAGCCCCGGGTCCTTTAAATCAACACGGGAGCCTCGGTCGGCGCGGGCCAGGCGGCATGGAAGGGCTGGCTGGGGGATGCTGACCCCCAGGCCCGCCCCTTCCGGGGGCCGGAGCCCCCCCCGGCTCCGTACCAGTTATTGTCCTCAGTTACTTTCCCCCCTGACTGTGTATCAACAGAAGCCCTCAGGGTGAGTGTGCGAAGCGCTGACGCAAGCTGCCAAGTTTCCACGCGCATGAGTGACATACTAACTGCAGTGGCTTTATGCCCAAGTAACTTGCATCGACCAAAAGTTTTTAGAGTAGACATGGTCTTAGTAACAAACTTCCAGAGGCTTAACAGAGTAAAACTTCAGGAGAAGTAAAACTTCCAGCTTCGTAAGTATAATAATAGTGATGATAATCTCTTTTAAAGTGCTTTCTGTGGATAGATTTCAAAGCACTTTACAGAAGGAAGCAAGCATTATTATCCACTTTTTACAGATGTCGGACCTGAGGCAAAGGGCAGGAATTGTTTAGCCATATTACATGGCATCCCAATGGTTATTAAAACGTAGCAGTGACACACCAAAAGGAACACACCTTTTGGATCAAAATTACTGCCACTGCACACAGTGCCACAAGGCCTTATCTTCCTCCTTTCCTGAAAACTCACCAGTCCCACAAAGCATTCCAGGTAGAATCACCATGCACCTAGCACACAAATCTGTGTGTTTCTGTAAACTGATTGCATGGATTGCTCTGTATCAACTCCTAAACTTATTATTACTGGTATAAATCAGCATGACAATGTCCTTAGCACACAATGTAAGCTCAGTAAGACAATAAATTAATTGAGGCAGTGATTCTATTCTTTGTCTGCGCCCTTCACATTCTATTGGACAGCACCATCCACTTTTACGGCTGCCTATAAAACGAATAAAAAGGTGCAAATATTGCAATGATGTACCAGTTTTAAGGGAGAGTGGGAAGTGGAAATATTATAGCCAGGTAACTAGGGCTCTAAGAATGAGTCCAGGAGACCAACAAGGAGAAAGTACTTTATATTAGGTTTGAGACATCCTTGGTGTAACTCCTCTGACTTCAATGCAGTTACATTAGGGCTGAATTTGGTCCAGTGTGTTACTGGAACACATGCAAGTGTCCTTATTTTCACACAGAAGATTAATTTTGCCTCTGAACCTGCAAGAGTGCTTAAACTACGTGAGATTATGGTTTTTTTTATTAAAAGTCTACCCAGTAAATCTCACAGACAACTGTTTTTCTCTGGATGCCCTTTGCTATCATAAAACACTTATGAAAGTAAAACGCAAAACTCAGTCATTTACATTCCTCACACTGCTACAGAAGAACCTAGGTTGGGGTGTTAAAGTTTGAAGATGATCTGCACTAATAGGAGCCGGTTAGTAATTTTATGTGTTACTGACATTCTGCTTTAGCAGTTAAACTTGATAATGTGACCCTCTGTCTATCCATAGAAAAAAAATCCCATTTCCACGCACAATACCAGACAGAAATACATTTGCAGAAGAATCCTAAATAAAACACATCTGTTTGTGCTTTGTTTTCCTCTCTCTCATTTGTTTGATATGACTTTTTTTCAGGAGTGCATAAAGCCATATTTAAGAGAGTTACCAGCAGCGTGAACCATGGCACTTTGATACCTGTTAAATATCCCAGATATGTCCAGGAAGACGAAAACACCTATTGTACTGATGCATGCTTCCTAACATTGCTTGGATTTCAGTGGGGTGTCCCTGGAGTAAAGCAATCCAGCAACTGCAATGCAAGACCAGCAGTCCCAGCATTAAAGTAACTTACAGTGTTAACATTTTCACTGCAGTTTAAATGTGAAAGCAATATTTTTTTCCCAAGATTAAGTGAAACTAGGAAAGAAACCTAGTGCACTTGCCTACATAGCAGCCACCTCTATTCAGGAAGGCCAGTCACGAGTTAGTGAGCACTGCATACGCCATTTGTCCCTTCAGAAACCTCTGAGCTTCCTTATGCCCTCTCAGAATTTCAGGTAATATTAATGAAGAAATGTGACGCTAATATCCTTGTTCTTAGAATTTGACCCCTCCCCGCCCCCCCAGGAAATCTTCCAGGCATGTGCACGTAGCTGTGTGTGTTTCTGGAGGGGCATGTGTAACTAATGAAAGCGAGGAAGTATCCCAGATAAGCCAGTTATATCTATTCCCCTTTGCAGAAATTGACAACGCTCTGTAGTTATTGGCCACAAGTTAAAACATCCTGAAGACAAACAACTAGCACAATGAACGCTTGTGCAACACATCCCCCTGCGTGAACCTGGCAACAGCACAGATTTCATACAAAGAACAGGAGGACTCGTGGCACCTTAGAGACTAACCAATTTGAGCATAAGCTTTCGTGGGCTACAGCATTCGATGCATCCGGATGCATCCGATGAAGTGAGCTGTAGCTCAGGAAAGCGTGTGCTCAAACGAATTGGTGAGTCTCCAAGGTGCCACGAGTCCTCCTGTTCTTTTTGCGGATACAGACTAACACGGCTGCTCCTCTGAAACAGATATCACAGTTTCACTAGAAAAGATTACTGAACATTTTCTGACGTATCAGGCCTTAAAAAGCTTCTCCTGTACATCAACTTACAGGAATTACTACTTCAAATGATTATTGGAGAGGATGCCATGCAACAGGATGAAATTAAGAAACAAATTAGGCTGAGCAGCAGGACAGGTTTCCTGATGGTGAGATCTATTAGACTGTGGAATTACCTCCCAACAGAAGTAGTGGCAGCTCAGTCAGTTGGGACATTTAAAACTAGACTTAATAAAACATTAACACATGCCGGGCTCCGGGCTTAATCCCCGTCCGGCCACCAGGTCAACCCGGAGCCTGCCCCCGCGGGCAGGGGCCAGGCGGAGCCCCGTCCGTCCGGGGTCGCCCTGCCCCGGGCTCCGGGCTTAAGTCCCGAGCGGCCACCAGGTCAACCCGGAGCCTGCCCCCGCGGGCAGGGGCCAGGCGGAGCCCCGTCCGTCCGGGGTCGCCCTGCCCCGGGCTCCGGGCTTAAGTCCCGAGCGGCCACCAGGTCAACCCGGAGCCTGCCCCCGCGGGCAGGGGCCAGGCGGAGCCCCGTCCGTCCGGGGTCGCCCTGCCCCGGGCTCCGGGCTTAAGTCCCGAGCGGCCACCAGGTCAACCCGGAGCCTGCCCCCGCGGGCAGGGGCCGGCGGAGCCCCGTCCGTCCGGGGTCGCCCTGCCCCGGGCTCCGGGCTTAAGTCCCGAGCGGCCACCAGGTCAACCCGGAGCCTGCCCCCGCGGGCAGGGGCCGGCGGAGCCCCGTCCGTCCGGGGTCGCCCTGCCCCGGGCTCCGGGCTTAATTCTCCTCCGGCCACCAGGTCAACCCGGAGCCTGCCCCCGCGGGCAGGGGCCGGCGGAGCCCCGTCCGTCCGGGGTCGCCCTGCCCCGGGCTCCGGGCTTAATCCCCGTCCGGCCACCAGGTCAACCCGGAGCCTGCCCCCGCGGGCAGGGGCCAGGCGGAGCCCCGTCCGTCCGGGGTCGCCCTGCCCCGGGCTCCGGGCTTAATCCCCGTCCGGCCACCAGGTCAACCCGGAGCCTGCCCCCGCGGGCAGGGGCCAGGCGGAGCCCCGTCCGTCCGGGGTCGCCCTGCCCCGGGCTCCGGGCTTAAGTCCCGAGCGGCCACCAGGTCAACCCGGAGCCTGCCCCCGCGGGCAGGGGCCAGGCGGAGCCCCGTCCGTCCGGGGTCGCCCTGCCCCGGGCTCCGGGCTTAAGTCCCGAGCGGCCACCAGGTCAACCCGGAGCCTGCCCCCGCGGGCAGGGGCCGGCGGAGCCCCGTCCGTCCGGGGTCGCCCTGCCCCGGGCTCCGGGCTTAATCCCCGTCCGGCCACCAGGTCAACCCGGAGCCTGCCCCCGCGGGCAGGGGCCAGGCGGAGCCCCGTCCGTCCGGGGTCGCCCTGCCCCGGGCTCCGGGCTTAATCCCCGTCCGGCCACCAGGTCAACCCGGAGCCTGCCCCCGCGGGCAGGGGCCAGGCGGAGCCCCGTCCGTCCGGGGTCGCCCTGCCCCGGGCTCCGGGCTTAAGTCCCGAGCGGCCACCAGGTCAACCCGGAGCCTGCCCCCGCGGGCAGGGGCCAGGCGGAGCCCCGTCCGTCCGGGGTCGCCCTGCCCCGGGCTCCGGGCTTAAGTCCCGAGCGGCCACCAGGTCAACCCGGAGCCTGCCCCCGCGGGCAGGGGCCAGGCGGAGCCCCGTCCGTCCGGGGTCGCCCTGCCCCGGGCTCCGGGCTTAAGTCCCGAGCGGCCACCAGGTCAACCCGGAGCCTGCCCCCGCGGGCAGGGGCCGGCGGAGCCCCGTCCGTCCGGGGTCGCCCTGCCCCGGGCTCCGGGCTTAAGTCCCGAGCGGCCACCAGGTCAACCCGGAGCCTGCCCCCGCGGGCAGGGGCCGGCGGAGCCCCGTCCGTCCGGGGTCGCCCTGCCCCGGGCTCCGGGCTTAATTCTCCTCCGGCCACCAGGTCAACCCGGAGCCTGCCCCCGCGGGCAGGGGCCGGCGGAGCCCCGTCCGTCCGGGGTCGCCCTGCCCCGGGCTCCGGGCTTAATCCCCGTCCGGCCACCAGGTCAACCCGGAGCCTGCCCCCGCGGGCAGGGGCCAGGCGGAGCCCCGTCCGTCCGGGGTCGCCCTGCCCCGGGCTCCGGGCTTAATCCCCGTCCGGCCACCAGGTCAACCCGGAGCCTGCCCCCGCGGGCAGGGGCCAGGCGGAGCCCCGTCCGTCCGGGGTCGCCCTGCCCCGGGCTCCGGGCTTAAGTCCCGAGCGGCCACCAGGTCAACCCGGAGCCTGCCCCCGCGGGCAGGGGCCAGGCGGAGCCCCGTCCGTCCGGGGTCGCCCTGCCCCGGGCTCCGGGCTTAAGTCCCGAGCGGCCACCAGGTCAACCCGGAGCCTGCCCCCGCGGGCAGGGGCCGGCGGAGCCCCGTCCGTCCGGGGTCGCCCTGCCCCGGGCTCCGGGCTTAATCCCCGTCCGGCCACCAGGTCAACCCGGAGCCTGCCCCCGCGGGCAGGGGCCAGGCGGAGCCCCGTCCGTCCGGGGTCGCCCTGCCCCGGGCTCCGGGCTTAATTCTCCTCCGGCCACCAGGTCAACCCGGAGCCTGCCCCCGCGGGCAGGGGCCGGCGGAGCCCCGTCCGTCCGGGGTCGCCCTGCCCCGGGCTCCGGGCTTAATCCCCGTCCGGCCACCAGGTCAACCCGGAGCCTGCCCCCGCGGGCAGGGGCCAGGCGGAGCCCCGTCCGTCCGGGGTCGCCCTGCCCCGGGCTCCGGGCTTAAGTCCCGAGCGGCCACCAGGTCAACCCGGAGCCTGCCCCCGCGGGCAGGGGCCAGGCGGAGCCCCGTCCGTCCGGGGTCGCCCTGCCCCGGGCTCCGGGCTTAATTCTCCTCCGGCCACCAGGTCAACCCGGAGCCTGCCCCCGCGGGCAGGGGCCGGCGGAGCCCCGTCCGTCCGGGGTCGCCCTGCCCCGGGCTCCGGGCTTAATCCCCGTCCGGCCACCAGGTCAACCCGGAGCCTGCCCCCGCGGGCAGGGCCCAGGCGGAGCCCCGTCCGTCCGGGGTCGCCCTGCCCCGGGCTCCGGGCTTAATCCCCGTCCGGCCACCAGGTCAACCCGGAGCCTGCCCCCGCGGGCAGGGGCCAGGCGGAGCCCCGTCCGTCCGGGGTCGCCCTGCCCCGGGCTCCGGGCTTAAGTCCCGAGCGGCCACCAGGTCAACCCGGAGCCTGCCCCCGCGGGCAGGGGCCAGGCGGAGCCCCGTCCGTCCGGGGTCGCCCTGCCCCGGGCTCCGGGCTTAAGTCCCGAGCGGCCACCAGGTCAACCCGGAGCCTGCCCCCGCGGGCAGGGGCCGGCGGAGCCCCGTCCGTCCGGGGTCGCCCTGCCCCGGGCTCCGGGCTTAATCCCCGTCCGGCCACCAGGTCAACCCGGAGCCTGCCCCCGCGGGCAGGGGCCAGGCGGAGCCCCGTCCGTCCGGGGTCGCCCTGCCCCGGGCTCCGGGCTTAAGTCCCGAGCGGCCACCAGGTCAACCCGGAGCCTGCCCCCGCGGGCAGGGGCCAGGCGGAGCCCCGTCCGTCCGGGGTCGCCCTGCCCCGGGCTCCGGGCTTAAGTCCCGAGCGGCCACCAGGTCAACCCGGAGCCTGCCCCCGCGGGCAGGGGCCAGGCGGAGCCCCGTCCGTCCGGGGTCGCCCTGCCCCGGGCTCCGGGCTTAATTCTCCTCCGGCCACCAGGTCAACCCGGAGCCTGCCCCCGCGGGCAGGGGCCGGCGGAGCCCCGTCCGTCCGGGGTCGCCCTGCCCCGGGCTCCGGGCTTAATCCCCGTCCGGCCACCAGGTCAACCCGGAGCCTGCCCCCGCGGGCAGGGGCCAGGCGGAGCCCCGTCCGTCCGGGGTCGCCCTGCCCCGGGCTCCGGGCTTAATCCCCGTCCGGCCACCAGGTCAACCCGGAGCCTGCCCCCGCGGGCAGGGGCCAGGCGGAGCCCCGTCCGTCCGGGGTCGCCCTGCCCCGGGCTCCGGGCTTAAGTCCCGAGCGGCCACCAGGTCAACCCGGAGCCTGCCCCCGCGGGCAGGGGCCAGGCGGAGCCCCGTCCGTCCGGGGTCGCCCTGCCCCGGGCTCCGGGCTTAAGTCCCGAGCGGCCACCAGGTCAACCCGGAGCCTGCCCCCGCGGGCAGGGGCCGGCGGAGCCCCGTCCGTCCGGGGTCGCCCTGCCCCGGGCTCCGGGCTTAATCCCCGTCCGGCCACCAGGTCAACCCGGAGCCTGCCCCCGCGGGCAGGGGCCAGGCGGAGCCCCGTCCGTCCGGGGTCGCCCTGCCCCGGGCTCCGGGCTTAAGTCCCGAGCGGCCACCAGGTCAACCCGGAGCCTGCCCCCGCGGGCAGGGGCCAGGCGGAGCCCCGTCCGTCCGGGGTCGCCCTGCCCCGGGCTCCGGGCTTAAGTCCCGAGCGGCCACCAGGTCAACCCGGAGCCTGCCCCCGCGGGCAGGGGCCAGGCGGAGCCCCGTCCGTCCGGGGTCGCCCTGCCCCGGGCTCCGGGCTTAATTCTCCTTCGGCCACCAGGTCAACCCGGAGCCTGCCCCCGCGGGCAGGGGCCAGGCGGAGCCCCGTCCGTCCGGGGTCGCCCTGCCCCGGGCTCCGGGCTTAAGTCCCGAGCGGCCACCAGGTCAACCCGGAGCCTGCCCCCGCGGGCAGGGGCCAGGCGGAGCCCCGTCCGTCCGGGGTCGCCCTGCCCCGGGCTCCGGGCTTAAGTCCCGAGCGGCCACCAGGTCAACCCGGAGCCTGCCCCCGCGGGCAGGGGCCAGGCGGAGCCCCGTCCGTCCGGGGTCGCCCTGCCCCGGGCTCCGGGCTTAAGTCCCGAGCGGCCACCAGGTCAACCCGGAGCCTGCCCCCGCGGGCAGGGGCCGGCGGACCCCCGGGGCCGGGGAGATGGGACTAGGAACCCTGACAGAATTCTTCCATCTTTAACTTCCATGATGGTATGAAAACACCCTCTTCCCATACTTACTTCCCACCTGTGCAAATTCTCTCTCAGGCCACTGCAATAAAATCACATTAAGCCATTTCTTTTCTAGGCCCTATTATGTTACCCCCACTCGCCAACAGCCACTTGATAAAGGATTTACACTGGATGTTTCTGTTTTGCATTCATTTCATCCTGGAGACCTTGTAAACCAAAGAATTGTTCTCAAAGTCCTTGCTATGCCTGTATTAAAGGATGCAGCTTGCATTAGCTCCCAATCCAGTATGATGTGGACTTGAACAGCAGCACTAGAAACAGGAGGAGAAAAACATGGCCTGCAGCTAGCTTGTAGCCAAAAAAAAACTTTGCTGAAACCTGAACATTTTATGTATGTTGTTTTGTAAATGCACAAAACTGCTCCAAACAGCTGCTTCACACATTTCCCGTACAAAGCTGCTTTATATTCTGCCAGAAAGCTGTCCTAGCCCTGGTAGGATGTCTTGTGACAGCTTCAGGAGCTGCAGGCCCCCTGGCCTTACAGATCTGAAGAATACAAGACCTAAGCCATCTGGATATAGTCACTTTATTACCCCTACGGCCGATCTTATTAAAGTGAAAACACACACAATATGTTTGCTACCTCACAAAGCCTTCCTGTTTTAAAAATGAAAGTTAAGAGTCCTTTGGGAGATCCAAAGGACAGGAGCATTGGCGAGTTGTTCAGACAAAGGCATGCCATTTTCTGATTCAAAGAAAAGCCACATTTGTAAACTGCAGTGCTAGGTATACCTATTTCTCAATGTAACTACAAATAGCACATATTAAAGCTAAACCTTCTAGTAAATAACTTGTAAAGCTAGCCGGAAAACCCCTGTATAATGGAAAACAGAAGCTTAATATGAGACCCACAGTCAATCTTAAGAACAAGATTTCTGGCTCTAAGGACCCAACATATTCTAACTACTTTGAATCTCTATCATCCTGGGACATCACGCTGTGAGGGGGTAGAAGCCAAAAGACAAAACCCCAATATCACTTGACAAGTCAAACAACTCTTCCACACTTTGCACTTTTAAGTAAGTCTTCCTGGAAATGTTTCAAAGTGCAGGGGAACCGAAAACTGTAAGAGCAAATAATACCTCTCCCCCATAAAGATAAAGCTGATCAAATTCTATTAACGTAAGAATATAAGCAAGTCCATACTGAGTCAGACCAATGGCCAGTGCCAAATGCATCAGAAGGAATGAACAGAACAGGACAAATATCCAGTGACCCACCCCCTGTTGTCCACTGCCAGCTTCTGGCAAACAGAGGCTAGGGACACTTCAGAGCATGGTTTTGCATCCCTGCCCATCCTGGTTAATAACCATTGATGGCCCTATTCCTCCATGAACTTATCTAGTTCTTTTTTGAATCCTGTTATAGTCTTGGCCTTCACACCATCCTCTGGCAAAGAGTTCCACAGGTTGATGGTTCATTGTGTGCAGAAGTACTTCCTTTCGTTTCTTTTAAACCTGCTCTCTATTCCTGTCACTAGGTGATCCCTGATTCTTCTGTTATGTGAAGGGGCAATAACACTTCCCCACTCACTTTCTTCACACCATTCATGATTTCACAGACTTCTTATCATATTCCCCCCCTTAGTCCCCTCTTTTCCAATCTGAAAAGTCCAAGTCTTTTTAATCTCTCTTCATATGGCAGCTGTTTCATACCCTTAACAATTTTTGGTTGCCCTTCTCTGTACCTTTTCCAATTCTAATATACCTTTTTTGAGATGGGGTGACTAGAACTGCATGCAGTGTTCACGGTGCAGGCATACCATGGATTTGTAAAATAGCATTCAAGCCCACAGGATACTTGGCTAGATGCACCATTGGTCTGCTCGAGTAGGGCCATTCTTCTGTTCCTAAGCTGAACGCAACAGGAGCCATAAGTACAGAGTTCCAGCTTTAGCTCTGAATTTCCCGTTTTTTGCTTCGTTTCACATTAAAGATCAAAGTAACAAAAGAGATAGCTGCTTTAAAAAACCCACATTTCATTTCAGCGAAACACGTTTTCCTTTTTCTCTTTATGATGAGCCAAGCTCAATGGCCCTTTGACTCCACTCTCACCAATTCTGGCCCAAGATGGTAGATCAGCTACAAGAAGTTCAATGCCATTAAGAGGTCAAAATCCGATGAGATAGAATCTGAACCTGAAACCCAAACGTAAATCCTAAATCTAACCTAGATCCTGACACCATTTCCCTGCACCATCTTTCATTTTCACAGCAGACTTTTTCCAAGGGGCATGGGAGGCTGAGAAGAAGAGAACAACTTTGCCCGTTGATGTAGTGCACAATTTAAGAATCCTTTACACTGGAATTGTTTGCGTTAATTTGCATTCATAGCCTAATGGTTCTCTCTCTCAAGCAGTTTCAATGCCTAATGAGAGCACAGTCCAATAAGAAGAACCATGTAGTAATAAAAGAGTGAGTCAGCACTCATACATTAGCCCTGGAAGTCAAAGTCAAATCCATTCTGCAGCAGAACAATACCTAAATTGTAAACCAGCTAACTGTTGCTGGGTTTGGGGAGGGATTTTTGCATTCCGGTTAGCGGAAAATCAGCAAAGAGAATTAAGTTTTGAATGCTTGTGCACCCCCAAATTTACTCCAAGACTGAGACTTTGTGCCCCAGCGTCCAGCCTAGAATATATGAATTCATTATAACCTCAATTTGTGATTCTGCACTCATTAAAAACAAGCAGATTTACAGCTACCTGCCAGTTAAAAATGTGTTTGTTCCCACAAGGCTTCTTATGTGTTCTTACAACAAAGGTTAATTCAGCCAATGAAGGCAGTTGAGCAACACATCAGCACATTCAGACTGTGATTGCAGACACACAAGGGCCTAGCAATAAAAGCATTTCTGCACAAAACTCAAACTATAATATTGTCTCTGCTCCTCTAATGAGAATAATTTCAGCTTCACAGATACATTACAATAACTTTCTTTACTATTACAATTCATAATTAATCTTCACAGTCTATTATAAATAATTCAAAATGTGTTTACTGCCCTGCTGGTATTAAGGATGATAACCTGAATGGTCTCGTCAATGCAGAAATATACAATATTTAGTTGAGAAGGAAGTCTTAGCAACTATATAGGATTCCAATTTTCCTGTCTTTTGACCACAGTTCCAAATCTAAACAGAGTCCAAACACATCCCAAAACACTTGTTCAGTGAAGTATAAGCCACCAGAAATATTATCTATCAGGTAATTACTAAGAGTAGATATCTTAAAGTGATCAGTACTGTTTATTAACCCATACGTTTCAATCAACCTATATACTTAAATCTTCAGTGTAGCTACATAGACCATATTTTTAGTGCATGAACAGTATTAAACCTTTGTAACTCAATGATATAAATGTGCATGTGTTCACATCATACTTATTAGGTCTATAAAAATAACTTGCATGTGTGTCATGGAAATACAACAAATTAAAAGAAAGCACAGAGAAAAGCATAAGCTTTTTTTTTCCCCCCTCTCTTAAAAGTATTAAGAAACATAAGTCAAACTTAATGCATCCCATTTATCACTAGTAAAGGGCACCACTTCCTGGACTGTCTCAGATATATTTTGTGTAAATTATTAAAAAGGTGAATAGGTAGTAAAGCAGATAGCACTCAGTTTAACAGATTTCTTAGCATTCATGAGCCAAAAATTTGCTAAAGCTTTATAAACAAAGATAATGAGTTGTATAATTTATGCAAATTAACTAAAGCTGATGCATCTTCCAGAAATAACAAAGTGCAATATTTATTTGATGTGCTTTTTGGAGTAAAACATGTAATTGGAATTTTTACCCAGCAGGTTCTGACTATTTTGTTTATTAATAGTTTCATTATAGAATAACGCCAAACACAGAAGGGAAAAGTTGTTACATTTACTGATCTTCTGTTTCTCTAAATACGATTTTTTTTTTTAAGCTGAAGTCCGGGAATTCATTCACAACGGAATCCACAAGTAAAAAAATGGATATTGCTCGACAAGTTACTTCAATTGACAATGTTCCAACTGTATGTATAAAATGTGTGTGGGTCTCGGGGGTTCAGAATCACCCACAGATCTATACGAACACTGATTGTTGTAATGTCATCATAAAAATCCTGAAGTGGTTACACAACATTTTTCTCCACATTCTTTCCAGACAGGTTACTACTGGCCCACAACCCAGAATGGCAAAGGGTCCTGGTTTGTTGTTCGGTTGGTTTTGTCCTTTTTTATTCTCTGCAATGAGAATAATTTTATCAAAGGGATGTATCTATTTTTTTTTAATTTGTGGCTATACTCAGGATGTATTAAATGGTCATATTAGCAATCAAACATGATAGTGATTAACATTAAAAATGCAAGGAAAGATCATTAAGCACAATAAATTAACTATGCTTCTTGAAATACTCTGCCACGCACTTTTTGCGGCTTAAATGTTTCCAAACAGCTGTTAGCCGACCATACTATTTATCCTTCACTAAAATTCAAAACACAAACGTTTTGAAATAAAACATCCCAATATAAAAATTCCTATGCTTAATCTTGTTTCATAAACCTTTGTGCGGCAGAATACATTGTTGATACAATGAAACAAATTTCTTAGAAAAAAGAACCTTTGCTCTGTTTTAGTTACAAAAGTTTTCCTATATCAGGAAGAGATTAAGCCAGAGTAAAAATTCTTTAACCCACTAAATAGTGCAAAACCAACAGCTAGAATAAAGCATCTAAAAGAAAGAACAGAGGGTAATGTACTGAATTTATTTCATCTCATCTCCCTTAATCATGTAAAAACAAAAAAAAATGTTCTACATTCTGGTTCGTGTCCAACACAATGTGTGAACTAATTGAGCGTAAAAAACGTTGCTTTGCATTATATCAGTTAAAGTAAGTGTAACACTTGGTTTTTCTACCCTGGAGCTGTCTTTTATTTCTGTTTTTGTTATAACTCAGTCCATTCACAATATGTCATTGGAAGCACTATTTGCAAAAGGAACTATAAGAAACAGATTCTTTATTTCTTCGTGAATTCATTTTCATTTCCCTCCTTCTAAGGCTCCTTCCATTTACTAAGTGACTCCATCTGGAAGCCTCAAAGTAACAATTTTATAGACTAAGTTGCTATACATAAACAAAACAAACTTTTATCAGGTAGCCAGCAGTTAATTAGTATAAACTGGATATTGGCTTTTTATAGGAGACTGACTAAAATGTGATGTAAACTGTGTTGTCTTACTATTTCATACATTTCCTATGAACATTCACTAATCTGTTTTAGCAAACAGTTTAAAAGTTCATCTCAACTACTGTGATCTACATCGAAAAGCTAACAGTTAGGTATGAATTCCTCAGTATTATGGGGTTCAGTTCAGGAAAGCACTTAAGCAGAGGCTTGACTTGAAGCATACAAATGATCCTAGAAAAACACTTAATCACTTGCTTAAAGTTAAGCATGTACTTAAATCCCATTTAAGTCAATAGCATTTAAGAATGTGTGCAATGGCTTTGCTAAACAGAGATAGATCACACAAATACTTAAAATTAAGCATGCGCTTAAGTCCTTTGCTAAATCAGAAGAACTAATTGAGAAAGCCATCCTAGGCTTCAGAATGATGGAAATGATACAATCCTCTCTTTTTTTTTTCATACCCATGCAAAACAAGCATCATGCCACAAAGACCCTAACACACCAGTCCCTGCGGATTCATGCCAGGAGGAGAAATTCTGTGAATACTGGCTGTAGCCAGACTGTAGCTTGCTCTTCTGGACCAAAATGTGTTGACATTCAGTGCTGCCTGCTATCTATTTTCTCCTCATACTCCACTGATCAAAAACAACAACCCTGATAACCTGGTGCATCTGGGGCATGTAGATGCCATAAGATCTATATCAGTATTCCAAAAGATACAAGTTTGTGAGAAATGTCCAACTTCATATATAAAATCTACCTGGAGATTTTGTATAGAAGACCCTGATTCCTGGTTAGGGCAGGCCAGAATATTTCTAAGAAAACTAAATAATAATTTAGATTATTGCTAAATTACCTTTGTCCAGCGTGTATTTTGTCAGCACATTGAACATTATACAGCAATATACTGGAAACAAGGTGCATTTCAGTCTGTGCCACCAGGAAACAAAACAAAGGATTTAAGATGTCACGCAAATATCAACAAACAAATATCGAAGCCCCACACATTGTACTGTTAACATACAAACAAGGAGCCTGTGGATTTCTTCATTTCCTTTTTTAAAAACAGAACAGGGGATTCACTTCATCTGATTCTGATCTCACTCACTCTTGTGCAAAGGAGGAAGAACTCCACTGAAGTCTTCAGAGTTAAACAACGTAAAGCCAGGGTAGGTGGAATCTGAATCAAGCCCAGTATGTTGTTGCATGCATCCCTTTGGGAAGGAGACTTTGCGACGTTCTCAACCACATGCAATAGCATACTTGCCAGCATTCTTCTTAAAGTGATGTTGAGCGACATTACCAAAGTGATGTTGAGTGACATCAGGAAAAGCTGATTTTCCTATGATGTAGCACTGTTTAATGTTATGCACTTTTGGCCAAAGTGCATTAAAAAAACACACCAAAAGACAAAAAAAATTCTGAAGAGTTTAAGTTCTACCCATCAAAGCATAGCTTACACATTTTTGTCACCAACCTTTCCCACAATAATATGCTCAAATTAAAAGCCTAGTAACAATTTGCATACATTTCTCTTGGGGCTTTTACTCAGAGGACCCCTAGCGGATTTAATAGCCATCATAGGTCCCATCCAAGAAAACAAAGTAAATACTTTTAAGATTCCCACTAAAAAAAAATCATACGCATACAAAAAATTATCCCCGTCTCTACAGGGTCTTAGGCTCTGAAACTCCCAGATAGTAAGGAAGCTTTTTATTGTTAAAAGTTATCAACTGTAAAACAAGCTATCATCATGAAGGGATTAAGCATGTTACGTATTTGCTGAAGGATTTTTAAAAAAGATCTTCCATGTGTACATTGTGTTCGGAAAAACTGTCAGAAAGCACAACGATTCGCTGTAAATTTATGTGAATACATTACAGTCCCAATGTAGAAGAGGAATTATTGATATGTATGTTCCCTTCAGAACTGATTCTCAGGAGAGTCATTCCAGATTTAATAATAATCCATATTCTCCTTCAGAAACTGTAAACTAGCTCTTTGATTTCCCTAGCACTGCCATAGATACATGAATCATTAAGATGCTGTAATGACCGTAAGTTCAGTATATCATACACAACCTAGAATATTTAATAAAATAAATTCCAAATAATCAATTCATGAAGAATCAACATTTTCTACACATCTGTAGTAAACGTCTACCTATCAAATCTATCGTTAAAGATGGGTGTAAATTATGGCAGCAAAGATTAAAGTAACAGGCACTAGTTTTCTTCTACTGTCATGTAATACTTAAACATGCAGAAATAATGTGTGTCCTCTTTACTGTAACTATTCCCAGGGGATTTTATTAAATCCAGTGTGTCCACGTGCCTTTCAAAATACTTCATGGTTAATAAATGCCCTTGCTACAGACTTTCCCTTTCCCAAGTTACACGTGCTATTTTAATCCACTTTCCACTTTGCTCTGTTCTAGCTAGTCTGTATTGCTTATTATTTGTTAAGGGGTGACAAGGTTCTCAGCCCTAGCCCGGACACAAATGATAGTGCAGTCCCTGTGCCGCTCACAGGGGGTGCATCTCTTCGGCAAGGACACCAGACAGTCCACTCCCATGCAGCAGAGAGGTGGTGGATAGGACATCTCATCCCAGCAAAGCTGTGGCATGGCCACTGGGCAGAGATATCAAAATGCCAGGAAGGAATCTCAGTTTGCTGTCACAGTCTAACCTTCTCCTGCTCCTCCCCATATCAGTGTGTGGGAGGTGGGAGGTGTTCTTTGCCTCTCATTGGCTGGCCTCAGTTCAAACCTTCTCTAGGCTTTCCTGAGCAATCTTGCCTCTATGGCTGCCAGGCTCCCTCCTCTCCCCCCGCCCCCCCACAATCGCCCCACTGCCTCCCCGTAGTTCAAGTATATTGAGCTTCCAGGATGGTGAGGGTCTGACCAATTGTCTTGTTGGAGGGGATCAGGACAGAATTCTTCCCCATTGGGTCAAACTGGCAGAGATGTGGTAGGTTTTTCCTTCCTCACAGCACTAGGTGGGCACAGTTATATTAAAGGAGAAAGAATGGAAGTTTAAGTGCTACAAGATAGTAAATATTGGAATGTTCAGTTTGTCGCAACTTGCACTGGTCTCCATGCAGACAGTGGCTTAAAAAGGTCTGGGATTGTGCCTGAAAGGAGAAGGGGAGACCTGAAGTCTTCCAAGACCAAGGTCTCCCTTGGTACCATTTAATCTTCTTATGGGGTGGAGGGGAAGGAGTGGGAGAGGATTCAGAAGTGAGCTGGGTTCTAGGGACAGGCTGAAGAGGCCCTACCCCAAACTTCTAGTTAAATGGTGGGAACCTTGTAACTCTGCAATGGACCCAGATAAGTGCCTGGTATGCGAGAAGGGGTGGGCACTGGCACGCCTCCCAGTTGCTAAATTAAAGTTGCAGCCTGCTTCTTAAAATCCATCCCTGTGTCTGTCTTTCATTCCTGCATGTCCTGATCCATCCCAAACCAAACTCAAACACGAACACACTCTTCAGTCCTGTTTATCTCTTCAAGAGGAGTAGCTGACATGGCAGAGAAGCAAGCACCCTTTGCGATGGAGGGAGCTCCGTGATGAGTTCGCTACAGTCCTAAAATACTACATTGTGACAGAAATTAGAATCACAAGAACAAACTGCAAGGATATAACTAGGGAAAAGCTACTTCCCCCACTATGAATCATGACAGACTGCAACCACCCCACCTCTGAGTCAGATTGGGAGGATACGCAACGGAAAATCAGATGAAAGTTAAGCCAACAGAAGTAGAAAAATAAAAGGAGGTTTAAAAAAAAAACCCCTAATAGCAACCACCCAGAATAAGTTCATGCAAAACCTGTCACTTCTTTGGGGTAGAGTTTGAATATTTTTTTGTTTGAAACACAGTGTATGTGTGAGCACGAACATTTGTGTGTGCATATTAGTATCAGAAGTCTTTCACTTTCAACTCTATTTTCTTTTCCAAGCTGGTCCTACTCTATTTTGCTGGAATGCATTAAACAGCCTGACTAAACAATGTGATCCTAATTAGTTTGCAAACTACATAGCACACCTCTGATGGTGAGTAAAACTCATGTAAATTAAAGTGAATTGGATCAGACTATCCTCGAAATAGTTTTTGAGATTAGCGTTGCTTGAATGTGTGATCTTAGAAGTTGCTTCTCCTTTCAGGAATAATTTAGCAATAAATTGTACTGACAATAGCAGTGAACTGAAAGATGTGAAAACAATCTATAGTTTAAAATTGAGTAAGGGACTGTTTTACCTACTGCAGAAAAAGCCCATTTGGTCAC
This sequence comes from Natator depressus, assembly GCF_965152275.1. Lineage (NCBI taxonomy): Eukaryota > Metazoa > Chordata > Testudines > Cheloniidae > Natator > Natator depressus. The sequence goes on along the minus strand of NC_134251.1, from coordinate 22,748,052 downwards.
TTACTAAGAGAAAGGTATTTTGTTCTTAACATGTATTCCCAGCTTCCAAGCTGAAATAATAAACGATGCTATCATCACCAACGTTACACAGCCTCTAATGTGTGTGCTGCACAATTGTATCCAAATCCTAAAGACGTCTTCTGTGAATGTTGACAGTGATGTCTCAGAATTTATATAGAAATTGAATACTCTAAAATTTCCATACATGTCCTTGTGGGCTAATCTGTAATAATGTTAAGGGACTGTTATGATAATAATTAAATACAAGTTCTGCATACAAAATTGGAATTCTGCAGCTCTCTCCCCACAAGGGAGTTTCTTACTTAATAAAACTCAAATTAAGTTGAAAAAAGGAAATCGCAAAATTTAACATATTGTAATATATGAAACACATCCAGGGTGGATAATGGTCCACTCTCTATATATGTAGGGTCTCATCAAATCTCAAACTAGCAAGGTCAAACTTGGTTGATACTTTGATGGGAAACCCCCAGTAAGCATGAGGTGCTGCTGAAAGTGGCCTTGGCAATTCAGTAGTGGCACCCTTCTCTCTCAGTCAGCCTGGTGTTTCGGGGGCCCTCCAAAGCTGGAATATCTTTCATGTTACACTGAATTTCTGAACATTTATGACAATTAAAAAATCCCATTGAACTTTTTGTAAGACTTGGGGGTTAATACCATTATCTTGGCAAAATTTCAACTTGGGTAATGACTCTCTGCTTTCTTATATTCTCGTCCCTCCCCACTAGTTTCAACTGAATTTAGTGTTGTTCTTTTATTGTTCTAAACAGCTGTGTAGCGTTGTTGTAAACTGTTAAACAGCTGCTGCCATCAACCCAGAGGTGGCTGCGTTTCAGTAGTGAGTAAAATGGTTACTATATATGCCTGACCTACTTCACAAGTACATTGTTCAGCTAATTAATTACTGGAAAGTGTTTCAAGAGCTCAGATGAAGGGAGCAAAAAAATATTAGCCAACTCTTGCTACACAGAATTAGCATTTTGTTTCATAGCCATAACTTCCATGCCATTTCAGATACCTATATGTGTACCCAGATGCAAGTGATTTAAGGACAGGAGAAAGTATTAATTCCCAATTACATTTGGAATCAGGAGGGGACATGAGGTTAATATACGGACTAATCATCTTTGCAGACCTGGGTTCAAATTGGCTAAGGTCACAAATAAAAATGCATTTGGTTGGTTTCCCCAAGTCCCCAGTGGGCTATGAGAAAGCTCACTGCTCAGTTAGACCCATTAAGGCAACTTTGTGAGCTCAGAAAAACTCTGGCAATTCCAAGGTTTCTATTTCTTTTTCCTTGTTGGTTTCTCCATTGACTCTACTTTAATTGTTTTGGGGTTCACAATTTTAAAACAAAAGGAAGCTTGCTCCCTTTGGTGGGTGTCTAAGTTATCCCTTCTAGTTTCCAGATCAACCTGTTAATCACAGATACCAGAATGGAAAGTAGCCTCATAGCATGATACAACCAAATGGTCTCAAAGTAGATTTTCAACTTCTGCTACTGTTTAATGTTATTACTGTGTCCTGGACTTCAGCATGGCTCCGTCATCAGTTATCGAAGAGATGTGCATCATCGAAAGATCAAGCCCAAGAGAAGTATTTGCCTAGGGCCAGGATTTCCACTGAGATTCAGAAATACAGGAATTGTTCTCTTTTGGATGCTGTAGTACTCACTGCATTTCCAGCATCTTTCTCTCCTCTCATTTCCCCCATTCTTTCCTCCCTTTGCCCTTGATCCCATTAGCAGATTAAAAGACAGAAGAATTCCCAATTATTAGGAGACCTCTTCCTGAATTACTATGACCATATGACCTCATTCATTTTAGCAACATTCTACTATGCATTCAGGTGTATATGCAATTTATAGACAGTGAGATAGATTCATGCACAAGGAAAGGCAAATACATTAACTGAACCAACCATCTGTAAATTCAGAGCAGTGTCAGTCGGGAAATATGCTATTACTATTTCAACACACCACTTATTATTTATTAGTTAAATTTTTTAATTCTGTGAATTGATTAGCAACATATCACCAGGGATCCTAGTTAATTAGAAATTAAAGGAGGACTATGGATTTGGATCTTGAAAAGAGATATTTAGGGAAAGACCAAGTGAACTTCTCACTGTTGGTTTACCCAAAATTTTCTAGAAGATGGTTTAACCAAGAAAGTAATGGGAAGAAACAGTGACCAATGATGCTAACCTAGACAACTTTTTGATTAAGAATCTTGTGGAGTTATTCACCATCACCCTGACATATAAGAAAAGAAATTAAGCAAGTTTATTACATTTTCTAGCTTTACTGAAGTTGCTTTACCTGTATTCTCTATATGCACCAAATTCTCCTCTACTGTGTTAATCAACACCTTGAAAATAAGTAGTTGAGCTAAACTGATTTCAAAAGATTTTTTTTCCCAACCAAAAGCTAAAATGAGCACAGCACAAAGCATGCTGAGGGAATTCAAGAAGTAATTCATAATAAAAATGCACTAAATATAAAACCCTTTTTAAGGATTTGCCTGGTCAGTAATTTCATTGCCCATTTTGTTTCTCCTTTTTGCCTATTAACTGCCATTTTAAAAACTTGACTTGGATACTACCAATGTTCTTGGCTGGCTTCTTTGTAAGTATTTTTCCATCAGCTAGAAGTATGATACCTATTTATCTTCTGGCTGCAAGCAGAGCTGAAATGATCTGGCAGTGCCACGAGGCAGACAGTTATTTCATGCCCTGTTAATTCCTAATGTGGTAACTACAATATCATCCCAACTTTAGAAGGAGTTTTTTAAAATCTGTTATCTAAGTGTCCGAGTAAAGAACATCACTTGCAATTAGAATGAGATCAGAAACATAAGACCACAACTCCATGCCTGACACAACAAAAGGTTGTGTGAGTTAAACTAGTAATTAATCAAAAACTTTAAGACAATATTTAATTTTCTGTGAGTAACATTTAGAAGTCACGAAAATGACAATGAACTTCGTCTACAATTCAGACTGAAGGTTGTTACTGAGATTTAAGATTGCGAGCCAAATGACCTAGCAGGCAGCAACAAGACATCATCCTACAAGAGGTTAGTTAGGGAGTGATTCAGGGTGTTTTCAGTGCTTGGGCTGGATGACGTGGGCCTGGGATTATCCTAGAGGTGAGGCACTTCCCATAGCCACTAGAAGATACAGAACACATCACTTGCAAGCAGAGGGTTTGCAAATGATTTTACAGTCCTTTGGAATGAAGATGCTTTTCCAACGACAGGATGAGTATAGAGTTATGCCCCTGCCACAAGAGAAAGCGAAGGAGAGGGGTTGGATCCAAATGGTTAGTAATCATCTTCATCTCCCTTACTTAGCGTGGCCATTGTGGTGTTTTTTGGCTACTACACTGGGAAAATATGAACAATGCTTGCTAAAAGTCAGGCAGGTGTGGGAGCCTCAAAGACTCACAAAATTAAGGCCCATCTAACGGCAAAATTATGGCAATATTGATACTTAGCCCTACACACTTAGTAGAGAAGATAGTCCCTCCATTTATTAGCCCAGGGCAATACAACCACAGCACCATGTGTAATAACGCTGGAAGCTGCATAGGTCCAACATTTAAATGTTCAGCCCAGCATGCAGGAGCAGTGGCGAAGGCGAATAGGCTTGTATCGAGATAGTTATCTTCTATGGTTAAGGACCTTGTTCTATATCTTTACTAAAGAACTGATTAGGTCACATCTGCAGTAGTACAAGGTCTAGATTCATCATCCTAGTAGAAAAAATGGTGGTAATTAAATTGGAGAGAGGTCAGTGCAGGGCAACAAAAATGATAAGCAAAAGAGGAGCAAATACTTTAGAAACACTGGCAAGATTTGGACCATTTAATCTTGAGAAAAAGTACCCTGACAGGAATATTTAAAAATTGCTAAGGGTTATTAAAAATTAAGCATGCCTAATCCATATGATGCTGCTTTACTGAGCAGAATTAAGGAGCACAGGAGGGAACATATAAGAGAAGAGTTTATAACCTGACTCTGCCATGCGTAGTCAGGGTGAGTAGTACGTCAAAACACATGCAGCCCAGTGGCATGTATCAAAGGCAGAGGACTCAGATGCCCCTGCAGCACTTCATCCCTTCCCACTGGGCTCCAGATGCTGCACAGCCCTCCCTACAGGATGCAAGGTTTGCACTGGAGCAGGAGACCAGGCAGACCAGATGCATAGTGTTCCCCACAGGAGCTGCCCAAAGAAACAGAGTGCAACCTGCTAAGCCCCTCTGCAGCCTCAGGGCCCTGGAGGAAGCAGAAGCAAGCAGGGGGAATCCCTGTTGCCACAAGAACTCAGCTAAGGGACACACCTAATCCTCCAGGGTAGGGACAGGACCCCCAGCCTTTTGCCTCCTTTCTTCTCCACCATGGAATAATGCATGGGAATGTGTGTTCTCTCCCCACCCCACCACCAATGCCATAAGGGGATGATCTGGCCCCGTGAAAGCAGTCAGAGTTCAGGATAACTACTTCCCAGAGGGAGGGAGGAGAGCAGAATATGGGCCTTACAGAATGATTTGCAGGGCATTCTATTTCCCTGCACCGTGCTCGTACTCACACCAACAGGCACCACTCCAAAGTAAACAATACACTTAAGACAACGTCTAAACACCTGATGTATATATCAAGTAGTTGTATCAGCTGACAGACACTAGCCAGCTTCACACAACTTCTCCGTTCATCTCAATCAAGGCCTTGTGGACTCCAGAGCCACAGAATTTAGCTTAAAAAAAAAAGATACCATGGAATCCAGCATTTCTGTTATGGAATCCACCATTTTGTTGTAGACCAGTGCCAAATGTTATATTTTCAGTCTCCCTGCTCCGCCTACTGCTCTCCAGCTTTCCCTACGAGTGGGAAAATGCATGTTCCTTGCACTGTTTCATGGAAGTAGGCACCAGGGGGAAAGGGAGCCAGAACTGGAGTCCAGATTGCAGGCAGAGAGTGAGGGAACTAGAAGTGTACACTGGCAAGCTAGGTGTCTGGAGAACAGATCAACAGTCAAAATGCAGGTAGCCAGGAGATGAACTATCCCTTTTCATGGCACACATGAGGAAGTGTGGGGAGAAGGCAACTGTCAGCCAAGTTACCTAGAAACCACCCAGGAGTCACAGCCTCGGAAGTGAAGGTGGTCTAGCTAATGATCCGAGAAGAAAAAAATCCATCCTCAAAAATAATCATTTATGACTATAGATAATAAGACTGTTGGAGTTCCTGCTTGAGCATGAAGAGGAAACATACTGCATCAAAATACCTTCCACAAAAATAAAACTCTGATTTAGAGATAAAATATGCCAAAAACAGCTAGCGAATGAATTCCTACAACTAGCACTGTTTGATACGGAACCAGACTTATTTGAAATGATTAATAGAGTTCAACATACAACTACATAAAGCATTACAATAGACTATTGGTATGTCAAACTTAGAAAGAGTATCCTGCATCTGCTGGAAGCCTTAGATGAAATCTATTTAATCATGTGAGCCATGGTATTTGCAATGACATTTTTTTTTTTTTTTTTTAACATTCAGGATTCCCAAAGTGAATCATGATTAAATGCTTGTAGGTCTAAAGAGTCTTCCATTTTAGCACAAAGTAGGGACCTAAACAACATCCAGCTCCAATTGTGCTGACTCCTTGGAGAAGAATTTTCATCCCTTATGGGTGAAGTTGCTCTTCATTACTGAAGGGATATGAAACATTAGGAACTTGAAAGATTAATTCGATTCTGAATCTGAATCCTTCTCATGGCATCAGACGTCGCTCACAGCACAATAAGACTGTTCTATCTCTGGGCCACGCTGTGCATACCCTCTATGTTGTTTAATTCCATAAGTTTTCCTTCTCTGAGTACTGTTGTATGAAGAGATTATTTCAGTCAGATGTTTTGGCACATTCCTCCAGCTGCCCAATGGCATGATTGCCATGACAGATGCTCAGGCTTCATTCTTAACACATGTCCAAATATTTCTATTTTCTTTTCTGGATAACTTTAGAGATGAAGGGTTACTGAACTATCTGATGGATCTTGGCCTTTGTTATTCATAGAATCTAAGGCCAGAAGGGAACATTGTGATCATTTGGTTTGATCTCCTGGATAGCACAGGGCAGAGAACTGACCCAGGATAATTTCTAGAGCAGATCTTTTAGAAAACATCCAAACTTGATTTAAAAATGGTCAGTGATGGAGAATCCACCATGACACTTGGTAAGTTGTTCCAATGGTTAAATACTCTTGCCATTAAAAAGGAGTGCCTTACTTCCAAATAAATTCATTCCATGTAATGCCAAGTATTTTTCTAGTGCATTTGCTTTCTAAGGCTTCTAGGTGTCTGTCTATATCTTTACTGCCTGCCTTCACAGCCATGGGCTAAGATGGAAAATATTTGAATGGAAGATTCTGTGATTGATCTTTATGTTCCTGATTTTTGAAAACCAAATCTTCTTTAAGCTGGTAAGTGCTGCTGTCACCTTGCCAATTTTGACGTTATTTCCTTCTGGACATCCCCATTGGCTTGCATGTTACTGTCAACATATGTAAATTAACTAATTTCTTGTCTTTCCTTTCTAAAGTAATGTTTGGGAAGGGAGTTGCTGGGCCGCTCGCTAGATTTGTTTTTTCCTAACTTTTTTTTTGCAATGCTGCAGTCTTTCAGTCTTCACATGAGCAGTCACTTAAAAGAGCAATGTCAGCAGCAAACTCTAAATCTAGTGTACTGCTGTTATATCCGTCTACACTTCTTCTCATAATGAAGTCAATGCCAATACCAACCAGTAGCAGTGCAAAAATGCATTTCTGTATGACACCAGTGTCTACATTGAACTGTACTCTCAAGTCTGCATTTACTTGAACTGTGAATGCTGCACCTTGATACAAAGCCTTGGTTATATTAATTATTTTTGTTTGCATGCCCCTTCAATATGTTCCTCAGTCAATCATGATGGAGGCTTTCAAATGATTTCTTAAAATCTATGAAGTTAATGATAAGTTGTTTTTGCCATTCAGTGTTCTCCTCTATTATTTGTAGGGTGAAAATCTGGTCAACATATGGCCTTCTCAATTGAAATTTACCATGTTCTTCCTTTAACTCTGCCTCAATCACATCCTTTATTCTGCTTAAGATGATACTACAGAAAACTTAACCTATCACTGAAAAGAGTGCAACATCTCACTAGTTCTTGCAATTGCTTTAGGTCACCTTTCTTTGGTATTTTGACTAGAATGCTATTTTCCTTTGTTCTGGAAGCTTTTCCTGCTCCCATATTTGTTCAAGAGTTCAATGATTTCATTGATGGTCTAATCATTGCAAGCTTTCAGCACTTCCCTAGTGACATGATCTTCACCTGCAGCTTTCCCAAGTTTTAACTTTTTTACTGAGTCTTTCACTTCTATGTTTGTGATGTGAAATGTTATGAAAACATTTTGCCCACTTCTAGTTGTGTTCTCTAACTGCGGGTGTTTCATTTCTTTGTCAAAGCCAGTGTTTCACGTGGTATTGGTCTTTTCTGTACTTCTTGAAAGTGCTCCATCTGTGGCTCTCTTTTTCTGTTGCTAAAGTCTTTCCTCAGTTATCCTTCACAGATACTTCAGCGGACATAAACTTGCCAGGACTTTGTTGAGCTGATTAAGTGTTTTATTCTCACCTCTTTCAGCAGCCTCTTGAGCTTCTTTGACATTCCTATCTGTGTATTTCTTTTTGTCTCCTCACACACGGTTTTTTATCTTCGCGCGCATGCGTGTGTGTGTGTGTATATATCTATATATATCCTTCCTTTCTCTTGACATGTTTTTGAAGAGTTTGTTTTGGCTGGTTTCCTTTCTTTCACATAGTTCCACGTGTCTTCACTTATCCAGACTTTAGGCATCCTTGTCTGGAAACTAGCTACAGTTGTGGAATCTATGATATCAACATACATAAATGGTCAATCTGGTTCCTAGTCACTCAGTCTAGGGAAATCCAAATCACTTTAGGGATATCTTTGGATGGAAATATCGTTCCACCAATTATGAGCCCTAATGCCAAGCACATTTCTACCAGTCTTTCACCATTTTGACTTTGAGAACCAAGACCGTGCTTGCCTATTGCTTTGTTTACCCAATATGAAACTTGGAAAAAAAACTTTCCCCTGCTCGTCCATCCAAACTTATCAGCCCTCCAGATCCATAGCAGTGACCTCGGCTCTGCCCTTATCCAAAGTGAGAGATAAAGAGCTCAATCTATTTAGCTTATCAAAAAGAAGATTGAGAGGTGACTTGATTACAATCTATAAGTACCTTCATGGATAGAAAATACTGGCTACTAAAGAGATCTTTAGTCTATCAGAGAAAGGCAGAACAAGAACCAATGGTCAGAAGCTGAAGCAAGACAAATTCAAATTAAAAATAAGTTATACTTTTTAACAGTGAGGATCATTAACCATTAGAACAAAGTACCAAGGGAATTGTTGATTCCTTAGCTCTTGATCTTTTCAAGTTAAGACCGGGTGCCTTTCTGGAAGCTATTCTCTAGACAAACAAATTATTGTGCTCAAAACAGGTTACTGGGGTGACATTTAATGGTCTATGATGTAAAGAGGGTCAGACTACATGATCTAAGGGTCCCTTCTGACCTTAAACTCTATGACTATGCAACAGTTGAAGTAGACGCTTTTCGCATAACGTAAATAATCACTGCATCACACCGGGTTTGTTTTAAAAAATGGCGGAAGACAAATTGCTATCTATAGTCATGAGTGTCCTAATCAATGGTCACAGTTCTGTAGATGGGATTCCTGGAGACTGTTTTTGGTAGTCTGCATTTTAATGTTTATTGTGAAAAACCTGAGCAAAGAGTTTACAGAATTTGTAGTATAGTAACTTTTCTTTGCTCATTGTAATAAAAAATATTGGTATTAGACGTTAAAATTATAGAGCAAAGTTGCATCTCTGGTGTAATATAACAAAACCCATTTTATGCTATTTTAAACATAATAAACTCAATAATATGTGTTGCAAAATGTAAGAATGATAAAGTGCCCAGCAGAAACTTTAGTATGGTAGGGCAATCCATTGAACTCAACTGGTCTTGTAAATTCAGTAAACAGTAAATTCTGCAACCCAATAGCAGATGCAGAAAAAAATATCTGGGCTCACATTTTCCTTTAGCACATCATTCCTAGAGTACGTCTCAAGGCTACAGTAAAACAGGAGGGGATAGTACACTAGGTTGGGCTGGAGTACCATCACTATGTTGATGATACTCAGCTGTATTTCTGTTTCATCAGACACAGATGGTGCTTTTTTTTTTTTTTTTTTTAACTTTCCCAAATTCTGGTCTAAACTGGGATTTGGATGGTAGCAAACTGTTTGATGCTCAAACTGGATAAAACAGAGGTGGTGCTCGTTAGGGTCCCAATTCAGCAAATTATTTAAGCATGTGCTTAACTTTACACACATGAATACTCCCAATGACATCAACAGAATTACCAACATTTGCTTGACATCAAGTTTGTTAAAGTGGGGCTCACTGATGTAACAATTAAAGGGAATGTTGCAGGTAATATGCTGCCCATTTTGTTACTAAACTTTATTGCTTCTAGATGACAAGACAGCTGTAGTGGTCAAAAGTTCTTTTAATCTGCACTTGATAAAAAGATTGTGACCATTCCTTGCCACGGTACTCTAGACTTTTGTCACCTTTGGACGAGGTTATTGTAATGCACTTCATTTGGGCATCAGTACAGATTTACATTGTTATACATCGCCATCAACTACAATAGGAGTTATAGCCACACAGCTGAGAGCAGCACTGGGTCTATTAGAACAGGCACATGGTTGGTATAAACTGAAAACAAACAAACAGTCCCACCAATAATGGTTATTTAAATATATTAATGAAACTCATGAGGCCTCCATCAGGAATGATCTTTCTAGGAAAAGGATGTACACGTATGCATGCAGGGGCATGTCCACACACACACGCACAATTCTCTAGTCACTTTCATAGAATGGAGTTTTCCTTGATGCTTGTTAAGCCCTTTCCTCATTTTGGTCTTAAGTATGGAGTAAACCTGTCTTTCGTGTTTTGGAGGATTTAATGATGCAAAGCAAATCATTTCTTGTAGAGGATCCACTATTTGGGCAACCAGGGGCATTTCCCCGTATGGCAAAATTAGAAAATAAAATGAGATTTAAATAAATGTATCTTTTCTCCACTTCCCCATTCAAAATATTAATGCAATTGAATAGCTTTTCCTGATGCAAGATTCAAGAAGAGGCAACTGCTCCAAGGAGTCACTGTGTAGTGCAAATATACATATTCTAGGAGAGAACTTATAAGCTACATCAGCATCAGGACTTTGAACAGCCCAGCAAAGAACAGCAGAGCAATAAGAGGCACTTTCAAAACATGCCTTGAATTAGGGTCCAATCTTGCGCCTACTGAAGTCAATGTAAATGCCACTCCTGTTTTCAATAGGAGGAAGATCAGGTCCTTCGTGTAAAATCAGGGAAAGTTACAGTGCGCTACTTGAAATTCTGAATGACAGTCACCAATGCATCCGACGAAGTGAGCTGTAGCTCATGAAAGCTTATGCTCAAATAAATTGGTTAGTCTCTAAGGTGCCACAAGTCCTCCTTTTCTTTTTGCGGATACAGACTAACACAGCTGCTACTCTGAAACCAGTCACCAAGTAGTAAGTGCATATTAATCATATACATGTGAAGGCACTGAATGCTTACCCATTTTTAAGAGAGATAAGACTTGCAAATGATTAGCAACCCATGCTTGAGATGTTTGCATGCCTTTGTAACTAACTGCTGTAGAAAAGCATGCACCTTGGAAAAAACAATTTTCCAACACTTCAATATCTTCACCAACACTCTGACTCCTTAACTATAGAGTGGGCAATATTCTGATGAAGTGAAGCCACATTTAGTTTTTAGTACAATACTGATTTTTAGGGGGAAAACAGGAATTCAGCAAATACAAATATAATATTTACAACTTTACATTAATGGAAGCACTGCCCTTTCACTGCTCCTTCCGCTGAAAGACAAACCCTTTGTTCTCCTACCTCCACTCCCTGGACCTTCAGTTTCATGTGATCCTCTCTGGTGGTTTTCCCATCTTTCCTCTTTTTCCAGCAATATCCATCTTTCCTGTATTTCACCTTCTTCCTGTTGTACAGTATCATAGAACCATTCTGTGGTCTGAAAACAAGAAACAGATGAATTACATAAAGAAACACACTAGAAAAATTTATGATGAAAGATATTTAGACTACAAAGTCTCTACAGAAAAGCAATATTCTACATTTGACTTAACATAATTTTTCACCTTTGATTGCTGCTCACCAGATTAACTATGTTTTATGGTCTGCAAAAATTTACTTGGGATTTTGTACCTAATGAATTAAATGTGTCAATGAGAGTTGTAAATAAAGATCCCGTCAGTACTATCCACTGTCTGACCATGATATATTACCCGTAGGCTGAGCTATGCTCTAAAAATAGAAGAAAAAGAAGGTGAAAGAGAAAGGATGCTGGTTATTTTATGGTACGCAGTCTCTCATCTATTTTTAAAAGAACGTCTACCACATCTTTTAATCCATCAACCGGGATTAGGTAATAAGTAGGTTTAACAGCAGTTGAATGAATATGTTAACAAAAAATAAATAGAAAAGGCATTCATTTATACCAGAATACATGGTATTCATTGCACACACTTTAGATCAATGTTAGACCTAAAATAGCTCTTTCATTTTTGTTCATCATCTTAACTTCAAAGCTACCTGAACACATATTCCACTTAGGAATCATCTATTGAAGTTTTGGGATATCAATAGCTAAGCATAACTATGTGTCCAATATACAGTCGTTATTATCTTTTTGGTACACTACAATATTTTGTTGAAATGTTTCATCATATGCTAAACTGATATAGCAGAAATGCCATTTTTCTGTAACATAAAAAAAAATCACTAAAAAGACACCATGCATCACATGCAGACATCAGTAATGTAGATGGCTGCAAAAATTTACAGTGGTACATTAGTCACAGTAATTTGGCTTTGGAATACCAAGAACAGAAAGAAATACAACAACATTAGCAGCAGCACCAGCAATAAACAACTTTCATCGAAAAGCTTTCGCTGGCGACATTTGATAAAGTAAAACTCCTGAACTTGTATAAACAAAACAAATTAACATATAGAAACCTTTGAGGAAAAATCTACACAATATACTTCACACCAATTTTTACAGAATTCAATTTTAAAAAACATATTTCTGTCTGGGCACCTGTATTTTCAGAAGGAGCAAAGAATTATTTGGAACTAACAAATGCTACTAAACATTTTCAGTGCCAGCAGAGAATTTCAATATAGCTCCCAGCCAAGAAAACTCTTTAAACAAGCCAAATTAAGTGGTCTGTTTCATACAATATTGGCTTGTGGTTTCAAAGCCACACCAGAGGTGAAAAAAGCAATACTTAGACCAGCTGGAAAAACAGCTTCCCCTCCCCCCTACTTTTATGCTTCAAACATAGCCATTCCAACAAGATAAAAGAGAAGAATATCATCTTATCCAGATTTTCACACTCCATTTTCTGTAAAAATGCAGAGTGTCACTATTTGAAAGTGGTTACGTGTAATGAATGTTTTATTACATAGGAATAATACAGTAACAAAACAGTAACTGTTGTAAATAGGGTTAATAGTAATTCACACCAATACTGGACTAAATACTCAATTAAGCTCAGGTCATCATTGTACACCATCTGTTACTGACATGTTTCCTCTGAGCCATACCCCAGCTGAAATGATCTAGACTAAGCTAATATCCTTGTTTTTACTGCATGTCAAAACAAAGCGCACAAACAATGTGGAGAGACTGCAACAAAACAACGTACCTGTGCTCTGCTTCTGCGCTTGGGCCTCGCCTTCATGTACATAGGTAAAGCGATGTTCATTCTGAAATACGACCTAATGTGCCTTCCATCTCTTTCCCTAAATAATGCCCTGCAAGGTTTGCAGAATCATACCCACCATATGGAACACAACGAACATGGACAAGAAACTACTTCAAATCTCTTTCACCATGAAGATGAACCTACCCTATCCAAGCAACCTGCCTGAATTCTATTTATAAATACAGAGAAGACACACCCTAGCAGCCAGCTTCCTGTCACTTTTAAGACAAACAATAATATCCACCATATTGGCATTTCTTCTGCGAGGCCTATATACACTAGCCCAAATTCTATCACCACCTCATTTTCAAAAAGGGAGTGGGGAACATGACTTTCTTTGTGCCTTGTATTGGGCCAAGCTACTGTAAGCACCTGAATAAAACACAGGGTCATGTACAGCCTCAGTGCACAATTCTCCAAATGCAAAGTTGCTAGTATCTGAAGTGGCTGTTCCAGAGTCTGGGCTGTGAGTAATTAATACTATGCAAACCCATACTTCTCTACCTGCTACTCAGACAGGCTGGACCATCAAGATGAACATCTCCAATTTCTCTGATATTTTTCTTTGTTTGCTTGGGCTTTTGAGAGCTTTTAACAACATTTTAACACACATCTTGGTAGCACCTAAAGGCCTCATCCAGGTGGATGCCAAAACACAAGTTACAGTCTCAGCCCCAAAGAGCTTTTAGTCTGACCAGCACATGGTCATGAAATGTTTCCATATCAACTCTGTTGCACACCTGCATTACTCTTTGTTAATATTTATACTTAGATAGCATCCAGAGGCTACAATCAGCCCCAGTACAAACATACATGAAGTTTCTGTCCAAAAGAGTTCAAAACCTAAGAAAACCAAAACAAAAGAGCAGGAGGAGAGATGGTTATAGTCTCAGATATACATGTGCAAATCCTAAGTATCAACTATTCTCATCTGCCCCAAGATGTCATTAATTAGCTGATTTTAAGCATCTCAACAGAGATGGGTCTAGAGGAGAGATTTGAAGGAAGAGAGCAAGGAGCCTTATAGATCAGTTCAGGGAGGATGTTCCATGTGGACAGGGCAGAATGGAAGGAGGTGCGGAGAGAGTGACACAATAAGAGACAAGAAAAGAAGTAAAAAGAGGCAGATTTGTGAATGGCCCTGAAGGTGAAAACAAAAAACTCGAACGTGATGCAGTGAAACAGTTGGACCCAGTGGAAGGATTCAAAGAGGTGGTGATATGGTCAGAGCAGTGAAAAAGGAAGGCTAACCACAGAGCTAGCTCTTGTATGGACTGGAGAGTGGGAATAGGGAAGCCAGAGAGTCAGCAGTTTTAGTTATCAAGATCAGAGATGATGAAGGCCTGGATGAGAATTTTGGTGATCTGGATAGGAAGAAAAGGATGAACCTTAGAGATTTGTATTGATTTTGTATTCTGTGTTTACAGTGCATGAATACACAGGATTTTTCATTTAAAATACAACAAAATATTAATTGTATTCTTAACAAAAGATACCTGAGTGCTTTCCAAGGCCAATGAAACAGCAAAAGAAATATAAAAGAAAGGAGCGCAATGATAGCTTAGCCACTACTACGAATACCAGCAGCTGGCAGGTACATAGCCCTTTTCCTCTGAGCATCTCTTCGCACTCTTCATATATGCTACAGGGCCATTTTCATACCTACAATATTTTTTCACCATCAGCTTTCTAGCAAAGTGTCTCAGGCATCTTGTAATAAGATCTCGTCTGAGCAGAATAATGTCAAATGTTTTACGCTCCTTCCTGCTAATCTTACTGTGCAGCAGGATAACTGCTACCTGTTTCCACTCCTAAGCGTCTGAGACGGAGCTGGATGTCACCAGGAAGTTTATACCCCAACTATCTCTCAGCTGAAGGGCTTTATGAACATTTTGATATAAGCAATAAAAAATTTATTTCCTCTCTCTACCCATTATAATTAACTGGATTAAATCAGGCATCGTTCTCAAGACCACACCTACCACTTTTTGAGTGTATCGGAACTAAGGATTCTTAAAGTTGATTCCATTCTCTATTGCTATACAACCTTCTGAAAAATTAACCTTTTAGCGTCAATGAAACAACAGTATTGATTTGACAGAGCTGCAGATAGTGCTGGATTAATTCAGTAAAGATATTACATATGTTGTTAGTGTTTATTCTACAAAGTTCTAGTCATTTCACCTGTCAACTCAAACTCTCTTCAAAACCTCAAAGACTGGTGTTTGTCATACCCGCTGAAGTATGCCTCATGGCTCACAAATCACAACCTTTTTAGGGCAGGTTGTGAAGAAAGTAGTGATGGGGCAGCTCCAGTCACTTCTGGAGTCCATAAAGCTCCTCAGTCCTGATCAGTTTGGTTTCAGCACTTAGATACTATGGGAAATAGGAAAACCTATGAAGACAGATTTAGACTAGGATTTGCATGGAGATGGTATCGATACCTTTGAGTGATGATTTACTTCTAGTGATGGATGTCAAAAGGTGTCACAGTGGTTTCTGATACCTTTGACTGGAACAGCAGCAAAGAGTCCTGTGGCACCTTATAGACTTATGCTCCTATATGTCTGTTAGTCTATAAGGTGCCACAGGACTCGCTGCGTTTACACATCCAGACTAACTCGGCCACCCCTCTGACATTTGACTGGAATGTTACATTAGTGGGGATGGGGTGGCTCTGCAAGGGTTCTGCTCTTTCCTCACTCAGAGATTTCACAGGGTGACGTTGAGTAATTTCTCTTCTTCCCTGATAATGCTCGAATATGCGGCTGTCGGGGGGTTCAGTCCCACCACCCCTTCTGTTCACTGGGCATGCAAGTCTTTGGATGAGTGTGACGAATTATGATTAAGGCGAAGATTCTGTCATGTTTATTTTTAGTAAAAGTCACGGACAGGTCGTGGGCAATAAACAAAAATTCACAGAAGCTGTGACCTGCCCGTGACTTTTGCTGCTGCGGTTCTGTGGTTTCCCCCGCCACCGTGGTGGCTGGGGACTGTGGGGTTCCCCCTCTGCCAGCAGCAGCTGGAAGCTGCAGGGTGACCATCTTTCCCAAAGAGAGAACAGGACACCCCCAGCTTCCGCCTCCCCCCATGCGGCGCTGTCGCTGGAACCTTGCAGGGGGCCCCCCGCCACCTGAACCCTGCCAGGGCCCCACTTGCTGCCAGCTCGAGTCCTGCAGCCCCAGGGAATGAAGCAGAGAATGTCATGGAGGTCTCTGGAAGTCACTGATTTCCATAAATGTAGCCTTAATTATGATCTTTAACGTGCATACGACAATTCTATTATTTCTTTTTCATCAGCCCAGATGTTTGTTTACGTGCTCTCAGATTATCACTAGCACTATCAATATGGTCTTAGTTTCTTTATGGTTTTGTTTGATTGGATATGCTGAATTGATGAAAGATGAGACACTGAGTCATTTTGAAAAAAGAAAAGGAGTACTTGTGGCACCTTAGAGACTAACAAACGAGTCATTTTGACTTTGTCTGATTTTGTTACAGCTACTTTTGTCACAAGCAACTACACGAAACACTAAATATAGAAATCAATCATGAAAAGTTCTATACACCCACTTGATTGGGCTGAGTAATTTTTTGATGGGTGATTAGAATATCATTCATTTTCTCATTACCATCATCATTACAGCATGAGTGGGTGTCCAGATTGTGTACCTGGCCTAGTACAATTTCATGATGATTTTGCAAGGCTGAAATAAACACACACACACACACACACCTTTCCTTCTATTACACAGCACGGAACAGAGTAAGATGTCACTGGACAACACATAGCTAATATGGTTTGGTTAAAAGTCTAGTAAGTTACAACCTTTTGTTCCTGTTTTCTCTATTTAAAAAAAAAAAGCCTCTTACAAATCTTGGGAAAGTCTCTGACTTTGATAGCAGAGTTTCAAGTTGGTTTAATGCCTATAGAAACCAGCTGTTTCTTGGATATCTTCATAAAAATGAGGAACAATTTTAACCTGATATAAATTGTTCCTACATTTCTCTCTTGTTGTAAGAAAAAATAGAGAAGGTAGGTCTCCTGTGCTTATCTCTGTCTCACACAAAAACACAGCCAGGAGTAATAAATTGATGGTTACAGCAAGGCTGAAGAGATCAAGATCCGATACAAATCCTCAGAATGCACATTTGGTATATTACAAAACCCAATCTCATCGAAAGGCTTTGCGTGTATACTTACATTCAGGAACACCACTCAGACTTTTACAGGATATTCAAGATTGCAGGAGGAAGGAAGTTGCAGACCTGAACTTAGATTCTTCTGTGATCACAGGTTCTTACTGGACGATTCTAGTTTATGTTTATAGGAGGGTTTGCAAAGGAAACAAATTAAACCTGTGCTGCATTTGGTCAGATGTGAAAAGCAATTTTGCTTTTTTTTTTATTCTTCACCTGGAACCACGGCAATAATAAGTAGGACTAGATGGAAACACCAATTTACTTTATTTGATTAGCTCCTAGTTTGCAGCTCCACAGCCATCTTCATATCATTAAAGTAAGTCTATACTGGAAATAATAAAATAGTATTTTAATATTATTGCATAATGGAAAGAATACGAACCAAAATAATTGACAAATATTGCAAGGTCTAGCTCCTCTTGCACTTTTACTGCTGATATATGGTCAGGCTAATTAAAAGAATACTGGGAACATATTTGTTATGTTTCACATGTAAGTGATTTTCAGTATTTTAAAAACAATTCATAGTTCTCCTAATAATTACTCAATTACTATATTTACAGAAAACCAGTACCTCAAAAATTACTTTTTGCTTTTAACTATGCGTGTACTATATTTGTGCCAGCTTCCCATCAATAGAAAGCATCATAGTTATTAAAAGTAGGTAATATTTCTTTGCTTGTGCATTTTAATATTTAGAACTGAAATTTATTCACTAATGTCAGATAAACCAAATATATCTCCTTGTTATCTCCTTGATAATTCTGACCCATAGACCAAGCTATAGCTGAGCATGTAATTAGCTGACTATATAAGCAGCTGTGACAGAAGGTCTGTCAAATTTTGAAATCTTGGAGTCTAATTATTTTTTAAGTGGAAATTTTAATCACATGTTCTAGTTACATCAAATGGGTCTTAAAGGAATATATTTATATAAACATACACACCTGAGAATGTTTAAGCAAATATTGGCATGCCTTGTACCTGAGTTTCCTCTACACAAGGAGGTCTCATGGATTCTGAGAGCTTGGGGAGGGCAAGTCAGGGGAGGGATCGGATCGCTACTCCTGCTCGGATCGCTACCCCTTCCTGCTTCTCCACGTGGGCACCAATGATACTGCCAAGAATGACCTTGAGCGGATCACTGCGGACTACGTGGCTCTGGGAAGAAGGATAAAGGATAAAGGAGTTTGAGGCACAAGTGGTGTTCTTGTCCATCCTCCCCGTGGAAGGAAAAGGCCAGGGTAGGGACCGTTGAATCGTGGAAGTCAACGAATGGCTACGCAGGTGGTGTCGGAGAGAAGGCTTTGGATTCTTTGACCATGGGATGGTGTTCCATGAAGGAGGAGTGCTGGGGAGAGATGGGCTCCACCTAACGAAGAGAGGGAAGAGCATCTTTGTGAGCAGGCTGGCTAACCTAGTGAGGAGGGCTTTAAACTAGGTTCACCGGGGGAAGGAGACCAAAGCCCTGAGGTAAGTGGGCAAGCAGGATACCGGGAAGAAGCACAGGCAGGAACGTCTGTGAGGGGCGGGCTCCTACCTCATACTGAGAATGAGGGGTGATCAGCAGGTTATCTCAAGTGCTTATATACAAATGCACAAAGCCTTGGAAACAAGCAGGGAGAACTGGAAGTCCTGGTGAAGGAATTATGACGTGATTGGAATAACAGAGACTTGGTGGGATAACTCACATGACTGGAGTACTGTCATGGATGGTTATAAACTGTTCAGGAAGGACAGGCAGGGCAGAAAAGGTGGGGGAGTAGCACTGTATGTAAGGGAGCAGTATGACTGCTCAGAGCTCCGGTATGAAACTGCAGAAAAACCTGAGTGTCTCTGGATTAAGTTTAGACGTGTGAGCAACAAGACTGATGTAGTGGTGGGAGTCTGCTATAGACCACCGGACCAGGGGGATGAGGTGGATGAGGCTTTCTTCCGGCAACTCGCAGAAGCTACTAGATTGCACGCCCTGGTTCTCATGGGTGACTTTAATCATCCTGATATCTGCTGGGAGAGCACTACAGCGGTGCACAGACAATCCAGGAAGTTTTTGGAAAATGTAGGGGACAATTTCCTGGTGCAAGTGCTGGAGGAGCCAACTAGGCGGAGAGCTTTTCTTGACCTGCTGCTCACAAACCGGGAAGAATTAGTAGGGGAAGCAAAAGTGGATGGGAATCTGGGAGGCAGTGACTATGAGTTGGTCGAGTTCAGGATCCTGACACAGGGAAGAAAGGTAAGCAGCAGAATACAGACCCTGGACTTCAGGAAAGCAGACTTCGACTCCCTCAGGGAACTGATGGGTAGGATCCCCTGGGGGAATAACGTGAGGGGGAAAGGAGTCCAGGAGAGCTGGCTGTATTTCAAAGAATCCCTATTGAGGTTACAGGGACAAACCATCCCGATGTGTCAAAAGAATAGTAAATATGGCAGGCGACCAGCTTGGCTTAACAGTGAAATCCTTGCGGATCTTAAACATAAAAAAGAAGCTTACAAGAAGTGGAAGATCGGACAAACGACCAGGGAAGAGTATAAAAATGGGGTATAAAAAAAGAGTATAGGGAAGAGTATAAAAAATGTTGCTCGGGCATGTAGGAATGAAATCAGGAGGGCCAAATCGCACCTGGAGCCGCAGCTAGCAAGAGATGTCAAGAGTAACAAGAAGGGTTTCTTCAGGTATGTTGGCAACAAGAAGAAAGCCAAGCAAAGTGTGGGCCCCTTACTGAATGAGGGAGGCTACCTAGTGACAGAGGATGTGGAAAAAGCTAATGTACTCAATGCTTTTTTTGCCTCGGTCTTCACGAACAAGGTCAGCTCCCAGACTGCTGCGCTGGGCAACACAGCATGGGGAGTAGGTGGCCAGCCCTCTGTGGAGAAAGAAGTAGTTAGGGACTATTTAGAAAAGCTGGACGTGCAAAAGTCCACGGGGCTGGATGCGTTGCATCCGAGAGTTCTAAAAGAGTTGGCGGCTGTAATTGCAGAGCCATTGGCCATTATCTTTGAAAACTCGTGGCGATCGGGGGAAGTCCCGGACGACTGGAAAAAGGCTAATGTAGTGCCAATCTTTAAAAAAGGGAAGGAGGAGGATCCTGGGAACTACAGGCCAGTCAGCCTCACCTCAGTCCCTGGAAAAATCATGGAGCAGGTCCTCAAGGAATCAATCCTGAAGCACTTACACGAGAGGAAAGTGATCAGGAACAGTCAGCATGGATTCACCAAGGGAAGGTCATGCCTGACTAATCTAATCGCCTTCTATGAGGAGATTACTGGTTCTGTGGATGAAGGGAAAGCAGTGGATGTATTGTTTCTTGACTTTAGCAAAGGTCTCCCACAGTATTCTTGTCAGCAAGTTAAAAAAGTATGGGCTGGATGAATGCACTATAAGGTGGACAGAAAGCTGGCTAGATTGTCGGGCTCAACGGGTAGTGATCAATGGCTCCATGTCTAGATGGCAGCCGGTATCAAGTGGAGTGCCCCAAGGGTTGGTCCTGGGGCCGGTTTTGTTCAATATCTTCATAAATGATCTGGAGAATGGTGTGGATTGCACTCTCAGCAAATTTGCGGATGATACTAAACTAGGAGGAGTGGTAGATACGGTGGCAGGCAGGGATAGGATACAGAGGGACCTAGACAAATTGGAGGATTGGGCCAAAAGAAATCTGATGAGGTTCAACAAGGACAAGTGCAGAGTCCTGCACTTAGGACGGAAGAATCCAATGCACCGCTACAGACTAGGGACCGAATGGCTAGGCAGCAGTTCTGCGGAAAAGTACCTAGGGGTGACAGTGGACGAGAAGCTGGATATGAGTCAACAGTGTGCCCTTGTTGCCAAGAAGGCCAATGGTATTTTGGGATGTATAAATAGGGGCATTGCCAGCAGATCGAGGGACGTGATTGTTCCCCTCTATTCGACATTGTGAGGCCTCATCTGGAGTACTGTGTCCAGTTTTGGGCCCCACACTACAAGAAGGATGTGGAAAAATTGGAGAGAGTCCAGCGAAGGGCAACAAAAATGATTAGGGGTCTGGAACACATGACTTATGAGGAGAGGCTGAGGGAACTGGGATTGTTTAGTCTGCAGAAGAGAAGAATGAGGGGGGATTTGATAGCTGCTTTCAACTACCTGAGAGGTGGTTCCAGAGAGGATGGTTCTAGACTATTCTCAGTGGTAGAAGAGGACAGGACAAGGAGTAGTGGTCTCAAGCTGCAGTGGGGGAGGTTTAGGTTGGATATTAGGAAAAACCTTTTCACCAAGAGGGTGGTGAAACACTGGAATGCATTACCTAGGGAGGTGGTAGAATCTCCTTCCTTAGAAGTTTTTAAGGTCAGGCTTGACAAAGCCCTGGCTGGGATGATTTAGTTGGGGATTGGTCCTGCTTTGAGCAGGGGGTTGGACTAGATGACCTCCTGAGGTCCCTTCCAACCCTGATATTCTATGATTCTAGGGCAGGGTCTGGGGGAGCCCAAGGCCGGTGGAGTCTCAGAGCCTAAAGGGGGAAAGTGGGGGACAGTGGGAAGGCAGTAGGAGCCTTAGGCCTGTGGGGAGCTCTGGGAGCCTGAGGTGGGGAGAGGCAGTTGGAGTGCAAAGCCTGTGGGGGCCCTGGGAGACTGGAACACCACCCCGCCCATCATTTCCTTACTAGCCACAGTCCCCTTCCCTCCTGAGGGGTCGACAGAGCCTAGAGCCAGCAGAGATGGGGGAGGCAGACCAGCACTCCCCAGAGGCCAGCAGCAGGAATTGCACCTGCTGCTCAGGGCCCAGCCAATGTGAGGGAAGGGGTGATTCATAGATTCGTAGATATTTAGGTCAGAAGGGACCATTATGACCATCTAGTCTGACCTCCTGCACAACGCAGGCCACAGAATTTCACCCACCACTCCTGCAAAAAACCTCACACCTATATCTGTGCTATTGAAGTCCTCAAATCGTAGTTTAAAGACTTCAAGGAGCAGAGAATCCTCCAGCAAGTGACCCGTGCCCCATGCTACAGAGGAAGGCGAAAAAATTCCAGGGCCTCTTCCAATCTGCCCTGGAGGAAAATTCCTTCCCGACCCCAAATATGGTGATGCGACAGAGCAGACGGGTTTGTGCAGCCCATGAGATGCAGGCCCCCAGGCTGCTCTGGTGATGCTGAGCTGAGGCCTACCGTGCTGCGTGGGGCCTGTTTGATACTGTCCAAAGGGCCTGCTGCCAAGTGAGGTTAATGGAAAAGTGGTTTCTGTTTCCACATGTATTTATCCTTTAAGGTCCCTTACTCCTCTGCAGGGTTGACCTGGAATATTGCACTGGCAGCCAAGCAAATCTTCCCCACACTCTTGCTACAGCGCTCACCATTTCTCCCACTAGGAAATGGACTCCGTGCTGAAATTTGAAATACAAAGCAGAGCCTCCTAGGTTTGAGGATCTGTTGGGGAGAGGAAGGCTGGTATATGTTCAGAGTGGGAAACAGGGAGTGTGGAAAAAAGAAAATATTTTTAAGCAAATATCTGCAATCTGTTGTGTAAATATAGACAGTTTATTTCCAAGTACCTACTGTCATGTGCAATCTTGAATTTTCATGAACATGTCTGTCTTGAGCAGTGGTTTTCAACCTTTTTCATTTGCGGACCCCTACAAAATTTCAACTGGAGGTGGGGACCCCTCTGGAAATTTGAGACGTAGTCTGCAGATCCACAGGCGACCGTGGACCACAGGTTGAAAACCACTGTTCTATGGTAATGACAACCTTTCGCAGACCCCTTAAACATAGCTGTAAACCACTGGTCAAGAAGGCAGAAAATAGGGAGACAGGAATTATTGTAACTACATAAAATACAAGAGTCCAGATATAATTTTTATAACATATTGAAAGAAATAGGTTGCCTACATTTGTTGGGAATTAATTATGCATTATTGATTGTTAATATTAGTTATTAATTATATATTACTTAATATCAGATGTCATTCTTCCTAATGTACACTTAATAAAAAGAAAAGATGGGAGACTCTCCCCTCTGGAATGGGTCATTAATCAAACGCAGGCCAGCAGAAAGCCCTGTTTTCTTTTTTTCCATCCTGTCATGCACACTGAATACATTATCAACCAGAGATACAAAAGGACAGTGGTGAATAAAGTAATTTAATTGTATCCCTTCAAGTGGAGAGGCACTGGAAACTGACCCTGACGGTATGCAAATACTGAAAGCATGTGTGATGTGAAACAAAAATTATCTATAATTATGACAGCTGTGCTGCCCAGAGCAATGCCGATAATACAGGGCTGCTGATTTTTCATCTGAACAGAATGTTTTTCAGGCGCTCACAATGTGGTAGCTGGCCCTTGTATTGGGCTTAAATCTAGCACACAGGTGTTCTCAGCCCACAAAGTCCGTCTTTTTTATAAATAGTTATAATCACTGGATGGAACATCCTAGCAGCGTGTGTCTGTAACACCACATCCTTTTAGCAGGTTACTAGGGAAAATATACGTGTAAATGGGGTCTGCTGGCTCACACAGACTGTTTACTCATTACTTGAGCTGACTGAAAAATCTGAACTTTTTGTCCCAGAAAATTTCAAATGAAACAAAAAAAAAAAATCTTCATTTCCTATGAAATTACAGGTTTCAGAGTAGCAGCCGTGTTAGTCTGTATTCGCAAAAAGAAAAGGAGGACTTGTGCCACCTTAGAGGCTAACAAATTTATTTGAGCATAAGCTTTCGTGAGCTACAGCTCACTTCATCGGATGCATTCTGTGGAAAATACAGTGGGGAGATGTATATACATAGAGAACATGAAACAATGGGTGTTACCATACACACTGTAACAAGAGAGTGATCACTTAAGGTGAGATATTACCAGCAGGAGAGCGGGGGAACCTTTTGTAGCGATAATCAAGGTGGGCCATTTCCAGCAGTTGACAAGAACGTCTGAGGAACAGTGGAGGGTGGGGGGGTGGAATGAACATGGGAAAATAGTTTTACCTCGTGTAATGACCCATCCACTCCCAGTCTCTATTCAAGCCTAAGTTAATTGTATCCAGTTTGCAAATTAATTCCAATTCAGCAGTCTCTCGTTGGAGTCTGTTTTTCAAGTCTTTTTGTTGAAGAATTGCAACTTTTAGGTCTGTAATCGAGTGACCAAAGAGATTGAAATGTTCTCCAACTGGTTTTTGAATGTTATAATTCTTGACATCTGATTTGTGTCCATTTATGCTTTTACGTAGAGACTGTCCAGTTTGACCAATGTACATGGCAGAGGGGCACTGCTGGCACATGATGGCATATATCACATTGGTAGATGTGCAGGTGAACGAGCCTCTGATAGTGTGGCTGATGTGATTAGGCCCTATGATGGTGTCCCCTGAATAGATATGTGGGCACAGTTGGCAACGGGCTTTGTTGCAAGGATAGGTTCCTGGGTTAGCGGTTCTGTTGTGTGGTTGCTGGTGAGTATTTGCTTCAGATTGAGGGGCTGTCTGTAAGCAAGGACTGGCCTGTCTCCCAAGATCTGTGAGAGCGATGGGTCGTCCTTCAGGATAGGTTTTAGATCCTTGATGATGCGTTGGAGAGGTTTTAGTTGGGGGCTGAAGGTGACGGCTAGTGGCATTCTGTTATTTTCTTTGTTGGGCCTGTCCTGGAGTAAGTGACTTCTGGGTACTCTTCTGGCTCGGTCAATCTGTTTCTTCACTTCACCAGGTGGGTATTGTAGTTGTAAGAACGCTTGATAGAGATCTTATAGGTGTTTGTCTCTGTCTGAGGGGTTGGAGCAAATGTGGTTGTATCGTAGAGGTAGGAATAGCGGTCAGTAGCTTTCCGGTATAGGGTGGTGTTTATGGTGACCATCGCTTATTAGCACCGTAGTGTCCAGGAAGAGGATCTCTTGTGTGGACTGGTCCAGGCTGAGGTTGATGGTGGGATGGAAATTGTTGAAATCATGGAGGAATTCCTCAAGGGCTTCTTTGCCATGGGTCCAGATGATGAAGATGTCATCAATATAGCGCAAGTAGAGTAGGGGCATTAGGGGACGAGAGCTGAGGAAGCGTTGTTCTAAGTCAGCCATAAAAATGTTGGCATACTGTGGGGCCATGCGGGTACCCATAGCAGTGCCGCTGATTTGAAGGTATACATTGTCCCCAAATGTGAAATAGTTATGGGTGAGGACAAAGTCACAAAGTTCAGCCACTAGGTTTGCCGTGACATTATCGGGGATACTGTTTCTGACGGCTTGTAGTCCATCCTTGTGTGGAATGTTGGTGTAGAGGGCTTCTGCATCCATAGTGACTAGGATGGTATTTTCAGGAAGATCTCTGATGGATTGTAGTTTCCTCAGGAAGTCAGTGGTGTCTCGAAGGTAGCTGGGAGTGCTGGTAGCGTAGGGCCTGAGGAGGGAATCTACATAGCCAGACAATCCTCCTGTCAGGGTGCCAATGCCTGAGATGATGAGGCATCCAGGATTTCCAGGTTTATGGATCTTGGGTAGCAGATAGAATACCCCAGGTCGGGGTTCCAGGGGTGTGTCTATGCGGATTTGATCTTGTGCTTTTTCAGGGAGTTTCTTGAGCAAATAGTATAGTTTCTTTTGGTAACCCTCAGTGGGATCAGAGGGTAATGGCTTGTAGAAAGTGGTGTTGGAGAGCTGCTGAGCAACCTCTTGTTCATATTCCGACTTATTCATGACGACGACAGCACCTCCTTTGTCAGCCTTTTTGATTATGATGTCAGAGTTGTTTCTGAGGCTGTGGATGGCATTGTGTTCTGCATGGCTGAGGTTATGGGGCAAGTGATGCTGCTTTTCCACAATTTCAGCCCGTGGACGTCGGCGGAAGCACTCTATGTAGAAGTCCAGTCTGTTGTTTTGACCTTCAGGAGGAGTCCACCCAGAATCCTCCTTTTTGTAGTCCTGGTAGGAAGGTCTCTGTGGGTTAGTATGTTGTTCAGAGATGTGTTGGAAATATTCCTTGAGTTGGAGAACCTAACCCACCCCCCCACTATTCCTCAGACATTCTTGTCAACTGCTGGAAATGGCCCACCTTGATTATAACTATAAAAGGTTTTTTGCCCCGCGCTCTCCTTCTGGTAATATCTGATCTTAAGTGATCACTCTCGTTACAGTGTGTATGGTAACACCCATTGTTTCGTGTTCTCTATGTATATAAATCTCCCCACTGTATTTTCCACTGAATGCATCCGATGGAGTGAGCTGTAGCTCACGAAAGCTTATGCTCAAATAAATTTGCTCGTCTCTAAGGTGCCACAAAGTACTCCTTTTCTTTTTATGAAATTACAGTATCAATGCCTATCTTATTGCCTGTTACGGATATGCCGTAATAGACAGCGATATAAAAATATGGGATGAAATCCTGGCGCCACTGACATTAATGGGAGTTTTCCCATTGTGTTCAATGGAGCACGGATTTTATCCCGTTAGAAAGGAAAGATGAATATATAAGAAAAGGAAGGAATCCAAGATGGCTGCAATGTACTGTCTAACAAAGCTGACAATCATTCAGTGCCATTAACAGCTAGAAAGCAAATAGATTGAGAAATTTTTCTTGGACATTTTATACCTAGGCACAACAGACTAAAACGCAGGAGCAGTCATAGTTCTGAGATTCTTTAGTGTGCTTCAGTCAGACCTTTCCCCTTATCTTAAATGAATGAGAAAATGCACCAGAGATAGTTTCAGAAGGAAACCATTGCTGTGTAACACAAGTTTCACATTATATATTCGGAAAAAACCTTGTGTCCATGAAATGACAATGCATCCTTACAACAGCTCCTGACTTGTCATAGTCGAATAATTTCTTAATAATCTAATACAAATATAAACAAAAATTAATCTGTCATCTCTTAGCAAAGAGGATTAACCATATCAAATGGTGTTCTGCAGGTGATAAATGCAGTGATGAACTAAAAACTGGTGAAGGGAACAATCCCATGTGTTCTGATGGAAATTTTCACACTCAGCAAAAATCTTTTAGAAGATTTTGTTTATGATATATAAATGGTATAAATGAATAGTACAGGAACAATAATGCAGAAACTTCATAAATGGCACTTCTATTTATTATTACTGAGCAACACCACAGATGTGCACAATGCTTTACATAAACACTGGAGTCCCTAGATTCAAAAACATCCCACTCCTGCAATCAGATCTACTACTATGGACCCTTGCCCAAGAGCAGAGCCTCACTGGATGGCCTTGCCATCCAGTCCCACTAAGTTAGCTGCCATTCAAAGGGAATGCTGTAGTTATCAGAGCTTAGGGTGAGTGTTTTGTGAGCCTGTGAGGTCTGTGGTGGTCTCAGCAGAATGTTCTGGAACTCCTTAATGCAAGAGATCAGGATGAGCCCCATTCTGATCGGGGAAGAACCACCCTTTCACATAGCAATCTATCAGTACCGAGGACCGAAGAACAGCCCACAATATTTTTTCATCAACTATAAAAAGAAAAAGGGAAATAGCCCTGAATAGAGTGGAGAGTGGTGTTCTTTGTGAAGAAAAAGCATGTGATCATTAATTCTGATCCCATTTGGAGGGGCTTGGATATCAGCTCTGTATGACACAATTTGCTTAACACTGAAATAGAACAGAGTACTTTAAGGATGAAGTTTAAGTTATAACTATGGATTTCTTCTCTTTTATGACTCTGTGGCATTTAAAAGCTGCCTATAAGTCTCCTCAGGTTTCTTGTTTGAGGCCTGGGGGAAGGAGGACAGGAAGAATAATTATGAAGCAGAAAACACTCTGTCATGGGCATGTATGAGATTTGAGATGTCTGTCTTCCTCTCTCTCTGTCATGGCTATCAGAGAAATAAATATTTTGGCATATGGGATAATTTTGTCCAAATTGTGTTACTTCCCAAATTGGTGATAAAGACACTGGTGGTCCTTTTCTTATATATGCTTTAAAAGGGGAAATTTGACACAATCCACAAGGATGTCACTGTGTTTCATAGAGACAAGGTGGGTGGAGTAATATCTTTTATTGGACCAACTATTGGACAAGCTTATACAGGGCTCTTCTTCAGGACTATGGAAAGGTACTCAGAGTGTCCCAGATAAATACAGAACGTGGAACAGATTGTTTAGCATAAATAGTTAACACGTATTTCTCTCACCGACAGAAGTTGGCCCAATAAAAAAATATATTACCTCACCAACCTTGTCTCGCTAACATCCTGGGACCAACACTGCATAGTGTGTTTCATGTAATACAGCTTCAGTTCAAGGATCTCTGGACTGTATTGGATAATTTTTTTCTGCCAGACACCTGCACTTATTCTACATGATAAAAATATTAAAAAATGGAACAACATGTGTTGAAAAATATTAATTGATATGCAACTAATTGGCTTTTAAATCTCAGTATCCCAGGCCAAGGCAGAAAACGGGATGTTTCACCAATGTTTACTCCTGAGCAATTTTTCAGATCCTTATTCAAAAGCTGATTAAATAAGTGATTAATAAAGGAAATGTTGAAAAAACTCATCTTCATTGCTATAGGAAAGTGTATACATTAATACAAAGGAGTCCAATAGACAGGATGGCACCTCATTTAGTAAGTGCATCCATGCTGGTGAAAGGTTCCAGACTGACAGCCCTTAAGGCTGATGTCCTCAGTGTGTCCTCACTACAAATAATGCTCAGGTGGTTGCAGGACCAGCTTCCCACACATGCTGCCCTTTATCCTTACAAATGGTACATTAATTATAACATAAAAATTAAAATGATAAAGTCAGAACAAAGAATTTCGACTTTACTGAAACTAAACATTTTGATAATGTCAAAAATAAGTATTTTATAATATTTTATTTAACCAAAAAAATGCAAGATTTAGAATTTTTATCCTGATTCAGGACAAAACCTAATTTCAAAATCTCAGAACTTCCCACAGGATGGAAATGCCGATCTTCAACTACCTCTATTCATTATACATGGACTTTCATTTTTTAAGCGGCTCTCACTATTATTATTCAATGTTTGTAATATAATGGTGACCCTGGTAAATTCAACATGATTTGATAGCCAACAAGGGGCCACAAAATTGTTTGTTCCTCAAGGTTTGCCAGCTTGTTTTGTGACTTGATGCATTGATAACACAGCAACAGATTCCTTTATACGTTAAAAAATACACAGTGAGGACGTAGAGAACATTTTACTAGCTACTAACACCAATTTTAATGTAGGTGGGGGACATAAACTACCTAAATTCAATCTTCCCCTTTAAATCTAAACTTTTATTGTAATACCCTCACACATTACACACACATATTGCAAAGGTCCCCTCTGCATTTATTCCTAATAAAGTAATAATACTCTGCACTTTTGTAGCACCTTCCATCTGAGGATCTCAGCATGCTCAGCAAACATTAATTAATTTAGCTTCACAACACCCCTCTGAGATAACTGAAGTACATAAAAATCAAGTGGAATTCAGCAAAATAATGTTGTGAATGAGCTCTTCAACATTTCCCAAGATCTCTACTACAGGGAATTCTTCAAGTTAAATCTATATTTTTCAGGTTTGACACCACCACTTTGGTGTAACTTTCCTAGCAATTTATCACTTTTTCAAAGGGATGGGTCCACCTCCATTTGCTTTTTATAAGCTGCTTCCACTACTGAGTTTGCCCCAATGCATGCATGAAATACCATGAATAATGAAACAAACTGGTGGCATAAACTGCAACAGAGACAATAGATCTGGGATCTAAATTGAACCAGGGATACTTTCAAAATGTGACCAAATCCAAGCTCAGCAACCAAGTTGGCAGGA
The DNA here is from genome assembly GCF_965152275.1 of Natator depressus. Taxonomy (NCBI): domain Eukaryota; kingdom Metazoa; phylum Chordata; order Testudines; family Cheloniidae; genus Natator; species Natator depressus. The sequence goes on along the minus strand of NC_134251.1, from coordinate 22,718,086 downwards.
ATTAATTTATACAGGTCCATTTTCTGTTTTTAATATCCAGTCTCTCTTTTTTGGTTTTGTTTTTATATGAACTCTGATGTTTGGATAATGAAAGCCAAAGAAACATGGCCTTAGTGTGTTTATGAGACACAAACACACTAGGACAGTAAATACAGTATGAATTGTGGTAAAGGTATTTTGGTCAATAGACACTTCATAGCCATTCTACTGAACTCATAAATTAAAGCCCCGTTGGTCTAAATGACCAGGATGTTCCCCTAATCATGTTACTGCAATATTAATAAGGCTGTTTAATGCAACCAGTTTCTTCTAAATTGTCACATAAAATGTTAGTAAATGTCAGACATATCATTTAATTGAAAACTACATTTTACTGCCTATGGAACTCGAGTGGCTGAGAACATGCTGTAAATATTGCAAAGCTAACAATGACTCTGGTTTTCTGGGACAAAAGAGTAAGGTCACCCCAAACCCTTCTTCTAGAAAGGCTGGTCTCTAAAACTGATTATTTTCTATTCCACCCTGCAATTATTTCAATCATCTGTGAAAGGTATTTAGAGCAGCTCAATTCTTTACTATACAAATATAAAAATTAGGTCTCAGGTTTTTTAAAGGGACGTGCTACGGTGAACAGGCATCAACGACTCCCCAAATAACCTCCTCCCTCCTGATCCAGAAAACACTATGAACAGCTCTTCCAAAATGAGGCAGAGAATGTTGCAGTTAGCTCCAGCTCATGCAGAACAAGAGAGAGGCCACTTCAACAAGATCAAACCAACGGCTGAAGCATAAATGAAATCCCAGTTCATCCAGTGTATGATCTTCCAAACTCAGTATACAGGTATATCTGGCAGTCCTCCCACACTGCCTCCCGGCCTGCTTCATTCCTGAGAGCCAGAAGGATTCTGACAATTACAACAATCCAAGCCTTGGAAAATGAGCCAGCAGGCAGACGTAGGGGCTGCTGATATATGAACCAAACCAAAGCTATTAGGACAAATGTCAGGCTTGCCAACCTTGACAATGCTCCTTAAAAATACTGTCAGGGTGAAGGCTGTGTGCCAAAGTTTACTCTTTGCAAAGCAATACGACCTATTCTATGGGAGACTAGGAGGAATGGGAATATCTCTTGATTTGACTCTGATTTGATTTCTCTGCTGAGATGCTTTGCTTGCAATGGTATCCATGAACAATACATAAAGACAGAACTGAGCTTTGCCAGAAAGTTTTTCCACTATGGTTTTTAACCCAACCCATAAGCAGGAAAATCCTTTTTTCTGACCATAGCACTTAACTATGGCAATGGTAAAACAGGAAATACCTTCTTATACCTTATTCATCTACCAGAAGGAGACTCAGTTAACACACACTACATAGGGAAAGCCTGAAAGTGTGGCTTTCCAAGCATGATACTGAGAAATGACTCCTGCTAACAGTCTGGATGGCATTATTTCTTATTCCTACAAAGCTGTTGGCTGTTCTCTGTAGTTGGAGCTACCATACTCTTGGGGGATGGGGGAAAAGAGGCTCTCTGCTGTCTTCTAAATCTTTGCATGATAATATAAGGAAATTAATTTCCATTCCCAAAGGCCATAACTACTGGTGCAGAAACTGACTAGAAACTGACAGCTGGAGACTTCAAGGGACATCCCAAAAAGAGACATGGGCTTTTAATAAAATCATTGTACTAAATCACGAACTTTGGATCCCACTTGAATGAAAGAGAGAAACTAAAAATAAGTGAAGAGGACAAATTCTTCGCATTAGTCCTGAGAAACAGGCTCATCACAGCAGTTGAAAACCAGTCTAAGACTACGTGTGAGTGTGAGCCAAGAAGCCTTTCCTTACCTGAGTAATCCTCACTGTCCTATTGAAGGCAATGGGATTACTCACATGAGTAAGATCTTGCAGAATAGATCCCCAAGTTTGTATCTAAAGCAACACATTGGAACCCCTTTTTAGCAACAGCTGAACCCAGGGAAATGTTGCCCCATGATGCTGGCAGACTTATGTTACTGGTATCTATCCCAAACAATTTACAGAATGAACCTTATCTCATTCATTGATTAACACAGCAAAAATATCGAGAAGCTAGTCTAATTTTAGTTTCTAAAACCCCTCAAAAATCAAACACAAATGCAAGGCCCCAGTTTCACAGCGTCAGGTATTTCTAAGGTTTGTAAACTACAGGACCCATTCGATCTCCAGCTGCTGGATTTTCAGGTGGGGAAAATTGTCAAGGACACTTTCTGTCACCTATTCTTGGTAAGGAAATTGCATCTCTTCCTTCAGATTCAGGGCCTCATTACAGTTAGGGCTTTTCCACCTCCAGGTCAGATTCCTGGGATCATGGGCAATAATGGATAGCTCTTTGCTATGTTAGAGAATATAATGTAAATCAGACTGCACAAGAGCAGGGCTTGTACAGGTAGAACAAATGAAAATGATATTTACCAACCACAGTCAATCATTTTGGCATCAGCCCTAAATTAAACAAAATACATGGGCTGTGTCTGAGCGTCAAAGAACTTCAGGTATGCTCTCTAACACTGTCATAACAAACATACTAAAAGCAGCATGCACTGTGTGTGTCCAAACCAGAGCAAATGTTTTCAAGAAGAAGTGGCATCTAAGCCAGGACCAATATATTTAACTGTCAAGATACACGCAGGAGTGACACCAGCTCTGGAGATCTGTCACTGCTGCTAAGCTTTCCAATCTGCTCTCAACAGAGCAGCAAGTCACATAGTGGCTGAGACTGGGGTACGAGGGAAAGTGCCAGTTGCCATAAAGTTTTCATTTGCTCTCCCGAAATAGCGACACATTTAAAACAGATGCATTACTGGCTGAGCATTCTCTAAATATTTAACTTTGACAAATAACAAGAGGATCTGTATGGTGTGGGCTGTTCAGCATTCTCTCTCTTCATCAACCCTCAAGCAGGTCCTTGTTCTACTACCTGAAATATGCCACCAGATATAAGAGTACTGATCTGCTTCCAAATAGCTAATGAAACTTTTCCCTCTATGGGCCTTAGTAAAGAAGTTGCTATTTTATTTGTTAAGTCTTAAAATTAAATTGTTTGTTGTTTAGCTGTAGTTTGTATCCTATTATCGTCGCCCTGTGTTGCTAGATTGGTAGCTGAAGGCCTGTCATGTGATGGCATGCAATCAATATAGCATGTGCCAGCTTTGATTATTCAACATGTCAAATCATATTTCTACTTTTCAACATCCAGACTGGTGCAAAGCATGTGCCTGGGTTTTTTTCTTGTGCCTTTGCACCTCCTTAGCACTGTTGTTGATGGCTCATAATAATGGAAGAAGAATCAAATACTACCATTTTCTTCCAGAAGAAGGGAAAGAATGAGGAAGTCAATAGAAAACACCTTGCCACAACCTCTTACTTTACTAAAGAAACTTGAGCTCAGAAAAACTGCAGAGAATAACTATGCAATGGGGTCAACAGATGCTATTCCACTAACTTTAGCATAAGTGGGTGCAACACCACGACCGGTTAATTTACTCACTTGCCTTCCCAGTAAGAAAGCTGCAGCGGCCTGCGGCAATTAGTCACCAGACACCCAATTTCGGATAACAAGGTCATAAGTGGTACCTAAAACACCTGAGCTACAGTGAAAACATACTTCTTCTTTGAAACCCCTTACCATTAGCCTACTGTTTACTCTACAAATGTTAATGTTTCACAGCTAAAATAAATTGGCAGAGAATACAAAAAGTTTAAATTCCAACAGTTAACTCAAACCACATTCCACACGTATTATTCTCTATTTCTGTTCATTTTTAAGTTTGGAAGGTGTTCCGATACCGTGGTGAGCTGGGTGCCTAACTCCCATTGGTGCCTTTGAAAATCCCCCTCTCCCGGACAATATAGAACAGAATGCTGCACGGTGATTGTGGATTCGGGGGTGGGGGAAGGAAGAGGGTTCACAAGAGCATTTTGGTTTTAAGCAGTAGTGTACAATATGGAAAAGATTGAGAAACACTACAAAATACTCTACTGCAGTTGATTAGACCAGAGAAATCTGTGAGGATGCCATGCTCATGAAGGGCTGGGATCTCCATCTAGCGCTTTGAGTACGTTAGGAAATATAGTGGGTACTGAGGACAAAATATAGTCTGTATTAAGGACAACCACAAACACACACTGGATTGTACGCGCGATATCTGAACAGGATAGTGCAGTCCCATTATTTCCCTCATCTCTGATACTCAGTGGATTTGCTTAAAAGCATCATCTTTTTTATGTCATGTCACTGAACTGGTTCATTTAACTGGAAATCACATTTGGTGCATTTCCCAGCCATATCTGACAATATCAGAGACCTGTGGAATTCATCCAGCAGCAAAGACCCATCACCTAGGACATCAACATTTGTTTTCTGGTTCTTCAAGAGGAAAAGGAATATGCAGAGTCAGTGATTGAAGTGCGGCAGTTACTGCAGAGAAAACCAGCCCCTCCATTCCTCCAATCTCCCTGTGACAGGGAGCTGGGCACGAAGAGCTTAATCAGCTCCCTGCCATGGCAGCCCCAATCAAGGGGAATAGATTGGGGCTGGCTGAACAGCCCTGCCTGCTTGGCAACTAGGAAGAACAGCCAGCCTAATTAGCCAGGGGCTATAAAGGCTGGGAGGAGGGAAGCCAAAGAGGGGGAAGAGAAAGGCCAGAGGCTTGGAGGGACTGGTGGCTCTGGTCTGTTGCTGGTGAAGTCTGGCTGTAAAACCCTGGACATAGATAGTAAGCCGGTGGTGGGAAAGAACTATAAATAAAATTCACGGACGACTGCATCTACCTGAGGTGTCCCTGATTGGTTTTGTGAGGGCAGCAGAGGCAGAAGCAAGAGGGACCAAACTGCGCCTTGCTACACTCCCAAAGAAAGGAGTGATCATAGGTTCTAAAGGCAGGAATTAAAACAGGTACAAAAAAAAGGATGGCTCGATTTGGGAATGGCAAGAACTGCCAAGATCAAGTGCTCCCAAGTGCCTTCCATTCAGACCAGAGCCTTCTGATGTCGCGTTCCAAGAGAGACATTTTATCTTGTAGAATTCTGTTCTACTTAAGTGCTATCAAACATTCCAGATGATAGATTTCCCGTAAACCATCCCATTAATTTCTTTTTCCGGTACTCAGCGGATTTTTCTAAGCTCTTGCACTGCAGCTCTCATGTGCAGAGTGATGACGGATCCTTGGTGACTGTTGATTGTGATCGTTTGACTGACAACAAGATTTTAGAAATATCGCATCTTTCTTATTTCTTGTATTTAGAGACAAACCACCCAATGACAGACGTTATTTCTCCATTGAGAAACAGGCTTCCATAAGTCTTCATTTGCCTTGACATTTTTCCCCACTGTACCACTGGCTTCATCAGAAGATTAAAATCCAAAACTGATACCGTGGCTCCAAGCCTGAGACTGAAGCTAAAAGAAGAAAGTTCAGCTACGGCAACACCGGCCATTCAGTCGATTCCTTCCCTTCGCCAGCATATTGTTGAACTGCCTCAGGAGGAGATGGGAGGAAACCTCTGATTCAGAGCCACAGTCTGTCTTCCCGGTCTTCCTGCTGGGGGTGGGGGCAGGGAGGGAGTGGAGGAGGGAACAGAAATACCCTCCATTGGCTGTATACCTGGCACAACGTGTCCTCAGTGTGCCAACCAGTGGGGGGAATGGGGGAAATTGGTGTGAGGCCTAGACTATACCCACTCCCACTCCCACGCCAGGGGTGGGAGGCACGCAGCACTTCCCACAAAGGTACTTATTCATCTGTGCACCTGGCACAGTACAGACAGCTATCTCAGAGGAGTAAGGAGGTGCCTTATACCCTCTGACTTTCCTGTGCAGGCATACCGGACAGGCTGTTGTCTGGCCATCAGCAAATATTTAGAAAATTAATTCCTTTTATAAAAGAGGAATCCTAACTCTGAAGAATTCCATGTAGCTTGGGTTCAACTGTTGTCCTCTCTCTCTTACAAGGGATAGAAATCCAAAGTCTGATTGTTTATATTATTGCTCTTTTTTAAGAGAGGAAACAAAATTCTACACATTGAACAGTTTTACCCAGAACAGAAAAAAATATCAAATAAAGGATCTTTTTGGAGGGACAAAAATGCTTTCAAACAATTTGAATGGCACCATATGTGTTCATTGCTCAAGGAAGCTAATTTAGTGATTGCAGAAGTCACAACTTTCAGTCAGGGGTAATTAAATACAGGAGCACACAATTCCATCTTACAATATTGCACAAATAAATGAACACACTTTACAGTAGATGCATCTTCAGGATTCTTTCATAGCTGCATGCATTTCACTATACTATGCCAACAAACTTTTCATTTAAGTTTCTCTGTAGAAAATGGCTTTTTAAAATCATAGCTCTTTTTCCATATGCACAATCCATAATCCATTCCAAAATAACTCACTTTTCCTTAGCATCCTTAATTGGGGAAGAGGGGGCACATGGCTCAGAATGGTGGGGTTGCCTTTCACAGGAATACCACTGGCCAATTGTATATACAAAACAAAAATCACTCCCCCATCCCAAAGTAAGTCCTAGCCTTTTACCCTGAAGGGAAAAAAATCCTGGTTTATTTATGTTCAGCCCCTTGCAACAGAGCCACAAATAAAAATAACCTAATAGAATAATTTAACACAAATTCACAGAACTTGAAGTCTCTGCTGAGGACATGGCAATATTTCATCTTGAATGGAAACTGAATTACTCCTCACCTTTAAAGACTTTGCTCTCTTTAGTTAATGCTGAGGTTATTATACGGCAGCAGAAGGAAGTTTGAATTATGTGTGCCAGAAGCTAACCTGTTCTTTGGGTTCTACATATAAATGAAATTAAGGTTCCGGTGATGATACTCTTCTTACCCATTTAGGGACAGATATAAATCACAGAAAAAATGTAAATACACTTGGCTATTTTTTGTCTTTATATTTAAGATGAAAGTGAATTTATTCCATATTGATAATATTTTAAAAGTTAGTCTGGAAGAACAGACTTAGCAATTTTATCCGAAGTTGCAATTAATGCACTGACTAATCCCATCAAAGAAACATTAATTGGTGTCTAGATGCTTTTTCATAGCAGCAGTAGGCCATAAAACTTAAGCCTTACCTCCTCCTGACAGCATGTAGCCTCAGTGTTCATCAATAAAATTAATGCTATTCATTAAGTATGGATGTAATTACCTACAGCTCTAACAAAAAATGACTGACGTGAACATCAGTACAAATTTAGCATTTATGCCATGTTACAAGACTGTTTATGTGCTGCAAAATAGAGCATTTTTGTAAGATCTGTTTTTAGAATTTATATTGAAATGTCCAATGCAAAGCACAGCGAAAAACTGCTGAGCAATTCTCCAACTGCTGCGGAAGTTTTCAGGCAGGATTAATTTCTGAAACCAGTTACTTTTGGTCACTGCAATTTTTTAAAAAAGGGTTCCACTGCTGTAAAGTTACAGGTAATTTGGCATTCACATGGTCTGTCTTTTAAGTACACGATTATAGCCCCGATTCATAAAAGCACTTATATTCCTGCTTAAATCTAGGAAAGCACTGAAGTCCTGCTGACTTCAATGGGCCATAAGCATGTGCTTAAATGCTGGTCCAAACAGAGATGCTTTCCTGAATCGGGCCCTGTGTGACCACTGTATTTGAGCAGCAAGCTGTGCAGCGGTTCTTACATATTACAGTGGTGACCTAATATACGTAGACTTCCCCAAGGCATTTGACTTGGTGCCGCAGAACATTTTGATTAAAAAGCTAGAATATAAAATCAACATGGCACACATCAAATGGATTAAAAACAGATAGGTCTCAAAATGTAGCTGTAAATGGGGAATCAGCAAGTGGGTCTGTTTCTAGTGAGGTCCCACAGGGATCAGTTCCTGGCCCTACACTATTTAGCATTTTTATCAATGACCTGAAGGAAAACAAAATCATGATTGATAAAGTTTGCAGATGGCACAAAAATTGAGGGAGTGGTAAATAATGAAGAGGACAGGTCACTCATTCAGAGCCATCTGGATCACTTGAAAAACTGGGTGCAAGCAAACGATGTTTTTAAATACAGCGAAATGTAAACCTATACATCTAGGAACAAAGAATATAGGCCAGACTCACAGAATGGGGCATTCTGTCCTGGGAACCAATCATTCCGAAAAAGATTTGGGGGTTGCAATGGATAATCTGCTGAACATGAGCTCCCAGTGTGATTCTGTTGGCCAGAAGAGCTCATGCAATTCTGGGATGTTTAACTAGGAGTATCTCAAGTAGGAGCAGAGAGGTTATTTTACCTGTGTATTTGACACTGGTGTAACTGCTGCTGGAATCCTGAGTCCAGTTCTAGTGCCCACAATTCAAGAAGGATGACCAAAAAAAAAAAAGTCACCATTGCTAAACAGCACAGAAAAAGAGGTGGTTAGAGGCAAAATGGCATCCTTTAAAACTTGGGAGCCAAGTCCTACTGAGGAAAATAGAAAAGTATAAACTCTGGCAAGTCATTAAGAAAGGGATATAAAATATCATATTGCCTCTATATAATTCCACAGTACACCCACATCTTGAATACTGTGTACAGATGTGGTCGCCCCATCGCAAAAAAGATATATTGGAATTGGAAAAGGTTCAGAAAAGGTTCAGAAAAGGGCAACAAAAATGATTAGGGGTATGGAATGGCTGCCTTATGAGGAGAGACTAATAAGACTGGGCCTTTTCAGCTTGGAAAAGAGATGACTAAGGGGGGATATAATTGAGGTCTATAAAATCATGACTGGTGTGGAGAAAGTAGATAAGGAAGTGTTATTTACTCCTTCTCATAACACAAGAACTAGGGGTCACCCAATGAAATTAACAGGCAGCAGGTTTAAAACAAACAAAAGGAAGTATTTCTTCACACAATGCACAGTCAACCTGTGAAACTCCTTGCCAGAGGATGTTGTGAAGGCCAAGACTATAACTGGGTTCTAAAAAGAACTAGATAAATTCATGGAGGATAGGTCCACCAATGGGTATTAGCCAGGCTGTGCAGGGATGGTATCTCTAGCCTCTGTTTGCCAGAAGCTGGGAATGGGTGACAGGGAATGGATCACTTGATGGTTACCTGTTCTGTTCATTCCCTCTGGGGCACCTGGCCGTAGCCACCGTCAGTAGACAGGATACTGGGCTAGAGGGACCTTTGGTCTGAGCCAGTATGGCCATTCTTATGTTCAAGTCAAGTGTAAAATCATAACTGGGCAGACCAAAAAGAATTTGAAAAGCTACTAGCAAAAGATGCAAAAATGAACAGTAAATTTTTTTAAAGTACATCAGAAGCAGGAAGCTTGCCCAAATAATCAGTGAAGCCAATGGACAATCAAGGTAAAAAGGGAGCACTCAGGAAAGACAAGGCTATTGGGTTTCTTTAGTCTGGAGAAGAGAAGAATGAGGGAAACACGACAGCTGCTTTCAAGTACATAAAAGGTTGTTACAAGGAGGAGGGAGATAAATTGTTCTCGTTAACCTCTGAGGATAGGACAAGAAGCAATGGGCTTAAATTGCAGCAAGGGCGGTTGAGGTTGGACATTAGGGAAAACATCCTCTCAGGGTGGCTAAGAACTGGAATAAATATCCTAGGGAGGTTGTGGAATCTCCGTCATCGTCACAGGTTAGATAAACACCTGTCAGGGATGGTCTAGAGATAATACTTAGTCCTGCCATGAGTGCAGGGGATTGGACTAGAAGACCTCTCAAGGTCCCTTCCAGTCCAACAATTCTATGATTTTAAGTGCAAAGTAATGAACGCTGAAAAACATAATCCCAACTATGCATACAAAATGATGGGATCTAAATTAGCTGTTACCACTCAAGAAAGATCTTGAAGTCATCATGGATAGTCCTCTGAAAACATCCACTCAATGGACAGCAGCAGTCAAAAAAGCTAACAAACTTAGGAACCATTAGGAAAAGGATAAATAAAGAAAATTCAGAATGCCACTATATAAATCCACAGTACGCCCACACTTTGACTACTGCATGCAATTTTGGTCACCTCATTTCAAAAAAGACATTTTAGAAAAGGTACAAAAGCCAACAAAAATTTAGAAAGCCAACAGAAATTGTTCTGGGTCTGGAACAGCTTCCGTATGAGGAGAGATTAAAAAGACTGGGTCTCTTCAGCTTAGAAAAGAGACGACTGAGGGGGTATGACAGAGGTCTATAACATTGTGAACGATGTGAAGAAAAAGTGTTATTTACCCCTCCACATAACACAAGAACCAGGGGGTCACTCCATGAAAGGAACAGGAAGCAGGTTTACTTCTTCACACAACACACAGTCCAGCTGTGGAACTCATTCCTAGCAGATTTTGTGAAGGCCAAAAGTACAACTGGGTTCAAAAGAGAATTAGATCAGTTCATGCAGGACAGGTCCTTCAATGGCTATTAGTCAAGTTGGTCAGGGACACAACCCCATGCTCTGGGTGTCCCTAATCCTCCGAGTGCTAGAAGTTGGGACTGGATGACAGGGGATGGATCACTCGATAACTGCCTTGTTCTGTTCACTTCCTCTGAAGCACCTGGCACTGGCCCCTGTTGGGCTTGACGGATCACTGGTCAGATCCAGTGTGGCCATTCTTCTGTTATCAGGTCATTGATCAACTGGAGAGGGTCCAGAGAAGAACCACAAGAATGATTAAAGGATTAGAAAACATACATATAGTGATAGATTCAAGGAGCTCAATCTATTTATCTTAACATAGAGAAGGATACAGGGTGACTTGATTAGAGTCTATAAGTACCTACATGGAGAACAAATCTTTAATAATGGGCTCTTCTATCTAGCAGAGAAAGATATAACACCCTCCAATGGCTGGAAGTTGAAGCAAGACAAATTCAGACGGGAAATATTATGTAAATTTTTAACTGTTAGAGTAATTAACCACTGGAATAGCTTACCAAGAGTTGTGGTGGATCCTTGACAATTTTTAAATCAAGTTTGGATGTTTCTCTAAAAGCTCTGCTCTAGGAATTATTGCGGGGAAATTCTCTGCCCTGTGTTCTACAGGTCAGACTAGATGATCACAATGGTCTTTTCTGGCCTTAGAATCGATGATTCTGTAAAGGCAATACAAGGGGATAGTAAGGAATAATAATGCCTCGCAACGGCTGGATGTTGGAAAGCTTGAAAAGGTAGGTCTGTTCCATTTATTCCACTTTAACTGTACACTTTGTATTGGTTCCAAACAGTCACACTGTCAGGACGACGCAGAAACAATCCAGGAGAAACAGCAGCACTAGCAACGGTGCACAAGCCTCGGAGGCGCAGCCACGAGGGGAGCAATGAGGAGCCAAGACACGGCCTGTGCCGCACAGTTAAGGGTTATCCATTACTCTACACTTACAGTAAGCGAACGCAGACTTTGACTAAAAACACAGGGGCATCATTTGCTGTGGGACAAGGGAGCAGTTGTCCCCCAAGACCTTGATTTGTCCTCGCCCCAGACTTTTAATGGGCTTATTTGCTCCATTAGGTCTTCCACTTTTTGCCGCCCACCCCCTCAAAAACATTTGGAACATTATATATTATATCCTGCATTATATTGATACAATTCCACCTCCCCCCGCAGTGAGAAGCGACCCTTATTTAGTGCTTTTGTTTCTTTACCTTAGTCGGAAATGAGTTAAAGTCCAAACACAAGGTGAGTGGGGAGCAAATTGCTATGGGGGGGATGCAGCAGCTCAGACATTCCATCATCTGCCTACGAATGCCCTGGATCCCGGGATGAATCCATAGCCAGCAGCACTGCTTTCTGGATTAAATCCGCCCGGGGGTTGCATGCAGTATGAATGTATGTGTAGAGCTTTGCGCACGGATCTCCACAAAAGCCTCCAAGACAGAAAGGAGGTGGAGCGGGATGGAGCAGCTACAGGTCAGACTTTTCAATTTCATAATAACCCTGACTGATATCAATGGGGTTTATTTATATTTTAAGTCCCATTTTTATGATGCTCCTGAAAAGAATGTAAATTTCAATTTTATTTTTTGCTTTGCGCATTTGCTCCTTGATTTAACTATTAGACAGAATAGGGAACAGTGCAGGGATGCTGGAATTTATAGCCTTTCCTTTTCAGCAAACATTTATTTTACTGTAAAGTTTTAAATAAAAAATCAGGGTTGAGGGAAAGGAAAGGGACCAGTGCCAATGGTGCCACATTTTCATGCCAGCCAATGAATTCACAAAAGAATCACACACTCTCTCTCCTTATCATGGGCCTATTAACTCGACTCCTAACTATGCTCTTGTTAACGCAGCAGGTCAAAAACATTCTGATGGAACAGTTTTCTGCGGAAAAATTCTGTCTGTTGAAATCAAAATGTTTGTGGGAACACAAAAATTTCAACAGAACGGGCCGTTACAGTGGCAAAGGTTTTCCCTCCTGTTGTCAGCCCAGGAATTAGTCCCCATCCCTCACCCATAGTCAGTCCAACATTTTCAGCCCCCGACATCCTTCCCATTCTCAGCCCAGGGGTTTCTGTCCCCACTCAAGTCTCACTGCATTAGGGTACAACACACGAAAGAGAAGCGGTGCTGGGGAACATGGAGACCCAGGACAGGCGGCCCTGGCTCCGGTATGTTCCCAAATCAGAATTTGCAGGAAATACAAAGGTTTGATGTGTTCTGATCTGGAACGAAAGAAAATTTAAAATATTCAGAATTTCCCTCAGGATAGAAATTCCATTTTCCAGACAGCTCAATTTACTACCAGGACTTGTACAGGAAAAACCAGGGCAGTTTCTATACCCGTCTGATTTGTGAGAGATTTCTGCCTCCTCTTACCAGACATGTTTCTCTAGCAATCATATTTAACATGGTACCTTATTTCATAACAAAAACGTATTTACAGAAAGAACACAGTCCACCAGTGTAGAAATTTTGCATTACAGAGCTTAGAAAATTTTCTGCAGAGGTTTCTAGGTTAGTAATTTTTAATCATTTTGGTTATGTGAATAAATTCCATGTGCTTTGTGTATATAACAAGGACACACTGATCTGGGAGCTGAGAGTCATTGTAGTTACTGAGCACTAGGACCCTGACTAAAAGCACACTGAAGTCAATAAACAGATTACCATTAACTTCAATGGACCACACCCTGAACATACAGAGAGTTCCTCTGTCTAGGGTATTTCCTATATAGATACTAAATCCAACAGAAATTGTTTAAGGGTGGGACTTTCAGAAACAGCCTTAGGAGCACAAGTCCCGCTGACATTCAATCAGACTTGTGCTCCTCATTTACTTCATCCCTTTTGAAAATTCCTCCCTAAATCCCTAATTTTATAATTCCACAACGCAGGAAGTGGACAAAAAGCTCCACAATCCCTAATGAAGGGGGCAGACAAGCAGACACGTGCTTCACACAAAGTACGTTTCATCATTTGAATTTTCTCCTTTTTTCCCCCCCTCTGTTATTTTTCTCCCACTCAGCATGAAGTCCTGGCCCCCTGAAGTCAACAGCAAAACTGCCTCCGGAGGGCCAGTATTCCACTCTCAGATATTATGGCATTGTAAACTAATCTGTAAAACTGGACCATTCCAAAGCAAAATTCAGAAATCATGGTTGGGTTTTCATAGTCTCTGCTATTTGAGTAATTCTGAACTTTAGTAAGTTGCTATGTTATTTTCTGCCAATTAAATTACACCAGGTGTTTACACCTTTAGAAAGGGAACACAAAAGTACATCCTTTTCCTAACATGACCATAAAAGCAATCTCCTTTCTTTCTAATGAAGTAATATGTCAGAACTAGTTTTTAGCACCCTGTCATTAGGCTCACTAACTAGAAATATAATTCTGGAAACGTGTGGGATCCCAAGGCTATACATTTAGTGCAACTGTAGTGCAGGCTAACAATAGTACCACAGACATTTTTTCTTTCCAATAACTGGATAATATCAGATTTGATAATTGTATCTTTACATCAGATTTGAAAATTTTCTAGAAACAATTTTTATGGACTTCCCAGTATACCAAGCAATTGAAACCTCTTCTTAACGATTTAGGACTGAAGCTGGGATATTAAAATTGCCATTAAGTGGAATGCACATGAAATACTAAAAGTATTCTGATGAATAATTTCTTGTTATAATGACATGCTATAGACCTAAATCTTAGTACTAGACATGAAAAAAGACAGTTAAATCAACTTTGTCCATTTAAATATAATTTTAAGAGAACTAGAACCCATCTCTTTATTGCTCAACAACCTTTAGCAATTTCTTTTGCCCTCATTTATTTCTTGTTCCTATGGGGATGCTGTTTGATTTATTGAAAATTAGTTCTTACAGCCAGTGAATGCTTTAAATTGTTTTCATATAAATCACTCAAATATCTGTTAGTGCACCTAGGAGAGTCCCTGTTTGATCTATATTTTCAAATTTAGCTACAGGGTTTCCAAACCTGCTCTTTGTGTTAACAGTCGTTTCGAGTTATTGATTGCTCTCTCCATGGAAACAAGTCATTATCTCAAGGACCTAGGGCTCCAATTAACTTTTTAAAACTTATTTTAACAAGGCTTAACTCTGTATCTTATTATGGTGCATTGTTTGGATTCCAAGAAAACATGTTGTTTTTTTTTTCCCCTACAAATCCAGGGGTGATGGATGGGGTTTTTTTGGAGGGCGGGGGTAGAGGGAATACACAATATATTTTCTCGTTCTACATAAAATTACACCATTGTTTAAACTTTTTCTAGAACACAAAACAAGATTTAAAATATTATCTTTTCCGCATATTTTTAGATCTTAAGCTACAGTATTAGAGCCTTCATTTGTCCTTCTTCTATGTTGAAGATATAGTACCACAATTTTTATAATCAAACTTGAAAAATGTCTAATGCACTCTGCAAAATAAATGCTGTTAAATATGGTTAATTTTGTTTGGGATTAGTCTTCAACAACAGCCTTTAGGTAATAATTACAGGGAGCTCTGAGATTGCTCAAGGAGAAAGCAAAACAGAAGGGGAGAACATTCAAAGATGAAGCTGGACAATTAGACCCCAGTGCTCCAATAATCTTTCTACAAAGAGAAGTCTCTGAACTAGGTGGATTCATCAATTTGAATATAGTACAAATTTCTTTACACCATTGAGGTGTTGTGTGTAAATCCATAAATTCTATCAAGAGCAGTTAGTGAAACACTCTGAAACTTTAGTGTCTTTTTATAGATACATGAAGTGCAGTAGGTGTTTTTTTCCTGCTGTTTTTCCTTTCAGATTCCTCTCTAGTGCAGAAAATCTTGGGGTGCTTTTAAAAGAAATCCACAAGGCATGTCTATAAAGCAGCAGGAAATAATCCTGCTATCCTAATAAATGTATATAAAGGATCATATGTAGAGATCATTTTATGATTGAGATTGCTTTCGAAGACTGAAATGATGTACACATTGAAAGATGTTGCCCATACATTTGCCAAAAAAATGATAGGATATTAATCTAAGATTTAGGAAACTGTAAAAATCACAAATATTTAGATGTGTGTCTTACATTCAATACCTGTCTAAATTTACCCATTATAACCATCAGCTCACACTGTAGTTAATATTCTGCCAAGAGAGGGATGGAACAAAAGCAATAGCTACCAGAATTCTCTCATGGTCAGTATGGAGATGGGGTTATTTCTTGCCTAGACAAAAGTACTCTATTTTTATAATCGGTAAATACTGCAAAAACACCATCAGTCACTATTTGCTAAAATTTTAAAACAAACTGCTATGACTATGCTTTGTACAAACATTTTGGTAATTGAGTTTTACCGACACAGAGGTTTGTAGGAAGTGAACCTCAAAGCCACCCCACATGAGTATTTGTATGAACTTAATTTTAGATTTGCACATGTGAGAATGCATACTAGAAGTCCTTGCCTGCACATCCAATCAAGGAACAGAAACAGTGCCCTTTGCCCAATCTTACCAATTGCAGCTAACCAATTAAGCTTCATTAACAAATATCAGATATTCACAGACAGTGGCATTGGAACAATTTTTTTAGTGGGGGTACTGAAACCCATTGAACAGAACTGTAAACCTGGAATATGATGGAAACCACTTCAAGTCAGGGGTGCTGCTGCACCCCCAGCATCCCTGCTCATAGGATAATGCTGGATAATTTCCTACAGATTTAAATTACTTTAAAATATTTAATATTTTACAGATGTTAAGAATAAAGGTGACAGACGTGCAATCTGCTTGTAGTGATTCCTTATGTAGAAAAAAAGAGGCTAAACTCATTGGATAAATTATTCATTGTGAATTGTTCTGAGGTTTAAAAAAATATTATCAAATTGAGTTTTCGTAATTTATTGTCCAACTGAAAAACTTTAATGGTCAACCCTCGAAGGGGAAAGAAAATCAGATGTTCCAGATGATAATAAAATGCTAACGTTCCAACCAGTAGAAATCATAGAATATCCGGGTTGAAAGGGACCTCAGGAGGTCATCTAGTCCAACCCCCTGC
This sequence comes from Natator depressus, assembly GCF_965152275.1. Lineage (NCBI taxonomy): Eukaryota > Metazoa > Chordata > Testudines > Cheloniidae > Natator > Natator depressus. The sequence continues at coordinate 22,701,570 of NC_134251.1, read as the reverse complement.
TCAAAGCAGGACCAATCCCCAACTAAATCATCCCAGCCAGGGCTTTGTCAAGCCTGACCTTAAAGACGTCTAAGGAAGGAGATTCCACCACCTCCCTAGGTAAACCATTCCAGGTGTTTTACCACCCTCCTAGTGAAATAGTGTTTCCTAATATCCAACCTAGACCTCCCCCATTGTAACTTGAGACCATTACTCCTTGTTCTGTCATCTGCTACCACTGAGAACAGTGTAGATCCATCCTCTTTGGAACCCCCTTTCAGGTAGTTGAAAGCAGCTATCAAATCCCCCCTCATTCTTCTCTGCCGCAGACTAAACAAGCCCAGTTCCCTCAGCCTCTCCTCATAAGTCATGTGTTCCAGACCCCTAATCATTTTTGTTGCCCTTCGCTGGACTCTCTCCAATTTTTCCACATCCTTCTTGTAGCGTGGGGCCCAAAACTGGACACAGTACTCCAGATGAGGCCTCACCAATGTCGAATAGAGGGGAACGATCACGTCCCTCGATCCGCTGGCAATGCCCCTACTTATACATCCCAAAATGCCATTGGCCTTCTTGGCAACAAGGGCACACTGTTGACTCATATCCAGCTTCTCGTCCACTGTAACCCCTGGTCCTTTTCTGCAAAACTGCTGCCTAGCCATTCGGTCCCCAGCCTGTAGCAGTGCGTGGAATTCTTCTGTCCTAAGTGCAGGACTCTGCACTTGTCCTTGTTGAACCTCATCAGATTTCTTTTGGCCCAATCCTCTAATTTGTCTAGGTCCTTCTGTATCCTATCCCTACCCTCCAGCATATCTACCTCTCCCCTCAGTTTAGTGTCATCTGCAAACTTGCTGAGGGTGCAATCCACACCATCCTCCAGATCATTAATGAAGATATTGAACAAAACCGGCCCCAGGACCGACCCCTGGGGCATGCCACTTGATACCGGCTGCCAACTAGACATGGAGCCATTGATCACTACCCGTTGAGCCCGACAATCTAGCCAGCTTTCTAGCCACCTTACAGTCCATTCATCCAGCCCATACTTCTTTAACTTGCTGGCAAGAATACTGTGGGAGACCGTGTCAAAAGCTTTGCTAAAGTCAAGGAACAACACGTCCACCGCTTTCCCCTCATCCACAGAGCCAGTTATCTCGTCATAGAAGACAATTAGATTAGTCAGGCAGGACTTGCCCTTGGCGAATCCATGCTGACTGTTCCTGATCACTTTCCTCTCCTCTAAGTGCTTCAGAATTGATTCCTTGAGGACCTGCTCCATGATTTTTCCGGGGACTGAGGTGAGGCTGACTGGCCTGTAGTTCCCAGGATCCTCCTCCTTCCCTTTTCTTTTTTTTTGTTTCCACTTTTGTTTCATCTTGTTTCCACTTTCAGGAAGTGTTTTTAGGAACCTGGAGGTCTAATTTTTCATCACATATTTTACAGTTCAGAGTAAGAGATGCGGGGCCTAATTCTCATTTATACCAAGGCCCTTCTATATCACTCTGGCAATGTAAATAGTTCTTTAAGACAAGTCAAGTTAAATAAATTTAAGCCCACTTTAAGGCTCCTTTACACTGCCATAGTGGTATAAGGGATATTAATGTAAATAAGAATCAAATCCAGGAGCTTCACATGGAATTATCTGATATATCTGCACAATGAGATGTTTTGTGTCAAGTTCATTTACATCAGTCATTGCCCCCAACACTGGACTCCCAACTTGGACTGTGATATCTCCATACACCTCTTCATTTTATTGCATTAGAATTCCTTCAGTGGCCTCCTTTCCTCATCTGTGTAACATCAAAGATTTTAAAAACAAGCTACAGGCAAACTGAGAACATGAAGCTTGTGATGGCCATAAATTCCAAAAACTGCTCCACACACATTCCAGGGAGAAGGATACAGCAATCCTTGACACAGGGGTGAAAAATGGGTGAAGAACTGAAGCTGTCTGTCCTTTCACAGAGTCCAGAGACTTGTTGGAAAAATCCAGCTGTAAACACAAATTACGCTGAAGGATTCCATGCTGAATAAAACCTTCCAGTCTGTGACAGCATATACACACCCCACACTGGAGAAACAAGGGTTAAGGAGCAGCTCTGGGCCACCCAGGTGGCCCCACCCTGCCACACCTGCAAAGCCTGCACAATCTGGAGGCGTAGCTTACAAAGGACGCAAACAGAGCAGCTCAGAGCAGACCTGTGCTCTGAGCTCTTGGGAACAAATACCACAGGAGCTCCTGCTGATGGAGGCCTGGCAATACTGATCTGACCAAGCTGGCAAAGGAGGGACTGGTGGTAGCTGTTGAAGGTCAAACTTTATTTCATATTCAGTTCTTTCCTGAGGGGACAGGGAGGGTACTGATAGGAAGTAATTCAGGGAGGCAGGTGCGAAGCTGTAGGATGTAGCTGCCCACCACTGGACCCTGGATTAGTCCCCAGTGAAGAGGGTGGGGCTGGGCTCCCCTACCAACTCCTGAAAAGCCTATCCCTTGGTGGGGGAGGACCTGAGCAAACAGAGTCTAGACCCCAAACCCCCAACCTAAGGAAAAAACCCTTCCAGGCATCTGAAGAATGCTCCATTATTGGACTTGTGCGTACCCCAAAAGAGGTGGACGGGAGCGTGTGACCTGGCCCGAGGACTGCATCACAAAAAAGGGACGTGTTCCTTGAAACTTATCACCAAATTTAAACCAATTTTGTTTAAATTAGTCACAATTTTGTTAGATTTATTAATTTAAGTACCAAGAGCTTAAACAAATTATGTACCTGGAATTTCTGTGTATGGATTTTTCCACTGAAGGTATAAAGGGATCTCAACCCATTGAGAAAACTATCTCAAGAGAAAATTTTCATTCTCTACCAAAAAAAATACAGATTTTTTCTGTTGCACAATTATTAACAGAGTAGTAGGTTTGGAACAATCTGAGGGTAGTATTTATACAGGAGATATGGTAACGAATGGCAATCTGAAATTCAAACATGAGTTCAACAAGACTTTTGGAATAATCCACTACTGTGATAAACCCACCCTCACATTTATAACTAAAAACCTTATGTAGTAAGATATATTTTACTAGACCATCATTTTGTCATTTATCAAACAGAAAGGAAGAAAAGCACTTTAAAATTTCCCTGGAATTTGTTCTGTAAACAGTTTCCAATTATCAAAATTTCATTAAATTTATACTAATTTAAGATAAAAAATAAATTAGGCCTACAGTTTACATACAGAAATCAAGTTACTGTAGCAGCTGTTCACTTGACAGTGAGTGTGAGCATCTCCAGGATATACCTCAGTTTTCAGTATGGAGAAACAGAACAGCCATACTGGGTCAGACCAAAGGTCCATCTAGCCCAGTATCCAGTCTTCTGACAGTGGCCAATGCCAGGTGCCACAGAAGGAATGAACAAAACAGGTAATCATCAAGTGATCCATCTCCTGTCGCCCATTCCCATCTTCTGGCAAACAAAGAGAAGCCAGGGACACCATCCCCCTGCCCATCCTGGCTAAAATAGTTCATCAGTGGTTTGTGTGATGGAGTCACCAAGAGCAGCCAAAAGCCCCTACTGTTAGGGCAGGAGGAACATAGCTTGGCGGGCAGAATCCAGACTCTTGGATTCTGTTCCCAGCTCCGACATTGTCTCATTACCCAAAGTCACATAGTAATTTAACAGCTTAATGCCTCATCTTTCCCACCTAAGGCCAGCCCTGGGACTCAGACAACAACAGAGGACTTGATTGTTCAGCAGCTGAAGAGCTGCATTAAACTGCAGAACAATCACTGAGATCTGCAGGGGAAAAAAAAATTATAATTTAACAGTCAGACACAGGTCACACGACGCCAGGGGAGGGCTGGTGGGAGCTACAGCCACCCCAAAATTTGCCTTAGCTCCCCCTCCCCCATAGCCACCCTTCTCAGGGCAAAGGTAAAACTTTATGCAGAAGTAAGGGTGGCACTCTGGCCGCCCAGCTCCGAAGGGCAGCGCTTTGCGCGTCCAAAAGGAGACTGGGAAAGTGCACATGCTGCCTACGTAACCATGTTTGTGCATGTACGTGGACACGCACAGTATGGGCCAGATTGCGTCTTCCTTAACCCACGTGCCTACAGTACAGGGGTCAGCCACAGTTACAGTCCTTGCCTCCTCCTGAACACATGCAGCATTCCCGTAGAGTGCCCGCCGAGGAGTGGGGCGGGGGCTGAGAACACGTGCTGCAGGGGTGTCCTCCCGAGGAAATGTCCTGCACACCACACCGACCCAGGACAGGGATGAACTGCCACAAACCGATAAAACTGCCACTGTCTGGACAAACCGATAACAGCCAGATGCATTTCAGGACAATTGGTTTTAATGTATATCTGTCTCACTATGGCCATATGAGCAATCCTCTCTCTCTCCATATGAAACCTTACACACAGACACTGTACCAGCTTCCATAGCTCATTCCAAGCTCCTGAAAATTAGTTTTAAAAAGCAATGCAGATGTGGATGGACCTTGGACTACCACAGAGCAGTGCAGAGGAGAGCTTGGTAATAAGCATTCAGGGACTAAACAAAACCGAGGACAAGTTCTACATTCAACATGCCATGCACCAAATATCTCAGCAGAAGCAGCTGTCAGAAAACGAATGAACACATTTGACCTGATGCTGCTGGAAAGAAAAAGAAAGTCAATGAGGTGGCATCTCTTCAGCAGATGACAATGCAGCCGGCTGGTCATGCCAAGTTAGGGAGCTTGGGATAGGCACTCTGTTTAACCCTGTGTGATGTGATGGGTCTTCTCAGCTGAGCCCTGCTAAGACTCCAGTGTAACTATTGCTGGCTTCATTGTGAGGGAGGCTAGACAGGCTCCTTGCCTAGCCTGGAATAAGATGGCTTCTTTCATTCCACTTGTTTACAGCCAGGATCTGCCTGACCTCAATTTATTTACGCCCCCCCCAACCCCGTGAAGGAAACTGTTTCCGCACAAGCCACTAGCACTGGGGAAACCTATTTCAGTGCATGGCATTACATAGCACTTAAGCTCCAGTCTGGGAGTCCTGTCAAAATGCAAATGTAGAAAGCCAAAGTCATAGTCCCTTGATTAGCAAAGCCAAAAGCTGACGAAAATCAGCACAGCATTGATGAAAACGCTGGGTGAGAACAGAGAGCTGCTAACCAACATTCAGCTGCACTTTTTCCACAGTCCAAAAATATTTTACGCAATGTAGCAACCTAATTAAAAACGTTGATTTACACACAAACTCTTGTTTGATTGTTGCTTAATACTAATTATATACATAAATCTGGGCTGACCCTGGAACAGGAGGTGTTCAACCGGACACAAATCAGGGTCAGAGGCATGGGTGTTTTTAGCCTCCAGGCGAGACATATCAGCTGTTTATAGGCATAAAACTCAGTGTGAAGTTTCTCTGCGTTTTTATTCAGACAGTGATACAAGATTTCGATCACAACTTAAAAGATATGATGGAGCACATGGCCCAATGGCAGTCCACACTGAGCAGCTGTCATGGCAAAGTCTCCACAGAGGTTCGGGCACAGCACACACCAGTGACTAAAAGGGAGCCTGGGGGGGGGTGTCTTACAGCGTACGGAAAGTTTCCTCCCCTTCAGGGATTTATTTTTTAAACAGAGGAGTTAAGCTGTTTGTTTTATGGACTGCAGCCTGGATTCAGCACGTGCCTAGCCCTCCACTCATGAGCAGTCCCAGTCAGTCCATTGATTTCAATGGGGCTATTACTCATTGGCTTTAATTTAGGCACATGTTTAAGTACCTGGCTGAACCAAGGCCTGTATCAGAACTTCACAAAAAAGTTGAGTCCCTCCCCGTCCCATCTTCTAAATTAACCTCAAGACGATACCCATTTATTTATGTCAATTTAGTGACATCAATTAATGATGACAATGCAATTAACTGGAATCCCAGAGAGTGAAAATAACCACATAATTCCTTCTTTAGAGGAAATCTGTAATATATTCCCAATCAGACTTCATTAACACAAACTATTCCAGTAGAACACAGTAATCTAGTTATGGTCTGTGAAATATGAAGGCCCATAGTGTCATGCAGAATTAAGAGTAAACTACTCTTAGTAAATGAAAGGGGGACATATTTTATTTGTATTTTTCTTACAGCCACTGACAAAATGAAATATTTATCTTGGGTGACCTACTGATACTAGCCTGACAGGTACATATGTATATCCTGAAAAACATGTTCTGTTATTTGCCATAATTAAAACTAGGATACCTCGCATGCCAGCGTCCCAAAATCTTACCTCTGCACATCATTTGGCATCTATAGCAAACCAAAAATAAGATGGTATCCATCAGTTCAATTTGTTATCCAAGTATTTTTTATTTCAGGGTGTAAAACACACAAGACACGTTCACAAGCAGCACCTAAAGCTGTCTCAGCATGGGATACTTCTGACTGATTGTACAGTATCTTTGACTTGTTCTAAAGTATTTTAAATCTAAAATGGTTCACTCTCTCCTTTGCCATTTTCACATTCTAAAGTCATAAAATAAAGTGTCTGGTGCAATTTATTCAGAATACCAGCACTCTCAATACGGATATATTCAGTATCCTCCCTGCACAGAAAGATACAGAAACATAACTCAGGGAAGCTGACACACAAACTTCTGAATTCGGTGTCCATCAATAGACTGATACTTGCTGAGAATTTGGCTCAGGAAATAATATTTTCAAATATTCGGCATTCTCCATTTTTATTCTGATTATGGTTTTATACCATGCCTACCCTTTTTGGCAAATTGCCTGTATACTGAATATATGAACATCTTAATGGAATTGTGTTACCATGCAGATGTGACCAACTGTTCAAACAAGATACTGTATGTAGGCTGCTTACTTGAAGAGTTAAGCAGGTGACATATACACAGGAAAAAATAGAATATTATTCCAATATTTAATTTTTATGCACTCATGAGACTATTCCAAGTGTTTTAATGTTATTTATCTTGTATCCCAATTACTGATTTTATACAATTACCATAAATACAAAGTTGTCACAAATTAAAAGAATTTCTTACATGAATCAACAGCTTCTCAGTCTTTCACCTTCCTCTCCTCCCTCCCAAAATTCAGGCCACAGGGAACAAAACAAAAAACATACAAAAACACAAATTCCGATCAAATAAGCAAGCAAATCTAAATGTAAAAAGCAAGTTGAGATATTTTGAACTATGTGTCCCTGACTTATGTTAGGATTAGTAGCTGCATTTCATGATAAAGCTGCTAACAACCTATAGCATTGATGTAAGAATGATTATCTATTACAGTATAAACAATTCTTTTCATCAAACCCCTAACTTTTCCCAGATCTTTACAACAGAAAGTATTTCTGACCTTACATAAATTATAGTAGGGTGTATTTAGGATTAACAGTTTAGTTGAAATTACTGATTTTCACATGAATTTATCTTGAACTTTTAAGCAACAGCATACCCTGATTTAAGACCATGCCAATTAGTAAGAATTATTTTTAAAATTTGTGTATCCCTCCCAATATCATGGGTGGCACTACCAATTTCTAAATTTAGTACAATATGCAAAGGACATTAAGACATACGCTTGCAGTATTTGCTGTAGTATAAGCAACATACTGTGGGAGAATGGTATTTTAAATACCTGATGTTTATTGCTTTATTCCTTTCCCCCCTTTTCTTTTGTCAGCAATTGGTATCATATTAAGCTGGGTGATTACTGCCTTTCGCTTACCAGCACCAGCAATGCTACCGTAGAAGAAATTTAAGGTGTTTTTTTTTTTAAATCATTCTTGTTACCTCCTTGCCAAAAATAAAATCCCCTAATGCTGGATATTATCAGATCTGATTGCACATGTGTAACATTTGCCTGTCATGAATATGCTTTCAATTCAACCTTATTGTTTTTTTCATTTGAGAAACCTTCCATTAACACAGGGATTTTATTTTTCATACAAGTCTCTTGTAAGCAGTGACTATTTGAAGGAGGGATTTGTGTATTTTTATGTACACTGGATTTATGGAAATAATTAAGAAATGTGATTACAATTCCATTGTGGTTGTTAACCTTTTCTCATAAATTCTTCCTTAAACTGGAGTACATTCGTTTAGTGTATTTTTATTTTTAAAGCATAATTTTTCCTGTTTGATGACGACTATGGACTGTAGTTGCAGCTGTAGAGTTTTACTACATTTTCAGTCTAATAACTACCCTATAGTATAGTAGGAATTAATCCCATAATTCTAATTAATTGGTCATCAGAAGACATACGGCTCAGAAAACTTCCTTTTCTATATCCCTCAAGAAAAGGCACTGTACAGTAAGATGCATTCCGAATTGTTCCCATGCTCTTCTGCATTTCTATGATGTTTTATATAAAAATCACTGTACGATATCTATTTTAATCTTGATTAATTCAAAGTGCCACGAGGACAATAAGCTATTCCTTACTCAATACACTGGAACCTCTTATAACAAAGTCATTTCAAAATCATATAACTTTATTGGGCCAAATCCAGGCATCCGTGAAGACAAAGGAAAAACTCCCATTAATTTCTTCAGCACCTCAACTTGGCTTGGCACTATGAGCTGAGTTTTACTGTATTCAAAACTGTAAATTGCACATTGCTAGAAATGAACTGGGGCTTTTATCCAACTTAACTATAAAAACAGAACTCACTGTCAATAGGATCAACTAAAGTAAATTCTCAAGAGTGCTAGAAGCCTTAGGAATGATTATCAAGGTAGCAGTAGACATGTTCCCTGCTCTGACGGGCAAGAATCCACCTCAGTGCTACTTTGAGCAATCTCTAAGCCTAGAAGGGAAAATACTACAGTGCTGTATACACCTTGCAAAGATGCAACACCTTTACCAGTTTACCTGCCCGTGTACTAACTTCGGGCCAGATTGTGACCAAATGCATATATAAGGCTGAGTTTCAAACACATGCAGAAGGAAAGATCTTTTGCAATCTAATATCTAAGATTTATTCTGTATCCATTAAATGAGAGATAGCTACCACCTGTGCTTAGTAGCCAGAAATAGTCTGACTTCGGAGTGTCTTACTACACAACTGCACCTAAAGAGACTGCTCAAGCAGATGTCACTTCTTCTAACTCATCTCAGGATGTTACAGCAAGCACTTAGGTGATAGATGACGCCTGTCCTCCAGCTTCTCACATGCCAGGAGAAGTAGATCTAATTTTATCTCCCAAGAGATGGAACCACTTGTGTAAAAGGTCATTAAACACTCACTGTTGTTCCAAGGCATTGGTGGGTATAGAAGGGAGAGCTTGAAGATTAAAAAAAAAAGCCACATTATTTTGACAGGATCCTGCCCACTCTCTGAGCCCTGGGATATGGGAAGAACAGGATATCTTATTGGATGCGTTTCTCAAAGAAAAGGAGAAGATAAAATACGACAAGATGGAAAAAAATAATGTTGGTGATTAAGATATTGGAGAAAAGAGGAGAAGAACCCAAGCCAGGATTTCATCCCCTGAGCAACTGTCAAGGCAGAACTCCAAGACTTCATTTAAGGATCAATGAACTCAGAGTGCACTTGTACTCACAGACACAAATCACAGGCAGCTGCTTTTTAAAAATTTATTTATTTATTTTCATGAGTTTATTGCTCCTCAAACATTGGGGAATAAAAGGCCAGGAGACTGAAGCTGCGCAATAGTGAGCTGCAAGTATCGCACACATGGGAAGAGAGGGAATGACCTCCCCAGGGGGTTAGCCAGGGAAACAATACAGAAGAATTCCTGGAACAACACAGCAGCTGGCTTACTAGGAAGACAGACCAATGACAGAGAATCACATGGTGCTCTGCAGGCTGCAATGGCTCTTCATCCAGTCAGGGATGGTCCTGGTGCCAACCTTCAAAGTTTGCAGTGGGCTGTGGCCTGGCTAGTCAGAAATCACACAGTTGAGAACACTGGGCAAGTGAGTGGTATCTGACCCTGCAGCTATCAGCACATGGGATGCAGGTCATGCATCCGATGAAGTGAGCTGTAGCTCACGAAAGCTTATGCTCAAATACATTTGTTAGTCTCTAAGGTGCCACAAGTACTCCTTTTCTTTTTAGGTCATTCATGGTGGCAGGTCCTTGGCTATGGAACTTTCTACCAACAGAGACTGGGATGGGCCTGAGCCTTGTCACTATCAGGGCATGACATAAGACTCATCTGTTTGCTTGGACCGTGCCTCAAAACTGATGCCTGGAAAATGGCCAGCAACATTTCTCTGGAGACAAACAAGAATAATCCTCCTTAAAATTAGTGGCATAACAAATAGAGGGGTGCAGAAGGTGGTCTTCTTACAGGAGAAAAGCCGCCACTGCACCTAGAAGCATCAGTGATGAGCATCTTGAGAATGCAGACAAAGCAGGTAGTGTTTTCCTGTGGTGGCAAATTCTGCAATCCAAGGGATAGTTCTGCAGGGAGACACTATCTCAGCCACAAACTTACAGAACATTGGTTATTAAATTCTCCCCATTTTTCTTTATGCAGTGCTAGGCAACTTGACTCATGCTTATGAAATCTAGGACCTATCAAAGGTTCCAGAATCTAAAGAATCTATAGTGAGGAATGCACACCTTGGTATAATTTTGGTTTTCTTTATATTTTCTGCTGCTACCACTTTTTGTGCAATTAAAACCAAAACCAATAAAGAGCTGGGAAGGAAGAATCTCACCCTGATGCAGGACTCACTTATCTGACAAGGAGCACAGTTCTCTGTAACACTCAGATTCATGTTCTCAGAAACACACATGGAATGACACCTACAAGTTTGGGCTGGACAGATATTAGTACTTTAATCCTAAAACCGGGACAATCCTGAGCCTTGTCTGGCAATGGAAAGAGACCAAGCTTCCTAAAGCTTTTTCTGTTGAGACTTGTGTTAACAGATAAATCACCTGTCATGGCCATAAAAGCCTGCTCAGGTATGAACACTAGCACCTAGTAGTGCTCTAATCAAATTTCGGAGGATTCTCAAACCATTTTTTTTGGTGGGGGAGTGGAATCTGCACCGTGAGATCAAAGTCAGCTCACCCCAACAGCAAGCCTGCTACTGTCTAGCACTGAATGCTCTAAAGGACAGGGAATGTCACGCTAGGTGAACGCAAGACACCTACCAGTCCTCCCAAAGCCCAAGAGCGTTTGTCCCACCCTTACCCTGAACACCGAGGTGTAGAGCCTTGTGTGGATACGAAATTTGTCTCCGCATCTGATCCACAGATATAAAGGAGATATCCACAGATTTGCAGGACTCTACTGAGGTGGCTAAAAACATGAAGGACTTCAAACTGTGTCAGCTGCTGCTTTTTATCCTACTTCTGGATACAATTAACTTCGGCTTGAATAGAGACTGGGAGTGGATGGGTCATTACACAAAGTAAAACTATTTCCCCATGTTTATTCCCCCCCTACACCCTCCACTGTTCCTCAGACGTTCTTGTCAACTGCTGGAAATGGCCCACCTTGATTATCACTACAAAAGGTTTTTTCCCCCCCGCTCTCCTGCTGGTAATAGCTCACCTTAAGTGATCACTCTCTTGTTACAGTGTGTATGGTAATACCTATTGTTTCATGATCTCTATGTATATAAATCTCCCCACTGTATTTTCCGCTGAATGCATCCGATGAAGTGAGTTGTAGCTCACGAAAGCGTATGCTCAAATAAATTGGTTAGTCTCTAAGGTGCCACAAGTACTCCTTTTCTTTTTGCGAATGCAGACTAACACGGCTGCTACTCTGAAACCCATCTAGTACCATTAAACCCTAACTATGCATTTTAAATCTACTTTTCAATTTACTACACTTAGACACCAATTCTCCTAATTATTTTAACAAGTTAGAAGTTGTATTTGTTTTACAATCACTACATCCCATGTTCACTTTCCTAGACCATTGGCGTGTCAAACTCATTCAGTTGCAAGAAAACAAGATTAAATGTCAGCTTGCATGTGAACTATATGATTTGAAAACATAAAAATACAAATATCTCATTATTTTGCCCTTTATATATGGTTACCTATGAAGTGATGTATGAAATTAAAAGTTTTAAATAATCAAAACTGAAAATTGACACATGGTTCCCAATTTAAACAAAAAATTACTCAGGTCTTAAATGAAGTCTGCTTGGGGGAAGCAAGGAAAAAGGGTTTCCCCACTTAAATACAGTGTTCTCATTAGAGATTGGGTCTTCTTCCCGAGTAGAGTCCTCACCTCTCTGAGAGATGAACAAATCTAAAAAGCATGGATGTTGCAAAAGGAAAAGTATTCTTAACTCTAAAGATGCAGGATGTGTACCTCAATTTTGTAAATGTATTTAAATGTGTCCGAGGGGAGCCGTAATGTACTTGTTGGTAATTTAAATAACATTGGGGGCAGAACACAGTGTTTTATGTTTAATTAACCATATTAACCTTACAATTATAACACCATACCTAGGTTATTTTATTGATTTTTCTATGACTGAGATAATGCAACCTGTTTGACATTGATAAAACAATGCTCATCGTGAAAAAGGATACAAGATTAACACCCTGAACTGGCAGTAGCTGATGTGACGTAGCTGGAAATTCCAGTGAAAACAAGAGATGTTATGACAGCGATTAATCGCTGCAAGAACAGAAGGAGCAATAAAGTTAAATGGCTGTAAGCTCTTCACTGGGGAATGATCTCATGGTTACCAAATGTGTTGAATCGAGTTACAATAAATATGGGGACTCTCTCAGAACACCTAGCACTCTGAGAATGACACCCCAACGTGATGCCCAGCAATGCTGTAACGCTGGACCCATTTGGGGTGTGATATTGCTTCCACTGACTCTTTAATGCTACACTAACAGGCATATTAGATTAGACATCAAAATTCCATTGACTTCCATGTGAGCAGGAGCACTTTGCTGATCCTTGAGAGTGTAAAGTATTTACAAACACATTCGCATTGTGATGGGAAGATATTCCAAATTGAAGACCTCCAGACAGAGTCGCCTTTGGGAACACAAAATGTAATTCAGACCGAGCAGCAAGATTTAATAATCTCATCTCTCATTTACCATGTTGTTTATCCAGACAAGAGTTATTTTCTCTTCTGAATATAAGATGCAGTATCCCAGACACCATTCTGTGATCACTGTGGATAAATGCTGACATTTTAACAGTCAGCACGGTTGCTCAAAATTTTTAATTTAACTTCAGCTAAAGTTTCCTTCATAGTGAAAAAGCTTTTGACTGTGTGGAAATGTTAATAATGTGGATTCTGTGTTTTAAAATGGTTTGATTATGAACCTTCCTTTAATAATAAACTGTTTCTCCTTATATAGTTATCCACTGGAATGGATGAGTTAAAAGTAGAACAGACAAATTTAATTAAATAAGATATATATGAGACAGGTATGCTTACTATCCTCTCTTCTAGCTCTCCTCTTTAGATCCATACAGGAAAGCAGTATAGAATTCTTTAGTGTAAAGTTGATATTCTAATGTTTGCAACCAATCCAGAGAAATTTATCCAAATGATGAAGAAATATTAGGTATAAAATCAAGTGCACAAAGTCTAAGCTTCCATTAGCGAATGAGCACTGGGGTTTTCCCTTACAAGGGCACAGGCCATGTTAAAGTTAGCCTTACCAAGTCTTTTCCACACCCTTTTGTGCTGTACACAGGAGTCAGCATTCCCTCTTCATGGAGATTTAGGGAGCCTAGAATCAGACCTCAGAAGAAGTGTATAACTTCACCTCGCTTTTCCCTGGCCTTCTGATGCCTGGAGGTAAGGTGTTTAGGACTCCAAAGATCCCTTGCGTTTGCACTGAAATTTACTTCTCTTAACAAGAGAGAGGCTGACGACTTTGGTCATCTGCTCAAGGGCCAGTTTTTTGTTCAGAATGATTCTACTGAGGCAGCGCAAATGCCTTTTTATTAAACAGATTCAATCACTGTCACTTGTCTAGTGCCCAATTTTGAAAGTGCAACTCCGCTGCCTAATTCTGCAACACTGACTGATGGGAGCAGAACAGCCAGACCAGACATGGTCTTTGAGAGTTCTCTGTGTGCTTGAATTCACTAGGCCAATTTTTGACAGTGGAATACTAATGAGCAGAGTCAGCACAAAGAGTGACAAAATGATTCATGGCCCTCTGTTGGGTGGATAACCCTCTTTAGTAAAAAAAAAAAATTAATTCATGGCATGATACCTGATCCTGCAACTTTCAAGCAACCGCTCACCAGCAAAGAACTGGGAACCCACAAAATCTTATGATATACACCTGCCGGTTTCTGCCCGAAGAATTCTGCTCTGGTTCAAGGTTACACCAAGAATTTTCTTAACCTCTTCTATGTAAAAATAAATAAAATAATAATAATAATAAAAATTACAACTACCAAAATAATGAATCATTTAAAATGAAACAGGAAAGCACACACACAGAGCACACCCACATGGGGAAACTGCCTCCCTGTAATTTACTCACTAACTTAAATACCTAGATATCATGGTGATTGATGCACTAAAAAGACATTGATAGATAACGTGTGTGTGTGTGTGTGTGTGTGTGTGTGTGTGTGCGCGCGCGTGCACGCGCGTGTGCATCTTTTGATATACCTAATGCCAAGAATTTATAGCTGCCACCCATTTCCTATTGAAACCATATACTGGCCACTTAATTTAGATGCACATTTACACAAAACAGGGAAGGGAGATGTACACTAATTTATAACCACAATTTCAAAAGAATACACTCTTCTCTCCGTATTTATGTGGTCCGAGCTCCGAATCCTGAGATGTGCTAAGCTTCTACTAAGAGGTACTAAGCATCTCCAATTCACTGACTTAAATGGGAGTTGAGAGCTCCCATGTACCTCAGAGAACTGAGTTCATGGTTTCTACACTGAACCTGTACTGCAGTTAACACTGGTGGGAGTATGTGTCACAGTCATCCATTCAGTGCAAAGTTCAATGACTTCATGCACATTCACTAAAACTTACAGAATTATTTTAAAGTGAAAAAAGTCCCCATGATTTGTATATACTTTTTCTGCTCTCTCATTTAAATTTTAGCAGATGATGTTGACTCTGGAAGAAGAAACATTCACAGATCTAATGAGAATTTTTACAAATATTTCACTCTATTATAATTGCTTTTGGAAAGCCAGTTTGTTCCCTTCCCCCTGCCCTGTCTTTCTCCTGTTTCCACTTCTGTATAAAAACTAATTATGTTAACCAGTGCCACGTCCAGTACATATTTATTTTGTTAGTGACCTTTCTTGCTTTACGCAGGTTTTCATGCCACTTCAGTATCACATGCTGCATCATTTCTGGGCATTAATATTCTACTTCACACATCTCACATGCTACAGCTTTTGAAAGGGAAGATTAAAAGAAACTAGGAGCATGGACTGATAAAGTCAATTAGCCAAAACTTCTAATGAATTCAGATTACACAGCAGAAGTTTCTAGCAATTGTGTATATTCACACTGTTGGAGAAGGGATTGGCCCGGTGTCACCTTCTTTGTGTATTTTGACAATACACAAAGAAGATGAGCCCATACTATAGGTTTGGGGCCATGAACAGAAATACACTTTTGGCTTTGTTAGTGCTAAAAAATCCCTTATAACAAAAATATTTTTTAAAAAAAATTAGTAAATCCAGTCAGGAAAGTTCTCACAATTTGGGGAAAACATGGGAGGAAATTGCCTTGATATTAACTCCCTGGCAACGGAACTTCATGACCATCTGACACGAGCAGTCAGACCTGCTGACCTGACTTTTCTTGTTCGTGGGAAATTTGCTGCGTGGTGGAGGAAAGAAGGAGAGGGGAAGGTGTAGCAACAGCGCACTCTACACGCACACCAGTACTTGTTTTTCAGCTTCTATATTCTGGCTCTGTGATTACAGCTATGACTGGATCAGAAAGCCACAGACTGAAATCCTACACCAGGACAACAGCCCAGATCCTGCAGTGCAGGAAGAGCATGCTGCTTTATTATAGGTGATATCCTTCAGAGCCCTTCCAAGTCCTCTGAATAGGGACTGCTAGTGTGGAGGTTAACATTCCCTAGGATAGAACTTTAAATAAAATATAATTAAGGACCCTGATCTCTCTACAATAAAATCAGTTCCAATGTGCAAGGCTGTGTGTGAACTATAGCTGATGGTACTGGGAAAGACAAATTTGGCTTGCTTTGCATATCATTGCCCTCCTGGTGCCCAACTCCTTATTGAAATCTGCTCTGCAAAAGCAAATTCTGCTCTCTGTACAGTATATTGTCTGTTGCTTCCTAAATTAAAACCAATGGCATCCACACCTTTTCCTGATTATCTTCCTTTTCCAAGCCCTTTCTCCCTGAATGATTTCCTGTGTTTAATTTATATTGTCTCTTCTGGAAGATTACCCACAATGTCACCTACTGGCTAGGCTAGTCTCACTAATATTGGTCCCAGACAAGCAGTCCAGTGAGAGGTTTCTTCAAAAGCTTGGATTGTGACTCTCATGGGGCTGTCAGGGGAAGGAAGGGAAAATTCATGACAATTGTCAGGTTTGTGCCAAGATACTAAGAGGCATCCTGTAGTATTTAAAATACAATTTTTAATATTTTCTCACAATAGATGACAGACGGTCACACTGTGCTTGATGTATTTATTCATTCTCACATTGCAACCAAGTTTTCTAAGTAGCAGGGACTTTGTCTTTTTCATGAATATAAAACATTTCCATTAAAGGTCCATGTTTTTACATTCCAAATACAGGAGAGACTGAAGTTCAAGACATTCATTATGTATCTATCACAACACCCACAAATGGCAGTAGTCTGACAAACTACTCTGATTCAGCATCTCTGCATTCATCCCAAATTGTTTCAAGTGTATATGAAATGACCTTTGAGTTCACACAGTTCTTGCTAGTGATGCAATATGCAGATTTTACAAACAAGATTTAAGCTCAGTGACTTTTCAAAACAGCTTAGAATCAAAAATTCATAATATGGAACAACGTGAACTAGTTCTTATCAAAATGTCAAAATCTATTTTGCCATTAATCTTTGCTTAGAACATCTTTGCAAACTTTTGGAAAAGCACCATTGTTTACAGCACGAAAGTAACATGGAAACCAAAAACTGAATCAGACAAGTAAAACAAGAGTTAATAAACTGAAGTTACAGCTGGTCCTTGTTGAAAGGATCTGTCTCTCTCATATGTCCCCATTTTAGAAAGCAAAAGAAAGACAGGAATCCAATTATATAGTCTCAGACCTTCTGTCCTGAGATGTGGGTGATGTGTGTACCTGTGCATTTCCCCACAATCCTTTGCAAAGAGCACAGATATTTACAATCCATCAGCAGTGCCATTATTACAAAACACAAGGCCATTAATGCATCACCTGCATATTATCAGGGTGGCAGTATAGCCCAACAGGAATGTGCAGTTCTCAGACTCTCCATACACTCTGCTAGAGCAGTCTATGCTAATACGACAGGGAAAAATTGTGGGAGTTCCAACATAGGTGCCAAATTCATATGGCTCACTGAGACGACAATAAGATTCACACAGACACCAGAGATATGAGATTCCACATGCGTTCCCTGGAAATCCCACTCTTATAGGGTGGTGAGAGAGATCCACACAATTCATAATGGGTGCTGCATGCTTACAGTGTATTGCAGAGAAAATGGCTTAACAGAATTTCCCCAGGCTGGTGCTCTGCTGTGTTCTGTACTCAGACCCAGTCCTAATGCACTGTACCAGGGCATGTGAAATTCTTTGATTATCCTCATTTAGGTACGTTAAGATACAGTTTCAGTTCCATTAACCCATCACCAAAGCTTGATGCTGCAAGAGGGCTGATGCAGAGCTCAAGCTAATAGGAATGAGTACAAGAACCTTTCTTGAAATGTCCAGACCAAGGCCTGGTCTACACTAGGGGGGCGGGATCGATCTAAGATACGCAACTTCAGCTACGACACTATTGTAGCTGAAGTTGACTTATCTTAGATCAACTTAGAATCACTTACTTCGCGTCCTCGCAGCGCGGGATTGATGGCCGCCGCTCCCCCGTCGACTCTGCCTCTCGCCATGGTGGAGTTCTGGAGTCGACGGCAGAGCGATGGGGGATCGATTTATTGCATCTACACTAGACATGATAAATTGATCCCCGATAGATCAATTACTACCCACCGATCCGGGTGATCGATACCTCAACAGAGGTATCAGGGAATTACAGCTGGAAAGAGAAAAGATACACATACCCAACACTAAAGAAAAACTTGAGTTGTTCCCTGAAAAAATGGAGGCTGTTAAAACACCAGTCCAGCTCTGATGTCTAAGGTCAAACACTGATAGTTTCATTTTTTGTTTGATTTTAAGTTTGACCCTCCTCTTCCCCATCCGAGTAACAGTCTCAGAGTTGGCCCTAAGTCAGTAAACCCGATAGGAAGGTGCTCTGCCCTGGACACACCAGATACAGCTGCCTGCAATAGACTAGTGTCCTAGGCTGCCCGCACATTTCTGGAGAAGAGGCCGGAGGTACATGTAATTGCTCAGCTGAATGAGATCTACCCCACCCCTTTGTCTAATTTTGCCTCTCCCTGTCATTTACCTATGTAGTCTACTCAAGTGGGAGCTGCATATGAAATGGGAAACAGCACATTTCTGTAACCTGGCTGAAAATGCCGTGTTACTGTTCACCTGTCCAGGCTCAGCGGGAGCAAGATCCAATTCGGGCCCTCCAACATTATCACAACGTTCTGTGCTCTCTGCACGCAGTCTCTGCAATCTTTTACATGGCACTGGCTTACCTGGAGGTCAGAACTAATTACAGACTAATTTTTTCACTTCAGACAGAATCATAACACTATTAAGATCTAATGCATTTATTACTGTGACTCTCAACCAGACAGTATTAAAACTTGTGAAAGTGACTTTGCAAATTACCAAACAGTCACCAAGCTAATGAAGCAGGACTTTTAAAGTGACTGAGAAATACTTCCCATATTATAAAGGACAGCAATCTACTATAAGGAGAGATATTTGGTTTAAAGAAAAAATGCACCACAATGTGAGAAATATTAATCCATACCGTATCAGACCATAGCTAGCTGAGATGGGGAATAGCCTTAACTCTGATGCAGTAAGGCACTAACTCAATAGATATACAGTAACAATAGTAACACTGTGCACTTATATTCCCACTCTCACCTAGAGCATCTTGGAGAGACTAAATTGCTTCAACTAAAAGTGGTAACAATTAAGAAAGTTCTGAGACCAGTTTCTCTGACTGCCATGTTATCTGAACTCAAAAGAACACACTGCATTACAGTAGCAGTCGTGTTAATCTGTATCTGCAAAAAGAAAAGGAGGACTTGTGGCACCTTAGAAAATCCTTCCGCCTTTTTAACTTCATGACTTCAAAACAAGGCACAGAACAAAACGGGGTGTTGTTCATTATTATTTTTATTGGAGAGAGAAGTTATTAAAAATACTTCCTGAATAAGACCGGTCTGACAGCTGTTCTATGCAGTTCTGATTACATGCGATTCTTGGAAGAAAAATATATTTAACTAACCTGTCTTGTTGGGATGTGTGTGTATCCTGGTATTTGTATTTCTCATCTGTATCCACACCGATCCCGAATGAATACTGGCATGAAAGAGGTGAGGGGTTGGAAGGTTACGGTACAAAACATGAAAACCAGTGTCATGGAAAATCTTTTCTCTATGACCCAGTGAAATACAGCATTTGTGCTACTGTCTGACCACCACAAGGACAAGGGGGGCACAGGGGTGAGAGGATGGTTCTCACACAATTCAACAGAAATTCATTGTCACACTAAGACAATCTTCAGCTTCTCCCTTCTCTTGGTGCATGCATGCATTCATTAAGGAATGTTGAACATCACTCTTCCACATCATCATAAAAGCAGATTGAGGGAATAAAAATTAGCTCAAATCCTTGAGGAAAGATATTTGGATAGTTGTCATTGGGACAGTCAATAAAATTATTGGAGTCAAGTGGTATTCCCCATGCAGGAGATCTAACATGGGTCCCTAGATCACAGAATTTGGGGCAGGAATAGGAGTCTCTCTTAAGTTACAGAACCCAGGATACCCACTGGTAGGCTCTCTATAACCTAATCAAGCACCCTTTATGTCACCAGCCTTAAACACAAAGGTCAGGAAAGACAAGTGATTCTTACTCTTTGCTGTTCTGTGGAATGACTGCATTTAGACTGTGTTTGTGCAGTGCCTAGCACAATGCAGTCCTGGTGCTGGGCACTAAGATAGTACAAATAATAATAATAAAAGAGCTTTCAGGAATCCCATAAGACTAATTAAATACAAGAAACTGGCATAAACAACACTGAATATTTCAGACCCATGTTCTCTCTTTTGCACCAAGTTAACTTAACATTGAGAATTCTAATAATCTGTCACTTTAAATAGTGCAAACTAGAAACAGGGGGAGAGACAAAATTTCACTCCAGGACATGTTTCCTCTTAGCATTTGATGGCTAGGACAGTAGGTTATTCAGTGAACCAAATCCTCCTTTACCAAAACAAAAAAAAGTATTTTCTTGGTAACTGGACCAACAGTTTCAACCTTTTCCTAGCAGCTTTCAAATCACGTTATACAGTAAACATTTGTACTGTAGCATTCATTTTCTCACTATAAACAAACCACAGTAACTTAGGCAGATCATTTGATGAGTCACCCAATCTGCTGGTGCGCAGAGAAATTTGCATTGCGTATTCAGACGGCGTGTAATAACGCTATATAATATGACCTATACTAAAGCAGTCTGGTGCTAACTCTTGGAGGAAAGCAAAAAGATACACAATCCCACAAGATCCTAGCACAACCTTTGAAATACATTAAATGTGAACGTCTCCTTGGGGTTTTAAGCAAGGAGAGCAATTAGGAGCATAGCTATGCAAGTTTGCATGCTTAAAATATTCCAAAACATTTATAAATCAAACTTGTGCCCTGGATGCAGTTCAATTAACTCAATTAGCAGATCTCTGCTTGTGATCTGTACCTCTGACCTTTTAGCCAGATACGAGTAACAATAGCATATGGTAATGCAAGTTACCGATTTGCACAACTCCATGGTTCTGAATCAGTTGAAAATAGTTGTTTCATTTTAATAAATGAGCTCTCTAACTGCCATGTAGCCTAGCTAGGGTTAGCTTTATTACACTAGTGGCAGGGTTGAACATAAGAGAAAAAATGCATTTTATGCAGCACTTATATGGCCAGGTTCCTGGCCTACATACCTAAAACATGGATGGATCATGGCCCTCAAATGTGTGCACCAGGAAGTGGGAAGAGATATCCGCTATCTCCTTTTGTTTATAATCAAACAATGTTTGATTAAAGCATGGGGTACCTATTCCATCCCACAGATCTCCACACATCACTGAACAAAAGGCATTGCTAGCCTTGGTGAAGTTTCAACACTTGAGGTACGGAGACAAGATTTTGCCACAAGAACAAGCCCTGATTGAACTTGTTTTCCAGAAGTGTCACAAAAATGATAAAATTTGATATTTTCAAATATCAGTCATTACCTACACACAGATATCATAGAATCATAGAATATCAGGGTTGGAAGGGAACTCAGGAGGTCATCTAGTCCAACCCCCTGCTCAAAGCAGAACCAATCCCCAATTAAATCATCCCAGCCAGGGCTTTGTCAAGCCTGACCTTAAAAACTTCTAAGGAAGGAGATTCTACCACCTCCCTAGGTAACGCATTCCAGTGTTTCACCACCCTCCTAGTGAAAAAGTTTTTCCTACTATCCAACCTAAACCTCCCCCATGGCAACTTGAGACCATTACTCCTTGTCCTGTCATCTTCTACCACTGAGAATAGTCTAGAACCATCCTCTCTGGAACCACCTCTCAGGTAGTTGAAAGCAGCTATCAAATCCCCCCTCATTCTTCTCTTCTGCAGACTAAACAATCCCAGTTCCCTCAGCCTCTCCTCATAAGTCATGTGTTCCAGACCCCTAATCATTTTTGTTGCCCTTCGCTGGACTCTCCCCAATTTTTCTAATTTTTCCACATCCTTCTTGTAGTGTGGGGCCCAAAACTGGACACAGTACTCCAGATGAGGCCTCACCAATGTCGAATAGAGGGGAACGATCACGTCCCTCGATCTGCTGGCTATGCCCCTACTTATACATCCCAAAATGCCATTGGCCTTCTTGGCAACAAGGGCACACTGTTGACTCATATCCAGCTTCTCGTCCACTGTCACCCCTAGGTCCTTTTCCGCAGAACTGCTGCCTAGCCATTCGGTCCCTAGTCTGTAGCGGTGCATTGGATTCTTCCGTCCTAAGTGCAGGACCCTGCACTTATCCTTGTTGAACCTCAACAGATTTCTTTTGGCCCAATCCTCCAATTTGTCTAGGTCCCTCTGTATCCTATCCCTACCTGCCACCATATCTACCATATCCATGTTCCTAGCACTGAGTTCATGTAACACACCTATCTTGTGTCTGAGTGCCTGACGAGTGAAAAGCTAAAACTTTGCCACCCTCTGACTGCAGTAAGCAATTTCATGTTGGGTCTAGGTGCTCTGGTGTTGTCACCCAACCCTGTGAAAGCTAAATTGACAGTACACTTCCCTAGCAGAATCCACACACAAGCTGTGTAAGATGCATACATGGATTGACACAACCCTTTGATGCGAATCGTTAAAGTTTGATATTGTCCAGGCACGTTAACGGCACTGTCCCAATTTGCCCTCAGCAATATTTATATGAACTTTTCCCAGAAGCTAGTGACAAGGCTTGCCAATTCTCCACCAGCATCTCACATGAAATAAATTATTTCTGAAAGTTGGTCAAATGATCACTTTTCAGCTCTGTATTTTCCTACACAAATTACCTGGCTTATGCAGCAGAGGGAAGTGAGTGCTACAGCACAGCACCTGCCTCAGTTCATTTCTGCAGTAACAGTTTTCAATAATCTCATAATTGCTATTTTAATGAAGTCACTTTCATGGTTCCTGCACTAGGCTCACAGACCCTCACTGCCAGGGTAAAATACATGCCCACTAACAGCTGGGCCAGGCAGCCCCTGCTCTCCAGGGAGCAGCCTCGAGCTTGCAAATCCATGCATACTGCCAGCAAGGGAATAAAAGGTGGTTGTGCTCTGGCAAAGATGTATATGGAAGCTAAGCGTGGTGGAGGGTAAGGTGTAACTCAGTCACCAGGCACTAGTGCTCACGTCAATGGAGGACCAAAGTCCTCTGCGTTCCCCTGTCTTGCTCAGGACTTTACCTTCTACTTATAAGCCTGACAATCTGCAGCTCTACTCTGCAGTGTCAAGCCCTGAAAGCTGGCAGCTGCATCCGCTTTAGTTATGGGATGCTTGGTTTGCTCATTTTCATGTCAGCACCCAGAATGGGCATCAGCAAAGGCAGTGAGCAATGGAGGTATCCCATCCTTGTCACCTCACCACCTGTGCCCAACACTGATGGTGCATAAGCTTTGAAAACAGACTCGCTAATTGGGGAATTGTTGCGAGTGCTCCAAATCCTGTGTTAGTCACCTGCAGCGTGACACAACAAGAACTAGTGGTGCTAAGAGTCCCTTTTTACCACTTTCATCCGTTCTCTCCCATGTTATTAAATTACACTCTGGTTCAAGAGAGATTACCCAGGGTTGACGTAAGCGTAGGACAAAAGCGGTTTCTACAATAGCATTTTGACACTCTTAGTTGATTTGATAGATTCACTGTGCATTTTCAGACCCCAGTCTCTCTTCTGGTGTTTCTCCTGAGCTAACCAAAACAGGGCATCATCAAGGCTATTCCTGTGTATCTGAAGGTTGGTTTTTCAGCAATCACAGTAGCCTGTGGAGGTGAAGAGTGCTTCCTCTGAAAACAACAGATTGCATTAAAAAGGGAGAGGAACAAATACACCCAGGAGAAGTCACTTTCTCTATTCACTGAAGTTTCCTGGAAGTGGCTCTTCCAGAAAGGCCACAGGAGCGCTGCTTTCCAGCAGCACTCTCATCTTTGCTTCTGTATGCTGTCTGGGGAGTTTCAGACAGTCAGTTTTGGGCCCAGGCAATATGCATGTACATCTCCATATACTGCAGGTCACTTTGTCAGGTCATTGGAAGTATTAGTTTCCTGAGCTTTGACAGCCTGAAATGTACATGCTAACGATGCCAGGTCGTACCATGCTGACTGGTCAGAAGTGCAGCGGCACCACAGGACAGCAAACACGGCTGCTACTCTGAAACATTGCTTGTGGAGGTATACAGGAAACTGACGGGTTTCCTGCTCCCTTTTATGGGGTTACTTTATTGTTCAGCCATCACCTCTGTCCTGCTTCTCCAGCTCCCAAATTAGCTCCGCTTTCCTTGGCCTCGGGGTGCATGGCAGTCTTGCATTGTAGCAATTCCAGAAGAGAGGAACTGATACAGTGGAATCCTGGTTGGGAAGACAGTTTTACTGCTGGCACTGGTTAAGAACAACTCCTCACCATCTTGCCCTGCAACAGAAGATTCCATCCCAAGCAAGGTGGGAGGCTGACCAACTACACAATCCCAGATTTGTCTCACTGTGTTGGACTTGGCATAGCTGAACTTAGAGGGAAAGCTCAAGGGAAAATGCCTGTTTTTCCCCAAGTATTTTGGGGTGAGGGAGCAGAAACACAGATCATCAGACAGAACATTAAATCGCAACTTTGGTCATTTCAGGCCAATTACTGTTCGGGCCGGACCTGCCAGCCTGTACATTCCTGAAACACAGGGTTTCTTTTGCTCTCCTTTCCATTCCAAGAATGTGACAGGCTCGTGTTTGGAGTGGGGCAGGGAAACCTTACCTACCCATTGTTTTGTTTACTACTGAAGGGAAAGCATTTGAGACTTTAGCAGATAGTTACTACCATGAGGCCAGGTGAACCTGCCTAGGAAATGACCAGCATCTCAGACCTGACAAGTATTGGAAAAGCCTCAAATTAGCTGTTCAACAGCTTCAATTTTTCACACTTTAGTCTCGGAGTTAAAATGCACCAACTTTCTGCAGCAGTAGGCTGTTTCCCAGTTCTAATTTTATCACACACAAAAAGGCACAAAATTAAATCAAATGTAGAAAAAATATTTGGGGACATAACATTGTTTATCATGCTGACTCGCTTACTTTTTTTGTTTGGCACAAATATCGTACCCTACCCAAGTGGCTGCAGTCTGGCGCGACATTCGCAAAGGTGCTGCAGGAAGCAATCCTCCTTTGGCAGGGGGATGGGTTAGATATCCTAGCAGCTCTCTGTGACCTACATGCTGAGCAGATGCCTTTGTTCTCAGGCACTTGAGTCATAGACAGACTGTATCAAATGCATCCTCTCTCCAAAAACTCATAGGAGGAGGGACCCTGTAGAAGGACATTTCATGTAACTGGGTCTTAATGGACTGGGGATTTCTCCAAGTTTACACAGCACACTGCGAGTGATACAAGGCCCAAGGAGGGAGAGCCCAGAGCCATCTAATAAATGCAAAATAAATGCGCATCCTGAAAAGCTCATGGAAATTATTTTACATTTAGGATCTGAACACTGGGCCAAATTACACCAGCCTTGCTCCTTATGTCCCTGGAGAGAGTCACCTGGGGTAGCAGGGAAATGACAAGCAACAGTTCTTTCCCTCAGGGCTTCTGCTGTCGGAGTCAACTTTAAATCTCACTGTGAGCTCCACGGAACAGAGTGCCGAATTCGGAGCATTCCCAGGCTGCTCTGGCCCAGTGCTGCCCAGCTTCTGGCTACTTCCATTTCCATGATTCTCCTCCCCTTTCCACTACAGTGGGCCCCATGCCAGTGAAAGCTGGTGCAGACCCCAGGTGGATGTAGTCCATTATCTTAAGCAATAGACCTCGCACTCTTGTAAGTGTGACTCATGTATCATCAGTTTCCATTTTAACAAATGTAAACCTCCATGACTCAGACAATCAGTGAAAATAAAGCTAAGAAATGAATGAACAAACAAGGAAACAAGCAAGCACAGGACACAGCCCCAGTCAATTCCCAGCTCTTGGTAATGGTCTGACATCATTACGGATAGCCAATCAGAAAACGGTATTTGCATCTGGCATTCTAAAGCCGTTCCATAGTGACTATTTAAAACCCTTGTTCAAAGAGCCTGCAGGAACGTATTCCAATCCCATGGCTTAGTGGTCTGGCTTCATTTAAACTAAAGGCCACTTTGGGTATGAATCATGCATCTGCAGCACCAGTTTCACAGAGATTATTAATGACCACCTAGTTAAACAAATGAAATAGATACTCCTAGACCAGACACTTTATTGAAACAAAAAGAAAAGGAGGACTTGTGACACCTTAGAGACTAACCAATTTATCTGAGCATAAGCTTTCGTGAGCTACAGCATCCGATGAAGTGAGCTGTAGCTCACGAAAGCGTATGCTCAAATAAATTGGTTAGTCTCTAAGGTGCCACAAGTCCTCCTCTTCTTTTTGCGAATACAGACTAACACAACTGCTACTCTGAAACCTTTATTGAAACAATTTCTGTCTCTCTTAACTGAAGGGACCTTCGCACATTTCCTCACCTCTTAACTTTCTTTATTTGTATCTGTGGAAATTAACTATTAACATCCCATTTTCACATGGAGATACTGAGCAGCCAGCAGGGAGAAAAGTTCAGGAGCTGATTTAGGATCAAAGCTCTCGGAGCTGGAGAAGTCTAAGCACAGTGTTGTGGATATAAAACAAAGTCAGCTAACGGAACTCACTTCAGAGTGCAAGCCCTGTCCAACTTGTCCTTTGAGTCTTATTTTAGTGAGTTGCTTATTCAGCAAAAAGATCTCCATTTCCAAAACGGCAAGCACTCCTTTACAAGGAGCAGCACACCCATTTGCTGCACAGGTGATGCTGCAGGGGAGGGATTTAATAAAAGTCACCTTCGTGGAGTATCTAAATGACATACTATAAAAACAAGACACAGAGTCCAAATCTACAGGCTAGTTACACAGGCAGATAGTAACAAACAAGAGCTGGGATAAGAATGGAAATAATTACCCGCATTTCCTAGTCTCCCCTGCGGAACCGATAAGAAGTTATTTCCAATGCATGGATGGATAGTTCTTGCTTTCTTCCCTTTTTTACGCTCTCTGCCCTCCAATTTCCTGTGGAATTTGTTGTCACAAGGTTTCCGTGGATTCCCAGCCAATGGGAGCTGTGGAGCCGGCGGGCGGGGTGGGGGCAACATGCAGAGCCTTCCTGGCCACCCCAGCGCCTAGCAGCCAGAGGGACACATTGCCGCTTCCGGGAGCCACCTGAGGTGAGCGCCACCCAGAGCCCCAATCTCCTCCCATGCCCCAACCCCTTGCCCCAGCCCTGAGCCCCCTCCCACACCCTGAAACCCTCATTTCTGGCCCCATGCCAGAGCCCGCACCCCCTTCCACACTCCAACCCCCTAACCCAGCCCGGAGGCCCCTCCCACATTCTGAACTCTTCATCCCTGGCCCCACTCCAGAGCCTGCACCTTGAGCTGGAGCCCTCAACCACTCCTGCACCCCAACCTCCTGCCCCAGCCCAGTGAAAATGAGCGAGTGAGCAAGGGTGGGGGAGAGCGAGCGATGGAGGGAGCGGGGGCAGGGGCCTCCAAGAAAGGGAGCATGACAAGGGTGTTCAGTTTTCTGCAAATAGACACACAGCATCTTAGGGGATACTACACTTTCCTGCAGCACTAACGTGCATTACAAACACAAACTGGAATCTGTTAAACAAGTGTTCCCCGGGACTTGGCTGAGCCCCTCCAAACTCATTTTACTGGTCACCTGTGGTAGATTTGGAGATGAAAGGCACATAGTCCAGGCCCCGCACCTCCTGTAATGATGGTATTTTTATCTGAAATGTGCCAGTTTTTCTAGCTCATTCTTTATTAATACAGATCACTCTAAGCACTCAAAGCTGCCGCAACCATGAAAATAAGAATGACAAGAGCTTACTAGGAACATAAGAAAATAAATGGCAGGACAGCATTCACCTACATGTAATTTTGAAGTCATCTTAAGGGAACCAGGTTTAAAATGTTGCCCTAGGGCAGCCCACTTCTGAGGTTTGAAGCATTAAAATGTGAGCACGCACAGAATGCCCAAGTTCAGCTCTGATCACAGCTAATGGTTTCTTCTCCTTTCCTTGCTCTCACGCTGTTCACTCAAGTCTGAGATCCAAGCCAGCCCTTTCCTTTTGGAAACTCCAGTGCTACTAGCCACTCTCCGTAGTTCCAGAAACCATTATTTGTCATGGAGGCTACAAAGGTTCTCAGAACTTTATATGTACCAAGACTGGACGCAGTGAAGCAATGGTTTGGAGAAGGCAGGTTCTCTATTGTTCACTCTTACACGCTAACAAAGCAGAACAGCGGATGCCCTTGTTTAAGAAAGTGGTGAGTTTTGGGGGTATCTTATCACGGCCAGCCACAGAGCAGCATTACAATTTAGAGAAAGCTAAATTGCAACAGCTGGTGCGAAGATGCGGCTGGCTGCTATGTATAAGGGCTAAAAGGGTCTGGAAAGAAAATGATGGCTCCAGAATCAAGAGGTGACTGAGAACAATATAACCCGAAATGGACCAACCTACACCACCTATTCAAAGCCCAAGAAGGCCTTTCTGAGAAGCTGCAGCTCATCCATCAATGCCACAGCAGCAACTGCTCTCTCCAATGGAACCCACAGGAGACAAAGTTTCCCCAGAGTTGCTAGGCAGCACCCAGTTATTGTGCAATATTGCACAGCACTGCTGCAGATGCCAGCCAAGCATCTGACATCACTCTTTTACTGTGCATCCTAATTCTAGGGGCCACTAAGTCAGAAGATGTAAACCATTAAAGGGGTAGGATCCCAAGGGTGGAAGAAAAGGGAACACAACCAGAGAAGAGTTTAAAGATCTTCCTTGAGATAAGGTTTGACACAAGCTTGGTCCTTCAACTGGTGATGGGGACTGGAACAAGAGAGCAAAGACGCTTGTGAGGAGGTCAGCAGGAAAATCCAACATCTCTATCAAGATGACAAAAGCAGGGCTGCAAATAGGAGTAAGAGTAAGAGTTTAATCCTACCTCTGCCTGTCTCTGCCATTGTAACTCAAAGTGATGCATTAGCCTGTCACTTATATTTACAGTAGGACTTAAAATATACAACATAATTTCACTTGTAAATACAGTGTCCTTCTGTCATCGGTATCACTCAGCGTCAACAACCCTGCTAGCATATGATAAAGTATAGCTGCAATTGTACAGCTTAACACCATGTTTCTCAAACACAAGCTTTCAAATTTTACTGAAAAATGAGCAGGACTGAGGGAGAGATCACACCAGCTAACTGGCATTCCAAGATAGTGCAATTATAGAACAGGTACAGTCTCATTAAAATTCTGCAAATTAATGTGGTGAAGTGGCCTTATTCGTCCCCATTAAGATAATGATTATCTTACATTTATAAAAAACGAGATTTAGAAATATTATGGGGCTCAATTCTATTCTCACTGAAACCTGCGAGAATCAGATGCAACTCCAATTAAAGCAATGGGGTTACACCATTGCATAGTGGAGAGACAGCAGAATCAAGCCCAACTAGTGGCTTCTCCCATCCTGCACGCTTCCCTCCTAATTAGCTCCCCAGCTACAGCTGCTGCCTGGGCCCGGGGATAATGTAACGTTCACTCTGGCCTGACCTTGGAGGACTTTTTCGTGACACTCCGTGTGACCCATTGATGTGGCTCAGTGAGAGGCAGGGAAAACCCAGCTTTCTAACAACATTTCCTAGAGTTAACATTAGAACCGTAAAGCATTCAGAGCCTCAGATGGAAGGGACTAAAGAAGTGCCAAGTGTCATTAAATATTATTGTTAAACAATAGTCCTCAAACATTATTAAATGAAGAAATATTTGGATGACTTTTTTTTTAATTAAAATTGTTTTCTGAGGAAAGTCTTCATTTTTCATTTAAACGTGTAAATTTTGTAAAAAAAAAAAAAAAAAAGAAGAAAAAAAAAGGCAATAAAAAAACATTTCAAGTTCTGTGGCTATGCAAGACCCGATATACATGTCTGCAACACCTACGGACTTCAGCAGATGAGCTCATCCAGCCCTGGTCACAGGTTCTGGCTCTCTATCAGATACAGCCTATGGGGAATGGTGAGGGCATTCCACTCAGTTGCGAAACCAAATATTATAGATGCATCATGAAATACAGTCGTAGCATGCCTAGAGGCCCCAACTGAAGTCAAGGTCCCATTGTGCTATGTGCCTTGCAAAACACATTACAAGAGACAGTTCATGCTCCCAAAAATTTACCATTTAAATAGACAAGAGAAACAAAGGTCAGGAAGGGAAACAAGCACAGATAGGTAAAGTGACATACCCAAGGTCACACAGCAGGTCAGCGGCAGAGGTGGGTAGAGAATCAAGGTCTACTGTGTCCCGGTCTAATGCCCTATCCACCAGACCACACTGTCTCTCTAAACATTATGAATAGATATAACATGCTCCTTATGAGCCACCTGATCCCTAAAATGCAGATGGTCTGGGAAAGGAAGGCAGTATCTTAAAAGCGTCACAGCCAGCCATCACATCACATCACCAGTGCTGGGAACTCAGATTTGTTTTTAAATCAATGCCTGATCTGCTGTGGCATTTCCCACAACCTCACAAAAAGGCAAAATAACTCTGGATCAACCAAGCAAAATGGAAAAATTATTTCAATTAAAATGCATTTTCTCTGTAAACAATACCAAAAGCTCATGGAAAAAGTGTGTCATTTTATATTCTGTCGGTAAATTAAACAAAACAAAAAGTGATAGTGAAGATTGTTTGTGGATGCTAGACTTTAAGGTACATTTTTAATTAAAAGAAAAACCAAAGCTGTGATGCAGCATCATAAAGCAGATAATTTTACAGCTGGATGGTCTCCCTCTGATGTACTTGGAAAACCATTTTCAAGCAACATAAAGTTTAACATACCAGTACATCTGCCTACCCACTAGATTCTACACGGAATTTAATATTTAATTATATTAAAGTATTGTTACAGTGCACGTAGCAAGAATGCTAACCAAGGAGAATTTTAGAAAAATCCTTGGCAGATTTTTTTAAAAATCTAGGTTTCTTGGGACTCTCAGATCATCTGAACACCTGGATCTGCAGAAATCCAATTTGGATCTGAAAATGTTTATCGACGTATAAACTGTTTCTTGGGACAAGGCCTCCTTCTTTGTGCCTTATCACTCTCCAGAACCATGGAAGCGGTACACTGATACAGCTTGGAATACATACAGGAGGTGGGTGAGAAAATCCTCAGCGCCAACAAACCAAGAGAGATCAGATTTGAGAATCTGGGCTTGCACCTTGCAGTGTATGCGCACACATGAAAGCATTTCCACAGGCATCTTGGTGAATGGGAAAAGAGGAATCCACTCTAAAAACAAAATATTGCACCTTGAAAATATAGTTTTGCCCTATTTGTTATCCAGCCCTGGTAAACAGCAGGTTTGTCACCCAAATACTAGACCCAGAATGGGTGGATGGGTGTGCACAACTCCTTCCATAGCACTTTTCATGCGTGTAAGGATGTCCCACAGTGCTCCAGACACAACACAGCATTGAACCACTTAAAGACTAAAGATAACAGAAGATGGAATTTAAAAAGCCAAAAAAAATGAAAGTTTAAAAGGAGATGCACAAAAACAAATGCCAGAGGACTTGAGCCAAGGGACAGCATAGCAAAAGCTAACAGATTACACACAACGTGCTGAATTGATATATTGGATGTGTGGGACGCTCTTCAAATAGACAATAAGTCTAAGGATCTGAACAGTGGAAAGTGCAGAAGGGACTATGGGTGCCTGGACCAAGACCACCACCTGTTGAGAGGAGAAGTTGTATTGACAGAACATCCAGGGTGGGGGTGCTCTGAGGCCTGTTCCTACAGTACATGTTAGATTCAAAGAGTTTGGCAGTGTCCTGCTATGCTGGGGACCCTGACTCTTTTGTATAATAAAGACAAGCAACAAAGTGAATAGTTAACTGGCTGTGAAAGTGCCAACAAAACACAGTTTCAGATCTTGAATCCAAAAAACTAAGTATTCAACCCAACTGCAAGCTCCTAAATACAACTGCATGAGGCAGCCACTTCCAGTGAACAGCTGTGTCTAGTAAGTAGTTGTAATGAAACAGTTTTGACAAAGATTGTTCTGTGTGTGTGTAACATGGAGCCAGTGAAATATTAAAAATATAAGTGCCATAGACCTTATGAAACAACTTGGGGTTTGTCATTTTGTGGGTATGAGAAACATATACAAAGTCAGGACTTTTCCTCT
Organism: Natator depressus; assembly: GCF_965152275.1. Taxonomy (NCBI): domain Eukaryota; kingdom Metazoa; phylum Chordata; order Testudines; family Cheloniidae; genus Natator; species Natator depressus. Next base: position 22,669,228 of record NC_134251.1, on the reverse strand, counting down.
GCGTCTCTTCTTAGCTGACAGTTTAGGGCTTTGTAATAAAACAAGACCAGTCTCAAATTGTAAGATGGAATGCAGCTTAACATTCTCAGAATTACCATTATATGGGATGGCCCAAGAAGGATCTGAAGAAAGCATTTTTCTTCAATTAAATTATCATGATGGTGAACATTGACACTGATTGCCTGGATAATCTAACTTTATGTGACTTAAGCATCTCCTAAATTCATGCTCTGGTGTTGTATGAAAGTAAAAGATTCAGGACATCTAGTGATTAATAGATTCAATAATAATTATTAGATGTTATATAATTCACCAATCTAAACTAGAAGAGGATCAATTGCCAAGGATATTAAAGCTATTCTGGACTTTATGCAATGATTAGTATATTATGATCACACTAGCCATCAAAGCAGACAAATTGCACAGTAGTGCAGTGAAAGGTGCATTATGAAAGGTTACAGAACAGCTGCAAAGTTTCCCACAAAACACATTTATTCTAGATGCAAGCTTGTGAATCTGGCTGATCCTGAAGAGTTGATCAGAGATTTATGGTGACTGAAAAGAATTCTCAGAATTCTGGATATAAAAACAGAGAAAAGCAGCACTGCAATGAATGCAAAATAAAGTCCCGAATGTCTCTCAGTGACTTTCTGACAGGGATATTAATTATTATTATTATTATGTTGTTGTTGAGCCTGAGCAAGGCTTCCATGTCTTTGAAATTAATAACTTATACAAATGGGAGTGCAGCTTGTCATAAGAATTAAAGTTATGGCTCACGAGCCCCAGGAGATTCTATGCACAAGGGACAGGACCAAACAGGTTATGGAACTGGGAAGCACAGGGAGCTCTGAAAATATTCACTGTGAAACATTTTTTAAAAGTACAGTGTAGTGAGTAAACCTGCTGCCAGGAAGGTGGCTCTTCTGCAAAGTGGAGGTGCAGCACGGCTGGGGCTTTATCCTCATCAGTCATTGTCCATTAGGCGAGCAATTAAACCCTACTTGATGCTTACTTTACCGATTGCGTTCACAATTGCCTGGAACAAATAGACAGTTGGTAATTTGCAAGTAACGTATTTAAAAATAAAAGAATGTTGTCTATGAATTTTAAAACAAATGTATCCAGGACACTGTGTTAGCCCAGAGTCTCAGAATCAAAGGCAAATGCCAGAAAATGGAATTTAGACCAACATTTTGAAACATCTGTGTATGCACCATGTCCAAGACTTAGGAGGTATCAAGATAGAGGAGGGGCAGGACTACAGATAAAGAAGTCGTTAGGATAATGGAATATGTTATAATATGTCATTGTTTATTATTAATTGCGGATATAACATCACAGGAATAAAAGGAGGTTGGCACAGAAGAAGACAATGTCCTTGCCCTATGAAATTAGACAAACAACAGAATGAAATCTAGAGAAGCAAGGAGGAGAGTGAGCCGATTTGGGGAGAGCTATTTCTCAAGGCTTGTCTACCTGGGGACACCAAGGAAAGTTAATTTGAACCAACTAAAGGTGTGAATTTGAAGTGGATGAGTTAAACTGCTTTAAACCCCTGGGTGAACACTCTCTTCCAGAATTAAAGTGGCCTTAATTTGGTTTAGTTTATTTCACAAGTGAATAATTCACAACTAAAACCAAATTAAGGCTACTTTAATTCTGGAAGAGGGTGTTCACACGGGGGTTTAATGCAGTTTAACTCATCCACTTCAATTTCATACCTTTAGTTAATTCATATCAGTTTTCCTGGATGTCCCCATGTAGACAAGCACTGAGAAAAAGCTGACCATCTAGTTGTTTTGCTTTGTATTTTTATAGGTCTCTTCACCCATCTCCCCCGCTCTGCGATGAAATGCAGAACTGAAGCAGACTGACCATAACTAAGGGTAGAACTGGGAAGCTCACTGTGAAAAGTGACCTTTGAAGTGGGATTTGAAAGATTTCAGTGTGAAAACACAAGGGTTTGTGCTGGGAAAGCGAACTGGCAGCTCCAGGATGGTGAGACTCAGACTGGGAGGAAGGTGGCTACATCGTGACCTATCTGCTCAGACCCACATGTGGGGCACTGGTTCTATGCAAGGGATGCTCCAAAGGGCAGGGGAGGGAGGTGGGGAGGTTGTGTGAATCTCACGTAGCCACAGGCGTGAGGCCTTCATTCCCACGGCTGGCCAACAAAGGGGACGTGAGGGGATGACATTAGGAGACTGCACTCCACTCCACAGCCACAGGGACTGCTCCCCAGGAGGATGTGTTCAGAGGAAAAACCGACTCCCTCAGAATGACTATGTAGGCTCCACTCAAGCTCTGAAGCTCATGGGTAACCCTCTGCCAGCCAAAACGGACGAAAAAGCATGTTTGAGCACAAGGCAACTTGCTCATTATTGCTAGACAATGGGACATATTTAGGCAAATCTAAAGCTTCTGTGTTCAGGTGATGAGATTTAGGCAGTGGCAACATTTACATCATCAGGAAAAGGACCCTGTTTTATCAAATGAATATTAAAACAGAGGTAGAGGCAGCCACAGCACCAGGCACAGTTAAAAGTTGCAGAGTTCTGCACTGCTACCTTGCATCACATGGCCAGGAGACGACTGGAATAAGTGACCCCGGACCACTGCCACTGGCCTGCAACTGGGCACAGGAGAAACAGCTAGGATGCATCATCATAAATCATCATTTCTCTCATCAAGCTATTCACTGAGTAGACCAGTGGGACTGACTCATCATAGTCTTCACAGCGAGTATGACTGTGGGAAAACAAGACATTTCCATAACAAATATCAGCCAGCCAATATCAGATCAGACCTTATTTGACTTTGTCTAATGTTCTTTTTAGTGTCCCACACCTTATTTTGATTTACTATTTGGGCTGTTCACACCTTGCACTGCGGTGTCTGCGACAACAGAAAGTAATCTCCTATGACACAGAGGCCAGGGCAGGCCACTGAATCATGCATCTGCCAACACTCAACTCTGCAAAGTAAATACTGTGTGGGCTCTCTCAGGATGGCAGCCCCCAGCATTTCAGGGGCGGCAGACAGGCAAGCAGCCATCTCCTGAAGAGAAGCAGAGGGAGAGAAAAAGGGAAATGTTGCATGGCAAGAGCAGCTGACTTCTTTCCTCTACTTTGCAACATGAAAGGTTCTGAAAATGTTTGGTAACTTGATTGAAGTAGCAGTGAGCAGGAGATGGAGCCTCAGATGTGGCTGGTGTAGGGTTATGCAGCATGTGGGGGAAGAGAAGGTTGGTAGCTTTCTTGAGTTTTACTAAATAGTCCTTTTCAAATATCATGGGCCTGATTGTCCATTGTCTTACCCCAGTTTATGTCACAATAGCTGCCTTCAGTGGATTTACCCCAGTGTAAAAAAAATGGTGTCAGAGCACCCTGGATCTGTATTCCTTTCTGTGCAATGGACAGAGTTACTTGTTTGGCAAACCTCTACCTTTTTGCTTCCCCCTTCTCCAACCTATAGATGCAGCGTTCAGTGTGAGACAAGCACCACCATGAGAAGGGGGAAGTCAGAACTTGGGACTAAAATCCTCATAAATTCACTATGAGCCCATCCGGTCCATTGACTGGGAAGACAGCAAACCTATTAGTGCCAGCCCAGGCTGTGTGCATGCCTCGCCTCACTTGCTCTCCAGTGAGTAGCAGGCACTCTGTGCGTCCTTTTTATGTTAGTACCTTTTAAAATGTTTAACCCAATTCATGGCATTAAAGACATTGGAAAATATTTCCATTTAAATGCAAAACAGATGTGATATGTGAATATGCCTAAATAAATGTTCTCTCTCCAGGTAAACACAGTAGGGGACAGTCGCTCATTTTAGCTCCCCACATTCCCATCAAATGTTTGCAAGTCGTTGCTTACGGGGCTTTAAATTACATTGGTGGTTCTATCGCTTACAGCAGCAATTGGCTTCCGAGCTCCAACAGGGCAGGTTCTGGTAAAAAGTTTATAGGCCTCCTACACTTATCCTGGGAACAAAGAGAAATCATACAACAAACATGCATCAATCTTTCATCTGTTCAGGTGGGACAGCAATGGCAAAGAACCCTCCACTGAAATACACAGTCATTCCTTAAATATTCATCTCCCCAGCAGGAACGAAAGGAAAAGCAATGAGCAGTTTAAAATCCACAACAAGAAGAAACAAAGACGGAGAGGCCTTAATGAACCAGAGCTAGAACAGAGAAACAGCTATTTTCATCCAGATGGTACTGATGTCACATGGCCAGAGTTCCCATCCTTCTCCATACTGGGAGTACCCTGGACCCTCACCCCTCTAGCCATGACCTCCCTCCCCTGCATTTAGCAAACTGGGAAGGGCAGGGTAGTCATGAACCCCAACTGTTTGTTAGGAGTCACAACACCCCACCTCCCAAGTTAAGAACCCAGATCACATTGCACCACTGGACAAAAAGCCTTCAGAATAAGCCAAAGTTGGTCAGGGAAGTATTCTGCCAGGGCAGAACCACATGAAACCCTTGCCCTGAGCTACACAGGCAGTTCAGAACTCTGCCACGAGACAGCCAACAAGCTCTGCTGATGCCAAGTGCCTGTTTCTTCACATAATAGTGCAGAGGCCTGCATTAGTGGGCTCACCTTTACTAAAGTTCACAGATTTTACAGACTCGTCAAGGACTCGTCCTGGCCTTCTCTATGCCTCTAACACTTCCTAGTGAACTGAACAAAGGAGTTCAAATGGCTTGGATTGAATCCACAAGGCTGCTGTGTTTGAACAGCAATGCCAATCCAACCCAGCTGCAAGAATTGCTTGCTGGAAAGCTTCCCCGGTCGGACGTCCTGTCAGAGAAGAGTGAAACAGGCACAGATAATTCCCACTGGCTGGACAAGCAACCAAAGTTGGGCAGAGGACAACATCTGTAGTTTCATCCACTCCAATTGAGAAATGCTGGCTCCCCTGAATTTTGCTAAACAGCTGTTCCTGAACATCTGCAGCCATGTCATCAATTTGTGCTGAGTGAGTCACTGGAGGAGAGCGGCTTTGAGTGGCAGCAGCAGCAAAGACCAATATAACGTTAATGACATCTGTGCCATCAGTGGTTCCCCAATTACCAGAGACTAGGCAGCTTTCGCTATTCTCAGGGACACCAAATCTGATGCTGACCAGCACTGCCATATAAGAAAACAGTGTTCTGATTTTGTAAACTCATAAGCGTCTCCTTGAAGAACTCCATGGGTTTATACTGTAATGATGGCTAGTTGGGCTCCAAATGGCTCAGTGGTCCCTCCTCCTCACCACTGCACGCACCCCTCAAAATCCGGGGACAGCTACCCCAACTCGGAGTACTGCGGTAGCTGACTAGCATTCTGGGGTGGGTTTGGTCAGAGTCTGCCAGAGAGGGAAGCTGCACTGCAAGCATGGGCGACATGTAATGGAGGCCGGGGGAGGGGCAGTGGCGGATTTGGGAGCCTCGGAAAAATCTCCCCAGCCGTGGCCCAGGTGCTGAGAAGCCACAGCGGGGGCACAGAGCTTTCCGGTTTTGGGGCCACGGGGAGGAGTGGGGAAGAGTCATCCACTGCCCATGACTGCAAGTAGCAGATCCACTGAAGAGGGAAGAACAGGCAGGAAAGGGGGGTGGCTGAGTTCCACGGAACAGTGCAGGGAGCACACGCTGTAACCCAATGAACTCCCCCTAGAAGGCAAAGCCGGAGAGCGAGAGGCAGCTGCCAGCAGGTCTCACCAGGGCAGGGAGACCAAATGAAATGTCAGTGCCAAGCTGCAGCAAAATGGCAAATTCCACAGCAGAAATGCTGAAAGTCTTGGCATCTCGAAAGTGCCAAACTCTGTGGCCACAGAATAGCAGAGTCCATAGGGCCTTAACTGAGATGAATGGGGTCATTCACGTCCCCAGAGCCCTTGTTTCAGGGTGCCTGCAGATTTGGGCAGAACAACTGCATCGGTTACATTTGGTTCATGTTTCCAAGGGTCTCTGTGCAACTAAAAGGGCTAATGAGACTTTTATTTTATTTTATTAAAGAAAGGGTCAGAAAGAGAGAAAACCCTGCCACGTGGCAATATATTGGCGCCATAGTAAATGTACAGAGTGTTCTGATGTAGGCTACCATGTGACCATTCCTTAAACGCCTGAAAAGCATGCCGTAATACGACACTAATGGGTCACATCAGCCATACAATACACCTAAACTGGCGCACATTAACTATGGCACAGAAACCTGTCCATCTACAGAAATGGAAAAGATCCACTGGATTATCCAATCCATCTTCCTGAGATACAGGACTGCTGCCTTCACTGTCTCCTCCAGCCATAGGTGCTGGAACCAGAGATGGGGGTGGGGGGAGCTTCCACACTCCCTGGCTGGAAGTGATCCCATCACGTACAGGGTTTACAGTGTGGTCCAATCGCTCTCAGCCCCCCACTATATACATTGTTCCAGTGCCCTAGCCCTACAGATAGGGTTAAGATCACTATTCTACAACCCAACAGACCTCACTGGTAAGCTGTATTTCTTCATATTCAGCCTAAATTTTCCCTTCCTTCCCTTCAATCTAGTATGCATACCTCTGTCCTCTTGGATCACCTCAAACAATTTCTCTGTGGTGGTTCAAATTAGTAGACTGGAGTTGATAAACTTCCCTTACCTAATGGAGCAAAGCAGAGGGGGAGGTAGGAGAACGGCACAGAGAGTGTGACAAAAGGGGATTGATGGGAACATGGGTGGGCATCTGATGCTTTTGGGGAAAGTACGACTGCTTTTTGCCCTCTTATTTCAAAGGCTGTTTTTCTATCCTTAGATCAGCCTTACAGGCAATGGAGGTAGACAGGGCGACTGTACTCCCCGTGGGGGGAGTGGTCCATAACATGCAGCCACATATTGGCTTATTTGGTTATAACTTCACAAAAGAAAATACGAATAATGGAAACAAAGGCTCATATTTCCCAGTCCTCGTGGCAACACCCATCTGCAGTCTCTCAGCTCCACGTCAGCAGAACAGAAACGTAAAAGGATGCCTCCTTCATATGTCAGATTTGGACATTTCACGATTTTGCTCAGTAAGCTGGAAAGAAATAACTTCTCAGTGACCATGTGTTTATCATCTCCAGCGACATCGGGCACTGGGCTCTGAGCACCCACCCAACTGCTTCGCTGCTCTGCCGTCACCGGCACGATCAGTGGCCTTTTCTCAGAATACAAAGCTCTAACTGGTGATGTGTAAGTTGAAAGCAACCTGCAAACAGCTGGTTAATTTCTACAAAATAGTTTCATCCTTGACATCTCCCCTGGAGGCTGGTCCCCTTTCTTCTGCCAACAGTATGAAATGCGTAATATTTATCTGGTGCCTTAATGAGAAAAATGTGACTTTCTGATATTTTAATGTTTTCCTAGATAACATCAAAAGACTTGAGACTCAATAAAGCCTTATCACCCATGGAGCATTTGATCCAATTAAACACACTGTTGTGTCTGACATCAACAGAGAGACTTACAACTGTCACAACTCTTAGCATATCAAGTGAAAGTTAATTCCCAACTGCATTACTCTGAATTTGCAGCTTCTTGGGGCTGTGAAGAACTGATATGGGGGTGGAGGGAGTATTGAGAGATCCACATTCAGCCATGGAAGTTACTGCGATTTTTGAAAAGATCAGATTTAAAAAGTGCACACAACAGCAGCAGCCTTGTTACTACAGCAAGTTTCTTAGCCTGCAAGCTCTTCAGGGCAGAGATTGTCTTTGTTGTGGGTTTGTAAAGTGCCTGGTGCCATGGGACCTGGCCCATGACTGGGTACCTAGGCACTACAGTAATACACACAACAGTAATACTGACCGCAGACAGAGCTCAGTATCTGGATTAATTCCGTAGAGCTTGGTTTCCAATAGATCCAAATTCTGAAACCCAAAGAACCAAGAAGCATGCTGCTACTGCCACCATGTTTCTTGCAAGTCTCCCCTTTGCTACCGCCACACCATACCCACTGTTGGGTTGTTATCAGCGTTAGTCACACCCAGTGAAATTCACCACCATGCAGGAAGTCAGCACAAGGCTAGGGACCTCTACACAGGGCTGAATTTCACCCTTTGAGAGCATTTAATATCTGTGCTGCAGAGCGAATTCAAGTCAGATGGTGAGATGGAGACTGGCTTAAGATTCAGCTTCATAACTTCCATAACTCTACAGCTTGACTGCAGCACAAGACAACAGTTAATTTCCCACTCTTTCTTCTAATGACAGTATCATTTTCTCGGGAATGCGCGGATATGAAGCAGAAAGGGGCTTTGGTCTGTATCTCCTAAGTCCCTTGTTTTGAATCTCTTTTGATGGACAAATACAAAAAGTTAGCCACTTTCTTGCTGTCCTGACTCCAGAACTCTCAGAGGCTTGGGGAAGGATCCAAATCTGGAAAGTTGCTCTCTTTGTAGGGCACCAAGAGAAGCCCTTTACTGGTTAGCTATCCTAGCAATGGTAGTCAAGTCACTCCCAGCTCAAGTGCTAGAATGCTTCAGGAGAAAACAGTTAATTCCATAATTCCTTAAATCTGAGCTGACGCAAGGGCCCCTTTAAGGAATCAGTGAAAGACAGTTATAACGTATAACCACAGCAGAGTGTGCATATGAACAGCATGTGTTTCTGTGAAATACACAAACTACTGGGTTAGCAAATTATTTCTCATTCCACACAAAGATAAAGTCTGTTTATTACATACACCAAACGCTGTTCTTAAGCATAAAAATCAGCCTCTGGAGTCAGCTCTTCATCTTCTGACAAACAGTTTGTTGTACAAATCAATTTGTATTCACAACATCTGAATAGCAGGTCCTCCATTATGCACAGTTCCCTTCAATCAAAGTTTCCTTACTGTGTCCCTGACATACAAACAGTTACGGTGTTACAAAACTCTATTCCCAACTCAAGATTCTATGTGCATGTTTACAAAGCAACGAGAGTATAATTTAATTTACAGATAGAGATACCATTTTTACGGTAAACGTTACACTTTCTAAACCATTCATTGCATAAAAGCCTGTTTATCCACATTTCTGACACACTGCACGCCGTATCATGGAATCTATGCATTGTGATCACTCCTGGCTAATCATAGGAGAATGGAGAATAACTCAGATGCTTAGCTCCAATCATCAGCATTCAAATTTCAGAGCCAGATTTCTTGGAGAAAAAACATTGCAAATAAATAACCTCAATATAAGTGTTATGGTTTTTTTAATCATCTGCGTTTTGAAGGTCATTAAAATGCAACAAGCAGCCGCAGCCACTCTCCCTGTATGTTACATTTCTGATGCACACAATATATTGGTAAAGTGTGAGAATATCATTAAAGGTTAATTATGAGCAACTTAAAGGTTATTTTTGCATATCTCACCTCCTGGACAAAAGCTGCTTCTTCATTACCATACTAGAATATAAATTAAGCTGTAAAGCATTTAAAATGCCACAAAGTCGTTAATTTTATTAGCATGTTAAATACCATGAACAAATACGAGTTTTCTTGGTCCTTCTGCAATTTTCAGACTTTCCCTGGAGAACAGCTTTTCTCTGTAAACTCGATGAGTTTCTAATACTGGGAAAGAGAAACCCTCTCCTTGGTTTTTCAGATGCTCCCATTTCTTTATTATATGTTTTAATCCGAGAGGATTAAATGCTTAAAGAGAGTCAGATCTAGTTTAGCTGTCAAGTTTCACCATCGTTCATAATATAAGGAGAAGTCTCCTCACACTCATCTCTATCACTCTTTTCAATCTCACCAGGTCAAGAACAGCCAATGTCTTATTCAGCTGAGGTCTACTGAATCCCTGATAACTAGGGCCCTACTAAATTCACAGCCATGAAAAATGCATCACGGATGGTGAAAATCGGGTCTCCCACCATGAAATCTGGTCTTTTGTGTGCTTTTACCCTATACTATACAGATTTCATGGGGGAGATCAGCCTCTCTCAAATTGGGGGTCCTGACACAAAAGGGAGTTGTAGGGGAGTCAAGATACTTTTAGGGGGATCATGTATTGCCACCCTTACTTCTGCACTGATTTCAGAGCTGGGCGCCCAGAGAGCGGCAGCTGTTGGCCGGGTGCCCAGCTCTGAAGGTAGCACCCTGCCAGCAGCAGTGCAGAAGTCAGGGTGGCAATGCCATACCAGGCCATCCTTCCTTCTGCACTAAACCTGCTGGCGGTAGCTCTGCCTTCAGCGCTGGGCTCCCAGCCAGCAGCCGCCACTCCCCAGATGCTCAGCTCTGCAGACAACACGGCCACCAGCAGCAGCGCAGAAGTCAGGGTAGCCGTACTGCAACCCCCCACCCCTCAATAACCTTGTGACCCCCCCCCCCCCCGCACCTCCACATCTCCCTTTCGGGTCAGGACCCCTACAATTACAACACCATGAAATTTCAGATTTAAATAGCTGAAATCATGAAATTTACTATTTTTAAAATCCTATGACCGTGAAATGGACCAAAATGGACCATGAATTTGGTAGGGCCCTAGTGAGAATACACACATCATACACAGCAGCCTTTGAAATCTTGCCAGGTTCTTACCCCCATATTATTTGATCTATGTAGAATCAGAACCAGTCCAAGTTCTGAATTTCAATTTTGCCCAAATGTAACCGTATAATTTTTTCATTGACATCTATTGATGGAAGAGCTTACCAAGCCACAGTGAAAGCAGACACCAGTTTACTGAATAATTTATTGCTACATTTGGTCAGAGAATCTCTTTTTCTGATGATTCCACATTTTCTAGGGTTCTCCATTTCCAAAGGAAGGATGGGGTTGAAACTGCAGAGCTGCTTGCTACAGATAATATTGACAGGCTGCCGCGCCCATCCACACCAGCATGGTGTCTGGGCTCCGACTCGCTGCCTATGTGCGGAGGCAGACAGGGACTAAGGGCATTGCTGTTGGAGTGGGCCTTTGTGGGGACTGCAAAGAAGCACAAGAACATGAGCCTCCATGGCTTGGTATCCTGGAGGATTCCAGACCAGGAGGACAGCAGGCTGGACCAAACAGCTTTTCCCTCTTCTAAACCTAATGACCCAGCCAAGCCCATAAGTGGCTGCCTGGGTTTTTTGGGATACAACCCACCCCACTTGCTCCCACTGAAGAAGTCATCAGGTAGGGGACACAACATGAGGCCCAACCCTTATGTTTTCCTCTGGGATAAAGTGTCTCTGTCTCTGCAATATTAGAGAAACAGGAGGTATAAGCTGAGGATGGGTGAAGTTAATATTCTGTTTCTGAACTGTAAAAACACACTCATGAGCAGCTGTACCCATTAACTTGTATGAAAAGGAAAGTGAACTGCCTTACACAGCACTTCAGACAAAGACTAAAATATCAGCATTTGCACCAATTAAATCCCATCCTTTTAGGATACATAGATATCTTATTATCCTGCTAAGTTTGCAGGTATGGTCTATAACAACGATGCCATTCTTCTGAGTTACTAGTTAAATATTAAATAAAACAAGCTCTCCGGTAGCACAAGCTCTCACCTGCTGTCTAGCTGAATAATTCATGGCAAACATATTTGAATGAAATAGTTGAAGACAATGAACTGATCTGGGTCAGGCATCCTGACTGCTCTAGCAATTCTGCTATTAGGTCATTTTAAAACAAAAGAGATGAGCTGTTGAAAGGATTAATTATTGGCTTTTCAACTCTTCTGGACCACGGTGGCTAAAAATCATTACAAATCAATGGCTATTAAACCATCTCAGTACAGTTTATCCTCTTCAAGGGAAAAAAAGCTGGAAATACAAAGAACAATATGAAAAAAGGGTCAAGATCTTAAAAGTATAAGATGAGCAGTGCCGTATTAAGCAGGGATGGTGTCAAGCACTATCACAAGTTCAAAAGAAGTTGACTGCACACATTTCATGAGCTACACACAGAGATATGCAGTTTGTGCAGTTTCATAAAATAAAAAAATTCTAGCAGCACAAGCAGAAAAGCAGATTTTACAGCCTATGTAGGTGGGTGGGGCAAGAACTGATTTGAGGAAAGGCTGACAACCCCAACTCCTTTTACACATGCTAGGTGTAGGAGAGAATACGGCTCTTTATAGCCCTAGCTAATGTATTTAAGAGGCTATAGCTATTTTCCAACAATATTTTGATGAGCAATAACCAGAGCAGGACTTTGGATACAAAGCTACACATTTTAACCTCTCTGTTTCCTTCTCACCCCTTCCTAGATATCTCACCTCTATGCCACCGTGTGCCCTTACAAAACCACACATGCTAAATTGCTTGTACAATGAACTATATTTTCTTGCTGCTTAGGAAAGTCACTAAGGGGAAAAACCACCCATGTTGTAAAAGATACAAAAAGAAAGGACTCCGTGCAATGCAGCAAATGAAGAGTTCAAAAGCAGATTTTCCCAGCAACTGCTGGAGAGTGAGACAAACTCACAATCGGCATCTCTGCCCATGTGGAGAAGAACCACTCATTAAGAGTAAGAGGGAGCCCTCTTCTGAATAATACATTAGGTTTCACACTTCTCTTAGGATTTTTCAGAGTGGTAACACTTGCATCATTCCTGGCCACTACATATCTTTGAAGTTCTTAATAAATCAACTCAAATACCAGACTATGTGTTTGGGGCTCTCCGCTCCATGGGCAAAGTATGGGGCCACATTATACTGCATCTCAGTATCAAACACAAAACAGCTATGTGAATGCAATGCGAAGGTGGAACTTAGAACTGATTTGGAGTTTTCCCATCAGGAAATTCACTTTGTGCACAATTTAAATTCTGTGGGAAAATTGCACTTCTTCCTTGGAAAATCATTTGCAGTTCTTAGATACTAAGGTCAGAAGGGACCATTATGATCATCTAAGTCCGACCTCCTGCACAATGCAGGCCACAGAATCTCACCCACCCACTCCTGCGAAAAACCTCTCACCTATGTCTAAGCTATTGAAGTCCTCAAATTGTGGTTTAAAGACTTCAAGGAGCAGAGAATCCTCCAGCAAGTGACCTGTGCCCCATGCTACAGAGGAAGGCGAAAAGCCTCCAGGGCCTCTTCCAATCTGCCCTGGAGGAAAAATTTCTTCCCGACCCCAAATATGGCGATCAGCTAACCCCTGAGCATATGGGCAAGATTCACCAGCCAGATACCCAGGAAAGAATTCTCTGTAAGTTCACAGCTCCCCCGCCCCCCACTTCCCAGCATCCTGCTAAGCAGGCTGTTGGGGAGCCCAGGGAGCATATTTCACTTAGAAAACACTGAAACATCCCAGCTGGGAGCATGTTTTGGTGTTTCCAAAATATTGCAGAAATTTAGATCCAGGTAAAATTTCAAGTTTTTGGTTTTTTCATCCCAGTTTGGGATGGAAAAATTTCCCAAAATCTCAGAAGTGTTCACAGAACTGAAAAGCCATTTTCCAGCCAGCTGCAGGGGAAATAGCAAGCATTCAATGTCAGGAAATTCCAAAAGTTGTTTCCATAATTGACTCAGGAGCCACCAATGCTGGCCAGGAAATTAGTGCAGAATGCCACTGGCTTTTTATTACGTGGTCCTATGTGCCAAGAGTGCATTATACTAATGTTTTGTGGCCTATCCTGGCTGCCAACTGGTCTCTGGAATTTAAAGTGGTAATTTGGCTGCATATAGACCTGCCTACAGGGTCTGAGATCTTCCTGCCTGAGAAGCCACCTCTCACCCTCTGCCATACTGCTCCAGCTGCAATCAGTGGAAGCAACCAAGTTAAGAGCCCCCTAATTAATAAATTGAGAGGGCCAGTGGCAGAGTGTTTTGCATGAAGGACCCTATGCACTCTAATTGTTATGTGATTAGCTCTGCTGTGTATTGAGGTTTTCACAATAAAAACCAATTTAAAAAATAAACAATGTTAAAGTAGAAACCACACTTTTTTTATTTAAAAATAATCAACTCAGCTAATTGAGAAAATTTCACCATATACCCAGTGCAATAAAATACAAGCTCTTCAGCACAGACTGAACTGGAGAGCTGTGCTTCCAAGGTAATGACCTTAACACTGTAAATTAATTCTAAAGCACAATTGTTTTCAATCTTCATTTAAAACCAACCTTAGTTAATCTTGCTTTTAATGACATAGGAAATGGAAATTCCCATAATAAAATAAGTTATGAATATTTATTACTCTATTTTTACCTGAAAATTGAATAATTCATCAATTAACTTTACGATTAATTATTCAATACAAAATTAATATACTGCAAAATTCTAACATCTTTAGAACCCCATGGCACTTTCTGATAAAAACTAATAGCAGAAATATAATGTGATTATGTAATATGTGTATATATGGGGTATGTGTAACCACACACACACACACACGCAGTAGCCTGTCTACACTACCCGCCGGATCGGCGGGTAGTGATCAATCTATTGAGGATCGATTTATCTCGTCTAGTGTAGACGCGATAAATCGATCCCTGATCGCTCTGCCGTCAACTCCGGAACTCCACCACTGCAAGAGGTGGAAGCGGAGTCGATGGGGGAGCAGTGGCCGTTGATCCCGCGCCACGAGGACGCGAAGTAAGTGATTCTAAGTCGATCTAAGATACGTCGACTTCAGCTACGCTATTCTCGTAGCTGAAGTTGCGTATCTTAGATCGATCCCCACCCCCAGTGTAGACCAGGCTGGCTAAGGTTGCTTTCTTGCCTTGCCTCTAAATATAGGAACGGACTTGGGAGCCAGGGACTATGTACCCTGGATAAGCCACATTCCTCCCCTGGGGAATTTGGCTGCTTGTCTCCTGGGGCAACATACAGACATTTCAAAAATTCATAAACTCACAACAAAATCGTAACTAAGGAAAGTTCTAAGACACAAAATGTTCATTAAGCTAGAATGAAGGTCAAGGGAAAAAATAGGACTTCAATCAAAACCAACCTTAAACACTCAGGAAATTGAGAGATTAGGTTAGACTGAATGAAATCGGGACATTCACAGTTAGAGGACTCATCCTTAGCTCTGTCCTCAGAGCAATGCTCTGAGAAAAAGCAGAAACCCTGAGACAGCCCTATCAATCGGTACCAAAGAGCTTCATCTCTTTAGTAACCAGTAAAGCAAGAGTCCCGTCCTCTTAGTCCTATAGCAGTTGTGCTGATTCCTGCCCTCTTTGAATATTTTTCTGTGGCTTCTACATGCTGTAATGTTATAAATTAGCAACCCTACAAATCACTTAATGAGGGCCATCGTTTCCCCCTTTTCTTTGAGATTCCAACAATTATCCATGTGCCACAGGCTCAGAGCTAGCACATCTGCAAAGAGATATCAGAGCACTTACAGGAAAAGAGACGATGGCTAGGCGGCAACAGAGCGCTAGAGATGTGCGTGCACAGAGCCAGTTAAAAGCCAATGTTCTGCCATGCACACGCAAGTTGGACAAGTACAGTCAGTATCTTCTCCACCTTCAGACAGGAGAGGCTACAGACTGCAGGTTCCTTCAAACCATTACGAAAACAAAGATGCCAAAGGAAAGATGCATCCGATGAAGTGAGCTGAAATCCACAAAAGCTTATGCTCAAATAAATTTGTTAGTCTGTATCGGCAAAAAGAAAAGGAGTACTTGTGGCACCTTAGAGACTAACACAGCTGCTCCTCTGAAACCTTACAAAGAGGGTGTGGAAGGAAGGAAGCTGTTCTCTGTACAGCTTTGTGCACTATATAAAAGTGTGAAATAAAAATCCAGCCCTCAACTACTTCTGAACAGTCGGAAATTATAAATTGTTCATGTGCGCATGCATGTAGGTGAGAAATGCACATTCTCCATTTCCAACAACACTTTACAAACCAGACCAGACCTTATTTAATGTATTTATTTGTTATGAACTGAGTCTTGCAAACTTTGTGATTTATGAGGTCAGAATTTATCAATAGGAAACACTACACACTCTACTGTCCTTGTCTATTAAATGAAAAGCTATGCTTGTTTTCCTAACTCAGCAGAGGGAAATTAAAATGCTAAAAATAAACCAGCAGGTAGCAAAAGTAAAACTAAATTACCACAAATAGATAGTGACACTGTATGTAAATTGCTATTGATTTGTAAGAGTACATTGTAACTGAACATTTTTCGTTTCAGAAATATTAATCACTGCCAAGTCTCACTGCCTAGAAATGCCAGACGCCACCTTCCTAGGCTGCGAATCTCCAACTGGGATTTCCCCCTTCCTTCTCCCCCCCACCCTTTCATTAGTGCAGAGTACAGCTCACCACAGTGCCAACAGTTTATAAGGAAATGCTTTTAAAAAAAAAAACAAAAAACCTCAGCTCATAGTTTTGTGAGTACCAGAGCCAAAGCACAATTG
This sequence comes from Natator depressus, assembly GCF_965152275.1. Taxonomy (NCBI): domain Eukaryota; kingdom Metazoa; phylum Chordata; order Testudines; family Cheloniidae; genus Natator; species Natator depressus. The sequence continues at coordinate 22,652,914 of NC_134251.1, read as the reverse complement.
TTTTGTATTATCTCTGAGCCTGCCCTCCCTCCACACTCCCAGTCACGTCCCAATATCAGAATGTCTTTCAGGTGGTAGTAATGAAAATAAGACTTGAAATGGCAAGATGCCACACAAAGAGGGCAAAGAAAGTTTGGAGGGGCAATTTTCCAACTTGCAGGGCCTTAACGGAACACTCAGCTCCCAAAGGAACATTCACATTGGTACTTCAGCAAGTAACTGGCTGTTGTAGGTGCCTGAAATGTTCATTTAAGTGTCCATATACGGGACAGTCACATCTTCTAAAGATGCTTAGATTGAGAAATCAGGGCTTGTCTGTCTGGAATTGTGCCTCAGTCAAGCAGTTTGGTGTCTACTATTTCTTTGCAATCCAGCTGTGTGATCCATGGCTTCTTGGAAATGACTATGCTCTCTGGGCTTGCCGACAAGGGGGTGAAGCAACATCTAGGAGCTAATGAGTGAAATCTCCACTCAGGACCAGGACTGTGTGGCGCTGAAAGAACTACACAAGAATGCAAATCCCAGTTGTGCTGATTCCTGCCCTCTTTGAATATTTTTCTGTGGCTTCTACATGCTGTAATGTTATAAATTAGCAACCCTACAAATCACTTAATGAGGGCCATCGTTTCCCACTTTTCTTTGAGATTCCAACAATTATCCATGTGCCACAGGCTCAGAGCTAGCACATCTGCAAAGAGATATCAGAGCACTTACAGGAAAAGAGACGATGGCTAGGCGGCAACAGAGCGCTAGAGATGTGCGTGCACAGAGCCAGTTAAAAGCCAATGTTCTGCCATGCACACGCAAGTTTCCTTCAGCCATTTCCTTCAGGATTATCAGAGTCTCAGCAAGGGAAATCCTCAACATGATAGTCAGCAGAGCTAGCAAAAGGAAGTGCCTTTAATTCAGGCTGTTCATCCAAGACCCCTCCTTTCTAGCCTTCAGTCGTTAGGCTTCTGCATGCTAGGAACTTAAATATCTAGAGAGACACAGAAAGAGGCAGATTGTTTCCAGAGAAAGGAGTGCCCCTCTTAATTCCCAATCAATGTCTTTGTTCATAGAAAACACACCAAGGTGCAATGATAAGGCATGCATGGCCAATGAGGAAGAAAAGTAGGTTTGTGTAGAATACTCGGGGGGGGGGGGGGGGAGATATTCAAAGCACAGCTCCTTCTCACGTGAACTTGTGTATACCACTGCCAAGCTCAACGAGACCTGGCGTTAGCGTTGAGTTTCAGCAGCCTGCTTATTTAAATCATATATTCTCTCTCATGGGCTGGAGGGGCAGCGAGAAACCCAACTCCTGCAGAAGTGAAATGGCCAAGTATACACTGTATAACTGAACAGCAAACTTTGCCAGATCTTTTAAACTGGCTCTGAAATTAATTTTCGGCTTTTGCTACTATGGCATATTCTCAGACTGCCAAAGTGATCACTTGGAATGTGGAGCCATTCAGGCAAGTTTGAGACTTTGCCAATGATTGTAGGTTTTATATCATAAAAAGAATTTGCAAGACATACTAACAAAATACTCCAGCATTGCACTATGTAACCAGGATATGACCATATTAACTTCACAGTTTGAGGAATGTGTTTATTGAAGGGCTTCTCTACACAGGGACACTTGGGAAAATTAATCCAAATTCACTAAAGGTGAGAATTTAAAGTGGATTCATCAAATTGCATTAAAACCTGTGTGGACACACTCATTCAGAATTAAAGCGGCCTTAATTTGGTTAAACTAGGAAGACATTTGCAGGATCCCAGTACTAGTTGTGCTATAATGGCTGTAATTTCATTATGTATCACCTGGTTTATCTCTGTAGCCCATTTTAACATCCGGGCCGGAATTTGCAGAAATACTCTAGGTTTCATTCATGGCCACTGTCCACGCTGAGTTCTGGAGGTACCTAACACAATATCTGAACACACAGATCAGTACAGGATCGGTCATATTGTCTTTGAAAAATTAAGTACAGTGTTAAGAACAAAGGTTACCGGCAGTTAAAACAGGTCTACCTGAAATCATCCTCTCTGCAGTCCTCACCTGTCAGGCAGCTCTAGTTCCGTCAGGAAACTAATTTGATGAAACTTGATTTTTCTAATTTATGTGACCACAATCCAATCTAAGGTGCAGTGATCTGCTAACACACACTCGTCGTTCACGGTTTCACTTAATTCACAAGAGACTGGAGACTCAGAGCGAAGGTTTCTTGAAGAATCTGTATTTTATATTGCTGTGCTGAAAAGTTCATGCACATTTTCAAATCCTGGCCACATCTAGGACTTAAAAGTCCAAGATAAAGACAAACGGAGATACCTGTACTCTGAAAATCCTCTTCTTGTAAGCTTAGGTCAGACTCTTCTTTCTGTTTAATCACTTTCATTGATTTTTATGTTATAAAAAAGACAAAATAAGTAATATCAAGCAAAGACAATATGGATAACATAATGCTACGAAATGTAGCATGAAAGAGATAAATAACCCTGCATCAAAGCACAAATGTAGAAGGTAAAATCTGTATTTATCCGTTGCAGGAAGAGACACGATTTAATTCTCAATAATCGAATAATTGCAGTCCTTATAGAGAAACTGGGATCTAGTGGACTGAACAGCTAACTCCAGTGCATGGAGCCTGGGTCTACAATTCCTGCGATTCTAATCCCAATTCTACTGATGTCCCTTTGGTTTTAGCCTGTGGTAAGTCATTTAGCCTCGCTGTGCCTCAGTTTCCTCATGTTGGAAACAAAGGTAATACTAAGAGCTGGTTGGGAACTTTTGAACTACACTTTTTTTCATGGAAATGAAAACTTTTCATGAAATCATGTCAGTTCTGGGTTTAGGAAAGTTTTGTTAGGATGAAATTTTTGGTCAAAATCAGAGAGAGAAAGAGACTGTCTGAGAACAGTCAACAGCCTAGTGGTCAGGCAGATGCACATTCGAGTCACTGGTCTAAATCAGAGCAAAGACTTAACTTTGGTCTCCCACATCCCATGTGAGCACCCTAACCACGAGGCTATAAAGTCAGTCTTCTACACACTCTCTCTTCCCCTTCCCTCCCCCTATCCCCCCCTCATTGGAGCTCTTCTGCTTTGTATAAATATTCATTGAACCATGGGGAAGAGAGAGATTGACTCTTATAATCTGGTCGTAGGGGCACTTACCTGGGATGTAGGAGACCCAAGTTCAAGTTCTTGCTCCAAATCAGGAAGAGCTACTGGTTGCAACAAACCTTTCATTGGGATGGTTTCGCAGGTGAGGCATGGGATCCCTGGTCAACAGCCGAGACTCACCCCAGAACAGCCAATAGCTCAGTATCTAGGGCACTCACCAGGGACGTGAGAGATTTGAAGCTGGTGGTGTTATGAGGATTGAAGTTTTTAAAACGTGCTTTGAAAATGAAAAGCACTAGAAAAAACAGTAGTTTTAGAATGTATTGAGGGAGAAACCAAGATTGTTTGTGTCTGGAAAATCCACTGTGACACTGAAAACCAGGATGCCTTTCACAATGAAAATAATAATTTTATTCCACTTCCTATGGGAATGTTTAGTAATTTTCCATGATTTGCATTTAAATCTAGAAGCATCAAAGATTTTATTAGTGCTACATTACAGTAGAACTTTATTAATTCTCACTAATGACTAGAAGATCCATTGTGGATTAGTTGGCAAATTAACAAGTAAGCAAGCAAATATGATTACAAGAAAACATCAAGGTTACTACATCACCAAATGTAATTTGTTAATTTATGTTGATACATTATTATAACTAATTAATTAAAACTAAACAATCTCCAGTATGTTTATTAGCATATTTTGCAAAAACAACAAACTCTTAGTTACACAAAACCAAATAACTACAGTGCTGTCCGACATTTAATCTTTATTGACCACGAGAAAGTCACTTTACCATGAGATTTGTGAAATTCATTGATTCATACGTTCAAATAAACGTCCAGTGTCTCTATGACTCTTTGGAAGATTTCTCATTGCTTCTTCAGTCATTAGGATTCTGTTAATAGACATGCATAAGGCACTTTCTTACCCACAGGTTACAGAGATCGCATACAAACATTAGGACATCCGTGCTCACCATTTCTTTGTAAACACGGGAACTCAGTTGTTTTAACTTATTAATACCCTTATTATAGATAAATTCACTGAATTATTAAATGAAAAATATTAAGCCACATTGAAACTCCAGGCATGTAGATACGGCCTGAAACCCGTAGCCACCCCCTCTTCTGCCAGCCTGTATATTAGTGCAATAGAATTATTCTATTCAACACATTTCAGCCAGAGCAAATGCCCCAGCCCTGAAAGAAGTGTTAGGTTTCCGTTATAAACACGCCCTTCATTCTAGTGTCAGACAGCAGAGCTGTGCTACCCAGTGAAAAGGAAAGGGGAGACAAACTGGCACTGCACCTTCCTAAATCATTCACATGCACGTTTCAAATTACCTCTGCACATTCCCTTGTGAACACACAGCGTTAGTTGGAGCCAACTCTGCAAAGGGTCTCATCTCTGCCATTCACAACATCCCATTATCGACTTTTCAGGATGAACAGTAGTTCGCAATTAGCTCCTGTCATGTGACATTATTGTATTGTAATGAAATATTGTCATCAATATTCAACACACAAGAGCCTCACCCTATGATCTTGAACTCCAGCCTTCAGATACACCACTGAAGGTGACATCATGGCTAAGGACCTGCAGAGGACACCAAGTTACTCTCTTCTTGATGCACACATGCCCCAGGCTGCAGTTTGGACCCTGCACTCCACACTTCTCATCGGGAAAATATCCAACAGAGACAACTTTTTGTGGAAAGAAAACTACTTTTGCAGAAGAGCCACTCACAGCCCCTTTCCCTATACATTTAATATTACCACATGGCTGCCTCCCACTAAAGAAACACAGCACCCCATTACTGAATCACCCTCTTTACAATTAGGCTGCAATAAGGACTATTTGTATTGTTAGACCATCAGAAAGCAGCACAGATAAGGGTCAACCCCTTCCTGAAACTCTTATACCCAACATCTCTATGAGCGCCAACTTCAGCGACTCATTTCATAGCGATGCCTCAGCTCACACTACATATCATTTTATTAAGAAACTCTATAAGTGTCAGTGGTGCAATTCATTTTTATTAATTTCCTAAGATGAAATTAGCAGCACCTGTAGCAGCAAACAAAGAATGGGGAATGTTCTGGTTCAGTGCTGGATCGATGTCATTAAATTCTTTAATACCAAGAGACCTGTTTGTATGAACTCAGCATTTAACTGCACCAATTAATTTCAATATTAAAAAAATTTCAAAATGAACTCAACAACTAATTTAAGAAGGTCCTTGAACAGCCGTTGCAACTTGCCTCCTCATGGGACATTATGCTTTCAAGTATAAATACACAGGAGCAGGATATTGTAATATTAATAGGAAAATTGCTATTTTCATGCATTGCCTTTAGCAAACTAAACAAACCCTTAAAGTCTTAAAAACATTTCTACAAACAAATGCATATTTCTGATGTATTTAATGGTGCTGTATATATCCCCTGACTCTGCTTAATACGCTTTCTGACCACTCAACAGGCTGAGCTGGCAAAGGCTCAATGAGACATCTTTCTGCATTAATTCTATAACTTAAGCTCCCAGGTCAGAAAACAGCCTTTCCAAATGCAATCATTTTACCTATTGTTCTGAAGCCAATGAGTGGAGTCAGACAAATGGTTCACACAGCCCCAAGAAAAAGGTGGAAGCACCCAGAGACTGCAGATTAAGATGCCTGTCACTAGTGATCAAATATAGACCCCCACCCAGGCTGGAGAGGTGTGTGACACTCTTCACCCCAAGGGAGCACCACTAAAATATGCAGTGGGTTTGGGAAGTGCCCAGGTACTAGCTCCCCGAAAGACAATAGCAAGGAAAGTAACCAACGCCCCGGCAGGTGTCAAAAACCATCAACAGCCATTGTCCAGCAAGGGAGCTACAATGCAATGACTCACCTGCACAAGGCCACACCAGGGGAATTGCTCAACCTGGCCTGGGTACTCAGCAATGCCCCCAGACATGCCTGGATTTGTGTTCTCCAAGCACATGGACTGAAGGTATGAAACAGAACACCAGGGCCCCATGCTTGGCCTTTTCTCCTGCCCCCACCTATGCTGCAGGCAACAAGGACACTAAAGACCCCAACAGAGGGGACCAGCCCAGGTTTCAAGGGAGAAACCTTTGTCCTATGAACTGCAATATCCAGTGGGGTGAGAAAGACTGCTTAATCTAGATGTTGCCCAGTCTTATAGGGTTGAGAGTTTAGACTACGTGCTTATATTTTAATAACCACTCTGACTTTTTGCCCACTTAAAATCTATCTTCTGTGATCAGTAAACCTGTTTTACTGTTTATCTTTACCAGTGCGTTTGCCTGAATTGCTTGGTAAATCTGCTCAGATTTAGGCTGGTGTATAGCCACTTTCCACTGATGAAGTGGTGAACCAATTAATAAACTTGCATTGCTCAAGAAAGGGTCTTGAGCAGTGCAAGACGGCATATTCCTGAGGTACAAGGCTAGGAGCTGGTGGGATTTGGCTGGTGCCTTTCTCTGTGAGATTCATGAGTGGCTCTGGGAGCATTCATGCAATCCAGCTGGGTGTGTGGGGCTCCACATGCATTTGTACTGAGTGATAACAGCACAGAGGGGTTTGCTGCTTGTCACTAGCAAAGCATTGAGAGAGACAGCCCAGGCTGGAGAGTTAAGGGGGCGCAGCGGTCCCACAGTCACAGGCTGCACCCCAGGAATCCCATCACAGTGTTCACCTAAAGTTCCTTGGCAGAAAGAACCTGAACTATCAGCCGTTGTAGGAATACATTTGAGTCTGATGAAACTGGGCGCCCCACCTGTAAAAGCAACAGCACATGAAATTTCTCACCTCTCAATCCTCACACACACCCCATTTTGATAACGATTAATGAAGAACTTGTTTAATAATGTAAGAGGATGTTAAGGCAGCTTGAATGCTCGAGAAGTGGGGGTGGAGAGTGTCCTAAGTTTAACAGAAGTTGGCTTCTAACTTCCCAAAGAAAGCCACCCTTCTCTGTTCTTTAACTGCTTTTCTACCATCCTCCTTTGTCTAAATCCTCCCCTCAGCTGTGAGCTATTAAACATTCAGTGAGTTAATTTGTACTATTTGTTACGGTCAATAACCATTCTTGTATCTTACTATAATTTCTGCCCCTACTAATTACAAAGGAATATGATGCCAAACCAAGCAACAAACTATCAAAGATTCATCTTGTGCTGTGTCTGCTGTTACCTCTCTCTGCATTTGCATTTCTTGGGGATATACCCAATGGGAGATGGAAGAGGCGCACTCTGGCTTTACAGTATGCTCTTGTCTGCATTAAGCATTGTTGGGCTGCTCTCCAGGCAGTGGTTAGCACATTGAACTTCAGAGACTAGAAGTGGAAGGGCCTCACTTCCACTTACTCCGGCATCCTCCCAGGAAAAGCACCGGAGTTCCTTGTATTATCTGGAGGCAGGTCTTGCCTGAACATAGTTCATTATTCCTCCAAAAATGTGTTCTGACACCGGTGACCCAACAGCCTAGTTGTGAACAGGTGTGAAAATGCACTGGGTTTCTCCCAACTATACAGCAAGAAAAACAGAACTTCAGCACGTCCTGCTGAGCTAAACCTCTTGTGACTAATAAACCCTTGCTCCATTCATTGGCAGTGAGAAAGATGCTGTAATTTAGAAAAAGCAAAAATTCGGTTTTAGATAACACCCCAGAACTTTATACGCTCTCCTTAAGCACAATTTCCTTTTCTTGTTTTCAGTCGCAAGTAGCGTAACTTCATGTCTCTTAACATAATAAAATGATCATCAGGATTCCACATCAGGAAAACATCTGCAGTCTTTCATTTATTGTATCAGTTCCCAGAGGGTTGCAGAAGTTAAACATTTATGGCAGTTAGAAGAATATATGACATTTACTGCTTAATAAACTGCAAACATGCCTGTTAATTTGGCTTATTGGGATCTCCTTGCCGCCAGACACTTAACCCCAACAAGACACACGCCAAAATACAAACCAACTTAGAGTCTCCGTTTTAAACAGGAAAAGTGCAAGGGTTTTTTTGTTTTTTTTTAGTTTCTAGCTAACAGATTAGTGACAGTAGGGAGCATTGTCAAGATAAATAGCCTACAACCTTCACTCAACAAAGCCTTTTAAATGCATTCATCTGAAAGGATACAATTAAATGTTAAATCATCAGGTTAAAACTTTTACCTGTCAAGATTGCAGGTGGTCTGTTTTTAATCAATCTGATTTCATTCAATAAAACACTCATTAAGTCAATTAATGAGACTTCAGTGTCACAAGCTATCAAGCATGACTTGGAGTTTTCACTTTGTGCCCAATGAATTGATTACCAAGTCAAGTCATCAGTGAAAATAAATCAATGTACATTTTCACAAGCTGCAATATTAGCAATGTTACCTTGTTTTAGGGGAAGTCGTTAGCCATTCTTCATGCTTTTCAAATGTTATTAAATAAGCTGCAATTTCCTGAAAAAGAAAAATGTGCAAAAAAGAATTAACTTGCATACTAGTTTTGGAGACTTGAAAGTTTCACAGAACAGAACTTCTCTAAATCTGCTCCACCCTCAAGCAGGATACTTTCAATCCTGCCTCCGCTGCTAGATCCTTGACTTTAAAATCCAGTTTGAAAAGTCTTCTTTGTACCACTTGGCACGCTACAATGATGAAAGCCTTTGGCTGGAAAGGGCAAGTCTATAGTGAGGACCAAAATATTTCAGCCTTTAAACAGAAAACATAAGAAAGTGTTTCCTACCCCAAATGCCATTCATTTAAAAACAGAAGCAGGCAACAGGTCTTCACTTAGTCACACTCACAACACTCTGTGTTAGGGAGGCCTCTGCCATGGACAGAGCCATCTTTTAAATCTTTCACCCAGGCAGGAGAAGTTGGGTTTTGTCAGCTTGGATTCTAAGCCCCAAGCCCCCAAAGCCAAACTGTGTAAAGATTAAAAGGAAAAAGGAGAAATACATTAAACCGTTCCCACCACAGAGAAAGCACTGATAACTTCATCTACTGTGCAGTTCCTCCGAGCTCTGCGCTAAGTCAGAAAGGTTAAGGGCATGACGGTGAAAGCATGGGCACCTGAAGGTAAATTAAATATTTATACACACAACATCACTGCAGATAGAATTACAGATTTATTAATAATTTCCATGAACAGCCAGTGGGTGACATCACCATAAGTCATTGCTCCCACTTGCAGGCATGATACGGCCCATTACTTCCAGATGAGAACTGATTTGCTCACAGGAAATTGGCAGAGTCTGTAAGTTAAATTAAGATGGTGCTGGTTTATGTGTTTCATAAACCTCAAATTACTACAAAAACACCAAATCAACTTCCTTAAGCCTGATAAAAAAGCTGCTGAATAGGAATTATGTATCAGTTTTCAATTCGAAGACTCAAAACTCCAACTCTGGGGCAGTGCTGTGCAGATGTGCATTTTATGGAGAGGAAGACACTAGACCTAGCTCACAGCATCTCTTATATAGCACTGGATTAGTCACTCCCCACCTTCAGATGTGACACACCAGTCCATTCCTCTCCTGTTTTGTCAGACATAGGAATTGCCATATTGGGTCAAACCAGGGGTCCATCAATGCAAGGGAAGGTGTAAGAAACCCACTAGTGGACAATTATGCAATACCCTTCCCATAGAAGACATTTCTTCATAACCTTGTCAGTTAGTAGATGGTTCATGTCTCGGAAATAGGTTTTATCTTAGCATGCCTGATACGATTTTGGATCATCTAATATTTATCTAATATTTTTTAGAATCTTGCTTAGCTCTTGAATTCTATATCTTGTGAGTGAGAGTTCAACAGGCTGATTGTGCAATGTGTAAAACCATCTCCTTTTTTTATTTTTAAATCTGTTGCTCACAAAACGCAGGCTATTCTTGCCATTGGTCAGGTGACTGAGCAGGGAAGATATTAACACGATGATTTAGGAAGGGAAGAGGAGTTTCTGGGCAGCCCTGAAGAGGGGGCAGGTTCACAGCCTCGGCCCAACAGAGGATGTTACAGACTACAGCAAGGAATGATGCATTCTGTGGGGGAATATGCTGGGCACCACTTCATCCTTCACGACTTACAACTGTGGCGTACTGGCAGGAGCAACACTAGAGCGAGCATTAGAACTGCTGAGTGTGCAGACTCACTATGGGGACCTGCATGTGGCCAGACAACCCTCCAGAAAGAGCCTGTCATGCTCTAACCCAGGACAAAAGCCGCTCCTCCTCTAAGGTGCCACAAGTCCTCCTTTTCTTTTTGCGGATACAGACTAACACGGCTGCTGCTCTGAATCCTCCACATGTATTACTCCAGCAGAAAAGACTGCACCAGTCCCATTCATTCGGCTTTCACCCAGACAGAGCACGTCCCACCCTAAGCACATCACGCCATGATGCACATTCCAGTGCCTTCCCATCATTGCCACTCCCAGCAGATCGCAGAACTCCTCCTCATATATCAGCGTCATTAAACCATCCAGAGAGCGATCCAGCCACTGTGGAACAATTCCACCCTAAAGAGGCAAGCACTCTAGAGAGATTTGTAGAAATACAGCAATTAGTGATTGCTCCTGAGCTAAAGTAGAAGATGGCAGAAGTCCCATTTCCCACACACTGGCTGTAGCACTCTGCTTCTCGGCATACGTCAAAATTATGTCTGAATATCTAAGACCGTCTAGACTCCTACAGACCGACAAGGTGGGTGAGGTAATATTTTTATTGGACCAACTTCTGTTGGTGAGAGAGAGAGTCTTTCGAGCTACTCAGAGCTCTTCTTTGTTTGGGAAAGATACTCAGGGTATCACAGCAAAACACAAGGTGGAACAGATTGTTTAGCATAAGTAGTTAACACATTTCAAGAGACCATTCAAGGTCTGTTTGGAACCAGCACGCCCCACATTACCATTGTAAAAATTTCCAAGAACTTGAGAGAGAAAAAACACAAACTGCTCCAGTACAGGAGGGTGTGCATGAAAGCAGCTTTGCTTTAGCATTTCTTCCCCAGTGTCTCATGTCTATAGCCTCTACCTCCCACTATTTGCATTAGAACTGCTAGAATTTTCATAGAATTGTGTGCAATGTTATTCCCAATGTGCAGAATAGAAACAGGACCACTGTTGCCTACACATGATTTCACAGCAAGTCTTGCAGTATTTGGTGTGTTTCTTAAAGCCCCAGCTCCTGGAATCATGTGAATGAGAGAGAATCTTAGCATTCATTTCAAATATAAAAATAATATTTTGGTCCACATGCTTGGGTTTGGAAATACTGCAGGACACAAATACATCACCAAAAGAGGGAAGCTATGTCTGGCAGGGACAGTGGGGTGCACCACCCCGGTGAGGGAGGATCCAGCCTCTCCCAGATGTGAGCTGCTGCCCAACCACCAGCAGGCATGGAGACTACCAAACATGGAGCCCAGTCTGGGTTGGGACTGTAATGGAAGTTAATAGAGCAGCAATGACTCAGATTCGCAGAGGGCTAGTGAGGTGGGGAAGGCACATTTCCAACAGAAGAGGGAAAAGGGCCTGGTGTTGGAATGGGGCTAACGGGGTTCGCTCTGATGAATATATTCTCCCTCAGCACAGTTTTATGGGGTAGGTATAACTCCTAAGGGTTAATTTTCTGATTGGGGTGGTGCAGAAGGGTGACATGACTCACCCAAGACAGAACCAAGTTTAGAATTCAGAAGATGCTTGCATCCTGTCCTGGACTCAGGCCACATCTCTCTCTCACAATCCCCACAATATATTTCTTATTCATACAAATTAAACCATTTTCCCCACACACATTTGCAGTGCAGGATACTGCATATCCCAATGCATGAACAGCTTCAGGAGTAAGTCAGCTGCTGAACTGAGGGTCAGGAGAACTGCATTCCGCTCCCAGCTCCAAAACTGACTTGCTGTGTCACTCTGGGCAAGTCGAAAAGGAGTACTTGTGGCACCTTAGAGACTAACCAATTTATTTGAGCATGAGCTTTCGTGAGCTACAGCTCACTTCATCGGATGCATACTGTGGAAAGTGTAGAAGATATTTTATACACACAAAGTATGAAAAAAATGGGTGTTTATCACTACAAAAGGTTTTCTCTCCCCCCACCCCACTCTCCTGCTGGTAATAGCTTATCTAAAGTGATCACTCTCCTTACAATGTGTATGATAATCAAGTTGGGCCATTTCCAGCACAAATCCAGGTTCTCTCTCCCCCCCCCACACACAAACCCACTCTCCTGAAGCCGTCACCTTCAGCCCCCAACTAAAACCCCTCCAACGCATTATTAAGGATCTACAACCTATCCTGAAGGATGACCCAACACTCTCACAAATCTTGGGAGACAGGCCAGTCCTTGCCTACAGACAGCCCCCCAACCTGAAGCAAATACTCTCCAGCAACCACACACCACACAACAGAACCACTAACCCAGGAACCTATCCTTGCAACAAAGCCCGTTGCCAACTGTGCCCACATATCTAATCAGGGGACACCACCACAGGGCCTAATAACATCAGCCACACTATCAGAGGCTCGTTCACCTGCACATCTACCAATGTGATATATGCCATCATGTGCCAGCAATGCCCCTCTGCCATGTACATTGGTCAAACTGGACAGTCTCTACGTAAAGGAATAAATGGACACAAATCAGATGTCAAGAATTATAACATTCATGAACCAGTAGGAGAACACTTCAATCTCTCTGGTCACGCGATTACAGACATGAAAGTTGCAATATTACAACAAAAAAACTTCAAATCCAGACTCCAGCGACAGACTGTTGAATTGGAATTCATTTGCAAATTGGATACAATTAATTTAGGCTTGAATAGAGACTGGGAGTGGCTAAGTCATTATGCAAGGTAACCTATTTCCCCTTGTTTTTTCCTACTCCCCACCCCCCCCCCGACGTTCTTGTTAAACCCTGGATTTGTGCTGGAAATGGCCCACCTTGATCATCATACACATTGTAAGGAGAGTGGTCACTTTAGATAAGCTATTACCAGCAGGAGAGTGGGGTGGGAGGAGGTATTGTTTCATGGTCTCTGTGTATATAATGTCTTCTGCAGTTTCTACAGTATGCATCCGATGAAGTGAGCTGTAGCTCACGAAAGCTTATGCTCAAATAAATTGGTTAGTCTCTAAGGTGCCACAAGTACTCCTTTTCTTTTTGCGAATACAGACTAACACGGCTGTTACTCTGAAATCTGGGCAAGTCGTCTTTCTTCAACCGTGAATTGGGAGTAACAATGCCACATGCCTGTTTCTGAAGAGCAATGTGGACCAAAAGCGCTATCTGTGTGAGGTATTGTTATATGGGATCCCAGTCAGAGCCTCTCATTCTACAGCAGCCACCTGTTGCTTAACGCGGGTGCCCATTTCAGCTTGGTGAGATGGAAGCATGGGCATTGGCAACAGGGCAAGGAAGTCCAGCTGCCATTTTTAGCAAGTCACTTGTGCTGTCAATATTCAAAGAGAAAAACAGCAGCACCCAGACAATATCTGTCCCTAATATTGACATTGCAGGGCATACTCCCCTCAAAGTAACCCGCAGGATTCTCTGATGGGAAGGAGGCCAGTGCTAACAAAGTAACAAACCCAGCTCAGAACATACTTCATGGTGTCTGGGAAACCGATAGGGCTGGTGTGTAAAGTGAGCTAGAATGAACAAGGCAAAAGAACATGAAGGCAAAGACACTTTATCTTTGCATCATTTAATCTCCACGGCTTGGATTCAAATCCCAACCAGCCACAAGAACATTTTTATTTTAGCTTTTTGTTATAAATTATGTCAATGCCTCTCTGCTTGCTGATTGATAGGCTGCACTGCATGAGAGACTGTTTAATTCAGCACAGAGCTGTATCCTGGGTATAACTACAGTACCGGTAAAGGCTCAAACCACTCAATTCAGGTCAGGCTGCAGAAAAAGCTGCAAATGTCTTCTCAGAGATATTCTAATGATCACTGCTGTTCCTGCCAGCCTAATACAGGATGTGCTACAACAAGTTTAGAGGGATATTTTTTACTCCTGTTTCTTTAAATTATATTGGCAGCATTAGGAAAGGGACTCATGATGATTCTCACAGAACGAAGACGTGACCAGCACATGCAGGTTCATAAATCCCCACTCTGATTGGAGCCAAGTTAGAAAAAAAATCTAACCAAAGCACAAGAGCCAGCAACTCAGACTCCAGCAAAGGTTAGGCTGTTACCTGCCATAAATCCAACCGGCCACTAGGTGTCAAGCTGGATCTACCATAAACACACCCAGGAGAACATTTCCTTGTGGGTAAATAAGGGGAGTCTTAAAGATAGTTGCTCTGAAGTAACAAGAACTCTCATGACTCCCTGCCTTTCTGAATGCTGCCTGCTAGGCCTTGAGGTGCCAGGCTGTCCCTGCGTCCCAAGTGACCTGTCTTCTCCTTCCATCTCCCTTCCTCAAGCTCCTGGGTCTTCTGGTCGCTGCACGGGTGCAGCATCACCTGCTGCCCAGCGATCAGCCACACGACAGCCATGCTGCAGAACGGCACAGCCAGGCAGGTCGCTGATCACTCCCAAATAGGAACTGGCCTGACCCTTTGCCCCGAGTCCCCAATCCCAACCTGGATGGAGAGCTTCACATTCCTATGGTTAGGGGCTGCCTAGAAGTTCTCTGGACTCACATCAGGGCGTGACTCGGTACAACGTTCAGAGATAGAGGACGTTACATGGAATCTGGAGTCTCCTCCTGGCTGTGACCCAGCCACTCGACTACTACCGGGTCTGCCTCCTACAGCCACATTCTGCTCTGCCTGCCACATGGAGAATCCACAGCTCATGCAGCCATTCTGGACTCCAAAACACACTGCTGTCTTAAAACCTGCACACTTCTGGCTCAGCTTCCCACGGTGTCTTCTGTCTCACCTAAGCTCCTCCTGGGGGCTACAGATTAAAAAACACTTGTAGAAGGCACGACTGGTACGCTATTAAAAACAGCCTCTACAGTGATCCTTTTGATTCCCATCGTCTGGAGCTGCTTTCAATGGGGAAAAAAAAGAGGGAGGCTGCCACTTACTAATTACAACTGTTCAATTTAACAGAAGCAGCATCAAAAATGAGTATTTAAAAAAATGGATATACAGAATGCAAGTATTACAGCTTTTCATGGGCTGGATGCAAGCACTGGGTTCTCTCAAATGGTGCCTCTAGGTCTCACTATGCCCCAAAACTCTAACCTGCGCTAGTCCAATGAACATCTCAGCTGCACAGCGACAGAACTGCACATAAAAATGTATGAAATAACCAACTCTTTTACAGAACAGTGAGACGCAAGGCTTGACTGTGACAAGTTAAGTAAAATGCTGGAAATCCCATTAAGGATTTGTCTTAAAGTCGCACAAGCTGGGAAGGTCATAAGCACAAAACTCTCATGGAAAAGGAGAGGATTCGTAGTACAGTATTTGCATAATTAGACTGTCCAAAAATACCATGCAAAAATAAAATATTCCCCCCGGAATCCAGCTTTGGCAACATGAAGTGTTGGCAAATGTGCAACCAGTAATCTTCTCTCATTCAGGGCAACATGCTGACCCACGCACCCAGCCAGTCCAGCTGCTCCGATTTTTCTTGGCTAACTAGTCAGCACGAGACAACGAATGTGCAAAGGAAATGTTGTTTAAGCAAAGTTTGACCCCAAATCCATTCGAGTCAGTGTAAGGCGGGGCAGCCATATTCTCTACCTTTTCTTTAGGGCGAAGCAGCTGTGAAAATCTGCTACAGCCAACTCTGCCTACAGGTCACAATTATGTAGCTTCCAATGCTGCCTTGGGCCCAGGGCTTTATTTGTAACGACAGAAGTGCCAGGGCTGAAGCAATTTTTTTACTTTCATAACTGACGCGGCAAGCCCAGGGGGCCAGGGACATGAACTGCCAAGCCCAGAGGTGCCGAGGCTCAGCCCTGGCACAAATTAAACACTGCTTGGGACAACACAACCACTCTAGTGTGCTCTTGTGCGGGTACTTTTCTGCCTCACAGGGAAGTCGCAAGAACAAACAAACAATTTATTATATTAAGTGCTTGGATGCTGTGGTGATGACCAGCATTGGGAAGTTTATATGTAAATGTGGAGCCTCATTACTCAAGTTTCACACCAAACGTGAGCTATTCAGTCCCTCCAATGTTCCCTAGTGAGCCTGCAATCCAACACAGCGTGGGGTGACAGCGCTCTGGCACCCCATCCATGAGGATGCACTCAGATGTGTTTACTTCCGCAGTTCCATGTCAATTGATAATCTCTCTCGAAAAATAAATAACTTAGTCTCCGTCAGCTCTAGGTTTTCCTTCTCAGGGAGATTTGGATAGCGGTAGCTAGACAGAAAGGTCAGTGAAGCCGGATTGAATGTTATATTGTCTCAAATTAGACTCAAACATTTGTAGTTTATTCTCCAGTGCTTTTGTAATAAAAGTGTCTACAGACTACACAATCCAGAATATTATGTACACACAAAAATGGGTCTTTCGACCATGAGATGATAAAAAAAAGGTTTTTATGAGAGTTCTATACAAGAGTTTTATCTGTATGGTACCAAAGCTCGGGGGGGGGGGGGGGGGGGGGAGGGACAATGCTCTCCAACCAGCTGGCCCAAGCATCTGCTAGAGCCACAAAATGCAATTATATTACTCCCAAACGAGACGTAAAAATATCTTGTTTCCAATACTCTTGGTTTTAAGACTGATACTTAATGTCCTTTGAGTATTTCAGTGGTGCCAGATCTCTGTGTTATGAACTTTATTAGAGTTGTGGGAATGTCATGTTAATAACTTCTGACCAACGTGTTTACACTACAAATAAATTCTCCCAGAATCCACTGCATGACTCATTTTACAAACAATTATTAGCCTGTATTTTTAAAACAATTACTATTGCAATAGATTTTAGCAATGCCATTCATACATGAATAAGGGAAGAAGGCTGTGCTGAGGTCATGAATATGCCCCCTCATTATTTCTGATCGGATGCCATTTAAAATGCAGTGTCAAAATAATGTAATGCAAACCCCCCCAAACCTGATTCCTGGAACAGCTACACTGGACACAATCTTGGTGTAAGCAACAAATGCTGCGCTATTCCCAACTGGTCAAATCAGATGAATACGTGAAACAAGCACAAGTTCTAAAACTCTGACAATGTGCAACTAAATGAAGATGGAAGTTAGGTCTACACTGCAATTAGACACCTGTGGCTTGTGCGGGCCAGCTGACCCAGGCTCGTAGGACTCAGACTAAGGGGCTGTTTAACTGCAGTGTGGATGTTTGAAGCTCTGGGACCCTCCCACCTCATGGGAATCCTAGAGCCTGGGCTCCAGACCAAGCCACTACTCAGCAATTAAACCACCTTAGCCTGTGCCCCGCAAGCCCAAGCCAGCTATAGGTGTCCAATTGTAGCATAGACGTACCCAAAGATGACTGGTCCCCAAAACCAATTAGCTCTGAATATGCACAGTATAATGCCTAGTAGGAGATATGCCTGCATACCTATTGTATCATGTCCTACATGCACCATGTTCAAGGTGCTTCATTTTCAGTTTTTATTTTGTTTAAAGTTTCCTGGCAATTTAATCTGTGTTTGTAAACACCCCCTGCCCCCCCCCCCCAAAAAAAAGGGTGGGTGGGGACAAGGTAAAAAAAAATCAGTGCAAAAATTAACTTCAGTTTTCTGGATAAATATATATCATGGGATAGGAAGACAGAAAAAAAAAGCAATAAATGAAGTAAGTAAAAGCAGTTGAATGCTGCGGTTTATTTCATGAACTGTACATGAACAGTATGTGCACATGCATGTGTGCGTCTTCCACCACATTGCCTTACTTTAAGAGGCTCACATGTACACTTAGACCAATTTATTATTAACGTAAACACATTTACCTAATAGAAGGTATTGAATTTTCCTAACTGTCAGTATGTTCATGTCCTTGAGTGGTCTAAAATTTGCATATGGAGGGGCTGGGGGGGACGGGACAGTAAAAACTGAATAATAGTTTTTGTAAAACCCAGGAAATTTTAGGTCAAAATTAGTAAAAACTGAAAACAAAGGGGTTTGCCCAGGTTATAATGTGCACCCAATCCTACGCGCGAACGGAAAGCAAGCCCTAGAAAGGAATGGAATGGAATGACCAGCACTGGAGGAGGAAGGCAGAGCTTCTGGAATCTGGATTCATGGTCTGTTCTAGTACAGAACCCTAAAGAAGCTATTGGCAGATGGCTTGTACACACAGGCATTTTAGGAAACAAATGCCTTCATATAGAGATGGATCAAGCTGGTTCAAACTCTAGATCCCTCCAAAGCAGGTGTGTTCAATGGGTCACTGAGGCAATGCTGCCATAAACCAGTCCCTGTAGGCATGAGAACATCAGAGTTCAGAGGCAGAAGCCCTTGTGGCAAACCAATGTCAACAAACTCAGCTTGGGGAGGTGGAGTGGAGGAGCAGAAGTATTGGAGGCTAATGGGTCCTGTCATAAATATAAAGGGAAGGGTAAACACCTTTAAAATCCCTCCTGCCCAGAGGAAAAACCCTTTCACCTGTAAAGGATTAAGAAGTTAGAATAACCTCGCTGGCACCTGACCAAAATGACCAATGAGGAGACAAGATACTTTCAAAGCTGGAGGGGCGGAGAAACAAAGGGTCTCTCTGTCTGTGTGAGGCTTTTGCCGGGAACAGAACAGGAATGGAGTCTTAGAACTTAGTAAGTAATCTAGTTAGATATGCGTTAGAGTCTGTTCTGTTTAAATGGCTGATAAAATAAGCTGTGCTGAATGGAATGTATATTCCTGTTCTGTGTCTTTTTGTAACTTAAGGTTTTGCCTAGAAGGATTCTCTATGTTTTGAATCTGATTATCCTGTAAGGTATTTACCATCCTGATTTTACAGAGGTGATTCTTTTATTTTTTCTTCAATTAAAATTCTTCTTTTAAGAACCTGATTGCTTTTTCATTGTTCTTAAGATCCAAGGGTTTGGGTCTGTGTTCACCTATGCAAATTGGTGAGGCTTTTTATCAAGCCTTCCCCAGGAAAGGGGGTGTAGGGTTTGGGGAGGATTTTGGGGGGAAAGACGTTTCCAAGCGGGCTCTTTCCTTGTCATATATTTGTTAGATGCTTGGTGGTGGCAGCAAAAAAGTCCAAGGGCAAAAGGTAAAATAGTTTGTACCTTGGGGAAGTTTTAACCTAAGCTGGTAAGAATAAAGTTTAGGGGGTTTTTCATGCAGGTCCCCACATCTGTACCCTAGAGTTCGGGGGAGGGGGGAAGGAACCTTGACAGGTCTGAAGTCACACCTGGACCTACCCATCAGCCTACCTGAATATTGCATATTTAACATCTTCCCTCTCCTCACAACAGCTACCTGAGAAAACTATGGGTCTAAACTTTTTACATTAAAAAGATAAAATCCACTGTACCACTTCACCTCTACACTGGAGTCCTGGGCTTGCTCAGTGTATCTCAGCAGACTCAATGCTGAATGGATTTTTGTACATTAATGTATTAATAATGTATGTTATTTTTATCCTTGTATATAGATACCTGCCCATCCAGGAACAGCAATTTTTAAACATAGATTAAAAATGGGCACGTAAATATAGCATGTATAATAAGGTGTATTGAAGACTGTGCTGAAACCGCAAGCTATCACTTGGAGTGTGTGGAGGGTTTCCTGGTCCCGCTTGCAGGCTAGGATGCTTTGTAGCAAAGTGTCGGGGAATGGGAGCAGTACGGTGGGGGAGGAAATATCCTTTATTGGACGGAGAGAGACAATTTTGAGCCACACAGAGCTCTTCTTCAGGTCCCGAGACCTATGTGGCTCGAAAGCTCATCTCTCCCCCCAACAGAAGTTGGTCCCATAAAAGATATTACCCCCCCCCCCCACACACACACACCCCTTGTCGCTCATACCCTGGGACCGACACGGCTACAGCTACACTACATACAGTGACGGGAGAGGTAGCCGCACTCTGTCTGCATACAGCTTGGGGTAAGAGGGGAGTTGTGCCTCTGTCTGACAGAGCAGCTTCTTTCCCGCTCTGTTTCTGGTTCTTGTGTGTTGTCATTTTCAATACTAAGTAATAAAACAGGTTTACGCTGCAACCTTCAAGCAAAAGTATTTTATGTTTTTACCAACTTCTTTGTGTGTATGCCATTTACATAACAGCGTGTGCATGAGGGATGCAGTGTTCACTGCATTCTTGATTACCGGGGCGATTCGCTCCTCGGGCAGCCAGTAAATAAAGATGCCACACACCTACCACAGAACCCCAGCAAAAGGCACCTCTCCTCAACAGACTGAAGAATCGAACCGTTCAGAAGTTTGTACATCAAGGAATAACAGACAGAGTGCACTAAAGGATGCTAGAAGATTTTAAAATAAATTCAGCACCTACAAGTTTTCACACAACACAGCTTTTTCAGTTAGGGTTTGGTTTCCTCTTCACCATGTTAGAAGTGGGAGATGCAAATTGGTTTAATAAACAAGAGGCTTGCTTTCCCCTTACTATGTAGAGGTCAGGCATCTCTTCATAATCTGGAACCCATTAGACAGTTTTCTCGTAGACTGAAGTCCACAGGCATGCAACGAATTTTTGAAAGCCACTCGTGGGGATGGATTCGGCCATCAGACAAGTGTGCTGCAGAACTGTGGCCAAACAATTATGTGTCTTTGCAGCATGGTCACTCAGGCCCCCTTGCAGCATTAGTCCCCACTGTGTTCGTATGAAAGACAAAAGATCAATTCAGTCTCAGAGGGATAGATCTTTAGACAATTCTAAAAGTATAATTCAATTCTTATAAGAGGATAAAGGAAGGATTCACATCAACTAGGATATGAGTTCCCAAGGGCTTTCTGCTTAACAACATATTAGAGGCTGATTTCCCTCATTCAGAGAAAATACCTTTGGAGAACAAGGAAAATCTCCCTCACAAACCCAGACAAATTAAAGTCTACAGTGGAGAGACAATCAAGTCCCCATGCTGCTCTTCATGCACTAACTAAAGCCTCCACAGTTACAAAGACTTATGCATTAGGAGGATGCAAACTGAAAAAATGGGATAACAAAACCGGACTTATGCAAACTGCAGAAAAGGCACCCTTCCCAGAATGCTCATCTTTATAACCAAGAGGAGTAGATCAGTATGTAGCCACTTCATAAAGCCCACTTGAAACTGCAAGGTAAAAAGGAGCAACATAAAGCTATTCTGAAACTGGATTCTGTACTTTCACCATGGAAGCATCAGCTAAGGTAGGTCGCTAGTTGGATGGCTGGTTTGGAAACAGACTACTGGGAAAACAAGGACAAGGGCCAATGTGGTTCTCTCAAAAATACCACTAGGCTCCTCAAAGCAGTCACTGCATCCCCAGTGCAGCCCAATTGTCTAGGTACTCTATGGCCTGGCTTTACGCTAATTTGAATGGAGCATCGATTTACAGTGCCAGGACAAGCCTCGGTCCAGAAGCAAAGAGATTAATGATGACGACCCAAATGGTCTTTCTCCCACACACACTCACGTGTGTGTGAGTTTGTGTATTAACGAATCCCCCAGAGTGCATTAAAACAAAAATTACTGCACAAACAGAAAACATTTCACATCTTAAAAAAAACCCACAACAGCGGAGCAGACACAGCTCCTGTGCCCCTGCCACCACTGAGAGGCATCACGCAACTGCCAACTCCGTGTTGGCCGTGCCCAGGCTGGACGTGTTTTACTATCCAGAAACATACCTTTCAAGGAGCTACTAAATCATATAAAATGCCATGGTCTAGTCCAATATAAATTCCATAACTTCTCCCACCCAATCTAACTGAATCGATTTCACTTTCTCCTCATGTACCCACAGCCAGATACCTAAAATCTTCACACAGCCAGATAACCCTTCATCACAGCGCGTTTCAGCAATGATATAGCGCATAATTTTATTATGTGGCAAAGGTATCTCCAGCAATCTTAGGTATGCATGTCACAAAGGAAAGATCAACACACACAGGATTACCATTAAACCTAACTCATGTACTAGTTTGTAAACGATTCCTATTGTATTTACAAAGAGCATTTTCAGTTATTTAATGCAGCTAACATATCTACAACCACACATTCAAATATGAAATAGAAAATCAAAGTAACATTTCATTTAAGGAGAGTCTCTCAACCAAAGAGCCCAGGAGTCGTTCTATTCAAACGACTCTACATTATGTAGAAGAGAAACAAGCAAAGATTCATATTACAGTTTGACACCTACATGCCAACTTCTGTCACTACATCAGTAACAAGAAGCTGGGAAAGCTCTAGTCTACAACCTCACAAATTGTAGAGCTAGAAGAAGTCAGTGAGCCAGTGATGCTTTGCAGTACTTGGAGTGAATGCTCACCGCACAAAGCCAACCAAAAAGAGGAGTGCCCTGACAAACGGCCCTGTTGGAATCAGTGAAACATGCAGAGAAAGTCAACACAACTGGCCCAGCAGCAGAAAACTTGAGGCTGAACTCTAACATAGATACAAAACAGAGTGTTCGGTGTACTACATCTCGTGGCATTTGTGGTGGGGAGCAAAATAACCAAAGAAATATATTTGAGGAGGATACGCCACAAGAACAAACATCCCCCACCAATGCACATGCCAGTCATCTCATGCATACGCCTTACAGCACCAGTGCCCACACTGCATCATATGCCAGCAGAGGAGAAAAACATCTGGCCCCTGTGAGTAGTGACCCTTAATCTGCTGTTAATTGGCCTATGTGGAAGGAGATGGTGGGTCTAAACCCAGTTCCCAGTAATACAAGTATCTACATAACAAAAACCCACCAGCACAACTGCCACTGTCTGGCCTCCTGCTGCTGGCATTCAGCAGACTGGTCAGGGACTTTGAACTCCCTTGTCACTCCTTGGAGACATCCTAGGGGCATTATTGGCAGATGTGGTGTTTATCGCTGCTGCCCATGCTGTGGATCTGAGTTCTGTGAATAAAGACAGGCCTCCCGTTACCAGGGCTGTTTCTTTTAAATGTATCCCCGGTTCTACTGTGAACTGAGTGACAGGTAAAAGAAACTCAGGTGTGACTTAACTACAGAACCCTAGCTGCACAAGCAGCCGGCAGATGTGTTAGAATCGTTTGCTGGCATTAAGAGAGACTCCAAACAGTCTACAATGAAAGGAGATCTCACAGCCCCAGAAACTCAGCCACTAGCAAAGACAAACACATTTTTAAAAAAGCCCTTTCCCAACTTTACGTCATAACCCCACATCCAATAAAACTAATAAAAACAGACAATTTGAACATTAATACATCCAAGATACAAACTAACAGAAGCCATTGATCAAAAGCTCGTATCTCTTCTCCCAGCTGACAGCTCACTGGCTCCTTCACACCCCAGAATGGAATCCCATTATCTACAAAAGAAACTAAATCCCAAAAGCAGATACACAAACAAAAGAAATGTCAAAGGAAGTCCCATAAGATAAAGGCTCCACCCTCCAAGTCTTTGCTCTACAAGAAGTGCTGAAATGCAAACAGACCAATCCCAGCAATTAGAAATATTGTTAAACAATAAGCCCGAGGAGTCAATGTTTTAGAAGAGATTGCACAAAACACTGCAGGCAAACATAAACATGCCAGGCCAGCGGCTCCTTGGTAGTGTCTCATGCTGCAGCAGCCGCTTAAAGGAAAACGTTGGAGCCATTTTAGGAGAATTTGAAGGCACACAATTAGCATTGGGGGAAAGTATTGACTGAATTTCTCTTGCAGCCAGACCTAGCCACTTTTTCCTAAAGCAGGTAGATACCTGAGCCTTGACGGCAAGGCAGGTTGCGCAGTATTCCAGACAAGGCAGGAGGGAAAACAGTCCCCACTATCACTCCCAGAATGCTGCCATCCCCTGTGCCTGGAGTGGGAGCTGGACCCAGTTCCATACATCCCCAGCCCACACTCATCTACCCAAATCCTCCAGCCAGTCGTCATGAAAAGGGACCTACAAAGATATTTAACTTCTTTTTCCTTCTTTCCAACAGCAGCCAGTCAATAAAAGATATGAGTGTGAAAGTACGTGACGATGGCACTGGGAGATCCATGCCTGCTCCTTGAAACAAAGTCAATCAAAGAAATCTTGCGAAGCGGCTTTTGATGCAGTATATGTTCTATCAAACACATATAAAGGGATTTGCTCTTCAAAAGGTTACTGTAAAGAGAATCAGTGTTATGAGAGAGAAATTTATGTTCTTTTTGTCACATTGGAAAGAAACATACACCAAAAAGGAAAAAACTAACTGCTTAACGTGATTAATAGCCGCAAAAGACTCGAGAGGCTTAGCTGTTTCCATTCTAAACCCCCATTTTACAGGGGGCTTTAACTCACACTTAGCTGGAAGCTGGCACTGTTGCAGGTCATTAACTCCAGTACAATTTCTTTACATACTTTATTAAAATCAGTGCTGTTTTTATCATTCAGAAATTAAAAACAAAAACCCTAAACTCTGGAGAGTGTAAAGCCATTTCTGTTCAGAGCTGGTTTTTGCAGACGGGCAGTCTTTAAAATGGACACTAATCGTTTCTGGCAGCTGGGAAGAAACATGTTTTGGAGACAAAACAGGCAGCTGGATTTGCAGCCTAGCTGCAGAACATGCATAGGGTCTGGCCTCCTCGCTTTCAGTTCATCCACTGGGGTGCTGGGGGAGTGGGGGTGGGGGTTACATTTTGTTAAAAATCTTTGTCGGCATCCATGCTAGATCATATGCTTGCTGCAGCACACGCTTTCGACACAAAACTCCAGTGTTTCAGTAGGAGTTTGAACAGAAAGAAACGTCCATGTATCATGGGCACCGTCTTATGAGGATACATGCCATTTGCAGGTAGGCGTCAGAGAACTACAGGTAGGATATTTACTCTGCTAAATGCAATAGATTCAATTGGATTTTGTTTTGGAACTGTGATGCTGATATCAAAAGGGACCCTGGAGCATTACAATATTCATGCAAGTGCCTAATACAGTCTGCAAATCAGAACGGTTAGTTGACACCGTACCAGATCTAATGGAGCTACGAACAGGGAGTCACCAGCAGAAAGCTGGTGGTGGGTTCCACCCTAAATATTTAACACCAAATAAATCAATAAAAAATTTTTTTTGAAATCATAATTATGCAGAGGGCTTGACCGAATCCAACAAAATCACCCAGAACAGCAAAGTCTTTTGCCCCAGGCCAGCCAATGCAGGACTGTTCCTTACAAAGCTTCCTGGCCTTCTGAATGTTTTTACTTTGCTTTCTGACCACAAAACTGTCTGCAAGAGGTGAATTACAAATGAACCCAATCATATTTGCTAGTGCTTTCTCTGGCACAGTTTTAAGCGTCCCATGTAATGAGATGATCACTTCGTAGCACATATGACCATTAGGAGATTTTTCCAATTATTTAACTTAAAAATTTACATTTTCTTAATTCCTTACCAATTGCTCCTAGCTACACCCTTTAACAATCCTAATTACACAGTGGCAGCTTTAACAACGAATTTTCTAGCTTTCTTTATGGCTTTTAGTCAGGTGTTAATATTTATCATAGTTGGTGTTTTTATATTTTGATTCTGATGTAAAAACAAACAAACAGATATTAACATCTTGTACCAAGCATGGCACGATGGGTTTTTATCCAAGGGGATAATGGCAAAGTTGTAAACAACTAGTGTAAAGGAGAGCAGATTTCCTAGCAGAATAATTGATCCAATCAGACTGAACATAAATAATGTCTGAAAAGCATTACTGGTTGTAGATGCCACGTTCAGCTCTTTGAACTAAAGAAATGCGCTGGCAGACCCTGCTTGGAGATAGTGGCGACACACCCATTGGAAATGGAATTTTTCTGCATTCCCATTATTATTGGATTAGACGTCTTGTAACTTATGACACAAGGCAACCCAGTGTTTCCACCTCCGTCTGTTCAATGCCACGTTTGTTGATTCTTTATAATCTATTCCTACTACATTGACGTCTTCTCAATGGTTCTCTTATATATAATTTTTTGTCCTCCTCTTTTCCATCTTCCACCAAGTGGTGTCCAGTTTAGAGCTTGTCTAGGAATATATATAATCTTTTAATCTGTACAACACGTCCAGTCACTTCAGCCATCTCCCTCAATCATTGTCTCTACAGCCTGTTGGCCAGTCTTTTGAAACACATCAGCAATAGTTACTTTAGTGGACACCAAGTATTCTCCGCAAGCATCTCTCATGGAATGCATTAAGTTTCCTGTCATGGGCTTCTAGCATTTGCCAGGTTTTAGAAGCATGTAACTATGTGGGCATCACAATAACTTGGTTCACTTTATCGTGGTTCTTGTGCAAATCGCCACATTTTTCAAAATATTTGCTAGTCTCTAAAAAGCTCCTCGTGTCTTTTCAATTCTTGCTTTCATCTCCTTAGGAAGTTGGGCATCAGCACTGGATATACAGACTTGTTAACTATGCTTCATCATCAATCACATCCGCATCCTCACTGCAGACCTCTCTTTCAGCGATCAAGACTTATTTTCTTTGGGCGGATTAATAATCTTACTTTGGCAACCTCACATTTGACATCTGTGGTCCCAGGAAAGATGCCTGTGAAGACCTTGATGTAGCAAGGCACTGCTGTGGACACAGTGGCCTCTCACCCTCCAGCAAGAAAATGCTTAGAGATGATGCTGATACAGCAAGGGTGAACTCCCAAAGCTTCCAGAAACAGACTGGCTCTCCTATGCACAGGAGTCAGCTACACAGAATGGGAGCAGTAAAGCCCATCCCTCCTCACCGCACACAGAGGCTGTCCCACAAGGCTTTGACCAAGACCAGGGGAAACCTGTGAGCAAGTGCCCAAATACTAGGGGATGAGGACCATGTATATAACTAGACAGACAAGTATGGTAGAAGTAATCACAGCACGAGTTCAGAAAACATATTCGTTTGCTCTAAAACTCAAGTGGAAGCAATTGGCTTGTTCTGATAATGGTCTTGGCTCACTAATTCCCTTCACCCCAAGTCCTAGTGACCCCAGCTGGAGTCCTTACAAAAAAAACAGCATCTTGAGGATTTAAAGAACTCAGAATGCCGAGAACAGCACACAAGGGCTTTCCCAGTCATACTGAGCAGAACATAAAAAAATAAGAACGGCCACACTGGATCAGACCAATGGTCCATCTAGTCCTGTACCCTGTCTCTGGCCAGCTACTTCTGACAGTTGGAGGTTTAGACACACCTGGAGCATGGGGTTGTGTCTCTGACCATCTTGACTAATAGCCATTGATGGACATATCTGCCATGAATTTATCTAATTCTTTTTTTGAACCCAGTTATACTTTTGGCCTTCGCAACATCCCCCGGCAACGAGTTCCACAGGTTTGAAAAACATACTCCCCAGGAACACAAGTGCAAAACCCAGCTGGACTTTGTTCAGAGGTGGGTAAATTGTGCTCCATGCAGATTACTTGTGTGGATCTTCTGGTTGAATCCTTAACAGCTGAGACCCACGTACGTTGTGTGTGAACATTAGAGATCCCATGGAGTGCTTTTTGGCCAAGGCAAACCCATATGCTTATCAAGCTTCCCCCTCCTCTCACTCCTGTGCAGAGCACCGGTTGCCATCCCGTCCAGACATGGCTGCACACTCAGAGGGGGCTGTCCATAGAGAATTGCTGCCAGGAGCTCCCTTTGGGCAGGGGGAGGCAAGGAAGATGGTGGAGGCGTTTCCCCTCCCAAAGAGATCTGCCCCAGCCCTCCCAACCTGTGCCCCCCAAGGCGAGGGAGGGGTTCTGCAAGGTCGGAGTGCACAACACCATGGAGGTCACTCTGCCACCTACTTTGTGTCCCCTCCCATGCAGTGGCAGGGGGGCAGCACAACCTGGACAGTACCTTCTCTTGCCTTCCAGCTTTGTCTTCCCCTCCTCCTTGGGCATTTAGGAATCTAGAAGCGTTTCTCAGACACACACATTTCTAGGCAGGTTCTATCTCTGGCCCTGACTCTATTCTAGCACCTTTTGGGCTCTTGACTATCTAATTCCTGACTTTGAGGCCTTCCCACTCCCCAATGGCACCCCAGTGTAACAGGCCTGTGAGCAGGGGGTGATATAGGGAAAACAAGATTCTCCTCCTGTATGGTGCAGAGAGGTCTGGGACAGATAAAGCTAGTGACAGGAGTTAATGAGGTTAATAATTAGTTCCCAAGGGAGTCTTTGCAGGTAGATCAATCTCTATTCTGTGCTTCCCCTGTTCCCTATCAGCCCAAGTTCACTTACTGTGGCTTAGCCTCTGGGTGCTCACTTTGTGTCCCTCTCTGATCAGGAAGGAATGGCTTCCAGGAATCTGCCATGACAGTAAGAGCCTTGCCTGAGTGAGAGAAGCAGACAATCCCTAAACAACCTTGCAGGAGGATTTCACAGGTCACAACAGTTGTGGACTTGCAAGGTGTGGTGTGTCACCCTCGGTGTTTGTAGCCATGGTCTCTACCTCTGAGCAGTGCTGCAGTTCCTGATGGATAAGCCAGCGCTAGGAGAAGGCAAACATTTGAATGCACAGTACCAAGGTTAGGAGGCTGGAGTTACAAGGGTGTAGATAGGTGAGCACTGTGTTCAGAAGGCAGCTGGGCCCCAGTTCTGTGAATATTCTACTTTCTATAGTTACCTAACCTCTTATCCATCACACCAAAAAAAAAAAATCTCAGCAAGCAACACAATTCAATTCCTGTAGCATTACACAGGTACTGAGTTACTGCACCCACACCAGTTGCTTTGAAGACAGTGCCGACACCAGAAACAAGAAGGGAACTGACTACAGAGAAAATGAAGGCAACGAATACAGCCCTGAGGGCTACAGCCAAAATCCTCCTTGTGCAGCTTCACAACTCCTGGGAACGAACAGACCCAAGTCAATGTAGGGGCTGAGCTGAAGAGGTAGAAGGCAGGAAAACGTCATTTTTCAGTCCATTGCTCTGGCTAGGAAAGTGCTATTTGTTCTTCTAGGATTTCCACTGAGAGAAAGCGCGCTGTTCTGTAGCAATGGGACATTAATACGGCTGCATTGCACATCCGTCAGGCACAACAGTACTGCTGTATATAAGAACGGCCAGACTGGGTCAGACCAGTGCTCCATCTAGCCCAGCGTCCTGTCGTTCAACAGTGACCAGCGCCAGGTACTGCAGAGAGCACGAACAGAACAGGGCAATCATCCAGTGATCCATCCCCTGCCGTCCAGTCCCAGCTCCTGGCACACCCAGAGACAGGGGCTGGGACCCTGACCATCTTGGCTAATAGCCATTGATGGATCTATCCTCCAGGAACTTACCTAATTCTTTTTTTAACCCAGTTACCCACCTTTGGCCTTCACAACATCCCCTGGCAACGATTTCCACAGGCTGACTATGCATTGAGTGAAGTATCACTTCCTTGGTTTGTTTTAAACCTCCTGCCTATTAAGTTCATTGGGTGGCCACTGGTTCTTGTGATATGCAAAGGGCTAAATATCACTTCCTTATTCACTTTCTCCACACCATTCATGATTTTATAGACCTCTATCATCTCCCCCCAGAGTCATCTCTTTTCTAAGATTAACAGTCCCGGTCTTTTTAATCTCTCCTCATATGGAAGCTGTTCCATACCTCTCATCATTTTTGTTGCCCTTCTCTGTACTACTTCTGTACTTTATCTTTTATGAGATGGGGTGACCAGAACTGCATGCAGCGTTCAAGGTGTGGGCGTACTACGAATTTATATAGTAGCATTCGGATAGATAATAAAAGCAGAAAATCTTTTTCCTAATGGTTCCTAACATTGTTCACTTTGACTGCTGCTGGACAAGTGGATGTTTTCAGAGAACTCGTCACACCAGTGGTGACAGCTAACTTAAGACCCTCTCATTTTGAATGTAGAGTTGGGATTATGTTTCCTACTGTGTATTTCTTTGAATTTT
The DNA here is from genome assembly GCF_965152275.1 of Natator depressus. NCBI lineage: Eukaryota > Metazoa > Chordata > Testudines > Cheloniidae > Natator > Natator depressus. Next base: position 22,622,855 of record NC_134251.1, on the reverse strand, counting down.
CATTCCTAGTCACCCAGTTTTGTGAGATCTCTTTGTAGCCAGCTTTGGACTTAACCATCTTGAGTAATTTTGTATCCTCTGCAAACTTCGCCACCTCACTCTTCACCCCCTTTTCCAGATGATTTATGAATATGTTGAACAGCACTGGTCCCAGTATAGATCCTCACAGGACCCTGCTATTTACCTCTCTCATTTCTGAAAACTGACCATTTATTCCTAAGCTTTGTTTTCAATCTTTTAACTATTTACTGACCCATGAAAAGACCTTCCCTCTTATTCCATGACTGTGTACTTTGCTTAAGAGCCTTTGGTGAGGGACTTTGTCAAAGGCTTTCTGAAAGTCCAAGTACACTGTGTCCACTTGATCACCCTTGTCCACATCTTTGATGACAACCTCAAAGAATTCTAGTAGACTGGTGAAGCATGATTTCCCTTTACAAAAGTCATGTAGACTCTTCTCCAACATACTATGTTTATCTGTGTGTCTAATAATTTTGTTCTTTACTATAGTCATAGGCACCAACTCTGTGGGTGCTCCAGGCCTGGAGCACCCATGGAAAAAAATTATCAGGTGCTTAGCACCCCCCAGCAGCCAGCTCCCTCCTCTCTACCGGTGGCCCTGATGATCAACTCCTCCCACTCCCTCTCTCAGTCTCCCACCCATTGCAATCAGCTGTTTTGCGGTGTGCAGGAGGATCTGGGAGGAAGAGGGAGGAGTGGGGACAGGACATAGGAGGAGGCAGAACTGGGCGGGAAGAGTTGGGGTGGGGGCAGAGCCTGGGGTAGAGCAGGGGGGTTGAGCACTCCCAGGCCCGGAAGAAGCCAGTACCTATGACTATAGTTTCAACCAAATTTGCCTGGTACTGAAGTTAGGTTTACAAAACTGTAATTGCTAGGAAAGCTATGGGAAAGCAGGGGCTGCTGAATACAGAAGTTGGCCTGGGGTTCTGTGGGCTAGGGATAACACAACAGTTCAAGAGTTAGCCTAAGTCACAACTGGAAATGTTTGGAAACCTGTGGCCCTATTTGTGCCCATCACATACGTGCCACATCATTCAGCACTATTAAGGCAGCGTGGGATGTGCCTGCTCAAGAGAGGCCCAGGGCTGGAACAGAAGGGGGTGCTGCAGGATCAAAATACACAGGCAGAGGTAGGGCAGGATGTGCTTCTCCTGGGAGAGGGAGTGGGAAACAGGAGTTCTTCAAGGACCAGTACTAAGGTGCACTTGTCAAAGCTATCACAGCACCTCCCTGCCCTAGGGATGAGTCAGCCACAGTCACCACTATCTCCTCCTTTTTGGCCGGACCAAAATTTCCAAATATGACTGGCCTAAAGTCAGACTCCCAAATCCCTCTTTAGGCAGCTAAGTAGAAGAGGCCTGATTTTCAGAAGTACCGAACACCCACAGGTCTGGTGGAAGCTGGGACCGGCAGGCATTCAGCACCTTCGAAAATCAAGTCACTTTTATTAAGTTACTTCTTGATCTACCTTTTGGTCTAAAATTTATGGATCCAATTGCCCCAATGCACTAAATTCACACACAGTTTTTGTTGCAAAGAAACCTTTTCTAGGGCTGTGTTAGTTTAGAAATCCAAGAGTCTCCGAGAGACCTGGAGGGGCCTAAGAGAAAAGGCAAAATACTGAGGTTGAACTATAGCATTTGGGTTTAATGGCTGGCTATTAACGGACTTTTTAGAAATGTATAAACCAGCTTGTGTTCAGTTTTGCAGGAGGAGCATTGCTGCTAATGAACGTGCAGTATTCATAAGCTGCTCTGCAAAGTACATCACCTTGTGAAACTAGCCCCATTTATGTAAAAAAATGAAAGCTTTATCACTACTTGAAACACGAAGTCATTGAAATAATTAAAAAAAACAAAACACAATAAAAGTTCTATGATAATATAAACTGCACTTTAATGTGTATTAATTCCCCTAATGATTTACTGTATATGTCCTACAGGGTCAAATCAATGTCTCTACAAAAAATGCAATTAAATCCTATTCATTCTATCTTTCTAGTGAGTCTATTGTTTGCTTTTGTCTCCTATCAAACCATGTCAGTTGCTCTTTTCCCAAGATTACAAACAAAAGGCAGCATGTCACCATCAAGGTCAGAAGAGAAAGACCCAAATCCTGCAAAATCCAGCTTTCTGCATCCATGCTCTCTGCTTAATTGCGAAGTGTGTGAAGAAAGAAGGGCCCCCAAAGTCTCCTAACATCTCCTCTCTTCCACACTCAGCTGTCCCTTCCTAAACCTGTTTCTCCATCGGGTGTATTTGGCGAGTTCCCCCAAAGACTAAACAAGTTTCTGCCACACTAGGCTTTGGCCTGAGGTGTTACTCGTCCCTTTTTAAACTCTTAGGCCCACACAACACACTCTTTCTAAAAGCTCAAAGAAAGGTTACAAGAAGAGTTTTGAATCAACTATAAACAACTGCCATCGGCAGAAAACAATCCCCCAAATCTTAATTGATACAGTCACTTAAAAAAAAAAAAAGGAGGATACTTGGAGAGAACATATCAATACCCTCCCTGAAGAAAGTGTTAATAACCACGATCAGTTCAAGCCGTGATTGTAACAGGCCTTTAAAACATGAGCCCAATACGGCTGCAGTAGCCAGGGCAAATAGGGTGCTAGCCTGTATCAGGAGAAGGATGGAATACCAGAACACACAGACGAGCACATGAAGACCTGGCTTGACTCCCACCCAGCATGGTCTGGTCCTATGCACCGTCCCACAAGGAGACCGTGGCCTTGGATAGGAGACAAATGCCAGGATCAAAGCTGTGACTGAAGGTGGAAGGTGTCGGGCTGCTGATCTCTGGAAGAGGAGACTCCGAGGTGCGCTAAAAAGGTCCATTAAGTGGGAAGAGATTCACTTTTCACAGTAGGGAGGAGGCCAATAAACTGGGGAGTCAGCACACAAGTTATTCAGACTGGGACCGTGTCTTCCTCTGTGTCTGTGCAGCACCCAGCACACCAGGGCCCTGACCTCATCCAGAGCCCACTGGCAGTACCATCGTACAAGTCACAAGAAGCTCAGAGTCAAGCAAGTACGGCTGCAAGTGGAACTCTGGCAGGACACAAAGGGTGAGAACATTATGGAGCAGGTTACTAGGGAAGGCAATTAAAAGCAAAAAGACTCTTCAGAGACTTCAATTTGAGAGGGAGAGATGTTTATGGGTCAGACAAAAATGTCAGGAAATGGGTTTACATCTTCAAGAGCCAGAAATCTTGGCCAGATCAGCCACAAAGAGGCCACATTGACTCCCAGGAGAAGTCAAAGCTTCATGAAGTGGATGGAAAGCTGCTCCTAGGACCCATCAGTACAAGAGTCACTCACTCACTCTGAAGAAAAGCTTAGTTCCTTAACCAGGTATGTTTCTGGTAGACAGAGAAGTCTTCCAGTTTCAAGCACGAAGCTGAGGCGCCAAAAAGTGAATAGGCCAGAAAGATGTAGCCACCCTCTCAACCGTAGAGATGTGCTATGGCGGGGGGTCTCAATCTTTTTCTGAGCCCCGCAACTTGCTAGAAAAACTCCACAGCGCACCTGTGCCACAACTGTTCTTCTGCATACAAAAGCCAGGGCCAGCATTATGGGGTAGCAAGCAGGACAATTACCTGGGGTTCCAAGCCACAGGGGTCCCCACAAAGCTAAGCTGCTCAGGCTTCAGCTTTCTGCCCTGGGCCCCAGTGAGTCTAATGCTAGCCCTGCTTGGTGGCCCCCCTGAAACCTGCTCATAGCCCCCCAGGATTGAGAACTGCTGATGAGCAGTTCTCAAACTAGGGGTACAGGCACCGCTGGGGATACATAGAGGTTTTCCAGAGGGTACATCAACTCATCTAGATATTTGCCTAGTTTTACAACAGGCTACATAAAAAGCACTGGTGAACTCAGGACAAAACCAAAAATTTCATACAAACAAAATGAGAAAGTAAACAATTTTTCAGTAAGTGTGTGCTGTGACATTTTGGATTTTTATGTCTGATTTTTGTAAGCAAGTAGTTTTTAAGTGAGGTGAAACTTTGGGGTATGCAAGACAAATCAGAGTCCTGAAAGGGTACAGCATTCTGGAAAGGTTGAGAGCCACTGATCTAGATTATGCTGCATCAGTGACCTATCCTCTTCATTATTTACCACTGCCCCAGTTTTTGTCATGTGCAGACTTCATCAGTGATGATTTTATGTTTTCTTCTGAAGAACCTATACTTTAAATTAAGCACTAGGTGCTTTGCTGAACCAGGATGGACTAATGCCTAAATGCATTACTGAAGCAGGGACCTAGAGTGGATGATGAACTTCTTATGTGTCAGGGAATCCAGGGCAGATTCATGTCTTGTGTAGCGTGTGGCACCCGGTCAACTGTGCAAGTGATGGTGCCATTGGTCGCCTCTTCAGCAGTGCTTCCTGGTCTGTATGAAGTGATCAAGCTATCTCGTTAGCTGTGCTTTAACACTGGCACATACAGTAACCAACAAGCATCTTCAGTGCATTTATCTTAGCAAACTATTTCCTGAGAGGAACTGATACATGTACATACTGAATTTTGAATGCATGAAATGAGGGCAAAATGGCAAATGACTAACGCCGAGCTGTTCCCAACTGGGCTCAGAAAACACCTGCATCTCTAACCCCTGAAATCCCAGCTTTAATGGCTAATGGAAATTCAGTAATTGTAGCAGGAGTTATGTTGAGCTGTGTTCAGTCATATATACACAATCCTCGTAGCTGTCAGAACCCATCATTGGGAGACTTTAGATTAAAGGGAGCAATTTATTACAAGTTGTTGTAATGTTGTCTCTGCCTCTCATTATTCTCTTGGGTTTTCTTGCTTGTTGTTTAACAAGTGAAAAAAAAAATCGGAATGCCATGCTGGTGAAAGGTGCCAGACTGACAGGCCTAGGGGGTGATGTCTTGGATTTATCCAGAGCTCTCAGGGAGGCAAAGCAGCTCTGCCTGAGCCATTCCTTGTCAAGATACCATATACACTTGTATTGCCTACTGAAAGTTAGGATCTTATCTCACATCACTCTTGCTTGCCTTTACTTCTCTCAGTAGTCTTGTATTGAAATAAGAGCACTGAGCATACTGTCAGCTGAAACATGACATTATAATGTGATCAGAAAATGTCAAGGTGCCAAATAAGGATGCCAGACTAGGAGGTTACAATGGCAAAAGAACTAGAACCACAAATACATCACCTCTTGCATCGATGAAGGGATACCGGATGTGTGATACCTACTCAGAGTTACAAGGACTGGCAGTGGATAAGCTATTTTAGAAAGGCCATGAGAAGCTTACAGGTCTGCCTATGAGTTCCCATCTGCAGGGAGATGATCTTCAAAGCTAAACACTGCCCCGAGGGTGACAGAGGAACAGAGCTCTCAGTGTAGGCATTTATGGGGTAACCATCAGCATAGTATCCAGCTGCTGCCATCAGATTGAACAGCCCACCCCAAAATTGAGAGTGGTTATTGAAGAACATTCAGGAGAGCAGCAGAGCAGGGCAATATGGTTTCAGATTCCAGACAGGATACATCGGACACCAATTAGTCTCAAGAATGAAACTGCCATACTCAGATCAATGTTGGAGGCACAAGAGAACAAGAAGTGCTTCTGTGAATATGCTCTGGGAGCACCCACGGCTACATACTCTCTGGGATGAGCTAATGTTTCTTGTCATCTTTGGTTGACACACTAATATAGATGTGAGCATTGAGACTGTCACCTGTAGAGACAACAAGGCTGCAAATGCGGAGGCATAATTTGAGAGAGCAATAGTTCTTCTCTGTACAGCTCTGGTGTGGGCTAAGATATAGAGTCCAGGGGTTCTGGGCATGAGGAAATATTAAACTCTTCATACAGTCGGGCCAATTCCCCTCCCACTGACACCAGCATAAACCAAGAGTAGCTCCATTAAAGTTAGTGGAGTCACATGGTGTAAGTGAGAACAAACAAACAGCCAAAGTACATACACCTTGGCTACGAGAAAACTGAAGGGGGCAGACACACTGTCTGCAAGTACCTGAGAAACCAGCACCAACGAGGGAGAAGAAATGTATTTTAGAGCAGCAGGGAAAGGAGTAAAGGGAAGTAGTGCCAAGACTAAAGAGTGAAAACACAAAGGGGGATGTTTAAAGTAGATATCAAGGAAAACTCCCTGGACAGGGAGATCCAGGAGATGGTGGAATAATTATCCTAGGGAAGAGGTACAGGACACTGGCAGGGAGACAGACTGGATAAGCCATCCAGCAGAGCAAGCGTTCCTAAATGGGTTGTCTGGTTATTTGTTTTAAATCTGTTTTAGCCCCCATCTGATATTGCATCTGAGTCCAGCCAGTGCAGCGTTGCCGCACCAGCCTTCAGCCCTGCATGGCCACAGAGAAACACCACACTAGAAAGTGGGAAGTATTACACCAAAACACTTCAGGAACTTCATGTTGCTAAGGAAACATTAGCACCAGAACTTCCAAAGGCCTTTGATACAGCTCCCCCACGATGGGCTCTGTGCCTCTGCACTGCTGTGGCCTGAGTCTATAACTGGTGCCATGATATATGGCAGACACGAAGGCCAACATTGGATGTTGACCAAAACTACCGCGGAACAGCGATTTTAATGTCCTTCATTGGAAAAGCTGGCTCCAGTTTGGATAGAGCTGGTGGTACAAATAAATCCCATTTTATGCAAACAAGTGGTATGGTCCATTTAAGATGCAATGACTGGGAAATGTCTAAAGATCCTTGGTAAGAGGACCAGATGTCCCCGTTCTTTGAAGTGTTAAAGTGTCCCTTTCTCCTGCAGCTGCAAATGCCTCTTTGTTTTCTTGATTTACAAACTCAGCTGTGCTCACTGTGTACAAAATGAACACCAAAGAGGTTAGTTCCCTTTAGAGTCAGTCATGGGACAGCAAGAAGAATCAGCCATCACACAAGAGGACAGCATTTGAAGGCTCTGCCCATGTGCTTTTTTTAGGGGCTTCTATCCAGATGTAGGTTTCAGAGGGTAGCCATGTTAGTCTGTATCAGCAAAAACGAGAAGTCCTTGTGGCACCTTAGAGACTAACAAATTTATTTGGGTATAAGCTTTCATGGGCTAAAACCCACTTCATCAGATGCATGGAGTGGAAAATACAGTAGGCAGGTATAGATACACAACACATGAAAAGATGGGAGTTGTCTTACCAAGTTGGGGGTCAGTGCTAACGAGCCAATTCAATTAAGGTGGAAGTGGGCTGTTCTCAACAGTTGACAAGAAGGGGTGAATACCAAGTGGGGGAGGGGGAAATCACTTTTGTAGTGCTAATGAGGCCAATGTAATCAAGGTGGCCCATTTCAAACAGTTGACAAGAAGGTGAGTAGCAGCAGGTGGAAATTAGTTTTTGTAGTGACCCATCCACTCCCAGTCTTTATTCAGGCCTAATTTGATGGTGTCCAGTTTGCAAATTCATTCCAGTTCCCACTCTCACAGACCTTGGGAGACAGGCCAGTACCCCCAACCTGAAGCAAATACTCACCAGCAACCACCCACCACCCCAGGAACCAATCCCTGGCTCATACCCCATTCCCAACTCTGTCCGCATATCTATTCAGGGGACACCATCATGGGACCTAACCACTTCAGCCACACTATCAGGTGCTCGTTCACCTGCACATCTACCAATGTGATATATGCCATCATGTGCCAGCAATGGCCCTGTCTCATGTACACTGGCCAAACCAGACAGACAGTCTCTACGCAAAAGAATAAATGGACACAAATCAGACATCAAGAATTACAACATTCAAAAATCAGTAGGAAAACACTTCAATCTCCCTGGACACTCAACAACAGACTTAAAACTGTCAATTCTTCAACAAAAAAAGACTTCAGAAACAGACTCCAACAAGAAACTGCAGAACTGGGATTAATTTGCAAACTGAACACCATTAAATTAGGCCAGAATAAAGACTGGGAGTGGATGGGTCACTGCAAAAACTAATTTCCCCTGCTGATACTCTCACCTTCTTGGCAACTGTTTGAAATGGGCCACCTTGATTACATTGGCCTCATTAGCACTACAAAAGTGATTTTCCCCCCCTCCCTTGGTATTCACCCCATCTTGTCAACTGTTGAGAACAGCCCACTTCCACCTTAATTGAATTGGCTCGTTAACACTGACCCAGCACTTGATAAGGCAACTCCCTTATTTTCATGGGCTATGTATTTATACCTGCCTACTGTATTTTCCACTCCATGCATCTGATGAAGTGGGTTTTAGCCCATGAAAGCTTATGTCCAAATAAATGTGTTTGTCTCTAAGGTGCCCCAAGGGCTCCTCGTTTTTATCCAGACGTAGAAACTCTTCAGAGAATCCCTCGCACGAATACCCCTCCACTTCATGCCATGAGCTACCCAGAGGCTGGGCTGGTAGAGTTGAACCCCCAGTTACCCTGACTCTAAGTAGAAATACAATGTCTGTGGTTAAACACTTCATCAGATACAGAAACACAGACAGGGCTTCACCAGCTCTGGAGAACTGAGTCATTTGCGGCAAAATTCACTAAGTCTCTGGTCCCAGATGAAGCCTGAAGAGCTATCTGAATTTCAGCTCCTTTCCCCCCAACTTCACCACATTTCCGACAGGCTCTTGTATCTCAATAAATGCTGCTTTGTTCCCGAAGAGCAACATGTATCAGGTGTTCCCATCTGGCCTCTGTTTCCTTTCTAATATAGAATCACATAATATACATGCATGTCAGTTTAGATTATCTACTTTGTTCTACTGTAATAAACTGTTAGTTTAAAAATAAGCCTGAATTCCAGACTATTAATTACCATGTGTGCAATGGAAGTGTTTCTTTGAGGATTTTACTATACTGTTACTGATGGTTGGGATCTCTTCTAAACGAAAGAAATTATGAACTTGGAAAGCCTCCTTCTAGGCCACCACTGTCCAGAAAGTGGACTTCCAGTATCTAGCTCCCTTTTCTTGTCAGCCTGACATTAAAATATAAATTCATGTCAATTTTACCTGTGGTTTCCTCTTAATTCAGTTCCAGCCATTTTCATTTTCCACCAGTCTTCTCTGAGGGAGCGGAGGGCTTCCCCGCACTATCACAGTCATTAATATTCTGGATATTACAAACACAAACTGATCTTTATGTCACATGATGATGGAGTTCTTGCTACTTTGCTTAGCATCATCAGAATAAAAAATGAAATGCAATTTAATTTGATCAGCTATTTAGCCTAAAATAATCAGAAACCACAGAAAAGGATGACACTTGTTAAGCTGCAGAGAAAATGGAAAGCAGGAGAGAAGCAAATAAGATTTCTCATTAGCCAGGAGAGAATTAGAGTCAAGCTAGTGTCAGGCTTTATGCACATCTGTCAACAACACACAGCCTTTTAAAATATAAATGCAATTTTCCCCTGTGGTTAGCAGTGCTCTTATTTAATTTTATTTTTGTCACTGTAATGTTTCCTAGCAAATTTTTTAGTCTAAACTTTGACTGTACTCTCTAAAAGGGGCCGGGAGGCAATCAATACACCCATCTTGCAAAAAATATATAAATGCTCATTTCACTAGAAACTTGCACTGGTGACATTCTGAGCTAGAAAAGTGAGCCACTTTTAAAGTTGGTGCTGCCTCCTTGCAAATTTCCGCAACGTGATATGCTGCTAACCTAACAAAATCCAGACTATGATGACAGGATTTGCGGGACTTTTTTTTTTTTTTTTTTTTTTGGGGGGGGGGGGAGGCAAAGAGGCATGGGCATTTATTTTAAAACTTTCTTCTAAAACCTCTGTTTAGACCTTGGTGTATTAAACTAGACTGTTCAACGGTCAGATTTCAATACGAAACTGAATGCAGAAGAAGTGACAGATTTCCTCACACACATTCCTTTACATTGCGCTGTCTAAGTTGATGGCCCCCCATCCCAAACAAAATAACCACACACACATTAGACAGACCCTTTTTATTCCATTGTACAGTGAACGCAAGTTGGAGTTTCTAATTTGTCATTCTCATCCACCTATCCTAGTTTCACATAAATACTCCCAAATCAAATCATGTAATTGCTAAAGCCACACAGAGATTGGGGAAACAATAAAAACTTAAATATATTTCTAACATTCAGTCTACATTTTAGCAATAGATTCCTATGGGAGAGAGACTACAGGTAGAAAGGAATACGAGATAATACACTGAGGCAAAACACTGAACACAATCTAAGGTATTCCTGAACTCTGGAAACTGACTTGAGTGGCGCTCTCACTTTGGCAGCGAAGTCAGTTAAGACAGGGCTCTGTATTACACCAACACTAGACCACACACTTTGCAAAGACATGTATATGAAGAGAAATGCCACCTTCAGTGGCACTAGTTAGGAAACTATTACAAGGGCTCCTGATCTTCATGCTAATGTGAAGAATGATCATCAGCTGGGGTAAGAACAATTTTTTCCAATGTGGGATATTTTTGCACGATAAGGTTAATTACAAGTAGGTTTACATCTTCCTCATTGCCCACAGCTGGAGGCAGGATGCTGGCACAGATAGACCAATGGTCTGATCTGGTACCACAGAAGGTGGAATACTGAACTGGACAGACTCATAGTCCAATTTATTAATGCCAAAGCCAAGCTGCCTGACTACATGGACAAGTGATATGATCTGGCATTGTAGGAGGCAGTACTCCTGGGTTTTATTCAAGGCCTCTATTTTCAATGGCTTATAATTTTACCCCAGAAAACTATCATTTGGGTTGAAATTTCTCCTATTGGCTCTGACTCCTGTTGAATTGAGATCAGGCTAACGTGATGATACTCCCTGGGAAGATTTTCTTTTCCCGATTGAAGAGGAGGATGAGGAAGGAGTTCAGTACCCAACTCTGAGCTGCAGGATGGCACTAGCTAACATGTATAAATCTTTTCAAGGTTGGAAACCACTGTATAAGGGTTATGAATCATTAAATGGATGTAAAGTAGTTTTTAAATGAACAGCTCCATATTTAGTTACCAAATTCTTTTAAGTGTGTTGTGCTTCAATCTTCCTATCAATCAGGCACCACGCCTGCAAAACTCAGCACTGGTCAGACTGGCAGGGCTCTGAGCGGGTCACCGCTCCCTCCCCGTGTTGTAGGCTGAAATGGTTTTATTTTCTAAGCAAAGGTTAGTGAAGCTAGGAATGGTGCAGTCTGGGTTTCAGGATCTATGGACCAGGCCTTTTGCCTTTCTGTCTGTGGTGATGAAATGCTGTAAATGAACATAAAGTTATAGATCTTATTCATTTTACTTTTATGTGCAACAAAGGCTGTTTCCAGGGGAGTTTTGTGGCTGCTTTTCATTGCTTCCATGCCCGCGCGGACACCAGCAAGACGTTTTTATTTTCTATTAATTAAAATTCCCTCATTGTAATAACCACCCAAGGGAGCACCACTCACTTGGGATGCTCCTTCCACCCAGAGAAGTCCAGGCTGCCAGATGCAGACAGAAAACCCCACCCTGCTCTTCCATGCCTCTGCTACTAAATGGCACAGGAACACTCACGATGCTGAACGGACAGAAAAGGGTGTGGGCCGCTGTAGCAATACAAAGCATGGAAACAATTTCCATATAAATCCTCAGCAGCGTGGCACTCACTTCACTTGGCTCCGTGCTGTTGAGAAGCCAGGGCACTGAGAGCTAAGGATGGAACTCCCTTTAGCTCACCTTGCTGCACCGCAGTAATGCGGCAATCACCCAGCATGATGCACGGACACTTCAGCTTTGACACAGCACGGAGCGACAAGCACACAGAGACACAGACTCCCTGGTTGTTGGGAATGAAAAGGGACCTTGCCAAGTTGCATAGACCCTATCTTTAGATAATTTATCAGCAGCATCTGCTTGGATCAGGCCTTTGAGTGTTTCCTTGTCACTCCCCCATAGCCTCCGGCAAAAAACAATCCCCATTTAGTAAGCAATCCCAAAGCATCAGCAAGGAAACTGCTCATGGCAGGCACGCCCTCTGCCCGGCATCTATGCTATGAGCCTTCCCCCATACTCATGTGACCTGCTGGCTGCCCAACTAAGGGGGATTCCTATCCCCCAAAGTAGGCATGAGTCAGTACCCTAGCTGTGAAATGCTCCCAGCCCTCCATTCCTCTGCTGCAAGGAACATGCAGCAGCCAGTCACTGCCAGTGCAGCCCGAGGGCCAAAGCACAAACTCAAACATCTGCAGAAGATAAAATACAGCAGCTAGGCAGATTTTATCATACACCTGGATTCCCTTTTACCATCATAGAGAGCTATACTTCTAGGTCTGAAGACTTTTAGAATAAAGAATTATTTTGAACCAGTTGCAACAGCTGATCATTTACAGAGCACAGCTGAGAGGAGAGAGAAAAATCCACTTTCAAGTCAGTTCAGTCAAATTAAAAAGTCGGATTCCTACAGTGCAAAGTAAGGAGGAGATGGGAAACGGGGGGCGAGGGAGCTGTTAGGGTCCTGTTGTCTCTTTAAGTCCTGCTGGTCACACTGTTGTAACATACTTCTGTTTGTTGTTTCCTATACCCATACCAAAATGGGTCATTTTCACACTTCAACCCCGGGCTGACCTTTCATTTACAGCTATTTCTGTTGCAGAGTCTGCATAGACAGTACATTTATTTTGGAAGTAATACCTGATCTATAGGTATTCATATGTAAGTGCCAACAAGGGAACGGAAGACACAAGTTGTTGCAATGATATAATGTGTTTATCATTATATAGACACACACCCACACCGTTATGTGAAATACAACTGTCTTTCATGAGACAAAGACACAGCAAGTGGATGATTTTAAGACGCTCTGTGCAGAGCAGGCATCACACAGCAGTGACGGGGAAGAGTGCTAAACACTGAAATAATGAGAGTAGTAATGACAAGAAGGCTGTGACCAGCAAGTCATGCCATGTGTGCTGAAGAGCAATGGAGCCAGGTAGCAACAGAAAAGAATTTGTAGTGACAAACACACCCAAGGATGGGCCAGTCTGAGATGCAGATTGGCAAGAGTTCCTGACTAGCTGGAAGACAGACAAATCAGAAAGGCTCGCGAGCCGGAGCCAAGAGATTTAGGCAGTGCACAAGCCTCGTGTGGGGCTTTGCAGAAGATGAATTTAATGGTGTGCTGGGCCAAATTCATTTCTGATGTAAGTACTTCTACCAAAAAGTATCACACCAAAAATCCAAACCCCAAACAAACATAGAAACCCAAAGAGCATCCCTTCTGGTTCCTTTCCCTCAGGGAGCAGGTTTCTGTTAAGCAGAAGATTGTGTGTCTTGTGTCACAAAGGTTAATCTAAATCTCTATGGATTTATCAACAACGCTGTGATTCTGAAAGTGGTTTATGTCCTCCAGGGAAACCGGAAGCTGGTTCCCTAACAATTTCAATTCAGCCAACTTGTCTTTATATAGAAGGCAACAATGCTTTATCGTCTCTGAAGAAGTTTATGGTCTGCTGACTGACACATGAAACTAGGGTAACCACAGCCATTTGTGGGGTTTCTATTTCATATGAGATTAGCAGAGATATGGCAAAGACTTTGAAACCCCCCCAACTATGTAGTACTTAATAATAATGCTGCACCCTGAGAGAGCACTGTGAACAAACTAATTAACCCTCACAGCCCTCCTGCGGGGGAGGTAGACACCCCTATAGAATAACCCAGAGTTCAGTAGAGAATGGCAGCCTCTTTTAACAGTCCCAGAGAAGGAAGGGATACAGGTTGGTATTTACAAAGGGTCTTAAGGGAATAGGGCACTTATGCCTCAGGCTTTCAAAGGCGAGTAAGGCAGATAATTCTCTATTAAATTTTGCACAGTGGTTCAAAGGCTGCCACAAAGAGAACTTGGGACTTGGCCTCTCCAGCACATGCTCCTTTCCCCACATCCTGATGCTTCTCTCTACGGCCGAGAGAGAGAAAAGCTGTGGGAGACCGCTGTCGGTGTCCATTACCCACAGCCTCTCAGCTAAGACTGAGCCTCTTAGTTTAAGTTGTAGAGATGCAGGTTTTTAATTCTCGTGATTCCTCAGTTCAACACCAGGAACCATCAAGATGGCAACACAGCGTTTAAGATTCCAGTGATTATGGTTGAACAGTTTGCGAAAGCCTGAGCTGCAAGACACAGACCACGTGAAAACCTGACTTGGGAGACCTATCACCAAGAAACGATAACTCAGGGCAACAGCCTGACCCACGCAGACAGAACACGTGTTCGGACTCAGGCCTGCAGCCCACACATAGCCTGACCTGCAGAGCTATACCAGCTACTAGACACAGGTTTGCTCTAGTGCCTCTGACACTTTGGGGGAAGGCACGAACCTTAGGCCTAGGAGCCAGATTGTAAACGTCTCTGACAACACCTAGACCATTTCCTGAGGGCTCCTTACCATCCCTGGAGGAGCCACGAGAAACTCTGTATCCCCTTTCCTTCTACCCTGCCATCCCTCCAGGCCTTGTGCTGCCACCTTGCCCAAGTGAGCTCCAAAGGAGACCTCAGACCCAACCCTGGTCGCTCCTTAATCAGTCCCAGACGTCACTGGATCAGGGTAATCGTGCCCCCATGACACCAGACACACGACACAGCTTTGTTCGGAATCGATAACAGCAGATTCTCACCACTGAAGTGCACACTCTGGCTGCTGCTTTAAACCACAAGCCATTCTGGCTCGCCCAGTGCAACCCACGCACCTTCTGGGTGTGGTGTCTGTCCCATCTAGGGGCACCGAGACCACCTAGAGAGACATATGAATGAGTCTGCTCTACAGCCTGAGCGAAGAGCCAGCTGGCTTTTAGCTCATGTGGTAGAGGCGCCTGCAGTAAGCTCCCAGAGGCCCCAGCTTCGATCCCGCCCACCAGCGACGGCGGTCTGTCGGCCTTACAAATGGGGGCTCATCCAGGATTTCAACTGCAAAGTCTCAGAAGCTCGGGATGCACTTCCTCAGCTAGGGGAAGTATGTAACCCACACGCCTCCTGGGTGTGGGGTTCTGTCCCATCTAGGGGCACGGAGACAACTAGAGAGAGAGAGAGACTGAGTCTGCTCTACAGCCTTAGCTCAGAGGCATCTGGCTTTTAGCTCATGCAGCAGCGGCTCCTGCACTAAGCTCCGGAGGTCCCTGGTTCAATCCCGCCCACAGACGACCAGGGTCTGTCGATGTTACATTACCTCCCCTAGTCAGACAGCGAGTGAGCATTTCCCCACAGAACGGAATTAACTCCACCTGCTCAATGTAACTCATTCAGCATTTACAACCAGGTGAGTAGGCCCCCCTTTGAGCACCCCCTCTTAGAGGGAATGTGCGCACTCGCTTTCCCTTTTAAGAACATGGCTCCCACTGGAGATTTGAAGAATGCTGGTTACCTAAGCATCACACCTGTGACAAAGCACGGAGTGCAAGTTTCCTGCATGGCACCCACAGACCTCCGGATATGCTCAGCAAGCTAGCAGCCACAGCCCCTTGCTAGCCTATGCAATGAGAGGCCAGGACTGGGGAGTGAACCTAGATCTCCTCCATTGTAGCGTAGCTGCAATATTAGGCTCCCCAGCCCAGGGACCCAGTGTGTCTGACCACAGGTTGGAGCCAGATCTCCCACACAGAGGAACAGAGGCCCTTGCAATACACATCTAGTCTGGTTCAAAGCACTCAGGCCCCAACCCCGCAAACATTTATGTACATGCTCAACTTTGCACATGAGAAGAACTCCACAGCACGCAATGGGATTACTGGCATCTAGAAAGCGTGTGTGTGTGTGTGTGTGTGTGTGTGTGTGTGTGTGTGTGTATGTGTTTGAGAGATCAGGGCCTTACAAAACACAGTCCCATAGGTACAAAGAGCTTTCAAATAGCAATAGAAAGACTGAACACTCTCCAATCTAGGAAAACAGAGGGGACACTGGGTATTTAGTCATCTGATCATTGGACTAACAGGCTAACTCCTCTAAGAGGTGGGGTTTGCACTCTGACCATTTCAGCCTACCACCTGTTTTTTCTCCAGTTTTGGGGAGGAAAAAGAAAAGGCCTTAACTGCCAACTTTCAGCCCAGAAGGGAATTTTTATGACCAGGTTATAAATAGGGGCTCATAACAGAATCACTGACAGACCCTTAACCATACTTGGGTGAAGGGCCCTGGTATAATAAAGACAAAGCTGTATTTCTGTGAACAAATGTCAGCAGAACGTTAACTCTCAGCACCAGAAAGAGAGGGTTTATTTAAAAAAAAAAAAAAAAAAAAAAACACAACAGCATTAAACCTTTGGGCAAACAACAAAGAGGGACAAGCTGGACCTGAACTACTCTGCTCAAAATTCTCTAGCCTTCCAGTGCTGCCTGCTGGATGTCTGACACTTCTTCTGTCTAGAAATCCATCCTCCAGTAAGATTACCAAACCTTGGCTCTGTGCTTACTAATCTCGTGGCGCCGGTTGCTCAGTGCAGCACTGGGAAGGGGACCCACTACATTTGTCTATGGATATTTTTTACGAGACACACCTAGCCAAAATATTCATAGCAACTTTTCTTTTTGTCAAACACAAAAGTTACCATTCTTGAGTTCAGAAAATCACCCAACACCACTGTGGAAAGCGACACTCACAAACGAAAGCAGCATGGAAAATTCAACCCACTCCAACCAATATTAGAACTTGGGTCTCCTGAGCACCAAACCACAAGCTCCTCTTCCCTTCTGGAACTCGCTTGTGTCATCCTGGTTGACATTTCATAAGTAGGGGCCTTCTGGGAACGCTTTTCAGACTCATAACATTTTGGGGATGAAGTGTAGTGCCAAAAAATGTTACACTGATTTTCAAATGTTCTCCATCGATTCTCCTGGCTCTCATCTAGAATTGGGGGTTGCTTTTCTTTGCTTTCACATCCATACTAAATGGCACAAGTAATTTTCATTCACATTATTCCCCTGGGTCACAGGGTCCACTCACCATGAGCAGCACTTTCTGCTGGCCATCCTGGGGATTAGCTCTGCCAGCTTGCACTCTTCCTCTGGTATTGTCTCGCTCCGCTGCCCCCCACTCACTCCAGCGTCTGCAACTTCCTCTCTGTGGCTTGGCCCCCAGGCCAGGTCACTAAAGTCCTCCCCTTCCAAAGAATTCACATTCTTCCCAGGCCTGCTGGCTGGCACCTCCAAAGCCCTTGCCACTCCCCAGTGGTTGGCAGGGGAACCCAGGCCCACCCTCTACACTGTGTTCCAGCCCAGGGACCCTCGAACAAGGAGCCACAGTCCCTGTACAGTCTTACCTCTTGCTGCTGTTTTCCTGGGCTTCCCCCATCTCTGGGTCTGCCAGCCTCCCACTCCCTTTGTTCAGCCTTTCCCAGCACCAGCAGCCCCACTCTTTACAGCCAGCTACCTAGTGCTCGACAGGCCCTGCCTGTTCCTGGACAGGTGAGGCTGTCCTTAATTAGCTGCTTCTAGCCTAAATGTCCTCTGCTTGCAGCCTAATTAGTTGATTGGGCCCTCCTGGCCAAATTCAGCTCTTGCAAGGCTAGTGTGGGGAGTGCACCCTCACACCCTGTGATGTCATAAACTAAAGGAGAGTTTCTTTCTTGATTAACAAACCCAACAGTGAAACTCAGGCACACAGCTTGCTCATTTTCAAATTACACAAATTTCTCTAGAAATTACATTATTCTGCAACAAAGCCGATAGTTCACAAAGCACAGAATAGAGCTGGGTCCTGATTGCTGAGGTCTAGCAATACACATTTCCTGTAATTTTTTTCCTAATCAGAAACTAACAGCAGATTTACAATTAATTTTGGTTGCTTTAAATGCTTTAAGATCCTTAGCATTTGAAAACAAGCTGCAAAGCTTTTATTTGCAAAGAGAAAAGAGGCTGTTTTCCTTAGCAGGTAACTTCTGACAAATGGCACAAAATGGAGGGGAAAGAACATTAAAAAAAGATGAATAGAGACCCTGGCTGGCTGTAATAAAATTTCAAACCATGCAATTCAATGTTGCCATCATTTCACAACGTACAGAAAGCTGGTGCCAAACAAAGATTCTCTCTCTTTCTTCTTCTTTCTTTTTATAAACCAGCAGAGGATCTCAACAGCCCTACTTTCCTCTTCTTTCCTTCTACAAATGCCCCAAACCAGGATATTTGCCTATCAAAGCCAAAATATCAAAGATCTTAGCTGCTACTGTTTTATATATGACCACATACTAATGTGGGATTCATTTTAATTTTCCCTATAAATCGGAGAGCAATGAAACATTATAGCAGAATGTTATTTCATTTGGTTTTGTAATGCGCGGTACCTGAAAGTCAGCATTCAAATTACTGAATTCCCTTCCCCGTTGTGACTGAATTAAAGACAAAAATAAATTAAAACTTCATTTTAAATGTATTTTTCTAATTGAGTAAGGGTACACCAACTAATCTTCTACCTAATTAGATGAAAGCTAGATTTTATTATCAATATCTGAAGCTAACTCTAATTGAATCATTTACAGTCATTGCTGTACTGAGACTCACTCCATTCCCTAGAAGAGAAAGACAGCAATGATTGGTCTGTGTGTAGCATTTTACAAGAGCTCTGTTATTTGTCTTTATTCCCTGTGTCTGAAATTTACACTAGCCCCAGTTTCCTTATCCCCTTGGGTGGAAAAAAAGGATAATTATAAAATCTAAAATCTGTGCTTAATTCCTTCTCATAAACATCATCTTTCAGGAGTTAATGGGAGTTTCACCGCCATAAAAATTAAAGAGCTGTTTGGAAAATGGTGATCAATAACCTACCAGCAGGGTCAGTGCTGGTAGCTGAGTCCCGTGTCAATGCATAAAGGTCTTTTCTAAAAGCGTTTAGCACTGGTAAAAGGTGGCTAATTGATAGAACTGGTGCCCTCTGTGTAGCTGCAGCACTGACACTGGCTCTGCAGGCTTCCCCAAACACCTCCCTGACAAGGAGAGCCCAAGGCTAATCAGAGAGGAGCAGGTCATTCCCCAGGGCCTAATTCAGACCTAGATCTCTCCACCAAGACAGTCAGCCAGGGGCCAGTTAATGATCTCCGTGGTGGAGTTCTGTCCTGCCACACTGTTTAGGCACTTAAATTAGTAGGACAGACAGACACAGGCCACCAGATAACTAAGCCATGCTGCCTGATGGCTCTCAGACAGCAATGACTTTCAGATGCTATTGAACTGGGCAAATCTGAACCAGTCACCTAAAGAAGGAAAAAGAAAAGGAGGACTTGTGGCACCATAGAGACTAACAAATTTATTTGAGCTTAAGCTTTCTTGAGCTACAGCTCACTTCATCGGATGCTGTAGCTCACGAAAGCTTATGCTCAAATAAATTGGTTAGTCTCTAAGGTGCCACAAGTCCTCCTTTTCTTTTTGCAAATACAGACTAACAGGGCTGCTACTCTGAAACCTAAAGGAGGAAAGGCTCCACATTCCATTTTTCACCCCTTGAGCAATCAGCCAGCCTAGCTTCTGCGCAAACACCCTTCCGAGGGTTTATTATTTAGATGCCACTTTCTGAAAGCATACAGAACAGCAAATGACAAATATTCTGGTTTCCCAGGATCTCCGTTGCTGCTAATTCTCTACGGAGAGAGGGCAGAGAAAGAATCATAGGAAAAGAAACCCAGTGCCCTTGAGAGAAATATGGTATCCAAGAGCATGTCTGAGACACGCTGATCTAGGAGACTCAGCCAACCAGGCAAGGGGAGAATATGGACTCAGAGGGGACAGGAATGAAATGGGAGCTTTTACATTATTAATTTGTTACTTTTTTTCCTGACACAAAAACATATTTATTTCTAGGCCTGAAAACATCCATTAGAGGCTCAAACCACAGCTGTTGGCCTATTAACCTAGCGGATAAAGTATCTATCTCTGTCTAAAATGTTCTTTAATATTTTCCCTAACTACTGGTCTATTAACAGCTACCAATTCATTCACTAAGTCTTGCCCAATAGAAAATAGATTCCCAATCATTTCAAATTTAAATCTCCCAAAAGAGACATACCCGTGGTACTTAGACTACTAGCTGGCTCCAAATAAGAATACATGAAAAATGTATTTGGTCCTAGAGATCTATGTTTCATTCCTTCCATTTACGCAACAAGACTAGAGTCTAGATTTCAAATGGCAGGATGTTTTCATTAATAACAATGTATTACTAATCATCTGTTAAAGGTCTGTGCTCTTAATTTAACAGGAAAAACTGAATAGATTGCTCTTACAGTTTCAATTAAAATAACATGATGTCTTCAAACTGATACCTTAATTAGACATTATAAAATGACATTTAGAAATCCTGAGTTCTGATGAAATCATCTGACTGTGAAGAAGTTTCACAATAATGTCATTGCATCAAGTACTCCTAAAATTAATATTCCTTAAGTTCTGACTGTTGAGAAGTTACAGGGTCGGGGGGGGTTCTATTTAAATAATCAGTGATTGCTTATGCCCTATGTGCATTTCTTATAAGAACAAAATAAAACAACAAAGTAAATCAGACAGCCAGTACTGGTGAATGTACACAAGAAAACTTGCTAACCTCGAACACATGACAATACCCCCAAAGAAGACCTGAGTAAACAGGCCTTGCAATATATGCCACAAATTTAAAAAAAAAAAAAGCACCCTCAGCAGCATGCAAGACATATGATAGATCCCAAAAGCTCAGCACGAACACTTGGACTTCATCCACCGTAGACCTTGCTAGAGCTCGAGACATAACTAATAGTGTGAACCAAAGGCTTGTGAACCAGATTAGGCCTGGCCTTGGCAAAATAACAGCACACTAGGTGTCGGCTAACCAAGTAAGCACAGTCCTGGCTGGAGAGGATGGTACAACACCCAGAGTTCTCAAGTAACGACATGAACACATTCTTAAGAGACGACACAGGAACACACCAACCCCTTGAAGATAATGAGGGAATGACGGGGTAATGGATATGGATTTTTGTTCGAACTAGCAGGTACAAGGAGAAGGGTGGTAACTAGCAATGTCTGGAGCATAATACGTACCTTGTTTGTATCGATGTATAAAAGGAGACATTATAGAAGCGGTAACTTCGCCTTCACTGAGGGGACCACATCCTGGGGTGCAGACCAAATGGGTACCTTGTTGCAGGCATACCTGTGTTCGGCTACCTGTACCTACCAGGGTGCTAGGACCCTGCTTTGTCGACAATGAACCTGGCCAAGCGCCTTCGGCACCAAACCAAGCCTGTGGTCTTTCTTGATGCATAACATCGAAGTCTGCTGAATCAGTAAGCCGCGTCCTCTGCTCGTGCGGCTATCACCAGAGCGCCAAGAACAACAGCACTGAGCAGCTGTAACAACATTCCTCAGCACTTCACAACACGCACAACCGGCAGGAGCCCAGCGCAGCCTTCACACCACTCACAGGCCTGAATCCTGACAGGAAGGGCCCTAAACATGAGGGCTCTAGACCTTGCCAGAGTGACAGTGACACTCTCAGAAGATGAGAGAGAGGATGGTGATTAGGCAGCTTCCTGACAACACTTTTCCGGAGATGCAAATATCTATTTCAAAGACAGAAGGGACCATTACGACCACCTAGACCAGCATATTCCAAAGTGGGCAGCATGTCCCCACCCACAAAAGCATGGCATGGACTAGCTAGAGGTAAAGGGCACCTAACAGTGACAGTGCAGATTTCCCTGGGGATGCCCTGCTGACATAGTGGGACAGATGATCTAGTCTGACCTCGTGCATAACACAGGCAATAGACCCAGAGATTCTTGCTTCTAGCCCGAGCAGCTGTGGTGGAATTAGAGCATATCCTTTAGAAAAAGATCCAGCATTGATTTAAAGACTCCAAGTATTTGGATTTGAATTTACCACATCTCTTGGTAAGCTGTTCCACTTGTTAATTATGTTCATGGTTTTAAAATTTGCATCTTATTTCCTCTTTGAACTTTGCTTACTTCAATTTCCAGTCACTGGTTCTTGTTTAAAAAAATTCTTATTGTCTTTTATCCTCTTGGCCATAGATTGAACTTTTTCTAACAACTTCCTCGCTCTCAATAAACAAACCCACCACACTGCTTAACACGAACCCTGCTGTAACACAGTCCTGCCCTCTCTACATGGAACACACACACCGCTTTTAACAATCACTTCCTCCAGGCCACTTCATGACATTAGCATTGTCAAGAATCACCAACTGCCTGCATCACCTCTCCAGTTCCCCACAGGAAGGAAGAAGCAGTCACACGCTATTGTGGCACCATGTGAAAGAGGCAGATACAGAACTCCAATATCCCCCTACCAAGCTGCTGCGGAGTAAGCCCTGGTCTGCACTTAAAATTTAGATTGACAAAGCAACATCACTCAGGGGCCTGAAAAAAATTACACCCGAGCACTGTAATTAAACCAACCAAACCTCCAATGTGGATGCAGCCAGGCTGACAGAAGAATTCATCTGTGACTTAGCAACTACTACTTAGAGAGGTGGATTAACGACAGCAATGGAAAATCCCCTTCCAGCAATGCAGGAAGCAACTATGCTATGGCACTTCAACAGCAGAGCTGCAGCGGTGCCATGGCGCACCCGTAGCATAGACATGCCCTGCCTCTCTTGCGCTAAATCCAGGGAGAAGCAGGGATTTGCGAGAAACTCCACCAGCTCAACATTCTTCCTCCCTGGCACAGAAAAGCGTCCGGAAAAGCAGGCTGGCTCTCATAGACCTTTCCTCAGGGAGGCACAACTGCATTTTTAAAAATAAATTCAAACATAAAATTCAAAATTAATTATTCCATTATAAATGTTTCAAAGAGCCTTGCTGGGACAGGGCTTCTGACCTTCTGCCCATGGGCTTTCCTCAGACCTGGCTAAATCATTTTTTAAATCACACTTTAAGCTGAACTTGTTATTAAAAGCCTATTTTGGGAGGCTTTAACTCACTAAAAGGAAAACATTGATGTTAAGCCACCAAATTTCCTAAAGCCCAGTTCAGAGTCGGAACTATGCTGACAAGACTTTATTTTAGGTCAGCTTAGTGGTCACAGCTTAAAACTATGTTTAGCCCCTATCATTCTATTCCAAACATTTATAATGTAGGAAGGGAAAAATGAACTGCTTTGCTCCCGGAACTGGAGATGGTGGAAAGTCACTGGATGAAAGGCATAACTGAGTTTCACTAAAAAGACAAGAAAATGTGGGGAGAAATTAAACAGCAAAACCAAGAATTATTTTAACGGTTCACTAATATGATGCTATTAATGCAGAATGTTAGGAGCTTTTAAAAGTAGGGGGGAACCTACATAAAACTTCAAAGAAAAAGTAGGTATGGGGTGCAACTTTCCTTAAACGCCATGTAACAGTATATAGATCCTTTGGGTCAGTGTGCGGCGACAGAACACATCCTCCTCGACTCCCCCCGCCTCCCTCCAAACTGCATACGAACTGGACAACTTCTCAAACTGACGATCACTGAATGCATTTACTTCTACTGCATGACTCACCATGCACCCAGGAGTACTGTTCTCTCAGGGTAACTCACTCTCTCTCATGTTGTTTCAATATTACAGAAATTCAGGTCTAAAATACCTTACTAGAGGATATTCAACGACCAACATGGAATTTTAGAGTCAGCATTTCTGGCAATTTCTGACATTTGTATAATGACCCACAAAGAGTTTGTTACAGCTCCAGTAAATTGCAACAGAACAAAACAAGGAAAGGCTGAAAGACACCAAAATTAACCAAGCTCTGTTCAGCAATGTTTAACCATACGGAAACAAACCCCAGAGTTATTCATAATTCTGAACAAAACATTAGGGTTGTTCTTTCAAAAGTTTACAACTGAACATTGACTTAATACAGCTTTGAAATTTTACTGTGAAGAAGAAAAATGCTACTTTCCCTGTATTTTTTGAGTACTTTACATTTAAAACAGCGCTTTTCTGTATTTGCTCTCTTTTTTGTCTCTGCTGCTGCTTGATTATGTACTTCTGGTACCAAAAGAGGTGTGTGGTTGACTGGTCAATTTGTAACTCTAAGGTTCTACTGTACAATAAATTTTGTAAAATATACACCCACACCCCACATAAATTAACTACTTGCACCCACAGAGCCAAGTATTACACCTGAGCCTAGACAAGTGCTCACACCTACAAATGGTCCCACTGAACAGAGTAGGACTACTCAACAGCATATTTACTCACATCCTTCAGTGTTTTCAGCATCACACCTTACATAAGCCAGTATCCAGTGGGATTTGGATGGTTTTTATCTTTACATTTAAACAAATTCCTAAACTGAAGGACATTCAGTAACAATCTGTTTTGAGGGATACATGATTTAGATAATGGCATAGAGAGTACACTCACAAAGTTTCAGAGGGGTTGCCGTGTTAGTCTGTATCAGTAAAAACAAGGAGTCCTTGTAGCACCTTAGAAACGAACACATTTATTTGGGCATAAGCTTTCATGGGCTAAAACCCATGCATCATCAGATGCATGGAGTGGAAAATACAGTAAGCAGGTATAAATATACAGCACATGAAAAGATGGGAGTTGCCTTGCCGAGTGGGGGGGTCAGTGCTCATGAGGCCAACTTATAAAATTTGCGGACAATACCAAGCTGGGAGGGGTTGCAAGTGCTTTGGAGGAACGGATTAAAATTCAAAATGATCTGGACAAACTGGAGAAATGGTCTGAAGTAAACAGGATGAAATTCAATAAGGACAAATGCAAAGTACCCCATTTCGGAAGGAATAATCAGTTGCATACACACAAAATGGGAAATGACTGCCTTGAAAGGAGTACTGCAGAAAGGGATCTGGGGGTCATAGTGGACCACAAGCTAAATATGAGTCAACAGTGTAACGCTGTTGCAAAACAAGTGAACATCATTCTGGGCTGTATTAGCAGGAGTGTTGTAAGCAAGACATGAGAAGTAATTCTTCTGCTCTACTCTGATTAGGCCTCAACTGGAGTATTGTGTCCAGTTCTTGGTGCCACATTTCAGGAAAGATGTGGACAAACTGGAGAAAGTCTAGAGAAGAGCAAACAGAAATGATTAAAAGGTCTAGAAAACATGACCTATGAGGGAAGATTGAAAAAAATGGGTTTGTTTAGTCTGGAAAAGAGAAGATTGAGAGGGGACATGATAACAGTTCTGAAGTATATAAAAGGTTGTTACAAGAAGGAGGGAGAAAAAGTGTTCTTCTTCACCTCTGAGGAAAGGACAAGAAGCAATGGGCTTAAATCACAGCAAGGGAGGTTTAGGTTGGACATTAGGAAAAACTTCCCAACTGTTAGGGTGGTTCAACACTGGAATAAATTGCCCAGGGAGGTTGTGGAGTCTCCATCATTGGAGATTTTTAAGAGCAGGTTAGACAGACACCTGTCAGGGATGGTCTAGATAATACTTAGTCCTGCCATGAGTGCAGGGGACTGACAAGATGACCTCTTGAGATCCCTTCCAGTCCTATGATTCTATACAGCTGATTCTTCATTCAAAGTCTCTCGAGTTGTCCACAAATCATCACATGAAAACAGTTTGATGCACTACAGACATCCCCTATTGTGAATATTAAAAAATACAAAAAAAGAATTCTAAATCATTTCCTCACGTGCTGCATGTTGTTAGTGTTTGAGTTACAAAAGATGCCTCCATTGCTAGTTTAGAAGAGCAGCTTAATCACTACAAAATATTCCAAACATGCAAAAGAGAAAAAAAACCAATTCAATAAGGGATGCTAATTAATGTACTTGTAGATATGTTCACAATAGTTAGTAAAAAAAAATCAATTATTTTACATAACTCAAACTAGAATAATTAATCAGTAAAGCTACTAAAGAGTCTCTCTGCACTTTGGAGACCCAACAGGCAAACACTGTAAAGAGACTCCAGTCTGCTATAGACGGCTTAAAAAATAAACAAGAGTATTTAATTTTCAACAACATTCCTTTCTATGTAAAATTTTTATCAATGACCTGAAAGAAAACATAAAATCATCACGGATAAAGTCTGCAGATGACACAAAAGTTGGGGGAATGCTAAATAATGAAGGCAGGTCACTGAAATAGAGCAAATCTGCATCACTTGGTAAACTGATCACCAGTAAACAATATGTATTTTAATATGACTAAAATAAAATGTATACATCTAGGAACAAAGAATGGAGGCCATACTTACAGGATGGGGGACTTGATCCTAGGAAGCAGAGACTCTGTAAAAGATTTGGGGGTTGTGGTGGATAATCAGCTGAACATGAGCTCCCAGTGGGATGCTGTGGCCCAAAGAGCTAATGCAATCCTGGGATGCATAAACAGGGGAATCTCCAGTAGGAATGGAGAGATTCTTTTCCGTCTGCATTTGGACCTAGTGCAACTGCTGCTGGAATCCTGTGTCCAGTTCTGGTGCCCACAATTCAAGAGAGATGTTAATGAATTGGAGAGGGTTCATGAGAATGATTAAAGGACTAGAAAACCTGCCTTATGGTGACAGACTCAAAGAGGTCAATCTATTTAGCTTAACAACGAGAAGGTTAAGGGGTGACTTGATTATGGTCTAAAATTATCTACTTGGAGAACAAATATTTAATAATGGGCTCTTCAATCTAGCAGAGAAAGGAATAACACAATCCAATGACTAGAAGTTGAAGCTAGACAAATTCAGAATAGAAATAAGGTGCAAATTTTTGACAATGATTGTAATGAACCATTGGAACAGTTTATAGATTCATAGATACTAAAGTCAGAAGGGACCATTATGATCATCTAGTCTGACCTCCTGCACAACGCAGGCCACAGAATCTCACCCACCCACTCCTGCAAAAAACCTCACCTATGTCTGAACTATTGAAGTAATCAAATCATGGTTTAAAGACTTCAAGGAGCAGAGAATCCTCCAGCAAGTGACCCGTGCCCCATGCTACAGAGGAAGGCAAAAAAGGGTCTTGGTAGAGTCTCCATCACTGGCAATTTTTATATCAAGATTGGATGTTGTTCTGAGAGATCTGCTGTAGGGATTATTTTGGAGAAGTTCTCTGGCCTGTATTACACAGGA
This sequence comes from Natator depressus, assembly GCF_965152275.1. Lineage (NCBI taxonomy): Eukaryota > Metazoa > Chordata > Testudines > Cheloniidae > Natator > Natator depressus. The sequence goes on along the minus strand of NC_134251.1, from coordinate 22,595,828 downwards.
GGTCAGACTAGATGATCACAGTGGTCCCATCAGGCCTTGGAATCCATGAACTCTTCTTCATCATTAATTCTGTCAAAAATGAAAGACTTTTTCATTGTTCATTTTTCAAGGGGAGCCAGATATGAATATCATGTTTGTGTCAACTTCACTGTGGTAAAAAGCTAGGCTTTTGGACCAGAATAGTTTATTTTATTAAGAGGTTTAATTCATTTTACTTTTTCTCCCAACACACCTATCACAGTAATTGATAGGTCTAATAACTTAGAGCAGGGGTGTGCAAACTTTTTGGCCTGAGGGCTGTATCGGGTTTCTGAAATTGTATGGAGGGCCGGTTAGGGGAGGCTGTGCCTCCCCAAACAGCCAGGCATGGGCCCCCCCCCGGCTTCTTGCCCCCTGACAGCCCCCCCGGGACTCCTGCCCAATTCAACCCCCCCGTTCCCTGATGGTGCCCCAGGGACTCCTGCCCCATCCACCGCCCCCTGCTCTAAGTTCCTTGACCGCTCCCAGACCTCCCGCCCCTAACTGCCCCCTGCCGCCCCATCCAACCCCGCCCTCCTTCCTGACTGCCTCCCTAGGACTTATGCCCCATCCAACCACCCCTTCTCCCTGACTGCCCCCGGGCCCCAAGCCCCTAACTGCCCCCTGCCCCTAACTGCCCCACACCACTAGTTACCAAACAATGCATGGGAAAACTACACATTCATTAAAGTTTCCTGGGCCATATTATTTAGCTCTGCAAATCCACCATCCCAGAGAGTGGGAAACTTTTGTACCTGGGTCTTCCGTAGGTCTCTTGAACATGCTGGGACCTTCACAGAAGTGCTGAAAGCCACAATCTTGAAATCAGATTCACGTGGGCAGAACCCAGAGCCCATGAAGAGCCAAGAATCAGGCCCTAACATAGTCACTGTGTAACACATTGGGACCATGCCAGAAGACCTCCTACCCCATTTTTTATTAAAAGCTCAAGGAGTACAATTATTTTTAATGCTAACTCACAGTTTGATACCAAGAAAAACACAGTAAAGTAGGTTTTAATTATTTGTTGCACATAAGGCAGAAATACAAATAATTGCAAAATAGAAAATACAAAAGTAAAATTGTAATTCTGAACTTCAATTTCATTCTCATTTTTTTCTGTAGGTCTCCTGCACCCCTGCTCAGTAATTAAGGGAGTGAGGCCGTGTCACCATTTAGTGACCATTTAGCGACTACCTCATATATTTGTCTTTTTCAATCAAGGAATCAGAACTAAGAGTATTTAGTCTTTTTGGCTTAATTTTTTTTTTAAATATACAGTGAAGTTAATTTAAGTTGGAACACCAGTAACTGAAGCAATACTGCAAGAAGTTTCTGCCTTATTAATTTAATCTTTTTCCCCTATTTTATTCAGGTTTAAGTACCACATCATCAGCAAATGCTCTGAGTTTAACTTTTTTTTCTATCAAAAATCTAAATTGGAAGCATTCAAAGTCACTTGATTTACATTTTTTAATGGAAAGCGAGAGTTGGTAACAGGTGAGGAAGTGCTTAATGCCAAACCCATATCAACAGCACAATCCAATAGCAGATATTAGAGAAAATCTACGGATAGGAAATCCTGAAAATCTATTTACATTAACTTCTGTCAATATGAATAGGCGCAGCCTTTCGTGAAAGGCAATTTCATATCTAGAATCGAAGACTTTGCTCCCATAATGTTCAAATTTGCTATTCATATCTCCACCTTCAGAAAGCCCTTTTCATTAATAAAATAAAATAAAATAATAGCAATAAGCATATAAATGGTATCAGATTTAAAGAGATGTGGGATTACTATTTATAGGAAACTACTGTACACATTTCCAAGTAAGTTTTATACACAAATTTACTTAAAATCAAATAGATATACATTTAAATCAGTTCTAAGTATTATAGCAAGGCCTGGCTGGGCATTCCTTGAACAGCCAAAATTCCCATTGGGGTCACATGGTCTGATTCTCATTTACACCAGTGTGCAATTATAATTTACTTCCATCTTAAGGCTCCCTTACCATGCTAGTGTTGTGCTGTGGCCTTACTGTAAATCAGAATCAGGCCCACAGAGCATAACAGAATTAAGTCAGGGAGGGCAAGATGCAAGTTTTGGCTGCAGGATTTGACCATTAGTCATACAGGTAACATTATAAAGCCCTTATCTTGCAAACACTTAAGCACGCATGTAAATTTCACCTGTGTAGTCCCACTGAGTTCAATGGGAGTCGAGTTACACAACGGCTTTTGTATTTGCAAGACTGGGGCCTAAAACTAAAAGGCAATCCATCAGACACTTCAGAAATTGAGTATTTTAATAACACTGACTTAACTAAACAGTACCTGTATGTGAATGTATGTTTGTGTATGAACACACACACACACTGTAATAATTATACACACACACACACACACCCCCACGCACATACACTTTGGTGTGTATTATGTACACATATGCATATATTATTAGGGGGAAAGGTCCTCCGGGGTCTCCCTTTAACCCCCTCACAAAACATAATTCTTGCACTGACGCTCCTTGCAGAGATTTATATGTATAGTTTGATAATATGTTGTAGGAAACTCTTGGTGTCTAGAAATGTGGGGATTGACTATGTTCTGGGAAACATTAGGTTTTGTTATTGCTATTTTACAGTCTGCCGCTGAGAATAGTTGGCTAAGAAACTGTAGAATTTTCCTCTTTCTGAATTTCAAAGAATAAAATTTATACATTAAACCATTGCTAATGTAAGACTGAGCAACATTTCCTGTAGATTGCTGTTCTCCTGTTTGTTCTGCCAACAGCTGAAACAGCCCTCTAGAGTCACAGGAAATATATTCACCTTTCTCCAAGATCCATCTGTCCCAAAACCATCTTCCATGTGTAACACAAGCAAGTAGCTTCAAATTAGTCACATCAAGATACTGTGGGGTAGTGGTAATTATCTTTTTTTAATTGCTAATTTCATAATCTTAAATTACAGCTCAGCAGTACTGTGGTATTTTAAAATCTGAAGCTGTAAGAGGCCTATAGATTAGGTTTTAAATCTCCAAAAAAACTTTGCTTCCTCTAGCAAAAAACCTCTGTCTTGAGGAGAAAAGACCAGGAATGAACAAGACAACCATAAGGAATTTCCAACAGGCACCTGCTGAGACACTCCAGGCAAAGCACTGCCCCCCCCACCCCGGCCCTTGAGGGTCAATTCCCTACACTGGCTCTCCAGCCAATACCAAGCAACCCTAGCTGCTACCTGACTGGGTGTGTCTTCCATTTTGAGTGTGTACTTGCTCAGGGGGTTAAAGTCACAAACCTCACTGCATGCCTTCTCATGAGCTAAAATAATATCACGTGGCCCTTGGAAATAGGTCTAGATAAGGGACTGTCTCAACAGTCCCTACTCGACATGCATCGCTGTGCTGAGATGTTGAATCTGTCCTTTGGGAAGGAAGTTAGCGCTAGCCCTTTACACTGTCAAGAGACCCTCTACCCAAGGTAATGAGAGACCAATGAGCTGCAAACAATAATAGTCCTTCCTCCTCTTGGGGCTGAATGGGTCACAATAGGGCGAACCTGGCTTTACACAGCATATCTAAGCTGTGGTACCTTTTTAGGAAGCAGGAGACACTCTTCTAGTTCTCCGATTGTCAACCCCAGCCTCCCTGCCATTCTGAATTGTCTGCCAGGGCAGCGGCCCCACCTCTGGTTCATTATTGAGGAGTGAATTTGCAGCCAAGTTGCAGTCACACTGAGGTCTGGTGTTCTAATCCTGATGTAGGTAGAGAAGAAATTGGTTTCTCTGCCAAAGGGAGTGCTGCACCACACCTTGTGGCCTGTTTGGGAGAGACAACGATCCAGCTATTTCTGCAGTGCGGAGGGCTTAGCCCTCTGCTTCTGCTATCAAAACACACCACCACCCGGACACAGGATTGCAGGAATGGAAGGTCAGAATAAGAGTCGTAGCTAGGAAACACAACTCATGTCCAGACAATCTTCTCTCCTCCATATCAATGCTAAGGAAGGGACGATAGCCACTCCAGACCCTGGAGGGTGGAAGAAAGCTGACAGCGGCATACAGAATAAAGGGGAAGGTTATGAGCACTGCTACACTAAGAAAATCCATATGGATTCTGCATGTGCCTGGAGAGGTTCCATCAGTCAGGCTCAGAGAACTTTTAAGGAACAGAACAAGCCAGAAGACAAAGCCATGGCTCAGGTGAAAGATCTAAAACTAAATAACAAATACAGCTAGAACCCTGCCATCAGGAGCGACTCAGACCTGCAGTATGACTGCCAAAACTGTCCTTTGGAGCATTATGCTGGGAACCAGGATTTCTCTATTATTACCAGTTTTTATTAAATTACTATCAATGTATTTAATTCTCAGGATAAACACAACAATAGTGTAATACAATGAAATATCACTCACTGACCCAATTAGCTAGACTACATTAATGACAATGTGTAACCTCACCCCATCCACAAGTCCAACCCCACTGCCCCTTCCTCCTCCTCTTTGGGTTGCGCTAGTCACCGTAGGCACAATATATAATACAACACAGCACTACTGCATCCAGGGTTGTGGAGCACAACACTTTATTCTCAGCTGTAGCTCACGAAAGCTCATGCTCAAATAAATGTGTTAGTCTCTAAGGTGCCACAAGTCTATTCGACATTGGTGAGGCCTCATCTGGAGTACTGTGTCCAGTTTTGGGCCCCACACTACAAGAAGGATGTGGATAAATTGGAGAGAGTCCAGCGAAGGGCAACAAAAATGATTAGGGGTCTGGAACACATGACTTATGAGGAGAGGCTGAGGGAACTGGGATTGTTTAGTCTGCAGAAGAGAAGAAGGAGGGGGGATTTGATAGCTGCTTTCAACTACCTGAGAGGTGGTTCTAGACTATTCTCAGTGGTAGCAGATGACAGGACAAGGAGTAATGGTCTCAAGTTGCAGTGGGGGAAGTTTAGGTTGGATATTAGGAAAAACTTTTTCACTAGGAGGGTGGTGAAACACTGGAATGCGTTACCTAGGGAGGTGGTAGAATCTCCTTCCTTGGAAGTTTTTAAGGTCAGGCTTGACAAAGCCTTGGCTGGGATGATTTGATTGGGGATTGGTCCTGCTTTGAGCAGGGGGTTGGACTAGATGACCTCCTGAGGTCCCTTCCAACCCTGATATTCTATGATTCTATGATTCTATGATAAGTCCTCCTTTTCTTTTTACTTTATTCTCATACATTCATAGACTCCAAGGCCAGAAGGGCCACTGTGATCATCTAGTCTGACCCCCTGCAGAGCACAGGCCAGAGACCGGCCCCACAATAATTCCGAGAGCAGAGCTTTAGAAAAGATCTAATCTTGATTTAAAAACTGTTAGTTATGGAGAATCCACCACAACGCCTGGTAAAGTGTTCCACTGGTTGGTTACTCTCACTGTTAAAAATTTACACTTCGTTTTCCAGTCTGAATTTGTCTAGTTTCAACTTCCAGCCACTGGAAAGCGTTACACCTTTCTCTGCTAGATTGAAGAGCCCATTATTAAATATTTGTTCCCCATGTAGCTGCTTACAGACTGCAATCAAGTCACCTCTTAACCTTCTCTTTGTTAACCTAAATAGATTAAGATCCTTGAGTCTATCATTATAAGGCAGGTTTTCTAATCCTTTAATCATTCTAATGACACTGCTCTGAACCCTTTGCAAATGTATCAACATCCTTCTGGAATTGTGGACACAGGAACTGGACACACTGTTCCAGCAGCAGTTGCAACAATGCCAAATACAAATGGAAAATACCTTCTCTGCTCCTACTCGAGTCCCCTGTTTATGCATCCCAGGTTGCATTAGCCCCGCTACTGGACATGGCATCACACTGGGAGTTCTTGTTCAGCTGATTATCTACTGCCACCCCCAAATCTTTTTCAGTCACTGCTTCCCAGGATAGAGTCCCTCATCCTGTAAGTAAGCCTGAATTCTTTGTTCCTAGAAGTATACATTTATAGGGTTACCATATTTGAACATTCAAAAAAGAGGACTTTCCACGGTGGGGGGGGGGAATTTGCTCACGCTCCCCAGCCCAGCCCCGCCCCAACTCCACCCTTTCCCCAAATCTCTGCCCCAGTCCTGCCTCCTCCCCTGAGTGCGCCGTGCTCCCCCTCCCCCCTCCCTCCCAGCTGCATGAAACAGCTGTTTCGTGGCGCAAGCACTGGGAGCTAAGGGGGGAAAAGCGGACACTCTCTCGAGTGATCAACGTTCACTCTCTTTCTTAAATGATCAACTCTTCTTTGGGGAATAATAATAATGGCAAAATCCTGGACATTTTTAGATATTTAAAAATTCCTCCCGGACGGCAATTTAAGAACCAAAAAGATGGACATGTCCGGGAAAATACGGACGTATGGTAACCCTATATATTTACATGTAGCCATATTAAAATGCATATTGTCTGTTTGAGCCTAGCTTACCAAGCAAGTCAGTATCACTCTGTATCAGTGACTTGTCCTCTTCATTATTTATCTTTCCCCCAATCTTTGTTGCACCTGCAAACCTTATCAGAGATCATTTATACGTGTTCCTCAAGGTCATTGATAAAAATGTTAAATAACGTAGGGCCAAGAACATATCCCTGCAGGACCTAACTAGAAATGCACCCACTAGATGATTCCCCTTTAAAATTAAATTCTGGGACTCGTTAGCCAGTTTTTAATTCATTTAATGTGTGCCATGCTAATTTTATGTCGTTCTAGTTTTTTAATCAAATGTTATTCAGTACCAAGTCAAATGACTTACAGAAGTGTAAGTATATTACATCATCTACACTATTACCTTTATCAAACAAACTTGTAATCTAATAAAAAAAATCAAGTTAATTTGACAGGTTCTATTTTCCACAAACCCATGTTGATAGGTATTAATTATATTACCCTCCTTTAATTCTTTACTAATTGAATTCTATGTCAGTTACTCCGTATCTTGCCCAGGATCAATTTCAAACAGACAGGCCTATAATAACCTAGGTCATCCTGTTTACCCTTTATAAATATTGGCACAAAATTATCTTTCTTCCACTTTTCTGGAAATTCCCCAGTGCTCCAAGACTTAGTTTTAAAAAAATCAACATTAATTGTCCAGTGTGCACCTTAGTCAGCTCTTCTACAATTCTTGGATACAACTTATATGGACCTGCTGATTTAAAAATGTCTAACTTTAGTAGCTGTTGTTTAACATCCTTCTGAGATGCTAGTGGAATGGAAAGAGTGATATCATATCATATAGCTACATCATGGTTTTTTCCCCAAACAGAACAGAACTTTTTATTGAACATTTTCACCTTTTCTGCATTATTATTGATAATTCTACCATTTCCATCTCTTAATGGATCAATGCCATTGTCAGGATTCTTTTTGTTCCTATTGTACTTTAAAAACTCCTTATTATCCTTCAACTTTACTGGCCATAGATTTCTCCTTGTGTCCCTTTGCTTCCCTTATCAATTTTCTACAGTTCCTAGCTTCTGATTTATATTTGTTGCTATCAGTTTACTCTTTCTTCCATAGGCTATATTTTTTTTATAACTGCCTTCACTTTCCCTCTAAACCAGGTCTTTTTTTAAAACCAATACAGCCTTCTTCCTCGAGAGTATGCTTCTGGGCTAAGTTAATGTTCTCATTTTCTTCCTCACATGATCATTTGGAGACAGCATTCTCAATTTAGTGCTCCTAGCAAGGACTTTGTTTCCCACTGCTCCCTGCAAGAGGAAAAATAAGAGGAAGGGGACCAGAGCCATCAGGTACTGTTACATGTTAAATTGCAGTGCTAGTTCAAAATAAAGCATTGGCTGGAAAAGAAGGCTTCAGCTCATCAATGCAATGTTCAACAGAGCCTTCTTGCTGGGTGTAGGTGTCAAAGAGTTTGGGGGAGGAATCAGGAGATAAAGATGCATTTGTGCTAAGTATTTTCTTTTAAAACACTCATTTCTGTGTTGTCAGCGGGGTCAAATCCCCATTCATCTGGACTGCAACTTTCCAGTTCTCTAGGGTACCAACATCAGCATGTCTAGTCCAGCTCACCCTTGCTTCCCACTAGTCTGGCTCCAAATAAAAAGCCAGCTGTTTGTACTGATTTCATATTATTTGAAAATATCAAGGCTTTCTCAATTTGCATTTATCGATAAGGAGACACCAACAAACCTTTCCCCCAAAGAATTGTATGAGGATCATTAATAGGAAAATGTCCGTGGTAATTGTTCCTTTCTGCATATTTTTCACTGCAATATTCTCTAACATAATAATGTTCCATATTTCTGCAGAACTGTCTTTTCAGCATGTTTTCACATTATGCTTAATTTTATAAGAGTTTTTCAGTCCCACATAACGACACAGTTCAATGCAAAATCAGATATAAATCTAGCTTAAGAGACTCTCAACAGCAATTCATTTTAAACAGTAAATGTTAAAAGATTCTGTCTGTGATTTATGTTTTCTTTTTTTTATTTCAAAGAGGGAATTAAAATGCTTCTTAAAAGAAAGATGCACATTAAATCATGACAAAAACTATGTTAGAGTGATGATGCTGGTCTGACTCGAAGCCACAAAGAAAGGAAATTCAGAGACAGGGCTGAAATATATGCTTTCCATGCCATCCTGCACCCAGGTATTACAGAGCGCTCCTGCACTGACTTCAGTGGGACTTACACACATGATCCCTATTATAATTAGTGTGTGATGATATTTATTGGAGTGTCTGTGTTGCATGCCCACCCAGGTAATGACTAAATACAGTTTTCAGAGTAACAGCCATGTTAGTCTGTATTCGCAAAAAGAAAAGGAGTACTTGTGGCACCTTAGAGACTAACCAATTTATTTGAGCATAAGCTTTCGTGAGCTACAGCTCACTTCATCGGATGCATTCTGTGGAAAGTGTAGAAGATCTTTTCATACACACAAAGCATGAAAAAATACCTCCCCCCATCCCACTCTCCTGCTGGTAATAGCTTATCTAAAGTGATCACTCTCCTTACAATGTGTATGATAATCAAGTTGGGCCATTTCCAGCACAAATCCAGGTTTTCTCTCCCCCCCCCCAACACACAAACCCACTCTCCCGCTGGTAATAGCTTATCTAAAGTGACCACTCTCCTTACAATGTGTATGATAATCAAGGTGGGCCATTTCCAGCACAATTCCAGGGTTTAACAAAAACATCGGGGGGGGGGAGTAGGAAAAAACAAGGGGAAATAGGTTACCTTGCATAATGACTTAGCCACTCCCAGTCTCTATTCAAGCCTAAGTTAATTGTATCCAATTTGCAAATGAATTCCAATTCAACAGTCTCTCGCTGGAGTCTGGATTTGAAGTTTTTTTGTTGTAATATCGCAACTTTCATGTCTGTAATCGCGTGACCAGAGAGATTGAAGTGTTCTCCGACTGGTTCATGAATGTTATAATTCTTGACATCTGATTTGTGTCCATTTATTCTTTTCCGTAGAGACTGTCCAGTTTGACCAATGTACATGGCAGAGGGGCATTGCTGGCACATGATGGCATATATCACACATTGGTGGATGTGCAGGTGAACGAGCCTCTGATAGTGTGGCTGATGTGATTAGGCCCTGTGATGGTGTCCCCTGAATAGATATGTGGGCACAGTTGGCAACGGGCTTTGTTGCAAGGATAGGTTCCTGGGTTAGTGGTTCTGTTGTGTGGTATGTGGTTGTTGGTGAGTATTTGCTTCAGGTTGGGGGGCTGTCTGTAGGCAAGGACTGGCCTGTCTCCCAAGATTTGTGAGAGTGTTGGGTCATCCTTCAGGATAGGTTGTAGATCCTTAATAATGCGTTGGAGGGGTTTTAGTTGGGGGCTGAAGGTGACGGCTAGTGGCGTTCTGTTATTTTCTTTGTTAGGCCTGTCCTGTAGTAGGTGACTTCTGGGAACTCTTCTGGCTCTATCAATCTGTTTCTTCACTTCAGCAGGTGGGTACTGTAGTTGTAAGAATGCTTGATAGAGATCTTGTAGGTGTTTGTCTGAGGGGTTGGAGCAAATGCGGTTGTATCGCAGAGCTTGGCTGTAGACGATGGATCGTGTGGTGTGGTCAGGGTGAAAGCTGGAGGCATGTAGGTAGGAATAGCGGTCAGTAGGTTTCTGGTATAGGGTGGTGTTTATGTGACCATCGTTTATTAGCACTGCTATTACCAGCAGGAGAGTGGGTTTGGGGGGGTGGGGTGGAGAAAACCTGGATTTGTGCTGGAAATGGTCCAACTTGATTATCATACACATTGTAAGGAGAGTGATCACTTTGGATAAGCTATTACCAGCAGGAGAGTGAGTTTGTGTGTGTGTGGGGGGTTTTTTGTTTTTTTTTTTGGAAAAAAGGGGGGGGGTGAGAAAACCTGTACTTGTGCTGGAAATGGCCCACCTTGATTTTCATGCACGTTGTAAGGAGAGTGGTCACTTTGGATAGGCTATTACCAGCAGGAGAGTGAGTTTGTGTGTGTGGTTTTTGGAGGGGGGTGGGGGGGTGAGAAAACCTGGATTTGTGCTGGAAATGGCCCACCTTGATTATCATACACATTGTAAAGAGAGTGGTCACTTTGGATGGGCTATTACCAGCAGGAGAGTGAGTTCGTGGGGGGGGGGAGGGGCGGAGGGTGAGAATACCTGGATTTGTGCTGGAAATGGCCCACCTTGATTATCACTTTAGATAAGCTATTACCAGCAGGAGAGTGGGGTGGGAGGAGGTATTGTTTCATGGTCTGTGTATATAATGTCTTCTGCAGTTTCCACAGTATGCATCTGATGAAGTGAGCTGTAGCTCACGAAAGCTCATGCTCAAATAAATTGGTTAGTCTCTAAGGTGCCACAAGTACTCCTTTTCTTTTTACTAAATACAGTGTCTCTCAAACTCCAAATCCCGCTGTTTATTTGTCAACCAGTAAGAATCACTTTAAGTTATTGGCTAATGGATTAATTTCTCCAAAACCACTGTTTAAAGAGTATTTAGACTATTTTTAAAAGGATATTACAGAATGCTCCTGATCGATGTAATGGATCAGAGGGGCCCATTATAATCCGTTGTATATGCACATATTAAGATAATTTTTAAAATATGTATTATTTACAGGATAGACCATAATGACTCCAAAGGAACTATTATAGTCTGTGATGCAAAACTGTATTTAAGACACTTTTGTTACAGTAAGATGGGTGTACTGAGTAAATAACCTGAGTACTATAAATTGTCTAAGTGTGCACAGGAATTACTGACTCAGTCCATTGCTCGAAGATGGTAAAAACGGTCTGAGCCTACAAACCCTTCACTCATGTGAACAGTCCCCTGGTATCACTGGAACTGCTTGTGTCACTTGGTGTCGGCAGCATCAGGCCGTTAGCAAAGGCCTATTAAAATGTATACAAAAGTAATAAACAAAATCATGGAGCAGTCCGCTGTAATTCCAAACAGTAACAAATATTTTCTAAAATACTGAAGACACCAAAAGGGTCTATAGCCACATTATGGATTATTGGCTTCTGATATTGCTTTGTAAAGATGGACAAATCAGTACACCCGTAGGCACAAAACTGGGCCCAGAATTCATAGCCTTGTCCATGTTTTGTTCAGAATTTACAGTACATATACTTAGCAGATTTCAGAGAAAGCTGCTATTGGAGTAACTCTTTGACACTGCACAAAATGCTTTGACAAGGTGACAGACTCCTACTCAGAGGTACATAGGTCAGTTCTGGAAAATAATCAGTTTAAAACTCTTAGGATTATTGACATTTCTTTTCTTGTTGGTACATATTTGGGGGGGGGGGGAAATCAAGTAAAATATAAACTAGAGAGAAAACCAGACTGACACCAAACAAAGAACAAAAATAAATTGAGAAGAAAAACTTGCCTCAAAAACATTCTTGTTTTATAATCCCTTGAAAATTACCATAGTTGGATCTTGCTAGGATGATTTGCTCCTCAAAAGCCCATCTGTTATGGGGCACTGAAAGCTTCTTCGTGAACTTTTTGTAGGGCAACAAATGTTTCAGCAAAGTGAGGGAAACACAATTCTCCAGCATTTGACCACAAACAACTTTGCTTTGCCTGAGAGACAAGCTGGAGGAGGTAACATCTTTTACTGAACCAACTTCTGTTGGTGAGAGAGACGCACACAAGCTTTCGAGCCGCACAAAGCTCTTCTTCGGGCCTCTGCTTTGCCTGTTCATTAAGGTCCCTTCAGGAGACCTTGATGCTCAGACCTGAACGTTCTTCAATTAGCTGCTGTGATAATTAACACCCAAACATCCCCCACAAGTTCCCTACGGACATTGTAATAAAATTTCAGGTCTTCTGCTGCCATTTTTCTTGATCATGAAACTATGTGACTAAAACAGAAAATAAACAAGTATGCTATCTTTTCCGAACATCTCTCCAATTAATCCAAATAAATCTCAGCCAATACCAGATGTGTCAGTAAGATAATATCAATGATCTAAAAGGTCTTCTTACCTAAAACATTATAAATGATCCCATTACAAAACCACTTAAGAAATAAGTCTTGCATCTAGTAGACAGAGGACTAGGCAGCTAGTGACCAGAGAGAACAAAGTGTAGAAATACATTCAGATTCCCTGTTCTTCTTGAAAGAAAGCTGTATTCAGTTCAGCTTACAGGGCATGGAGGTGGTAGCCACAAAATGGGAGACTCTGATAAAGAACTAGCTATTTAGAATTGATGCAAAAGAAGAAATTCCCATGAATAGTAGGATTAGGATGAAGCAGATAGTATAGACGTCCTGTGATAATGTTTGTACTTTATAACTCAAAAAGCAAGAAAAATGTCTTTGTTATTGAATTAGCTGGACTAGATCATATTTCCTTCCATTGTCCATTATTCTGGAAAGAGGAAAATGGCTGAAACCTTTGCATGATGTAGCAAAGCTTTCAGCCCTGATAGTCTTTTTCCTGATTTTTTGCTTTACAGTCAATGCATATTTAAGATGAGACTGCAGGATGCGATGATATTCTGGTGATCAGTGTTAAAGCACCTACCGCTTCTTTCCACCTGACAAATCACACCACTGTGCCACAATCTTTTCAAACTATGATATGTGACTAGAACTGATTCTTATGTCTTCCTTCTCCTCCTCCCCCCAATTCCTCTCTACATCCCCCCTCCCTTTCCTGCTGGTAATAAATACATTTCTCCTGAGATCTGACACATGAAAAGTTATTAGTTTTTGTTACACTGTCCCTGGACTAACAGGATCCTCAGATTGCCAGTTGATGTAAATGTGCATCAGGACAGGCTAGAAAAAGATACAGAAATGAGAGTAAAGAATAAAAACATTAAATGGAAAGTAAAATAGAATCTGGCATCTATTGATCTCCAAGTCATTGGAAAAAATACAACAAACGTTTAATTTGTCATTTTTCTCCAGACCCAGTGGCCCTCTAAGAATGTTTTCAGGCTGTTACATTGATTACAAATATTTAAATGCCACATGTGTATTGTTATTGATCTTCAAAGCAACATTTTAATGCTAATGTTCACAACGTTAACAAGTATCTTAGCCCTTATAGTAGTGGGGTGCCTGGTTTGCTTTTTTAATTGTTATTGAGTTCCATCCGTATTGCTGTAAAGTGCCTAGCAGCCTTAGAAAGGGAAGTCCTCTCTCTAGATGCAGAACAGGTACAGCACGGGCCATGGTAATGACATGGCCCCCATCACCAGACCATCCATGCATCTGCCATGCAATTAAAAACAGAAATAACATTAAATCTTTTCCCTAAGTTTTCCCCTTTTCTCATTTCATTTAGCACCCCCCCCCCACCCACCCCACGTCACAAACACGCTGTTTCATTGTGTCCTCCCCTGAGACACTAAATGTGTTCAGCTCTGAGTCTTTCCGTCCAAGTCCATCCCTCCAGCCCCCAGGTAATTTTGATGAGTTTTCAGGATCTTTCTGCTACGTGGTGCCCCACAGTGAAAGCAGCACACCATAGCCAGGTAGAGAGGGGTTTATCCCTGCTGGGATGAGATGCCAGTGTGCATGCAGCTCAAAGCTTCACTGTCCTCTGTTACCTCCAAGCATATTGCACCCCCGGCGCTCCACTGTTGCCCCTCAGTCAGATTCAGTACCACTACTTCACAGCTCTCTGCCTCCCATGAAGAATGGGTGCTTTGGATTATTTTTCCTCAGCTGAATTTTTTAGCGGATTCTTATTTAATTCTCTGCCTACATTTCTTAATTCTCTAGGGCTCCTCGCATTTCCCATGTCTCAAAGGGTATTCACAACTCATCCTGATTTCATATCCTCTGTGGGAATTTTACTAAGGTGCAGTTTAATTTTTCTTTCAGATCACTAGTGAAGATGTTAAAGTAAGATTACAGCCTAACACTGATCTCTGCTGCGTACCACCAGACACCTTCCTTCAACTCAATACATTGCTGTTTCTATTGGTTATGGCCTCTAGTCAACGTATACTGAATATATTTTGAAGAAAAGTGGCGAAGAACGTGTTTAATAAGTCAGAACGCATTATTTCTGGTACCCTGGGGCAAAAGGATATATTTGAGCTCCAGTCTATATTATTTCGTGTCCCAGGTACAATCCAGCAAATCATATTGTAAATTCAGCTGTTTGGCTCTCGTTCTTCATTTTAAATCACCATGGCTCATTAAGTTTTTCCTCCATATTTTACCTGTGATCACTGTTGCTTAGATGGAGTTGAGAAAGAAAAACCCTCCCAAAAATTGAGCTTCAAGCGGATTGCAGGTTTCTGAATCTCGCCCAGTGCTGTTAGACTGCGGTTTACAATGCCTGCATCCGCATGCCAATTTAATCTAGTGAATCCGGGAATTTTTAGCAGCAATGGCAACTACAGGTCAAGTCTCTGGAAATAGCCAACAAATGCTGATTAATGCGCAGGACTGGTTCCTGTGCAACCCATTACGCACCCAGCTGCCATAAACCTGTCCTCTCATTACAATTTTGTTCAGCACATAAAAGTGAAAATATTTCTGGCCTATGTAAGTAGCAGGCTGTGAATATTAAAGCAGCCCTGTATTATTAATCCAGTGCCATTAGTCTTAGGTAGTCACAGTGGAACTGACCCTCTAGAAGGAATTCTTCTTGCCATCCATTTTTATTCAGAATTACCCATACTGAAAACTCACCCACTACCTGTGAATTATTTCATTTTAGTAAGGAAAACAAACAATATAAAACCCAGAAGAACTTCAGGGATCCATAAATTCTTTGCAAGTTATTTTCAGAGCTCTGAGATGTGATTCATATTTCACTTACCAGGAAAGATTTTTGCTACCCTTACTTCTAAGAAGAAGGTACAAGCACTTAAGGAACACACAATCTTTCCAATTCTGAGCATCATTAGGCAAGGAAACCTTTAAAATGAACTGCCCAGGGCTTCCTGGACGTGCCCTCCAAGGAGGGTTAACCAGACAGCATGCTTGAAGTACTAAATTTTGGGGGGGGGGGGGGGGGGGAGGGGGAACTGCTGCATGAAAAAGTTAGGTTTAAAATAGTCAGCTGGAGATTGCGATGGGTGCAGAAGCCCTTTGAGGCTAACCAGGCAAATCCCCACGGGCCACAACCTCTACTTCCACCTCCAATACTATAGTGAGACGAAGTCCCACACACTTTACAAAAGGAGCTGAGCTTATACAGGACAGTGGTGAAGGCTCAGAAAGCAATCTACAGCTCCCACACAATATGAAGATTTAAGAGTTTGCAAGATGTGAAGATGTTGAAAATATGAAAGTTTGCAAGCATCCTTTGGAAACCAAGACTGGGATGAATCAAGTACTAAAAGAAATAGAATTTCTTTTAGCTCCTCCCTGCCTTTGTTCCATTGATAAGATTAGTGCCCACTGACTGCTAATGCAAACCCTACCACGGGATAATATTTAGGACTTTCAATATCTAACACCTGGCCTCTTCATTCATTCCTTACTAAGAGTTTGGGGATGTGGACAGGTGTCTCCTACAGACAAAGATGTAACCGTCTGTCACTGGTGATCTAAAACATATTTTTAGTTCATGTCTGCAGAACTGAAACAAACCTGCCCACAGTAACACCATCCTCATTCCTAAGCAGGATGACCTGGCTGCTGCTTCTCTCGGGGACAATTCATTTTAGTCTGGAGTCCTAATGGGAACTTTGCTTCAACATCTCTTTCCCCAGGGCTGGCTTGCTGACTCCCACTGTTCCAACAGGATGCCTCATCACACCTGACACAGGGGGCTGAGGTATTGGGTAAGTGTCTGGGTAAATTAACTCAGCATTTTCTTGGCTATGTCTTATTTTGTACTGCCAGGACATTTCACAATTTTAAACAGCGACAGCTAAAGAATCACTGCCAGCCATGTTTTCAGCTACCTCGTGTTTTATTTGTAAGCAGTGTCAGGATGAGCTCCACCCTGACATCTGGTGCTGAGGTGAGGCAAGTTGTGGAAAAGAACTTCAGGGGTCGATCTTATTTACATAGGCACACCCACCCCGCCTAGAATGAGGCCATAGCTGCCCAAATGGTCACTTTGGCTGCTGTGGGATCCCCAGTGTCTCTGTTATTGGGGCAGGAAGAATAAATTGTTATTACCCTGATTGTGGGAACTGTGCTTGGAACTGTACTTGGCCTTTTGTTATGATGGAGGGACTCACCATCAACTAAGTAGCACTCGCTAGGCAAGGGTCATGGGTTCCAAAACTCTGTGAATTGGGAGAGGTTGGGGACAAGTATTAATACTTGGTGGCATGGGCCCCTTGGTGAGGGCCTTACATGCTAATTGCACTTCCTCATCTCTCCGCTGTGGAATATCAGAGCTGATTTTGATTCCATTAGGAGTCTAGTTACAGGCTGCTGAGCTGAATTCACTTTGGGCTAATGGTGCACCAGCACTGAGGCTCCCCTACTACAAGCTGAATTCACCAAAGAGCTGAACCGACTAAGAGCTGAAATCACTGAGCGTGGTGTTAAGGAGTGGGGGAGCCTGAAGATCTATTGTGGAGCAGTTTGCGGGACGGCTGGAGTGCCTTGTGGACAGGCTGGTGGAGCAGTTCATAGGACGGCGGGAGCTGCTTGTGGGACGTGGAGCAGTTCGTGGGATGGCGGGAGCTGCTTGTGGGCCACAGAACAGAGCAGAGCCGAGCGAAGCAGTTCGTGGGGCGGCTGGCGGAGCGGAGCGAAGGCCTATGGAGCTGTGGGGCGGTCAGCTTCAGATCATGTAAGGTGCCCCTTACTGCTCTCTCCCCCTCCCCCCCCAATCTCCACCCAGGTTGGGAGGTAAAGCTCTGCAGATAAACTTTCGAACTCTGGGGCTGCCCTGACCAGGGACAGAGACTTTTGGGTCATTGGACTTTTGGGACTTTGGGGTTGCTGGACTCAAGAACCAAAGGGAAAGGACACGCCCCAATTTGCTTGGGGTGGGTTTTTGCTCATGGGTTGTGTTATGAATCCTGTTGGGGGTGTTTCCCCAACATAATGCTACATTGTTTCTCTCTGTTATTAAACGGCTTTTTGCTACACTCAGACTATGTGCTTGCGAGAGGGGAAGTATTGCCTCTTGGAGGCGCCCAGCAGGGGTGGTATATATTTGTCCCAGGTCACTGGGCGGGGGCTCGAGCCGGTTTTGCATTGTGTTATTGGAATGGAGCCCCTAGATACTGAACCCGGCCCTTGTTGCTGCCAACTCTGAGGGGCAGAAGGGTTACATATTAAACAGTGTAGTAAGGGCTGATAGAACGAATATTTTCCAAAAGTTAAGCATTACATACTATTTCATGGTTCTTTACATTTTTAAATGGTAGATGTTGGTTATTGTCAGAAAACATATCTAAACGTCTGTCCACTGATGCTTCTAGCAACATACAAAAGTACAAGAGTGCTGATGGCTCCAGCGGTGAGAGACTTCACAGGATCGGGTGATCAGTTCCAGTTCAGCAGGGACCCAGCTCCATCCTGTGAGATACCACTGTCACATTTTTCATTGTCAGAGCAGTGCTGGAACACCATTCATCATGACCATTTTCAAAACTACCCACATAAATTTCAGAGCTATTCAATTTGGCCTGGGATTCATTGCCCTGAAAGGATTCTGCAGGGGGCTGGTTGGCTGGGGGGCTGTGCCATGTGTTGTTATTAGTCTCATGCAGCATTGTTTATTAGCTCAATGTACAAAACCAACTTTAGAATGAAGGATGCCAATGAATTTCTTCCTAAATATAGAGAATAGCTCGATATGAGATGTGGCGAGTCTGCAGCCTGGCCACAGTCACCCGCTCCCCACCCGCCTGGGGAGTGCAAGGCTGCTCACAGCAAAGCAGGAGGCCAGGACTGGCTAGCAAGAACAGCTACTACCATGGCATAACACACAAACACACAGCTGTGGGGAACAGCCCGCAGCTTACCCACAGCCTGACTCATGTCCTGCAAGTCAAAAATGAGGGAGGGTCTGGCGGCACAATTCCCTAGCCACCACGGCAAGGCCAGGAGCACAGCATCCCCAGCAGCCCAGGGCTGACAACTCTCCCAATTTTAATCATTACTCTTGTGAGGTTTGGTGGTTCACTTGAAGCCCCGGCTCCTGGAGCTGAGTAATCACCTGATTTTCAGCTTCCACTAAAAAAGAAAGCAAGTTTCCTGCTCACCTGGTTATGGAGCAAAGCTTGAAAATGTGCAGCCCAAAGACTCAAAAGCTAGAAGACAAAGACAGATCCAGAACTGACTAGGATTTATACGTCACATTCAGCCCAGGTGCGCAGCACACCTGTGCCAGTCAGGGGCTCCCTCCCCTCCACTCTCACTGCTTCCTGCTCGGTCACAGCAGGGTCAGGGGAGCTGGGTGTCCCCTCACCTTCTGCCATTTCCTGCTCCAATTCCAGTAGGCAGCGTGGCTCCCCCTTCCCCAAAGCTCCGTGTACACCGCAGGCACGGGGGTAATGAGGATAGGTTTTCTACTAGTGGCCGAGGGGATGATTTGTTGAGGGCTTATTTTTAATGCACTGGCTCACATGCACACACACCCCTTTCTTCCTCACAGACAACATCATATCCAGAGAGACACTCTCTTGTGCGCACACACACAGCTTTGTTATATGTGACAGGAAAAGTTATAATTAAACCTGTTTGCAAACAGACAAATGACTGTGGGAAGAAGTCCTGCCACAGAAATACCATCCTTACTGAAGCTCAAGCATTGTTACATGTTTTGTTAGTCACATTAAAACAATAAAATTTTTAAGTATAAACCCAATTATAAGCACTGGCTTTCACCCAGACCATTCATGTATCTGTCCTTAGAAGGCCTCATTCTGATGGTTCTTTCAATTTAGTTATTGAATTTTAATCTTTAAGCTCTTGGTGTTTGAAAAACCCTTTTAAGCAGCTCTTTGCCCTAATTGGTTCCAATTTAAAGCCTTGATCCTGGAATGAATTACTTTCGAATTCAAACAATGTATTTTCAACAACAAAATTGCCTGTTATAAAAGCAAAGTGTTTTTACGGGTAATATTGACATTAACGTGCTGTCAAGACACAGCTATAAAAAAATACAAACCAAAAAACCTTGCTTTAGCCTATTCCATATCCACTCCCTGAAGAGGGCCATTGAATACCCATTAAAGTAACACTCCTCAGTCTGTTTCATGCACAAATTATTTCTTTAATGCCAGTTTCATCAATTATTTAAAATACATAAAATCATTTTTATACTTTGTTTAATAATGGGGGGAATTTAAAATGTCTTCTGTAAAATATATGAGAACAGCCATCCCTGCTCAAAAGGGAACTCACTGTGGTAAACAAATAGAGTAAATTTTATTTGGTAAATACCAGGTTATTGATAGAAATTATGTACTCCTGCAGATTCCTTGATGGTCACATTTAGCAGGTGCATATAATCTGCATGCTGGTGCATTACCTGTGCAATTCTGTAGGTCGTACAGTAGCGTCACACAGCATCTCCAGTTTTATCACAAGGTCATTTGAGGTCTGCCATGAAATCTCACATTCTCTGATCAGGATTCCAGTTTATTCAATACAATAGAGGACATTACCATGAGATTTTGCAGTTACTGTCAAATTGCTTCTTGTCGCCACTACCAGCAACTACCCAAACACTATGTGGCCATCACCTAGTAATTAAACAATTCCAAGAGCTCATATTGAACTGGTTCACATTAAAACATAACATTGAAAGGGAAGACGTCAAATGAAAGAGGAAGTATGGCCTGTAGGGAACCGTCAAAGCCCTCTGAGCGTAATGTCCAGTCAAAACATTTTTCTCTATTCTTGAAACGTCGGTTCCCCAGGAGTAAAAATGTTTGGTACCAAGAGAAAGAACGTGTTCATGAAAGTTTAACTCCTTCTATCTCTGAGAAGAGTCATCTGACTTTTGCAGAAGGATGACATCAATTTAGTGCACAACACACCCTCTAATAGCCAATACATCCTAACAGTGGGGTTTCACCATTGCATACTAAGTCCTCTGTTGTTTAATATATTTATTAATGATCTGGAAATGGGGGGCAGTGAGGGGCAAAATTTACAGAGGAATTAGTTATTTAGATTAGTCAGGACCAGAGAGGAACTTCTGAGAGATTTAAACAAGCTTAGTGAAAGAGCAACATGATGGCAATTGAAATTAATTGTCAATAAATGCAGAGTAATGCACATTGGAGGGGAAAATGTAAATCACTCATACACCTTAACGGTTCTAAGTGAACTGTATCAGCCCAGGAAAGGGACCCGGGCAACACTGTAGACAGCTCAGTGGAGACCTTGGCTTAACGTGCAGCTGCAGTCACAAAAGCAAAGATGATGTTAAGATGGATAAAGAATGGGATGGTCTCCTAATATCGAGAATATAATGCCTTTATATACGTCAGTGGCTTGGCCTCAACTGGGTACTCTGTGCAGTGCTGGTCACGCCATGTCAAAAAAGATACTGCAGAACTAGAGGTGATCAAAAAATAAAGATCAGAACCGTCGAGGTTCTGGGGAAAGAACTCCCCCAGGAAGAGAGATTGGGAAGACTGGGATTGTTCACCTCATGAAAAAGACAAGTAATGAGAGGATGTCATTAAAGTATATAAAAAGAATAAATGGAACAGAGAAGATAGATCATGAACTTCTGTTCTCCCTGTCTCGTAGCACAAGACCAAGGGAACACCCAATGGAATTAAAAGTGAGAAATTCAAAACTGATTAAAGAAAATACTTTTTCATGCAATGTATAATTAGACTGTGGAACTCACTGCCACAGGAATGCCTCAAGGCCAAAAACATAAGATTCAGAGAAAGGACTGGGCATCTCTACGGATACCAGGACTATCCAGAGTTACTGTAACAATTCTGTGGAAGGGATATTAAACCTCATGCATCAGGGCTTAAGCCAATCTCTTTTAGACACCAGGATGGGATTTAGTAGGGGGCACAGTTTATCCTACATCTGCCCATCACTGCAGAGTTCTTTCTCCTTCCTCTGAAGCACCTGGTATCTGGCACTGCTGGAAATAGGACACTGAACTAAATGGAACCTCAGGTCTGATTCAGTCTGGCAATTCCTGTGTTCTCCAACAGAAACTAGTGCAGCTTCTATTCTTTGTTACTGCCGTTAATTTTTTGGTTTAAGAAATACAATTGAAAATAGAATCAGAGTGTTTCAGATTCCTTCTTGAACAACATTAAGCTATAAATTACAGTTCCCTGCTGCAGAAAAGCTTGGAGACCTTTAACCATTTTAACGTTTTTCTCCTTTACATTTTCTGCTCTCCCAGTCTGG
The DNA here is from genome assembly GCF_965152275.1 of Natator depressus. Classification (NCBI taxonomy): domain Eukaryota; kingdom Metazoa; phylum Chordata; order Testudines; family Cheloniidae; genus Natator; species Natator depressus. The sequence continues at coordinate 22,574,032 of NC_134251.1, read as the reverse complement.
TATAAAAACTATTATTCAGAGTCAAGGTGGGAGTTAAAAGGAAAAGAGTCCATTCTACACCACGTGTGCGTCTTAGTACAATAACGCATTTACCTTTCCTACTCATTCTTAGCACAGAGCGATGCTTGTGGCAGGGGCCATACAAGTGCCCAACATGATGTGCTGCACTGGCAACGATCTACGGCGTTGGATCAAAACTTCGATCTAGTCATCGCGGATAAAACGGCACAGTAAGTGATGTCAATATTTTTAACCTCAAGGAGGCTAAACTAAGTGCATGGGAGCCAGTAACCAATTCCAGATGATTTTTCTCCGATCAGGAGAACCATAAACAAGCCAAGATCTGTTCTTTATGATGAGTTCCAGAGTAATAGGTTACAGCTTTCAGAAGGTTAAAAAAATACACACCAAACTTCAAGAGATAGAATATGGTGTCAGTCACTGGGAAATCATTTTAAAAACAGATTTCATTTTCTCCCTGGGATTCTTTTAATTTCACTAGACAGTTTGCAGAGTGCTGGCCACTTATACAAAAGAGATTTAATGAATTACTAAAATGCACTTCACTTAAGGAAAAGAAAATCCCGTATTAATTGAGCATAATTGAGAATTCAACCTTGCCACTGTTTTGATTATGAACTGCAATTTATAGGTAAACAAGCAACTGCCCCCTCCCGCAGTTGCCTGCTGAGAACAAATTGCATGGTCACCTAATGCCTATTAATGTTCTCACTATTTGTATGAAGAAAATATCAAGTTTTATCTCTTATTTTCCTTTCCTGTGGTTTTTACTATCTTAACCTGTCCCCAATTTACTCTGTAATTGTTCTACAGAAATGCTAGCTAAGGGGTCTCTGCTCTCTGGGATACAGTATGCAAACTCAGCACCCATTAGCGCTGCTAATATGGCTTATAAGGCTCAGACCAACAAGGGAACGGACCCCTTAATATTTATGCAATATAGACCTGTTCATTTTTAGAGAAAACATCTCATACAAAATATCACAAAATGAGAGAGACAGAGAGCAACAGAGGAAAGGAGGGGGAAGTGAATGGGGAAGAGGGTTTCAGCAGTGGGGAAAATGAAGAAGAGCCCTAAAGAATCTTATTCCTGCTGTAGAATTCTATAGGATGGCTAAAAATCAAACCCAACAGAAAGGGTCTCTGTTGAAGTCTATGGGACAGATCCTCAGCTGATATAAACTGATGTAGCTCCATTAACTTCAATGGAGCTAGGCTGATTTACACCAACTGAGGATCTGGCCTTACAGATTTTTGAAGTAATAGCTATAGAACCCTATTTGTTTAATGTTTATGAAATTGCCACAAGATGGCAGGCTCCCAGACCTGACACAGTTCCTCTCTTTAGTCATCCTGATGTCAGATGCCTGAACCCTGTTTGAAATTACAATGTGCTCCTGACTCATGTTAGCTGATGGATCTTGTTAGTTCCAACTAGAATACAAAAGAAGGGTTGTGTATCTCCCTGGACAGAATGACCTAGGGTCAGTGGTGCTGGAACTAGAGGTGCTGGGCGTGCTGCCGCACCCCCTGGCTTGAAGTAGTAATGACAAAAACCAAATGCATGGTTTCCATCATCAGGACCCACACTATAAAAATTGTTCCAGCCCCCCGACTAGGGTCTGAGAAAGAGAGATTGAGCAGGGAAAACGCTAAGAAGGAGAAGGCTTATGCCAAGGTTTATGCTCCATTATTGTTAATGTTACCAGTTAAAGCCAAACCCGAGGAGAAGAGCAAGTTTGGCCTGTGTACAACGTGTGGATGTTCTTTTCAGAGCAGGGTGGGGATGACATCTGCTTGCCTCATTCTACAGGGCTTGTCCATAGGGAGTGCGTGGGAGTGAGTGCTTCAGGAACATAGACTTGCCAACCTGTTTCAGGGCACTGGCCCATCGAAGCCAGTCCCCTCCCTGGGATAGTGGCCAGTTGGCTTATACCTTGGAGCAGGAAGGGTTAAGATCACTCGATAAACATACTAATGCTTGAAATGTTCCATGCAACCAGGAGGGGACTGTAAGGAGAAGTGACGGTGATGGGGAGCTCATAAGGGGGAGCATTGCCATGAGGAAGGCTGGGGAGAGCGAGAGGAGTGGGAGGCACATCAGTTGTTGTCTGGTTTTCAGGCAGGATTTGAAGAGGGAGACTGGCAGGTTCTTTGACAAGGAGGGAGAATTCCAAACGGAGAGTGTCCCTGACTCTGGAGAAAGAGAAGCGGCATCCGCTGGCAGGGAGTAGATGGCCTTTCTGTGGTACAAATCCATGAAGCATTTTCAGTTGGATTCAGAGTTGGATAGCCAGCCGGTGTAAGGATTGGCCCAGGAAAAGGAAGCTAACGTAGCTGAGAGAACCCCTTGCTGCCCCAGACACACCTGCTGAATGGAATTCAAGGCCTGCCTCTGGGCAAAAGCCTTCCCATAATTACAGCCAAAAGAACAGCCTCGCAGCTCCACGCTGACATCAGGTTAATGAAATATTCCAGCAGCACTACCACAAACGATGCGTTCTCCTTCCTGGAAGAGACCAGGCTACAGACGCAGGCGTATGGATTGTTTGCTGCTTTCCGTAACTTTGCTGGTACTCAGTCACCACTGTGACAGGTGCCTCAAACAGATATGCTATCATATAGGGCAGTGCTAGCATTCATCTTCTAGAGAAGAGGGCACTCTAGCTGCAGCATTCTGGATTCTGTCAAGTTTGGAGAGTCGGGATTTAGGAGACAGGAAATGATCATTGTGTGATTAAAAGATTTCAACAGAGGCTACGGTCAAAGTTAGGACCAACTCGGACAATATGCTAGAGGTGGGGATAGGTGACTTACAGAGAAAGGAAATGGGAGAGGAAAAGGAAAATTTGGGACCAAGGATGACTTCACGTCTGATTTTTATACTGTCCTGTTGGCCTTCCAGTGAGTGACAGCCACCGCCACCCCAGTGTGCTACAGGGCAGTTATCAGTGCAAGTGATACACAAGCCTGTACATATGCACATCTACATACAACACAGAGTCATTGTGCTGATCAGTTCTGCCTTTTATGCATTATGTAACAGCACAGTGGAAATAACACACAATAAAACAGAACTCTAGCTTTTGGAACTGCATCCTAGTATATGTACAGTAGAACTCAGGTTGGATTTATTTTGTTCCCAGAGCAGTTTTCAGGAGCACTAGGTTTGTGAACCAGCCCTGCTGTGTTGTGCTTTGTCACTGAAGAGCCTAAAGGATGCAGAGCAAAATGAGTTCACATGATTTCAGGGCATTGGGATTTCCACAAAAGGAGAGCCTGTCTCCAAAATGTACACGGCTGAGTGAACTGCAAAACACCCTCCAGCCTCCAAGGCTATTTATATCATCATCACACCAACCACAAACTGTTCTTTGCAGCTTTCACAAGGACTAGTTGAAGGATCAATTCCAATTCAGATTTCCATATGTGCAGAGCTGAGGCAGGTTGCAGGTACCCTTCAGGAATTTTTCTGTTCTATTACAGAGGAGCAGATTGAAATACTTCCAGAGACAGGCTGCAGCAGCAGGGAAAGCACTCTGTTCATTCCTGTGGCTCCTCCTCATGGGACTCCACCCCAGAGTCACTGGGCCAACATGCAGCTTGAATCCTCTCGACACTCCGGGAACAGGCTTTATTTTAAAAGCTGTATTTTAAAGGAAGAGCTGATACCCTCTTGATTTCCACATTCAAGTAGCAGCAAGTGCTCCTTTCAAAGCTCTGTCAAAATTTGGTTCTTAGTGTAATCTTTATGATTGTCTGCACTTTTCCTTTTTATAAGACTAGTTTATGTGAAGATTTACGCACCCCCGGTGGGCAGAGGCCTTTTGGATTTCAGAACACATATTTACTTTGAAATATGTAAACTTCTGGAAGTGCCCCCCTCTCATCTTATGTAGTCAAACAACAGGTACCAAGCTCACCAGAGAGCTCTAGGCAGGCAGAGACCTTTGCTTGTGGCTTTTCATAAGCTTTTACTAACACTTGGGTTTAAAACTGAGATGTTCGTGTGTTATGACATGGGGAAGTTCTGAGAGCACGAAAAGTGACAAACGTGCCTGGGTTAGTGTCATTTAGCGGCACTGGAAAACACAGAAGGCCCTTTTATTGACCACAGGCGTTCCATGGGCACTGCCCATCGCCCTTGGGAATGTTTCCTTAATCAGCTGAGAGCTGGTTCGGCAGGACTCTAGCTGGTCTGTAGAGCCTCTTTCAGGCTAATTCTGTCAAGTTCTACCGAGAACACAAAGCAGATGGGAAGTGACTGTCAGGCTTCAGGACACCCTGTCCTCGAGATCTCGAGTCCAGCACCATCGTCATTACTTGTTGAAGTTATTCTCAGTGAGCTACCAAATTAGCAAGGTCTCACTCCTCTAACTGTAGGGGCAGAATCTCAGGAGCAGCTCAGCTGTTACAGGATTCTGAATCCAAACTGGTTGCTGTCTGCTCTTACCCATGTGTTCCAATGGCGTGATGCCCATTTATAATTTGTTTGGTCCATTTGACTAGGTCGGAGGTAATAGACAAAGCTATTTTTCTCTACTCTCACCCTGCAAACTAGCACAACACAAGAGAAAAGGAAAGATGTGTAGTTTGCAGCTTCACACAGCTGCCAGCAAGACAGGCTATATTACAGCAGTTGCTTAGACAACCCATGGAAAGCACTTCCAACGTCACCACAAACATTGCAATGCAGAAAGCGGCCCATCTTTGTCAAATCAAACACACAGAGGTGGACAACACACTCACAGAAAGCATTGATCCCGTTTCCTCGTGCCCTCCCCAAAATACCTCCTCACGCCTGAGTTATCAGTGTGACAAAACCCAATACACAAGCAGTGACTTGCCCTCCCGAGTCAGAAAGGAGCAACCATCTATTATCTTGAGTGATGGTCTTGGCCCCAACTTATGGAAACAAACACCATGCCTGGGATGCCAAGGTCAGAATCCCATCTCCAAGTTAGCAAGATCTGTCTAAAGGAGGTGGATTTTCAGCCCCTCAAAAGCATACTCCCTCACACTGCCTTTTGCAGCAGTATATGCTTCCTTACGCCTGGCCTCCTAAATGGCTTGATACTATGGACATCGGTCACAGAATTCCACACACAATCCATCAGACGTAAAGGGCCTATTTTGGCCTCCATCTCAATGTACATCTTTCTTCTGTGCCTCTGCTTAAGAAGATTTATTTTCAAGCATTCCCTGGTAGTGAACCTCCCCCGAATACCAGACACCTACAACAGCACACTCACCCCTTCTTGTCAACTGTTGGGAATGGGCCACATCCACCCTAGTTGAACTGGCCTCATTAGCACTGACCCCCCACTTGGTAAGGCAACTCCCATCTTTTCATGTTCTGTATATTTATACCTGGCTACTTTTTTTCACTCCATGCATCTGATGAAGTGGGTTTTAGCCCACGAAAGCTTATGCGCAAATAAATTTGTTCGTCTCTAAGGTGCCACAAGGACTCCTCGTTGTTGTTTTTTTAGTCCGAATATTTGGTCACAAGCTCAGCTAGGTTTGGGAGATAAATCAAACGCACTGTAGAGTACAGCTGTAGCAAGGCCCCTGGCTCCCGATTACATGCCAGGAAAGGAGCACTCATCTCATCTCTGCAGCAGGCTTAAAGAAAACCCTAATCAAGCAGTGTACATAGGGGAGCTCAGAGCTGCTCTCCTCTTCGGTTCCCAGCAGGATTTGCTGGAGGCAATCGTGATACCCTGCAAGGATTAACCACACGCACTTCCAGAGCAAACAGCACAGCTGAAACTGACAGCATACTCAACGACACAGAAACAGATTACATTCTGGTGTCTGCTTTCCATGGCCCTTCCGCATAAAGGGAGAGAAAAAAGCCACAGAAACCACATATAGGACATAGAGGTTATTGGCAGAAATTCCCTTTAAGTATTAATTTCTATATCCCAAAGGTAATGGTGCTCAGAGGCCTTGGGCTTGGACAGTGCTACACACTATAAGCACACCCAGGTCTGGATTTCTTCCTCATTGTGCTGCAGCTAGGAATTTTCCTGGCCAAATATACACATTGACAAAGTAAAATAAAAACAGTCACACACAAAACCCTAAATAGGAAGTGTTTTAATTAAATTGTAGTGACCTTTCATAGTGATTTGTATGGTAATTAACAGAAGCAGAAATGAACTCTTCTGAGGGGAAGGTCTAGAGCCCCTACTCTCCCATAGACATTACTCGTTCCATTCCAGACCATCACAAGCCCACTGGATCTTCTCAATGGCCCCAGGTTCCTGGCCATGAGAACTGCAGTGGTTATTATTAATTGACCATCACCCCAGTGCATCATGCCTGGTTAAGCATTGATTCTGCTTGTGCAGTGGGGCCCCATAGTTATGAAAACTCACCTCCCAAAGCATCCTGAGACAAGAGGCCCGGGAAATGGAAATCAACTCCCTTCCCACAATATATTTTATAGTGCACGGAAGCCTCTTCTCTTCAGATTTACACTGAACAATTTATATTTATTTCTCCCAGTTTTATCCTTCAGTTCCAGTGCTACATTTGTTATACCTTGTATTCTGTCATTTAATGTATGCAGATTATGTTAAATATTTCATTCATTAAATAGCTTGAATTATTATTGAATTGTACCTTAAGCTGTACAAAAAGTTAATTCTTTTTGCACTTATTCAGTAATGTGAAATAACTGCCTTAAATGAATATTTTACGGTTTGTGCTAGACAGAACATTTATTAGCAATTCTATCCCTTTTAGAGTTATTCATTTAAGTGGGCTCCAATGCATTATGAAATTTAAATTATCAAGATGGAATGATTATTTTTTAAAAGTTAGGTATGATTCAGTTCCAGCAGCAGAGAGCCAGAGAATCTTCCGAAGGGCCAGGCATAAATCATCCAGGAGAGTATTTATTACATAGACAGGAGTTCAAAAACCTGCTTTTGGTGCAGATATATGTTTGAGCACATCCAAAATCTGCATTAAATCCATCAGGTAACAGAGCAGCAGGCACAGTGGTAACATTCTCTTGCCTTTGGTTTGGGTTTCTTTCAGGGTCTGTGTTCTGAGGTTCTGCATTAATAAAGCTGTCAGTGTTTATTGTTCCACGTTCCCCCAAATCTGGATTTTGAGGGAACTAACAAGGATTTTTAAAATCCAGTGGAGGTGACTGGAGCAATTCTAACTCTTTTAGATGCCTGGCACTTACCCAATGAGGTGCACAGAATGGCAGGCTGCCATGGAGGAGAAAAAAAGCATTTGGCTTCAGATATGGGAAGCGCAGGACAGCGCTCACCTCTCCAGCACATGTGATAAAGTGGCCCATGCACATCTGCTATTTCAATGGAGCCTTGTTCGAATACCTGTAAATACAGACTAAAGGCGTCTCTCACCAATGTGATGTTTGAAACATCTCTGCATTCACTGGGAGGTGAAGGTTATGTCAAGTGTATTTCAATGAAGAATAAAGGCTCTTTCCATTCAAAGAAATGGGATGTCATAGTAACAGGAAAATCTGTGGGGATTGTCCAAGGCTACCTATTGTCCCTTTATTGATTTGCACTGTGTGATGGGAGGCTGGGAGCTGAACCTTATTTACAGGTGTAGCACAGAATTAATTGCCAACGGACTGCACAGAAAGCAGAGGGCCTTGTTTGCAGGGACCGAGTTTGTTCACTTGCATTGGGTTAGCTGGTGGAGGAATCAGGTTAGTATCTCCACGGGGCTGGAATGCTTTCCAATCTCTAGCTTTTCAGGAGACCGCTGCTGTCCCCTCCAGCTGGCTCCTGTCTTTAATGTGCATTTGTGGCATGGACCTACTCATGCTGTGCCTTGGGTAATCGGGATACTCTCGCCTGCCCAGCACTGACTGACAACTGCGTTCACATGTGCAGTAAATGGCATGACAGACACACTGCACCTCTCACGTGTACGAATGAGCTGGCTGTGGAAATGTGCAGAGCACAAGACTGGCCTCTCTCTGAAAGATTTAATTGGAAAGCTATAAACTTGTGAAACTTGCCTTTCAATTTCATCTCCTCCTCCTAGGCCCAGCTTGATTCTTTAAAGACAAAATCATCACCAGCTGGTGGGACTCTGATACTGAATCATCCATGTACTTACACCACATTCACCACCTCCACATCCAAGCACCTCCTCCCCTGAAACTATCCCTACTCCCTTTCCTGCCCCCCCCTTTAGTCCCATCTCCAAATCAGACATCTCCCTTCTCCTCTCCAGCACCAATCTTACAACCTTCATCCTACCCTCTGATTCCCTCCTTTCTCTGCATTCAAAGATTCCCCTCCCCAAAATCCTCAATTGCGAGAAAGCAAATTCACTTGTCGGCATGAAAAGAAACTATTGAGCTGGACGAAGGCAGCTGTTTAGCATTGTGTATTCACTGCGACCCCTCATCTTCCCCACCCCTAACTGCCTCACAGCTTTATTGGGCCCTAAATCTAAGTGAGATCAGTAGCTCCTCTGGGGAGGGACTTGCCATTTCTCTTTGCCACACACACCTAAGTCATTATAGCAGCAACTTTGTACTTTATATAAATGTAAAACATCTATGACGAGAAGCATAGGATTTTGGCCTACCTAGTGGTAGTAGCATCACAAGGATTAAGGTTCCATCATTAACCTATCCCGCCCCGACCCAAGGATTTACACAGATTGGCGGCTTCTGAAAACCAAGACTGGCAGACAGGGGCTAAGTACAGGAGCAATTGTCTATCTAGCCTCTTTTTTTTTCCTCTGACTAATCCATTTTTGCTATTAACTAAAACAACAGAATGTCATCTTATGTGATTCCTTTGGAAATTAATGTAGGTTATGCTCCCCAATTACAAGAATCCCTAACTTTCAATTTAATTTTATTTTTGGCCTTTAAGTTAAGGGAAAGCAATGGGAAAAAAAGATTTGAGAGCTTTTTCGTGTTCTCATAATTTAGAGGCAGCTCAGCTTTGTAAAATAAAATGATGTGTGCAATAGTCCATAAGATGCCCCAAGCCCTTTGGGAATTTAATAAAATAATAAAATAAATAATAATAATGACAATGATTTGAAATGACAGGGCTTTAACGTCTGAGAACTGCTCCCTCCTGTGTACACCGTTATCATCCATTGCCTCAGCAAGACGCGTTTAGTAAATGGTGTAATTACAGAGGAAGCTCGGTAAGGACAGGTGTCAGAGGAGCAGCCGTGTGAGTCTGTATTCACAAAAAGACCAGGAGGACTTGTGGCACCTTAGAGACTAACCAATTTATTTGAGCATACGCTTTCGTGAGCTACGATGAAGTGAACTGTAGCTCACAAAAGCTTATGCTCAAATAAATTGGTTAGATTCTAAGGTGCCACAAGTCCTACTGTTCTTTTTAGAGGAAGCTCGAGTTATTTTCAGCATCACCCTGAGATAATGCAGCAGCAGCATCACTGGTTACCACAAGGTCATTACTGTTTTTAATGAAGGGAACAGGTTCTGGGTGACACATCAGTACAGTATGGCAGCTCTTACTCCCAAGGAAAGTAACATGGGTTATCACCAGACATTTTTACATGCAAGAACACCATGCTGTGACGGGGTGTCAAATATATTCTTAAAGCTGTGGAAATGTGTGATCACATGGCAGTTCCAGAGCTCTATATAGAGAACTTCATATTAAATATAATGTCCTGAAATCCAGAGAAAGCCCAGCAAACAGCTGCCTCTAAAGACTAGGCAGAAAGACCTGTATCCTGACTCACAGAATCATAGAAACATAGACTATCAGGGTTGGAAGGGACCTCAGGAGGTCATCTAGTCCAACCCCCTGCTCAAAGCAGGACCATTCCCCAACTAAATCATCCCAGCCAGGGCTTTGTCAAGCCTGACCTTAAAAATATCTATGGAATGAGATTCCACCACCTCCCTAGGTAACGCATTCCAGTGTTTCACCACCCTCCTAGTGAAAAAGTTTTTCCTAATATCCAACCTAAACCCTTCCCCACTGCAACTTGAGACCATTACTCCTTGTTCTGTCATCAGCTACCACTGAGAACAGTCTAGATCCATCCTCTTTGGAACCCCCTTTCAGGTAGTTGAAAGCAGCTATCAAATCCCCCCTCATTCTTCTCTTCTGCAGACTAAATAATCCCAGTTCCCTCAGCCTCTCCTCCCAAGTCATGAGTTCCAGTCCCCTAATCATTTTTGTTGCCCTTTGCTGGAAGTTTTCCAATTTTTTCACATCCTTCTTGTAGTGTGGGGCCCAAAACTGGACACAGTACTCCAGATGAGGCCTCACCAATGTCGAATAGAGGGGAACGATCACATCCCTCGATCTGCTGGCAATGCCCCTACCTATACATCCCAAAATGCCATTGGCCTTCTTGGCAACAAGGGCTCACTGTTGACTCATATCCAGCTTCTCGTCCACTATAACCCCTATGTGCTTTTCTGCAGAATTGCTGCCGAGCCATTCGGTCCCTAGTCTGTAGCGGTGCATTGGATTCTTCCGTCCTAAGTGCAGGACTCTGCACTTGTCCTTGTTGAACCTCATCAGATTTCTTTTGGCCCAATCCTCTAATTTGTCTAGGGCCCTCTGAATCCTATCCCTACCCTCCAGCGTATCTACCTCTCCTCCCAGTTTAGTGACTCGGGCTCACCAATAACATATATCCAGAGTTATGTAGAACCTCACTCCTGAGATCAGGGAAAATATGCATTAAGGCTGGCATTAGGAAAGGGCTTCTCAAACTGGGGGTTATGACCTCTCAGGGGGTCGCAAGGTTATTACATGGGAAGTCACAAGCTGTCAGCCTCCACCCCCAAGCCTCACTTCGCCTCCAGCATTTATACTAGTGTTAAATATAAAAAATGTGTTTTTAATTTATAAGGGGCGGAGGTCACACTCAGAGGCTTGCTGTGTGAAAGGGGTCACGAATACAGAAGTTTGAGAATCACTGCATTAGAAGAACTATAGTCCTGGATCTCCACAAATAGCAAAAGGGGTCCAATGCCGGAGTCATAGCAGAAAATGAAGACAGGTGACGCAGCGAACTGACAGTGTGTTTGGCTATTTGTGAGGCAACCCTCCCGCAGTAGCGAGGCACTCCAGTTATAGTTGTTTGGAGAGGGAAGGGAAGGCCGGCCCAGCAGAGAGAGGACACGGGTGAGGAACTCCATTCTGTTCAGTCCACACACAGACAGAGAGATACACACACACACACACACACACTATCCCCACCACCACCACCACCACCACCAGGGGCAAGAATCCCCCTTCCCTCATGTTTGCTCTCGCCAAGGTTTCAAATGGCCTCTGCCTGCTGAAGCCTTTGGGCCGAAAATCCAGCCTCATCCTCCTCAAATCACCACAGCATTTCATGCTTCTGATTTCTCCTCCTCCACCAGCTCCCTCTCCTCATCCTCCCAACTCCCGTTAGTGACTCTTTCTCCACTCAGAACTCTGCCCTTGGCTGCTGCTGTCTCCGCCTCCGTCTCTGCAGGCTCCCTCTGAACCTCACCCCTGCACAGATTCAGCTATTTTCGCTCTGCTGGTGACTCACAAACCTACTTCTCCCCACGCTTGCATCACAGTGGGACTCTCCAAGGTCTCTCTTTGGATGCAGTCGTCGTCAACTCAAATTTACCATAGCTAAAACCAAGCTCCTGGGCTCCTGTACTATTGACAACTCCATTGATCAGCCTGTAACCTGGGGGCCATCTTAGACTCTTCAGCCTCCTCTGATACCCAGACTGTCCTTCTCCACAATAAATCAGTAATTCTTCCCTTCCTCTCTGCCCACACATCCAACATGCTTATCCACACTCAGATCATCTCCCATCTTGACTACAGCAGCCACGCCCTCCCAACACCCCCACTGCCCCCTTCAGACCAACTAAGACACAGCCACGAAAACTGCCTTCCTCTCCCATTGATGTGACTGTGTCATTCCCACTCTTCCGAGACCCTCCACTGGCTCACCCATCTCCACGGGAACAAGCATCTTCTCATCTTCACGGCTCTGCACAAACTCTACCTATGAAGCTCCTATTGACTCCGGGGGATCAGGACCTTGCTCAGGATGCCTTGTGATCAGAGTAAATGGCAAATCTTGGGCAGGGATTTTTTTTTTAAATAAATGTGTCACATCTGAGAGTTCAGAGAAATCATTGTTCAGAAACCGTGGACTGTCTAGATAGGAAACCAAATTTACGAAAATGAATTCAATACAAAGTGTGAAACTAAAGATAATGGACTAAATGTAGAGAAATATGTATTTCAGACACGTGTAGTGTGCGCACACACAAACACACAATGAATCTGCATACAAGGCAAAGTCTATGCACACATCATACACACACATGCAATTCCTCGCTTACCTCCAGCAGAAATGGAAGTCATGAGTCTCTTTCCAAAGGAAAACAGTCAGCTTTTAACAAATATCGGTTTCTGTAAAGCTGCAAGGAGCCCCTGCGAGTTGTCAGAGGAGAGGATCAGGAGATGAAGAAGAAAACCACTATGCTATTGAACGCCATGCTGATTCTCAAACGTGTTCATCCAAGATGATGGCATGTTAGTCATCTGTACATTACATTAATATGCAGCAAACACAGGGTGAGAGGGAAATTTCTTGACCCATTTTAACCACTCTGTGACAGTTAAATATAAATGTGTGAACTTCCAAAGTTAAAGCAGTTATCACCCATTAAAAATAAATATCACTTGAATGACAGCATCAGCATCCAAATAAAGTCCCTGGCCAGTGACCCAGGAAACTTGGCTCCCTTCTAACCATGGAAATATCTACCAAAATGAAGTGGTTTACAGCCTCACTGATGAGCAATAACAGAGCAGATACCTTTAACCACGAGTTCTCATAAATCTTGTCTGGGAAAAAACCTTTCAATTTCCTATGGAAATATGCAAAACAGACTCCACACTGTAAATCTTCCTTTTCGGCTCTAAGGAGATAAGTAGGACCTATTAACCTTCCATGTTATTTTCAACTTCATTATTTGAGCTGACACGACAAGAGAGAGCAGTGACGGCTCTTTTTGGCAGAGTGCATGTAAATCGCTTTCTCAAAGGAAATTACTTCTCCAGGCTGAATGTTATTAATCTAAATTCTCCGTTAGTCAAATTGTTGCCCATAATAAATATGGAACAGGTTGGGATACTTATCTCCTATGGCACTCCATTCCAGCTGCATATTTTTCTCCCCTTATCCCTGTTTGAAACTGTCCTTTCGAGAGATCTATGTGACCAGCTTGTATTTCAGGCTTAGGGCTCATACATACTACAGCTGGGCAAGTCTGTCTATCCCGCTATCACTTCAAGTCCAGGAAAGCCCACTAAAGCCCTACAAGGATTTGCAATCTTCTGAAGCAGGCAGTGCTGATAGGGCTGCCCTGGGAGACTTGAGGAGAGTCTGTCTCAGCAACCACTGCCTCCCACCTAGGATTGTTGTGCTATTAAATCAATTAACTTTTCACTTGAACACATCTATATTAACTGGTTCCCTATGGGCATGCTCCAGCCCCCTTCGTCAGCCCAATATCAGGGGGGCTGCTGCAGTAATTGATACAGTGGAATTGATGCAGAACAAAACTAGGCTTCTTTTTTTTTTTTTTTTTTTAGTCAGATGCCCCTGAAAAGTCCTCAGGAACAGTCTCAAAAGCACTACTTTGTGGCTTCATGCCCATGTGGTGCACTCCAGCTTGAAGGGATGGAAGTGCACAGACCTTGCACATTTTGACATGAACTAATTTGGGGAGTCCCTTATTAATTAAAAAAAGGATGACATAATTTCTAGGTGCCTTGGCTATGCTGGCATAACCCTGTAGTGTAAAAACAGTTTACAGAGATGAAAGGGGTTTTTCCATTGTGGTAGGAAAACCACTTCCCCAAGTGATGGCAGCCAGGTTGACGGAAACATTCTTCCGCTGACCCAGCTACATCTACACAGCTTAGGTCAGCATAGCTACCTCGTTCAGGGATGTGGATTTTTCACACCAGAGCAATGTAGCTATGTTGACCTAAGTGTTAAGTATAGACCACGCCTAATAGTCCACAACAGTTCAGTAATACCATCCTCTGCTGCAGCATTCCTGCTGTATTCTTTGATTAAGCCTCCACTCTCCACCCTCTCCCATCACCAAACTAATGGTGAAAGGCAACATCACCTATTACTAATGAGAATAGAAGGCTCGAGGGGGTAAGATACAGTAGAACCAACTTCCCTGAGGCAGTTTTCCTATAGGCTGCAGTGAAGTCAAGTTGTTCCTCTCGGGGCCAAATGCAGGTGGGGAGCTATTTTAATGATGCTGAATACTGTACTGAAGTGCTGAATCAATGCAATGTTTCATGCAGTCCAAGGAATGGGTTCCTCTCTCCATACCCTTATCTGCAGTCTGTGTTCCAAGAGACAGATGCCAGAATATGGTTACATATCTTCAATATTCGCTTATGTTGAATATGATGCACTGGGAAATAGCCCAGACGTGGACACTCACTCGTTCAGACTAATACGGTACTTACTCACACACACAGAGCCGCAGCTGCTTGCGCACAGAGTACAGTTTGTAGTGAACATGATTCTGTATTGTATGTAAATTAAGCAGCAATCACATACATTTGTTCATGAACATTGGCCTAAAGGGTACTGGTCAACCCATAGGCTCATACAAAGCAGAGAGTTACAGAAGCTGGGCTATGACGAGGTGCCCCCTCTTACTGAATAAGAGAGCGGAGAAGCCATGGGAACACGTGAGCCAGGCTAAAAGCATTCACCTGTTCGAAGACCAGGAGGTGCACTAGGCAGGAGGCCACCTTGACCAACTACTAGAAGGGCATTCAAATTGTGAACGCCTAAACTGGAGAGCTCAGTGTTGGGCAGGCAGACACATAGGAAATATTGCTCCTAGAGGAGCAGCTCAGCTCCCCGCCCCCCCAAGTGCCAGGGGCAAGGGTGGAGGGGAAGGTCTTCTGAGCCTCTCCAAGCTGGAGCCTGGAGTGTTTTGAGACTCTTCTGCCCTTTTGACTGTCTGTGACACTGTGTTCACATAATAGAAATCTGTGAATTGGCTGCTTTATTTTTCAAAGCTTCCCCCAAGCTCATCATAAAAACCTTCCAAGTTAGTCTGTGAGGATCAAAGGGGCCAGTGCTTCAGAGCAGGTATCCATCCTCTTGTCTATTGCCATCATCCAAAACAGTCAAAAGAACAAACCTTGTGAAACTGACTCAGCAGAAACCGCAATACATCCCCCCGGTCTCTGAACTGATCCACACTCAGTCCTCAGGGCTAGCACTGAGGGGCTAGGCCTTAAGAGACTATCGACCACATTCTCAAAAGGGGTCTGTTATCCCGCAGCTCACTTTTGAACCCGCATTATTCTGAGCTCAACAACAGAATTTAGCTGGAATTTGTGAGCACAATCTGCTGGATACTTAAATTCGGTCATCTACCCTGCAATCAACTGCACTCCCAGTTCTGCACAAAGCAGAGGCTGTTTTGGTTTAATTTGTATTAATCTATTTTCAAAATACAAAACAGTTTGATATGAAGGAAAAGGAAGAATTGGTCTGGAGAAACATCTGTTTTGAGAACAAAATTATTAATCATCACAGTTTGGAGTTCAAATTTTTTTTTTTGCCAAATGAGTTCTGATGCTTAAATGTAAATTGTCTGTTGAGCAAAAGCTGACTCCTCAGTACAGAGACACAGGGAGAAAATTTATAGTGCAGACCCAATTCATTTCAAATTGCATGCCTCATTTGTGTGGGTTTCCGCATAGTTAAAGCGGCAAACGTTCTGAAACCATTTTTTAGAGTTCACATTCTTTCCAATATATATTAATGTAACTAGAGAAGTTTTCATGTAACGAAAGAAGTGTAGGTTAAGCACCAAGGGGTGGAAAATCCATAAAGGGGCTGAGCAGACCCAGGGAGGTACAGCTAAAAACTAGAAATTCTACATGTTTAGCAAAATCTTTAAGGATTTATAATTTCAGAGAATTTTTATTTGTGCTCTATTCCTACACTTCACTGAAAGAACCAGCTTATCACCAATAAAGATTTTCATTAAAAACACTCAGAAAACACCTGTGGGTTTTTTTTGCCTTCCGTAAAAATACACAATTCCTTCTGCTTAAATAAACTACATTGTGTTGTAAGGGCGGGGATATAAACATGTCTGTGGTTACAACCACACAGAAAAGTATTTTCTATGCCTTTAGGGCCTGATCCTGCCATCCATGAGAGTGGAGCATATTCAGCACATTGCAGGCTTGAACCCTGCTAGGTAAGTGGGCACACAGCCTCATTTGTAGCATGTGTATGCGCAAAAGGCCTGTGGTATTATTTACGGGAAACAGACATTTATTTCAAACTGCTTCCTTCCCCCTTCCCTGCAATAGGCTCCAACAAGTCTTAGTCTCTCATACAGAAGACTGCAAAGTGCTGTTTTGTGTCTTCTGGGTTTTTCCAGGGTAATTACAAAAAGTTTAGAATCTATCCTGGGTGCTGTAGTTCATTAAATGAATTCCCACCTGTGTCTCCACCACCCAAGAAGTATCACTTTCTACAATACCTGGGTTTTATTGTATGTAAGTCAGATTGTTAATTTGCAGCATGCAGCACTGAAAGGATCATTTCAACGGGAACTGATTGTGTGTAACGAAACTGGCGCATTTCTGATGCACTTTTAACACTTGATGGATACAATATGGGCTGCATTGTGTGAGCACCAGCTTGTCAAAGCATTTCAATGCCATGGCCATTCAACATGCTGTGCATTACACACACACACACACACACACACACACAGCAAGGAGGAGCTGTATATGGTCCCACTAGTGCCTAGCTTTTGTTTTTAAGAAATAAGGAGCCCACGATGCAATAAGGTGCTCGGGCCACTGGAGAAATACTAAAGCCGAACTGAGGTGATGGATAACCACAGAAACCATTTACTGCAAGTTGCACTCCGACACCATGAGCTTGACTCAGGTTATACCAGCAGACACTACACGGAGAACACAGATGATGAGCAGAGCAGTAATCTGGTTCTCTGGTGGCCAGGAGGTGTATAATTTCACTCACTCTCTTCCATGATTTCATCCAGGTGTGGGTTGGATGCATTGTGGGACTGGGCTGGTTTTAGCTGGGAAGACTGACGGAGAGGAGCCTGCATGGCAGCCAAGTGATGTGAGTGGACATGCAGAATCCACTGCTCCCACGGAATCTGGGTAGTTCTAGAAGGGATAAGGGGAGCTTGGTGGGGAGGGAGGTTTCACTGCACTGTGTTGTAATTGGCTGAAATCCCGACTCTTGCCCTCCAGGGACTGATAAAAGACACAGACAATTCATCTTTTCATTCAGTCCAGGCACTGGGTCTGCACGGAGATGCAACGTCACCTCCCGCAAAGGAGACAGCAGGCCCAGAGCACGTACTTGGAACAGGACATCTGAGCCCTGCATTTCACAACACATATCCCCGGTGCCTCCACCTTGCCCTTGAATCTCGGCAGTCACCGCGCCTTGACCACATACCTCCCTGGGGACTCTGCTCTGACTCTAACCATGTCTAGGAATCATTTATCAATTTCAGAAAACTCCAGGTGAGTGATTTCAAAATCACTCTTCTCCCCATTGATCCTGCCCATGAGTGCGTACAAATGAGCAAGTCCAAAAGTGATATCCCAGCAGACAGAACCTGTCACTGTTGTTTATGCTTCATGTGTCCACCAGGCTCTGGCTCAAATGCTGCCCACCCCCGCACGCTTATCATAAAACCTCAAAGATCCCCTTAGTAGCGTCATTAAGACCTAAGTGACTAGTGCCTTCTGCAAGTGTCATTCTTTGAATGGGTCTGTTCTTCGGATAATACATAAAAAGAAAAGGAGTCCTTGTGGCACCTTAGAGTCTAACCAATTTATTTGAGCATAAGCTTTCGTGAGCTACAGCTCACTTCATCGGATGCATAGAAGTATAGTAAGATACTATATAGAAGTATAGAAAATCTTTTTATACACACAAAGCATGAAAAAATGGATGTTTACCACTACAAAAGGTTTTCTCTCCCCCCACCCCACTCTCCTGCTGGTAATAGCTTATCTAAAGTGATCACTCTCCTTACAATGTGTATGATAATCAAGGTGGGCCATTTCCAGCACAAATCCAGGGTTTAACAAGAACGTCTGGGGGGGGGGGGGGAAGGGGGTAGGAAAAAACAAGGGGAAATAGGTTACCTTGCATAATGACTTAGCAACTCCCAGTCTGAATAGAGACCTGAATAGAGACCATTGGCCATTCCCAAAGGCCAAAACTTCCTAACTTGGGAGCCTAAGGGTCTGACACCTCAACCCACAGGCATCTAAATGAGGGACAGAGCTGATGATCACCCACAGTCCCCACTACAGTCATGAGTACCTCTGAAAATCAGCCACTGTTTAGGTGCCTCAGGATGGTTTTAGATGCCAAACTTTAGGCTCTTAAAGCTACAGCAAAGTCCCCGTCTCTAACAGCAAACTTGAACTTCTCTGCACAGCTTGCTCTGTTAGCAAGAGTTTCTTTAAACAACCGTTATGTCAGCTTGGACGAAATAAGTCTTTGGAAACAACCACCTCATGCAAATCAATGTCGAAATCCAAATCTGCCACACAAGGCACCAGAGAGAAAATTTCCACTTTGGCTACCAGCAATTCATGGTTTTTAACACTGCTGCCACAAGTAACTCTTCACTAACGAGCCTTTGGCTCTTTGAGCTGCTAACATAGGTTGGCAAATATCAACAGCGTAAATGCAAGAGAGCCTTCTGCCAAGATAAGCTAACCACCGCCATGCACAAAGCACACCTCCTACTTTGCTCTTAATGTCTTTAGAAGAGATTACTTTCTTTCCTGATTCCCTGCTCTGAATGAAAAAACATTTGGTGCAGAAAGAGTTAATCCACTCGCAGTCATAGGTTAGGGGAAGATTAACTTCACCACATACACAGAGGTATAGAGAGCATTCAGAGCATTATAAATCCACGGGTACAGAAGGCCCTTTTCCTCATTTGTTCGTCAGCCATGTGTGAAAATGTTAATGAAGGGAGCTATAATCTATGAGAATTTCACTATTAAAATTTAGTTCACGTCTGAAGGCTTCTGCTTACGCGTAGCCCATTGTACATCAATCCTTCCACTGTGCTGCTAATAATAGACGTAATTGCCTTACTCTGTCTAGCCACCTTCACCCCGGCAATTCTGAGATTTGCTGGAACTGTTATTGTAGAAATTATTTTCATTCTATTAACCTGGAGTTTTATCATATGTATTCCTAAAAGAAAATAAAGGCAGAGAGATAGTACGTGTGCACCTACTCCCCGATGGAAGTATCGCTTGAAAATAATGTAATGACAACACTGAAGTAAGGCGATATGGCACCTTCTTTTATTGAAAATCTAACCTGGGTTCACATTAGAAGCTGCATAAAGCCGTTTCCTTCCCCTCCACAATGGCATGTTTTGTTCACCAGCTGGCTTAATGTGCATCCTATTTTGAAACACTCTAAATTGTTTCTGGGGGTAAGGAGCTGTACAGATAACACAAAGGAGGTATTAGTAACTATGTTTCAGATGCTGCTGTATCACTTAACTTTGGGATGCTGCTTGAAACAATCATCTTTTCTCTCATCCATTAATCAACATTTACTTTTCTCTGAAAGTAACAGCAGAATTTCTACCAAACAGTTATGGCTAATTTAAATCTTTTAGGGTTAATATTAATGAACTGAAAATGTTCCTGCTCGCTTTCTATTTACAGACAGTACACCTGGGCTGGTATCGAGCAACTGGCTCTGGTTTAAAGTAGGAAAATCCTTAGTCTTGGCAGATGCTTCTGGGAATCAGAATCAGGGAAACCTAATTCTTCATATCATTCAGCAATGTGAAGCTTTGCTGTATGTTAGGGTGCTGGACATTCAGATGATTGATGCAAACTAATGTGCCATGGAAATTAAATCCTATGAATCTCTCAAATTGGAAACAGTGATTTTCTTAAGACTTCAGCTTTTCATTAAGATTATTTTAAAGCCCTTTTATCCACTAAACATTCAGGACCAATCATTTACTACCTGAATGTTGGTTTTCATAATTATTAGGCATAATAATAAAGTTCTAGCTCTATTTAAATTTATCAGGACACATTCCCTCCCCCCCAACAGATAAATAATAATTATAAAAATAGAAGGCAAAATCCTCTCTAATGAGATCAGTTCCATCTCCACTGAGTCACTTGATGCACCCCATGTATTTATAGGAGAATATTGATGGAAACAGACAGAGGATGTACAGTAAGAGATGAGAAGTGCCCCCAACAAATATTGACCCGTCTCATATAACGAGGTTATTAGCTTCAGACTCCTGAGCAAATGCATGTGACTGAGGCCAAGAAATAAACTCATATTGGGTATGTCTACACGGCAATTAAACACCCACAGCTGACCCATGTCAGCTGACTCAGGCTCGCAGGGCTCCGGCTGTGGGGCTATAAAACGACAATGTAGATGTCTGGGCTCAGGCTGGAGCCCGGGCTCTGGGACCCCTTGAGGAGGGAGGATCTCAGAGCTGGGACTCCAGCCCAAGCCCACATTGCCACAAGGCAGTTTTATAGCCCCATAGCCTGAGCCCCGCAAGCCTGAGGGCTTGTCTATACCAGCACTTTTGTCAGTATAACTTATGTTGCTGGGGTGTGAAAAAACCATCCCCTGAGCAACGTACGGTACAGAATTGCCCAAGTGGACGGTGCTAGGTCAGTGGGAGAGCTGCTCCCGCCACTCGTGGAGGTGGTTGTGTTACATCAATGGCAGAGCCCTCCCCCTTTGGCAGAAAGCAGCTACCCAAGCGATCTTACAGCCGTGCACTTAATTGGTACAGCTGTGCCACTGTGAACTCTCTCATGCAGACATGGCCTGAGTCAGCTGAGTCATATCCTATGTATTTTGGCAGGAGACCCCTGCGTCCAACTTTTATTGCACTCACCCAAGAGCTAAGCCTACCCGCCCAGACGAAGCCTACCCATGCAGCCACGCTTATTTAAATGTGTACTTTCCTACCCCGATTCATAAATTCTAAGACCAGAGACCACTGTGATCATCTAGTTCTAATCTGACCTCCTGCATAACACAGGCCAGAGAATGTCCCAAAATAATCCCCAGAACAGATCTTTCAGAAAAACACCCAAACTTGATTTTAAAATGGTCAGTGATGGGGAATCCACCACGACCTTTGGTAAGCTGTTCCCAGGCCCGCTGACAGCAATTCCGGGCCCCAGGCAGAACAGTCGATGGGCCCCCACCCACGCACGAGCCGTGGGCATTCGGGCAGTGCTGCGGCTGCACTGGCTGGTGCCGAGCGAGCCACCGGCTGCGCTGCTGGGCACACACTTCTGGCACAGCCTGGCCTTCCCCAGGCCCGCCTGGCAGGGTTGCCAACTGTAAGATTGCACAAACCCAAAGACCCTTCCCCAAGGCCCCGCCCCTGCTCACTTCATCCCCCCTCCCTCTGTCGCTCGCTATTCCCCACCCTCACTCACTTTCACCAGGCTGGGGCAGGGGGTTGGGTGTGGGATGCAGGCTCTGGGAGGGAATTGGGGTGCAGGAGAGGGGGAGGGGTGCAGGCTCTGGCAGAGAGTTTGGATGCGGGAGGGACTGAAGGGTGTGGGCTTTGGGCTGGGGCAAGGGGTTGGTGCTTATGTCGGGCAGCTCCCGAAAGCAACCAGCACATCCCTCTAGCAGTGACTCCTAGGTGGGGGCCCAGGGGGTCTCTGTGTGCCGCTGCTCACAGGCACTGCCCCTGCAGCTCCCATTGGCCAGTTTCCAGCCAATGGGAGCTGCAGAGTCAGCGCTCAGGGCGGGATCAGCGCATGTCGCCTGGGCCCCTGGGCAATTGCCCCCTTTACCGCCTCCCCCGCCCCCGTCCGCAGGCCTGGCTGTTCCAATTCTTAATTACTCTTACTGTCTAAAATGTGTGGCTTATTTCCAGTCTGAATTTGTCTAACTTCAACTTCCAGCCATTTGATCCTGTTGTACCTTTCCCTGCTAGATTGAAGAGCTCATTATCAATTATTTGTTCCCCATTAAGTAATTATAGACTGTAATCAAGTCACCCCTTACCTTTCTCTTTGTTAAGCCAAATAGACTGAGCTCCTTGAGTCCAACATCATAATGCATGTTTTTCAATTCTTTAATCATTCTCACGGCTCTTCTCCAAACCCTCTCCAATTTATCAGCATCATTCTTAAATTGTGGCCACCAGAATGGGACACGGTATTCCGGCAGCTCTTGCACCAGTGCCAAAAAAAGAAGTAAAATAACCTCTCTACACCTACTCCAGATTGCCCCGTTTATGCATCTCAGGATCACATTAGCTCTTTTGGCCACAGAATCAGACTGGGAGCTCACATTCAGCTCATTCTCCACCACAACCTCCAAATGTTTTTCAGTCACTGCTTCCCAGGATAGAGTTCCCCTGTGGCTTCTATTCTTTGTTCCCACATGTATAGATTTACGTTTAGCCTATTAAAACACATATTGTTTGTTTGTGCCCAGTTTACCAAGAAATCTAGATTGCTCAGAATCAGGTGACCTGTCCTCTTCATTATTTATCACACCCCCAATTTTGGGTCATCTGAAACCTTTATCGGAGGTCACTGATAAAGATTGTTAAAGAGATTTGCCAAGAACAAATCCCTGAGTGAACCCACTGGAAACAGACCCGCTCAGTGATGATTCCTCATTTACAGTTACATTTTGAGCCAGTATTTAATCCATTTAATGTGTGCCATGTTAATTTTATATTGTTCATTTCCCCACCAACATACGAACTCTGCCCCCCATGCATACCATCAGTTCTGACAGACCCCACCAAACTCACACATCCCACTGAATAAGGCTTGGGCTCTTTCTCCATACAGCCCCCCATTTAATGCATTTGAAGCTTCACTCCTCACCCCAAATAACTGCTGACGGCTCCAGGACAGACAAGAGACTCTAGGCCTCACAGCTTCTCTTCTGCACCAGTGTTCCAATTATAAACCCAAATGCTCGACATTATAGATGGATGTGTAACCTCGCAGAGCCTGCATGCTCTCTTGGCTCCTCCATGGCTCTTCTGGAAAGGGCCATGGGATTGTTCGTGCTCAAGGCCTTGGGTTTCCTTACAACAGAAGGGATTCCTCCTGTAGCAGAGCACCATTTCGCAGCCACTGCTCAGTACTAGAGCTAGCCAAAAATATTGTGACCGGGCGTTTTCCACTAGAAAATGCAATTTCATCAAAAAAAACCTTCTGTGGGAATGTGTCAATTCTGATGACATTTGATTGACAAAAATGGCAGAAGAAAGCATTCTAATAGCGCTGCATAGGTCCGTTTTCACACTGGGGGAACAGACTGTTTTGATTTTTCATTTAGAAAAATATTTTATATTGTAACAAATTTTAAAAGTCTAAATCAAAGTGAACTGACCCGAGATCATTTTTAATTGTTTTTTGGGAAATTTTCAAAATCTGCTTCCATGCCAATTCAGAACAAAAATCAAATTTGGCAGGGAAATGCAGTCCCGGCCCTGCCCAGCTCCACTCAGTCCAGATTTAGAAGCAAGAGCGTCACTTGCTGAATCGCCAACCCCACTTCTACAACAGCTGAGTTTTCACTGGCGGTTTCCCATCCGTACGTTAACTAGGGTGAACTCTGCTTAGATGTGACAAACTCACAGACCCTCCACCCCAGCAGATATTATATGAGAGAAAAACCCAGTCCTCAAAGATAGCAAAGCTCGGGCACCTTCAGAAAGACAGGCACGTAAAAGAGAATGCTGTTATGAGGTAGTGATCTGAACTATAATACAGAGCATACTCCAAATCAGTAGCAGTCAGTCCAAATCCAGACCACCAGATGCTTTGGAACAAACACTGAAATCTTTTTATTTACTTCTTATCATCATCATTATTGTTACTTTTTAAAATATTTTCCCTGGAGTCTTGACCTTGAATATACCTTGACAAAAAAATAATGGACTCTCCCTGCTCCAAATCCTCCATAGCTAACCACATGGCCTTGAACTCAACTTCCCAGCTGAGCCTGAGCTTGCAGATTGACAGAACCTCCCCAGCTCAGACCTGCCCTGCGTCACTCCAGCACGCTCCTCTCTTTTTATACTAGGAAAAGCATCATGTAAAGTAGAGCAGACCAATAACTTCTGAGGTGCTGATGAGAATCCATGTGTTGCCCTCAGACAAAAAGTACCGCAGCACAATGCCCATGCTGCTAGGAGTAGCTCAGCAACACACACCATATAGTGCCGACTGCAGGGATGACAACGCCGCCCTAATACAATTTGCACTCAAAACAGAAACAGATCATGGTAGAAAATGCGTGAGGAACAGGAGCAGCAGTAATATGTCAACAG
This sequence comes from Natator depressus, assembly GCF_965152275.1. Taxonomy (NCBI): domain Eukaryota; kingdom Metazoa; phylum Chordata; order Testudines; family Cheloniidae; genus Natator; species Natator depressus. Next base: position 22,549,587 of record NC_134251.1, on the reverse strand, counting down.
CAACCTCAGACAAAGAACACGCATTTCTGTTTTGGCACAGGAGTGAGGGAGAAAGGAAAAATACAATAAAAACCAAGACATGCTCTCAAAAAATTACACCACTATCACAGCCTCGTGATTTTTAATTTTCCTCTAATTTCAGGACTGCAGCACTGATATAAAAATCCCTATAAGTGTTTTAGGGAGATGGTAATGGTCCTATACTAAAATAATTCAACCAACACTATAATTTTAGTACCACTATCAAAATGAAATAATGGCTGTTTACTATGTTACACCTTTCAAATGACCTTCATTTGAATACAAATTATGGCTTGAAATTCTAAAGGCTGCCCTATTTCAGCAAGCAGCACAATGAGGATGTTTACCCAGGGTTTGCTCTGCCATTAGATTTCCCAGCATAACCACACATCAAAAGGATTTCTTTCTTGGGAGCTGCTGGAGACTCACTTGAAGCCCCGGTATATATTTGAATGGTTCTGTCCAGTAAAACAAAGAAACAGAAGGTGATGGAGCTCTCGGATGGGGGCCAGGCAGATCAAAGTTAATGTACCTTGCCTGAGTGAAAGTCCTTCACTACTCCAGGCAATCAGAGGGATCACCAAATTGAGGAAGCTTTCCAGTAGAAAGGAATAAAGTTCTAAGCGATAGCTACAAGCAGGGCAGAGTGATGGGCAGCATAGCATCTATCTTCCATGCTAAAAACCTCTGCTGGGCTCTTCAATTAGGACAGCATGAGCTCTGGCTTTCCTTCTCCATTTAGAGAGGACATTTTATCTGGCAATATTTTAGCCCTAAATATTGGGGCTGTTTCTGTTCGTCTCTCTCTCTCTTGGACAGGGTGAACGATGAACATTATTTTGCTTCTGGGTTAGCTCAGAGAAGGAATGTGATGTATGTAACATGAACACAGCTACTTAGAACATGAGGTTGAAGAACCAAGAGAGAAAACACTGAACAGGATCAGCAAGACAGAACCCACACATGTGGCTTATTTTAATTTCGGCAAAGACCCTTTTCCTTGTCACAGAGCACCCTGCAGTACAATGCATGGTGGGGGCTGTGTGATCGGAAATAGTCCCAGAGAACCTGGGATTTTCTCTTTCCTATGTCAGACTCTATGCTGGAGAAAGCTCCATGTCCAGGGGACGGGAAGGCTGGGAGGGCAGGTTGGGTCAGATCTACAAAGTGCCTGTCTCAAGCCTCACCTACATCTGCCATTCACTTTTCCTGACCCCTCTCAGCCCTGAGCTGCCCCGTTACTAGTGCGGAGACTGTTTGAGGTGGATGCTGGACAGGACAGTTAAAAGACCAAAGGAATAGTCCGAGACTCGGGAATACTCAACTGGACACATTCACTTACTACCGGGATAACAAATGGTCTCTCTTGCTCCTACAATTATTTTCTAGATTCAATCCCTTCCCATCCCACCACCAGCCCCCTCACCTACACCGTGAGCGAGCTTCCGGGCCACTCTGTGTACAGAATGAAGGGTTCCTCTCTAAATATCTGCAAATGAAACCTCTGATGCAGGAGTCCCACCAGGCTGGCATTGCACCATACCAGCCGCCCTCCTCCCCCACCCCCACCCCTTTGCTCCCCCACTTTAATCCTCCACCCCCACCTACAGTTACCAAGAGCTGCTCTGCTCCTGCTGAGCTCAGAAGCAGAGTGGCAGCCCTGAGAAGCTCAGGGGATCTGAGCCTCAGTGTGCACAGGTGGGAGGGCTGAAACGGAGGCTAATGTGGAGCCCTGGCTAAGGCCTTGTTAACTCAGGCTCTTACCTGAGTGTTGCCCCAACTCAGCTCCTGTCCACCCACAAAGCCCTCTGGCTGAGTGTGATTGTGCTTTCAACTTCAGCTACCTGGCTCATGCTGGGGCATAGTCTGAAGCCTGAGCGGTGTTTACCCTCAGGCTGGTGACCCATCCACTTTGCAGTGAGTACCCAGGCTTCACCACTTTCATGCCGTTAGTCCTCCAGTGTCACCAGAAATCTTCGAGACACACAAGGGGGAATGCAGCCACAGCACGGATCTAATCACTTGGATCTGGCCTTGCCGTGTGGCTGCTCACACCTGGGCTAGGCTAACCTGGGTGCCAATAACCCAAGTTGACTCAGCAGTGAAGACGCATCCTAACCCAAGTTCCACCATTCAACTTGCACTGAGCCTTTCATGTTTGAGGGTCCCGGGCCAGGCACAGACAGTGTGGTGGGGCACAGTTCAGCAACGAAAGGCTGCTATGCCAAAGAAGGGTACAGGAGAGAGTCAGCACAGGCACCAGGAGGTCCTCCAAATACAGGGCGCAGCACACAGGACTGTGCAGCATTGCTAGGAGAGACCAGGGAACCGCGAGGCAGGCAGAGTTGGTGGCCGACGGGGCATAAGCAGGAGAGTAGGGGCAATGTCCAGGCAGGAGCAGAGCTAAGAGAGGATGGGGAGCAGGGGTCAGGTGTGGAAGCTGGTGCTGAGTCTCAAGGAGGAGCGGCCCAGGTGAAGCAGTGGGTAGTGAAGGCTATTTTGGCTGCAGCACGCTGGAGAGGTATTATCCTGGCCATTCTCAATCGTGATCGTAAGTGGGACCCGCACTGCACCGAGGTGCTGGGGCACTTGTAAGCAAAGAAGTGGCCAAGGCCCAAAATCCTGCCCCTCCTCTGCAGCCTTGGCCCAGGGCAGCTAGTGACAGCTCCAGCTACACAGAAGAGAAGCAGGCGTTTGTGGCCTATGCAGGGGCAGCTTTGCTCTGGGGAAAGCCATGATGCAGGCCTTTTGGCAATTCTCCTGCAGCTAGGGAACGTTCGAGCTGCAGGGGCTCCTACAGCAACGAGGCTACAGTGGCAGCATCAGAGAGAAACCCCCAGCATGCAGCCCAGCCAGAACTCCACAAACGCGTGAGGACTGGATATTGCAGCCCCTGGAATACGCTTTTGCAGCCTTTCCTTAACCATGCGCTCTCTCCTTGTGCTAGCTGGCCCACACAGCCAGCTGCTGTCCACTTCCATCTGACTTACTCTTCAGCAGACCCAGAGCCTACTCTATTAGGTATTTACAGTCAGGACACTTGGTTGGGAAAGCCAACGGCTCCTCCAAGGCTCTCAGCAATGTCACTCAGCTGATCAACTGTCAGAATATTTCCGTAGGGTCTCCTTGGAGAATCAGTGCCTCATCTTCATCCTCACAATACACTTTATCTTGAAGGGGGCCCTAAATTCATGCACAGAGAATCATCCTTCCCCATGTCACACACCTACACATCCTGGGTCAGGCTGCAAGCCCGCATCTGTTGACAGCTATCGCTGTCAGTGTCTCTGTCTAAAGGTTAGAGCTTGTTTGAATGAATCAGCAAGAGCAGATGCCACAGTATAAGATAATGTATTCAGCTGCAAAGAAACCTGAAAATAGAGAAATTAAGGCAATCTTAATTAATTTAAATTCCTCGTTTATCTGCCTTTAATATTTCATCTGATCACTGCTTAAGAATATTATGTTGAAGGCAAAAGAATGTCAGTATCATTTAATGGCCATTCCTTTTCCGAATTCTAACCACTGCTCTGCGCCAAACAAAGACAGGAACAAGGATTATGGGATCATTTAAAATTGGACTAAACAAAACTCCAGAAGATCTATTGCAGGGCTTGCCACAGTCCAGGCCTGGTCAGCAGGGAATGGACTGCATGCCTTATTCCAGCTCATAATTCCAGGATTCTAGACAAGACAAAGAATTAAGAGGAATTAAAAAGAATGAAATGAGGAAACTACATCAGTTTAATACACCATGGGCTACTGACTCAGTTTTGCAATGGGGAGATATTATGTGTTAGTAAGACTAATGCATTCTTCCTTCCATATCTGAATGCCGCACTGGCCTTCTCTAACCTGCACAGGAAACCTTGCATTTTGCGACTGTTTTATGTAAGGGGCAGTGACAGCCCAGCCCAGTGCAGGTTTCAGAACTGCAGGTGAGGGGATGAACATGGCATGGGACAAAGAGCCTACTCCCCAGCAGGAAGCTATTGGAAAGAGCTTTACAGGCTGATAAAGAGAATAAAAGTTTAACTTTTAACAGATACACACACACACTTTTTTAACGGCAATGATTTCTACTTCTTAGAGCCTGTTTGTAAGCATCATAATGAAAAACTGAATTACCTTGAGCAACATTCAAGCAATCCAAAACAAACACTCCAATCAACTTGTAGCTTTAGATAGCATTTAGCAGCCTTCATACACATTTACTAAATATGTAAAATGGGAGCTGGAGCAGAATGCTTTGAAGACTTTGGGAAACAACCACCAGGGTGTTATTTTTCATGTTCCATGTTTTTATTTGGATAGAACAACTGCCTCTTTTCAGGCTTTTGCTTCAAGCTGGAGGAAGAAACACGAAGCTCTCTGAAGCTTGAAGGGTTATTTCCCCTGAAACTAAAAACTTTTAGTAGCAAAGAGACCAAAAATTATTTTACATGGGACATAATTAATCAATGAAACTCACTATCACAAGATATCATTAAGGCCAACAGCTCTGTAGTTGGAGTCTTTACATCACGATACAAGGACTTAGTAACTCAGCCAGAGGTTATGGGCATACTACAGGACGGGTGAGTGAGGTTCTATGGCCTGTGATGTGCAGGAGGTCACCATGATGGTCCCTTCTTGCCTTAACATACATGAGTTTATGATCTTAGCAGGATTCTCAAAAGGATCCAAACTTATGTGGATAATGAGAACATCCACAGTTGTAGCAGATAGGATAAAAACATTTAAACGGCTTAAACCTTCTGTTTCAGTGCTTAAACCAACCGACAAAACAGGAGTTAAGAAGAAAATCTGCAATTGGCAGATTTCAAAATTATCCATCACAGGATTTCCTGCACTTCCCTGTGAAACATCTGGTGTTGGCCACTGTCAGAGGTGTGATATTGGACTAGATGGATCACTCGTCTGATATCATATGGCAGTTCTTATATTCCCTAACACAGGGGTTCTTTGCAATGCCCGTAGCCCTTACCAACCGACGGAATAAAGGCATGAGCTCAGATTTTTTTGAACACAAATTTGTGTCCATTTGTTAGTTTCAGTCATAGCAGCCTTTAAAGTTGTTTCATTATTGTGCTGGGAATCTTAAAAGAAAAGGTGTCAAGTAATTGTTAATGAAACAACAAATAAGCTTGTGTATCCCAACCTAAAACTGTGTTTCAGACAGAGGCAGACAGTAATGTTTGATCTTTGCGCTTTTAAAGATGGTTTGTAAGTGAAAAGGCTTTCTGTAAAATGAAGCTTCCTTCTAGGCATCAGAAGCTGTATTACAAACTGCTTCTCTCCTTGGGACAGGCCCCAAGACAATGTGATTGCAAGGACATCCTTTCCTAGAAGCTAGAAGAAATTCACATTTATTTGCTGTCCTACAATTCCCAGAAAACAAGAGCACATCAGGAGAGGGGAACACACAGGATACAGCAATCAACACTTTGTGCTCTGAAAGTGTCATTAGCTAACGTTTTTCAAAGATTCTAGACTGCAAAGCCCAGCTCAGGGCCACTGTAATACAATATGCAACAACTGCCAATAATTAAGGGTATCTGACTAACCAGGGTTGTGTTGCACTCTGAGAATACCGGACACTGCCACACTGACCTGAGACTTCCAAACAAGCTGATTTCAGGGGGAAGACTGGGACAAAAGAAAGCTGACGTCCATAAAAAAGTAACTGTTATTGCCATTAGGAGGTCAGATACCATAGTGACAAGTGGCTTAAAACTATTTACTGTAGATACTGTCGGTATTCGCCAGCAGTTACGAGGGGGGTCTGGGAGATGATCGCAGGTGCTGCTCTATTCAGAATAGAAGAGACCAGTGGTAACTATGATCGGTTAGTGTTGATTTCAGTGGCACCTACGATAACTTCACCTCCCCCTCCCTCAAGCAGCTCCCTCACCAAAAAATAGAATCTACAAAAATTGCATGTAGAATGTTTCCAGCTCATCAAAGCTATCTTTCGGAGAGGACGGACCTACCTTCTCCAGCTCCATGTGTGCACAGCGTCTCGGCGGAAATGGGAAACGCAGAGGGCATGGTGCCTTTGAAAGCTGCGACTGTGGTTTCCTTTCCACTTTCCAGTGACAAATTTCATTTTTAAAACTTCCCTCTTGTGCTAACCTGTTGATTCTGAGAGGGACTGAGGGATGAGTGCAAACAGCAATTGCTGTCTGCTAAGTTCCATGTCAGAACGCAGCTTATATCACCAACATAAATGCAGTAAACGCTACACTTGTCCCCCCAGCATAGACAAGGCCTTGTTAGAACACTCCTCCAACTCCACTGCCTAACAAACACGAAAGGAAAAATGCTGTCTGTGAAAATATCAACAGTCCCGGCCCTTCGAACACAGAAGGGGCCACTCCACATGCTTTTGCTGGAGAATTAATGAAAACAATGTAGAAAGGCATTTATTCAAAATTTTCAGATCTTCTTACGTCAAACCAGCAAAAAAGGCCACAAGCCCAACTATGGTTTCTTTATAGTTTGCTTTTGAATACCTTATAACAGTGAGGCCCAGCCTCATGCCTACCATATAGCTAGAAAGGTAGTATCTTAAGGACCAAGTGGCTTTTGAGACACCGCTAAAGTAATAGTAAAATTACTATAATTGCTCTATTTACAAAATTTGAGCGATATTAAAATTCCTTTAAAATTCCATTTTCATTTCTAATTAAAGTTGCTACAAAGTAAAAGCAATCTGGCTGCATGGCACACACTGTACTTTCACTGCCTTTTATAACGAGAGTGCTACAAAGGGAAAATTTCAACGCTCCAAAAATGTGGAGTGTCTATAAATACTCCCACCCCAAGACACCTTCATGTAATTACTCACAAAGAGCGAGGAGGAGGCAAGCAGAAAAAACCCACATTGTGTGCTTTTCTTCTCCAGGAGACACTCTCACTAGTTCTATTAATTACTTTCAAGGTCTTCTCTCCCTCTCTTTTTTAACCCTTCGACACTCCCTAGAATAATAAGTGTTACAGGAGCGTGGTGACTAAATAACCAGCTGACCCAAAAGAAATGTGAAAAGCTAGTGGAAATATTCAGTCGACTTAAAAACAGAAAAGAAATCACAGGGCACTTTATCAAAAACCAGTCTCCTCTGCATGTAAAAAGCTGTTCAAGAACAATCTCCAGCATTGCAAGGGAAGAAGAAAATATAAATCAAGGTTCACAACAAAGAAGAGAGCAACATCAAATGCAGGAAATCACTGAAAACATTAGGCACAGAAACCTCGGCCTGATTCATCAGGGACACAAGCCCCACAGGCCATGTCTACATGGGGATAAAAGCCCTGCAGCTGGCCCGAGTCAACTGACTTGGGCTTCAGCTCCGGGACTGAAAATGTGCTGTGCAGATGTTTGGGCTCAGGCTGGAGCCCGAGCTCTGGGATCCTGTGAGGATGAAGAGTCCCAGAGCTCGGGGTCCAGCCTGAGCCTGAATGCCGTGGCCCGAGTCAGCTGATCTGGGCCAGCCACGAGGCTCTTATTCCTGCGCAGATGTACCCCTAGACAGCAACCAGCCTTCAGGAAGTTATATGAAGTTGCCATTCACCGAAAGGTGTCTCTCAGGGACACCCAGTCAAGGCACTAGCAGAGGTGCTAAGAAAAAGGGGAGGCGTGAAACTGCTACACACAAGCAGAGAGCCTGGATGCTTGAATGAGGAAAAGAATTCTGTATGAAATAAAGATAATTGTCTGAAAAGCATGTTGTGGAAATCAGGTGGATCCAAAGGAGGCCTAACCCAAGTGAGCTCACGTCAATCCATCTCCAAGAATGTTATATTATTGAGGAATAGTGCACAATGGGGTGGGCTCTTTCCATTCAGTTTTATGGCTGATGCCAAGAAGATCACTCCCACCCTCCAAGTGTACCCAGGATTGAAAGAACCAACTTTCCCATATTGCATTTGACAAACCATTAGAACACACATAGTGTCAGGTCAGGGAAAATCTAACTACAAGCTCATTAACAGGTCAGTCTTTAAAACTTCTTATAGATTCCTTCCTGCATTTTAACCAGACCCAGCCATGTCCCCATTGTCAGACATGAAGGCTGAAGTCTTTGCAACTCGCATACCTCTGCTTCAATCACCTTCCGTGTTAACTCACTCCATAACCACTCATCCTGTGAAGACCACGACAGAGAGAGGCGGTTTGTGCCCCTTGGCATACAGGCATTCTGCCCAGATTCCCCACTGACTCCAAGCTTTCCAATTTCCACACTATGTCCCTTGTCTCCTTCCCCGCAGGGTGTCAAATTTCTCTCCATCCCATTTCTTAATTTTGAAATTCCTGTCACCTCCCCTCAAAGTCACTTCCTTCCCAACAGGAATAAGCCCATACCAGTGATGCCACAGACGATGCTTCACCTGGCACTGCAAGCCTAGGGCGCACACAGCAGAATATCATACGTGTGTAGGAAAGTGTCCCACTGTCACAGACCAAGAATGATGAGAATTTGCTTTAATTTGTAACTTTTAAAAAAAAAAAAAAAAGAGCAATGATTGGCCGTTACAGCCAAACACTGAAGGCCAATGGCAAGGTCCCTGGGCTGCAGACACTTCCAGCAGGACACTAATGGCCACGCACAGACTGAATGACAGGCCCATCACTCATTCCTGGCACAAGGGCAATGGAATCCATATGAAATTCTCTTTCATAAGAAATACAAGTTTTAAATGCATCTCCGGGAATAATGCAAATACCATAGAAGTTAAGACAGTGTCCAATCAAGAGACATTGGGGATGACTGTTCAGGGTTTGTTTTAATTTAGCGAGAAAGACCAAGGAACACTTGGTATAGACATATCTCCTTTGATATGAAGAAAGTGCTGTTTGCCTCTACAGCTTCTTTGACTCCACCTCCGAGAGCGTGGGTGTAACGTTTCTGCTGCGCCTAAGCCCAGGAGGGCAAGTGACTGCGCTGCTCCTGGGGTCTGTGTGGATCGCTTGCTCTGATCAGAGGATGGCAGTCTCCTAGCAGGTCTGCGAGGCCTCGTGTGCTCGGTTCTTTTGACACACAACTGCACAGCAGAGTCCCGGCCTCTCAGAGAGGATTCATAAGTGGGCAAAGCCTGAGACATCTCACCAAATAGTGACAAAGCATAAATTCAGGGGAATAGCATTAAAGTTCTTATTCCACTCCCTGTAGTCTGCAGGAGATGGAAGGAGGGAACTGGACTGTTCCCTCAGGATGCCGCCTGGGCCAATCAAGAGACCATCAGGGAGCACTTCAAAGATCAGTTTCTCGGGTACGTAAAAAGAAATGTAAATGATTGTGTGTGAGCTTCTGTTCGTGGTTGCCGTACTGCATTATGCATGACTCCAGACTGCTCCAAAGAGGAACAAACTGCACAGCCTTCCATTAGCGGTTTGCAGATTTATGCTAAGCTTTGGAATTTATTGGTGTTATTTAGGTTAATGTAGAAGTATTTTGCATATTTAGAATACAACATTTGTTACTAGAGTGATGTAATGTCTTGATGTTACAAATCAACCCGGATTTCTGTAACGTTTGCCGATTCACATTATGGAGATGACAAGTTACAGCACCTGGGCACTTAGCTGGGTTAAGTTCATTGATGTACCTTGGCTAGTTTCACATTCTGTATGTGGATGATGGCCATCTCATGGATTACCATCATTAGAATCAACTGAGTGGAAAGTGACAACAGAAAGGTGCCCTATGCCCACACTGTTCATACAGGCTCCCTCTGTTATGAAAACACTGTCGAAGTGAGTGTTTGTCCCCCTCCTCTGCTTGGTTCACTTGAGGAGAACTAATTACTACTCTTAGCAGCTAACGCTAACAAGAGTTACTCCTTACATTCTTTGCTGCGAGGCTGAAGATCCTGGGTTCAACCCCAACTGGCAGACACTGCAGAGAAATGACATCCAGCAACTCCTCCAACGTTGGCTTCCAAGAGGGGGAATGCAGAAGAGAGGCTATGAATATGAGTGCAGGATGCTGCCTCTCTGATGACACTTTTATGTTAACACCATGGCTGAGATAAACCTGTCAAAACTAAATCTAAACCTGGAATAATATCCCTCTGCAAAGGGCACAGGCTGACGTCCTTCCTCACCGTCACTCTGGGATGGCCTCTGCACTTCTGAGGAGTGTTAGGGGATATCAGATGTGTCACTGATTTGGGGCCAGGAGGATTTCTTTCCATGCACCAGAGCTCACCTCATCAGGCAGCTGGGCCTCAAGAGATCTGCCCTCACATGGCCATTTGATCGACTTACTCCAAACTGGGCTGTTGCCCAGCATGCTCCATCGACTCTTCTCCATGGACCTTCCTCTCCTCCTTATTCTCTATAAAAATTCACTTCTTTTTGTTGGCCTCCTGCCCCACCCACCACCCATGACACCCGCACCTGCTCGCTTTCCAGACTCCATCCCTCACTGTTAATACAATCACTTCAAAACAATTCCCTAGCAAGTCACCAAGTGCAGAAAACTAAGTAATTCTCCCGACTGTTCCCATCCCTACCCTTTTGCCAGTTCTTAAATAATAACACTGCGTGCTGATTGCATGCAGGAAACTGAGCCTTTCCTGAAAAGCATGAAGGGGTTTACTAGGTAATTCTATTTTTGAGTGTAACTTCAGTTAAAAAACAGTTTCTTAAGGAAAGACAGAGGGTGAGGAAGCACCTTCCCTTCTGTTCTCTCTATAGCTGGCTTATTTACCCTACAAAGAGGCTGTCACTCAAAGACGCTGTTTTGAAGCCTACATTTGTGTCTGGCATTTGGGAGGAATACTTTCAAAACAATTTTGATTTAATTGTGACAGTCAATTATTCATCTGCCTAAAATATTCTGTGAGCATGGAACAACTGAACTATAAACAATTTTACTAGGAGATCCTGAAATAACGTGATTCTCCTTCATGATGACATTGTTGAGAAAAAACTGTGTTTTAAACAAAGGATGTTTTATACAACATCTGAAAACAAGACAAATTCATCATTAAAAATTAATTTTAGAAAATTACAAAGTCTTGCTAATGGACCCTGTGTTAGAGCCTCGCACATTATTTCTAAGGCTGAAGTGAGCAAGGGCATTTAAAACCCATTTTATTGTATTTAATCAAAAATTGAAAAGATAGAGATAAATATCACTGGACGCTCACATTTCTGCTTAGCACAAATTCACAGCAGAACTACAAATGTATTCAGATCTGAAATCCAGGTTAGCTATGAAGAGAATCCACTGCATTGAGTGGTCTTGTCAACTTGTCACAAACTCTCCTCTTTTCACTTTGAATCCCTTCATTGGCTTTATTTTTAATGTATTTTGTTACTTAATAAAATGTCACTTTTACTTGTCACATATACACTGGAGGCTCGGTCCTGCCATCACTTCCAGGAGATGCACAGCACCTTGCAAATGCACCGCACACCAAATAAAAAAAGCCACCAAATTCAAGTTTCTCCTTTTCTGCCTCCAGAGCCTGGCTCATTTGTGCTCTTTGACCCTCATATGCGGTCGGAGGCCACTACCTTCATTCTGCAACTATTTTTGACCATTATTAAAATAAAAACCAGCCTTTAATATAAGCACATCTAGGAGAGAGTACTATAACACACATATGTATCCAAAGCTGATCCATAGACATGATTATAGTTAGCATTAAAGTTCTGATAAGACTAATACACACTGAAACATGGATCATCCTTGTATGTGGCAGGCCCTCTGAATGCTCAATGGGGCTTTACTGTGTCCCAGAATCCAATAGCAACATGTAGAAAGGTAATTCGGTATATTCAAAATCTAAATTAAATGTGACCATTGCATTGTAACTAACCCGAGCAGGTTTTGTGAATATTGGGAAGGCTCTTTATAGATAACTAGGACAAGTTTCCCGGTTGTGTCATGCTGCCACCATCAAGGTAACCGGCAGAAGATGGCGCTGCACTAACTGAAAGAATGAAATGCTCTTTGTTGTCAGATCAGGGGGTTTCACGGTTGTTAGGACTCGCTCCTCATTGTAAATTAGCCAATTTTTTATTTTTTAAACAGGATCAGAGCACAGCACCTTTTATCCTGGAATTCCCCTTTACCCCACATTTGCAGCAAAGCTTCTCCATCTCTTGGGCAGCCTCTCTATACACAGAGAATCGGCAAGGTCTATACAATGACCAGCATATTTATGACCTTTAGAAGAATTACAAAATTCATCATCTTGGACTAATCAAAAAAATCTTTTGGGGTTTTAAATTAGCCATGCGAAAATCTATTTGAAATAGAAATAGAAGATAGCTATGCAGAAGCATAAAGAAAAGCTATCGTTTGGAAGTATTCCTTCCTGCTACACCTGAGGTTCCACAGAGTTCATCGTGTTGAACAGTGTTTTCACAATATGTGCTTAATATGCAATAAATGATAATCATATTAGGGTTTGCTCAACCACTCGAAAGAAGAATAAACTGAAGGACTAAGGGCAAAGTCCCTTTTGCGTGCTTCTAAACTTCAGCACTTTCTGTGCAATCTTGCATTCTAACGGCCCACCTCAGGGGCAAGTCCCGAAAAGTAGCCCAAAACAACAGCGCTACCTTTGAAAACCAATTCACACTGGCATTTTAAAATTAGGTTTGAAAAGTAAAATACAATAGAGGTAAATCATCATGTTAGCATAGAATCATAGAATATCAGGGTTGGAAGGGACTTCAGGAGGTCATCTAGTCCAATCCCCTGCTCAAAACAGGACCAATCCCCAATTAAATCATCCCATCCAGGGCTTTGTCAAACCTGACCTTAAAAACTTCTAAGGAAGGAGATTCCACCACCTCCCCAGGTAACGCATTCCAGTGCTTCACCACCCTCCCAGTGAAAAGGTTTTTCCTAATATCCAACCTAAACCTCCCCCACTGCAACTTGAGACCATTACTCCTTGTTCTGTCATCAGCTACCACTGAGAACAGTCTAGAGTCATCCTCTTTGGAACCCCCTTTCAGGTAGTTGAAAGCAGCTATCAAATCCCCCCTCATTCTTCTCTTCCGCAGACTGAACAATCCCAGTTCCCTCAGCCTCTCCTCATAAGTCATGTGTTCCAGTCCCCTAATCATTTTTGTTGCCCTCCGCTGGACTCTTTCCAATTTTTCCACATCCTTCTTGTAGTGTGGGGCCCAAAACTGGACACAGTACTCCAGATGAGGCCTCACCAATGTCGAATAGAGGGGAACGATCACGTCCCTCGATCTGCTGGCAATGCCCCTACTTATACATCCCAAAATGCCATTGGCCTTTTTGGCAACAAGGGCACAGTGTTGACTCTTATCCAGCTTCTCGTCCACTGTAACCCCTAGGTCCTTTTCTGCAGAACTGGTGCCGAGCCATTCTGTCCCTAGTCTGTAGCGGTGCATGGGATTCTTCCATCCTAAGTGCAGGACTCTGCACTTGTCCCTGTTGAACCTCATCAGATTTCTTTTGGCCCAATCCTCTAATTTGTCTAGGTCCCTCTGTATCCTATCCCTACCCTCCAGCATCTGTAGTCCTGTTTCAAACAGCAGTTCTTCCCATCATTTCTCAGCCTAGAAACTTGACTTACCCATCTTTAAGAAGCCAGAATTGCAGACACTGTACGGCAGATGTGTGAGCTAAATTCATTTGTCAAATAATGCACACATACATGCAGACAAAGTTTTGAAGTTAGACCAAGATGGATGCAATCCTGGAAGCTCTCTGCACTTCATTGCAGGCAACAGAACACTTGCCTCCAAAAAGGCTGGCAAGTTTTCTCTCACCAAAACATATGAGGCGATTGCCGAGTCATGCTTCTGTCTACGGGCATTGACCTACCTGTGTCGAAATAGAAAAAAAAAAGCCAAACAAAATGCAATTACCAAATGAATAGTAGCATTTTCTTCTTGCAAATTATGGGTAATTCACTATGTGACAAATAACTGCTCCCTGGAAATGAACACCAGAAATTCTTCAACGCTTAGAAAATGAAAGCCCTTTGGAAGCACAGAGCTGCGATGAATGGGTTTAACTATTGGTCCTTTACATATGCATCAAGCACTCAAGCTATCTCTGTGCCTACCCTGTGAATGGGCTGATTTGGATTTACTGGCTGCCTTCCCCAACCCAGCATTCCCATGAGGAGTTTGAATGTGTCTATATTTCTTAGGTTTCAGAGTGGTAGCCGTGTTAGTCTGTAATTGAGTGTCCAGGGAGATTGAAGTGTTCTCCGACTGGTTTTTGAATGTTAGAATTCTTGACGTCTGATTTGTGTCCATTTATTCTTTTGCGTAGAGACTGTTTGGTTTGGTCAATGTACATGGCAGAGGGGCACTGCTGGCACATGATGGCATTGGTAGATGTGCAGGTGAACGAGCCTCTGATGGTGTGGCTGATGTGATTAGGTCCTATGATGGTGTCCCTTGAATAGATATGTGGACAGAGTTGGCAATGGGCTTTGTTGCAAGGATAGGTTCCTGGGTCAGTGGTTTTGGTGTGTAGTGTGTGGTTGCTGGTGAGTATTTGCTTCAGGTAGGGGGGCTGTCTGTAAGTGAGGACTGGCCTGTCTTCCGAGATCTCTTCAACCTCCCTGGACACTCAATTACAGACCTAAAAGTCGCAATTATTCAACAAAAAAAACTTCAAAAACAGACTCCAACGAGAAACTGCGGACCTGAAATTAATTTGCAAGCTGGACACCATTAAATTAGGCTTGAATAAAGACTTGGAGTGGATGAGTCATTACACAAACTAAAAACTATTTCCCTATGCTAATTTTCCCCCTACTGTTACTCACACCATCTTGTCAACTGTTTGAAATGGGCCATCCTGATTACCACTACAAAAGTTTGTTTTCCCCTGCTGATAATAGCCCACCTTAATCATTAGAGTTGGTATGGCAACCCCCATTTTTTCCATGTTCTCTGTATATATATAATCTCTTCCTACTCTATTTTCCATTGCATGCATCTGATGAAGTGGGCTTTAGCCCACAAAAGCTTATGCTCAAATAAATTGGTTAGTCTCTAAGGTGCCACAAGTACTCCTTGTCGTATTTCTTAGCAGCATCTTGTCAGGCCTATGGTGAGGTTTTGGCTGGGAGCCCTTTATATGAAAAAGAGCTTTCCATGGGAGCTGCCCTTTAGGACACAGTGTGGTGTGATGGAGTCAGGAGGGCAATATCATGCCTACTCTTTGCTATGTAAAATAAAAATAAAAGGCTAAATAAGCCTGCAGCGAGATTCCCATACACAATGCAATTTGTTGCCGGATTGTTTCCTGCACAGGAAGGGAGAGACACTTCTGAGTCCCCTGTGAGCCTCTCACAAGGTGAAGCATTTCATGTGTCAAGTCCAAGGTAATACCCTTATTATGGGATCTGTGGGATGGGTCCCCAGGCAACTCTTGCAGCTGCACAGCCGGTGGAACAGGAGACATTTAAATATTGCTTCGCTCCTGCAGACAATGCTCACCAATGCAAGGCAGGTGAAACTGCAGTTCACACACTGTCGTCTTTTTTTGGCAATTCTGATTTCTCCAGGCATATACTTCAGGTTTTAAAGGTCATGTTCCCTGTCAGAGGAAAATCTTTCGACATGACTTTCCACAGAGAGAGTCTCCATTTAGAGGCATTTAAAACAGACGCAGGCAACCCCCAAAGAGAAGAGTTTATAGGTCACGCAGAAACCCTCTTGTAAATCACACTCCCTTTCTACAGTGACAAACTCAGGAGAGGCCACTAGACCTTCTGCTGAGAATCACAGCAACAGCTCGGACCTGAGGCTGTGCTGCCCACACCTTCCTGCTATCTCCCTTTGCATCCCAATCTGCCCCTCTGCCCAGCGGGAGGCCCCGACATTCCCTGGGGCCAGCATAGGGGGCCTGACTTGTTCAATGAATGAGAGGGTCCTGGCTGAGGCACAGTGGCAGTCCATTCCGGGGAAGCGTGTTGTCAAGGTTCCTTCCCCACTCTGAACTCTAGGGTACAGATGTGGGGAGCTGCATGAACGACCCCCTAGGCTTATTCTTACCAGCTTAGGTTAAACGCTGCCACCACCAAAGTGTTACACAAAGAATAGGGGAAGTGCCCACTTGGAAACGTCTCCCCCCCCCCAAAAAATATCCCCCCAAGCACTACACCCCCTTTCCTGGGGAAGGCTTGATAAAAAGCCTCACCAATTTGCATAGGTGAACACAGACCCAAACCCTTGGATCTTAAGAACAATGAAAAAGCAATCAGGTTCTTAAAATAAGAATTTTAATTGAAGAAAAAGTAAAAGAATCACCTCTGTAAAATCAGGATGGTAAATACCTTACAGGGTAATCAGATTCAAAACATAGAGAATCCCTCTAGGCAAAACCTTAAGTTACAAAAAGACACAAAAACAGGAATATCCAGCACAGCTTATTTTATCAGCCATTTAAACAAAACAGAATCTAATGCATATCTAACTAGATTGCTTACTAACTCTTTACAGGAGTTCTGACCTGCATTCCTGCTCTGGTTCTGGTAAAAGCATCACACAGACAGAGAGACCCCTTTGTTCCCCCCCCCCACCCCCGCCAGCTTTGAAAGTATCTTGTCTCCTCATTGGTCACTTTGGTCAGGTGCCAGAGAGGTTATCCTAGCTTCTTAACCCTTTTCAGGTGAAAGGGTTTTTCCTCTGGCCAGGAGGGATTTAAAGGTGTTTACCCTTCCCTTTATATTTATGACACGTGTACTGCAGCTACCTTTACCATGCGTGTTCTGTGGAGAAAGACAGACCTCTGGGTGTCAGGGCTCAGCCCAGCACCTTTCACCGGAGCGCAATCCACTGCCTGTGTTATTCTTTATAAAGAAACATCCAATCAAGATCCAAGAAGAGAGATTTTTCCCTTGGAGTGAGGAATAGAGGGAACCCTCAGGACTCCAACAGGATAGGTAGGATCCAGGTAAATACCCATCCTAAAGACTAATTACCAGTCACCTTTTAAAATACTTCCTTGTTTTCCAATTAAAAGGGGAATAAAGTACCTAACTCAGACAACCTTAATCCAATAACCACACATTGTTACCCATCTCCATTTTAAAATAACTTAAATGAACAGCACAACCCGCAGGCGATTTTATAAGAATTAAAACCTGATTTTACACACACACAACTCAAATACTCACGCTAAGAATCTGCATGCCTCTGTCAGTAAGTATCATGAATAGTACAGAAGAGGTTAATAGAGCACTCCTATTCACCTGCTCTTGCAACTCAAGAACAAGGAGACATACAACAAACTGAAAATCAATAAATTTGATGCTGATAAAATAAATCATTTTTACAATGCATAATTATCCTGTGGAACTCATTGCTACAAGATATCACTGAAACCAAGAGCTTAAAGGATTCTAGAGGGATGAGTCATAAGGATAATGAGAACAGCCACAATTACATTAGATAGCATTTTCTTTTCTAAGGAACATAACCACGCCTGCTTCAGGTTATAAGCCAACCTCTATTTGATGGGTTTAGAAAGAACCATCTCCTTTGGAAAGGTTATTTCTTTATAGTCCAACACCGGGTTTCTGCAATCTTCTCTGAAGCATCTGATACTAGCCAGTGCCATGAGGAGAATATTAGACTAGATGGATCCAGGTCTGATCTGATTTGGCAATTCTTCATCGGTTCCTACACACAAACTGCACTAAGAAGTGGAGTACACCATATGGCCCCATTATAAGACCTATTTTGCCTCTCTCACTGCCATTGCATATTTTCCCTCTGTTACAGACAAGTATTCTGCAGCTGAATCAATCTCTGAGGCTTCTCGATTCCTTCACCTCCATCTATTAACAGACTCCAGATTTATTATTACCTTTTGTGTAAGAAGCACTGTCGTAGTGCTTTCTTGCACCCAATCCCCCAATCTATAAATTGTGCTGTCCTCTTGCTTTCATGTCCTTTGAAGTGTTAAGAATTTACTTGGATCAATTTTATCAATCTGCTTGAAATGTTAAAAACGTGAAAGAGGTCATCACAATATCCTCTCTTTTCCAAGGAGAATAAACCCAACTCACCCAATCTCTCGCAATCGCTTAAGTCCATGACACTGTAGGTCATTCTAGTTATTCTGTGCTGCAGCTATCAAAAGCAAATACAACATTTCCCCCCAAAATTATATTCTATTTCTAACAGGAAAATCTGAACTGATCATTCTGCAGAGGCACCTGCAGGATCCCAGAAGGCTACAAGTCTCAGCCCCAATATGCAAACTGTTAGCATTTATTTGTGACTTGCAAATAAGCTTTTCAAACAAAGCTTCTCCTAAACTGTAAGTTTCATTCCTTAAATAACATCATGCAGCCACTACCACGGGTCACTCAGGTTGATAAATTTGGGGCTGCCCCATGTTGGATGATTCAACACTAAAAATAAAAGGAAAAACAATCAACTGGAGTGCAAAATAGCTGGAGAAAACAAAACCCTGTGAATAAAAGCTGGTAAGCGTACCTATCAGGGTGCCATAGAAAGAGTCAGCCCAGCAGATGTGAGCAGGAGGATCTCCCTCAGCAAAAAAGAAACCTTTGTGTAGGTGGGAAGGCTTTTTCCTAGCTGAGTGACACAACCTTTCCTTTTCTGATGCTGGGAATGCCATGTAGAATAGAGATTGGTCTCTATTTCCTCTGCAAGTCACTTCTGTCTGCCAGGCTAAGCCCATAAATCAAGAGAATTCTCTAAGCATACTTGCTGGAGTAACTGATGGGGCACCAAGAGCTCTGAGCAGAAGAGGAGATGGCACACAGCTTCTAACCATGAGCTGGAAGATATGTAAATAATTTGCATGAGAGACATCCTGGGAAACTCTATATGGTGAGAATTCTCTTTGCCATCCAGAAAAATGCCAATCTGTCCAGCTCCCAAGTTCTGAGGGGCCTTATTTCTCTCATAGAGCTTCAGCATGCAGTGACCATGGAAGACACTACAGAGGTCATGTCCTTGCAGTAGGATTCTCACAAGGCATGAAGCCAACCCAGGTAGTAAGCAATCCCCAATGTCTCTTTTTACCAGTTTACAGTCAGTCTCACAGCACTGTGAGTACACTGACGGGAATTAAGCTGACTGTTTGCACTTTCACTCTCCAGTCCAGGATGGCACCAAGATGCCCCTCAGAGATGAGTTCTCGCTGCAGTGTGTCTCCGCTGCTTCCATGGAGAAATCCTCACCATCTTAGCTTTGCCGTTGCTATGCAATGAGCTCTTGCACCTTACAGGTCAATCATGTGACTGGAGAAAGGTCACATTCCCAGGACAAACACAAACCAACCAACAGCTCCATCTTGCTTACACTTGTTTTCATTATATCATCTTGTACCCTAAGTTGAAGGCAGCTTTGAACCCTCTCAACTTCAGGGATGTTTCAATAGGCGCTAGAACACCCATTGTTGTGAATTAAAATCTGTTACTTTCATTACACATCTGAAAATGCATTTCCAATTGAGTTTAATATAGATCATAGTTAATTTTGTAACACAGAAATGACGTCAGTGTTCCTGGAGTATGCAGAGAAGGGTGAGGCTGACCTAGTGAGAGCACTAGCCTGAACACACAGGGGATACGGAATTTTAATAGCATCCCAGCAAAACCTGTCAGTCCTGAAATCTGCACTTCCAAACTAACAATTTCTCCACAAACCTCTATTCAGTTTTAGGTTTGTACTCGCAGGCAACAGGCACTTACTAAGCAGAACTCATGGCAAACGTAAGGAGATTTTGTACAGACTAAAACAGTCAAAACACTGACACACACACACACACCTTTTTATATTGCTGTGGTCATGGGATTTCAGTCAGTGGCGAATCCATTCAGACAATTAGTTCTAGACCCTCAACGCTTACCACTGGCTCTGCATCTCCTTCCATGTCAAATTCACACTCCTTGGCTTCACCTTCAAGGCTCTGCACACCGCTGCTCCTGCTCACTTCTCAGCAGGTCGGCTGCACCTACGCGCAGGCCAGGCATTCTGCTGACCCCACTTCCCTTCTTGCCCCTTTTCAATTTTTCTCCCAGACTAGCCCCTAAGCCTGAAATGGCATCCCTGCAGCCTCCATCCAGTTCCCATCACTCCTCAGACAGCTGCCTTCTACCCACCTCTCCCTTAGTCCCAGACCAACACCCTGTGCACTACAAATAAAAGTCACTTCTTGTTGCGTGAACTTCTCCCACCTTGCCCAAAGTGACCTTCCCCTGCATCACATCAGTTCTTATCTCACTCGGACTGTAAGCTCTGTGGGGCAGATATTGGGTCTTTATTCCCTGTATGGCATACCACAAAGCTATGCCACTGTACTCAAATGTTAAACAGCAGTTTCAGAGGTGGGAAGTAGAGTCCCAGGGCCCAGTGAGGTTTTAGGTCTCAGGCCCTGAGAGCACAGGTGGAACATCCAGGGGATAACTATCAGAAACAATGGGAACCTTCAGATATAGAGGTCTCGTTCTAACATGCCAGAGCTGGCTCCAGAGGCGAGAACAGTCACAGGGACTCTCAGCCACAGACCCCAGGGAACCTGGTGCCAATGGAACATGAGAATCCTGGTGCAAGAGCCAGCTGCAGGAATGGGACTCAGCCATCTTTTGGCACCTTGTGAGGGGAGGGACCAGGCGGTGCTCCGTGATACTCACCAGATACTCTTTTGTAGCAGAGAATAGTCTTTTAAACAGCAACCCAGCTAATGGTACAGGCAGGGTATTACTGATTGGGGCCATCAGCATGAGGAAAGGGAACAGCAGGTTTCGGTCTCTGAGTGACGAACTCTTCCTGATGTTAGTTAAGTTGCACGTTACCCCACGAGCAGTCCCAACGAAACCAATGAGACCATTACAGAGCAAGGCAATCTTCGGCATGAGAATCTGGCACTTCAGTCAGTAACTGCCTGACTTCTCTGAAATTACAACTTCACTGAAAACGTCCGCCCACCCATTTGCAGGGGTTTGTAGCCATACAGGCTACAAGCCATAGGGCTCAAGTGGGACTCCAGTGATGTACAGGCCTCGTGTGCACCATCTGCCTGGGGCTGAAATGCACCTATAAGAGCAAAATACCAGCAACATTCACAACCTGCATGTTATATCATGTAACCCGTTCTCCAATAAGATAGGAAGCAGCCGCTCTGCATCACATCTAGCTGCAAAACCAGCCTTGTTTGGGAATAATTCCTCCAAAATTTCCATTATCAGACAATAAGAATGAATCTCAGGTATAGTATAAACATTCAGATATGAAGATCAAGTAAACATCGGTTTGTTCATCTTGTAGTTTAAAAAAAATTAACACACGTTCAGAACTCTCTAAAGAATTGCTGATGTTACTTTTGAATTCTTGACAGCCAGGATGATGTCAAAATATTCAAGGTCAAGAGACCAGCATGGTTCTAGGCAATCTGTACCTCTTAAAACAGTGACAAATATGTTATTTAATTTTAATGAGCTTTTTTGCATCTCAAATCTAATTACAGCATTATCAAGTACTGCTTTGAACCGCAGGTGGCTTCTCATTACTTGTGCTAAGCCTGCCACAAGCATTTTTCGTGAATACTAATAACTGCTTAATTTTACTACAATTATATTTAAACTCTCATGCACGGAATATGCTATATTCAAAGTCTTTAAGGGGTTAATAATGTTGCAATGTTGTTTAATTAACACAAATAAAAACTATACTTGGCCCCCTCCCCCTCCATTTCGACTGGCAAAACACAGGGGAAACCTGTTGGGGCACAACCCAGAATCATGGATTCCCAGGCCAGAAGGAATCACTGTGATCAACGAGTCTGACCTCCTGCATGGCACAGACCAGAGACCTGCCCCAAAATACTTCCTAGAGCAGATCTTTTAGCAAAACATCCAATCTTGATTTAAAAATTGTCAGTGATGGAGAATCCACCATGACACTTAGTAAGTTGTTCCCCTGGTTAATTATCCAGTTAAAAATTTACACTATATTTCCAGTCTGAATTTGTTCCAGCCGTTGATTCAAGCCAACGTGCTTCAAGGAGGCGTTTAAGAAATCTATTTTGTTGTTAGCTTATTGCACTACTTCTAATGACCAAAGTTTTGCCGAAGTTCAACAGTGCAGTTAAGAGATTTTCTGGGTGA
Source organism: Natator depressus (assembly GCF_965152275.1). Lineage (NCBI taxonomy): Eukaryota > Metazoa > Chordata > Testudines > Cheloniidae > Natator > Natator depressus. The sequence goes on along the minus strand of NC_134251.1, from coordinate 22,527,456 downwards.
AAGACGCACTATAATGGGACAGCAGTTTAAGATTCCTGTGCAATACTCATAAATCTGGGGTGCAGACAGGTCAGTGCACAGACTGTGAGCAGCCGGAGAAAGGTAAAAAGGAAGAGCAATCTGATGAATGTCCAGATGTGTGTCCTGTGTGCCATGGGACTCTGTGCCCTTCAGGTACTGAAACTTTTGGGAATATTTTGAAATTGCAGGGAAGCAGCCAATTAGAGTTTCAGACAGATGCATGCATTGTGGGAGCCTTGCACTTTGCTTTTATTTTGCAAACTGCAAGGATAAGATGGTCTCTCTGATAACACAGTTTTTAGGAAGGGGAGAGGGGGCGGAAAAGGTGGCAAGTGTTGCATGAAAGAATTATCGCATCTCTATGCACACACCCTCTATTTCATTATGACCTAAGTGGATTATCTCCAAACACAGAGGTATCCTTTTTTTGAGTTATGCTCACATAAATTAGCATGCTGTCCACAATCAGGTTGCTCTGAGGGGAAGTCTGGAACAATATATTGGGATATGCACAGAACTTCTCCTCTTCAAGAGCAGACAGCAGGGCTGATTTCAGGGGCAGTATTTTTCTCCATGTGAACAGTCCCAATATTTACAGCATCACTTATTTCCCGAGGAAGTGCCTGAGTCCTATTAATAACAAACCTTACAAAGTCAAAGCCAATATGACAGCAGAGGAGGACAGTGTGCTTTGGGGTTGCATATGCAGGGAGATCACTTGCCCTTTTCTGGCTATGTCTACACTACCACATATGTCCCTCCGGGGTGTGAGAAAAAACACACACACACCGAGCAACATAAATTACACTGACCTAAGTGCCGGTGTGGACAGCGCTCCGTTGGCGGGAGAGCTTCTCCCACTACCATAGCTACCATTGCTTGTTTGGGGTGGATTAATTAAGTCAATGCAAGAGCTCTCTCCCAACAGCGGCGCAGCTGCATCGGTACAGCTGTAAGCTCTCTCGTGTAGCCACGGCCTCTGTATGATTGTGAGATGGCACCTAGAATCCTGTGTTATAATAAAACTATTTTGCCTTCCATCCAAGGAGACCAGCACCATCTGCGCTGTGGCAGGACCGAGTAAACCCAGACCATCCCTGACAGGTGTTTGTCCATCCTGGTCTTAAAAACCTCCAGTGACGGGGATTCCACAACCTCCCTTTGAAGCATGTTCCAGTACTTCACTACCCTTATCGTTAGAAATTTTTCTCCTAATATCTAACCTAAATCTCCCTAGCTGCAGATTAAGCTGATGACTTCTTGTCCTACATGCTTTACCAAAGTCATTTTAGTCTCATATTATACTGTCCTGACAAGTATCATCTCCCAGTTTTAATACTAAGGGACTGAGGTTAAATCACCTGCCCAAGGTGACACAGGTAGTCTGAGGAAATCCACCAATTTTTTGCTTCAGACTGATCTGCCAAGCCCCAAATCTGCTACCAGATTCTGATCCCCTCCCACATGCTGAGTGGCACCATTTGATTCAGCAAGAGTACGGGTGGTGCAAGGCACTGCCAGACATGAGGAAGAGGGGAATCAGTGTCTGGCCTTCTGTACAAAAAAAAGCGTATAAAGGTTATTTTATTTGCTATTGTAATTTATAATCGCATATAAAATAAAATAAATTTTGAAATTAAAAATATAAATGTTTTGTTCTGATGAGGTCAAAATATTTCTTTTCCAAAATGGAATTTGGTCAAAATAGATACATTTTGACAAATCAACATTTTCTGACAGAAAAACACGGTCAGGTTTTTTTTCTTAAACTAATACCAGGCGTTTGATTTCTTTCCTCCACAAAGTGCAAAAGATGCTGGCATTACTGTTAAAATTGCTTTTGTTTAGACGATTGTCAGGAGGCTGCCCAGAATGAAATGTTTTCTTCCTATTGGAAAACGTCTACCTTCTTTTAAGCTGTTTTGTGAACAAGGACTCTGTGCAAATGGTAATGAGGCCCTAGCACTAACTTTACCTCTTTACAGCATAAAATGCAGAGAAATGGATTTCTAAAAAAATTCAACCACCAGCCATTATGGGTCCAATCCTGTGCACTCTTACGCATGTGAGTAGCTTGCTGCATGACTTTAGTAGAGCTTCTCAATGCATTTGTATCAGTTTTTAACAATTTTATGAAAACTTCAAATTACAGTCATTTAATTTACAGTCATGAAATATTGTTTTTAAAATCTAATCAGAGTTTAAAACATAGCATAACCAATTAAATATAAACTGCTCTTTATAATTAAAAATAAATATGAAGCATTTAAAACTCACATTTCCAGAGCTTTATCACTTTCCCTTTCACCTTAGCTTCTGGCGATTAAACTAAATCATTGCCCACTTCAGAGTTTGCATCAGCATAAATCCACTTTATATCTACATAGCTGTAGCTCCCTCTGCATCTATAGTGACTGTGTGATTAGATTTTGGCTTCCCTCAAAGAGAAGATTACAGTGAAGTGGGAAAGGATCCCTGATGCTTGTCAAATGGATGCTCTGGTGCCAGCTGTCCCACAACAAGAGAGAGAAAGTTAATGGCCCAACACTGAGCCCTTTGTTTTTATAAGAGAACAAGTGGTTTATGACAAAGAACAAAGTTTCTTTTTTATGAGGCTATTCTTGGTGCTCCTTCACCAAGCCCATTAAGTCTAGTTATCTCTTACAAAACACGGCCACACAGGTACCATTTCCACAGACAAGTTCATTTAAGAAAATTTATAGCCTAATTGTGCAGCTGTTGCCTTCCCAGTCAGTTCTAAGAGATTGTTACACAAGCACTGTCGTAATTTAGTCATGTTTTCATCTCACAACTATACTGTAATTACTGTTAACAGCAAACAGTAAACAAAAAAGTAAATATGACACAGCCAAAGACTGTGCTAACAAATAATGAATCAAACAAGTGTCTAGAACAAGTGCATTTATCAGAAGTCCTGCCTATTAGTACAGTAAAGTTGCAGCATGACAATGGGAAACTTCAGCCCCCTGCCAGGTGCTGTGGCTACTAATTACATTTGCACCCTGAAATATTTGATTTGGGGGAACGACATTTCCTTCCCAAACTCTAGGCCTGCATAGATGGAACATTAGACACTGCTCAACCCTCCCCACCCCTCTGTATGGGGTAGATTTCAGCTCTGGTGAAGGGGATACAGGCACATTCAGCTGATAACTGCACAGCCTCTGTGACCCATGCTGTGTCTTTTAGAGCAGTGGTTCTCAAAGCCAGTCCGCCGCTTGTTCAGGGAAAGCCCTGGCGGGCCGGATCGGTTTGTTTACCTGCCGCGTCCGCAGGTTCGGCCGATCGCGGCTCCCACTGGCTGCGGTTCATCGCTCCAGGCCAATGGGGGCTGCGGGAAGGGCGGCCAGCACGTCCCTTGGCCCGCGCCACTTCCCGCAGCCCCATCGGCCTGGAGCAGCGAACCGTGGCCAGTGGGAGCCGCAATCGGCCGAACCTGCGGACGCGGCAGGTAAACAAACAGGCCTGGCCCACCAGGGGCTTTCCCTGAACAAGCGGCGGACCAGCTTTGACAACCACTGTTTTAGAAGAATGGGTTATGGGAGAGTGGCTGCCCCAAAGGAACAGAGCACTTCACCCGTGGGTCACCAGTGCTAATGCAGCTCAGAGCAGTAGCGTGCACAAGTTGTTCCTATCTGACAGCTGCAAGGCCGATGTGAAGTTGGTTGGCGGACCCCGCTCCAGTTCCTGTTGGACTGGTGTACACAGCACAAAGCGGCCATCATCACTGGCTCCTGCTGACAATCTGAGGAGAAGCCAAGAGCTGAATGGATCACAGAAACTGAACAGGCCTGTCCCTGTAGAAACTACCCCTCCAGGTCAGCGCTCAGGCACTCAGGCCAGGCAGGGCAAGCAAGCTTGCACTTGTGCTGCCTATGCTCAGCCTGTCCCGGAGCTGAAAGGAAGTGCTCATCAGCCCGGCACCTTCCACCAGCAGCAAAGCCACTGACATTTCAAAAGCAAGACCAAACCACACCAATATTAATTTGCTCTGTTTAAAATCTCAGATGTTGTTTTCTCTCAAGAGGAGAGGGACCTGGGTGCTTTTGGGTTTTTTTATACTAGCCCTTGAGATAAAATAATGTGGCATCTTGACAGAGTATCTCTGGAAAAGGAAACAGCCAAATCACTATTGCAACAGCTTTCATTTACAGCAAATCAAACACACTGGGCAGACGCTGGTCTCTGGGGGGAGTTTTCACAGGGAGCGGCCTCCATTTCTGGGGGTGGGGGGGAGGCAATCCATGCCTGCAGTGTGGCACAGAGAAGTGTGTTTCAAATCTGGCTGTGACTGACAAAGTTATTAGAGACTCAGGTTCTTCCACTTGTACCTCCAATGTCTTTTGTGCATGCAAAAACAATCAAACTTGGACCACATGTATGGAGGCCTGCTAAAAGGTCCGCTGGGTCTGAGCCTCTGGAAATGTCGTTTTTATCACAGAATGATGAAAATGTAGGGCTGGAAGTGGCCTCAAGAAGCCATGACGACCAGCCCTCTGCACTGTGGCGGGGCCAACTAAACCTAGATCATCCCAAACAGGTGTTTGTCCAACCTGTTCTTAAAAACCTCCAGTGATGGGGATTCTACAGCCTCCCTTGGAAGCCTGTTCCAGAGGTTAACCAGCCTTATCTCACTGTGGCTACCCACTCTTCTACAGAAGCCCCGAATCCACAGCAGGCCCTCCCTCCTCCTCCACAGACTTTCCAGAGACTTTCATTCAAGCAGAACGTGCAATCCTAATTGTTTCATTACAGTTTTATCTGGGCTCCTTCCCACCTCCAGCTAAAACCTGTCATCTCAATGGATTGTTTCATGGCTCCTTAGGAGCTGCTAGTGGTTTCTGAACTATCCTGTTCTCTCGTGGCTATGTACATTCTGCAGTTCCCCCTTGTAGCGCCAGTCCAAGTACGATGCACGTACACCATCCATACCTACAGGCACTGGTTACTCTGAACCTCAAATTAATATTAGTATCCACTTGGGCTGGAGCTCAGAGGAGGAATCCAGAAGAGCTGCGTTTTACCAGGGCAAACTACAGGACAGCGATAAACACCCTTCTCCTCTCCCAAGTCTCCGCTGTGCTCAGGAGTTGCAGAAAATCTTTAGTCTCGACTTTGCATAACGACTTTCCTTTATTGAACTGCTGGAGACATTTCCCCAATTGCAACCTGCCGGTACATTTTCTGGGGGAACCTTCCCAAGGGCAGCCATTTTGGAATTACATGAAAACCACAATACCCCTACATTTTACAAAGAGATTCTTCGATGTTGACTAACAAGAATTGCTTGCTGCTAACCATCTCCTCACCTATCAAACATATTACCCTGGGGCAGGGCACATTCAGAAGTAGTACAACAGGAGGAATTTGTAATTCTCTGTGACAAGATATTGACCCCTGTGTCTGTCTTTGAGTGGGAGTTAATTTTGCTTGTCCGTTTCCTGTCTTTACATGTATGTATTAGTTGTTGTACCTTGTCAGTTGCAGTGAAGCTCATTATAGTTTGTTTCTGTTCGCAGTCTACAGCTGTAATACTGGGACACAATATAATGTTCCCTTGGTATTCGGGAATAACTCAGTACACCACCACTAAGACCCCATTGTTATGGGACAGAATCACACCTGCAGCTAGTCTCTAGTTACTAGAAAGGTACGTATTTGTCATTTTTAAATACTAATATTTTACTAAAAATGTCCCAAGCAGAAAGAACCCCCAGCGTCTCCAACCCCCAGGCAAAGAGGAAAGCCTGTCTCGGGAAAACTTGCTATTACTACATCACAGGGGGGCTCCAGGGCCCCAACAAAGCAGAGGCCGGTCACAGATTCAGCCAGTTTGGGCCCCTCCACCCCCCCCTCCCCCCCGCTGCCCATCAGACTGTTGTGAGTGGACCCAAACCTCTGGATCCGAGGCGGCCATCTGTTTTCAGCAAGGGAGGCAGGATCCCCTGCCTCCTCCATCTCCCATACGGTGACTTGCTTCTCCCTCAGTCTCTTCCCCACTTTCCCATTTCTGTCCTTGACTAGTCTGACCCCTTCCTTCTTCCTACCCTGACTTCCTGTGTTTGTGCCCCAAGTTCCCCTGTGTGATCTTGAGTCTTTTCATATATCCCCAACCAATGCTTGGCTTTCTTCCTTCAGTGTTTCGATAGCTTTCCACTGCTCTCCTTTCACCCCCTCCCTCCAGACAGAAGAGGAAGTAACTTTTCTCAGCTTGAGCAACCCCCCTTAGCATACCTATTGTCCATTCACAGCACCATGTTTAACTTTACATATTCCTTGTCATCCCTGGTCTGGGGAAGACACGACACGGTCTTGCCGGCTCATGGTAGATACACATACAGAGGCTTTCCATTATACAGCAATTTCACGATAGAATCTCATAATATCAACCAGAATTCACAAGTTGTACAGACAGAGCTCCAAAATCATCACATGGCCTTGCTCTGCCAGGCACTGTGCAGACTATAGTAAAAGGGCCTCTCTGCCTCAAAGAACTTACAGTCTTAGCTGAAGAAAAGATATAGCATGTGGGTGAAGGGAGGAAAAAAATGGAAGTGAGGGAACAGCAATACAAGCATGTTGTTTCACAGACAACAAGTAAACGCCTTTCTTTCTCAGGTGCAGACAACTCATCTTCCTCCCTGGGCTTCTCCAATTTTTTTATTATTATTATTTTAAACTTTCAGGCACCTCCCTTGCACTCATCACCCTAGTATCTGAGGGCCTATCACATACTAATGGACTTAGCCTCACCTCCCTTCTGGATGGTAAGTGAGTGTTTGTATCCTGTCTCTGAATTTCTGTCTGACAAATGTAAAACAGTATTTTCTGGTTTTCTTAAAAGAAGCTAAAGCGTAACACTGTTTGTTCAGCAGTTACCATAGTCTAGTGCACAATGCCATGCTGCAAGGGGAGGTGGACGCTGACAGGAAAGGAGCACCTTTCAGTTCATATGCAAGTTTTGTAGAGTCTAATGTTTGAAAAAGTGAATAAATTGAACAAAACAAATCAGATAATCTTAGAAACATTGAAACAATATTCACTGAAACACTGAATGCATCCGATGAAGTAAGCTGTAGCTCACGAAAGCTTATGCTCAAATAAATTGGTTAGTCTCTAAGGTGCCACAAGTCCTCCTTTTCTTTTTGAGAGCACAGACTAACACGGCTGCTACTCTGAAACCTGACACAGTATAGTTTGCCTCTCCTTGGCTTTGACAATACAGTAGCCTATGAAGAGCTCTCACCTATGAAAGAAAAGAAGATCCTTTCAGAACATGCAGATCAAAAAGTATCAGCATCTAAACATATTCAGAGCGCAGTTGTTTTAAGTCATCCACAACTCTGAACAATGGTAGTAAAAACGTGCAAAACAGAGCACAACAAAAAAGTATGTAATGGTGTTTTATCTAGTCCTGTTACTGACATTCCTCTAATCATTTCTCTGGGCCCCACAAGTAGCCAGCTGTCCCTGCTGACCAGGACACACAACTAGAGACACGAAAGTCAGAGGATAAACATCCCCAACAATTGAATTTTTAAGTACATGCATTCTTATTAAAATTATATTTTTTGAAAAGGGCCATGTGTGAATTACTGTAAGCTCCAGACAGCAGCAGAGAATTATGCAACAACATGCATACGATATGTGCACCCGCATTACCGTCAATGAAAATCCGCATTTGTCCCTCGGCAGTTTCCACAGACAGGATACTTCTGTTATCTAGGAGTTATAGTCTTACTAATCCCTTCATACTAGTCGTCCCCAGCAGTCACCAACAGCAATGAGCTTCCCACAGGAAAATAACTCCTGTCCTCAAAGAGTTAAAAAAGTAACAGCATAGCAGCAGGTCTTGATAACCCTTTTGCGAGGACGTCCACCACCTGACAGCAGCAACAAGAGCAGGAAATCTGCACTCAGCATTATTTAGGGTTAGCTAAACAGAGATGGTAATAGAACTCATTTTTGATAGCACTCTCTGCAAGGGCTTGTCTACACTGGAAAAGTTGCACTGGTTTAACACAGGAGGGAGAGCTCAGTGGTTTGAGCACTGGCCTGCTAAACCCAGGGTTGTGAGTTCCATCCTTGAGGGGGCCGTTTGGGATCTGGGGCAAAAATTGGGGATTGGTCCTGCTTTGAGCAGGGGGTTGGGCTAGATGACCTCCTGAGGTCCCTTCCAACCCTGGCATTCTAGGAATTGATCTAACTAAACTAGTGCAAATCCCTAATGTACATGCATTTAGCTGATTTAACCCTCACTTATATTGATTTAGGTTAATTTGGATTTACATTAAGATAACCTGATTTCAACAGGGTCCAACTGGTTTAAGTGCATGTACTTTGGGAGTTTGCACCTGTTTAACTAAATCAGTTTAGTTGAACAGGTTAAAGTTTTCTACAGTAAATCAGCCCTAAGACATTCCAGTTTACCATCACTTAAAACCGTGTGTGGCCTAGTGCAGGATTGCACCCTTTGTTCCACTGCCATGGATTTCTGAGTAGGATGGACAGCACCGTAGGTGGAGATGTCTGCTTTTCAGGTGTTGGAAGAGTCAGTGTGATACACTGTTGCTCGATTCTGGGCGTTCAGCCCATATCCAGTCAGCCTGGCTGAAACACTCATTCCTCTTCCTGCTGGTTAGAAAAAATAACCCCCTGTACCCATCCACATTTGAAATTCCCACCTTTTGCACTGTTGGGCCAGACTTCACGCACATGGTGCCAGTCTGCTGCTGGAGACACCGAAAGGTGTCTGCGCTGCCCGTGGGGGCAGGGAGCAAAAGCAAGACAGCCTGTGCCAGAAGAATTCACCGCTGGTCTTCAGAACCACTGCGTGTGCCCGCAGATCAGGCTTTCCCAGATCCCTCTGTTTTTAAGGATATCTTGATCAGATTTTCTAGGTGCTTTTCCAGGGTCTATTTCTAAGGACAGAATGAAACCCTGGCTCCACTTCAGTCAAAGGAACATCCACCAGTGACTTCAGCAGCTCCAGGATTTCACCCAGAAGCTTGCAAGGCTGCTGAAGACTGTCAGTTTTTCATAAGAGGGAACGAAAACAGATCAAGTGTCTGGGAGTTGGGAAACAAGGGCTCTGACTTGGCAAGTCTGATCTCTGGTGAGAAGCAGAACCATTTCCCACAACTGGCATGTACAGCACCTCCTCACAGCGATCAAGTTGACTAGTCAGAACAAACATAACAGCAGCCAGACTGGGTCAAACCAATAGTCCATCTTGCCCAGTATCCTGTCTTCAACCTTGGCCAGTACCAGCACTTCAGGGAGAAGTGTATAGAACAGGGCAGTCAGACTGATCCACGCCCATCTTCCCCTCACAGTTTCTGGCAGTCAGAGGTTTAGGACTCCCCCGACCATGGGATTGTATTCTTAACCATCTTGGCTAATCGTCATCGACAGACCAATCCTCCATGAACTTAACTAGTTCTTTTTTAAACTCAGTTACACTTTTGGCTTTCACAACATCCCCGGCAATGAGTTCCACAGGTTAATTGTGTGAGAAAGTACTTCGTCATGATTGTATGAAACCTGCTGTCAATTAATTTCACCAGGAGATCCCTGGTTTTTGTATTGTGGGAAAGGGTAAATAATACTCTATTCGCTTTTTCCACAATAATCATGATTTTATAGATATCTATCATACACCCTCCATAATTTCTTTTCTAAACTGAACAAACTTAAGTATTTTAATCTCTCCTCAGATGGAAATCATTCCATACCTTTAATCATCTCTGAACTTTTTCCAGTTCCAGTATATCCTTTTGGAGATTGGGTGACCAGAACTGGATACAGTATTCAAGGTGTGGGCACACCATGGATTTTATATATAGTGGCATTATATTATTTTATGTTTTATTATTTATCCCTTTCCTAATAGTTTCTAAAACTCTGTTGACCTTTTTGACAATTGCTGAGCATTGCACTGAAGTTTTCAGAGAACAATCCACAGTGATTCCAAGATCTCTTTCTTCCCACCCTTTGTTTCTAATCTTTTAACCAGTTACTGATCCATGAGAGGATCTTTTCTCTTATACCATAACTACTTACTTTCATTAAGAGTCTTTGGAGAGGGACCTTGTCAAAGGCTTTCTGAAAATCCACGTACACTGTATCCACTGGATCACCCTTATACACATGCTTGTTGACACCCTTAAAGAATTCTAATAGATTAGTGAGGCATGATTTCCCTTTTCAAAAGCCACGTTAACTCTTCCTCAACACATTGTGTTCATTTACGTGTCTGATAATTCCATTCTTTACTATCGTTACTACTAGTCTGTCCGGTAGTGAAGTTAGAGTCACCAGCCTGTAATTCCAGGATTACTCTGGAGCCCTTTCACATTAGCTACCTTCCATTCATCTGGTCCCCAGGCTTGTTTCAGTGATGTGTTACATACCACAGTTAGTAGTTCTGCAACTTCACAGTTGTTGCAACACATTTGTTTTGGCTGCCTGGCCCTTGCGTTGCTCAGCTGAGCGCCTCCCCAGCAGTCAGTGAGAGAGGGCTGTAGTACTTTAAACAAGACAGAGAGGTGAATGGATGTCAAATGAACTTGTGTTGTAATAAAGATATTTCTTCCTGGGCTCAGACAATGCAAAGTTCAAATACCTTCTGGCTTTGGAATGCAAAGCAGTTTCTTTTATGGAACTAGTTGGCAAAACCAGTTCTATTATCCTCCCGGGAGCTGGCTAATAGGATGCAAGAGCCATCGCTGCTTCAAGACAAATTAATGGCCTTGCAAAACTGTTTAAAATTTATTTGGCTTCTGCACTGGCACATCACAAATTAGAAGAGGTACTGCACTCTGAATAAGCACATCCACCGACTACCCTGTCCTGCTCCCTCCCCAAGCAGAGCCTCGCACATGGGTGCATCAGTGCCTTAAGTTCTTTTTCAGGATAGTGCCATGGCTTCCCAGATATTTCACCCTTTCCTTTTTTGTCACTTTTTCAACTTAAAATTCTCTTTTCAGTTCTTGCCTTTTTCATCATGAGCTGGCAGCAGCCCCCAGGCAGGACTGAGGTCATTGGAGTGCAACAGTGCACTGCAGGCGTATGGATGGACGGACACAGGAGCGATCAATGGCTCAAGACTGTGCAGTCATTGATCACTTGGAATACATTAATGTACGATCACTCGCTCTCATTGGGTCTTCCCATTTCCCATCACCCCCATGACTTTGCAGAAATCAAACAGCGAGTCAAAACAATACAAGGACTGTGACATCAGCCTAACTATGCTGCTTTCCTGCTAGGGAAAACTTGATTTTTAAAGCTGATCCCTGGAAGCTCCTGAAAACACCATGATCTGTATTTACCCTAGTGCAAGAAAGCAAGAAGATTTGCTGAGCTGAGGAAGGATAAAGACAAAAAGACTCCACTGAGCTGAAGGGAATGTGTCGTTGCCTCTTTGGCAAGTATTCTTGCAGCGGTGCAACAATGATTTTATTGTGCAATCTTGTATTTTAATAGTCAATTGAGGGGACTTAAAATTCAGCTTTGCACATTAAAATCTCTACTGCAGAAATACTAACAAGAGCTGCAGTCTTCAGAAAGCAGCACTCACTTAGATGGGAAGCAGTTTTATAGAGCACAGACGCCCAAGTCACCTTTCTCACTCCCTTCCCCAGGGTTGCCATCCCTCTCTCCTCTCAAGCAAGGGTGGGTCTCAGCACTTTCAATGCCGCTGTGAATGCCTGTTGGAAGCAGTGAGGCACTTCGTCTCAGCCATGGGAGACAGCCCTAGGAACAAGCTCTCTCAGGCTCAGGGTTGTAAGATGGAGTCACCCATTGATCTGAGAGAGGCAAATTCTAGTCACTAAACACATTTTGCTAAACTACCAATTGTAAGAGCTGACCTACAGTATCTACAGCTGGTCCAACTCAGCAGCCCTTCCTCAGGCAAAGTGCCCATGCTCCTGACACCAGGGTACGCTGGATATTGTATTTGGGGAACAGGAGTTGCTTGGCAGTATATATTTTTAAATTTGCAAAAGTATTGCAAGGTTCTAAGTAGTATTTAAATTGTGGAATGGCAGAAGCCTTTCAAATATTCAGCACCCTATACAGCAGGGGCGGGCAAACTTTTTGGCCTGAGGGCTGCATCGGGTTTCAGAAATTGTATGGAGGGCCAGTTAGGGGAGGCGCTGCCGCCCCAAACAGCCAGGCGTGGACCAGCCCCCGCCCCCATCCGACCCCCCCCCCGCTTCTCGCCCCCTGACGTTCCCCCTGGGACTCTTGCCCCATCCAAGCTCCCCTGTCCCCTGACCACCCCCAGACCCTAACTGCCCTCCGCTGCCCCATCCAGCCCCCCTTCTCCTTCCTGACTGCCCCTCCGCCCCAGAACCCCTGCCCCATCCAACCACCCCTTCTCCCTGACTTGCCCCAGAACCTCTGCCCCCATTCCCTGACCTCTGACCGCCCCGACCCTTACCCACACCCCTGGACTCCCCGGCCCTCTATCCAACCCCCCTCACCGCACTGCCTGGAGCACCGGTGGCTGGTAGCGCGGCTACACCAGGACAGGCTGCCCTGGAGCCAGCCACGCACCGCGCAGCACGGAGCACCGGGTCAGGCTGCGCTGCCCCAGGAGCTCGCAGCCCAGAGCATTGCACAGGGGAGGGGCCGGGGGCGAGCTTTCCCGGCCAGGAGCTCAGGGGCTGGGCAGAACGGTCCCGCAGGCCAGATGTGGCCCACAGGCCGTAGTTTGCCCACCTCTGCTATACAGGAAATCCTCTCTGCACCGTCAGCTGTGAGTTACCACACACTCCCACGAGCGATCGCACACACAGCCACATGGGAATTCTTTGTTAATACTGAGATTAGCTGCTACTCTTGGTGTGGACACCAGCAGAGGTTTGCTTTTTAACAGCTAAACTGCAGATGAAATTTAAACCAAGTCAATTCCGCAGCTCCCCTCTCTTCTGGCTTGGATGACATGCAGGCAAAGGGCTCTTCTTCACAGAACATGTGTAATACAATAAATGTAACAAAAATATTCCTGCTTAAGTGTTCCATTATTACAGTAACTGTTCATGGAATATTTTCCAACCCCAAGCACCCTGAGCACAAATGCCTGTAAAAACAGCAGCTGACAGAAACCAGCCATTCAGCCCAGACTGGAGAATGTGCTCCAAAGTTTCAAGGATGAGGCAGGGCAGGAGAGAAAGGAAGAGTTCAGGAGTGCTTTAATGCTTTGTACAGATGGCATGATACCCTCAGCCCTCTGGCACCAAGGGAAATTGCACAGCCTTCAACTTAACCACAATAAAGAACATTCCTATCAATCTAATGTTGCCAAAAACGCGATAGATAAGAGCTAAAAGGGTTTTGCCAGCCTTTGGCTTGTCTCACCAACTGCACTTGTGTGCTAAACAATAGCTTGATACTCCCTGACAAGCAAAGTCAAACCACTTCTTCTATTCTCTTTCCATGCAATCACAATCACCTTTTATCCTAAGACTAGTGCAGTCCCCTTAATATTCTCCGTGCAGAGGAACCCCCAGCACAGGACCCATTGTGTGCGGATGGAGCACTCACAAAATGAGTGGGGTATTAGAAAATGGATAAAAGCAAAATGGCATACTAGGCCCTTGTATCTTAATACAGAAATAGAGCTGTAAATGTCAATTGGCTACATCATGCAGGGATCCTTACCTGAGAAGGTATAAATTATTACTTTCAGCTTCCTTTATAAAGCAATAAATGTCATATCTATAAATGTAACTTCCTGCCGAAAAACAGCAATTTTCTAATAGAGCCTCAATATTTCTGGCGGCACACAGGACAAACTGGATTTCTAGGAGTGAATGTCACTCACTACCAGTGGCTTGTGTAAGCCAGTCAAAAACTGAACCAGGTTCAAAATTTCTGCAGGTTTTTTTTTTTTAAAAACTTAAAATGTCTCTGCTGAAGCAAAGGTATTTTATTTAATATTGCCAGTTAAACCGTTCCTTTTAATTATACATGTTCTGCATTATAATTATGGCCCTACCAAATTCACGGCCATGAAAAAGTCGCCACAGACCATGCAATCTGGTCTTTTGCGTGCTTTTACCCTATACTATACAGATTTCACGGAAGAGACCAGCGTTTCTCAAATTGGGGGTCCTGACCCAAACGGGAGCTGCAGGGGGGTCACAAGGTTATTTTAGGGGGGGGTCATGATATTGTCACCCTTACTTCTGCGCTGCCTTCAGTGGAAGCAGGAGAGCAGTGGCTGGTGGCCGGGCGCCCAGCTCTGAAGGCAGCGCTTCGCGAGCAGCAGTGCAGAAGTCAGGGTAGCAGTACTGCAACCCCCCCATAACCACCTTGCAACCCCCCCAACACCTTTTTGGGTCAGGACCCCTACAATTACAACACCATGAAACTTCAGATTTAAATAGCTGAAATCATGAAATTTATGGTTTTTAAAATCCTATGACCACGAAATTGACCAAAATGGACTGTGAATTTGGTAGGGCCCTAATTATAATATAAACAGAACTTTCCTCCAGTCCTGCAGATTTCCCACTGGAAAATTTCCTATCATTTAGACTATGATGTGAACAATCAGTTTAGCATATTTAAACTAATCATAAATTCTAAAGATAAAAATGGGTAACTGGATTAGTCATAGCGACCGGATTAGTCATAGCTATCTCCGAAAAGACAGAAGTTTAGATGTTAACAATGTATCTTTGTTTAGCAGAAGCCCTCTTCTTGTGCTCTTTTGAAGAACGTCCTGTCTTTGACTGCATTATCTAAACAAAACTGTGTAAATAACCCAACAGGGATGGAGAGATAAACACATACATCATCAGAGGAACAACAGAACACACATGATGGATTTAGAGCTATAGGAATTCCTCTTTTCTCTCTCTGAAGTTTACCATATTCTCCTACTGTTGATTTCTCTCATGTCAGACCTTCTCCCTCGCGCACACACACAAGGTGGATATGTAGATAGAAACACACAATTCTGTACCATATCGATAGATAGTAGATACCCTTGATAGATGGGGTGCATACCATGTTCACTGACAAATGCCACGTAGCTCTTCCTGGAGAGACCTTTTGTTTCTATACATAAGGGTAAAACCTTTGTTTTTCAAGTGCAAATGGTAATTGTTATAAATATTTTAAAATAATCACCATTGTGAGGCATCTGTGTACCTTTGGGAAGCAGTGTGTTGAGAGGGGGACATGTATGTGAAGGCAGCAGGGTCTGCTTTAGTAATTATCTCATTCCCCAATTCCCCACTGCCACAGACTCTCCTCTCTCATGACCACACTGGTGCTTCTCTCCCACCTGTAGGCCTCCATACGAAAGCAGTTCAGTTCTGGATCCCAGGATCTCTTCCCTAAGGGATTCAGAACATACATTTGCTCCTGTGTTGTTGCCTCTTATTGTTTTTACTTGCAGATTACTCACTCCTGGGGAGAGGATGAGGAACGCACCTCATTTGACACGTGTGGGCCACATCACTTAGGCCCGGATTGTTAAAGGTACTTAGGTGTTGCTAAGCTCGTTTACAAAAAGTGATGTAGGCACATAGGAATGGAATTTAGGCTATTATGTGACGAAATCCCTTTTAAAAATAAGATTTGGACTCCTAAATCATGTAGGCATTGCAATACTGAGCACAATGCCTTAATACCTGTAAAACTCTGGGCCCTAATACTCAACTGGAAGGTGCTAGACTCTGGTCATGACAGCAGTATAAGAACCAACGCTGACAGGAATAGACAGACTAGTGTGGCCGGTGTGCTTGGCTATGTAAAAAACATATCGAGACGCATGGAGGGGCTCACCACCAAATACTGCAGCCCAAGCCCAGCACTGTACTAAGTCACCCGAGAAAGGTGAAATCTCTATGCAGCATGGTTTCCTTTGTGAGCTGGGTTTTTGGTATGTCACCTATTTTGTTGGATCATCCCTGACAAGCTTCCAAGAACTGGTGTTTTTTTAAAGGAGGATTTGAAATGGAGGTTGCCAGCTCCACCGGGCAAATCATGAGGCAGAAAAAAATAAAATAAAATAGGCTCAAAATCATGAGAATTAAAACAAAAATAAACCACTCTTCTGGCAAACGCTAAGTAGCATGTGACTCTCCCCTTCAGTGTGTGAGATAATCCAATGTGAAAATACCCAGATCTCTCTCTCTCTCACTCACACACACACACACACACACACGGGAGGGGACACACCCTAGAGCCATCCTTTGCCAATCCCAGACATCCCCTTGGAGTTGGGGTTGCTAACTTTCTAATTGCACAGAACCAAACACTCTTTCCCCACCCCCTTCCCTGAGGCTCCACCCCGCCCCAAGACCCCACTGCCCCGCTCACTCCATCCCCCCACCCTTCCCTTTGTCGCTCACTCTCCCCCACACTCACTTGCTCACTTTCACCGTGCAGGGGCAGGGGTTGAGGTGTGGGAGAGCTCTGTGAAAGAGTTTGGGTGCAGGATGGAGCTCAGGGCCGGGGCGGGGGTTGGGGTGCAGTGTGTGGGAGGGAATTTGGGGTGCGGGCTCTGGGCCGCACTTGCCTCAGGCGGCTCCCAGAAGCAGTGACATGTCCCTCGGCACTGAGGTGTAGGGGTAGCCAGGCGGCTCTGCACAGTGTGTGCTGCCTCCGCCTGCAGGCACCACCCCCGCAGCTCTCATTGGCCATGGTTCCTGGCCAATGGGAGCTGCAGATCTGGCACTTGGAGCAGGGGCAGCCCACAGAGCCCCCCTGGCTGTGCCTCTGTCTTGGAGACGCTTCCATGGAGCTGTGCCGAGCCAGGTAGGGAGCCTGCCAGCCCCGTTGCACCAACGGGACTTCTAACTGCCCAGTCAGCGGTGCTGACTGGAGCCACCAGGGTCCTTTTTTCGACAGGGTGTTCCAGTCGAAAAATGGACATCTAGCAACCCTAGCCTTGGACACAGTCTGCAAGCTCACTCCCCAACCCAAGGAGCAATGCCTCTACCTCCCCTGAGCACTTTTCCTCCTCCTGTGCTAGCAGTTGGGCTGGGTGGGAAATGGAAAACACTGGCTGAGAGTTTAAAATTTTTTCCATGTCTCGAATCAGGCCAAAAAGTCAAAATCCCAAAAATATTTGTGAACCAAAGACCCCATTTTTTCCCCTTTCAGGTCAACTGAAACATTCCATTTTCACTGTGACCTTTTAAAACCCCTTTTCCCAGGCTAATTAGCTTAAATTTAGAAACAGAAACCCATTTTAAATCAGAAAAGAGGAATTTTTCCTTTTGAAAAAGTAAAAATAAAATCAACGATTTCGAAATTTTTCAATGTTTTTGTGAGTTCGGGAATTCATTGAACCCATCCCTATGCTGCGAACAGTTTTGGTGTCCATGAATAGGCATTTTTTCAGTGGAAAACATTAGTCAAAAAACTCCTTCCCAGTTCTAGCCATTGTCACACCTTGCCCAAGCGGACGGCGCAGGGATCCCAGCATGCCTCCCGTGTACATTTCTTCATTTAAAAACCTCCATGTTTTCTTGCTCCTATAATTTTGTTCCTTTTTCATCTGGGCGTTTAGTAGCTGCTTGAGCAGCTTGCTCATTCCAGGAATTGTTTGGGAGAGTCGTAACTGCTATTTAATTCAGTAACAGCAACAGAAGTACAATCACTGTCAGAAATGGGTCTAACCAGCTATTAAACAGCATATTGGGTCTGATGCAATATAAAATACATCCCCCATTTCTTGTAAAATCTGTTCAAACAGAGAGACTGGATTCTTTCTAAAGTCCCGTCTCAGAAACCTTCGCAAGGGTACCTGAATGCCTCCCTGATCTGAACTGGATTAGAACCACAAGACAGATCGACAGAACAGCCACATCAGCGCTAAAGGAGCATATTTGCCAGGCTAACCTCTTCCTCAATAACTAAGTTCAAAGGACACGCAACTGCTCTGGAAAGATTCTTGTAGCTGCAGGTACATTAGGGATAATTCATCATTGGTTTAATTTCTTTTTAATGTTAAACTGAGATGTTTGATTTCCATTAACACATAACCGACACAGGCCATATAATAACTGCAAAATATATTAAACATATAAAGCATACTAAACTTGCACAGTATGGTATGTAGTTTTGTATTAAAACATAAAATGCTTAATAAAAATTAATGTGGGAGGAATGTGTAGCTATCTTCATTTGGAAATTAGACTTATGAATGCCTTCTGCTGTAGTTCCTCTGATGAACCCGTAATGATGTGTTTCATCTTTTCTGACCTTGATACAATCTGTAATTCTGTTTATGAAATGTCTGCTTCTCTTTTAACAACTGTAACCAATTATTACCATATGATTGTTATAATTATATTTGCCTGCACATCATAGCTATTGCTGTTGGTGTTACCCTAACGTCATACTGAGCTGAGATAAAAGGGGATAGATCCAGAGATAATTATAACTGGATATTTAGTTTGTTGTCTTTGACGGACCAAGGCCCATGAGACAATGGAAGAAGGTGTGGGAGGAGCTTACGTTAATAGCTATCAACAGCTTCTCCAGTGAATACTGAGCTGACGGGAACACGAGGTTACAATTCAGGGTGCTGAATGTGACAGGCTGGAAGTGAAAGTCCCTGTGTTGTATAGGTTCCCATTTCCCTCCACTGAACATGAGGCTTAAGAGGAAAGGGATCCCTTCTCTTGCTTGTTGCTTTGTCAGCTGCCATACTGCAGCAGAGGAGCAGCCATGAGACCACATTAGAGTGATTTACAAGTAATTACCGCCAGCGTGCTCGGCCCTGACTGCAGCAGGATACAGAAGACAATCCCCACTTCCCTGGGGCCTGTAAGATAAATAGACCAATAACATGAGATGTGCCCAGAAGGACGCTCTGTCTGATTAGCATATTTTTGGTGATGAATGGGTGACACTTTCGTTGACCTGGGTCAGTGGCTTTGTGGAAGGAAAAGCAGGGAGCGGGTGCAGTGAGGAGAAATTTGAAAAACAAGATGGGCACCTGGCATGCTGGGATGGGGGTAGGGGAGTTCCAGGCGTATGTGCGCAAGGAAGAATGCACGAAGACAAGCGTGTGCAGTGAAATGGGTAAGAAGGTGCACAGAAGAGGAGTGCAAATACAACATTAATGGGTTTAATACAAAATGCATCCCAGAAATCTGCACACAGCTGAATAACCAATGAGAAGGGATAGAGAACCAGAAGCACAGGGGAACGGAGAAGAGACGTTTCCTGGGGAGACTACCGGGTTTCCTTTCCCTCTCCATTTCAGTGATACTCAGAGGTTGTTCCAGATGGCAGCATGGCACAGGGGCCTTTGCAAACGCTTTGGTGAAAATCCAGCGAAGTCACAGAGGAGCTGGGCTGGGAGCATTGAGGAGTAGAAGCAGAAAGAGAGAGACAAAGTATGTAAAACAGGCTGGACAAGTCCAGGGGAGACAACCTGGCCCTGGAGCCTAGAAGGAGCACAGAGGTGAGAGGAGCGGCAAGATGACTCTTCTTCATGCGTGCAAGGCAGTGGCAGTAGTATTCTGCACTTGCATACTGGGGGAGGCCCAGGAGATGGGTGTCGGAAGTGCCAAGATGAGAGATGAAGACAGGCAGGGCTGTAACAAAGGAGGTCAGTGGAGACAATGACCATCAGGCTTGCAGATATTCTGTACAGTAGGTGAAGTGGGAGGAAAAGGGGGTCTCAGAGCCAAGGGTGGTGGTAATGATGCTGTGACGAGTGGGAATTTTCTGCAATATTTTTATGAATGGCATGCATGGCAGTGACTTACTTGACTAGGGATTTCTACCCCATGGGCTCAGAAGAGTTAAAATGCTCCTGGGACAGAGGAGACATGCAGTGTGTGTGTCATGCAATGGTTTCTGGTGGAATAAATGGGTCATTACAGGACTGGCTGAAACCAACCTCCATCAGTGGAGGAACTGAACAACAAACAATTAACACCTAACAATGGGAAACTCTGGCAGGTGAAGCATACGACTTCAGCATGGCTCTGCAGGAGGTGGAGTATGGGCTCAGAAATGTCAGAAGGCTGGGATAAGAGTTGGCTTTTGGAGACACTCAGCAGCTCTCCCCTGGGGCAGACAGAGAGAAGGAAAGAGCCAAAAGGGATTCCACTGGCACAGGGAGTGGGAGGGTAGGAACACACAATTCATCAAGCAGGGCTTAATTTGTAATGAAAGCAGTGCCGGGGCTCTGAACTCGCACAAATTAAGCACCGCCATCAGGGGTTTCATTTTAGCAAGGAGGTGCTCCCTAAGGTTTTCTATACTAGGCTTGATCCCATTCCCATTGAGGACAGTGGCAAACTTCCATGAACTACACATTAGGCTCAACACCTGTTAGCACTTGTCATTGAAAAGATTTGTCATATTAGCTTGGTAGTTTTGAGAAGGCTGGAGTAGCTTGGTCTCCTGGAATGCTGTCATTGGCATGGATGGTCACCTGCCAAAAACCACATGACTCACTCCAGATCATTCCTCAAAAGCTTTGCAGGGTAGCACCTCTGTTCTAAGGCGCCTGGAAAGGCTGTTTACAGCGCTGCCTGAGGGCTACATGTTGAGTTGCCGCACGTTCAGCCATCATCTGGAAAAGCAGGTCTGAGTATAAATGCTGTGAAATGAGGCCAGACTGTTCAAAGTCGGGGGCCTAAAGCACAGCACCTAACCCCAGGGCCTGATTTTCAGAGTCAATTCCCCTAAAGGACTAGTTTCAGAGTAGCAGCCGTGTTAGTCTGTATTCGCAAAAAGAAAAGGAGTACTTGTGGCACCTTAGAGACTAACCAATTTATTTGAGCATAAGCTTTCGTGAGCTACAGCTCACTTCATCGGATGAAGTGAGCTGTAGCTCACGAAAGCTTATGCTCAAATAAATTGGTTAGTCTCTAAGGTGCCACAAATACTCCTTTTCTTTTTCCTAAAGGACTAGTTGCCCTCTGACAGGGCCTAATTACGCATTTAGGTGTCTAAATTTTAGACACCCCATATGTCTGAAAATTCTGCTCTGTGCCACATTTTTCTCCATATAGAACTTTGCAACATTCTCTTGCCAGTTATCAAAAACCAAAATTCCTAGTGAGTTATTGCCTCAACCCCAACATTAGCCTCTGCAAAGCAATCCAATCCAATCCAATCCAACTCAAATGGAGTTTTACAGGGATTGTCTCAGAACAGCAAAATCAGGGATTATGGGATTCTACAAAAGGCTGCCCCCAAAGAGGAATATTTTTCGTTCCGAGGATTTGGGAATTTATTTTAAGAGGAAAATGCCACTCTTTCAAGGCTGACCTCTAGGAAAGAGAGCTGGTCTCCCAAAGACATTTACTGATCCATTGATAACTATCATCATATCCAATAGCAACAGAGCTGCCATACCCCCTCAGAAAAACCCAACTCCGCACCAGGAAATGTGTCCCAAATTGAGGTTGGCAAAATCAGACAGACAGCCTGAGCTGTATGTGCAGGAATGAGAAGTATATTTATTTGGGCTTAGAGGGGACATGTTAAATTTTATTTCTTGTAAATGTTTTGCTCACAAAGCAGGAAGTTGCTACGAGTCAAATGGATCAGACAATTAAGGCGCGCAAACATAATACAAATCTGCATTTGTTCAGCTGCTTCTTAAAAGAGTTCACCATTTTCTTTCTCCCACAAGTCAATTTACTCAGAGAGATCAGGCTCTTCTCCAGATAAGCACATTGACTTTAAAATAAAATGTGTGCCAACAGCTGCAGCACTGAGACTGAAGCAGAGAGAGATGTGGCAGTGAATGATAATTAAATACACTTTCTTCATCCGTCATTTTTTTACTGCAGGTGCCAGCGTAATAAATCTCGGCTTGACTCTTTTGTCAGCTGGCAGTGAACACATTTTAACGTGAAATCTCAGGGGATGAATTAAGAGTCACTTGGCCTTGTAAAGGAGGGAGGGTTTTACTTCTAACCTGCCAAGTAGGCAACTCATAGCTTATTGGTTTCATAATATTTTATTATTTTGATGATACATATAGGTGATGCTATATTTCAATTCACTACCGTACACTGACTGGAACTCAAACATTTCCACCATCCTTTGTAAATAAATATTTTTCGTAAACCTTTCCGATATTTTGCAACTTTATATTTTTTAAGCAAGTAGCCCCTTGCGTACTTTACAGTGAAGTTAGATTTAATCCCTTTGTACTTCTTTCCCTAACCAGCCCCATTCAGAGATCCCAGGCACAGTTACAATGGGAGCGTTGTGTTGACAAACATGACAGAGGAATATTTTGAGAGAAGGGGTGGAACAGGTCTGTCCAAGTTCACAAGGCAATTTCTGAGGTTGGGAAATTAGACCCACAATTGCTCACATAGCTTCGTTGGCTTGACAAATTAAACCTTATTATTTGTATTGTGATAGTGCCTACAGCCCCACTGTGCTAGGCACCGTACGCACACACACACCATACACAGTGTCCTGCTTCAAAGAGCTTACAATCCAGGAGAAGCGGTGCAGAGGGAACGCTGTACAAATCCTTGCCTATTTCAGGAGACAGATGCATCATTGCTGTAGGTTCTGATTCTAGTTCAACCACCACGAGGGCAGCAGTAACAGGGTAATTTATTTTTATTGTTGCTGATTCGTGTGACCAGCGCCCTACAGGGGTCGGCAACCTTTGGCCTGCGGCCCACCAGCGTAAGCCCCCTGGCAGGCTGGGCCCGTTTGTTTACCTGCTGCGTCCGCACGTTCAGCCGATCGCGGCTCCCACTGGCCGCGGTTCGCCGCTCCAGGCCAATGGGGGCTGCAGGAAGTGGCACGGGCTGAGAGATGTGCTGGCCCCCGCTTCCTGCGGTGGCAAACTGTGGCCAGGTAAACAAACCGGGCTGGCCTGCCAGGGGGCTTACCCTGGCAGGCTGCAGGCCAAAGGTTGCCGATCCCTGTTCTAGAAAGAAGATCCACAATAACCTTTTCCTTATAACAACTTAACTGCCGGACAGGACCTACAAGACCATTGGTCACCTTCACTGCCTTTCATTTTGGTAAAGTGCTTATGCTCACACCATTACATTTGTGCTACTTTTAGATTTTTAAAAACTGAATACAACAGCGTAAAATTAAAATAGCACATGTTCTAATTAGACAGTGCAGGCTTAAAGCAAGTTAGTTTGCTCCACTATGTTTCAAACTCCTACGTTCTTACGTTCCTTTATCTCAAATAATAGCATAAGATTTCCTCACGTATCTTTACTTGTGAATACTTCAGGCTAAAGCAGAGGCAGCAGAAAGCAGCTAAGAAAGACATTTAAACTTCGAACAGAGGCCAATGGCAGTGGAAGCTTAGCAAACTCCTGTTTAGTACACATCACATTTCACAGGAAGTGAGTAATACAGGAGGCGAAGCACATACAGATCTCAACTTGTAAAAGGCCAAATTCAAACACTTAGGAGCTCCCAAGCTCCAGAACAGTCAATATTTTCATGGCACCCCCTCCCCCCCACCCGAATGAAAGCATTCTGTAGTGGTATAGAACTGGTAGCAGGGCCATGCTAGTCTGGATCATTGTGGTAGTCACCTGTTAATCAGCATGAGCTCTGGAAGCCACTCTTCTGCCCTGAGAGCCCTCAGGAAACTTTTTTATTAATTATTATTATTATGTTAATTATAATGGGACTGAAGGCCACAGTCAAGATCAAAGTCCGATTGTGCCAGATGCCATAAAAGACAAAGACACAGTCCCCCTCCCCAAAATGCTAGGGTGGGATTTTCAAAAGTATCTAAATGATTTCAGAGCACAAGTCCCACTGACTTCTCATGGACGGAACTTCTGTAAATTCCATCCTTTGACAACAGACAATTCAGAAAAAATCAGAAATTAGATTACATCCAAGTTCAAATGATTTTCCAGGAAAGTAGGTTTATCATCTCTGGCCAAAACAGCTAATGGAGATCCTATACGAACAGCCAAACAAAACCAAGACCTTATCAAATCATAAAACCTTAAAAGCAATGGCTGTGTCAGCTCAAAACAAGTAACTTCATCTATAAAATACTTAATCTTCTGGAGTGAAACAAACACTAATATGCAGTTTCAAACCAAGATTAGTTACTTGGTACACACTTAATTTGAAGATCTTTAGAAGAGAGAGAAACTAACATGTTCTTGAATAAATGTTGTAATCTCACATTAATCTAATTTTTCATTCCGCAATTTACTACTGAAAAGTAATGAATAAGGATTTCTTCACAAACAGCCAGATAAAGAGCTGATTTTAACAACATTTGCTATTTTAAAAGTGGGCCTGAATTTTTTTCAGTGGCAAACGCTAGCAATTATTCAATGTTTACCTAAAAAGCACAGTTTAGCTGATTAACCCCATGTTCCCACTGCAAACTGTAAGAAGTATCTTGGCAAAAATTTAATTATTTTTAAGGTAAAATATCCAGGAAAATTCAGTAAGAGATTATCAGATTCAATTACGTTTTCTTTGTAAAGCAGTACTCACATTATCTATTGCAGTACCACAGATAAGTTCATTTGGCTGGCAGTTTATGTTCTCCCTCTACTATTAGGTGAGCTATTTGTGACTGGAGATAGGTTGTCTCTGTTCTAGCCTTTTGCCTGAACCTGCAGAACAGAGTTCATAGTCTTTGCAGTGGAATTGACTGTGATGTGACAAATGCAGCTTCATGGTCAAGTCTGAGCAAGTTTGTAATCACTTGTACTTCAATCATGGCCAAGTGTCTCAAGAAGAACTCTGAAAAACAAATGAGGTGTAAGTGGTAGTGTTTAGATCTGGAAATTTCCCCCAATACGAAAAGAAAACAAAACCCAATGAAGTTGTGCCCACTTTGTAGCAGGTAACTATATGACCGTCCTATTCTTATTGTTACATCAACAACCTGTAGGTCAGTAGTTCTCAACCGGGGGGTCCGGAGCAGGTTTCCTTCGTGCATGGACTGGGACTGCGCTGTGTATAAAACACTGCTGAGCAAACTGTCTGCTAAACCCAGCAGCATGTAAAGCAATAAAAGAACCATTCCAACTTGCTCAAGTTTATATTTTACCATGGTTGTACTGGGTAAAATTACAGCATGACAAGGACAATAATGAAGTTATTTATCTCCTAGCCAAACTTCTGCCTTTTGGCCTCTGCTGCACACAGGAAGTCCCTCTTTTCTCCCTCAGGATTGTATAGAGAGCGCTGCACATTCCAAGCTTCCTGGTGAGCAATTAAAAAAGATTGTCAACAGAATAGACTATTGTCTCAGGGTAATGGTCTCCTGATGCCAGGTAAAAGCCATTTTGAAGCCAGGGCATTTTTCAGATATAAACATTGCAGGAAAACCAAAGCATTTATTGCAGTTGGGAGACATTCATCCTGTAACAATGTTCTGTTCCACTGACTTTTTTTCTATTACAGCAAATGATTAATGATATAAGCTCTGTCACTGTTTGTGATGAATGCTGGTACAGGAAAGTTGCAATTGTGAGTGTTATTTTAAAATGCTGAATTTTTATTGGCTTAGAGAATGGACGCATTCTGTGCCTCAGCCACACATAATTTAGAAACAAAATACAGTATTTTTATGAATAAGCCAGTCACTGATTGTCTTGGCAATTTTTCACTGGTCAGTCAGTAAGAGGATTTCATCTAGCAGTGGGACTGGCTGACACCAATTTCATCTGGAAAAATTACATGTAGAAGCTTTGTTCTCAAGTGTAATTGTGACTGGTGCCTATAAAGACCTATCTGGAAAAAAACACTCACCCAAGTGGAGCAGGCTTTGATTTCATCACAACTTTGCTTAAACAAGAGAAAACAAAACCAATGCAAAAAAAAAAATATATTATATATATACATACACACACACACACACACACACCCACCAACAAATTCAAAAATTAAATTAATTACAATAATTACAAGTCAGAAAATTAAATGTAATAAGTTTTTAATATGCCCATAAATCAAATAATTGTAAATCAAACCCATAGTGCATCAGCAACATCATTTGCTTCAGATATATGTAAATTGTTCATCATTCATATTATGGAAAATGGTAAATGGGGAAGTCTTACAGTAACTCCTCTCCTTTCTCAGTTGGACTAGGTTCCTGGCATCTCATATCTTAATTTGATCATCTTTATTAGCATCCTTTCTTGGAAAATATAAAAATTCAATCTAAAGGATATTTGGGTAAGAAGAAAAAAACACACCCCAAATATAAAGCAGTGCTTATTTTTCCACTCAAGATTTTTGAGAATACGAATTAGGATTACCTCTAAAATAGATCTGAATTTATTCAATTCTGCAGATAACTATAAATTTGAAAGAAATCACAGACACAGATAATGTCTATCTCCCCACCCTAAGAAATGACCAGAGAGGACTGCAGTCCATAGTGAACCAGAGGGCTAGTTTCATGAAGTATACAGGTTATAAGCCACAATTTAGATAGTGAACAGGAACCACACCTTTACATACAGAGCAGAGCCCACTGTCCGTGCTGAAATGACAATGGAAAAAGTGGGATGGATCCAATCAAGTGGCCAAGTGTTTATCAACATCACCTGGCATTTAACTGCATCTATACAGGGCCAGGAACCATGTAAACTTGGTGTTACACACAGCTGGATTACCAACTTGGTTCTGTCTGAGGGCAACAATTTTAAGCATTTATAAATTAAGCAGTTCATACTAAGACCAACAAAAATTCATTTCCCATTTTAGTGTTTACACCCTTTAAATACTTAAACTGTTACTGCCCATCTCTCACCACAGGTCATAGCTTAGGCAAGCCATGCAAAGCACTAGCTCTTTCTTCAGCATCTTGGTTGCTATTCCCTGAACTTCCTCCAGCTGGTTTAAATCCTTCCTTTACTGAGGTGTGAGAAGTATTCTGGCAAGTCACACCACAGCTGTAGAAAAGGGAACAGTTACCGCCCAGCCCTGTGACAGCACACCTCCCTTTACAAAACAGGATACATTTTAAAGTGTTCCTAGCATGAAATTAATTTAAATTCTACTTACATGACAGACTGTTAGACTCTCTTGGGTAATTTTTTGCTTTAGTTTGGTTTTTGGTGCAAATTATTTAAGGTACATACATGTTAAAAGTCAAACTACATAAGTAGGTCTTTACCCAATAGGCCTAAGCAGCTGAAAAACTCTGAATAGGCACTTTATAAGCCTCCATTAAAAAGATTTTAAAAACAGTATCTTCAGAAAGTTTAATTGACTTTAACTTTGTCATGAAAGAGAAACTCTAACGTGGAAGCTTTTGGTTGAGTCACATTGGCCTTACCTCTGAATTCTCCAGCCTCTCTCATTTCATAACCTGTTCCTCACCAATGCTGTTTTGTTATCTGTACCACAGAGGAGTTTATTAAGGCAGACCTACCGTACATCCTCATGGGAGCTCAAGGCATGCTCATAAATTCATATCAAATGCCAAGTTGGAGCTAGACAAACTGTTTCAGAAGAGTGGGCAGAAGGACTTGGTTCTGCAGGCAGCCAGGCATTGTGCTTAGCAGAAGCAGGATAACCACACTCCCTGGACAAGTGTGCGCTGAGCAGTTTTAAATGGACCTACCACACAATACTAGAAGACAGGACTCAAGTGCTCCTGTGTCCCAGTAAGAACCACCACCCAGGTAGTACCCAGATCTCGCCATGTGTCCTGGAACCCAAACAGCCTCCTTGCAGGGTTCAGCCCACAAGCAAGGGCTATACACACCAGAACCCGAGCACTTAGTTCAGCACAGGGATGATCTCAGTCTGGGGAAAGTCCCAGCGAAACGAATGGCAAGGAATACTACAACGCCCACCTTCTCCACCCATGTCTTCACCAAGGCTGTTGAGGAGGAAGTGGGCTGATGTGGACATATTTATGTGCTGATTATGTGACATTTACCCAGAGCAGAGAATAGGTGCCTAGAGTTGTATTTTAAAAATCCAAGTGAATAATAATAATATAATAGATAAATAGCATCTTATCGTGCCCATATTTCACTAGTACGCAAGTGAAGAGACTATGAAGCTGAAGTGTCTGAGCACAAATAAAGTGCAGCAAGACCTTTGTGTACAGAACCAAGTACAGCAACTACTTGCTGAAGCGTTAGCATTGCTGGGCAAGCAGAGCGTCACCAGGCAGAGCTTTGAAAACAAGTGTAGGATGCAGCCAGCAACTGGAGACCAATAGGAGCAGAATATGGATCTAAGGGGTCTAGAACAGAGATCACCAGATAAAACCCCGTAGAGAAAAATCACAACTCACTTAGCCAATGTGCCAGAAACCACACCATGGCAGGACGCCTGTATTTGGGTAATGTTATTTGCTTCTAATCCAAGCCATGTAAGGTACAAACAGATACTACAGTGAGGGCTTTGCAAACAATCATTTGCCAAGAACAAATGAGCTGAACCAACAGGAGATGCAAAAAACCAAACACAAAGCACAGAAAAGCACACAACCACGACTAGTAAACAATCAGTCCTGTATTCTGTGCTTATCCCAAATGCTTCTAAGGCCACAGACAAAAGGTTGGATACTGTATCAGTGTCACAGCAAAACAGAACATGTATGGCTGGGCCTTTGAAAGGGATTCTGGGGTCAGGCGTTCAGCTTCCACTGAAAGTGAATTGAAGTTGAGTCCCTGATACTTTAGGCTTTTTTTAAAATCCTAGTCTAAAAGTTTAATGGTTCATGACCATACCCAGAAGCTCAATGGCATCAGCCTACTCCATCTGTAAGGCAGTGGGAACAGAACTCTTCAAAGAATATCTTCTGTTCCAAAACCAAAGCTCTCTCCTTGTGTGATAAACAAACAGCTCCCCTGCATAAGCAAGGCCCTTATATATAACAATGAAAACAGAGTCTTATAATAGAAAGTGTTAGGCAACCTTAACTGTGTGTGTCCCTACCATATCCTTTGCTTATAACCATATATATTCCGTTATGGAGGGTAGTTACATTTAAAATCCATTTTGTTTAGACTATGGCAGATTTAGCTTTTTTCTTTTCTCTTTTTAATTTAAATGCCCATTTTCAATCTTGTACTTGCTAACATAGGTGAAATGGACAAACCAAAACGTATTGCAAAGCAAATGCTGTAACAGGCAGAAAAACACTGCTGTTTCCTCGACTACTCAAATGTGTCTTGACCAATAACACTGATCTTATGTATCAGACAATCCCTATCACAAGGAGGAAAACCAAAGACTGTCAGTGTGTGTGTCTGGTGATGAGCATATGGGGAAGTGAGAATTTTGTGAGAATACGTCACAAAAACCAAACCCAAGAAAGACCTCATGCCTAAAACTCTCAGACAAGTTGTGACAAGCAATATGATAGAGAGACACCCTCCTTATGTGCCAGTGATTTAAAATTACCATGAAAAATGTAATTTAACACACTGGCAGTATTACAACTTGGACTTTGTTTCTTGTGTCATTGAGCTTCTTCAAAATTTAAAGTTTGAAAATGGGATGAGAAGAGATGGAGGACACCAGCAAGGAAGGAAGGAAGAGCAAACGGAAGTCAGATATCTCATTAAAATGGAGATGACACTTTGATACAGTGAAAAGCAATCCTTGAACAGTTTTCTTGCCATGTTCATTTCCTGGAGATCTGTAAACTCTCAGGACTAGGCGACACTTACTGTACGATGCCAGCATCCACCAAACAACACATCTTCACCAAAAAAGCATGAAGTGTAAATTCTGAATTTATCACACATGAAAGCAGAAATAGTAACATTACTTCCCAGCCCAATTCCCTGTAGCTGTCACATAAAACGTTGGCCGGGGGGGGAGGGGAATGAGAAGATGGAATTGACTGCATCAGACTGGCAGGAAAAGATCTCATTTTAAGACTGCATTAGTGTCCCATTAGCAGGACTACATATATTCTCATCCCCTACCTTCTATGGAGTAAATGTGACTACTCCCAACTGCCCTCGAAGAGCCATCCTGGGAGAACATTGAGCTTAGAGGTCCACAGGACTTCAACATGGCTCTGTTCAGTTGGTGATACTTCCAAATGGAAGTTTACAGGCTGTTTATATAGGGGACTTTCAATGAGAGCTGAATGCTTAACTGCCCTTTGTACCTTTGAAAATCTCCCCTACAGTTACCTAAAACAAAATAATCGAGGGGATAGAAGTGTTTACAAGGGCAGTGCCTCACAGGATCAATTATGACCTCAACTGTACGTGTATTTTCAGAGCTTCATTTTGAGGTGCTTTGTGATCAAACATTTTTCATCAGTAGGGTGACCAGATAGCAATTGTGAAAAATTGGGACAGGGGGTGGAGGGTAATAGCAGCCTGTATGAGACAAAGCCCTGAATATTGGGACTGTGCCTGTAAAATCAGGACATCTGGTCACCCTACTGACCAACGATCTGAATCATACCTTGTCCTTTTACAGCCATGAATTCAGCCACCCAAGTAAACAAGAAAGATGCAACCAAAAGGACTGGAGAGGAATATCCCTTTGCCTCCAGATTACTGCTTAAAATCCCACCCTAGTTGGGTGTCTGATAGGAAATGAATTGGAGGGAACGCAGTCCAGTTCCTAGTGAGCAAGTGTGCACAACAATAAATAAATAATGGGTATTGGTCCCCTTGTGGACAATCCCAGGGAAGACGCATGGGACTGAAATGTTCTTTCACCCTCTTGAGCAGGTACCTCCTACGTCAGGTTAGAAGCATCTTAGAGTGAGATATTAAGGAAGGTTGCTTTGCCCCTGTGATACTGGCCATAAGGATAGTTGAACCAGTGCGAGAAGGATTTCACCTTAATTATTTATTTTACATAAAAAGACAGCAGTTTTGCACAGGTGCTGACTGAGCACGTATAAAGTAATGCAGCCTCTCCATTCTCCAGGTGTCACTTTCATAACAGAATGATTACTGTTTATGGTGACACCGAGTATAATAGCAACAAGGATGAATCCTTTAACTTGTTAAACATCTAATATACCATGTTACCTTTTGCTTTATTATAGGCAGAGTAGTAATGATGAAAATGCTGTTTGCAGGAAAATAAAAAAGCCTATTCCCTAATTTGTGATGCACATACAGCTCCTAAATACCAGTGAAATCTGAGTTGGTAAAATCAGGATTCAATAAAAGTAGAATATGAAAAGTCTTATTAAAAAAAGATGCCCTTATTAAATATTCCACTCTAGTTTATGACCCTGTTTGCAGTGCTATGTAAACACAGATACTGTGAGATGGATTGAGGGGACAGGATGACCTTCTTGACAGTGACATGCTGTAGAAGAATGCAGAGGATTCTGGTAGAATAGTTTTTTTACAGCTCAAATATAAATCATACAAAATTCCTATTTCATTCATAAAAATGAAGAAGAAAAATTTCTCCTACTAAAACACTTTTCACATCCTGCTTTTTGTTTTAAGCAACTGCTAGATTCTCCAAAGAGGAGTTTTAAAATGTGTCAAAACAGATTAGCAGCCTTGGCGCCACCAGGAATAAACATTCCAGGAGCCAAGGAACAGTCTGTGTATGATTTGTAATTTCTGTCTTTGAGCTGAGTCTTTTCTATTTTGGCAATTGAAAAGACCCATGATCTGATCCTCAGCTGGTGTCAATCAGCACAATTTAATGGAGATATGCTGCTTGACACCAGCGGAAGATATGTCCCCAAGACACTAATAAAAATAGCTCCTAAGCAAAACTTTATCAGCAGTTTTAACGCTTTGTGACATGGGTAGTTTATAGAATGGAGGAGGATCTTGCAAGCCCCGTTGACTTTTGTTAGCCAGCTAGATAATTCCAGACTTGTATCTGTGCAGTTCTGGTTATCTTTAAGAAATGTGAAGCTGCCACAATGAAAAGAATAAAACATCAGACACCCTGAACAGTCACTGCTAGGAGGTTGTTTTCAAAAGAGAGAGAAAACTGAACTCCAAATTATTGTTTTTGTTGATTAATAAACTGTAATAGAGTTGCAGATGGTGTCATTTGTGAAAAAAATGCTCAAGATTATTCACTAAAACACGACTATGAACAACAACAAAGGGACTACCTTACTTACCAGCAAGTTGATTATTCGGAGGTATTTTTTACTCATACTATTTCTGTTATACTCTGTGGAAAAACTCCAGATAAAAAGGAAGGCTAAAAACCATGCAATCCTTCCAAGAAGCTTTAACCATTTATAGGTTTTCTGTTGGGGAAAAAAATTAAAAAGTGACACATTGCTTTAGTTTAAACAAAAACCCACCCCAGCCTTCAGAAGAGATTGTGGTCACTTGAGGACAAAGGGTGAATCCATAAAGTTATAGCAAATTATAGTTACAGCTCATAACTTCTGTGTACAATAAACCTCTATTTATTTCAAAATCCCTCTTCTCTCAACCTCAGCTCTGTGCTCCAGAGATTAAAAACAAACAAAAAAATTGAACAGAAGATATTGATTTCCCTAAAGTATCCGAGACCCACAGATTTGTCCTGTATGCTGGAGTTTCGGGATGGAGGGACTTTTTTAATGACTAATTTAAGATTCTAAAATGCAGACGATGCATGCGACAGGGCAAGATGTATCTGCGCCTCATGCATGGAAGGATTTTCCTCCTAGAACAGACATGCAGCCAAAATAAAAAACAGGCAGACGAGAGTACAGCTGGATTCCCGAGGGGTTCAGGATTACATAAGAACACAAGAACGGCCATACTGGGTCAGACCAAAGGTCCATCCAGCCCAGTATCCTGTCTACCGACAGCAGCCAATGCCAGGTGCCCCAGAGGGAATGAAGCTAACAGGTAATGATCTAGTGATCTCTCTCCTGCCATCCACCTCCACCCTCTGACAAACAGAGGCTAGGGACACCATTCCTTACCCATCCTGGCTAATAGCCATTAATGGATTTAACCTCCATGAATTTATCCAGTTCTCTTTTAAACCCTGTTATAGTCCTAGCCTTCACAACCTCCCCAGGCAAGGAGTTCCACAGGTTGACTGTGCGCTGCATGAAGAAGAACTTCCTTTTATTTGTTTTAAACCTGCTACCGATTACTTTCATTTGGTGGCCCCTAGCTCTTATATTATGGGAACCAGTAAATAACTTTTCCTTATTCACTTTCTCCACATCACTCATGATTTTATATACCTCTATCATATCCCCCCTTAGTCTCCTCTTTTCCAAGCTGAAAAGTCCTAGCCTCTTTAATCTCTCCTCATATGGGACCCGTTCCAAACCCCTAATCATTTTAGCTGCCCTTTTCTGAACCTTTTCTAATGCCAGTATATCTTTTTTGAGATGAGAGGACCACATCTGTACGCAGTATTCAAGATGTGGGCGTACCGTGGATTTATATAAGGGCAATAAGATATTCTCCGTCTTATTCTCTATCCCTTTTTTAATGATTCCTAACATCCCGTTTGCTTTTTTGACTGCCACTGCATTCTGTGTGGACATCTTCAGAGAACTATCCACAATGACTCCAAGATCTTTCTCCTGATTAGTTGTAGCTAAATTAGCCCCCATTATATTGTATGTACAGTTGGGGCTATTTTTTCCAATGTGCATTACTTTACATTTATCCACATTCAATTTCATTTGCCATTTTGTTGCCCAATCACTTAGTTTTGTGAGATCTTTTTGAAGCTCTTCACAGTCTGCTTTGGTCTTAACTATTTTGAGCAGTTTAGTATCATCTGCAAACTTTACCACCTCACTGTTTAACCCCTTCTCCAGATCATTTATGAATAAGTTGAATAGGATTGGTCCTAGGACTGACCCTTGGGGAACTTATGTCCTTATGTTTTAAAGGGACTACCCTTTAAAAGCCAGTAGACTGGGTTATCCGAAGAGATGGCAAACCAGACATTTTCTGATGACGTGCGATTCTATCTTCTTAATCCCACTGCCCTTCAGTAAGGCCCAGAGCTGAAATCCTTACTATTACACATTGATCTACATACCTGTGGTTATTATTGTGCTTTACCAAATTATGCTTTGATCTGATACCTTTTAATTACATTGAAATTGATTGAGCAGTTTTAGCAATGACTTCTCAATATTTGTGCTATTTTTAAGGAGGTTGAATGCTGTTAAATTAAATATTGCGCACTTATCTGTCAATAAAAGCTGACTGTGAAAAATAACAGGGAGCAGAGTCTGAACACAATAATATCAACGAGCTTTGATGCAAGCTACTGGGAAAACACATGGGCAGCCCTCGCATCTAAGTGTGCCACATAACCTCAACCATTGACCCCTGCTTTATGGAGTTTCATTTCACTCTGGCCTGAATGTCTACATAAGAATCACTTTTCTTTTAAGTATAAGTCCTAACCACATAAAAATCCATTCAATAATTTTAAAGAAACAAAACCACAATGTTTAACACTTGTTTTGTGAAACTGCTGTGTTCTTATCACTTGAAACCTTACTGGTCCTAAGACACAATATGAACAATTAAAAGAAAATCAATCAGAAAGGACAAGTCAAGAATGGACATATGAATATCTGCTTCTTTGTTATATTTTCTTTAGTAGCAATACAATGTTATGTTAATCTACAGTATGGATCAAATTGTTACAATAAATGGGTTTAAATAAATGAAAGTCCTCTAAGCAGATAAAGTCTAGCAAAACAATAATCCAGATATTTTAAATATTTACTTGAGACGTCTGAACAGCTTCTACAGGAGAAAATACTGTCTAAAAATATCTTTATTTACCTGAGATTTGAACAGCTCTGGGCAAATAAAGTATGTTTTATTATGCTTCCTAAGAGATTTTATTTTTGTTGAAGGAGGAAACACTGAGTACCATTTGAATTTTTTTTAATTACATGCAAAAACCTTTCAAATATTTATGTCACAAACTAAAGAAATGCAGGAAACACAAAGAAAAGGGCCCTTTGTCCCTAGTTCAGGATACTGAGCTCTTCTATTTTAAATAATCATCTTGTTTTATCTACCTTCATTTAAACACACCAATTAAAAATGCATAACTTTTTAATTGATGCGACAGAGACCACTGGCAAGGTTATTACACTGCCGGCCGCGACTTCAGCCTGACCTCATTTCTATATCAGTGGGGTAGAACGCATCTAAAATGGAACAATTTTATTTTGTTCTGTGTACTGCACCCTACAGCTACTTGTCATTTGATTTAAGGTCAGAAAAGGATTTCTGTCTGTTATGGTGGGAATAATGAAAAACAGGCAGAAAATCATAGTTTCCAAATTTTTTCTCTCTTCAATGGACAACCCAACAAATTAGCAACAGTAACAGAAATACAGACAAAGACGCTTAGTGTTTAAAACCAGAAAGCAAATTATTGGGAGAAAAAATGGCTGTGACTCCATGTGCTGCATGGATCAGAGGGGTAGCTGAGTTAGTCTGGCTCTGTAAAAGCGGCAGAGAGTCCTGTGGCACCTTATAGACTAACAGATGTATCGGAGCATAAGCTTTCATGGGTGACTACCCACTTCGTCGGATGCTTTCGGACCCACGGAAGCTCATGCTCCAATACGTCTGTTAGTCTATAAGGTGCCACAGGACTCTGCCTCGTGTGCTGCATGTTACTGGAGTCAAAACGATAGTACAATTCTTTGAACACAGTACTGTACTTAGATTATAGAGCAGAAAAGCCTGTTTCCTAGGACAAGGGCAGGACAGGATTAGTACAAAACAGGCACCAAACATGGTTTATCAGCAGACAGGAAAGTCCTGAAATGCTCTCTAACTACCCAAGCGCCCACAAGCATGGCTCAACAAGCAGAGGAGACAGGGTCGGTATTATTCTTTTATATCCTACCCTGAGACACTAATGGGTTCTGCAGCCCTTCTTCTTAACTGGGGACTGGATTATTTGAGCTGCAGATAGATGTCACTAGGGAATATAACCTGCAGGAAGGGTTAGCTCTTCCTGACTTCTTCCTCACCACCAGGAGGATCTTCCACTTTCTTTACACTTTATTCCTCACCTCTCAAATACCTCTCTCTAACCAAAGAGAATTGGACCATTCTCCTCTCCCTTCAGAGACCATCATCGCTGCTCCTTAACAACAGTGGGGTTGGCTGGAAGGAATTCCTATTGTGGGAAATGAAGTTTCACTTGGAATAAGCATTAGAGTGGAGATTTTCAACTCTGACCAAGGGAATTAGTCACACCATTTCCATTAGTTTCAACAGAAGTTGTGACTAAATCATAGAATCATAGAATCATAGAATATCAGGGTTGGAAGGGACCCCAGAAGGTCATCTAGTCCAACCCCCTGCTCGAAGCAGGACCAATTCCCAGTTAAATCATCCCAGCCAGGGCTTTGTCAAGCCTGACCTTAAAAACCTCTAAGGAAGGAGATTCTACCACCTCCCTAGGTAACGCATTCCAGTGTTTCACCACCCTCTTAGTGAAAAAGTTTTTCCTAATATCCAATCTAAACCTCCCCCATTGCAACTTGAGACCATTACTCCTCGTTCTGTCATCTGCTACCATTGAGAACAGTCTAGAGCCATCCTCTTTGGAACCCCCTTTCAGGTAGTTGAAAGCAGCTATCAAATCCCCCCTCATTCTTCTCTTCTGCAGACTAAACAATCCCAGCTCCCTCAGCCTCTCCTCATAAGTCATGTGCTCTAGACCCCTAATCATTTTTGTTGCCCTTCGCTGGACTCTCTCCAATTTATCCACATCCTTCTTGTAGTGGGGGGCCCAAAACTGGACACAGTACTCCAGATGAGGCCTCACCAGTGTCGAATAGAGGGGAACGATCACATCCCTCGATCTGCTGGCTATGCCCCTACTTATACATCCCAAAATGCCATTGGCCTTCTTGGCAACAAGGGCACACTGTTGACTCATATCCAGCTTCTCGTCCACTGTCACCCCTAGGTCCTTTTCCGCAGAACTGCTGCCTAGCCATTCGGTCCCTAGTCTGTAGCGGTGCATTGGATTCTTCCATCCTAAGTGCAGGACCCTGCACTTATCCTTATTGAACCTCATCAGATTTCTTTTGGCCCAATCCTCCAATTTGTCTAGGTCCTTCTGTATCCTATCCCTCCCCTCCAGCGTATCTACCACTCCTCCCAGTTTAGTATCATCTGCAAATTTGCTGAGAGTGCAATCCACACCATCCTCCAGATCATTTATGAAGATATTGAACAAAACCGGCCCCAGGACCGACCCCTGGGGCACTCCACTTGACACCGGCTGCCAACTAGACATGGAGCCATTTATCACTACCCGTTGAGCCCGACAATCTAGCCAGCTTTCTACCCACCTTATAGTGCATTCATCCAGCCCATACTACTTTAACTTGCTGACAAGAATACTGTGGGAGACCGTGTCAAAAGCTTTGCTAAAGTCAAGAAACAATACATCCACTGCTTTCCCTTCATCCACAGAACCAGTAATCTCATCATAAAAGGCGATTAGATTAGTCAGGCATGACCTTCCCTTGGTGAATCCATGCTGACTGTTCCTGATCACTTTCCTCTCATGTAAGTGCTTCAGGATTGATTCTTTGAGGACCTGCTCCATGATTTTTCCAGGGACTGAGGTGAGGCTGACCGGCCTGTAGTTCCCAGGATCCTCCTTCTTCCCTTTTTTAAAGATTGGCACTACATTAGCCTTTTTCCAGTCATCCGGGACTTCCCCCGTTCGCCACGAGTTTTCAAAGATAATGGCCAAGGGCTCTGCAATCACAGCCGCCAATTCCTTCAGCACTCTCGGATGTAACTCGTCCGGCCCCATGGACTTGTGCACGTCCAGCTTTTCTAAATAGTCCCTAACCACCTCTATCTCCACAGAGGGCTGGCCATCTCTTCCCCATTCTGTGATGCCCAGCGCAGCAGTCTGGGAGCTGACCTTGTTAGTGAAAACAGAGGCAAAAAAAGCATTGAGTACATTAGCTTTTTCCACATCCTCTGTCACTAGGTTGCCTCCCTCATTCAGTAAGGGGCCCACACTTTCCTTGGCTTTCTTCTTCTTGCCAACATACCTGAAGAAACCCTTCTTGTTACTCTTGACATCTCTTGCTAGCTGCAGCTCCAGGTGCGATTTGGCCCTCCTTATATCTTTCCTACATGCCCGAGCAATATTTTTATACTCTTCCCTGGTCATATGTCCAACCTTCCACTTCTTGTAAGCTTCTTTTTTATGTTTAAGATCCGCTAGGATTTCACCATTAAGCCAAGCTGGTCGCTTGCCATGTTTACTATTCTTTCGACTCATCGGGATGGTTTGTCCCTGTAACCTCAACAGGGATTCCTTGAAATACAGCCAGCTCTCCTGGACTCCCTTCCCCTTCATGATAGTCCCCCAGGGGATCCTACCCATCCGTTCCCTGAGGGAGTCGAAGTCTGCTTTCCTGAAGTCCAGGGTCCGTATCCTGCTGCTTACCTTTCTTCCCTGCGTCAGGATCCTGAACTCAACCACTAGCTGGTTTAGAAAATCTCAACCTACAGGATTATTCTTCTCCTGTGGAGGAAGAAATGTAAATATGGGATGAGAAAATAAAATCCCAGAGTCCATCCCAACCAGATCACCGATTAAAGTGATGAATAAACACATTCTTACAAGTTCAGACTGCTTATGCCAAATGGAAGGAGTGCTCTGAAATTCTCCATATTTGAGTAACTATGACAAAATTGGACAGATTGGTCCAAATACCTCCCCCTGCTATAACTCCACTGAATTACACCGGTGTTCAATTGATCCACAATGTTTAGATGTTATTCAGTTTAACATGCACGTTTGTGTTTATTTGCTCAGGATGAGGCTCTAGATTACGACAACACAAATGTCCGTGAGTTTTCCACATGCCAAAGTACTTTGGTTGCTTTCTAGTGCCATTTTCGTCCACAAAGCTTTATGATTTGATCATTAGGAAACTTTGATTGCTGTGACAGTTTTGGAGACTAAATTATTCCTTTCACACACTACTTAAGGGAAACTGGCTATTTCTTTTTTATCCTGTAAAGGTCTATATTATATTATATTATATATTATATTACTGACCAAACATGAACACACATCTCCATGTGTGCTCCACCAGGAGAAAGCTATTCTTCAGTATCTCTACTCCGACCACTAGCTATTTATTTATAAGGAACCCCCAGCAATATGACCCCTCCTCTGCACTTAAAGGCAGTAAACTTTGAATTTCACAAGTAATTTTTCACAAATATTTCACTTCAGTTTGTAATTTCATGTTTAATGGACTTCAGGACGTTGGTCTGTTTAAAAGCATTTTAGAGCATAAAGAGTTCCATTAAAAAGGGTCAATTATAGGTAATGGTCAGTCCAATAACAGGAGACACACAATTGGGTTTGAGATTTAAAAAAAAACAACTCCTCTTTCATACAGTGACATTACTAACTTCACAAAGTTTATGATTCAAGTACTGAAGTACACAGAAACAAAAGAAAAACTCATCTGTTAAATGCTTGACAAGAGCTTTAGTTTAAAAATGTATTTCTGCAATTTTTTCATCTCACTGCCTTATGTAATTTTCCTGTTGCCTGCCATAACACCTACTATAGGAGTAGTCACATTCAGTAGTGGACCTTCTTGCTAATAAGCATGGGCATGTGGTTATTTATAACTCCAGATCTGCTAAGGCCAGTGGTTCTAAACATTATTTTTCTTAAGAGCAGCAGAAGCAGTTTTTAAGAGAATTAACTATCCAAACACTACATTACTACTATATCAAAGGATATGAGAGTGATACCTTAAGTCACGCCAATTCTTACAATTTTATTTTGGGTCCCATGGGGAGCTGTGCTACTGCATATATATAGCTTATTTTGTGGACTACAGTAATATATTTGCCTGAGAAAGGGATTCAAAATATTAACGAAAGCAGCAATTTATCCAAAATTGTTTGTAGACAAGGCAGTGAACTGCTAGGAAGCATGTGCCCATCAGAACATTACAAACTACTGCATAATAGCTGAGCTTTGAAAACCAGCCACCACATTCATTGCAGAGGAGAGTGAGCTGTGCATGTGATTTCTAGAATGCTATCATCACGGAAATTTTAGCAGGTACATACATTTACTGTGACTTTTAATGGCTTCTTAACATGAAGAATTAAGCAAAACACTTAGCCCTAATGCAACATCCCTGTTCCCAGCCTTCTCGGGCACAAACCTATGCCAAGGTGACGGCCTTACATGGGATTTTTCAAAATGCTCAAGTGACTTGGGAGCACTACTCCAACTGACTTTAATTGCAGCTTGCGTTCTTAAGTCAATTAGGTACGTTTGGAAATCCCACATGTGCTCCATTTTAGAAGGGGTTTGAGATCCAAAAAGTACCTCCAAATTGCAACCCTCTTGACAAAAAGATGAGCAAGCTCCCTGCATACTGTGGGGAGAAAAACTTTCCCTACTTCAGCCTCATGATTCTCCATGCATAGCAGCATCTCATCTCATTCAGATTAAGCTTCAGGTCAGTTTGCTCGCCCACAAGTGACTGTCTCAGCCAAACACTGGGAGTGCAAGGACCTAGCTCCATTTAGGTCTGATGAAAATGAGAAAGATCTATGGCCCATTCATGTACTGCTCACATCTCCACGAAAAGCCCAGAAGCCTTGCTATAGGCCCACACAGAGACCCCAGAACCATGCAATACTTCACAAGACCTCCCTCATGGCCAGAGGAGTGATCACTCCATCCGTGCTCTGGGATCCCGCAGTCAAGAACGAATAGAACTATTCCAGAGCAACATCATCCACTCTAGTTGGGTTCCACATATGCACCAGCAGGGTCTCCCAAGTACAACCCCAAGTCTTCCCCACTAGACCATCTTCTCTCTCCTTTTTCTGGCTCCTTTTCCCTGTCATTGCTCCAGCAGCGAGTCTCACATTCTTTTCTTCATAATAACCGCAGTTAGAAAAAAAAGGGGGGGGGCGGAATTGTTTCTCTCACACACACAAAATTGCTAACTGTCCTTTCCCTTTTAACCTGTGACCCTTCTGGTACCCAGAGAGAAGGGCAATTTATCTAAGGCTGATCCTCTCTGACCTAACATCCGTGCTGCCAGACCAACTCAGAACATGAAGAGCAATATCTCTGGCAGTTTAATTCAATTTAGATTACACAAAACACACGTATTCTATGGTATAAGAGAGGAAAATACCTATAGAAAATAAGAGGTTGTTAAGCACACTCCAGTGTGTATACGGCTCATTATTTTCACCAGCAAGAGACACGAAGAGTCCCCTCTACAGAAGGGGATGTTCCCCACTCCTTTGCCCAGATTCTTGGTTAATCCCAATCCCCATTCTGCTTTGCAGCTGTTATGACTAAAAGACTTCTCAATGGATAGATAGTGGAAAGCAATGGGAGATACTTCAGACAGTATTCAAAAAGGGTTAGTCTGGGTCAGGTCCTTGACTCAAGGACTATGCGCTTCTTCGGGCTAGATTCTGACTCCACATCTGTGCAAGAGAGTAAGGAAAAGTCAGAACCGCCCTTACCTGTGTAAGGGCTAATCCAGATCTTAGGTCCAGGCACATAAGAGCAATGGGGACTATTCAGTTGTTGACTCCTTTGCTGGAGCAAGTGGTCCAGGAGGAGAGGGAAATGGGTGGAGCCTTTGCTCCCCCACTTCCAACTCAGTATATGGGGGAACATTTAATTAACTTCTGGTTCAGGTTAGCAGTAAGATACCAACCTTTCAGGAGCAGGGAGGAATTGACTCAATGGGAGGTCTCTGAGGCACAGAACCCTTCAAGGCTACTCCTTGCTGCAGTTGAAACATCAGCCCTCAAGCCAAAATCTAGCTCCTCAGTGTTTCCCTGTCTCTACTGCACTCCCTAGAAGCAATTGCTTCTACATTAACATGTAAATAAATGAATGTTGCTTACTGTTCAGTGAGTGACTGGGGCTTTTCCCACCATTCTAGATTAACAAAATACAAAATTAATCATCATTGAAGGCCCGGTTTTCTGCAGGCAGCATGGTGCTGCAATCTCACTAGGGGTGTGGATAAGATTCCCCAATAGCTTGCTGAACAAGATTCCATTAAATCACATTAAGTGTCAGAATTGTTGCCACTAGCCAGTCAGGAGCATTATTTCTGTCATTTTCCAATAAGACAGGACGTGGCTGGCTGGGCGGGTGCTGATTCTGAGGCTCAGTCTGCCCAGAGATCAGATGATCTGTCAAGAGTCAGGACATGTTTCGGGGAAACAGGAAGAAATAAGCTCATGGGATCATTTCAGCTACTATAGAAGCATATGTGACCAGAAAGGTAGGTGGCAGTCACCATGCCTGTAGCAGGGGCGCACTGTAGCTGTGCAGAGTCTGGATGCAGAGGGACTGCAGAGCCAAGGAACTAGGAACTTTTAGACCTAACTTATCAAAGGTGACGAATGAATTTGGGTGCCCAAGCTGAGAGAACAAACACCTTTAAGAATTAGTTGGGCACCTCGTAATGTCACTTGATAATTGAGGCTTAAAGTAATTAGACCTCTTTTGGAGTATGTCTTCAATTCACTTTCTTTTGCACTCTGAACAAGCAAATATGGGCCAGGAATAGCTGGGTTGCCCAGGTACATGCTGTGGAATTTCAAGATCCATTGACAAAGCGAAATGGATCAATCAACACACAACATTTGCAAGAACATACCAGTTTGCTGGGGCGGGGGGGAGGTGTTTCCCAGTGGGAAAAGGACAAAGTATTAAAAATGTAATGGTGAAAAGTAACAAGGGCAGAGAAAGTCATATGTAAACAGATGCCATCTTTGGTGGGTCATTTAAATTTTGCCTGCAGGGTATATTTACAGCATCCTCAGCAAGGATAAAGAAGCCCAATCATTTACCTTAAGTCAGTAAAAGGGGATTCAGGCATGTGAGTGGAAGGTATATTTGGAAAGAATGAATAGAATAGCAACATTGGAAAGATTCGTTACCCAAAAGATTTGCAGCTGCTTGTCGACCCAGTGGGAAGAGGACAGTTTATGGATTCCTGTTATTGTGACTGACCTAAAAAATTAGAGGAAAGTGAGGACAGCAATAAGTTTCCTCCCCACAGATTTAGATCTCAAGGTACAGAATTTTGTTTCACCCAAGATGGCCAGAGGCCTGCTGAATTTGATAGCTGGGGAGCAGGTGCATGCAGCATGGTACACTGCCACAGGAGAGACTCGAACTAGAAGCCTCATGGTCCCAGCACAGCATCTCTACTGCATGAGCTCTGAAGAGACTGTCTCACTAAGCCAGTGGCACAGCGACTTCTAGGTCACTTCTGCCTAGCTTGTGACTGAGAACAGAGTCATGCATATGCAGTATGGTAAGCAGCTGTGTTTTGTTTTTAAATGAGAGTAAGCAGGTCCATGTGGGTAAGAAACAAGAGAAAGGAATCTGATGGGAAGAATTGAGACAGTGATTCCAGGAGAGGAGAATCATAGAAATGTTGGGCTAGAAGGGACCTCGAGAAGTCATCAAGTCCAGCCCCCAGCGCTGCGGCAGGACCAAGTAAACCTAGACCAGCCCCTGACCCGTGTTTGTCTAATCCGTTTTTTGAAACTTCCAATGATGGGATTTCACAACCTCTCTTGGAAGCAATTCCAGACCTTAGCTACTCTTATAATTTGAAAGTTTTCCCTAATATCTAACCTAAATCTCCACTGGTACAGATTAAAGCCCATTATTTCTTGTCCTATCTTCAGTGGACATGAAGAACAATTGATCACTGTCCTCTTTATCAAAGTCCTTAACATATTTAAAGACTTATCAGATCCCCCCTTAATCTTTTCTTAATACTAAACATGCCCAGGTTTTTTTTGTTTTTTAAAACCTTTCCTCATTTAACCCTTCTAAAACCTTTCATCATTTCTGTTGCTCTCCTATGGACTCTCCAATTTGTGCACAGCTTTCCTAAAGTCTGCTGCCTAGAACAAGACACAGGACTCCAGCTGAGGCCTCACCAGGGTTGAGTACAGCAGGATGATTACCCCCTAGTCTTACAAACAACACTCCTGTTAATACACCCCAGAATATTAGCCTTTTTTCCACAGCTGCATCACGTGATTGACATATTCAGTTTGTGATCTACTATACTGCGCGGATCCTTTTCAGCAGTACTACCATCTCACCGGTTATTCCTAATTCTGTAGTTGGGCATTTGATTTTTCCTTCTTAAGTGAAGTACCTTGCACTTGTCTTTATTGAACTTTATCTTGCTGAATTCACATCTATTCTCCAATTTGTTGAAGTCATTTTGTGTTCTAATCCTGTCCTCCAAAGAGCCTGGAACCCCTCCCATCTTGGTGTCATCCGCAAATGTTATAAGCATACTCTCCACTCCATTATCTAAGTCATTCATGAAAATATTGAATTGTAGCTGGACACCACTAGATATACCCTCCCAGTTTGACAGTGAACCACTGATAACTACTCTTTGTGAATAGTCTTTCAATCAGTTGTGCACCCACGTTATAGTAATTTCATCTAGACCACATTTCCCTAGTTTGCTTATGAGAATGTCATGTGGAACTATGTCAAAAGTCATACTAAAAATCAAGATTATCCCGTCTGCTGCTTCCCCCTATCCAGTAGGTCAGTAACCCTGTCAAAGAAGGAAATTAGGTTGGTTT
Source organism: Natator depressus (assembly GCF_965152275.1). NCBI lineage: Eukaryota > Metazoa > Chordata > Testudines > Cheloniidae > Natator > Natator depressus. The sequence continues at coordinate 22,482,868 of NC_134251.1, read as the reverse complement.
GGCATGATTTGTTCTTGAAAAAAATCCATGCTGGCTATTCCTTTTAACCCTATTATCCTCCAGGTGTACAATCAGTTTGTAAGCAATAATGTGTTCTAGTATCTTTCTAGGTATCAAAGTAAGGCTTGCTGGTCTATAATTCCCTGGGTCCTCTTTGTTCCATTTTTTAAAGACTACTATTTTCTAAAGGGTGCTACGCTTGCCCTTCTCCAGTCCTCTGTGACCTCACCACTCCTCCATGAGTTCTCAAAGATAAGTGCTAACATTTCTGAGATTGCTTCAGCTAGTTCCTTAAGTATCCTAGGATGACTCATCAGAGCCTGCTGACTTGAATATATCTAACTTATCAAAATGCTCTTTAACCTCTTCTTTCCCTATTTTGGCTTGCATTCCTTCCCCCCTCTTTAACGTTGTGTTGAGTATCTGGTCACCATTAAGCTTTTTAGTGGAGACTGATGCAAAATAGGCTTTAAACCCCTCAACTTTCCTGATACCATCACTTATTAGCTCTCCTTCCCCACTTAGTAGAGGGCCTATCTTTCCTTCATCTTTCTTTTGCTCCTTATGTATTTAAAGAACCTTTTCTTATTGCCTTTATGTCCCTTGCTAGGTGTAAATCATTTTGTACCTTAGCCTTTCTGATTTAAATGCAAGCGTGTTAGGGCAAGAAAGAAATTTTACTGTTCTAGGAAGTTTTTGGCATGGTCCTTGAGGGAAAAAAAAAGGAAGGTTCTTCTACCTCCTAAAAAGAGGACAAATTAAAGGGAGGGTTGAGGTGTGAGGATATTAGCATGTGCCTTACCTCAGGGAGTTTGAGAATGTTATATTAGGCCAGAGGGTACAGGTGTCATGTCACCCATGAGAGCGTAATTTTTCCCTCTTCTTGACCTTAGCAGAACACAACCAAATATGAACTCATTTGTTTATACACAGAGAGGAGGCATTGTCACATTTTCAATCCATTCAGGTTTTTGAGACATGATTAGCAGAGGCAGTTTCATGGGATTCTTTCTAAACTGCATGGCTAAAAACAAAGCCATAAGAGAGAACAGTTCCTATCTGGAGCCCATTTGTAAAAAGCAAAATGTAATACTGAAACTTTCACACTCCACAGTTAACTACACTAGAGAAGCCCTGGGCTCCAGTGCTGGTTTCAGATGTTTGATTCTGCTAGGAAAAGTTTTAGCTCAAAGACATTTTTTTAATTAAGAGGCACATGAGCATAATATACATTTAAGTCCGAGGAAAGCAACAATGTATCATAAAACAATTTATCTTTTTGGCTTTCTTAGCATTATGCATTAAATTTGATGTGCATTTAATAAAATATATTCTGGTATTTGTTTTGTAAAGCAGAGGAGAAAAAAGCCATCAATCCACTGATGCCCTGTAATTTCATGATATTTCAGCTTCTTGTGCATTAGGGGACACATCAATGAGAAATATGGAATGTTTTACATTGCAATTAGAAGCAGGCTAAGTAATAAAGAATTAAAAAGGCCGGCATCCTGCCTTCACTACAGCTTCAGCCATGCTAGTCTGTCATACCTACTAAAGAGAGACAAAATCTTCTAGTGTAGACAGAGCCTAAAAGATGAGCACAGATAGAATGCACCAAAAGAAAGTGTAATTTAGGCCCTGATTACATTAACTTTCTGCATGCGAGTAGCCTCCTTATGCTCTCTCTTATCTGTTGCAAGAATGGAAAAGGCAGCATTTGATGGATGATGGGAGTTAGCGTGACAGAGGCTCAAAGAAACAGTGCGCTTTCAGAAGTGATTCGAATGAGAAAGGGGCACAGGCCTGGATCACTGGGATTGGGATGTCACTCAATTTATACAGGTTGACATGGTAGAAGGTATAGAGACCAGAGTGAAAAAAGGAGATACCTAGTCTGCAATCCTGCAAACGTGTGCAGTACTCACCTAATCAAAAGGTAAGCAAATGTGTTAAGTATTTGCAGGATCAGGGCCTTAGTTCTAAGTGCAGTTTAGATGGGGACAAAATGTAGCAAGTACTAATCTGTCCCAAAAAACACTCACACAAACCCATCCTCTAGACTTTTACTACAGAACGCACAAAAACAGGCAGAGTGCCTATGTGCTGAATGCAACTTGCCAGACTAATGAGCTATTTATAGCACACAAGCCCTTACATAATTATATCTCAACAATTTACAGTACAAGCCTGTAGACAGCATCATAATCTATCCAGATATGATCACCTGCATTAATATAATAGTTTTAAATGTTTGAAAGCTAATGCATATATTAAAACCAAGGATTACAATTACTGTATTTGAGCCTTAAGCAAATGAACTGTAGCACTGTTCTGTACTAATGAGAAAAGCTTTGTACACTTGTGTACACACACACACACACACACACACTAAAAATAGGTATTTTCTCCCAGGTCATTGTATTTAAAGCATTTAGCTTTTGTGGTTTTGAAGGCCACTCCTTTACAAAGTATATTTGTGTCCTTTGGGACTCAGCACAGGTGTCAGTGTTTCTACAATGTATTCAACATCTTTCTAGAATCATGAAGCACCACTTAAAATTAACTGTAGGCTGCACAATTCCCAGTGGTTTACCACAAGGAATTTACTTAGTTATTTTAAATTTCTGTAAACAGTTAAACTGTATGTACCCACACAATTGTGCTACCATTTTAAATCAAAATAACACTTTCTGATTTGCAGTCATTCTGACTGGACATAGAAACTGTAGGTTGTACATAAAAGCTATTAAACAGGATCAAGTTGACAAATGCATATCTCAAGTTTATTTTTTCATATTAAAGCCCAGATCTGAATTGCCAGTTTTGAAGTTAAAGTAAAAAAGAAAAACTTAAAGAGATCCAGATAACTTTCCAATGCATTAGTGCTTAAAAATAAAAGTTCTTTTGAACTTGTTCCTGATAGATGCTTTTAGCAATTTCTATGAAAATATTTCTCAGGGGGAAGTACTTCTGTTTACATGTATTTGTATGGCAAAGACCAGAAACATAATTTCAATATCTAGTGCAGATGCCAAAGCCTCTCTGCTTTTTTAAAAATAGCCTGGATCAGTTTTAACAATTCTCTTCCCACTCTGAAGAACCCTGTTCAGGTCACCACAAAATGGTGTCTTTTCAGCGTTAAGTCATTTTTAACTTTGAAGTACATTGAAATCTGGAATAATTTTAATTCCATTTTACTTTAACCTCCTACCCCAACCCCCAAAGTACAATTTCAGCTGCACAATGAGCAAAAGTGGATTCTAATCCGATACGCATATGGCCACTCCTCCTTTTGATTCATGGTCTCTTGTATTCCCCTAGCTATGGGACGTCATGTCCTTTATTTTCACTGCAGCATACCAGGAACACAGGAGAGATTTTCATTTTCACTAGTATTACTCTCCCTGTTAGCACCTTGCAACACTTTGTAGCTAGTACTTATTCCCTGCAAGCAGACAGGTTTCATACCCCATAACACAGCAGCACATACAGAGTAGGTTACTATAGAGAATACCTGCTTTCCAGTATTTGTCTTTATTTAGCTTCCTCGGTGTCTTAAACAACAGTTTGAAAGCAGGACTGCACTTCAAAACAAATCAACAGAAACTTGCCCCTAGCTTTCTTCTGAGCAAGCTGTTGCAACGGCTTATCTTGTTATTAGGACTTTCTATCCTTGCATCTTGCTTTCCCTTCACTGGACCTCTCTGCCTGCTACCTACACTGAGCAGGATTTAACAAGACCCACCTGACATGACAGCCTGGGTGAATCAGCAGAATAACTTTCTGCACCTGCACACAGCTAAGGTTTCTCCTAGACCCTTTAAAAGCAAGGCCACAGTTTAGGAGCTCTTCCTCACAAGGCCCAGAGCCTTTTCCCAGTCACACTCCCTCTTTGTTTTGTTTCTTGCTCATTGATTACTTGTACATACTGTTCATTCAGTTGCTCTAAAAGGCGTGTCCCTCTCCCAGGAGCACATCTTAATTGAGAACACACTGTAAATGCTTCAGAAGCTGATTGCAGTTCTCCTTGTGCTTCCAGGCTTCAAATCTTGACTTCAATCTGATCATCTAGACAGTTCATATAGACAACAAAAAGCTATAGTATTAGCACTCATGATGTGCAATTGACACAAGGAATCGCTTCCCAGCTTGAAAAAGTTTCTATTTATACTTGCCCTAGACTTCCTCCTCTGTAATTTATAGCCCAGCATGCTAGTTTTCTTAACAATATTTGCTTCCTGCAGAATTACAAATGGGCCATACTCTTAGACAGTGTAAATTAGTACATTAGAAGTAAATTAGAAGACAATAGACCTATGGCAGTCTACACAAACTGAAGATCTGATCCAATATTTCTGAAGTTTCACAGACAGGTTTAGATTCCTAATCTCAGAACAGCTTCACTGCCTCAAATAGGAAGCAAAATGTCCCCTCCATTTGTTTACACAAGGAAAGCAACAGGTCTAGTGGCTATAGCAGTGGATCTATGGGGTTTAGTCAAAACTTTAAAACGGACTCACTGGGTGGGTTTGGATGTCTCCCCCATCTGTAACATGAAGATTTACCCCACCTCTTTGTAAAGCAGTTAGAAATAGTTTGATAAAAAGTTCTATATAAATGTAAGTTAACACCCTGTGAAAGCTTCTCTGTGTGTGTGTCCAGTAAGGCAGAGCTAGGATTACATTAAATGTTATTGCAGAGAAAATGATTTATTCAGTGATGGAAGAGGGCACGGGGCTTACACACCAATGAAAAATGGACAAAAATCTTTGGAAAAAAAAGCTCAGATTAGACATTGGGGGTGGCGTGTGCGCCTATTGCTAACCTGTGGCGGCACAATGGAGCCTGCGTGGGGTAAGTGCTTGCATTGCTTGTGGCTGGTGGTGTCGGGGAGCTGACCACTGGCAGGCAAACACAAGACTTCCTCACACTAAGGGCAGGTGGTAGTAAGGTGCCCCACTTTCCTGGGTTGCCCTAAGTGACAAAATATCCCTGGCCGGTTCACTGACACACCAGCAGCTCTTGCTGCTCCTACAATCAAATTCATTCCACCAGCCATCTTCTTGCTCTAGCAGTCAAGATGTTTTCATGGATTTGGGACCTTCCAATAAGAGCAGAGGGTTACGCTGAGCAATCCACTTTCGCTATCACCTCCAACTAAAATCAATACAGATCGATAAAAGCAGTTCCACTCTCACAGCTCTATAACCAGAATATGGCAGCGCTGCTTTTTTTAAATGGGAAAAAAAGTTAAGTGTCCACAGGTCTCAAGAAACAAATGCAGCTGATAAATTCAAAAAGGAACCCTCCATCCATTCCACAGGGCTGAAACACAACACTTTACAAGTTCATTAGAGAAGGAAATGGGCAGCAATCTTAATTTCCAAATAAAAGCAGCTCTTTATTGGAAAAGGGATGAGTGCTTCAAACCTTATCTTCCAGGCTACAAAAGGTTTTAATTATAGCATTCATATAATCTCTAAATGCAAACCTTTGCAAGGAACTGTGACTAAAACTGTAGGCACTAGTCATAAAATTTCAGCAAATGCTTTATTTAAAACAACGTTAATAGGGCTATCCCCCAATTGCTCATAGTCACTGGCATGTAGAGAAAGGAGAAATGCCTTGCTGATAACAATGAAAAAAAGATAATGAAGACACTGCACAACACAGCATTTGGTATTCTTTCCAGGTAAGGTATATCCACTCCCCATGTGCTTACATAAAGACTTACCTGAACCTTTTGCTTAGTTGCCAGGTGATTACCCTTCCCTCCCCAAAAAATCAGATTCCACAATCACTGGGAGCCAGACGTTTTTAGAAATAAGGTAGTAATATTCGGCAGTCTGAAGCAAGAATGTTAGAGAGTTTAATCCCACAGACTTGAAAGTAAAATAAACAGTACGAATCCAAAACTGAAAAATCAATGCAGCCAGAGAACAGAAATGATACAGACATGAATGATCCAAATACTTTGGTGGCTAGAATATTCCTGTTTGTATGCAAGGGAACGACAAAGAATGGAAAAGTGCAGCCTCGCCTATACCTAAGTGTCAATAGTTTATAAATCAGTTAACGATTTGTAAAGTTTGTAATTTGTGCCACTTAATCTCTTCTAAGTAGTGGTTTATGTTTCCAGTTAACTACACTACAGCCAGTGCAGGTTGTTATGTGGCTCAGTGGAATACTAAATATACCTCCCTTTTCAGAGGCATAAGGGAGCGTCACATTTCTGAAGCCTGGCCCTCTTATCAACTTTCCCAAAGTTCAATTTACTCACCCAATCACACACACATTAATTGTAAATGGGTTCCACGACACACCCTCTGAACACTCCCTGCCGATCTCACAGGGGCTGTGAGGATATGGAACAGTAAAAAGAGTGTCAAGTAACATTATACTCAATAGCAGAAATGCACTTTTCAACCTGTGCTATAGCACCACTGCAGCGGTCTGAGGCCTATAATATAGTGTGTGCCAAGATCATGCCCTGTGGTCATTCACTTTCCAGAGACATTCACATTAGAACATATACATGCCCACACACACAGCAGAACTTGCTGGCTGTTATACAATGATCTGTTATGTTGACCTCTGGCATGAAATAACTTGACTCACTGCCTGTAAACAAATGATCATTTGCCTTCCCTTTTTACAGACTTCAGCAGCAATGAACTTCAGCAGGGTGTGTAACCCATGTCAGAACTGCATGGGGTCTTTCCCCAGTCCCTGATTTGTTTAGATGCATTTCCCCAGGTCTGTGACTCTGTCTCTATACTGCTGATCATCACAGTAGCTGAGCAGCTACAATCCCCACCTCACTGCCAATCTCATAATAAAACCACGTGATTCAATTTCTTCTCCCCTGTCCTGAGACAATCAGGTGGATTTATTTTCTCATATGATAATTCCCATGTCTCTCTCTTTCTCCTCCTTCATGGTAATTTTTGTTGTGGCTGTGGAAAAACAAACTGAAGATCTGAGTTTTACGTGTTAATCTGAAAGCACTGCAACACACGGCCATTCTAGTCATCTTCAGAAGAGAATTCCAGAGGCCTATGATCTACTGACTTCTTAAGACGCTAACAGGCCTAATAGTCTGTCTTCTGATGGTGGAAATACATAAAAAACGGCAAATGATAGTACCCTCAGATAAAACTTTTCTGAATATTCTGGAATTAAAACAAAGATGGAGGGCTCCTCCTGTAACTCTGCACTCCACGCAGTTAGGGCATCAGCTGCATATAATGAATGCATGGCCAGCTAAGCAGCAGAGTAATCAAAAACATTTTTGAGTGCCCCATCAATCTTCTTATCCATTGCGTCTCTAGGGCAAAACTGCCTTCTCGGAGCAAAGATTTGCTGGAGCCTGAACAACCTGATGGATCTACTTGTACAGAGAAACAGAGAATGTTGTACCTTAGGTAATGTATATAAAACTTTGCCATGTTAGCAGGAAAAGAGAATCTGGTTTCCTTAATTCCCAGCGCAACTGCAAAGACAGTACAGTGAAGTGAATTAGCAGAATTCCTCGACCGTATTATTTCACAGACCACTGATAGTTCTTCCCACCAGCTATTTTTTTTTTTTTTTTTTTTTATTAAAAGGGGGGAAAAAAAAGCTTTGGACAATAGAGAAATTTTGCCCTATAAGCCTGATCCTCTGCAATTGTATTACCTTGAGCTGTGATCTCGCATCAAGATCTCACAAGCTAAATAAGGTCAAGCCTGTTCCAACACTTGATGAGAGCCCCTGCCAGGAAAACCTGGATGCTTCAAGAAGATGCGCCCATGCTTCACTTCAGAAGGTGGCATTCTTCCCCTGAAGATAGTACTAAACGAGCGTCCCAGTATGGTATTCAAAAGCAAACAGAGCAAAAAGCACTGACCATGACTCCTCATTTAAAATCCAATGGCACTGGGGGGGACGCGGGGGGGAAGAACAGTTTTACCTATCCATATGGCACCTAACAGCACTGTGTTTTTACCCATTACAGTATTTCAGTCTCACCTTTCACCAGGCTTTATATTGCAATCTGAACTTGATCACTGCTTAAAATATTATACAAGTTATCCTGTAAATGTGAACTGTCATTTCTATTTAAAAAGTATTCCCATTTTTGAATGTATATGCTGAAATACTTAATATAGCTAACCCATTGATAAAGCTTTATTTAAATAAAGGCATGTTTTCACTTTATTGTAAATGTTCTTGTGGATTAAATAAGGGTTCAGCTGCAGCCAAAGTAAGTTAAACGTTTACTTTCTATTAAAACATCTAAATCATACGATTAAAAACCTGTTTTACATTTAATACAAAGGAACATTCAAATCAGCACAGTGGCAGCTTAACTGGTATTTAATGCCAAGGAGTTCTGATGTTGAGAGGTAATCAGTTTATGGAGGGAGGGATTTCTTTAAACTCCTAAAAAGGGGAAAATACACACTTGAACAAATCTTTTAATTATAATATTTTCCAAAGAACGCCTTCCAAAGCCTTTTTCCTGTCAAGTCTAATAGGCTTTCTTTAAGAGACAGCTCTTGCCCCAGATTTACTGGTAAAATATTTTTACTGTTTCTACTTAGTGTTTTGCTTGTTAGCTTTAGATGCTTTTTCATTTTTATTTTATTTAAGAGGATAGAGGGGAGTTGTGTATCACAGGTGAAGGTTCTATATAGATAACAAAAGTTCTAACGACAGTTAAAATACTGTGTTAAATGTCACCCAGGCAACGTGAAAGTTTTTCTGTACAGAGAACAAGTTTAAATTATTAATGTCCATACACACGGGTCTTGTGCTACCAAACAGTAACTGGTTATTGCTGAGCAGAAATTCACTGTGGAGTAGATGCAGCTTCCAATTCTACATAATCATATAATCCAAACCCATTTATCTATAACAGGCTGTAATTAACTTAAAATTCATAAATGTAGGTGAAATGTTTGATTTTCCTTATACAATTCCTTTAATAAGACAAAGCTCACACATCAATATTTATCACCATCCTTTCACGTTATTGATTAACTAAACCTCATGGTTATTTGTCCCATCAAAAGGCTCAAGTTGTACAGTTTAAAAGTGAGTGACAACAACCTCCCCCCCACCACAATATAACGTAAACCTTCTTATCTGCTGGAGGTGGACTTTTATACAAAAATGTGATATCAGAAAATCACGTAAAGAAACGCATGTGTACCCATACTTACAAGACCATTGGTAAATTCTCCCTGGGAATTACTGGGATGTACAAGGATTTTAGTTGCCAAGTTTAAGAGCGATGTGTTCTTATTTAATGACTACTAGATTAAAAAAACAAGACAGAATAATCATGAAGGTCTGTCAGTTTATCTAATGGCTATTCAATGAAATAGCCAGAACATGTATCCGGGGGGGGGGGGGGGGGGAATTAGTTTCAATCTTTACATTTATGTTTGAGCAGTCTTCCAGATTAACCTCTATTTTGGTTTTAATCCTTTGATTTTTTCATGAGCAAAAAACTGGTCATCACCAGAACTGTGAAGTGCTCAGTAAAAGATGTCCTAGTTGAGCCGAACATATTACGCTTTGTTTGGAGAAAGAATCAGATAGAATCCATCTGTTGGACCCAGTGCCCTGGCAAATAACACTCACTAACAGAATTTAATGGGTTCTGTCCCAGAGAGATGAGGATTTAGAGTGGGCGTATCTGGCTTATGCTGTACACAAAAGGCATCTACTTTAGTTAGAAGAAAAGGAGTACTTGTGGCACCTTAGAGACTAACAAATTTATCTGAATATTTTGCGAATACAGATTAACACGGCTGCTACTCTGAAACCTGTCATTATACTTTAATTATAGTCAAGTAATAACCTTGTTTCTACCAATTCTATCAATTAAGAAGAATTAAAGAAGGTTTACTTTTTCTCCCTTCAACTCAGGTGAAACACTTCATTTCATTTTGCTTCCTAAAACATTTCTGTATGGTTTTTACTCACAGCTGAATGGATTTACAGCTTATATTTAGTGTGTTTATTGTAAATATATAAAAACAAAGATGATGAGGTGTGAGCAGATATAAGGAGGGTACAGAGGACTGCTGGTGACAAACTGAGACCGAAACTCTCTTGCCTGAATTTATCAGGGGTGGTACAATTGATCATAAACAGGAAGAATGTACGATATTTTGCCAGCTTCCACCCAGGTGTTCCTAAACAATCTTACAATTTCAACTTTTTGCCTTCCATACAGTCAATTTGTCATGTATCTTATATCATTGTGCAGGGTCATCAATCTATTAACCCAGGACCTAGAATTCCAATCCAGACTATTCTCAAAAGACAATGAACATATTGTACTTTGTAGTTACTGGAACTCAAAAGCACTTCTCTGTCAATAGTAATTGTTTTGTCACAAAGGTCCAGATCGTCCCAGTAACATTTGCGAATTATTTGCCTTACCAGCACCCTCCCCAAGGAGGTCTGGTGCCCACATGGAGAAGGAGGAGACAGAGTTGAGCAGGCACAGGAAACATCCGCCTCCTCTTTTTAGCAAGCAGAGATCAACCAGGAAAGATAATTCAGCCTAAACTTAATTTATCCAATGATCAGAGGCAGAGTTTGACCTCTGCACTTTTCATCACAACTGCAACCTAAGACTGTTTAAACAATATATGACCTCTGATATTACCCAAAATTGTCAGCATCTCAAGTACAGAAACAGACTGAATAATTGAAAAAGTCATTACTGAGGAATTTGGAAGCTTCTGCTATTTGGTTAAAATAAGGGGAGAATATGGTAAATTTAAACATTAAGGATAATGTTGCTTGTGGTTATTTCTAATGATGATTTTCAAGAGAAATTGGAAAGTGACTTTAAAACTTTAAGCATAAATACTTGGATGGATTTGTGTGTGAATGTGAGAGAGGACTGACTCTCAACTGAAATTCTTTCCCTGGTAGTGTTTAATTAAAAGAAATTATTAATTAAACATGTTAATTTGAGAACTAATTTTGGTGAAAGTATTTTATATGATTATTTTATACATATACAAACACTGGCTTGACTGATATTAAATAAGGTTCTATCTTACAGCATCCAGAAAAAGCTTCTGCTCAAAATAGAGAGGACAGGGTTCCAGCTTTGCTGTAAAACTGACTATTGTCAAATCAATTGTTAGATTTTATTACTTTTCTCTTCCTGATAATGGACGAGAGATAAACAATGCTTTTGTTAAAAAAATCGGATTTTTATTTAAATGTGTTTTTTTAAAAATCCTATCTAAAATTAAATGTGAAATTATGACAATATATGTTAAGGCTAGGGTGACCAGATGTCCCGATTTTATATGGACAGTCCCGATATTTGGAGCTTTGTTTTTACTGGCTCCTATTACCCCACACTCCCTGTCCCGATTTTTCACACTTCCTCTCTGGTCACCCTAGTTAAGGCCTAAATTTCTTATATTAAAACATTTAAATTAAGTACAAAAATATTAAGTAGTACATGTTTACTGCTAAGTTTTAAAGACAGTCAAACCACTGAACTGATAGAAGTCACCTAAGAACCAGCTGAAGTGCTAAACCAGCGTTTGATAGCAGAAACCTCTTCTATAGGTGCAGAGAATATTTTCTTCAGTATGAATATCTTCTTTAGATTGAGACAGCAGAGAAGTACCAGATTTACTACTGTTATCATTTAACAGAACTACTCCTTTAACTCAAGTGGTAGAGGTCTATGCCACACTGAAGGTCTTGGTCCTGGGTTTAAAACTCACCAAAGAACTAGGCAGGAGATTGTAAGAGCCCAACATGGTTCCTTTATACCTCAAACGCTTCAGACAGGCTTTTTCTAACAGGAGTATGGAGTACAACAGGAGAATCTATCAAATTCCCCTATAGTGGCTGGTTCATTAGAGGATAACAGTCTACTACTGCTAGCTAAATAAAGCTTCAGTTCGAAGGGTAGAGCCTTATGTGTAATACTTTAAGTTCCCTGTCATCACACCATTTGAAGTGTTTCTTTCCAACTCCCACCAGCAAAGAGGTTAAGTTCATTTATATGACTATTAAAAAGGGGGACAAGTCAGTTTTTAAAAAAAATTAAAAGAAATGTCAAGTATTACACATCTGCTTCTCCCATGCTGTTCACAATTTAACTGTTAATACTGAGACCAGACTGAACAATAAAACCAAACGTAAAGAAGAAATTGGTAATAAATCCAAGTAAAGGCAATGAACTAAAATTTGAAGAACTGAGCAATTCTATTATCCCAATGCAAAATGCCCACTAACTTTCAAATATTGGAGGATTTTGTACAGATGGTACACCAAAACACCTAGCAGAAACTAAAAAAAAAATGTTGCAAAATCATTCTTATATTTTCATGTGTTACAGAAATGAAGTTAGACTAAAATTTCTAAATTTTCATTTTGCTGTGAATGCAGATAAAATTTTGAGGTCCATAGGTGTACATATTTTATATTTTTAATACAAGACAACTCCTTAAGAGCTTAATCATAATAAATACAGTACCTAATGCTTCTTGGCATTAGTGTCTTTAGGGGTCAAACTGTGTCTAAAAAAAAAAAAGAAAAAAGGACAAATCAGTAATATTCATAGTTGGAGTCCGAGAGGTCCTAATCCATGGTTTTACTTCAACTATTGCCACTGCTGCTGCACTCTTATTTAGCAGTCTCTTGCAGAAGGAATATTAATTTGTGCCTTGAAGACTACACTGGTTTCCATTTGTTTTCAGGTGCATTTAAAGTGCTGGTTTTGATCTAAAAGTCCATTACAGTCTGGATCCTTGCTATCTTAAGACAGGCTCTCTCCTTGTGGTCCATCAATGCAACTGACATAGGTTACAGCATTTCACAAAAACTTCCTAGATTTGTACACCTGGAGCATGGTCTTCTCCGTAGAGGACTATCTACTCTGAAATTTACCTCCAGTACATTGGTCAGACAAAATTCACTTTTTGAGCTTTGTAGTGTCTTTGCAGCATGACTGAAGGTGTAGCACAAGGAGGTTTGGGATTCTGTTTTGGTAAGAGGAGGGAATCCTTTGAACGTGTTCACTAATTGACAATGTGTCAGCCTACATTGTTCTAACCTGGGAAATTATCTATGGCTTTGGAAGCTATGATAGGTACTTCAAAGACAGAAGGAAAACACTGATAAAATCAGGGTTAGTGTGGGCAGGCAACTGACCTGCTGCACTCACACAACTATGCCAGTGCATCTTACTACTGACCTGCCACAGTCATTCTTCCAGTTTCTCTTTGATTAACAGAAAATATTGTCTCTTTAGGTACTTCTATCACCCTCATCACTATAACTTCTGCCAATCTAGGTGTAAAGATATCTAGTAGGAACTACATGAGACTACTCTGTGGCAGTTCATATGTGATTTAAAGAAGGTTTATACTCAGGTCCCTTGAAATTAAACAATTTAATTTAAGCCACTTGTTCTCCCTGCTTAGTCCCCAAATGGAAGGACCGCCCCAACAGGAAGTGCTACACGTTTACTTTGCATTCTCAACAATAGGAATTCTGAAGATGTACAAGATTGATTGTATCTGCTAAAAAAATCAAAAATAAGATGCACAAGATTGATTTTAGCAGATATAATCAATCAAAAATAAATTGTCACATGAGGATCTCAGATTATACATATGACAAGTTCAATTCAAGTGTGAAAATGGAATTAAAAATTACCTCTCTCTGGTGTTGGTAAGCGTTTTCATTTTATCATAAAGATGCTGTCAAAACCTTCCTTCATAAAGTTCAAAAATTACAGCAGTAAAATAAGCATAATTTTAATTTCTGATTGAATTTTCCATTTGTCATTCATATACATCCCCACATATTTTAATTAGAATTGAAAGAAAATAAGGAAACCTGCCCTACAAGTAAGCTCTCTTTGTTAAAGTTATGCTTATTGGGCTTTTCATGTAAATACAATAGCCCAAAAAGAAACATTAAACTTAAGACAGAATAAAGCACTAAAGTGAGACAGTAGATAGTGAACTCTTATGGACAATTAAAATCCCGGCTCTCACTCAACCCCGGCCTATTTTAGCAATCAGATCAGACAATCTCTTAAAACAGAATAATCTTAATGAACAGCCAAGTATTCCTCCCGCATGGAGGAAATCTTCAACAAATAGGACACAGGAAAGGAAGATATACTAATCAAGAGGCACCACTAGCTTGCCTGTTGAATTGGATATGGGTGGGGACATGACTGAAATCCACAAAAGCCATTCCAGTACTGGGAATTAAAGTTTATGAAAAGTGATCATGTGGGGATAAGAGGCGGGGAAGTACAAAAAGATTTAACTCTAAAATGTGAAATCTATTCAGGAGAATCCAAAGGGGTAAGAAACAACCTGTGGGAACTCCAATGAGGCAACAGAACAGAACACATTTACTGCTGCTCTCAGGTCATAGAATTCATGTTCAAAGGATTGCTTTTCCCGGTGTGGTAGCCTCTCATCTTGAACTGCTATTACACACCACTCATTGTCCTCACGGTCAAACTGCAGCAGCATCTGTGGCGGCAGCAGCAACAGTTTCCGGATGAGAAATCTCCATACTTACCTTAAAGAATATCAATTCTTCTTCCAGCATTCAGCCTTGCTTGGAGGTTAGTAAAAGCATTCCCAGCTTACACAGGAAATGTGTTTTAATAAATGCTGAAAAGGAGGGCATCTTAAATACTGAACAGAAAAAAAGTTACCTACCTAGTAATTGTAGTTTTTCCAAGCAGAAAGAAAACAGATTTGCACTTCTACAAGGGCATGCCCCTTGGATCAAGAAACCGCAGGAAAACCAGGGTTGTTTGAGCATGTATGCATTTCTCTCATGACACCATATGTTTAAAGGGACTCCATGTTATACCAGAAGCATGGGCCCTAATCTCACTTCAGTTCATTTCCATTGAATCAGAACCTACTCTATAGACTCCGAAGTGGGGAAAGCGCATGGGGATATGGATCTATGCTGTCAAACTACTCAGAGCTACAATTACTACATTAATAACCTTTCCTTCTCCTTCAAATATTCACAGCATAAAGGACACTTGGGAGATAAATTAGCAACAACCCCAGAAAAGATGAGTCTGTGGAAAACTATAAATACAAGGGTTGCAGAACTGCTCTCAAATTGGGCATCAGATATGAAAGTCAAATCATGAGTAATGCTGTGTCGAATGTATGAACTCCAAGTAGAAGTCATGCTGATTTGAATGAAGTATATCTAGGTCAAGTAGCATAGGCTGCTCACAGAAAGTGTCCTTCCGTCCCAGACATACCCAAAACATCACAACAAGTTTGTATACAAAATGTGGTCCATTTACACAATTTCTGCTAAGAGACTATGCGCCTCTTGGCTCTGGAATGACGAAGGCTACCATGGGGAGAAAAAGGGGAAAAAGAGGATGGGTCCTCTGTTTTCTGAGAAAGATGTGGAGGACCTGAATTTCTCTTCTGGAGTTTAACCAATATTCCCATTTCAACTCATAATACTAGGATTGTAAAAAGACATAGGAATAAGTGTTAAAACTGAGGAAATAATGCAGTAGACTTCATCACTACTTCAAAGTGCAGTTCTATTCTGAAAAATGACTAAAATAATAAATGCAGCTGAAGTAGTGGGGGTTTTACCCAGGAAAGCTTATGCCCAAATAAATCTGTTAGTCTTTAAGTTGCCACTGGATTCCTCGTTGTTTCTGTGGATACAGACTAACTCTGCTACTCCTCTGATAAAATCATCAAGGGATTCTATTTGTGTGTCTCAATAATCCTACCTATTCTACAGGTTAAAATATTTTTATTTTCTAACGACTATCTCTGTCAATTCAGCCTGTACTCTGAGAATGAAGATATTTTTTTCAACATTTTTAGTGATATATATGAAACATATTTAAGGTAATGTGGTTGAACACACACATAACTAATTGGATTTTAAGTAAACAATTCTGTCGATGATGCACAAAGAATTGAATCCAGCTCAGTCACTCTGGGCTGTATTGGCTCTGCAATGCCTTCTTCTCGAAGTAAATAGGTACAATGGAATACAGATATGGAGCATATCTGTAAGACAGGGACACCTCTGCAGGTTCACTTTTCAGATTTGAAAATGTTGCAACGGTTTCAGCATCTTTGGTGGTTCTCAATGTAGTCTGCATTTTCAGCAACGGATTTCAGCAATGGTTTAGATCTGCTTTTTTTCACAGGCCAAACGGACAAAAGCAGTGAGCTTGGAGGGTCTAGTTTGCAAGAGCTCAAACCTCCAATCAACAGCTCACTTCAACCCTAATTTTAAATTATAAACTTTTGTAGGTATCAAACCAACCTCAGAGAAGGCCTAAGTACATTTCAGTGTTCATTTAGCAGCTTCAGCTGTGTGCAATTAAAACTTTAGCATTAAATTTTGAGAATAAAATAACGAGACACGCTTAAAAAAAATAAACTGTGCTTCAGTGGACCATGCTTAGTAGATTTCATAGGATCACTTAGAGACAGAAACGGATTCCTGCTAAGAGCCATTGCTAGTATCCAGAGTTAATGCAAATTACTTTAAATGTCAGCATCTTTTAAAAAGAAAAAAACAAAAACAAAAAAGTATCGTGGCTTTAGGATGTTCCTATAATATTGACGCCTCTCGCACTGATAATTCTGAACTCTGTCAGTTCACAGTATCACAACTGCACCAATGCATCACCAGATTAAACAGATAGCTGTTTAAATATATAGCCTTTATATCTGGGATGAGAAACCAAAACCTTAATCAGATCCCAACTTTCTAACTACTTGTTTTTATATTACCACAGAAGTGAAAGGAAAAACTCTACAGAATAAATGAAATATTAAAAATTGTATACGCTTTTTATTATTTTATGTTCCTTAAAATAATATTTTTTAAATGTTCTCACAATGGCATTTTAAATTATTAAAATGTGAGTAGGATAGAAAGAAAACAGCAGACGAAATGCAGAGAAATTCCTACTGATACTGATAATTACTGAGGAAATGCAAGTTAACATTTAAGAAATACAAAAACAACAAAATAATAAGTTAGTTTTAAGTCTTCTAAGAACATGGGTAGAAAAAGTAATGCACTATACAAAAAACGTACACAGTTAAACTTAAAGAAAATGAAAACAATGAGAATTTTTACACTTTATTTTTACAACAAATGAATTTTAATACAAAAATGAAGCTGGCATTGTATAACTTTATAGATAAAAGGAACATTTATATATTTGGGGAAGTCAAAGAAAGTTACAATTTAAGATGATGAAATGTTACAGCTTGCACACAAAAATTAAAAAATGAAATTAAATTAAAAATGAAATGGTTACCAAGGTAATGCAGGTCAAGGGATCAAAGGTGAAGGGTCACACATTATTAAAAAGAAATCCAAAAGGACGTCTGCATCAAGATCTCTGCAAAACAAAGGAGCTACAGTAAGTAAAACTAATACCTTTCATGGAATCAAATCAAAGTTATTGAAAATAGCCTCTTTCCAAACTGAATACCGTAAACCGTGTGATGTTTGAAAGTGTAGTAACCTTTATGTTGCTATTAAGCTCCATTTTTAGTCTTTAATGCCACTGCCTTTTTAATCTCCTCCTAAAGTGGCTTATATACAAACCTTTCCATTCAAAGAAATATTTAAGCAGGTTTTGCTCCTAAACTTAAAAAATGTTCTTATTAAAAGTTAGGAAAACTAAAGCAACACAGATAGGCCAGCTTATGATCCCACTGTTTAATCTATGACACAAAGTCAAAGAAAGCAGCAATTATAATCATACTGATAACAATGCTGATCAGGGAACCCATTATTTAAAAACAGATAACTGTCAAATGGGTTTTGATACAAGTATACTTAAAATCCATTTTCAGTGTAAAAATTATTCCCTTATTTTTAGTTTTCTTTGTTCAGCATAAATACAGAAATATTGTAGTTATTGACACATACATACAAGAAATACTAAAATCATAATGTACCAGTTAACACTACAATAAAATAGTCCTTTAAATGTGATTTGCAAGACAAAATTCTTTCCTGCTAGAATTTCAATTACATGGAAGCTATAAAGAATCTTTGGTATGCACTCTCAGTAACTCATTCTCTTACTGAAATTATACAGAAATGATAAATGTACATTAAGCTTGCATCATGCCGTAAAAGCAGCAACTTTACAGGATTATATTTGTGTTTTCCTTCCACTATATTTTTTACATTTCCTACAATAAGTTTCAAGAGATTTTTTATTTCTTTGAGAGAAATAATTTCAAATTTGGAACAAATCTAGGTCAAGAAATCCAACCAAAATTTACACATAATTTTAGCTAAAACAAGCTAGGGACAGCTGACCACCAATGATACAAAACAATTCAGTTTAAAGTTCATGTTCTACAGCAATTTAATTCTCTCTTCAATTGTGCCACAAAAATGTATTATTAAATAGGAGTTCTCTTACCACAGAAATCAGCTGGAGTAAGTGTCAAATTCTAGATTACTATCATACTGTTACTATCATAGATTTAGTACCAACTGGCTAAATCTGGTGCTAAAGTAATCCCTAACTCACACTGGGTTATAACTAAATAGTTTCAAATAAACTCCTTCATAATGATCAACATTTAACCACTCTTTTCCAATTTTCCATGTTAAAGTTAATTCTATACAAACCCTCTATTTCAATTCACATTTGATTCTCTTGTTAAAATATAATCCCAAACTATTTGTACATTAAAAACAGACCACGGCCAAAATGTATCTTATGAGAAGGGCACAAAAGGAGATCCTCCTAGCTTAAAGCAACCAATGAAGAAAAACTATGAGAGTAAAACTGATGCTTTCCTCAAATTAGGTTTTAATAAAATAACTTGCCATTTCATGGATTGGAAACAAATTGGTTGGTTGCTTAAGACTACATTTCTGAGAAACAAGAGGTGGGGTGGGGGGGCTGCTTTGTTTTTTTTGCGTAGCTCTTGGAATGGGAATGTAACCAGCATTTCATTTCTACTGGAATGCTAATCTCATATTGAATCTATCATATATGTATTCACTGCTAGGAGGCATGCAAGCAATTTTAAACGTTATAGAAAGAATCAATACGCCATCACAATGCCGGTATGAGCCGTACAATCCTTTAGAGGCAATGTTATTTATAGCGTTCTAGTCTTTGCATGAAGTAAAAATCCAGGTAAGTAGCATAAGCATGATAAAGTTTCTGACTCATCTCAGTAGATGTGCTATCATTGTGAGAAAAAATTGAACACTTCAGATGAAGTACTATGATTAAATATATTTGTTTATGTAATATTCCCCAGCTGCGCACAGATTCCAAACAAAAAGTATAAATTAAATTTATATGATAAAATTTTAAGAAGGGAGGCAGTTAACAGCACAACGAACAGTCTGCTAGGGATATTTTTGTGAAGCAATGTACACACAATTTAAAATAATTGGTATCTTTGTTATTTGATTCACCTGCCATTTAACAAGAAATGGTTGATTAATCAGCATTTATTTTAAACTGAAAGATTTTAAGACAATCTATCTTCTTGAGAATGGAATGAAGTTCTGAAGCAGTAAGCCAGAAACAAGTATTTAACTTGAAAATAGTTTAGCAGTTACAAACGGGTAGACTTGACCTCCATAGAAGCTACTCTATAAGCAGCAGTTCTCAACGAGGGGTATGCATACCCTTGGGGGTAGGCAGAGGTCATCCAGACAGTACATCAACTCATCTAAATATTTGCAAAGCTTTACAATAGGCTACATAGAAAGAACTAGTGAAGTTAGTACAGACTAAAATTTCATACAGATGAACTGTTTATACTGCTCTACGTACTATAGACTGAAATGTAAGTATAATATTTATATTCCAGTTGATTTATTTTATAATTATATGGTAAAAATGCGAAAGTAAGAAATTTCTCAGTAATAGCATGCGATGACACTTTCATATTTTTATGTCTGATTTTGTAAGCAAGTCGGTTTTAAGTGAGGTGAAACTTGGGGTACACAAGACAAATCAGACTCCTGAGGTACAGTAGTCTGGAACAGTTGAGAACCAGTAGTTTTCAATCTTTTCCCATTTGTGGACCTCTAAAAAATTTCAAATGGAGCTGTGGACCCCTTTGGAAATCTTAGACATCGTCTGTGGACCCGCGGGGTCCGTGGACCACAGGTTGAAAACCACTCCTCTAAACAAATTTAGATGGCACTATTTCTCAATGAGATAAGTGCAATAAGTTTTCAACATCCTTTACAACATCCTTTACACATCCTACAATTTCTATATATGTATAAATTTCATCAAAATAGTTTGCCCATTCAATATCAATAGAACTTAAAGAGCCTAGGTCATTTTTGAAAATGGAACGTAGGCCGTTTGAAAATGTTACCTAACATCTTAAGGACTGAAAAATCAACTCAAAGTGGAAGCTAAAAAACAAAAACAAAAAAAACCCTTTCTTTAGGGCATACTTAAGTTGGTGAGCCAAGCCACCAATTTCTGGGCAGAGTGAAATTAACAAAAAGGTCTGTTTCACAGATGCTATTCACTACTGGATCTAATCAACATTTTTGAAGGAAAAAAAATTTTTTTTTAAAGATTGTTTTTGAGAAAAGGCTAATTTGGTGAACAATTTTTTAAATTTTTCAGTTTTTCCCCCCAATGAAAACTAAAACATTGTTGGGCTTTTTTTTTGGTTTTCCTCATTTCCTTTTTCAGCGACAAAATGGAAAAAACAGAAAAAAAGAGAAGAGGAAAGGTTGAACCAGGAGACTGAAAACCAAAAATGGTTTAAAAAAAGCCCTCCAAAATAAGGTATTTTAGAAAAGTTTGAAGCAAAAGCTTTTGAATTTAAATAGAATCTTTAGGCAACATTTTGTTTCTTTTTCAACCAACTATTCTCAACTCTGTATGCATTAGTGGAATTGACAAGATGCACTTAAATTTCACACATATGCTTGATAACACTATCAGCTTTGGTGGGGAAGAAGTGCTTCAAATGTCCTTTGTACCAGTGTCTAGATAGCAGGAATCCACGATCAAAACCCCGACTAGGGTCCAGTGATGATGCTCTGTTGGGAATCCCAGCATCTTCCCCACTCCAAAGGGCCAGGACAGGACACCAGGTTCCTCATGATGGTGTTGCCTGTCAATCTCACTAGTGACCCTTTTTCCCTCTCTCCTAAGCACGATCATGCTCCTTATCAGGCCATGGCTGACAGGCATATATCTCTAGCTAGCAGGTGTCCAGTTACATTTTCAAGTTCTGTCTTTTAGTAGTATGCATCCGATGAAGTGAGCTGTAGCTCACGAAAGCTTATGCTCAAATAAATTGGTTAGTCTCTAAGGTGCCACAAGTACTCCTTTTCTTTTTGCGAATACAGATTAACACGGCTGTTACTCTGAAACAACCAAGATAGTGCCTCTAAAATCAGCTGACCAATCACATCTGTTTCTCACATGCAAGTCCAAAGACGACAGCTGATGTGGCAATTCTGCTTCATCCCAATACCCAGTCCACCACTTTTTTATATTAATAAAAAAAGAGAAAAAGGGAAAGAGGCTGAAATGCTATCAGATGGTATTGATTTTACCGACATGGTCATGAGCAGTGGTTACCAGGGCAGATCATATATTCCTTTCAAACTATAACCGGTAGGCCTAGCCTGAACTTGCTTTTATATCCTGTAATTAGAAAATTCAACATAAACACTCCACACGGTAAGATTCTAAAATCATTCATTCCCCACAAGAAAATGTACTTGCACATCGGCATTCCTTAAGCATTTTTAACCGATTTCAATTTTATAAAGATATTTTTAATATACATACACATTTTTGGAAATAACTTAAAAATTTCACCAAAAAGTGTTTCCTAGCCAGCAGCAGTTTACTTGCATAAAACTAGCTGATAGGACTAGACAGCAGAATTAATTAATGCCCTAGCTTTTCCCTTCTGAAAGATGCTAGTTTCAACTCATGGCTTGCCTCAAAGATTAAAATTACTCTGGAGTCATGTTTTGTCAGCTTTTAGTTGAATGAGATAGAGGGGAGGTGGTTGTTACCCAAATAATGGTTAATTATCTCAAGATATGTTGCTGCCATACAGGAAAACTAGGTTTGAAAGCAACTTGAGAAGTCTTGGGTTAATAGAGAGGAGAAATCTTCCAAGGCAGCACACTCCGGCCTGAGTTCTGCTATTCGAAAGGAGTGTGATATTACCTCACCTATCTTAGCAATATCAGTCAGACATTTATTTTGATTTGTATACATATTCCATAAAAAGGAGGATGTGGGTGCTCCCTGACACATTTAAAACATGCAATTAATTATACATATAGATTACTCTAAGAACCCCCTTCTTCTCATACTTAACATTTAACCCAGCAGCTGAAAACGTATTTTAGAACTTTTACAATCACCCACCGGTCCTCGCAATCCCTCACAGCTAAGGGAAGACAGAAGGGTCTTTCCACATGCCCTGAAAGTCAATAAACTGGAAGCAGGGGAGGGAGAGGAAGGGAGAGAAATAAGCAAGTTTCAAAGTGCGGGGTTCTCCCAGAGAATGCCCTGCCAACTGGCCCCTCTCACAGAAGTGAAGTTCCAGCTCAGGAGCTGCGGCTGATCACAGCAATATGTTCACAAAGCCTGAAGAGGAGAAGTTTCAGAGGAGCAGCCGTGTTAGTCTGTATTCGCAAAAAGAACAGGAGGACTTGTGGCACCTTACAGACTAAATTATAACTAAATTTGTTAGTCTCTAAGGTGCCACAAGTACTCCTTTTCTTTTTAAGAGGAGAAGATGACTCATTTTGGTTCACTTCTTCATGTCTCATCAAGGAATACAATTACATTATGTATCAGACTACTGGCATGCAGAAGTCTATAATGGTTAGTGTAAGGGGAAGCCTTAATACAGAAGCCTAAGCCCCAGCCAAAGAGAAAGGTCTCAGCAATGAGCACATTTTTTAAAAAAAGATTTACTAAAAAAGCCAACATTTCTTATTTGGCGCACACAGCTGACAAATGAAATTAAAGAAAATTCAAAGCCATTTTTTGAATTAGCACCGAAGTATTTGAAAATGTTAACTAGCAAAAAAATAGCTGCAGAAAAAACTGTTACCCCTAATTCATTACCCTGTTCTGTTCTTCATAAAATATAACATTTTCAGGATTCATTCCTCTTCTCCAATATAAAACTACTCCCAAAATATACCATCAAAAAAGAACACCTAAATCAAAGAAAAAAGCATTTAATATTTCAGTATTTTTAATGTGCAAACCCATTCTTCGAAGTGTGTGAAAACTGCTGGGGTGTATTACTTTAACTTGAATATTACAATAAATATCTTGCTGATCCACAGGGACAAAAGCGGTAATAACTACTATTACATCATATACTTGGGCCTCTGACATGCACAGCACTCAACACAGCATTAACGTGCAATGTGAGTTGTACTTTGCACTGCCTTTTACAAGGAAAATGTTTTCCAACAAAGTCAATTTACAAAGTCAATTTAAATCTCTTTTTGCAAGGGACTAGCATATATAAGCGCAGATGAATTGATTCACTTGTCAAATTAATACAAACTGAGGATATTACATTTTGTAAGTGATCAAAATCCCATCTTTTCAATCTCTCTCACACTATTTTCCACAGTGAGTATTTTACATGGAAAATATTGGGGGGGGGGGGAGAGTATTTGGAAAAATGAAACAACTAACGTTGAAAAAATTAATACAAATAAAACTGAAGGTTTTGCACATTTAGGTTAGTCTTTTACAAAAAGGACTATTGAGAAAGTGTTATGAATTTGCTTTCTGCAAAGAAAACTAATAGCAATAAACACATTTAGAATGTAAAAAGCAGTACACTAGTATAAGACTAGAACCATTGCAAAAAGAGAAATAGAAAATTCCCCCTCCCCATCAATTTTTCAAAAAAATCTACTATAAACAGTATCTGGAAAAGCCAGACTCTAGCCCCTAATGCTTAAAATTATGACTATGGATCAAGTATCTCCCTAGCTGCAGGACACACCAAGCCCAGTGACCATGTGGCCCGCAGCGTCCATTGCTCTGATCCTTGTGGCTCTGGACAGTCCTGGCAGACTCTGCTCTGGCTCAACCGACAGAGCCAACCCTGTCCAAAAAGTTTGAGAAGTTCCAGAACAGGCTACAGGACTTTGCTGACAGCATTAGAGATAAAACCAAAGCTGCCTTCCAAGAACTACATCACAGCGAGTTCAGCGAAAAGACCTGGAACTGGTTCTCTGAGCAATTCCAGAAGATAAAGGAGAAGTTCAATGAGAAGTTTTCCAGGGACAAATCTGACTGAGAGGAGATTTTTTTCTGCAGAGCTCACAGGCAATTCCTGGGGTACTGGTCCCCTTGAAGAGATGATGCTGGGAGGGGAACCCAGGGTTGGCACCCAAGTTCCCGGTTTTTATTGCTTTTTTTTTGTAGCCATGAATAAATGCTCATTGCCTTAAAAAAAACAAAACAAAAAAGATCAGGAACAGAAGCCTCCAAGGCATAAAAGAAATATGTAATTATAGCCCTGTTTAGGCTGATCTTTTGTGACTTTAGGGTAACGCAAAGCTTTAAAAACCCACTTGCTCCGGGAAAATGAATTTCTGGACAGGAGAGTGAGCAACACAGCAGGCTGCAGAGCTTCTTACTCAACATGACCATCACCTGAGAGCAAAGCAGCCTCTTTGTTGAGGATACTGCTCCCTTCCCAAGCCCCTGAACTTCCGTCAGTGCACAAATCCTAGCACCCAACTCACAAAAACGTGGCATGTGCAGAGGGGGTGAGGGTAGGGTTTGAAGTGGAGGTCCCACTCACGAACCGGTGGCTATTTTCCAGCAAGAGGTGGGCTGCAGAGTAAAGAAACCGGGAGCAAATGTAGATGGGTGAATATGTGATGAGGCCACAGAGGGAGACATTAAAAAGAATGGAAATAGGACTAGAGACCCAAATATCTACACTGCACTACATCAGAGAAAATGAAGACTTTCTGGATAGCGGTCAGCGTTTGGTACTGCAGGCACAGCATGCTGAAGAATCTGAGAGGACAGTGCAGAACAGGGAAGAAAATTGGCAGCATGTGACCTCCAGAAGAAGAGAGGAGAAGCCCATGTACCCACAATGCAGATAGAGGAAAGAAACTGTTTTCAGGCTCTCTGCACAGGACTACGGTAGAGAATGGTTTGGAAGAGTTATCTGAGGGAAGAGATCAGAAGGAGACCGGAAGGCATAGGATGCATTGTCCTAGGGATGGGGGTTCCATGACCATCCCTAGGGGACTCCCTCCTAGGGAGACAGGGACTCCCTCCTAAGGGAGACAGTCATCCATCTGCTGTCCAGACCGGGAAACTCGAGAAGTGTGCTGCTTGCCTGGAGCTAGAATTCAGGACGTGAGTGAGTGTCTGCCGAGACTGATCAAGCCCTCGGACCACTACCCCTTCCTACTTCTCCACGTGGGCACCAATGATACTGCCAAGAATGACCTTGAGTGGGTCACTGCAGACTACGTGGCTCTGGGAAGAAGGAGTTTGAGGCGCAAGTCGTGTTCTCGTCCATCCTCCCTGTTGAAAGAAAATGCCCAGGTAGGGACCATCGAATTGTGGAGATAAATGAGTGGTTACGCAGGTGGTGTAGGAGAAAGGGCTTTGGATTCTTCGACCATGGGATGTGGTTCCAGGAAGAAGGATTGCTAGGAAGAGATGGGATCCACCTAATGGAGAGGAAAGAGCATCTTTGCAGGCAGGCTTGCTAACCTAGTGAGGAGAGCTTTAAACTAGGTTTGCTGGGGGATGGTGACCTAAGCCTGGAGGAAAGTGGGATATCAGGAGGAAACACAAGGAGCAGGGTGCAACAGAGGAGACCTCCTGATTCATACTGAGAAAGTAGGGCAATCGGCTAGTTATCTTAGGTGCCTGTACATGAATGCAAGAAGCCTGGGAAACAAGCAGGAAGAATTGGAAGTCCTAGCACAGTCAAGGAACTATGATGTGATTGGAACAACAGAGACTTGGTGGGATAACTCACAGGACTGGAGCAATGTCATGGTATAAACTGTTCAGGAAGGACACGCGGGGGAGAAAAGGTGGCGGAGTTGCAGGGGTGTAATCAGGAAGGCCAAAGCACAGTTGGAGTTGCAGCTAGCAAGGGATGTGAATGGTAAAAAAACGGTTTCTATGGGTATGTTAGCAACAAGAGGTGATCAGGGAAAGTGTGGGATCCTTACTGAATGGGGGAGGCAACCTAGTGACCGATGATGTGGAAAAAGATGAACTACTCAATGCTTTTTTTGCCTTGGTCTTCACAGACAAGACTGCTATGCTGGGCAGCACAGTATGGGGAGGAGGTGAGCAGCCCTCAGTGGTGAAAGAACAGGTTAAGGACTATTTAGAAAAAATGGAAATGCACAAGTCCATGGGGCTGGATCTAATGCATCCAAGGGTGCTGAGGGAGCTGGGTGATGTGATCACAGAGCCATTCGCCATTACCTTTGAAAACTCATGGTGATCTGGGGAGATCCCGGACAATTGCAAAAAGGCAAATTTAGTGCCTATCTTTTAAAAAGGGAATGAAAATCTAGTGACCTACAGATGGTCAGCCTCACCTCAGTCCCTGGAAAAATCATGGAGCAGGTCCTCAAGGAATCCATTTTGAACTACTTAGAGGAGAGAAAGGTGATCAGGAACAGTCAACATGGATTCACCATGGGCAAGTCATGCCTGACCAACCCAATTGCTTTCTACGATAAGATAACTGGCTCTGTGGATACGGGGAAAGCAGTGGACATGATAATATCTTGACTTTAGCAAAGCTTTTGATACAGTCTCCCACAGTATTCTTGCCAGCAAGTTAAAGAAGTATGGGCTGGATGAATGGACTATAAAGGTGGATAGAAAGCTGGCTAGATTGTCGGGCTCAGCGGGTAGTGATCAATGGCTCCAAGTCTATTTGGCAGCTAGTATCAAGTGGAGTGCCCCAAGGGTCTGTCCTGGGGCCGGTTTTGTTCAACATCTTCATTAATGATCTGGATGATGGGATGGATTGCACCTCAGCAAGTTCACGGATGACACTAAGCTGGGGGGAGAGGTAGATATGCTGGAGGGTAGAGATAGGGTCCAGAGCGACCTAGACAAACTGGAAGATTGGGCTAAAAGAAATCTGATGAGGTTCAACAAGGACAAGTGAAGAGTCCTGCACTTAGGACGGAAGAATCCCATGCTTTGCTACAGACTGGGGACCGACTGGCTAAGCGGCAGTTCTACAGAAAAAAACCTGGAGATTACAGTGGACGAGAAGCTGGATATGAGTCCACAATGTGCCCTTGTTGCCAAGAAGGTTAACGGCATATTGGGTTGTATTAATAGGAGCATTGCCAGCAGATTGAGGGAAATGATTATTCCGCTCTATTCAGCACTGGTGAGGCCACATCTGGAGTATTGCATCCAGTTTTGCGCCCCCCCCCCCCCCAAATGATGTGGACAAATTGGAGAGAGTCCAGCGGAGGGCAACAAAAATGATTAGGGGGCTGGGGCACATGACTTATGAGGAGAGGCTGGGGGAACTGGGCTTATTTAGTTTGCAGAAGAGAAGAGTGAGGGGGGATTTGATAGCAGCCTTCAACTACCTGAAGGTGGGTTCCAAAGAGGATGGATCTAGGCTGTTCTCAGTGGTGGCAGAGGACAGAACAAGGAGCAATGGTCTCAAGTTGCAGTGCGGGAAGTCTAGGTTAGATATTAGGAAAAACTATTTCACTAGGAGGGTGGTGAAGCACTGGAATGCGTTACCTAGGGAGGTGGTAGAATCTCCATCCTTAGAGGTTTTTAAGGCCTGACTTGACAAAGCCCTGGCTGGGATGATTTAGTTGCTGTTGGTCCTGCTTTGAGCAGGGGGTTGGACTAGATGACCTCCTGAGGTCTCTTCCAACCCTCATCTTCCATGATTCTATTATTCTATGAGAATATGATAAGGCATTGAAAGTTTCTGGGGACATGTGGGAGAAGCAAAGAAAATGTAGAGTAGTAGGTAGAGAAGGGGCTGAGCCAACATCTTTTCTAGGGGCTCCAGGTCGACAGGTCTTTGTGAGAAAAAGGATTCCCTCCTCAGTCCCTTTATTTCTATAGTTGGGTGAATTCTTTAATACCAAGAGATTTAGCTGTCTATTCTATAATGTTACTCTTAAATCTTATTTTCCATTTCTGAATTTTCACTGTGCGTTGCATCTTACATCTATATCTTACTAATGCCTTCTATCTCCATCTGGAATTCTCATCCTCCTAAAACTGAACAACTGAGCATAACTACTATTAAAGTATAGAACAGAAATCCCAGCTGTAGCCTATGTTCATAAACCCATTTAGGGACAGCTTACTTTAATAATGGTATATAGCTTTTAATGGTACCCTGAGTCCTCCCCATAAAACTGTACTGACAAAAACATTACTAGAGCCAGAAAGTAATACTAGAGGAGACAAGCATGTTTGGAATTGTTTTATTAAACAAATGCCCTCACATTCAAATGACCTCTTCAGTGTACTCTCTATAAAATAATGAAAATAAGGAATGACACTTCCCTGATTAGCAGACACACAATTTACACTTGTTTTCTGAGCAATTAGTTCATAAACATAATTTGGGATGAATAAAATTATAGTTAACTTTCAATTCAGAACTTGCGTCATATCAGACCAGGGTGCTCCTTTACAATATGCACCAGGAGATAAAGAGACCAAACCTGTGGAGCAGCAGAAGCTTTCCTTGAAGAAACTGCATTCTTACTTTACAATTGATGACCTTATGTTATGAAATGCATCTAATTCCATTTCTGTATATGCTTTTTATTACATCGATATCACACTAGATAAATGTTTTTCTATGACTACATTAAGATTCTGAATCTATGGGCATACTGCATCAGTCACTACTGAGCATTCATATTTAACCAGGTATGTACAAGCCTCACTATAAAACTAACTCGGGAGAAAAACAGCTGAACAGGAGGATCTGTAGTTGCATAACTTTTTGTGAAATCCAATTACAGGTAACTATTCTATATGTATGTATAAATGAATAAGGACACTTACTCTTCATAAAATGTACAACAAATATGTCAACAAAGTTTATATGCTTTCTTCTGTGGTGCAGATTAGCTATTTTACGTACAACAGACAAATACGAATGAAAATGGGATTTAAAAAAAACAGATAAGACTCCTTTTACACACTAAACAAAAACTTGAATTTTTACTTGTAAATTATGTTTCTATATCTTTGGTGCACCAATCTGTGCACAACAGGACCTCCTCAATTTCTTTTTCTCTGCAATTTAACTGACACTTCTGCCTACCAGGTGATGACATCATGCAACCCAGTAGTTCCCAACTAGTATATTATATTATTTGGTATATCTGGCTACTTGTGTGATTAAATCACATTCAAATATTTCTCGAAATTTAATTTAATCCACATGCTCTATATACAGATTTTATGACTCTCATATACTGCTAATGCAAGAGGATTTACTGACGATATTTCATTGAATTAGGAATATGTTTCACAAATGGTTTAGGGCAGGGGCGGGCAAACTACAGCCCGCGGGCCACATCTGGCCCGCAGGACCGTCCTGCCTGGCCCTTGAGTCCCGGCCAGGGAACCTCGCCCCCGGCCCCTCCCCCACCGTCGCCCCTCCTCTGCAGCCACACCGCTGTGCGGGCAGTGCGGCTTGCGCCCGCTCACGTCCCATGCTTTCAAATAAGCCTGTCCTGCAGCTCTGAGCTGCATGGTAAGGCTAAGGGGACGGGGGTGGTTGCATGGGGCAGAGGTTCACCGGGAGGGGGAGGGGGGGCGGCGGCGGCGGTCAGGAGACGGGGGCGTTGGATAGGGGGTGGGATCCTGGAAGGGGGCAGTCAGGGGACAAGGAGTGGGGGAAGAGATGGATGGGTTGGGGGTCCCAGGGGGTCTGTCAGGGGGCGGGGGTGTGGATACGGGTCAGGGCAGCCAGGGGATGGGGGGGTTGGATAGGGTGTGGGGTCCCGGGGGGGACGGGCAGTTAGGGGTGGGAGGGTCCCGGGAGGCGGCAGTCAGGGGACAAAGAGCAGGGGGGGTTGGATGGGTCGGGTATTCTGAGGGGGGCAGTCGGGGGGCAGATAGGGAGTGGGGGGGCAGGCTGTTTGGGGAGGCAAATCTTTCCTACCCGGCCCTCCATATCATTTCACAACCCCGATGTGGCCCTCGGGCCAAAAAGTTTGCCCACCCCGGTTTAGGGTCATTCTACAGTTGTTGGGACTGCTGGCTCAGGCAGTCTGTTTCTGAATCAAAGACTGATGTGCATGACCTTAGCGCACACGGTATTCTGTTCTTCCCACTGGAATAATCTCATTCATACTGATTTCCTACATTCCTTGTCTCCTCAGGTAAGATACTATCATGGTCCTGTCTCCTCCTTAGGATAGCTCAAGCTAAGTGGCTCCAAAAGGGTGTACTTCACCCTCAGAGGCTCAAGTCTAATAGCAACTTCCTGCCTTTCTGTCTGCAGAGGAAATGATTGCCAGGGTTCAGTCAGATGTCATCACTTATGTGGCTTATCTGTGCAGTCCCAGATGAGGATGTGATCTAGGAATAGATATGTATGCCTGCTCTGGATGCTTGGGAGTACAATTATGGCTACGCATATCTTTTGTAAATACCTTTGAGGAAGGAGGATCAACAGACCAAAGAGTAGAAACTTGAATTAGTAGCACTTTGAATTTCACGCAAATCTCAGGAAATTTTTGAGCCACAGAAAGGTGAGACCATGTGAAGATGCTGTCTTCAAGTCTACAAACATCAGATAAAGTTCACGCTAGCCCCACAACTGGTTGCTAGCCAGATGGTTTCCATTCTGTATTTTCACTCTCTGGCAGATTTGCTTAGCTATTTCAGAGCCAGGATACCTAAGATTCTGCCCCATTTTTGAGTAACACAAAGAAAACTGATTTAATTGACTGGAATCTCATGTGGTGGGGGACAAGCTCTGTTTACTGAAACTGTAATAGTCAACAGCTGATCTCTATATAAGAGGAGCTCATATGGGGACTGCTTGAAGTTCTTCTCTGTGAGATGTGTCCTTCAGAGATCTGTGCGGATTCTAGTGTATAAGCCTTTATTATTTTTAGGACTTGCTTGTCTGTGTAGCAAGAAGAGGGATAATCTATCATCGCTCTTAACTGTTAAACAATAGAATACCAATTGAAATTAAATATTTTTGGATGTTTGTCTACATTTTCAAATATATTGATTTCAGTTACAACACAGAATACGAAGTGTACACTGCTCACTTTATTTTTTATTACATTTTCATTATAAAAATGATAAACAAAAGAAATAGTGTTTTTCAATTCACCTCATACAAGTACTGTAGTGCAATCTGTTTATCATGAAAATGCAACTTACAAATGTAAATTTTTTTTGTTACATAACTGCACTCAAAAACAAAACAATGTAAAACTTTAAAGCCTACAAGTCTACTCAATCCTACTTCTTGTTCAGCCAATCGCTAAGACAAACAAGTTTGTTTACATTTACAGGAGATAATGCTGCCCACTTCTTAATTACGTCACTAGAA
The DNA here is from genome assembly GCF_965152275.1 of Natator depressus. Lineage (NCBI taxonomy): Eukaryota > Metazoa > Chordata > Testudines > Cheloniidae > Natator > Natator depressus. The sequence goes on along the minus strand of NC_134251.1, from coordinate 22,451,231 downwards.
AGTGAGAACAGGTGTTTGCATAGCACTTTTGTAGCCAGCACTGCAAGATATTTATGTGCCAGATACGCTAAACATTCGTATGCCCCTTCATGCTTCAGCTGCCATTCCAGAGGACATGCTTCCATGCTGGTGACGCTCATTAAAAAAATAATGTATTAATTCAATTTGTGACTGAACTCCTTGGGGGAGAATGTATGTCTCCTCTGTTTTACCCACATTCTGCCATATATTTCATGTTACAGTAGTTTCAGATGACTCAGCACATGTTCATTTTAAAAACACTTTCGCTGCAGATTTGACAAAAGGCAAAGAAGGTACCAATGTGAGATTTCTAAAGATAGCTACAGCACCTGACCCAAGGTTTAACAATCTGAAGTGCCTTCCAAAATCTGAGAGGGATGAGGTGTGGAGCATGCTTTCAGAAGTCTTAAAAGAGCAACACTCCAATACAGAAACTACAGAACCTGAACCACCCAAAAAGAAAATCAATCTTCTGCTGGTGGCATCTGACTCAGATTATGAAAATGAACATGCGTCGGTTCGCAATGCTTTGGATTGTTATCGAGCAGAACCTGTCATCAACCTGGACACATGTCCTCTAGAATAGTGGATGAAGCATGAAGAGACATATGAATCTTTAGTGCATCTGGCATGTAAATATCTTGCGACGCCGGCTGCAACAGTGCCATGTGAATGCCTGTTCTAACTTTCAGGTGACATTGTGAACAAGCAGCAGGCAGCATTATCTCCTTCAAATCTAAACAAATTTGTTTGTCTGAGCGATTGGTTGAACAAGTAATAGGACTGAGTGGACTTGTAGGCTCTAAAGTTTTACATTGTTCTATTTTTGATTGCAGTTATTTTTTGTACATAATTCTACATTTGTAAGTTCAACTTTCATGATAAAGAGATTGCACTACATCCCAAAATATTTAAACATATGGTATTTGATTATCATTTAATTGCGCAATTAATCGCAATTATTTTTTTAATTGCGCAATTAATCACGATTAATATTTTTAATAGTTTGGCAGCCCTAGCTGTAAGGTTAAAAAGAATAGGGATTTCTAGTCAAAGGCCTGTGTTGGCATTCCCCCTGAGACCTCTTTCCACTTGGCTTCCCAAGTACTCAGTTCGACTCCAGACTTCATCACTCAGGTATTTTTATTTGGCTTACAGCAAAGCTACACTGAGTTGATCAGACTCAAAGGCAGGGGGTGGAGGCAGGGTATATCACAAATCCAAAGCTACAGAGAAAACCTCTTCCTTTATATACATTTACACATTACATTGCTTTACACATTTTGGAACTGGCCTGATTACTTTGTAGGAACCAATTCCCATGCAGCAGTCTGTCTATACATGATTCAGGCTTTGTCTACATTGGCAAGTGAAAGACAAAACTTTTGTCGTTCAGAGGTGTGAAAAAAATCCCCCCCTAAAGACAAATGTTTTGTCAATGACAGGCACTGGTGTGAACAGCACTTTGTAGGCAGGAGTGTTCTCCTGCAGACAGCGCTAAGGCCGTTCATTGGGGGTGGAAGCTTTTTGTTGGCAGGTAAGCTCTCTCCTGCCGACAAACAATGGCTACACTGTGCGCCTTTTAGCAGCACGGCTGTAGTGGCACAGCCATGTCACTAAAATCTGTGAACTGTAGACATAGCCTTACTCTTTACCTCATCTTATGTTCCAGGCTTATTTGTTCATTGCTATTTTGTTCATTACAAAAGATTCCGCGGGTGTTCCCACTTATCTTAGCTAGTTGAAACATTCTGTCTCTTAGCTTACTGAAAAAAGAGAAGGAGTACTTGTGGCACCTTAGAGATTAACAATTTTTTTTTGGTATGCATTTGTAAAGGAAGATGTCTGTCTGTATCTGTACAAGTTTTTTCATGAAGTTGATGGATTTCCACTCCATACGGCTAAATTCAGTGCCTTGCATAATGACAGGTTTCAGAGTAGCAGCCATGTTAGTCTGTATCCACAAAAAGAAAAGGAAAGGTGCCACAAGTACTCCTTTTCTTTTTGCGTATACAGACAACACGGCTGCTACTCTGAAACTTAGCTTACTGGGGCATTTACCTATCTTAGTTAGCACAGCCATTCTGTTTCTAGGCTGCTGATCTACTTACCTCCCTAATCTGGTCTCCCAAGACATGAGGCCTCCCCTCTTCCCCAGCCCAATAACTCAGGTCAAACCAGGTCTACACCCTCAAGTCACAACATCCTGTTCTGTTGACATTTATGTTGATGATTTTGTGGGTTTTCAAAGTTTCCTGCCACTTTGCAAAGTGAATTCCTTCCCCAAAACTAGCTATTTTCCCTGAACCTTGTCTTCCAAGTGCAGACACAGAACTGACTTCTAGAGACAGTGTTCATGACTATCAACTTCTAAGATACTGAATGGCATCCATATGTAACAAAAGAGATGGTAACAGATTTTGTTGAGCAAAGCCTGACTCTCGTCCTGGGGATTCAGGTGTGTGTCCAGAGCTATATGCGCTTTGAATTACCAATAAGGAACGTGGCTCTGCCCATGCACAACGTCTTATTAATGAACCTTAAATTTTTTCATTGTTGATATTTTTAGATGAAGTTATGGTCATGATAATAAAAAGGTATACATCTTCCTAATCTTTTGGAAAGAAAGTCTCCTTCTATAGGCAGTACCGTCTCTTCAGCTCTTGCTAATACACAGTGATCTTAACAACTTACAAGGTTTGGGTCTCCCTTGCAGAAAACAACAACAAATAACAACAATGTATTCCTTAAAGAAGGAGAAGCCTTAAAGAAGGCTACTGCAAGAATTAAGGCTCTCATGGCTGGCTACACGCCAGCTTTCACTCTTGCAGTGGTATAAAAGCTCATCAAGGAGCAGACAGACAGCAGAAGAGGTTATCAAATGGAAAGGAACTCCTGGACCACAGGAACCCGACTCAGGTTGATGGAGGATTGGAATCTGATATTTAATGTAAACTTCCAGGAAGGCAGTTAAAAATAATGCTGGACTGGAGGTGAAGAAGAGCCTTTGAGACAGAAACAGTCCTCTTGTAAGGACCAAGTCTCATGTCTAGGGGAAAGGGGGTAATTTATGTAATATGAATATAAGTTATAATAGTAGCTAAAACCAGGAAATGGGCAGACTGAAATGTTTTCATTAATGCAGACAATCCTTTCAAGAATACACATTCACATCTGACGAAACAGCAGCCATGTCTCTCCATCAGACACTACACTCCTTTGTAAAATGAATGGCAGGAAGTGTACATCATCATCAAGCTGGTACATGGCACTGACAAATACCATGTGCCGCCAACACCGCTTTATTTGCATGAAAATAGCTCTTTGCCAGTTTCAGCTTTAAGTTTCAAACACGTGAAAATTACCTTTGGAGAAATAATTTTTTAAAAGTGATTTTTAACCTGTCTCCCTTTAAAGATACTAAACACTATTAACTTGGCACTGATAAGATGTCATCATAATGAATCATAAATAATCAATGAGTTATTTATAATCTTGCATATGAGAACAAGGACAGTAATATATTCTTTCCAACTCTAAGTCTATAAATTCATTCATTTTAAATATAAGAGGAGCATATAATGCACCTCTGCAAATTAACTTTTATAGTTGTGAAAGAATTCAAGAGACAAATAGAGTAAGGGCCCAATACTGCAAAACTTTATTGTCCAAGTCATTCTTTTTTTTGCAATTTTCTAATCCCATTAAAACCAACGGAACTACATATGGGTACATTTGAAGGAATGGCTAAATTTGTAGCTTCTCAAGGACTCAGGAATACCTACTGATGTAGGAAGCTTTATTCTCAGACTGCTACAGAAAGTGAGTTTAAAGAGCTGGAGTTTTTCATTTAGTGTACAACCATTTTAGCTGAATTTTAGCAAAACAAGTTCCTCATGCATTTACAAAATGGTAATACAACTCCCCTGCCCCTTCCCTCCCTCCCCCCCCCCACAAAAAAGATAGCTATTTTGGGGGGGGGAACATCATTCTTTTTTGCCCAAGACCACTAGGTACACCTGTCGGCTTTATCAGTTTATTCAGAAAGTGGATTAACTACTTGGTAAATTATGTACAATAGCATCTCAGTGTATGGTACTAACTAGACTTTCATAAGAGAAATACCTAAAATACAAAAGAAAGGCCAACTGAATACTCTCTCACAAATCTAGATATCAATTCCATTTTAAACTGACTATTGGAAAGAAAACGTTTCCATACGCTTTCATTAATTGTAAGGTGCTATTGAGAACTGCAAAATACAATTAAGGGGTAGATTCAGACTGAAAAAAAAGGCACCTCAATGAATGTATGCATATACTTACACTTGATATGTATGCTCAAAGACTGAATGAGACTTTTGGCAAGAGATCTTGTCACTAAATTCAAGCAAACAAGCTTCTGTAATTTGAAATGTATTTTCTCTGTATAATTTTAGATGTAGTTCACTAAAGTCACAAGACATTAATTCCAATATCTTCGCTGCACGCAACTACAAAAAACATCTTTTTTCAAAGTAATTTTACTATACAATCATCATCATGGTCATATGTTAATAAAGCGGAGGATAAGAAAAATTTCCTATAAAATCCTTACTTCAAAGAGTGCATCATAAAACATCAGTTATTAATGCTTTTATATGTTTCAAGATAACCAAGAGAGACTATTTCAATTGTTTGAAATCAGTGAGCCTGCTCTGGATATTTGCTAATTTTGTAACCATGACTGAGAAATATACAGCAGGGCCATTAGTAGCAAATTTTGTATGGCATAAATTTAGAAGAGCGTAGAAGAATTTCAATATAACCTCCTATAAGTAACCAGCTTTTGTCAGTTCCTTGATAGGATTTACTCTAATGAAGGTGGAGCAGAACTGTATTTTACACCACCTTGGGACTTTTGGGGGGATGGTGTTGTGAGTTAGGCAGCTGTCTAATAAGGCTGATCTTTTGTATAGTTTCACTGTACTCACATGGTTTGCCACAACTGCCAGTTTTCAGAAGCAATGAGAAGCATCAGCCCCAAAGTCAGCCCTAAAGCCGCACAGAAAGATGCTCAGAAGGAGAGTATCGGAAAGAAACCTCCAATTCATTCATGATGGGCAACTCTCACACATGTAGGGTAAATGGAAATAAACCTTTACTTGGTATAATTTTCAGATCATAAGTCTTCCGCTATCCTATTTCCCCTCTGATGAATTTCAGGAAAGATGCTATCCAAGAGATTCCAATACCCTGTGGCATGTAAAGGAAGTTTTGTTCCTACCACGTAGAGCAATTTTTGCAATGGGGGTCACAAATCCAAAATATGGGCTCTTCTCAATGTGATAGTTCCATTAAATCAAGCTTTATACCCAGCTCTTCCCTTAACAGAACAGGTTAACTGCCTTTGCAACTAGCACCTAAACACACAACAGAACAAGCTTCTGGATTGCTGGGACCCTTGTAGAAGACCCATTTACAAAGTAGGAATGAAATTCCTCTCTCCCTTAGGAACATGGGCTATGAGTAACTGAATCACAAAATCATGCAAGATTGGCACATGTGAAAAGGAGAAATAGGTTGACTTGGTCTACGGTTCTAGAATGTAACGGACAAACTCAAGAAAGCACTTAATTATACATTACAACAATGTGAGCATGTGTGGATTGTGGATCACTTCACAGCCTGGCAAAGCTTCCCATTCCATCCAGGAGTAGGAAATACCCTTGTAGAATGAAACAGGAGACTAAATGAGCATGGCAGCCTTTCATCTACATATGCTTCTTTGATGCACAATGGTATCAATTTGGCTATGACTGAACAGGAGACCTTCTGATCTTTTTACATCTTTTAGGGACAGACTCTGTCCCTAATTAAGCAAACAGAATGTTATGGTCCTAATTATATCCTAAGTGTGTCTTGACAAGTTTTTGGATATAAAGGGCCAATGAATTTAAGTTCACTTTAAGGAAACCTGATAGTGAAAACGGAAATATCTGTCCATGGTCTTATTCTTAAAAGAGAAGGATTAAGGAGAAAGAGCAAGTGGCTGAAAAGAACTTGAATCTGTGAAGGACCAGATAAAGTCCAAAAGGAAACCAGCCACAGTCCAGCAAATAGACTCATAGGAATTCAAACTTTACTGACTAAAACTTCTTCAAAGCCTTACTCTGCCACATGGTGGTTGCTTCAGGTCAGTGGAGGAGAGAAATGTTGGAAAACTGGTTTCTGCTCCATTTCTCATGGTTGCAGAATTCTTTCCAAAAGGGTTTGAGAAGAGGGCTACTTCCAATAGACAGGCTCTTGCCCTAAGAGCAATAATTTGGCAAATAAGAGTGTCCATTAAGTCATCTTTTGATAGCCAGTTTTATTTACTCATTCTCCAAGAAGCCCTCAATATTTTACATAATTCCTTTAGGTGCAGTTTTGGAGTACAGAGAATTAGCCCCCAAGGTAAGAGGTCTGGGATTTAAGGAAGGAGTGTTTTTTTGGTTGATGCTTGATATGACCAAATATTTGAGATCCAACTACATTATAGATTATGGATAACAAATCTCTTGCTTGCCTTGACCATTCCAAGTAACTTAAGTATGGGAGAAGATGTGGATTAATATGAGAACTGAAAGATAGATAAGAAACTGGTTAAACGGGAGACAATGGGAGACAACTGTACAATAATTCATGCTGAAAGGTGAACTCTCAGCCTGGAGGGAGGTTATCAGTGGAGCTCCTTAGGGATCAGTGTTGGAACCAATCTTATTTAACATTTTTATTAATGACCTTGGCACAAAAAGTGAGAGAGTACTAATAAAATCTGCAGATGACACAAAGTTGGGTGATACTGCCAATATGGAGGAGGACCAGAATAGCATACCAGATCTGAACCATCTTCAAGACTGGAGTAATAGAAATGGGATGACACTTAATAGTGCCAAGTGCAAGGTCATGCACTTAGGGACAAGAAACAAGAATCTCTGCTATAAACTAGGGACTTATGAGTTGGAAGCAACAGAGGATTGGAAAGATCTGGATGTACTGGTTGATCACAGGAGGACTATGAGCCACCAATGTGATGCGGCCGTGAAAAAGACTAATGCAATCTTAGGATGCATCAGGTGAGGAAGCGTTAGTACCATTATACAAGGCACTGGCGAGATCTCATCAGGAATACTGTATGTAATTCTAGTCTCCTATGTCTAAGAAAGATTAATTCAAACTGGAACAGGTGCAGAGAAGGAGTGATTATGATGATCAGAAGAATGGATGACGATGATCAGAAGAATGGAAAACTTACCTTATATGAGAGGAAACTCAAAGGGCTTGGCTTGTTTAGCCTAACCAAACCCAGGCTGAGGGGCAAGATAATTGCTTTCTATAAATACATCAGAGGGAGAGGAATTATTTAAATTAAGCACCAATGTTGGCACAAGAAAAAATGGATATAAACTGGCCATCAACAAATTTAGGCTTGAAATTAGATGAAGGTTTCTAATTTCTGACCAAAGTTCTGGAACAGCTTTCCAAGGGAAGTAGTGGGGGCAAAAAACGTAACTAGCTTCAAGATTCAACTTGATAATTTTATGGAGGGGATGGTATGATGAAAGTGCCTACAATGGTATGCAGCTGATCTGACATTGCTAGTAGCAAATATCCCCAATGGCCAGTGATGGGCCACTAGATGGGGAAGGCAGAGTTATTACAGAGAATTCTTCCCCAGGAGCCTGGCTGTTGGGTCTTGCCGAAATGCCCAGGGTACAACTGCCTGCCATACTTGTGGTAGGGAAGGAATTTTCCCCCATGTAATATTAGCAGAGTCCCTGTGGGTTTTTTTGCCTTCCTCTGCAACATGGGGCACGGGTCACTTGCAGGTTTAAACTCACGTAAATGGTGGATTCTCTGTAACTTGACGTCTTTGAACCATGATTTAAGGACTTCAGTAACTCAGCCAGAGGATGGGGTCTACTACAGGAGTAGGTATGCAAGGTTCTATAGCTGCAATGTGCAAAAGGTCAGACTAGATGATTATGATGATCTCTTCTGGTCTCAAAGTCTACGACAAGAAAGATTACAAAACTAGCTAGACTCCCCACAGTAAATGGGAAATAATGTCATTCAGACTCAGATTCCTGCAATGCAGCTTGCCATGGAAAACAGCAAAATGCTAACTAGAGTTATCTTTAAAAGCATCTTCAGTTTTGCCTCCAAAAATTAAAAAACAATTGGGACTGTAATTAACTTTTTTCAATTAATACGTAGGATAATTCCCTTTGAAGACTTCCTAGTTGAAGCCTACCCCACATGTGCAAATCAGGGGGGAAATGCTTATTTTTTCTTACTTCAATGCTCTACCGTACATGCATAGAGATTTGTCGGAGATGTTTTCAACATTTACTACAGTAGTGTTTTGTGCAGTTCTCTAGTAAATAGACACAGTGTATTTTGGTAATATGGTTCCTTTATTATTATACAAAGATGCTTAAAGGATTATTCTGATATTCAAGTATAGTGACATCCTGCTTCCCCTCCCCTCCCCTTAAACCCCCCCCTCCCATTCTGACTCGTTAAGGGGAAGGAATCAAAATACAGCTTAATGTCTTAAATAATATCCATCATAACTAACAAGGTTAGCTATTCACGGTGAGCCCATATTGTGAGGTGGGACCAGGGGGAAGGGCAGTCACACCCCTAGAAAGTCATGGCAGCCACTGGCTAATGGTGACCCTCTTTTGTTGGGGAGACAGCCATTAGTTAATTCCCAGTTAATTCTCCACCGTCGCTTTCTACTACCACTCACGAGCCTAAGAATAAATCAGCAAATGTTTCTATTGTCATAAATTTTAAGTTATGTCAATTCAGATAGGCAAATTAAGTCCTGTATGACTTACTTACCATTGTAACAGCAATTAAGAATCCCATACTTTTGGGATCTTCTAAACTGCATTATTTTCTGAATGTCTCTTCTTTTTTTTTTTAACACACCTGTGGATGATTTATGGAACAGGATTCCACTTTATAATAGTAATTATGACTAAGGCTCCGTGTTGGTCACGAACGTCATGGAAGTCATGGATTCCGTGACTTTCTGTGACCTCTGTGACTTCTGCAGCAGCCCAGTAGTGTGACTGGCCCAGGAGCTGCCTGAGCAGCTCTGGCAGCCTCTGAGCCAGTCTCAGGCCCTCCCCCCTCCCCAGCAGCAGGAGTTTGGGTGGGGGCTCAGGGGTGGGGATTGGGGTACAGGGCAGTGCTTACCTGGGGGGAGCTCCCTCAGCTCCTATCTCCAGTTGCCTCTGCCCCACAGGCACCGCTGCCCCAGCTCCCGAGGCGATGGTTCCCAGCCAAGGGGAGCTGCAGAACCAGGCTGGGGGTGGAGCGGAGGCAGCACATGGAGCTAGGAGCTGGGGTCGCTGCTTCACAGGAGCTGGGTAGGGAGCCTGCCCCTGCCCCAGCCCCACCAACCCCCCTGCAGCACCCCCGTGGGCCACACCAATACCTGCAGTGCCCCCTGGGCCATGTCCCCCCCCCCCGAACACCCATGACCCCCTCCCCAGCACCCGCAGTAGTTCCCCTAACTCCCCCCGACCCCGAGTACCCACAGCACTTCCTGGGGCCACGTTCCTCCAGCACTCGCCCCCGAGCTGCCCCAGCCCCAAGTTTTAATCAGGGGATATATAGTAAAAGTCATGGACAGGTCATGGGCCATGAATTTTTGTTTACTACCCGTGACCTGTCCGTGCCTTTTACTAAAAATACTCATCACTAAAATGTAGCCTTAATTATGACTTGTTGGGTTATTTGCTGACAACTTATTTACAGTTCCTAATAACCCCTTTTGTGTTTAAATATTTTAGATTCCTTTATAAAGTTGAAAGCACCAGTGCACTGCATTGCACCTCTCCCCGATCTTTCCCTTCTCAGAAACTGCATCCCATTTCTTGTCTCTCTCCCAGTCCCCACGTACACTGGGATCCTATTTTCAGCCTCCTCTTTCAATGGGCTTGGCTTCACTAGAAAATTAACATGTTTGAACATAACTGTGAAGACTAAAGTTGCATGACACAAAGTTGGGCAATACTGTCCAGTTAATTCAGACCAGGGCAAACTGCGTTCAGCATTATGTGAGCTAAAAATCACAACTGACATGATGCTAAACATGATTTGACCTGGAGTACACTGACTGGACAGTCAATACATACCTCAACAGATAAGTGACAGCTTTCAATGGCTATCTTCAGAGTTGCAGTAATTCAAGAAGCACCTGAACACTGGGATGAAAAAGACTGGACATAAGCTGAGGTTCTTTACCATGCAGGGAGGAAAAGGTTAAATATGAGAGGTACTGCTGGATTTTGTTAGGACATTGAGAGAATCTATTTCTATGGGGAAAATTTAGTATTCTCTATAGTCAAACTGGTTTGTCAATCAAAAAACTAACTTCAGGAGTTTATAGCACAGTGTCTTTGGTATTACTTAAAGAAAGATATACAGACGTACTTGCAAATATCACTGTTTCTTGAACACATGGCCAGTCTATGGCTCTGATGTTTCCTGAAGAAGATAAATCTCTCTGTGGTGCATTCAACTACGAAGACAGCTTCAAGAGAGCTTTTTCTGTGATTAACAGCAGGTATCCCCAGCTTCTGTCAACCTAATGAGCTCTGCTAGGAAGAGACAGGAAGACACTCTACATGCCAAGAGGCACAGCACCCCTGGGTACTGATATTTTAGAAGCCACTTCTTCCTTGTGATGCTCCATTGCACCTCAGTAGATTACTTGATTCAATAAGAAGTTAGCGTTTGGAATACTTTACATAGGACTGTTAATTAATTGCAGTTAACTCAAGCAATTAACTCAAACAAATTAACATAAGAAAATTAATCCCGATTAATCGCAGTTTTAATTACACTGTTAAACAGAATACCCATTTAAATTTATTATAAATATTTTTGGATGTTTTTCTACATTTTCAAATATATTTATGTCAATTATGCTAAACATTCATATGCCCCTTCATGCTTCCGTCACCATTCCAGAGGACATGCTCCCATGCTAATGAAACATGAAGGGGCATACAAATGTTTAGCATATCTGGCACGTAAATACCTTGCAATGCTGGCTACAACAGTGCCATGCAAATGCCTGTTTTCACTTTCAGGTAACACTCTAAATAAGAAACAGGCAGCATTATCTCCTTGTCTGTGTTAGCAACTGGCTGAACAAGACAGACTGCACGGACTTGTAAGCTCTGAAGTTTTACATAGTTTTATTTTTGAATGCAGTTATGTAACAAAAAATTTCTACATCTGTAAAATGCACTTTCATTCTAAAGAGATTGCACTACAGTACTTGTCTGAGGGGAACTGAAAAATACTTTTTCTTTTCTTTTTTACAGTGCAAATATTTGTAATCAAAAATATAAAGTGAGCACTGTACACTTTGTATTCTGTGTTGTAATTCAAATCAATATATTTGAAAATGTAGAAAACATCCAAAAATATTTAAAGGGTATTCTATTATTGTTTAACAGTGCAATTAAAACATCAATTAATCACAATTTTCTTTAATCTCCTGATTAATTTTTGTAATCGTTTGGCAGCCCTAACTTTACATGATAAACCAAACTTTAAAAACCATAAGACTAGACTGAATACAATGAAAGTTATACTTAATATATCTTAGATGTTATCAAATGCCATTTTATATGCCTTTACCAACAGGCAGTATACAATTAGTCAAAGAAATGTTCTTAGGAGATTACAGAGCTGATTTAGTTTGTGTAATCAAAATACTCCAGCCCTGTAAGTACTGGCTGTTTTACATAGTTGTACAAGGTTTTATAACACTAGCCAACTTGCTGTTTCCACAAACTACACATAACAAGGAACAATCTGAGTAACTTCATGCTTTTCACTAAGTTTGAGTTAAAAGGCATAACTGAGTTATATAAAAGATAGTAAAAAAATACCTCATTTCTTGCAGACACTCTGAAGAATACTTTTGTTTTGTCAGTGTTTCAGCATCTTGACTAAATCCCATTTAAGAATATTGCCCACCCCAAGAACATTATAAATTTTGTACATTTGGTCACTCCCACTCATCTTGATTAGTACCTAACTCTGAAAGTAGTTATATGTAGCACTGTGGTTATAGCTAAGGTTCAGTGAGAGTCGGCCTACATGTATTTGTTTATTAAAACACGGACATTACAAATATCAAGTCTTCGTTAGATTTGTGTTTAATGTGATGCAAATTAATCAGGGTTTTCTTTTTTCCCCCCAATTCGCCAAACAATAACTTTTCTATGGATTTTCCATACTTATGTATTTATTGTGAACCTGAAAAGGTAGCTTAAAAGCATTTAAAATCTCTTGGGAAATTATGTAGCAACAGGTGATTTAACTAATATAACAAAATATTACAAAACACAAGACACTAAATTCAGAAAGGGCTACAAAAATAAGCAGCTGTAAAAAAAACTGTCACAGAGGTCAAATTAAAAAAAATAAAATTTACAAGGAACTTTTTCTTCACTGTAAAATATAAAAACACCATGAAGTTGATTTTAAAATAAATGAGATTTTGGTAAGCAAACTTATTGCCATCATTTTAGTTAAAGCTGAATAATCTGAAAGCAAATCTCAATATAAATTTGTAAGCATTTTAAAATGCCCCACTTCTCTAACTGCTTACTACATTTTTCTGCAAAACCCCAGTTTTCAAAAAACCTGTTTGTCTATGTACTGAACATTAAATATTTGAGAAACTGTGTTTTGGTCTTTAAAATTAAGTTAAGTATCCCCAAAGTAGTTTTACAAGAGTACAAAAAATACAGTTACAGAGTGAGGAGAAGATAATCTACAACAGACTAAACTAATCTTTGGTTGTGTCAAGTACTTACAATTCACAATGTTCTCTCAATAACAGTAATTTTATACAATGATATGGAATCAAGGCTTAGTGAGAGAATCAGTTAATCCTAAACAAGAAATATAACAATGTCGAAGTTTACTTAATTCAGAATAAGAACCACGGTCAGGGAGAAAGGGACATGATCCCCACTTTCACTGTTCTCATATCCTACTGATTTTATTATTCATAGTATATAATTAGTGCATCTACGCAGATATTTAAGACTGTGTTCTGCTGAAGAAAATTTAATGCTGCTAAACTTAATTTAGGCAGAAGATTCTCTTCTCTTGGTACATGGTATAATACAGGACAGGCCACTATGACCACCCATAAAGGTCAACCCTTTAAATACATTCATAGATAAACTGAAACCAGTACAATATACAATGAAGTTAATGACAGGTTTCAGAGTAACAGCCGTGTTAGTCTGTATTCGCAAAAAGAAAAAAGAAAAGGAGTACTTGTGGCACCTTAGAGACTAACCAGTTTATTTGAGCATGAGCTTTCGTGAGCTACAGCTCACTTCATCGGATGCATAGCATATCGTGGAAACTGCAGAAGACATTATATACACACAGAGACCATGAAACACAACTTCCTCCCACCCCACTGTCCTGCTCGTAACAGCTTATCTAAAGTGATCATCAAGGGAGGGCCATTTCCAGCACAAATCCAGGTTTTCTCACCCTTCCCCCCGCCCCCCCCACAGACACACATACAAACTCACTCTCCTGCTGGTAATAGCCCATCCCTCTTTGAAACCTCTCTTTATAATGCGCATGATAATCAAGGTGGGTCATTTCCAGCACTAATCCAGGTTTTCTCACCACCGCCACCCACCCCCCCAACACACACACACCCCCCTCCAAAAACCACACACACAAACTCACTCTCCTGCTGGCAATAGCTCATCTTACAATGTGCACAGCAATAATCCAAGTTTAACCAGAACGTCTTGGGGGGGGGGGGGGGGGGTGGGTTAGGCTACCTTGCATAATGACTTAGCCACTCCCAGTCTCTATTCAAGTCCAAATATTAATTTGGGCTTGAATAGAGACTGGGAGGGGGGGGGGGTGGGTTAGGCTACCTTGCATAATGACTTAGCCACTCCCAGTCTCTATTCAAGTCCAAATATTAATTTGGGCTTGAATAGAGACTGGGAGTGGCTAAGTCATTATGCAAGGTAGCCTAACCCCCCCCCCCCCCCCAAGACGTTCTGGTTAAACTTGGATTATTGCTGTGCACATTGTAAGATGAGCTATTGCCAGCAGGAGAGTGAGTTTGTGTGTGTGGTTTTTGGAGGGGGGTGTGTGTGTGTTGGGGGGGGGGGGGTGGTGGTGAGAAAACCTGGATTAGTGCTGGAAATGACCCACCTTGATTATCATGCGCATTATAAAGAGAGGTTTCAAAGAGGGATGGGCTATTACCAGCAGGAGAGTGAGTTTGTATGTGTGTCTGTGGGGTGGGGCGGGGGGAAGGGTGAGAAAACCTGGATTTATGCTGGAAATGGCCCTCCCTTGATGATCACTTTAGATAAGCTGTTACGAGCAGGACAGTGGGGTGGGAGGAAGTTTTGTTTCATGGTCTCTGTGTGTATATAATGTCTTCTGCAGTTTCCACGATATGCTATGCATCCGATGAAGTGAGCTGTAGCTCACGAAAGCTCATGCTCAAATAAACTGGTTAGTCTCTAAGGTGCCACAAGTACTCCTTTTCTTTTTTCTTTTTAATGAAGTTAATGGAAACCATGAGCCTTAATCCAAGGGCAGAATTAGTCCCTTGGCCGCTGCCACTGAATATCATCCTTAAATCACTTGTGATGGTCTACGGTAATAACCTTTTAGAGGTAACAAAGGCACAGATGACAGTGTCACGGTCCACATCTAAAAGACTAAGCTAAACTGATTCTCCATTGACAATGTAGTGCTGAAAAGATCATCATAATCACTTACAGTAATTGTAGCTAAAATTAATTTTATTGGCAAATAGTTTAAGACATACCTGCATCAATTATACCACAAGTACTATTAAAAAGATCTGAACACAACTCCAGCAGTGACTGACACATACCCCACATTCAGACGATATTCCTCAATCTCTTCTCTTAGCCTAGCACACCTCATGAGCACCAGAAAGACAAATCATATTCCATACACCTTCTAGTTCACCCTATATTCAATCGTTTTCTCCTCAAACCTCAGTACTGTGTAACTTTACCCAGAATTCCTATAACTATAGATGCTATCTGCATGAGATATTATAATTAAAGTTTACAATGTATGTGCACAAATGACAGCATTATGTGAAGATTTTTGTGATATTCTGGTATGAATGACGTGACGCGAAAAAACAAAGTTTACACTTTTTAATGGCTTTTTCATCCAGAGAAGTTTCTGAAATCACCAGACTTCAAGATAAAATACTGCTCTAGTGTTCCAGCCATGTTAAAAGTTTTACTTGCCCAAATATTTCCCGAAAACCAGCATCTTTTAAAATCATAGGAATTGCTATTAATTCATGCTTTGTTGCAAATATAAATGCTATCACAGAAGAAAGTCAATTAAAAAAGAAAAATGTAATGACTAAGTTGCAAAATTACAGCCCAATTCATGTGAGACAACACATATGTAAGCATGATACTGAGCACTGCTTTAGAAATGTTTGATGGCAATTAAAAAATAAAAACCCTGACCTAACCTTATTACAATATTTTATAAATTACAATTTGCAAAATCAAATTTATATTTGAGACAAAAAGTGATAACATGTTTGCAACTTTGCTAACCAGGTTTTTACAAAATTAAGATTTTTGGTTTTGTGCTTGAGTGACCACCTTCTGTCATGTACATTTTGTTGGTACATTTTTAGTTAAAATCTTTTGAAGTCTGGTACAAATAATTGATTACAGTGATAGACAAATTTTAATTATGGTATCCACTAAAATATTTGTGGTTCCCCCCCCCCCCCCACAGGTATTATTTGAACAACCAATTCAGATCTAAAACTATATTGAGGGTGCTAAGATATAACTTGAACCCTTACTGCCTAAGACTCAATAGGCAATGGTTTACACACAGAGTGCATTTTAAGTTTCAATTTGTACCCCTAAACAACTGAATATTAATGGAATGAGTACATTTCTTGTCTTGACAACAACCGCAAAAATCCTGTTTTGGTTAACAAGAGTTACACAGGCACAGTCAGAGAATCACCTCCTGCTTTGTTTTTAGAACTGGGCTGCAGGTCTGAAATACCTTATTTGTTGCATCCTCTGCTCTTAACAAGGGTTTCTCAGAAGTTGCTAAGCTAGCTAAGTCTCAAATCCATTTTGCAAGGAGGAATAAGTATTGTTTTACTGCTAGGAAGTCTATCATTATCCATTTTAAGAGTAATTTCACATTTTCAAAACAATACTGTTTAGTACAGTACCAAAGCCATATCTTCATCAAGTCCTGACAACAGTAAGAATATTTAAATCAGACACATGTAGAGTTTAACTAAGCCTTTGAGAAACACTGCAACATATACAAACAGAACAGACTCCTGCCAAATTAGTCAGCATGCTCATTCTGTCTTTTTGAAACAAGCACAATTCAAAGCTCATTAAATAACACAAGCTTCTCAGAAAGTGAGTCAGCTTCTGTTAGATACCAAAGGTCATGGGTTTCCATATTAACAATTTCACCTACAATATTTCCTGAGTTTTCTTGAACAAGAAAACAGCCAATAAGCACCAAGAAAAGTGCTATCAAAAGACAAAAAAAATTGCTACCTCATTAGTGTTCCAGCGGTGCCTCTCTTTTGGTAAACTTGAACATTTTGGTAGACATTCAAGCAGCTTCTTCGGTAAAAAGATTTTTACATGACTGCCATTGCTGTTCCCATGATCATCTAGAAGGAAAAGAATACATATAATGCATGTAACATGAGGGGGGAAATTGTTATAATAAAATCAAATTAACAAGACCTGAAAAATCCACTCGCCTACTTGCCACTGAGGAGCAGGTAGTTTTCCATGGCAAGTGGCAGTAGGAAAACCAATAAACTTTGGGAGAATTTAAGATTTAATTTTAAAAACATTAAATATCTATCCCTTATGATCATGAAGGTAACCTTCTGAATTTCAACTGAATATAAACTGAAGCAATGCCAGCTTTCGAAGGCCTGGTATCCATTAGAATTGTGCCAATACAGTAATGTTGCTGGGGGTATCACTTTTAGCAACATTTTTATAGCAGCAAAAAACTGCTTTTGCTGATATAGTGAGAGAAACAAGCTGCAGAGCTTGAAAGTTTGTCTCTTTCACCAACATAAGTTGGTCCAATAAAATATATTATCTCAAACACCTTGTCTTTCTAATGTCCTGGGACTGACGTGGCTGCAACTACACTGCATATTTGCTGGTATATATTATTTCACTCGGGGAACTTATGTATAAGATACTCTGGAAAAAGCACTTTTATACTGCATCTACACTGGGAGGATTTGCCAGTATTGCTATACCGGCAAACCTCTTCTAGTATATACCTGGCCGAAATCTGCAGACGTCCCCAGTACCTCTTCAGCTACTGAAACAGCTTTGTCAAGCTGCAGCAGAGTAAAAACTCAGTCTTGTCAACTTCCACTAGCTACTGAGATCTGAGAGAAGTAGATCATCTGACCACAATCAGATCAGTTTCATTCTTCAGCCACTTGGGAAAGCACACACAGTTCCTTAGGGCAGAGCTACACGACCACTTAAGTTGATTTAACTTGCATCATTCAGGGGTGTGAAAAAGATACCACCTTGAGCGAGGCAGGTTACAGTGATCCAAGCGCTTGTCCATATTGGTGCTACTTCAGCAGGAGATGTGCTCCCATCAGCAGACCGTGTCTTCACCAGACACACTATAGCAGCACAGCTGATGTAAAGGTTCTAGTGTAAACTTGGCCTCAGAGTACCTAGAGGGCTGGTAGTGGGGGTAGAGTGATGGAAAGTCTTTCCCCGTGCATTAGTCAGGTGACTGCAGAATGGGAAAAGGAGTGAGGGTGAGACAAAAATTAGCCTCTCTCCAGTAACCACAAGGGTCGGGTCTTCAAATTTATTAGCAGAATTCAAGGCAACACTCTAGTAGAAATCCCAGTACTATTAACATTTTCAATAACAGGCACAAGTTTTGTTAGTTCTATCTCACCCCACCCATTTCTATTCTAGATGGTTTATAGAGTGAGAATAGTCAAAATATGTATAATTGTATATATTTTATGTATGTTTTTATATACCATATGTACCTTTTAAACAAACATCAACTTCCCAACAGCCTTTGGCTCATAAGTATATGGTAAATTTTTCAGACCCTACATTTATAAAATACTAAAGATTTGTGTTTCAAATATCAGTCCATTTTATTTTCATAACACAGAAGCCAACATGATGTTAGTAGTCATTTTCAAAGTTTGTATAAGTGTTCTCAATTCTTTTTCAATCACAAACACCCACTCAACATTTTTGTTTGTTTCAGCCTCGGAGGCCACCCCCATACAATAGCTGAAAAGATACTCATGCTGCCCTTATGCAAACCCCCTACCCCGCCAAGACTGACTTTCTCTAGAAGGTCCTCAAACACTAACCTGCATGTTTGTTGTAGCATTGTGACCCCATGACTGGTACTGTGAACTGGCACATGGGGTTGCAACATCACTCACCAAATTTGGGCCAACTAACTGGACCCCCCCCCCATCAACAGAAAGTTTTATACACACAAACACAGCTGAGAACCTATGGTACATATATAGCTACAGTAATCAATAACAAATAAAATGAGAAATACAGGATTAGAAGGATTTTAAAATCACTTTGGAAAGCAGAACCTGGGTTCAAGCTAGCAGCTGAATATCCCAAGTATTTTTAGGGCTTGATTGTGCTCTCTTTTGTGAAGTACAACAATATGCTTTCTGTTAGATCAACTGCTCATGCAAGCACAGCAGATTATTTTATACGATATGCAGTGATGCGTGTGACAGACATGAGCTGCTCTGTAATAGTTTATGACTACTGCGTGTTGGCCAGGTTATTGGGATGTTTACTCCTTAACTATACAGGGTTAAATCAACAGGACTGTTGGGAAAACAAGCAGGAAGGGGGAAATGACTCAAGCTTGGCCATCCCCCAGTAAACAATCCAGAGTGGTCAACAGACAATGCCTGCAATGCCTGAGCTGATTCTACCTCATGACTCCAGTCAAGGTGCAAAACCTGTTTTGCCACACAGGGCAGTCCTGGGAACTGAGAACAGTGAAAGAACTCAGACTGGGTAAAAAGACATTCTTTTCCAGAGGGAGATTAATTGCTGCCAGGGAACTGTTCAGGCTGACACCCAAGACCCACTAGTGTCTCTCAAATTAGACCATCACAGGATGGTAGAGCTTTAGGTAAAAGACATGCATGTGGATAGTTTTAAAATCCTTTTCTCTCTATGCTATATTCCTATTGTTAAGATCAAACAATTCTTTGGCAGAAGGCTGTCTGGTAGGGTTGCCAACTCTGAAGCTATTCCGGGAGATTCTCCCCTCCTCCCCCCCCCCCCCCCCCCCGCTGTGACGATGTAATGTCATTTTCTTTAAATATCCTATTTAAATATCCTCCTGGATTGCTTTCAATAGTTGCCAGGAGATCAATGCCAATTCCCGGAGACTCCAGGCCAATCCTGGAGGCTTGGCAACCCTACTGGTCATTATACCTAACACTGGTCATAGACTCCCAAAGGGAAGAACTGCAGGTGTCAAACCCAGTTGGCCTTGCTGAGCAAGCACAGTCAATGCACAGTGTACTGAAGCTAGTGTACTGGGGCCAGTGCAAGAGTGGGAAAACAGAGAAATTCCAACCCTAAGAGAGGTGAAGGCACAAGGCCAGATACCTAAGAGGGTGCAGTCAGAGAGACCAAAGAAGAGATAGGGTGCAACTAGGCCTGCAATCAGGACAAAGTGCAACTGAGAGAGCAAACTAGATCCACTAGATCTTTTGAGTTTAATTAGATCTCATGATAAACTCCACAATAAACATCTACTCTAATGAGTTATATTCATGCAATTAGCAACCATGTACATAAACTGCTGATCTCCAGGAGTAACACAGCAGCTCTTATGGCCCTTTCAGGGTAACTTATCTGAGTGCAACTCTTAGCATGAATAGTGGTTTCACTTTGGGGTTTGCTCTTTTCTACAAGAAATTGGATGTTACTGGTTCATGCTGTAATGTCAAAGCCAAAACAGGAAAGAATTTTCCCAGTCTGATATTATTCCAGGATCTAGTACTTGCTATCCTATGTCTTCTGAGATCTTATTTAATGCAGTTTTCTGTACAAATTCACTTGTACCAATTTCCTTGGAAAAGGATATAGACAAAATTATAGGAATTATTAAGAACCTACAAAATATAAAATGAGAGAATAAATTCTTTAAATACTTGAAGTTTTCCTTGGTGAATAACCAACCTCTCAAGACTGAAAAAATGTTTCTGGTGAAACTGACTTCTGTAAATAGCGATCTGAGAGGGACAAAGTTTGGCACGGTACTAATACAACTTGCTGCTTTGGAACTGTGCAATGACTAGGTATAAACACTTGACAGGCCCCAGATCTTAACCCTTCAAATCCACATACTTAAAAACAAAGGGTTTCTCCTCCTATTATACTTCACGAATGGAGATCAGATGCGGCCTACCAACTATGCATCCCCCTGATTTAAATTAAAAGGAGTCTTGGTGACAGGGTACATCCAGACCAGGGCCCTTGACTCTCCAGGCACAGTGCAGAGCTAAAGCTTATTTTCACATTTTTTTTGTTTGAGGGAATATTAGAAAGGATCTAAAGTTAATTTTCCTTTACAGTAATGGGGTAAGAGAGAAAGTTAGAATCTATTTGATAAGCCGGGCTCTAAAATTGCTTTTTTGAATATTGCATATGCACTGGGTGCTCTGACAAGCACACTTAATAACCAAAATAAAGTTTAAGAACGACTAATGAAGTACACATTCAGAACTCCAAAAATGGCTAAAGCCAACCCTAAAACCACCCAGCCAGACCATTTCAAAGGGTATGTTTACACTATGAAATTAGGTCGAATTTATAGAAATCGTTTTTATATATTCGAGTGTGTGTGTCCCCACAGAAAATGCTCTAAGTGCATTAACTTGGCGGAGTGCTTCCACAGTACCGAGGCAAGAGTCGACTTCCGGAGTGTTGCACTGTGGGTAGCTATCCCACAGTTCCCGCAGTCTCCGGAAATGAGATTCAAAAGTTCGTGGTTCTTTTCCTGTCTACCTGGCCAGTGCATCTGAGTTGAGAGCGCTGCCCAGAGCGGTCACAATGGAGCACTCTGGGATAACTCCCGGAGGCCAATACCGTCAAATTGTGTCCACAGTACCCCAAATTCGACCCGGCAAGGCCGATTTAAGCACTAATCCACTTGTCAGGGGTGGAGTAAGGAAATCGATTTTAAGAGCCCTTTAAGTCGAAAAAAAGGGCTTCATCGTGTGGACGGGTGCAGGTTTACATTGATTTAACGCTGCTAAATTCGACCTAAAGTCCTAGTGTAGACCAGGGGAAAGTAATCAGCAGCATGGAAGTGGCTGCCATCCTGCTTTACCACACTGACGACTTATGAAAAATCCATCTCAGGGTAGGGCCTAAAAATGGTCCAGCCATCCAAATAATACTGTTACATGAGATGACAGCCAGATTTGATGACCTCCAAAACAGATTTAACCTTGTTGAATGGTAAGTTTGACCAAATGGCACTGAAGAGAACAAAAAATAGTTTATTACTTTAAGTGATATGTATATGCTTCCTCATCCTCTCCTAAGCTCAACATTCATTTGCTAAATGAGCTCACCTTTTAGCATTATCCACCCCTATTACCTTAGTATTTATTATCCTATGATCTAAAGAGAACACTTCAGACATCAAGTAAAGATGCCTCACAGTAGCAGAAGCTAGACAGCAGTTCTAAGCATAGCAGATGCCACATAATGAAAAAATTCTTCATGTCTGATAGATGATGGAAATCTCACCCATTCAACTTTGACAAGAACTGTGATGAAGTTAACATGAAATTGATGGGAAAAGGCATTCTGTGCCACACGGAGTAAGCTCCTATAATAAGGTTAAAGTGGTTTGTTATCCCACAAATACAATGGAAAACTTGCCCTAGCAGATCATGTTTCTTTTCTGAACAACATGTACCTACCATGATAATAGCAAAGAAAAACCCCCCAACTTTTTCTTGCGATAATCTCCCTCTAAATTCTATGGAGTATAGCCACCCCTTAAGATACTAACTGACAAACAATAATCAAAGTCACATGCACAAGTACTGAAAATTAAGGCCCTGAACCTATAAATGCTTAAGCAGGTATGTAACTTTACCTACAGGAATAGTCCCATTAACTTCAATAGGACTATTCATTAACTTAAAATTAAGTATGTACATAAGCATTTGCCATATCAGGAACAAAAACTGTATCTGTACTACAAACTTAGTGACATAAAATATTTGTCACTTCAAAACAAAATTTCTTCAGCATTAACAATGAAAAGTTATTTAGACTTCCTACACATTAACAAAAAGTTAGTCACTTGTTTTAAAAATATACATAGGCCAAAATGGTCAAAAAATAGGAGCCTAAAGTTAGGTTTCCTAAACTCATATTTAGGTACATAAGGGTGGGATTTTCAAAAGGACCTAATGGGACTTGTGCTCCTAAATCACTTTACTTCAATCTGCAAATACTGAGAAGTATATCCCCTACTTGAAGCTTTAAGTACATAAGGGTGGCCATACTGGGTCAGACCAAAGGTCCATCCAGCCCAGTACCCTGTCTACCAACAGTGGCCAATGCCAGGTGCCCCAGAGGGAATGAAGCTAACAGGTAATGATCTAGTAATCTCTCTCCTGCCATCCATCTCCACCCTCTGACAAACAAACAGAGGCTAGGGACACCATTCCTTACCCATCCTGGCTAACAGCCATTAATGGATTTAACCTCCCTGAATTTATCCAGTTCTCTTTTAAACCCTGTTATAGTCCTTACCTTCACAAACTCCTCAGGCAAGGAGTCCCACAGGTTGACTGTGTGCTGAATGAAGAACTTCCTTTTATTTGTTTTAAACCTGCTGCCCATTGATTTCATTTGGTGGCCCCTAGTTCTTATATTATAGGAACAAGTAAATAACTTTTCCTTATTCACTTTCTCCACATCACTCACGATTTTATATACCTCTATCATATCCCCCCTTAGTCTCCTCTTTTCCAAGCTGAAAAGTCCTAGCCTCTTTAATCTCTCCTCATATGGGACCCGTTCCAAACCCCTAATCATTTTAGTTGCCCTTTTCTGAACCTCTTCTAATGCCAGTATATCTTTTTTGAGATGAGGGAACCACATTTGTACACAGTATTCAAGATGTGGGCGTATCGTGGATTTATATAAGGCCAATAAGACATTCTCCGTCTTATTCTCTATCCCTTTTTTAATGATTCCTAACATCCCGTTTGTTCTTTTGACTGCCGCTGCACACTGCGTGGACATCTTCAGAGAACTATCCACGATGACTCCAAGATCTTTCTCCTGATTAGTTGTAGCTAAATTAGCCACCAACATATTGTATGTATAGTTGGAGTTATTTTTTCCAATGTGCATTACTTTACATTTATCCACATTCAATTTCATTTGCC
Source organism: Natator depressus (assembly GCF_965152275.1). NCBI lineage: Eukaryota > Metazoa > Chordata > Testudines > Cheloniidae > Natator > Natator depressus. The sequence continues at coordinate 22,427,612 of NC_134251.1, read as the reverse complement.
ATTTTGTTGCCCAATCACTTAGTTTTGTGAGATCTTTTTGAAGTTCTTCACAGTCTGCTTTGGTCTTAATTATCTTGAGCAGTTTAGTATCATGACTTGTGAAAGTTCAATGTATATCAGAAGGTGATACTGGTTGCAAAATCAGCACAGGCAATTTGCTTATCACTTTTATTTGAATATGTGTGGTTTTTCAGCATAGAAGAGCATTTTAAGCGTGAAATGTCTTACTAGGAAAAAAGAAATCTATATAAAACCTGAAATTCTACTAACAATTAGTACATTAAACAAATGAGTACAAAACCATAGCAATTTAAGAGTATAAAATGGGAAGTAAAGAACTAAGAACTAACTGGGAAAAACACTGTTGCAGAGAAGCCCCCCCCCAACAATAGAAGAGTCAGGTCTGGCAGGAAAGAACAGGAAATGCTGGGAATGAGCTGAGTGACTGGTGGATCTTGCCCACATTCTCAGGGTCTAACTGATCACCATATGAGTCAGGAAGGAATTTTCCCCCGGGTCAGATTGGCAGAGACCCTGGTGGTTTTTCACTTCCTCTGCAGCATGGGGCATGGGTCACTTGCAGGTTTAAACTAGTGTAAATGGTAAATTCTTTAACTTGAAGTCTTTAAACCATATTTGAGAACTTTAGTAACTCAGCCAGAGATTAGGGTCTACCACATGAGCAAGTGGGTGAGGTTCTGTGGCCTGCAATGTGCAGGATGATAACGATGGTCCATTCTGACTTTAGTAACAGTATCTAAGAATATACATGACAATTTTAAACCTAACCAGTGTCCCTTAAGTGACTTGCCACAAGATGTCAGATCATGTTAGTATTAGAGCTGAGTGAGTCTTTTATTTAATTTTCTTTTTTGATACAGGAATTAGACACAATGCTCCTGTCAGATAATTTCTAAGCTATTATCTTCAAAAAAAAATTTATTTTTTAGTTGCCTAATTAGCTCCTGGAATCATGGTTAAAGATCACCCTCCCCAAAATCTGAAATGGTACCCCTGTGGGCCAGCACAGAATTTGCCCCCATGCATGGCCCCATTGGCTTGACTGGAGGTGCTCCCCCAAATATACAAGTCAAACTATGCCTAAGAGCTTTGCCCTGTTAGTACTCTAAGAAGCGGGGGCTGGAAGGAGAGAGTTTGGGACAAGGCCTTTCAACTACAGGCCAGGTAATTCAAAGAGTTATTTTCTAGCCCAAAGTACATTTTGAAGTACAAAAATACAGTCCGGTTTCTTGCTGCAGCAACAAAATTTGGTTTAATTTCAAAAGGACAATGTCCTCTTTCTAATATTGTGTTACAACTATGCAGTTGCAAATCAGCTAATGCTGTCACAGCTAGGCAGTTTAATTTGTGAAATGCATGAAAGCAGAATACATGTTACTTTGTCCATAGGAAGTTCCTCTTTCCCGACCTCTTCATAAGATGAAACACGAGATCCAATAGTTTGCCACCTCATTTAACGTAATTTACCATATTCACTAAACACAATTTCAGGTTTACAGATTTTTAAAATACTCTATAATTTACAGAAAACATCCTTAACTTGGGCTCAAAATATATTTACACCCATGTAACATAAGACTTTTGGAAAGGAAATTGCAAAATATCTTAAGAAAGATGTGGTGAATGTGGAGCTGCTGTGTTATCTAGGAATTCTGATCTGTAATAATTACCACATGTAACCTGATTAGCAAGATAGTCACTGTATAGCTACATTGGGCTTTCTGTACAAATGTATCCATTTAGCTTAATAGGGAGCTGTTGGAAAAACAAACAGAAAGGCAACTCAATAGCTCTAAATAAGCAGTCTCCCAACAAACCTTTGGGGACAATTACAAGACAATGGCTTAGTGAAGATGCTATTTCCAGGCCCCAGACAAAACTACACAATTGTTTTTCCAAGCCTGGGAGCTTAGTAATGGACACTGAATGGGTAAAAGGTCTCTCTAGAGAGAGGGAGCTGGGGCAGTTGTCAATCTGTGGAGGAAACAGACTGATACCGACACAGAGACATGTCCTGCAATAATGTCTGAATAAGCTGGGGCCTTCCCCAAGTTTCTAAGGGGATAATAAGCCTTAGGTAAAACAGGAATATGTATAGACTGTTTATTGTTTTAAGTTCTTTTCTCTGAAATGCTTTAATATTAAACAAACAATACTTTGCTTTAAGAAAGCCTTTTGGTCACTGGATGCCACTTTTTATAGCTCCTGAGGAAGAGAACTGCAGGTTCTGAAGTCAGATCTACCGATGTAACCAGTTAGTAGTAGGGTACTGCAGCCCAATGCCCAGTCTGCGAATGGGAAAAATCACACTATTCCTACCCAAAACAGGTGATTGCCCTACAGGCCTGAACAGGGGTGCACTCACAGACAGCAGAAGGGATCAGAAGTGCAACTAGCCCAATAACTGACAAAAAGATCTCAACAATTCATATAAAAAGCCAGATTTATTACAGTGCTTATTGACTGGTCCACTGAATACACTGTAGCTAGACAAAAATCTGTATCAAATTTATGCAGGGTAAAAAACCTTGTACTTTATTATGACAAAGGAGATTTGGAATCTGGGACAGATGATGGTATCACAAAGGGAACTGAAGCTTAAAGAGTTGTGGAGATCACCATCGTCACTCAAGTTTCCTTTCAATAATAACTAGCTGAGTCTTTACAGGCAAAGCTGCAGAAGAAACGGATTTTTATGCTTGATACAGCCACTCAATTTATAGGTGCCAGATTCACCAGACTACAGCAACCTCCATTCACATATGATCAATGTTATCACTCCACACAATGGTCTATTGATAAAAGGCAAAATTAACTTTTCTACCTGTAACATTTTGATTTCTTCTAGTATGTATCCACACTCAATGAATATTTCTGTTCAACCTAGGAGAATGATGCCAGAGCTCAGCGAAATGAACAGAAAAGGCAAGTGTGAAGTGATCAATCCCTTGTTGTCCAGTCCCACCATCTGGCAGTCAAAGGCTGTGTGGCATCCAGAGCATGGGTTTCTACCCTGACCATCTTGGCTAATAGCCATTGATGGACCTATTGTCAAAAAACTTAATTTTTTTCAACATCTACTGATAGTTTTGGCCTTCACAACATCCCCTGCAAAAAAGTTCCAAATGTTGACTTTGTGTTGTGTGAAGTAGTACTTCCTTTTATTTGTTTTAAACCTGCTGCCTATGAATTTCATTGGGTGACCCTGGTTCTTGTTTTATGTGAAGGAGTAAATAACACTTCCCTATTCACTTTCTCCACTCCATTCATGATTTTATAGTCCTCTATCATGACCCCCTTTAGTCTTCTCTTTTTCAAAGCTAAATAGTCCCAGTATTTTTAGTCTCTCTCTCACATGAGCAAAAGAACGGCCATACTGGATCAGACCAAAGATCCATCTAGCCCAGTATCTTGCCTTCCAACAGTGGACAATGCCAGGTGCCCCAGAGGGAATGAACAGAACAGGTAACCATCAAGTGATCCATCCCCCGTTGCCCATTCCCAGCTTCTGGCAAACAGAGGTTAGGTATACCATCCCTGCCCATCCTGGCTAACACCCCTTTATGGACCTATCCTCTATGAATTTATCAAGTTTTTTTGAACTCTGTTATAGTCTTGACCTTCACAACATCCTCTGGCAAGGAGTTGCCCATGTTGACTGTGCACTGTGTGAAAAAATACTTCCTTTTGTTTGTTTTAAACCTGCTGCCTATTAATTTCATTTGGTGACCCCTAGTTCTTGTGTTATGAGGAGGACTAAATAACACTTCCTTATTTACTTTCTCCACACCAGTCATGATTTTATAGACCTCTATCATATCTGCCCTTAGTTGCCTCTTTTTCCAGGATGAAAAGTCCCAGTCTTATTAATTTCTCCTCATAAGGCAGCCATTCCATACCCCTAATCATTTTTGTTGCCCTTTTCTGAACCTTTTCCCAAGTCCAGTATATCTTTTTTGAGATAGGGCAACCACACCTGCACACAGTATTCAAGATGTGGGTGTACCATGGATTTATATAGAGGCAATATATTTTATCTCCTTCTTAATGATTCCCAACACTCTGTTCGCTTTTTTGACTGCCGCTGCACACTGAGTGGATGTTTTCAGAGAATTATCCATAATGACTCCAAGATCTCTTTCTTGAGTGGTAACAGCTAATTTAGACCCCATCATTTTATATGTATAATTGGGATTATGTTTTCCAGTGTGCACTACTTTACATTTATCAACATTGAATTTCATCTGCCACTTTGCTGCCCAGTCACCCAGTTTTGTAAGATCCTTTTGTAGCTCTTTGCAGTCTGCTTGGGACTTAACTATCTTGAGAAGTTTTGTATCATCTGCAAATTTTGCCACCTCACTGTTTACCCCTTTTTCCAGACCTTTTATGAATACGTTGAATACGACTTGTCCCAGTACAGACCCCTCGGGGACACCACTATTTACCTCTCTCCATTCTGAAAACTGACCATTTATTCCTACCCTTTGTTTCCTATCTTTTAACCAGTTACCAATCCATGAGAGGACCTTCACTCTTATCCCATGACAGCTTACTTTGCTTAAGAGCAGTGGTTCTCAAACTTTTGTACTTTCATATAGCAAGCCTCTGAGTGCGACCCCTCTTATAAATCAAAAAGACTTTTTTATATATTTAACACCATTATAAATGCTGAGGCAAAGCGGGGTTTGGGGTGGAGGCTGACAGCTCATGACCCCCCATGTAATAACCTCGCGACCTCCTGAGGGGTCCCAACCCCCAGTTTGAGAACCCCTGCTTAAACGCCTTTTGTGAGGGATCTTGTGAAAAGCTTTCTGAAAATCTAAGTACACTATATCCACTGGATCCCCCTTGTCCACATGCTTGTTGACCCCCTCAAAGAATTCTAGTAGAATGGTGAGGCATTTACAAAAACCATAGAATCATAGAACTGGAAGGGACCTTGAGAAGTCATCTAGTCGAGTCCCCTGCACCCATGGCAGGACTAAGTATTATCTAGACCATCCCTGACAGGTGTTTGTCTAACCTGCTCTTAAAAGTCTCCAATGATGGAGATTCCACAACTTCCCTAGGCAATTTATTCCAGTGCTTAACCACCCTGACAGTTGGGAAGTTTTTCCTAATGTCCAACCTAAACCTCCCTTGCTGCAATTTAAGCCCATTGCTTCTTGTCCTATCGTATCAAGAACAACAGTTTTTCTCCCTCCTCCTTGTAACAACCTTTTATGTACTTAAAAACTGTTATCGGGTCCCCTCTCAGTCTTCTCTTTTCCAGACTAAACAAACCCTTTTTTTCCCCCCAATCTTCCCTCATAGGTCATGTTTTCTAGACTTTTAATTATTTTTGTTGCTCTTCTCTGGACTTTCTCCAATTTGTCCACATCTTTCCTGAAATGTGGTACCCAGAACTGGACACAGTTGAGGCCTAATCAGCGCGGAGTAGAGCAGAAGAATTACTTCTTGTGTCTTGCTTGCAACACTCCTGCTAATCATCCCAGAATTATATTCACTTTTTTTTGGCAACAGTGTTACACTGTTGACTCATATTTAGCTTGTGGTCCGCTACGACACCCAGATCCCTTTCAACAGTATTCCCATTAGGCAGTCATTTCCCATTTTGTATGTGTGGAACTGACTGTTGGCTTTCCCCCAACAAATTAAGAAGTGAGCTGTAGCTCACGAAAGCGCATGCTCAAATAAATTGGTTAGTCTCTAAGGTGCCACAAGTACTCCTTTTCTTTTTGCGAATACAGACTAACACGGCTGTTACTCTGAAACCAACAAATTAAGTTCATTTATGTGTCTGACAATTTTGTTCTTTACTATAGTTTCAACCATTTTGCACAGTATTGACGTCAGGCTTACTGGCCTGTAATGGTCAGGATCACCGCTGGAGACTTTTTAAAAAATTGACATTACATTAGCTATCCTCGAGTCACTTGGTACAGAAGCTGATTTAAATGATAGGTTACACACTACAGTTAGTAGTTCTGCAATTTCACATTTGAGTTCCTTCACAGCTCTTGGGTGAAAGCCATCCAAGTCCTGGTGACTTATTACTGTTTATCACTTTGTTCCAAAACCTCAATGACACCTCAATCTGGGACAGTTCCTCAGATTTGTCACCTAAAAAGAATGGATCAGGTTTGGAATTTCCCTCACATCCTTAGCCGTGAACACTTATGCAAAGAATTAATTTCATTTCGCCGCAATGGCATTATCGTCCATGAGTGCTCCTTTAGCATCTCAATCTTCCAGTGGCCACACAGGATGTTTAGCAGGCTTCCTGCTTCTGATATACTTAAAAAGTAAGTAATGGCTAGCTATTCTTCAAATTCTTTTTTGGCCTTCCTAATTATATTTTTATACGTCATTTGCCAGAGTTTATGCTCCTTTTTATTTTCCTCATTAGGATTTAACTTCCACTTTTTAAAGGATGCCTTTTTGTCTCTCATTGCTTTTATTTTGTTGTTTAGCCACAGTGGCACTTTTTTTGGTTCTCTTACTGTTTTTTAATTTGGGGTATACATTTAAAAGTTGAGCCTCTATTATGGTGTGTTTAAAAAGTTTCCATGCAGCACACATGGATTTCACTTTTGGTGCTGTACCTTTTAATTTCTGTTTAACTAACCTCCTCATTTTTGCGTAGTCCCCCTTTCTGAAATTAAATGCTACAGTGTTTGGCTGCTGAGGTGTTTTCCCCACCACAGAGATGTTAAATTTAATTATATTATGGATTACCAAGCGATCCAGCTATAATCACTTCTTGGACAAGATCCTGTGCTCCATTTAAGATTAAGTCAAGAATTGCCTCTCCAGGACTAGCTGCTCCAAGAAGCAGTCATCTAAGGTGTCAAGAAACTTTATCTGTGCATCCCATCCTCAGGTAAAAAAATAGGGGGGGGGAAAGCTATTTTCTGCTGGTCCCCCACCCTGTACACAAAGGTATTTGGAGGAGTTGCTCTTTTCTCTGCCCTTTATTAGAGCTATCTGAAGACTTATGAAGCACCCCCTGAGATCAGCCCTTGCTGTTGGGGGCTATCCCATGGATCACTGGGTCTCAGGTTGCTGCTGCCAGCATTCAGTGTTATCATACCTAGTTTCTCAGGAGCATTGTAGCACCGGGATTCTAGTGCTGACAGCTAGCTAAAAGGTAGCATCAAGAAATGCACCTCTGTTGCACCTGAAGAAAGTAAGGTATGTAAAATACTTTTAGTCATAAAATAATATTTTAAATTGCATAACAACTTTTAATGGCAGCAACACAGAACAGTACTGTTATTAAATAGTGTCAGACTCATGACAGATTAATATTCGTTTGAGGAAAACATAGTGAAGAGCAGTGACTAATGCTCAGGCAAATATTTTTCATTCATTTCCAATCAAATATCTTGGCGTTGCAAACTTTCTAACAAAAATTTTTTGTTGTTCTAATTTAAAACTCAAATCAAACAGACAATTTATTAAATATGAAATTGCTACTGATACATTCAACACTTCTACACTGCTTTACATCTTCAAAATACTTCACAAATGTTAACTCAAGAGAACCACCACCAGTATGAAGTAAGCATATATCCCCCATTTTATAGATTAGGAAATGAGACACAAGTAAGTGATCATCAGCCCAAATTCAGAGTACATGGCACAGAGACAGTTTCCAGAGTGAGGGTTAAGCTTCACCAGACAATCTTGCCCCATATAGCATAAGCGTGCCTACTATCTTCATATTTTTTCCAGTCACGGATATGCTTTTTTTTTTTTTCCAGCCAAGCCTCCCAGTATAGAGGCAGTTATACTGACTTTTTTTGGCACGTAGTATAGTCCTGGCCACAGCTCAAAAACCTTTTTAAGACACAAACAGCCTCTATAGAAAACTAAGAAAATATACTAAAATAAAACAGCCTACAAGTTCTTGTTATGATTCATTAAGAACATCAGCACATTTGAATTTTATAAACAATCTTCGTTCAAAAAAATATTTGTTAGTGAGACAAAAGCCCAAGTGAAATTAATATAAAGTTCATAGAAAGTTCTGTATTAATTATACACTGTAAACCCTTTGCAATTTTATGGGCTTGTTCATGCTCCTTGCACTTCATCCTCCCGAGGGAGGCAACATGGACCATAAAACTTTAAAGCACACAATAGCAAATCACAATGAGCCTCTCTCCTACCATCCCCCCACCACACACGTCCTTTTTTACTGGTTCTTAAATTGTCTGTGATCCAGAAGGTGGATATGGAACTCTTGACAATTTAACTGCCAGAGTTTTATCAGTGCAACGTGTAATTTCAGAATACAAAAATGGGTCAATATGTGTTGATCAACTCCTGATTTGCCTACAATTCTATAGCATACAAACAAACAGGATAGGCCTATAAAACTCACAAATATATCAGTTTTATAAACCTAATTTTCAACAAGTAATAAAAAAAATTTAAAGAACATCAGTTTCTAAACTGCACCTCAGCATGAAGGCAAAAGGAGTGAAAATTTTGCAAACAGGATGTATAACATATCAAAAAATTGAACATTGCAATAAAATTTAATCACCATATTTGTGTATTTAAATGTACGTCAAGGGCATCCAGATTTTTTGATGGGTGTCTTTAGAACAAAACTGAAATAAACAGATAAATAACATTATCTAGAAAGTGATTCCATCAGTGTAATGGTACCTAGGTATATGGGAAGATAAATCTAACCATTGCTGTTTGAAGTAATTAGCAGTTGTTGACATATTAATGCATTACTTAAAAATTAATATTTCACATTTCTTCACAAGAAAAATAACCCATAAAGTCTGTTAATGTTTTAATGTGTTGGGACCACTATAACATTCAGAGATTTTCAGAGGATTTCCTTCAGTATTTAAGAGCACAAATCCCATTGATGCTCAGTTGGACGTGTGGCTCTAAATCTTTCAGGATCTTCCCAAGACCCTGCCTTAAAAAATAAGGTCACCTTTAAACTCAATCTTTGAGCATTTCACATTGATTTTCCAAAAACTGACTATAAAAAGAGTGAAAAACTTTACAACATTACTTCATTTTATCAGAGTAAATTTATATAATTTATCCTAATTTTAATCATTTGGATTAGTTTAGACTCAAATCTCAACTTTGCAAGTTCCCTATTGATATGAAGCCCTCTTTAAGGCCAAATAAATCTATCTACATTCTTCCAATTGTGAAGACCCGAGATAAATCAAAACAAAATTATTGGACACAATTCTACCACACTGATTATGTTAATATCTAACTCTATATATGGTTATTTCAGAAAACTCAGTATAATTATTGTTTCAAATTGCTAAACTTCCATGGTAACCAATTTGATCGGTAACTTGGTATCAAATAATACAATTAAAACACCACTTATCAGTGTTTTGTTTCGCTCCTTGAACCATAAGGTTATTGTTTAAATTAGAAACAGATGACATGGTTCTTAAAAATAATCACAAATTATTGCATAGAAAAATTAAAAACATGTGCAGAGCTGAAAAACTGCTGTAATAACTGTCTGCCCTAACACACTGCAGGGCTGGGGAATAGAAAAGAAATACACTATATATAAAATATATTGAAAAAAGGGTTTATTTGACTGCATACATATGTTGGATGTCATGTTGATGCAACAGTTTCTATGTTTAAACCACATCCATCAAAGAAATAGCCCCTTATAAAAAGCAAACTGGCCTCTAACACCAAGGTTACTTTTTCTGAGCAAACTATTTTCATATCTATTGCATATGACCTAACCACCAAACATCAAGATATTTCACAGTATTAGTATTTCACAAGGTAAAAAGACAATCATATAAAAAGGCATAATAAGTTCAGATATTTAAACGTGCCTTTTTTAGCAATTTTACTTATTTTTAACTTTTGCAGGTGTACTGCTAATAAATGTAACTGACAATCCTGGACACCAATATATAGGCTTAAAAAGTCCACTTGCTAAATCGCCCAGGACAAGTAGGAAGCTTTCCAGGTTGCGTACCATCAGGATCTCCAGAAACTAAGCTTTTATTTTTAAACAATTAGATCTGTAGTCCTTATGGTTGCAAAGATAATGTTCCAAACATGAACGAGTGTAACTGATCTAACAATGCCTTCTTAAGTCTGCAGACAAACTGTCCCAGTACCTCTGCTGCTGCTCCGTTTTCCTATGCTGTGGTAGAGCAAAAACTAACCAAACTTGGCCAGTTCACAGAATTTCTGTTAAGAACCTGGTGAAGCAGTGAAACTCACAATAATCAGATCAGTTTAATTAGGCTGCTTGCTTGGGAGGGTTATGAGCAGCAGCAGAGAAAAGTCAACAGCACCGTTCACTGGAGGAGGCTTTGAGAGGGTGGGTAAAAGTATGGGTAAATACCGCAGCGAAAAAAACATAGTAGTAAGAGTATACATACACCCCCACCTCAGTAGCCATGAGTCTGGAGAAGGGCTAAAATGGAAGAGCCCCCCAAACTCTCATTTTCATACAAGCCTGGAAGTTCTGGAGTAGGAGGTGGTGCACTGAGTGGTTCAAAATTATCAGATACATACAAGCCAGATGGTGTCCCTGACCTGCTTTTGAAGGGGGGTGGCTTCTCATTTGGGTATTGTGCACAAACAGCATCTGCCCCAATCCCAATTTTTCTCATCAGTCTGCGGCTAGCATGTTTAGTCTTCTAGTTACTAGGTATCTTGCAAAACCCTATGGTGGCCAGGTCAGAGCTAAAGACACCAATAGGACATGATAGAAAAGTAATAAGATACAGAAATTTTGTGACGGGGGGTGGGGGGAAGAATGGAGAGGGAAAATGTATTGGAGAAGGTATAGTACAGTGTGGGATAGGGTAAAGAGAGAAAAGATGGGAGTGAAAGGCCAGAGAAGGAAGAAAGGAAACAGACAAGACAGTTTAGGACAAGACATGCCATGACCTATTTATGTGAAAGCCAAGAAAGGTAAGAAAGTACAACAAGCTATGTAACTAGTAACGATTTGTCATTTATTTTTATATATATATATATATATATATATATATATATATACACATATATATACACACACACACACACCCCCACCCACCCCCCATTGGATCAATGCCACAGATATTCTTGAAATAATTCAACAAAAACTTGATGGTGTTCTACCAGATTTATACCTGTTCAAATACTATCTGGTGAATCTATCATTGGACCAATATTGTTAAAATTTGTTGAGCAATATATTCAAGTATTTTTTTGTTATTCAAATTTTACTTAACAGAAATTTGACACATTTTACAATTAAATGCAGTATGCAACAAACAACCAATTTATGTTTAAATGGCAAGGGGGTGATTTCTGGGGAGGCCTGGCAGCCCAGTACTTTTCTCCCTGGTTAGTACGCTTATCCCTCAGATAGCAGTTGCCAGGTACTGTCCCGCAGATGTAATTTTTTTTTTTTACAGTGGCATGCCAGTTCTGATATAGTAAAAGCTAACGGTCTTTTTCTGTTTAAAGGAATAGTCTCCTAGTTCCCTCAACTCCACATGGTTTTTCAGATTGCCTTGAAATCTGGTGTGCCTCATGAGGGTGTGACGTAAATTAGTGATCCAAAATTTAGGTCATTTGAGTAAACATGTCCAGAGATATTGCCCTTGAAATAAAACAGCTTTTATTAAGGTTGACAGATTATACCAAATATTTTTGCACACACTTGGAGCTCAAATCAGGGCTCAGACTGGGCCCCAAAAGGTTTCAGTTGTTCAACATTTACTCCAGCTAGTCCACGGCACCCACTGTCTCTTTGGTGAAGCAGTAGTGGAAACGTTATTCATCAAATATTAAAGAACAATTTTCAAAAGTTATAATCACCTGTCTGACATCAAAAAGCATGGACTATTGTAGAATTTTCAGACAACTCAGGTAAGATAAGTATTTTGACAATGGTTGTTTTAACAGAGGTTATTTTATTATTTACACTGTGCCAGAAATGTACTTGATGCTTTAAAGACATGTATCAAGATAAGGTCTCTGCCCTAAAAGAACACAATCTTAATAGACAAAAAATTAGGCAAAGAATTTGGCAAATATTTACCATTTGTAAATAAATGTGCATCAAAGGAAAATGATTGCATAGATGTGTTTGGCATATCTTAGGTTTGTGTTTTGTTTTTCCCAAGTAAGCTCACCCATTATACAAATGAATAATGACATTAAACTATTTTGATAATTTCAAATCAGTTCCAAAATAAGCCTTTTATTTAATTTTTTTTCCTGCTATTTTAAATCTTTCATAGTCTGGAATCCACACTGGTGGGTCACTGTGAGTTAAATGGAATTATACCGAAATGGAATGGTCTCAAAGAACAGAGACGCTGGACAGCTGCTAACCCACAAATGAATTTTGGCAAATCCTCACTCCCTGACTGGCTAAAGGGATCTAATTTGCAAGTTACTTCTTAGGTAGAAAGTACACAAATCCTTGTGCTGTCTGGCTACTGTCCTCATAAGGACAGTGCCATATACTGACAAAAATGCTACTTCTGTTTCTCAAGCCCTTGATCTGTTATCCCATTCAACCACTTCTTTCAAACATCCTGCCCTAGAGGAAGGTAAAGCCACAAATATATAATAGAGAAGTCCTGTTTACAAAGAAGTTGCACTGGTTTAACTTCAATTGGTTTAAAAGTAAATTTAGCTGAAGCAAAGTACAGCAAATGTATGTGTATACCCTCATATCAATTTAACTTTCACCTGTAAATTATGGATATAAACTGATCCATGCACAAAGTTGCACCAGTTTAACTAAATAATTTATTTAAAAATCACACCTTTAGTTAAACCATTCCCTAACTTTAAATTACTCTTGTGCCCCAACTGTCTGTAATGTCCACCTCTTGTCTCATCTTCAGCTTGGATTTAAAACTCTGAGGCAGGGACCATCTTTTTATGATGTGTTTGCATAGGGCATACCACAACAGAATTCTGATCCATGATAGGGGCCCCAAAACACTACTGCAACACAAAATAACTATCATCTATTCACAAAGCACTGGAATAATTCATCTGGAATATTATTCTGTCTTCTGGGCACTCTTTACCAATAAAATAACTCACTAGAAGGAGAGTTCAGAGAAGAATGATAAAAACTATCAGGAAGATGGAAGGAATGACTTGTGAAGATTAAAAGAACTAAATATGTATATTTTACCTAAGTGACGATTGTAGAAGAGTCAAGAGCCTACAAATAGCTAAAAGGTGTTAAAACCAAGGAGGAGGAGACATTGTTTTGGAAAGATATATAACTAGGAATAATGGGAACAGGATGAATTGTATAAATACACTTTAATATTCCAATGGTATGTACTTCTACTAAGCTGCTGTAGTACAAGTAATTATCCAAAAATCTCATAGCATTTACAGAAAATAAAGTCAGTCAGTCCTTACACTCTGGCAAGGAAGGGAAGCGTTAACTTATTTCGCAGATGAGGAAACTGAAGCGCACACAGGGTAAGAGAGCACTGGAAGATTTTTTTCAAAAATATTTGTAATCTTTTCTAAAACAATTATTTAAGAGTGTTAAGACGTTAAATAGTCTATAGTAATTGATTTTAACTATTTGGCACTTACTACCAACTTGAATAAAGAAAATGGGCTAATCAACTGCTCTTTTAGGGTTCCAGACAACACAATATGCAAAACATGCTGCCAACATCTCAGTTAAATTGGTTTCATTTGGTTTTAAAAATTCATGGAAACATTTCTATTAGTCTTAGGTTTTGCAAAACCTAATTTCTACAAAAACCAAAATGTGTTTTTTCCTTTTGTCACTCAGGAAAATCTGTTCTCATAACTCCAAGTTCTATACTGTAATCACTAGTCCATAATTCCTCTGAATAAACAGAGAGAGACTCCAGATTCAGCAATCTGAATGGAGAATCCATCAGGAGAGAAAGGTGTAGTTATCCATTAAAGGACAAGAAGGTGAAAGGCATCAATTCCCCATAATAAATACAGTTTTGCTTTTGATCTTCCAATGCCACAGGTTTTCCCCAATAAACACTTAGCGTATGCATGCTGAGTTGGGAAAGGAGTGGTTTCTCAAGCACTGCTTCAGGAACAGAACTGTAGGAGTATTTGCAATGAAGAGCACCATCTCAATAGGCATCACTAAATGTTTTAAATTTAGTGCTGATGCACAACGAGGAGGATGAAGGAAAGGAAAAGGAGAAGAAAAAACAAAACAAGATGAGTGAGGCAGAGTTGAGAAAAAAACAAAGAAAATAAAAGATGTTGAACAGAAGACACTCTTAATTTAAACAGAAAAACATTGAAAACAAAAGAGTGACTGAAATCACCTGTAGTCACAATATTTCACAATGTATTTTGTGACATCCAGGGCAATTTCTTGCAATATCTATGAAAAACCTTACTGAATTAAGTTCAAGTAGCTTTGGAGACCATTGTATAAAAAAATGGAAAGTTTATGTATCAAAGAATCATATTTGACTTCCACAGGGGAGATATGACCAACGTAAACACCAGGAAGTGTTATGAGCTTCAAAGGATCATCTGAAACAATGTGACACACAAGAATGTACTTATGGAATAAAGTGAAGAGAGGTTTCCTGGGACATCTCTAGGGGAGGAGTAAGCACAAAATGTATCCTCCCCCTCTGGTTATGCAAGTCAGCCTTTTGAAGCTTCAGCCTGAGGAGGGGATCTTTGTCTGCTGATCACCTGTTTCATGAGGAAAAGATCAAAGCCCAAACTGCATAAATAAAAGAATGCACAGTTCATGAGGGTTCTTCTGAACAGGTGTGATAAACCTGCAACCTCAAAAACAAAAAAAGCACTACATCCACCCCAGTTGGTGGGTTTGAAGGACTGAATCCTACCAGAGCCCTTGTTGGGTTTGGATGATCTCTGGTAAGCTTACTAGTATGCGTGTAGGTTCTTTTATTGTTTTAATATGTTTTCTCGAATGCTTTCACCTTAAAGCTAAATGTCCTTGCTTAGAAAGAGCTGTGTGGTAACTTTTAACTGTGGGAAATGACGCAGTTTATATAGCCTCTAAAGAGAAGGCAAAGCAGGCCTGCTTATGGAGTCTGACTCTCTGGGAAATTCACAGTGTAGACAGGGAACTGTGCAGCCTGGAAAATCCCCAAGAAGGAAGGAGAGAGAGATGAAGGTCTCCACCCAAGAGAGGTCAAGAATTTCAGATCTCAAAGAGATAATCTCAAAATAAAACTTTTAGCTACTATTGTTAAAATTTACATGTAGAAATAGTATAAAACCAAGGTCTGAGAAAAAACATTAATTTTTAGTTATTTTACACATTTGAGAACACTTTGTAAATACAGTAAAGCCTCAGAGTTATGAACACCTCTAAACAAAACATTATGGTTGTTCTTTCAAAAGTTTACAACTGAACATTGACTTAATACAGCTTTGAAACTTTACTATGCAGAAGAAAAATGCTGCTTTCCTTTTTTTTTTTTTTTTTAGTAATTTACATTTAACAGAGTACTGTATTTGATTTTGGGGGGGGGGGGGTGTGTCTCTGCTGCTGCCCGACTGTGAACTTCTGGTTCCAAATAAAGTGTGTGGTTGACTAGTCAGTTCGTAATTCTGGCGTTCATAACGGTGAGGTTCTACTGTAATCTGTTTTTCTGGTACAATCAACAGATCTGTTTTCCCTATTGTTTGGGTGGTCTTTCATATAGTGGGGGGGGAGGGGAAAAACAACATAAAAAAAGATTACTGTAAAACCACAAACATTGGCTGGAGAACTCAAGGGCAGATGAAGAACCTGAAACTACTTTTAACTCCTTTTTTAAGCAGACTAAATTTTAAGTTGATGTTATCCCTTAAAGCAAAATCTGATTAAACCTGCTCTATTCATAGTATTTCAAAAATCTAACTACAATATAAAGTCATTCAACAAGAGCCATGAAGTGACTGAGAAGCACATACATTAACGCTTCTCTAACACCTAGCAGGTCAAAAGGAAAATAGGAAAGCTTCAGTTATAAGAAGAACCTAGCAGGATATTTTTTTTTAAATGCAATTCTCACTTACGAGACTAAGGCTATGTCTATACTAGCATTTTTGTTAGAATAACTTATGTTGCTTATGGGTGTGACAAAGTTACACTGTGACATAAGTTACACTGACAAAAGCACCGGTGTGGACAGCGCTTTGTCATCGGGAGGCATTCTCCCGCTGACATAAACCACTCCCTAACGAGCGGCGGTGGCTAATTATGTCAACTGGAGCGCTCTCTTCCATCAGCATAAAGTGGCTACATGAGCAAACTTACAGCGGCGCAGCTGCACGGGACAGCTGTAAGCTCTAGTGTAGACATGGCCTAACTTTAATATTGCATGGGGTGAGAGGAACTGTCCCCATACTGAAATGCTAATTGTCTTCCATATTTTGGAAACAGTGGAGTGACTTCACTTCCTGGATTGTAAATCACATGGTTAATAAGCCTCTGAAAGGGAAGGACACAGAAGGGAGAAGAAAAGAAGTTCAGTTTCTAAATTAGAATTTTATCTGAATTTCAAATTAAGTATTAAACTGTAAACTGAAATTCAGATAAAACTGAGGTAAAAGCGAACTCTACTTCAGAGCATCACAGTCTAATTTTAAGTAAAGATGGCAATCTTGTGAATTAAGTGAAAATACACACAAAAGCCCATCAGCAAGTGGTAAGTCAGCAGCCTAGCATTCATGAACAATTATACAATAAACTAGGTTTGTATAAGAAGTAAAACATTGTGTCATACTTTCAAGGACAGGAGTGAACTAAGTATTTTGTAACCTAACATTACAGTGAACAAAATTTTATTTTGTTTTCACAATTTACAAAAAGCATCCACCACAGTCTTTATACACAGAATAATACTCTGAAATTTTAACTAACCTATTGACCAGTATTAACACTGGAAGACTGACTAGTTACCACACTGGTTGCCATCCTCCCAATCCACCTGTGTGACAGTCAAGAGACAAGCCTTACACCAAGCCCTAAAGCTCTGAGAGACCAGTTACAGTGGACTAGCAGTAAAACCAAGTTCCACAGCACAGCACCATGCACCAACGACACCCTGGCCTCCGGCCCACAATCATTAAATTAACTGTGGTAATCAACAGATCTTTCGGAAGAACAGATATTTATAATATTTTCATGACAACTGATTCAAAACCAGTTCTGTCCAGCAACCACAGCAATTGTTATCCATGATCCAATCTCACCACCACCAGGGCAGTCAGACCCATGTGTTCATCACCTCAAAGGGATTAACAAAGATTAAAAATAGGTATTTGAAATATATTTTTAATAATGTAACCACAATATGATCTTATATCCTGCAAAATTAACTTGGCCAGAAAACTAATGTTCAACATATTGAAAATAAACATATTCCAAAATATACTAGAACAATGAAAGATCAAGTGATGTTCTCCCCTTGGTTCTAAGTATCCAACTAGAATTCTCTACACAAACGTTCAGTTACTGTACAAAACTATTTGGCAGTAAATTACTTCAAAACTGTAAAACACTCACCTAAAAAAAAAAATTCCTTTACCACAATCATCTGTATCCACCTGTTAAAAACATTGCTGATTCTGATTGCCCCTATTTTTTTTTCCGTTTTGATATAAATATTAGGTTGCATAGTAAATATTTCAAAAGCCAAAACCCTCTGACTGCTGCAGACATTCTCCTAAACATTCATTTAGCTGGCAGTAAGGGAAGCAACAGTATTCTAACAGTTACCTTGTCTAGCATAACAGCTCCATCACAATCATATTTACTGCGCCTGCCTGAATTAATAGCTATAAAATCAATAATCACCACCTTGATAATATAACTGAACTGGGACAAGGAGTAAGAATACTAGTTTAACAACAGGCCAGATAATTTTAACACATAGTCATTGTTCTACTGCATTTTGGATATGCCAATTTCCTCAACTATTCAGAAGAATAAACCAAATACAAAGAAACGTAACTGTTTTGCTGTCAGTTCTCTGTTCCTGTTTTTTTAAAAAGTGAATTCAGTGCTGGTTGAAGATGCCATGTTAACGTTCTGGAGACTCAAGTCCTCTATTTAACGATAGGAGAGATACAGCACAGGGAGCTGTTGTTATTTATTATTTGTATTACCAAAGCACCTAGTGAAATCTGATCACACCCTTCCAGTGTACTTCAATGCTGCCCCAGAAACAATACATGTATGAGTGAGAGGACTCTTCAGTTTCCAAGCCAAGGCAATCAGTGTCCTCTCTTTTACTAACAAGCACATCCACGGTCATGGGTTTTGGAGATGTGGACAATTGTCCACTTCCAAAAGGCTATCAGATGATAACATTCTTTCACTACTAATCTGAGCTAATTGCACATCAGTGCCATTGTTACTAACAGTCTCAAGGGAAAACTGAACGAGAAGAGGTCTGTAGAATGAATTGCCCTCTGATCTTCACAGGAGGGTCCCTTTCAAGTTAGCATGGTGTGCAGAAGCTTGTAATACTGATGCTGTACTAGTGCTGTGGTACAGAAATGGATTTCGGTCACCAGGGCTGTCAACAGAGCTCATTTCAGACACAAGTAATTCAATATATATATTTAAAAATCATTTTAAAGGTTAAAGAAGGGAATAAGACTTGGGTTCTATACTCAGGCTACCAGCACCACTGTTCTAATACTTGTCTTCATACAACTGTGTTTTTAAATGGCTGACATTTAAACTTTTGAAAGGCAGAGTTTAAATTTCAAGCATTTAAAAAATGAACATTTCATACCTGCATGACATGCATCTGAAGAAGTGGGTATTCACCCACGAAAGCTTATGCTGCAATATGTCTGTTAGTCTATAAGGTGCCACAGGACTCTTTGCCGCTTTTACAGATCCAGATTAACTCGGCTACCCCTCTGATACTTGATTTCATACGTTGACTCCTTAAAAACGTAGTACAGAAGTAGGTCAACTCACTGAACTACAAACATACAATTGCTGTTAGAAGTACACAAAGAAATTGTTGACTAGCTGAGAATCATCTGGGTTTCTGCAATGGACTTCTCAGCTCAACTTAAATTAGATTACTCAGATATAGGAGTTAATTAGATATACTCAGATATAAGAGTTAACCAACATAATGTAGATGAAAGTAAGGCATTCATTATCAAAATTGAAAAGGTCAAATATGGGACATGAAAGAGGGTATTTACAATAGCTCTTAAGCAGTAGTAAGTTACAAGAATGAGTGACCTTAGGGGTCATTCATCTCAACAGAAGAGATTTTAACAGCCTATAAGAAATTAAAGAAAATACCTGTATTAAACATAACAAAAAGTCACACACTAGACAGACAAGATGAAAACCCAATTCATTCCAGCAGCTTTAAGTTAATGACTATTAACCGATATGAAATCACTAAACCTATTACCTACTCTCAATACTAAAACCAGGGTATGTGGGAAAAATGTTACTACACACCCACACAAAATCTTGAAGGGAAAGGGGACAAATTAATTGAAGGTTACTAAACAGAAAATTCTAATATTAAAGATATAAAGTCCAACTCTCCTCTCATTTATACCAGTTTTATATTGTTTAGATTTTATTATTTCAGTGGACTTAATCATCGACACCAATGTAAGTGAGAAAAAAATAAAGCCCAGTCTATTCTAGATCACAGCACACCCGACAAAAGTAATGAATTCAGGAGAATCAAAAAAGATTAATGAAAGATTAAGCTGACAACATACTCCTATTCATTTTACGTATTATGTAATTTAATATTTATGTTGCAGTAGCGTATTGAGGCTCCACTGTGCCAGGTACTGCACACTCAAATAGCAAAAAGATAGCAATCCAAGCTACAGTAGCATATAAGGAAAAAATATTCCAGAAGACGCACATTAAGTTAGCTAAAATTTACTGAAAGAGATAAAGACAACTTTCCTCAGGGAAAAGGGAGCACTAAGGAGTCAGTAGTGATGAAGTAAAGAGTATTTACCTCAAGTCTCCTCAAGGTAGGCTTGAACACAAAGCACATACTTTGTCCATAGCCTTAAATTAGCAGGGTTTATGAAATTATTTTAATATTTATTATCAGGTATTAAGTTAAAGTTAGATCATGTAAATGTAATGTTTTATATTACATTTTGGAAGAAAGCTGTAACCTGTTATTTCCTGTAATGGTAAATCAACTAACTATTTTTCTCTTCCCTCCCTTCCAAAATGGAGGCCCCTACATGGATTACCATTCATTGTTCTATCACAGAAGAACAGTTGTATATCTGTACAGCTCCTAGCACAACCAGCCCTAACCTTCTTGATGCCTTTGGTTCCTACAATATTAAATAATAAATTATACCGCATGTTGCTTTAGCACCACAATTTGTTTTCCTTTTCTGGGCACTGTGGATCAGTTACATTACAAGTTGGTGTCAAATATGTTGTGAAACTATGGTTTTGACAAACCTATACAATGAAAAAAAACCCCAGGAAAATACTGCTCACATGAATTTACTTTGAGCTGTATCTTTAAGGCTTTTTTATGTAAGGGGTTCACATTCTACACCTAACATAACAATGGCCATACTGGGTCAGACCAAGGGTCCATCTAGCCCAGTATCCTGTCTTCTGACAGTGGCCAATGCCAGGTGCTTCAGATGGAATGAACAGAACAGGTAAACATCAAATGATCCATCCCCTATTGCCTGAAGCTAGGAAATGGGCAAACAGAAGCTAGGGACACCATCCCTGCCCATCCTGACTGATGGGCATTAATGGGCCTATCCACCATGAATTTATCTAGAAACACAGCATCAACTTCACAAAGCCTGTTCACAGCTTGACCCCAACTTCCAACTTGTATAGCAATTTAAAATGTTGAGAAATACACCAGAAAATCACTTTTGATTTAGAACTCAAATCCTGGCAATCACATATGCATATGTAAATCACAGTAGTGGGAAACGTATTCCACCATTCAAAAGTAATAAATGGTTATTTTTCCAAAATGTAAAAGCAGCATGTTAAACTCATGAATTTTTCCAATAAACATTTTTAAAAGATCTTATTAAGTTAAAATGCAAATACACCACTTTTATCTGTAAATCTAAAGTGTTTCAAAAAACGGTTATCTAGCATTTCTACTACAAATATCTTAGACAGTACATCACTACCCCCTTGTGGATATGCAATAAAAAAAATCCTTATCTTGGATCTTCTGTTTTTCAACAATGTATTATATAGAACAACTTTGAGCTAAAGAGTTGTACGCTTTAACTCTTTCCTTCGTATGTAAAATATACAGTGTGTTTTTTCTAAAGTAATTTCAAAAAGCAACTTTAAGTATGAAGTTAACTACCATTTTATGTTATCCACATAACTTTCAATCTCTTTTGGAGTATTCAATAGCAAAATTAAGTTGTCTCTGCATAAATCTACAACCTAAAAAAGGCAAAAAATACAGAAATACTGTATTATTGAACCCTTTTTTATTTTCTCTCAATATATGATCTCTTATTTCCATCATCACCTGAAAACTATTTCAGGGGGCATAACTGTCATGTCTCTCCCTATGCCCAATATATTTCCCCTCCTACTCTATGGATTCACACTCTTTGCCCACTTCTTTTCATCACCCCCTATTGGCTTGCTCTAATAATAAAACAACAGAAGCTCTAAACCTGACAGGACAGACAATCCCTCCAAAGGGCTGGAACTCTGACAGCACACCTTTTCATCAGCCCCTTTCACAAAATAGTTGAACTGTTCCAATACCTAAAAAATTAAATTATCTATTTGGCATCCCCAAAAAACATGTTATTTATCTTTCCTAATTAACCAAAAGAGTGACATATATATTTGATTTTTATGTATTGACTTTACCATCGTTTAAACAGTGCCGGGGAAAAGTGTGTAGCCTACTCCTCAGGGTGTGTAGTCAGCATGCTCTCCTCTCATCCCGGGGCTTTACTCAGTAAAGGGCTTTGCATGCAACTCATTATGCGAGTTATTGGAGGAGAATGTGCATTTTTGTTTAGTTGCTTGTGCTGGAAAGGAGAGTGCACATGCCAATCTCCTGCTATGGAATGAGCTGTACTAAGAACACATTAAAAGTTTACATATTCACCCTCTCAGCACTCATATACTCAATTTTAGTTGCAGTACTTATGGGGACAAGAGGGGCCACAAGTGGTGGTGGCCCTTCCCCCTAGGGGTGGAGCACAATGTGTGTGGGGAGAATGTGCATGCACTTGCGTAAGGGGAGATGCACCACTTTTCACATGGGAGGGTCCCTCCTACAATTGCTCTTTCCATTCCACTGGGTAATCTTCATCATCCAGTGAGAAAAGAGTGTATGATCTGCTGACTCCTCCCCACGGGCTATGCCACCTAGGGACAGCATCTGCCTTCTACATCTCATGAGCAGCACTCACCCTGCCCCTTGCCATGAGGTGGGCACAATTATTGCTATGCATATTATGATCCTCCCAGATGTCCCAAGTGGGATCAGGGCCACATTATGAGAAGCAAAGCACAAACAGACAGTTGTCCCTGCTCTGAAGAACTTGTAACTCATGACAGGAGTATATATGTCCTGATCCATCCCCATATGACGATCAGCTTTTTTGTCAAAACGGGTGCACATGCCATGACCATTTCTTTATATGGGCAAATTGTAACTGGCCTGCCCTCCACATTGTGGAGAACTGACCACGTTATACTTGGCCATCCCCTTGAGGGCTGAAATGCTACACCTTGCCTATAGAGGAGTGCAGTGGGTGTGCACATACAATGTCAATCGGTGGGATTGGAAGGAAGGTTCCAAATGCCATACTGTAGCATTCCCATCAGCGGATACTACCAACCACAAACATGCTCAGATTATTCAGTATTTATATTCGAGTAGCAGCTTAATTAGGGCCCCACTGTACTGAAAAGAGAAAAAAAACAGTTCCCACCCCAAGGAGCATAATCAAAAGTAAAACAACACAAGATGCAACACACAAGATGGCAAGGAGCAAGGAAAAGATGAAGAGGAAAATTGCAACAACAAAACGCATTAATATAAGCTAGTTATGTGCATGAACAGGTAGACGTGAATGGGTTAATTTTAATAAATAGTTAAAACATAAATAAGTTGCTCCCCCAAACAGGAGGGTGTGCATATGCACAACCTGCCCTTTGCCACAGCTGTGTGCACACAAAAGCATGCCCTCTATTTGCCCCAAATGGAAGGCACATGTATGCCCAGCCCTTCCCACGTACAGGGGGTATGTACATGTGCACATTCTCTTTCACACCCGAAACAGGAGCTGTCTGCCCTATCCTCCCCTTCCTACATGGGCCTCATATATATTGCCTGTCATCTTCTCACAAGGGGGTGGGAGCAAATGTTGCCCTGCACTCCCCCGACTGTGGGGCTTAGGATGCCCAGCTCTTCCCCCATGGTGGTGGAGCCTGCATCCCACGCCTTTTCACATGGTGAAGTGAGGAAGTTCATTCTGTATGGCCATCCCCTCCCTCATAGTGAAGTGGTACACATGCCCTGACCAGGGTTGGTGGACACATGCTTTCCCTACCCTCTTCTCTGACAAGAGATACTTGGGAATGTACATTATTATTGTTTATTAGACAAAGGTTTCCCCCATGGTAGGGGAAGGGGGGGTGAGAATGCAGCTGGGTATCCGCAGCCCATCCTCATCTGCATAGTGAGGGGGTGGAGGATTGAGGGCCCACGGCCTGTCCTTGCCCTTCCCCCCCATAGCAGAAAAGAAGGGGTGCCTGCAGCCTGCCCTCCCCCCCATGGTGGTCCCCTATGGACCACCCTCCCCCCCATGGATGCCCCCCACCCCCTTGGCGCGGGAGAGGAGTGGGGGGACTGGGAGCCCATGAACAGCCCCCACCACCTCACGGGAGGGGGAAAGAGGGGAACAGGGTGCCTGTGGCCGGCCCCCCCCATGGCGCAGGAGAATGGAAGTGGGGGAGAGAAGGAGAGTGGGGTAGAGAAGGAGTGGGGGACGGGGTGCCCGTGGCCAGCCCTCCCATGGGGAGGAGTGGGGGAAGGGAGAAGTGGGGTATGAGGAGCCCGTGGCTGCCCCCCCCATGGTACGGGGGGGGGGGAAGGGGAAAAGCAGGGGACAGGGTGCCTGTGGCTGCCCCCCCATGGTACGGGGGAGGAGAAGCGGAGAAGCAGGGGACAGGGTGCCTGTGGCCGGCCCCCCCCCAGGGCACGGGGGGGGGGGGGAAGAGAGCAGTGGAGAAGCGGGGGGAGGAGCCGTGGCCGGGCCCCCCCAACGGGGAGAAGAGAAGTGGGGGACGGGGTGCCGTGGCCGGGCCCCCCCCCAGGGCACGGGGGGGGGAGGAGAGCAGTGGAGAAGCGGGAGAGGGGGAGCCGTGGCCGGGCCCCCCCAACGGGGAGGAGCGGGGGAGGGGTGGCCTGGCCGCCCCCCCGGCGCAGGGGAGGTCCGAGGGCCGGACGGGTCCCGCGGTGGGAAGGTGGGGGATGGGTGCTCCCGGCCCAATGGCGGAGACGGGGGAACTGGTGCCCTTCCCTCACCAGCAGCCCGAGAGCGGGGTGTCCCCGCGACTCGCTCCCCGCACGGGGGACGCCGGCACCCTGCCCCGCCCCGCCCCGCGGGGGCGCCCGTCGCGGCCGGGCCGGGCCGCGCCCCCCTCCGCCCGGCACAGCGAAACTTTCTGGCGCGGGGCTGCGCGGCCCGGCCCGCGGCGTTGGGCGCCTGCCCCGCGGATGCGCCCCGCTCCCCGGCCGGGCTGAGGGGCCGGGCCCGGCCCCGCCGCGCTCTCACCTTCCGGCTTGTTTTCGGCAGCCATTTCCCCTCCGCGCGCCACATCCTCCTCCGCCTCCTCGCGACCGGGATCCAGGCGCGCGCCGCCGCCGCCTCCTCCCGCTGCCGCCGCCGCCGCCGGGCCGGCCACACCGCGCGCGCCGCACACACCCCGGGCCGCCCATTGGGGGAGCCGCCAAACTGACACTTCCTGCGGCCAATCACTGACAACACGGGGCGGGCATGTCGAGAGAAGGGAGTCTACTGACAGCCCGCATAACCAATCAGTGAGGAGAAACACTGCACTGACACATTCTACAGCCACTCACCAGTCATAGGGAGGATCTGAAAGGGAAAAAAGGTCATTAGCTGACAGTTCCCATAACCAATCAGACAGTGGAATCGTTTCACTGACAACTCTATCAGCCAATCACCGGCAAAAGGAAGCGGGCATTGATGGTGGACACAAAACCCTGACAGCTCTGCCAACGAACGGGAAACGAGTCGCGCTAAACTGACAGACTCCGTAGCCAATCAATGAGTCGAGAGGGGCGAGCCAGGTGACCGCTGATCACTCGGCCTTCTGCTCCGTCTATTGGCTGTGATCGGCAAACACCGCCTTCTCCTCACGTAACCCTAAACAAAGGCCCTGATTGGCGCGGCCGGCGGGCAGCGTCCAATGGGCGCCGCTTATTCTGGCTGTGGCGCGCTGATTGGGGGGGCGCGGACGTCCTTCTGCCCGCGGCCCGGCGCTGGCTTTGGGCTTTCACAGGCCGGGCGCACGCGGGCGGTTTGCCGCTCGCCCCCTGCGGAGCCGGGCCGGGCTCGCCGCGGGCTCCTCAGGCTCGCGTGGGCCGCGCTGGCCGCAGGCGTCAGAGGGGAGCTCAGCTGGCGGAACGGGCGGGGGAGGGGAACAAAATGGCGGCTGAGGTCGGCGGTTGCTGGGCGCGAGGCCCCTGGCAACGCGGCGCGGGGGGGGGGTCTCTGAAAACGTCCGTTCCGCGCGCAGCCCTGCAGGCCCGGCCCCCGCTCCCCGGCCGTTCGCAGGCTGGGGGCCAGCACCCCGGGGCGGGCTGTGAGTCCGCTGGGCGACGCCAGCGTTGGCCTGAGGCTGGCTGGGCCCAGGGTCAAAGCCCGGTCCCAGCAGCCTCAGCCCTGGTTGGTGGGGCTCAGGCCTGGGGCGGTGGGCTTGGGCTTTGGCCCCCCTGCCCAGGGCGGCGGGGCTCGGGCGAGCTCAGCCTTTCGTCCCCCCTCCTGGGGTCATGTCGTGATCTTTGTTAAAAGGGGGTTATGGTGCAGTGAAGTTTGAGACCCCCGGCTCTAGACCGTCCCTGTCAGGCGTTTGCCTAACCTGCTCTCCAACAAGGATGGAGGTTCCACAGCCTCCCTAGGCAATGTGTTCCAGGGCTTAACCACCCCGGCGGGAAGCTTTTCCTAATGTCCAGCCTCAACCTCCCTTGCTGCAATTTGAGCCCATTGCTTCTTGTTTTATCATCAAAGGTTAGGGAGAATAATTTTTCCTCTCTTCTCCTTATTACAACCTTTTATGTACTTGAAAACTGTTATCATGTGCTTTCTCAATCTTCTGTTCTCCAGACTAAACAAACCCAGTTTTTTCATAGGTCATGTTTTTTAGACAGTTAATTATCTTTGTTTCTTTTCTCTGGACTTTCTCTAATTTGTCCATATCTTTCCTGAAATGTGACACCCTGAACTGGACACAATACTCCAGTTGAGGCCTAATCAGAGTAGAGCAGAAGAATTACTTCTCATGTCTTGCTTACAACACTCCTGTTAATACATCCCAGAATGACCTTTGCTTTTTTTGCAACAAGAATACCATAATGCCACTATATAAATCCAGAAGTATAACTGGGTTTAAAAAAAAAAACTAGATAAGTTCATGGAGGATAGGTCTATAAATGACCATTAGCAAAGATAGGGACGCAATCCCATTGTCAAGGCCACCCTAAACCTATATTAGAAGACAGGAGTGGAGCACAAGCATGGATCGCTCCATAGTTGCTCTCTTCTGTATGGTCTCCGTGAAGCTCTGGTATCAGCGACTGTCGGAAACAGGATACTGGGCAAGATACACTATTGTCTGATCCACGACAGCAGCCTCTTATGTTCTTACGTTAATCATGTACTGTTTTTTCCACAGGACCCTGCCTCAGTCAGTGCAGAGGGTGAACAGTACTCTCTGAATGGAAGTTGCTCAGTATTCATTTTCATACTAGCATTCAGTGTGTGGCCCCTGCCTAATTTACTACAATTAAACCCTGCATCGCATATAGGATTATTAATTTTCTCGTGGGCTTTTCTCATCATGGACACTCATCAGCATTGTAGCTTAGTGCTTCACACATAAATTACTTTATCTTTGCTAAATGTCTCTGAGGTAATTTGTTATCTCTGCTTTACAGATGGAGAACTGATGCACATCCCTTTTATGGCCCAACCTGTAAGGGCTGTGCTGTAATTTTGGGTGCTGAATTTGAGAAATCTAGGACTTTTTTTTTTTTTTTTTTTAGTATTTGGCATTTTTGTAGCTCTGTACATATTCAAAACACAACTTCCATTGATTTCAGCTGCAGCTCTGAGTATTGAACAATTCAGTGAACTCTCAAGTTGTGCGTTCAGCATTTTCTGGATGCCCCATTAGCAGTCACTTGTGACAAGTTTGGTTTAAGTGACTTGCCCAGTATCACATAGGAAATCTGTGGGAGAGGCAGGGATAGAATCCAGTTCTGCAGCATGGCATTTAATTGCTTTAACCATGAGACCATTCTTTCTCTTCCTGCAGTCTCCCTGCGTCCTTCGCTTCACATATTTTAACTTCTACAACAAATGAAGCCAGGGTCTTACAGATAATAGCCTTTCATTCACGATACAATCTCATTTTGTACTCTTGAGTACCATTCATCCTATGCACTGAACAAGGAGCGGGTCTTGTGGGCAACACACAATTTGATCATGTAATTAAAGTCTGTATCACAATACTTAGGGGCCAAAGTAAGGTGGCATAGGCAACCTTAATTCTAGCATTTCCTAGCTTTTGAGTGCTTGACTTTGCAAAATTAGTTGTTGTGTAATTTTATGTAATTTCCTAAATTTTAAAAAAGCAAATTAAAAAAAATCCATTAAGTGGATGATATTGACCCTCCACATGCATCAGTAAGATGATTGGGACCTTTAGATGCACAGCACAGACCTCTCTCTATCATTGAGCTAATGAAATACTTGGTTGTAGTAATAGATTGTTCTCCTTTATGCGGATAAGCCGCTAGATAGGAAGAACTATTTTGCCAGTGGGTTTCGCAGCTATTTACTAGATAACAGAGAAATG
Organism: Natator depressus; assembly: GCF_965152275.1. NCBI lineage: Eukaryota > Metazoa > Chordata > Testudines > Cheloniidae > Natator > Natator depressus. The sequence continues at coordinate 22,399,450 of NC_134251.1, read as the reverse complement.
TACAGACTCAGGAATCTGGCTTGGAAGGATTAGATCTTTATCTGTAAATGTTGGTAAACATTATTGTGATGCTGGCAGATCAGGTGCCAGTTCATACCAAAGCTGCCCGCCTCACGGAACGCTTACAAATGTATAGATGGAAACCAGTCTGACTTACCTGTGGGTTGGTATAGTTAAACTAGATATTAGTGTTATAAGAATGTGTTTCGACATGGCATGCTCATAGGATGCTGTAGTGTATTAATCCTACTTATAATATCTGTATGCCATATGAAGTTACATTGAGTGTTTGCATTGTAAAGTTCTGTAACTGAGTAACTCACCAAACAGGAAAAGCAGCATTAATTAAGGTAATGTGCTCCTCCTGCATACAAGATGGCCCATTGAAGGCAAATGAGGCATTGTGGCATCAAAGGACAGGGAGCTTGTTGTGATGGCTTCCTCACTCCTTCCAGGAAGGGGAAGCCTACCCATGAACTCATTCCATCATCCAGTGGCCCTGGAACATTTTTTAATAGTGGGGGTGCTGAAAACCAGCCCTCTTACCCCGTCCACATCCTCCCCCACCCCTCCCGAGATGGGGCTGGGAGCAGGGCCGTGTCTCTGGGAGTGGAGGACCCGGACACAGGTAAGGAGGCTGAGACTGGGGCTACAGCTGGGGCTGGGTCCTGGAGCGGAGCCCTGGGTGGGGCCAGCAGCTGGGACCCCACATGCAGGGCTGGAAGCAGAGCCCCGTGTAAAACCTGGGGGTGCTGTAGCACCCCCTGCACCTCTATTTCCCATGCCTGTGTCATCACCGATCAGCTTGGATGGGTGCGGGGGAGAATAAAAATCCCTTAGAAGAAGAATCTATGTCTCTTTATGCTGTCTGGACTCTGAGGGACACAGATTCCTAAACATAAGCAGGAGATCCCCATGCTGCTTGGCATGAGTCATCCCTAAAGGACATATAGAACTGCTTATTATAGAAGCTTATATTACTCTTTTAAATTTAAGATTGAAACTCGTGTGTGTGTGTATCTGTTTCCTGTTTTAACCTTGTAAATAACTTATTTCTTAGTTACTAAATCTTTAGTTCATTTATTACAGGATTAGTTACAGGTGTTGTATCTGGTTTGAGATCTGAGTACAAATGACCTGGGGTAAGTGACTGGTCCTTTGGGATTGGGAGTAACCTAAATATTGATGTGATTTTTGGTGTAAATGACCATCTATCATATAGTCCAGCTTGCCTGGGGGCAAGATATATTGGAATGCCCAAGGGGACTGTCTGTGACTTAATGTAAGACCGTTATAGTGCTTTAGGAATCTTGTTACTGTGTTAGTGAAATCTAATTAAAGAACCTAGAACCAGTTTGGGGTTTCTGCCATGCTTTTTGATAGTCTGCCCTGATGTTAGAAGCCATGGTTGTCAGCCACTCCAGACAGTGTGACAATCAGTTCCACCACACACACACAAACCAATGAAAAAAATATTTCCATCAATAATAATCATCAAAATTTACAGACAGGCAAAGTAAGAAAAATGCTGTTTCAGAACTTTAGTGTTTGATTTAAGGATACTTACTTCGTATATTTTGACATGTGATATTGGCAATTTGTGCTTTAACAGTTATACAGCTTTATCTTTTTGAATCTCCTTGTCTACTGTTATTAAATACATATTGTATGACACCTCCCACTGACTGACCCACCCATAATTTCGTGCAACTGTGAAAATTTAAACAAGTAAAAATAGAAAAAAAGCTTAAAAACAAACATAGATATCTGTCAAATTATAAAACAATAAAAATCAAATTCTGCCAAGCTTAAACGTACCCTTTTAACATAGTTCCTGGGTCAGGTATTACTTTGGTGCAATACTGTTTACAAAGAATATATGCAAAGGCCTGTTCCCCTGAACACAGTAGGAATCAAACAGGAGTCAGTAACTTTGCTCATAGTTCCAAGCCTCTTTCCAGTCAGCATTCTGCCTCAAAATACTGTAAGAAAGCCTCTTGGCGTTCTCTCAGGGACATGTTTCTAGTGCTTCTCTTGTCATCCGCTTCTGCTGATCCCCATCTCCACCAAAAAATATCCAGCATTCCAGCAGATAGCTCAGCATCTGAGGGTATGTCTACACTGGCAGAGTTACAGTGCTGGCAGTTAGAGCGCCGCTCAGAGAGCAATGAAGGGAAACCACTGTTGTGTGTTCACACTGTCAGCTGCCTGTGCAATAGCATGTTTACGCTTGCAGCACTTGCAGTGGTATTCAGAGCAGTGCACTATGGGCAACTATCCCACAGAGCATCTCTTCCTCTCCTGCCACTGAGAGTTGTGGGAAGGCGGAGGGCGTCGCGGAGTATCCTGGGTCCTGTCCCAATGCCCCATGATGCATTGCTTCGCATCCCAGCAATCCCTGTGCTTCCATCCACATTTGGTGCCATCTTTCAAGTACTGCGTGCTCTGCCTCTTTGGTCTGCAGGAATGGATTCTGCACTGTTGATCAGTATGCCGCTCACTCTCACTAACGTCATGAGTGACAGTGGAGTTATTCCTTAAACTACAAAGGCAAGAGGAGTGCAACATTGATCTCGCCACGCGTAGTAGCTACGACACACAAGATTGCTTGTGGCATTCATGGAGGTGCTGACCACAGTGGAACTCCACTTTTGGGCTCGGGAAACAAGCACTGAGAGGTGGGATCACATCGTCATGCATGTCTGGGATGACAAGCAGTGGCTGCAGAACATTTGGATGAGGAAAGCCACATTCATGGGACTGTGTGATGAGCTCACCCCAGCCCTGCGGCACAAGGACATGAGAATGAGATCTGCCCTGCCATTGGAGAAGCATGTGGCGATTGCACTGTGAAAGCTGGCTACTCCCAACTGCTACTGATCGGTCGCTAACCAGTTCGGAGTGAGAAAGTCAACTGTTGGACTCATGTTGACGGAAGAGAGCAGGGCCATTCATCACATCCTGCGCCGAAAGACCATGACTCTGGGCAACATGCGTGAGATTGTGGATGGCTTTGCATAAATGGGCTTCCCTAACTCTGGAGGGGCAATAGATGGCACGCACATTCCACTTCTGGCATAAGACCACCTAGCCCCCGAGTATATTAATCAGAAGGGGTATTTCTCTCTGGTTCTCTAGGCGCTTGTGGATCACCATGGGCATTTCAAGGACATTAACGCAGGCTGGTCCGGAAAGGTGCATGACACACTTCTTTCAGAACGCTGGACTGTTCAGGAAGCTGCACGCAGGGACTTTCTTTCTGGACCAGAAGATCACCATGGGGAAGTTGAAATGCCCATTGTGATTCTGGGAGACCCTGACTACCCCTTAATGCAGTGGCTTAAGAAGCCATACGTGGGCACCTTGACAGAAGCAACGAGCGGTTCAACAACAGGCTGAGCAAGTGCAGAATGACTGTTGAGTGTGCTTTTGGCCTGTTGGCGCTGCCTATATGGGAAGCTGGACCTGGCCGATGACAATATTCCTATGCTTATAGCCGCACGTTCTAGGCTACGTAATATTTGTGAAGGAAAGGGTGAAAGCTTCACTCAGGGCTGGACCGCTGAGGCTCAGTGCCTGGAGGCTGAATTTGAACAGCCAGAGACCAGGGCTATTAGAGGGGCGCAGCACGGGGCCATAAGGATCAAGGATGCCAAGTGGCAGCAATTTGAAGCTGAAAGCCACTAATATTTGTTGCTGTGCTTAGGAGTGCAGTGCTTGTAATGCTAGGAGGTGATTGTGATTGATGCAGACAAGGTACTATGAAGGTTTAAGATAATTATCTGTTGCTTTGCAGGGCTCTGTTTGCTTTCAAGTAATAGAATAAAGATTTCTGTCAAACCAACACAATTCTTTTATTAAAAAACAACAACCGGAAGAGAGACAAACAAAAAAAAACATGTCAGCACTGAGGGGGAGGGGGTTGGGGTGGAGGGGGAGGGTAAGGGAAGGTCCCAAGAGGAGGTGGGGTCCCAGGACGGTTAAAGATTTGTGTATGTCCAGGTATATCCAGCCTTCTCCTTTTGGAGTACAGTGCAGCGGGTACTGTACTTCAGCAGGGCTAAACTGCAGAGGGATGGGTGTTGAGTGCAATGGGTACTGGGAGTCCGCAGTGCCAGACTGTCAGGGGGAGGAGTGGAATGCTGCGGGTACAGACTGGAGCCAGAAGGTTGATAAGAGTGTCTGGGGGGGGCACGTGGGAAAGAGTTTTGCGACAGCAGCTGCAAGGGCAGGTGGGCGCGGACCCGCTCGGTTTGCAGTGCTAATATAGCCTAGAGCGTGTCCGTTTGGTGCTCCATAACGTTTAAGAGCTGTTCCGTGGCTTCACTCTGGCGCACGGCATTCTCCTTTTGGTCCCTCTTCTTCCTGTCCTGCCACTCCTTCAATTCCTGTTGTTCGGCCGTGGAGTGCATCGTAACCTCACACAAAAGTCCTCCATAGTTCTTCGTGGCCACTTTCTAATTCTGTGCAGCTGTTCAGCAGGCAATAACAAAGAGGGAGGCTGGGCTCCCAAGGTCATCTCTGTGAAGCCAAAACACAACATTTTACAGAAGCAGTGTTGTTTGCAACACAAAATACTGATTCAGTGATTTAAAACACAGCCACTATTCACATACCTGTCACTAACTGACTGACCCCAGGCAAGCACACATGAGCCACAAGACCCCCAAAATGGTAAATAGCCGCAGGGACAGGGGAAATCAGTGTTCTGGACCCTACTGTACACTGGGCACATGGCTCTTGGGGAGAGCCAGCACTGTAGGGGGGCCTGATAATCATTCCTGTCCCCACATTTTCCACAGGCTGTGTTCATGATGAAAGATATCTCACTGCTGAGGGTGAGCAGGGAATCAAGGGAGGGTCTTCTCCAAGACTGTGGCTTCCGCCCTGGCCCTTATGCAGCTCGTCTGTGTACAGCAATGTTCCCCTGCCCCCAGTGACTGCAGAGTGGCACAGGAAAGTATCTCCATGAGAGTTTCCTGGAGATCTCTGAGGCAGATTCCTGTGATGTGACTGAATCAATCAACACTCTATTCCTAGGCATGTGGTGGTACGTGCTTCATACAGACGCAAACCTGCTTTCTGCAACCCTCCTGCCCGCAACAACTTGCTTCAGCGAATTCTAGAATCAAATCCGCTTACCAGGTGCCTCCTCTCCTGTTTGCACTTCACTAAGATCTGACAGCTGTGACTGGCTAGCCTCCTCCAGGGTAGAGAAGAGCTCCTGGCTGCATGCATCTCTGACCTCCGAGTTGTCCTCTGCCTCTGGGGCCCCCTCGACATCCTTGTCCAAGATTTCCTCCTTCTGGCTCAGTCCACTCTTGACAGGCACACGAGCCACCGAAGTATCCACAGTGGCCTTCGCAGTGGAGGTGGGGTTGCCACAGAGTATCACGTCCAGCTTTTTGTAGAACGGGCAGCTCGTGGACGCAGCACCGGAGTGGCAGTTTGCCTCCTGCGCCTTGTGGTAGGCCTTCTGCAGCTCCTTCATTTTGACCCTGCACTGCAGTATGTTCCGGTCATGGCCCCTTTCTGTCATGCATCGTGAAATCTGTCCATAGGTATCATAATTCCTACAGCTGGAGCGCAGTGGAGACTGGACAGCCTCCTCTCCCCAAATGCTGATGAGGTCCAGCAGCTTGGCATTGCTTCAAGCGGGGGATCGCCTGGTGCGTGGTGCAGGCCTGGCTACCTGGAAAGATGCGCTGAGACCATTGTATGTGTCACCGAGCCAACAGGAAGGGGACTTTCAAAATTCCAAAGGAATTTACGGGGTTGGGATGACAGTTGGTCACCTGAAGGCAGGGCAGTAGGGTTAAAACCGATGACCGGAGAAGCAAGAACAGGCATTGTGGGACATCTCCTGGAGGCTGATCGCAGCACCGTAATGGACCAGGGTGTCCACACTGGCACCACAACGCCATACCCCCAGCGTAGGAAGCTCGACGCCGCTCGTCAGGGTGGGTTTTTTTTACAGCGCTGCAACTGCGCAGTTTCTGCGCACTCAGTGGCTTGGCCGTGTGACCCCTCGGGAGTTATAGCGCAGAAAGCTGCTTTACTGTGCAGAAACTTGCCAGCGTAGACAAAGCCTGAATGCTCAGCTGCCTGTGTTTTGGGTGGTGGCTCCTATTGTTTCAGCTACCTTTCTCCAAAAAGGAGCTTAACTGCTTCTTACGTGTATCCTGAATGAAAGGCAGCTGTCATGCCCACCACCTTCAACAAGGTTTCACCCAACCTCTATTATAACAATGGATTCAATAATACCCATGAAAATCTGGATACTTGGGGCTCCTTGCTACTAACCTGTTTCCACGTTGAAAACTGTTTATTCCTGTTTTTTGTCTCTTAGCCAGTTTTTAATTCATTACAGACCTTTACCTCTCACCTAGTGACTTTAGTTTCCTTAAGAGCCTCTTGTGAGGGACTTTATGAAAGGCTTTTTGAAAGTCTAATAAATTATATCTACCAGTTTTCCTTTATCCACTCCCTCAAAGAATTCTGTTAGGTTGGAGAGGCATGCTTTTCCTGTATAGAAGCTCTACTGGTTATCTGTATCACGTAATGCCATCTTTAATTATTTTTGCAGCTAATTTACCTGGTAGCGAAATAAGGTTTACTGGTCTGTAATCCCTTGCATCCTTCTAGTGCCTGTTTTAAACTAGGTACAGCACTGGTTACCCTCCAGTGTAGAAGCTGATTTTAATGATAGATTATTTGAGGGGGTTTTAGCAGCTCAGCCATTTAATTCCTTCAAAATTCTTGGATAAATACCTTTCACCCCCTGTGATTAATTACAATGTAGTATTTGTTCTAACACCTTCTTTTTGAAATATCAATCTCTAACAGACAAAAACTAGCTCTGGGGTAGCTACTGTGGTCGCTCCATCTTGGTAAAAACTAATGCCAAAAAATAGTAAAGCTTCTCTGCAATCTCCTTACCGATGAAGTGAGCTGTAGCTCAGAAAAAGCTTATGCTCTAATAAACTTGTTAGTTTCTAAGGTGCCACAAGTACTCCTTTTCTTCTTACCCATCTTGTTTGCTTTTTTAAGTACTCTGTATTTGTGTGTGTCCCTGGTTCTTCATATTTTGTCAAAATAACCCAATATAATCACTCCAGTTTTAATTATTTTGGTAATTTATTTCAAAATACCTATCAACAAGTATGTCAACAATACAGACAACAACAACAAAAAGATTCCCCCAGGAGCAGAGAGTTAAAGAAACCCTTACAACAACCCAGTTCTAGTTAGGGGGTGCTGGACGAGGCTGCCTGGGGCCCCTCAGAGCCCAAACACCCACAACTCCCTCCCTCCAGAGCCCAGCTATGGAACACCTCCCGCACCCCCAGAGCCCAGACACCTGCACCCATCCCTCCCACTAGAACCCAGCTGTGGAGATGCCCAGAGCTTTTACTCCCCCCAGCTTCTTTACTGTACCACTAGGGGATGTGATGCGGTGTGGCTCTGCCCTTCCTCACCTTTTGCCAGAGCCAGGTCTCCTGGACCCTCTCCCGTCCCCAGGTGGATGAGGATCAAGCCAGGCAGTCAGAGCATGCAGAGTCTCCATCCCTGCAGGGCTGACCTGCCGCTCACTCCGAGCGGGGCTCTGCAGAGAAGACATGACATTCTGGGCAGAACATTAATTCTGAACTAATTCTGCACTGTGCAGTGGTGCAGAATTCCCCCAGGAGTACCTACAGGACTACACTGCCAGGCAATCTGCCTGAGAGGCATTTATACTGGAGGCTAGATCCACAAAGGACCCTAGGTGTTGCAATGGTCAGCTTTCAGTGCCTAACTTTTAGGTACCTTGGCATCCAGTGGAATCCACAGCCCTGTGTTAGGTGCCCAGACTCCCTATACAGTGAAAGGGGAGAGTTAGGTTCCTAAGAATGCGTCTACAAAAGCCAGCCTGATAAGCAGGGAGCCACCTCAACCAGCCAAGAAATGCCAAGGAGAAGGATGTGGCCTACGACTCATCTCTCAAAGGCAGCTAGGTAATTTAGGGTTGGTCTATACTAGAAAATTAGGGCAGCATAACTACATTGCTCTAGGGTGGGAAAAGTCCTCACCCTGAGTGACATAGTTAAGCTGACCTAAGTCCCCGTGTAGACAGTGCTAGGTCAATGGAAGAATTCTTGCGTCAACCTAGCTACAGTCTCTTGGTGAGATGGATTACCTGTGCCTGTGGGAGAATCCCTCCTATTGGTGTAGGTAGTTGTCTGTGCTGTAGCATTTTAAGTGAAGACAAGCCCTCAATCTCCAGTGGAGAAGGTACCTAAGCTTTCTTTTGTAAGAAATACTATTAAAGGTGGTGGTGCTCCCCCTTGTAAACTTTAGCCTAATGCTTAAAGTAGTCCTCTACGATGTGTGAGAGCCGAGTTCAATTTCCCGTCCATCTGATGTAGAGTAGGGATTTGAACATAGGTCTCCTGCTTTCCTACCAGAGAGTGCTGCAGCCACTGGGCAAGGGTGGGGGATGACTTCAGTCTCTCCGGATGAAGTGATTCCACTGTGTAAAGTAACTAAATAGTCACTGACCCAGAGAGCAAGTGAGAATACCTCTCTAGCCCAGTGATTAGGCCACTCAGCTATGATAGGAGATCCAAGTTCAAGGCCCCCTGGTCTAATTAATATTTACTTATTTATACTCAGTGGAACAGCTTCAACAGGAGAGACTGAGAGAGTCATACTACAGAATACCCCATAGCCCACTGGTGAGGGTGCCCTCCCTTCTATGAAGGGGGGATCTAAGCTTTTCCACATCAGGTAGAGGGGAGAAATGAAGGTGGGTTTCCCTCATCCTGAGTGCCCTAATCTCTTGGATAGAAATTATAAGGGACGCACCTCCTCTGCTGGCTGTTTTCTGTGGAGTTAGGGGTGCTCTGACAGCATCTACTAGATTGGGCCCTGCATGCAAGAGAAGTGAGGCAGTGCCTAGTTTGACAATCCTGCTGGGGTCTGTGTGTGCGGTGGGCACCGAGACTAAGGTGGCTGTGTACACGCTCACTTGCAGAAACTTAGGCAACTAGGGAACTTTACCAGCAGGAATGTAAGTGCCTACAGAGTTAGGCAGCACCTGGGCAAGGGTTTTGAAGGTCTCACTGTCACTTATATTTTGGATTTAGGTGCTTATATCATTCTGTGGATCTAGCTCTGGGTTCTTTCCCCTGACCACGCTCAGCTGCATTACTTGTTGGCTTTTATGAGGACCAGATGATCTTGCTTTCAACTGATCCCTGGCTTCACAACATCAGCTTAAAGAGGGAATGTTCTAAGATGACACTGGGCTAGTCAAATATTTTACTGTAAAACGGTATGTGTGAACACTACATTCAATGAGCGCTCTTTCAGTGCGGGGCACTTTTACTGTTCTAATCTGGAAAAGAAAGTTTTTCTTGCATGGTTTATATCTAGGTATTGGAGTGTTTTATTTATTACTATCATCCCATTAATGTCAGAAATTCCTGTCATGTTTGGATTCTCTTCTATTGCCAAACGTAGTTCATCTTGTTTTACTTTTAGATTTTTTGCACTGGGGTCTAGACTCTTATAATGGTATGAATAAAATTGTGCCTATTTTCATGTGACAGTTGCTAAGAGAGCTATCAGTCTCAGACTGACTCTCATATGCTTATTCACTGTCCTGGACAGTGATTTTGGCATGTTCATTGGCTGCTACCTCTACATGTGTGAAACTCACATTTTTATCTGTTGGCCTATGTCTGAGTAGCAAAGAGCCACAGAATCTTTAGAAATGTTGTGGATATTGACACATATCAATGCATTATAATTGTTGAAAATGCTACTGGAATTACTATGGTTCAATTAAATTGAAAAAACTTATTTAAAGGGCAAATTAAACAGGCAATCTTAAACAAATCTAAAGAAACAAATTATGAGCGAGACACTCCTGAGCTAAAATAAAAGCAACCAAAGACATTGGAAAATTAACAGAAAACAAGTTTCCTTAGGAAGCGGATATCCCAGAATAGTCTTTGTGAAGGGGTAGTCTGTCCCTTCAGCATAGGATTCCTAGGGGTCAGCCCACCCCTATCTGCATATATACAGACACATATAGGAGATATTGATAGAGGGGACGCAATCCCAGGGATGACTGGTGCTTGGGAGGAAGTCCCATCATTGTGTCTTTAAGAACCTGGGGCAAGGCTTCCACTCACTCAACCAATTGTGGGATGAGCTGGGAGAAGAGGACCAACATAACTGGAGATGGGTACTTGCTTAACCCTCTGAGGACTAATGGGGGTGGGGGAAGGGGCTAGCTGAAGGAAAAGCTGGCTAAATTACAAATCAGCTTTCAGGAAGAGACCCGAGGACTCCTGGCTTAAGGAAACAGGAAATAGCTGCCTGAATTACCCAGCCCTAGGAGAAGAGCTGAGGCTCCTTCTGTAAGAAGAGACAGAATGACTGTTTCATTGATAAATACTCTGCTCCAGGAGGAGAGCTGGGTATTCCTGGTTTGAAGAGAGAGAGAGGGACTGTCTAACTACTTACAACCCAACTCCAAAGAGGAGTTGGAAACTTCTGTTTTGAGAGCGAGTTACCATTTTGAAATACAGCCCCCATTCCAGGAAGTGGGTGAGGGTTTCCTGAACAGGGGTTAGAGCTGACCAGGACTCTTATGTGGACACAGAATGGGGTGGACTGAGGCAGCTAATAAACTGAGTTACACTTTGTAGAAAGACTTAATAAATCAGGCCCTATGAAGGGGGTACATTGTTTGAACCAGTTTCATTTGGGTGACAACTGAAAGGACATGAAGGGGTGCTGTGTGACATATACCTGCAGGGTCATGAATGAGTGTGCTGGAAGGCAGTATTCCATGACAGTTATAAATAGATATAATGCTAGAAGACAGAGAAATCTAATGCAGAATGTATCACTTATAGCTGGTGCACAACAAGCTCAAACTCATCCTCCGTTTCTTCTTCAGCCTTACTCAACCAGTCAGCCATCTGGATGGGAGCAAAGTAAGATGGTGGACCTGAATCCATTAAACAATAAAGACAAACAGTTCTACCTTGAGCAATCTGGGGGTGAAATCGTATCTACAGATAGGGTAGATCTTTATCATCTGGCTATACAAGACAAGGGTTGAATGTGAGTACTGATGGACCTTAATTCCTCATTAGTTCTCTTTTATGAGAAGGGAAGGGCATTATACTCTACTACTGATCTTGAATTGTAGGAAGCATAAAAATATTTCTTGAGCCATGAAACCCCATTTTCTCACTAATGGAGTCCATCTGCTTTGAACTTCCTTGTAAGTTAGACTGGGCACAGCATGCAGCTTGAAGAAGCACTGCTAACATGGCATGGACTTTAACAGACTACTCTAGTTTGTCATGTTTGCTCATGAAGAAAGCAAAGCTCACCCTTAGAGAAGTCTTATTTTGTCATTAATTAATGACAAGAAAAATAAGTCAGTTTCCTGACCCCTTATCTTCAGATTCACCCCTTGAAGAAGTCTTCAGTCCTGAAGACTTTCCCCAAAATGTATACAAGTGCTGTTTTCGGGGACAGTTCTCTTGTCAAAGAATTACAGGAAAAAGTCAATGTGCTCTTTCGTCTTGTCACTAGTCCATTTTTGTGTGCTTGTGGGTGAGGATGGGCACTGGCATGTGACTAATATCTTTTAAACCTAGTTGGATTAATCACTCAGTATGTCTGAGATTTTTCAGACTAAGGCTGAACCTGCCTTGCAGTAACAGAGTCTTCAAGATGGGACATTAAGAACTCCAGTTTTGGCAGAATCAAATCACAATCTAACTTGAAGAAAAAAGTTTAAAAAAAAGAGTAAAGGAATTTTTGTCTCCTCTGATTATTGGATAAAAAAAATGCTCTTTTCTGTTCACATTTATCCTTTTCTTCTCTTCTTAACACCTGTTTTTTAGGGTTTGATCTAAAGCCCAATGAAGTCAATAGGAAAGTCTTTTAATTTATTTCAGTAAGCTTTGGATCAGTCTCTTCTGCCAGTTTTACTGCATTTTTTACACTGCTTTATTTCCCCTTTTATCTAATAAAAGTATGTGTAGGCTTTTACTCAACAGAGAGAGCTCTGAACTACTTGTAGAAAAGGATGTTTTATGTTTTGTTTAGAAGTATACACACACTGATACTGGAAACTACTTGTGACATCTAAAGAGTGAATTATTCTTACAAGTCAGATTTTTTCTGCATTGCTTTCTGTAATTTTTTAAAATAAATATTAAAGGCATTGTTTTGGGAGTTCCAGTGGAGTGCATGCAATTCAAACCGCTTCTGTTCACTCATTAGCTTAGCAAAAATTCTTGTATAGTTACTTTATATCTGATAGCAGTTTCTGTAAGTCATTCTGAGGCAAGAGGATTCCATGTTAAACTTGATATTTAAGATTTAATGTAAGGAAAGTTTGCAGCAGTTTGTGGTGCCTTATCCAAGAACTTTGCCAATTACATCTTTTTTCTATATTGGGGATTCTCAGTCTTGAGATATGTAATTCCACCGCAACTTGGCACTTTACTCTTCCTCTCCACCTGAAAATGCACACACTTGATATCCTTACTTTTGGCAAAGAAGGGAAGGATGTCCAGCTTCCTTCTAATGCTATCACTACTGTTTCTCGCATGCCCAGAAGAGTGTCTATAGAGCTATGCCTGGCATCCTCTACAGCAGACTATGCCTCTGAATATCCAAGGTCAAAGAGCAGATTTCTACATTTGGGCATTGCAAATTATGCCTCAGTGTAGGTGCAAAGTGGTCTAAGGATCAATTCCTGGTCCAGCTCTCTAGAATTGATGTTAGGGAACTTTTGCTATTAGAATGTCTCCAGAAACAAAGTAAATTGTTCTGTCTTTTTAAAAGGGGGAAGATACCTTGGCAGAGCTAGGTATTATTTGCCTGACTGAGTTTTCTCTCCATCTCCATCAAAGCTTGAACAGTACTGGCACTTCTGCCTTCTCAAGCAGAGCTCAGTGTAACTGGACCACATCTAATGCCTGTACAATGCAAATGAAGATTGAAACAGTTGTTTCCTTCTAGGTGTGTGACTAAATGCTCAAAGGGATATTTTTCCTTAGATCCTCAGGAGGATGGAACTTCTCTAAAAGGACCTGTTGGTTTGTTTTCACTGATGACTGAGTCAACCTTTGAACTAAAGCTGGGAACGGTAGTGATGAGTGTCTTCCTCTAAAACAGAGAAGAATATTCTGCAATATGACCTGTGCAGTGTGTTCTGAATGCGACATGAACATAGGTTTTCACCAGAGTCACAAATACAATGCCAACAAATTATGTATTTTCTTGTAACTATTTTGCAACAAGATGATAATAAAACAGCTATTGCTTGAATTTAAATAATTTGCGATCCAGTGACTTTTATCATTTTAAAAGAATCGTGCCAAGTTTCTGCCTCATAGGTTCACAATCATCACATTTCTAAATACAATTATATATTCAGGTATCTTTTAAGGAATGACCCTGTGTGTATGCATGTTAAGGGATTTGACTCTGTCTTAGCCTTATGGGGCAGCTATGTGAATACCTACCTATCGGAAGCTGCAAAGAATTAAGAATTTTGATGTGTCAGAAGCTCTTACTGCCACCAGATGAGCAATACAGATTTTGGGGTGGGAGCAATGTAATATCTGTTCCCCTTGTAAAAAAGTTTGAGCAAAGTGAAGTATGAAAACGTTTTTAAAATACTTTCTTCATTATCATGCCATGTTAGATGTGGCACTAGCTTGGTTAATGTGATGATTTGGTACAATTAGTTATATACAGAAGTGCAAAGCTATAGAGAATGCATTCAAACATCCTGCTATGGATATTCAGCAAACCACATGTCTACAGTTGCTATGGCAAGCATCAAAAATCAAAATGATTTATGCAGTTTTAATGGCTACATTGACAATGTTGGAAGCCTTTTTCTTTTGTAGTGTGTGTGCAAAGTTTCTCAGCTGATTTAAAACTAAGGATGCCAAATGTTCTTAAAAATAATCAGTTAAAAGAGTGAACAGACACTTAATTTTAAAAATGATATGATTACAATAAAGCTATATGTAACATTTTATTTTTCCTTTTAAATGAATCAATACTAGCCTTTTTGTCTGGATGTAGAGTAAAAGAGTTAACCAAATGCTGTAAATGTATACATCCCTGGTGGCTTTTTTTGAAAAAATATTACATTTCATGGTACTTTAGAAAGTGCGCTTTCTGTGTGTATTTAATCACATTTCCCAACTTTAGCAAGACAGGGTGAATACACAACGAAACATGTTTCCCTCTCTAATGCTCCCTACAGTGTATACTCTGCAGATGGCTCTGTCATGCAAATAACTTAAATATCATAGAACCTGAAATTGTCTTGTAGGAGTTAGAAAAGTATATAAATTACCAGGAACTAAAAATATGGGGTTGATCCCCTATTGGAGAGGATTATACCCTACCTTTTCAAAAGGAAGAACTCAGTAATCTATCATTTGGGTTTTTTCCATCCCTACTGTGATCCTATATAGTGAGGACAGCCAGTGCAACTCCCTTGCCTTCCGTGGAGCCAAATCTGACTCAGTGCTCCTGAGCCTACATCATTAAACAAAACACTTTGGACTGGAGGACAAATTATTTCACTGTGTAGCCTGTCCTGTGGGTTTCATCAGGATTTAAACTGGTAGTCTCAATAGTAAACATTTAGTTTGGAGCACACAAAAAAATTAAGTCCTTTAGAAAAACAAAACTAACGTTCATGCTCCTATGCAGTGTTGTAGCTATGTTGGTCCTAGAATATTAGAGAATAATAGCTAATGTCTATGCTCCTGGCATATAGCTGACGGAAACAGTGGTGCTGAATGAACAGCTCCCTGTTTATGCAAGAAAACCAAGGGATAGGAGAAAAATCTAGTAGAGCTTGTTTATTCAATCCCAGTCTAAGACATGAATTGAAACTCCGTATTGTAACCAACCTCTTCCTTACGTGGGGAAAATGAGACTTTCTGCAACTCTTCTATAAGTTACTGTTTTACTGTTATCTGCAGGTTAGTCTGAGTCAGTTCTCCAAGAGCATTTGAATTAAACATTCATGGAAAAGTATCTGTGGGCAAAATGTTCAAACCTCAATATAACACCTAAAATTAAGTTCCTAAATCTTTATTTAGGCATCTAAACTACTGTCCTTATTTTGAGTAAAATGAAAATGTTATTTTGAACATCTGCAGCTCCTATTGATTATCGTGAGAGCCAGGATTTCTCAGTATCTCTGAAAAATGAGGATACCTTCTATCTACATGTCTAAATATGGATTAGGTACCCAGGTTTAAAAATTTTGGCCTCAGACACTGAAAAGAGAATGGGGGGAAAGAAAGGAGAAGAAGGTTAAGAACAGAAGGAAAAATGGAAGGGGAGGAAAGAGTGGGGTAGAAGAGGCAAGAAAAAAGCGATGTAGACTCACATTATAATCCAAAACCACAGTGCAAAAGAACTGACATACAACACTTTCTGGTGGCAGCACCACTGTTGCTCTGCCCTCTAGATTTATCTTGACAAAAGAACCTCCTCAATGGTAGTCTAGCCTTGTAGTTCAGATTTGCCTGTTACCTATTCTATAGACATAGTTAGTACTTAATTGACAAATAATATAATTCCTGTGTTTAAACTAGGAACTGTTGTTACTGTTATTACATCACAGCTGTGCCTAAATGCCTCCAAACAAGATGTGGGCCCCATTGTTTTGGAAATACATATTAAGAGCCATTGCTCTGAAGACCTTATAGTAACAATATATAAAACAGCTGATGGGGGAAGGAAATGTAGTATTATCCCCATTGTACAGATGGGGATCTGAGGCACAGAGACTAAATCCCTTGCCCAAGGTCACATAGGGAGTTTGTAGTGAAGGACTGAACCCAAATCTCCTGAGTCCCAACACAGTCTCTTAAACATAAGACCACCCTTCTCCATCAGTTCACACATGCAGTGTTTCTTGTAAATCAAACTGAAATTGTTAGATATTTTGCTTCGACAAAAAGAACAGAGATCTCCTCCTCCTGTGTAGATGTGGATTTGTCTAAAATCGTCCTAAGCATTACAATTATTATTTCTCATGTGATGTCAGAGCAGGGAGGCTTGTACTGACAAAAGTGCAGAAATAGTAACGCTCCATGGCTGGAATTGCCCAAAGGGTATCCTGGTTTTCCCCTAAAGATCTTTCCCAAAATGAATGGAATGCTACAGCTCTTTATTTTAAACTGGAAGAAGTCAATCCCGTGTTCTCAACAGCACAGTGAAAATTAACATGTAATATAAAAAAGCTAAGAAGGCAAGAGAACCTTATTACTCTTGTCAAAAATAAAATTTGCTACTGATCTTCAGTCGCTAAGACAGGCACATCAATTATTTACGGCTACAGAGTGTTAAATATTAAATATTTCTGCCTGGGACTGTGTAAAGGTAAAACCAGAAGTGTGAACTTGTCCAAATCATAAAAGTGGTTTTGTGGGCCTGGATAAAATACACCTATATGGACTACCTTTCTTTATCGAACTATAAACTGGAAAAAAAAATCCGTATGAACTATCATGTTTAATGTTTAAGTGATGTGCATGGTCTATAGTTAACGTTTCTCTAAAGGGCTGTTTCTGTCAGGAAAACAATGCACCATATCTTCTAAAAATATAACTTAGCATAACTTTATCTTAATACCTACAGCAATATGATGTCCTTCACTTTAGCGTTGTTTACTTTTATGCAAAACTTGGTATGCACATTTGTAAAATTTGATCTGAATGACCATACCTTTCTCTTTCATGTGGTGCTAAAAAATGCAATTCCATACAATACTTAGCAACATTTCAGCATCCTCCAAGAGCTAGTCACACACAATTAATTCATCTCCACTAACCTCAAACACCTGCTTAGAATAACTTCTGTTGACTTCATGGATTGGGAGATGGTCTCGTGCTTACCATGTGCTCTTAAAGATAAGAAATATGCACAAAATTAGTTCTTTTTAATAGATAATGGAATTATTAAAATTAGAATTAACTATTATGTTTATAGGTTTCAGAGTAGCAGCCATGTTAGTCTGTATTTGCAAAAAGAAAAGGAGTACTTGTGGCACCTTAGAGACTAACAAATTTATGACTCTTTTCAAATTTGTTCCTGGTTAAGCAGAGGAACCTGCAACCAAGTGTTATAATTTAAACTTGTATAATACCTTTTCCTGTCCAAGCATTTTTAAAAGCTTTATAATAAAATTAACAGTTAATACACCTGGAGAATTAATGATTAATCAGAATCAGTTAAAAGCATCAGAATGTACATAGGTCTTAACCACAGACACTAGGATGGGATTTCATTGCTGATTCCACAAAACCAGAGAAGGCATCCTAGCTAGAGCAGGACCTGATCAAATTCCCACTGAAGTCAACAGAAAGATTTTCAGTGATTTAAATAGGAGTTTATTTGGACATAAACCACTGTCTAAAGGGACATTTCAAGACTGATGCCGTGAGGTCTGTCTGTGAACCCAACTGGTGACCATTAGTGTCAGGTGTTATAACCTGTGGAACTTTCTTAATTTGTCTTTGAAAAATCAGCATAAGCCCCTACAGTTAAGGTGAATCCTGTCAGAACGTGTTTGGGTTCATATGTTCAAACATGCTAGCACCCATCAGAATCCAAATGGCTGTGTTTTCTATCAGTTACAGACTTCTAACAGTGTGAGTTAAATAAATACCACACTGACAGCTACAAGTGCACTGGAGTGGCCACATTAGCAGCTCTTGCAATGGCCACAGAGAGCAGTGCATTCTGGTAGCTATCCCAGCATGCAAGTGGCTGCAACGTGCTTTTCAAATGGGGGAGTGGGGTGGAGTGTGACAGGGAGTGTGCTGTGTGTATGTGGGGGGAGAGAGAGTGGGTTTTGGGGAGGGGGGGCTGACAGCATGTCAGCATGCTGTCTTGTAAGTTCAGACAGCAGCAGATCCCTCCTTTGTCTCGGAGCAGATAAGCAGCCGGCTGTCAGAAACGGAGTTTTCAAAGGGCATATCCACATTCCTACAGCGAGTTCAAAACAATGAGAAGAGTGGCCACTTGACTTAAGGGGATTATGGGATGTTTCCGGAGGCTGATCAGAGCGCAGTAATACAACACCTCGTTCACACTGACACCCGGGCGTTTCAGCCAAGGCACAACAAGCGTTAATCTTCTCGCCGAGGTGGAGTACCAGGAGCGCTCTAGATGTGGAGTCAGAGCACTCTACATGCCTTGCCAGTGTGGACGGGTAGTGAGCTAGGGTGCCTGGGGCTGCTTTAATGTGTTCTAACTCATAAGTGTAGCCAAGCCCTAAGGTGCCACAAGTACTCCTCATTTTTTTTGTTGAGAGGGTTATTTATCTATCACCATCATTGTTACACTTTTTCCTGAGGCTTGCAAGGGTGAAGACCTGTAATCCTGTCCTCTTCCTTATTTGACATATATGTTAGACCGCTAGGGGAGGTGGTCAGATGCTTTGGTGTTTGATGCCTGCAATACACTAACATGCAGCTCTCCATCTTTCTCACATTCAAAAATAATACAGAACGTCAGAATACTCAGCTGTCCTAGAAGAAATAAGCACTAGGATTAAAAGTATCTGGCTCAAACTCAAGATGGGTCAGATGGAGGTTATGCTGATGGGAAAGGGGCAATACTCTGAGGAACATGCTGGAGCTATGACTCCATTCTGTACTGAGGGCAACTGCTGTCCAATTGTCAATGTACTGTGAGGTCTGGGAGCCATCTTGGATTCATTGCTGTTCCTAAATACCTAGCAGCAGCAGTGTCAACAAATGCCCTTTCCCATTTCAGCTGAGAGTCTCCAGGAGACTGTGTCCTTTCCTTTGGAATGTGAACATGGCAGCTGCAAGCCATATTCTTATATCCACCAGACTGGATCTCTGCAACACACTCTGACTGAAATAGACCAAGAAGGCCGCCTATAAGCTCCAGCTGGCTCAACAGGTAAGCTCTTAGGTAAGACAGACTGGCAAGAGCACGTCACACCAGTGCTACAAGTATCAGGCTGGCTCCCTCATCCGTTAATTTGTGCTCCCCTGCTGGCACTATAGCAGCAGTGTACAAAACACTATGGTCTCAGTACTTTGACTTTCTCTGGCACTTTCCATCTTGTCAAAGCACTTTACAAATGTTAATTCTAGCAGCCCCAACCTATGCATTACACCCCTTCTGCAGGTGAGAAAAATGAGGCAAAAGAGATCATAAGCACTTGATGTTCAGAGATATTCAGCACCTACAGTTCAAGTTTAGACAATGAGAACTACAGGTGCTTTGAAAAGCATACCCTACGTAACTTGTCCAAGATTGCAGGGAAGTCTGTGGCAGAGACAGGAACAGAAACCACCCAGATTCCCCATCTGTTGCATTAAACACAAGACCTGCTTTCTCTCTGAAAGATACATATTGCTTTATTCTGTGCTTTTAAGCAAATGATCACACAGCAGTGAACTAATTTAAAAAAATCTGCCTCTAGAGGACACTCCCCACTCGCTCATCATCAGTCTGCTCAAGCTCACTTGAACATGTGTAAAAAGAAAAGGAGGACTTGTGGCACCTTAGAGACTAACCAATTTATTTGAGCATAAGCTTTCGTGAGCTACAGCTCACTTCATCGGATGCATACTGTGGAAAGTGTAGAAGATCTTTTATACACACAAAGCATGAAAAAATACCTCCCCCCACCCCACTCTCCTGCTGGTAATAGCTTATCTAAAGTGATCACTTTTTTTTGCGGATACAGACTAACACGGCTGTTACTCTGAAATTTGAACATGTGTCAAATCCAAGGCCTGAACAGGCTGAGTGTCTTATTTACATAACTGATGGATTGAAAAAAATTTACATACTTTAAAAAATGTTATTTAACAACAACCCACAGAAAATACACTCCATGGAGAGCACGATGAAGGAAACTGGAGGCTGTGAGATCACTACACAGCTTAACCCGTACGAAGTTCAGGCTGGTCTAGAACAAATTTTACACAACAGGGCACCACCTCCTTGGTGTGTGCAGGAAGGGTTGGTTAGCCCTACCTGGCTTGCTCCTGGTTGTTAACCTGATTCTTCTACAACTGCATTTTGTTCTAAATGAATATGCAACACTAAATGTTTTCTGCCTTGTTCATTTAAAGGACATGCATAATTTTATCTCGGCGCTTTCGCTTGGAGTCATGCAGATAATAGATTTGACTTTTTACATTGTGCAACCCCTAAAACGCATAAAAGAAAGGTTACAGTGGCATGCAGATAGAAAAGAATTTAATTAATCCCAAAGTGTGCACTTCATTGGGAAAGTATAGCACACAAGAACCCCGTGTTTACTGAACTAGATTCTTAGGGCCATTATACCTCAACCAATGACAGGATTTTTCTCAGAGTTTCATCCCTAGTGGTCACGCAGGCATTCCCATTAAAAATAAGATCTACACAGGGAACAATGACTAAGAAACACTGAAGATGCTGTTCTCCCCTTGGCAGGAGTAATTGGTGCAATGGCATTTGGAGAAAAATGTCTGACTTCCAGTTCTCTAACTTTTCTTGCTTGTGCACTGACTGCAAAAGCCCACATTTATCAAATGATTATAAATCAATCACTCATCAAGCCCCTTGGTTCTGTGCAATGGACGTTGGGGCAGGAGGGCCAGTAATCCACTTTAGAGAAAGCTACATTATGTCTGTCTGGCTCTCTTAAAAAAAAAAAAAAAAAGACTTGTTCTTCACTTGAGCTAATCAGCTGCCAGTTTATGAAAGAAATATAATTTATTTTATTTTTAGAAATAGAATGGTTGGAAACACGTTATGGGGCAGGTATTAATATATTAAAGTATTGCCACAGATACATATTTTCAAATTAGAATGTTCAGTTACAATATTCCTATTTTATCTGCAGCAAAGATGCTTAAAAAGAAAAGGAGTACTTTTGACTCCTTTTCTTTTTATGGATACAGACTAACACGCCTGCTACTCTGAAGGATGCTTAAATGGTTCATAGCAAATTTGTCAAGCGTAGACATTTGGAGCCAACACCTCAAATACTGAAGTGAAAGACTGCTTTGAGGGACTCCTCAATGTTAATGAGCAATGTCTGTAACTTCCTGGAGGAAGTACTTCCAGACTCCCTTTGTAGTAATAGAAATGATTAGTACAATAGGGATAATTGTCACTTTATTCATCTATAAAGCTCCTGTGTCCATGTCTTCTTAGAATATTTTATGTCACACCAAATATTTCTAAATTGGAGAAAGGCTAACTGCCCCTCATGTGTCTTGGCAGCAACCGTCTTGTATTTGTGATTGAGGATGAAATCTCCAGATACAATGTCTTAAAAATTTGACTGACAAATAATTTATGGAAGATGAAAGAAATCAGGCTGAACATTAAGATCAAAGTATACAAATGAGTCATTCACATTTCTTTATTGAATGCTTGTGAGACACATGGGCTACATATGAGCCTAACATCAAGCACTTTGAACAGTTCCACCTGTGTCTGAGCAAGATAATGCACAACAAATGATAACACACAGATACAAAATACTGAACAAGAGGCAACGAACTGATTCAAGTTTTTTTCCTTTTCGAGTTTCTATCAATCAGATCAGGTCACCTAAGTGCTCAACAACAGACCGCTGCCTAGTGCTGTGTTCTCTCGCTAACTCAAGGAAGATAAGCAGCAGCATGACAAGTCAGTGAAAATAATGTATAGATTTCCTTAATGCTTCCTCTAAAACTGCAAGAACTGAAGACTGAGAAAGTCTTGAGAAAAACGAGGCTTCTGAAAGGCAACTGTCTGTGCAAAGGGTCATGTATAATACTACTAGCTGGAGAAAAGAAGAAACAGTAAAGAGCTGGCAACACAAAAAGCTGAAAGATGCCAGAATAGGTGATTTATACAGAAGCCAAATATGGCTATAGCTGAGTATTCCAAACACTGCTGACGTGACAGCCCATGCCCTGACACTGGAGCTGGCAGAGCCATTGCTGATCATGGCTAGTGGCCATTGGCTGACTGACAGCAATAGCATCAAGTCTTTTTCTTAAATTTCATTTCCTGTGGCAAGAATAGTAAAATTTCTTGAAACTATATGGAGCTAATTAGCAAAAATTATGCTGGATACTGAAAAACCTCCTCCTCCTCCCCCAGATACTACAGGTTGTTCTAGTACTGGAATAGTAGAAGTCCTGCAGGTCAAGACAGATGCCCTGGCAGACTGTGGACTGGAATAGTGGGCACAGGGTGCGTGGGGGGAGAGGGGGGGAAATGGAGGTTAGGACTGAGACAAATCGGCAGAATGGTGTGGTGAAACTATACCACTCTTTGTCTGTCCGGTAATATTGGTGCATCATTTTTATGAGATTTTACAATTTACTTGATTTAGTTTAAAAGGCTCTAAAACTCACAAATGATTTAATGGACTTATACTGCATTATATAAGAATAACTGAAAAATATATATCGAGGCTGCCAATGTATATTCTGAATTTCAGCCTAATATGAACCAGCAAAATTATCAAGTTCCCAAAATAAGGATTTATAATAAGTCTCTTCTGTCACTCAATTTTTATTTTAACTGCAATTGCAATCTCAGCTCTGTTGTTACCAAATGTGGAACTGAACCAACACATAATATAGTCTAACTATGCAGTGAATTATTCAAATTATAATAATTTCATAAATCATTTTAAGAAGAAAATTAATTTTAAATAATAGTATTTTAAACTCAGAATAGTTACATTTGTCATGTGACCTAGATCAACATATATTTTTGCACTAAAATGGTGCAAGTTAACTATCTCCCGTGTATCACAAAGTGCCTTAAACATAACTTTGAAGCACTTCGAGGAGAGGAAAGTGATCAGGAACAGTCAGCATGGATTCAACAAAGGGCAAGTCATGCCTTACTAACCTAATTGCCTTCTATGATGAGATAGCTGGCTCTGTGGATGAGGGGAAAACAGTGGACGTGTTATTTCTTGACTTTAGCAAAGCTTTTGATATGGTCTCCCACAGTATTCTTGCCAGCAAGTTAAAGAAGTATGGGCTGGATGAATGGACACTAAGGTGGATAGAAAGCTGGCTAGATCATCAGGTTCAACAGGTAGTGATCAATGGATCCATGTCTAGTTGGCAGCCGGTATCAAATGGTGTGCCCCAAGGGTCAGTCCTGGGGCCGGTTTTGTTCAATATCTTCATAAATGATCTGGAGGATGGTGTGGATTGCACCCTCAGCAAGTTTGCAGATGACACTAAACTGGGAGGAGTGGTAGATACGCTGGACAGTAGGAATAGGATACAGAGGGACCTAGACAAATTAGAGGATTGGGCCAAAAGAAATGTGATGAGGTTCAACAAGGACAAGTGCACAGTCCTGCACTTAAGATGGAAGAATCCCATGCACTGCTATAGATTAGGGACCAAGTGGCTAGGCAGCAGTTCTGCAGAAAAGGACCTAGGGGTTACAGTGGACGAGAAGCTGGATATGAGTCAACAGTGTGCCCTTGTTGCCAAGAAGCCTAACGGCATTTTGGGCTGTATAATTAGGAGCATTGCCAGCAGATCGAGGGACGTGATCATTCCCCTCTATTCAGCATTGGTGAGGCCTCATCTGGAGTACTGTGTCCAGTTTTGGGCCCCACACTAAAAGAAGGTTGTGGAAAAATTGGAAAGAGCCCAGCAGAGGGCAACAAAAATGATTAGGGGGCTGGAGCACATGACTTATGAGGAGATGCTGAGGGAACTGGGATTATTTAGTCTGCAGAAGAGAAGAATGAGAGGGATTTGATAGCTGATTTCACCTATCTGAAAGGAGGTTCCAAAGAGGATGGGGCTAGGCTGTTCTCAGTGGTGGCAGCTGACAGAACAAGGAGCAATGGTCTCAAGTTACAATGCAGGAGGTCTAGGTTGGATATTAGGAAACATTATTTCACTAGGAGGGTGGTGAAGCACTGGAATGGGTTCCCTAGGAGAGAAGGAACCTCCTTCCTTAGAGGTTTTTAACGCCTGGCTTGACAAAGCCCTGGCTGGGATGATTTAGTTGGGGATTGGTCCTGCTTTGAGCAGGGGTTTGGACTAGATGACCTCCTGCGGTCCCGCTCAACCCTGATATTGTATGATTCTATGATAACAAGAATTACAGGACCTACTCTATGGAGCACCTAATGTGTAGGTAATTTATCAAGTGGAAACAAAATACACTGTGCAATAATGCTCAGATAATACTCCTATGGAGTAGAAGAGTTTTTCTAATCAGAGTGGGGCAATTTGTGCTGTAGCATGGGGTAAAACAGTAAATCCCTGGAGGAATGAATTTGACTCATTTTGAATGTTACATGGAGGGTACGGAGGAGAACACAAATACCCAGTTTTCACCCATTACTACATCATAAAATCCTACGGGCTATAAATGGAACATAAGATCTGCATAACAATTAATATATGTTCCTCACTTCCAAAGCAGAATATGAGGCTGGTTTTATGATAAATTATATGGAGTCTGAAAAAGGCTCCTTGCAACTAAACGCAGTGTTTTAATGTAGCAAGATAGATCTGAGTATATATTCCAGTGTTCATTTTATGGCTGTCAATCCATTCAGCTGAAATGTTCAAGACACTTGATGGGTTTACTGGCTTATACCACACTGCAGCACAAATTGAACTTTCATGGGAAACTACTAAATCAGCAGAGTTTCAGGTGCCAGAGGTCACCAAAAGACCAACAATTCTCTTCCCAGATACCTTGTGTGCATATTGAGCTATTGGATTTTTCAGACTTGCTGGTAACACCAAAGCTGAAGAAATTACCTCTGACATATTCAAAACTTCACTAGCAATCTCTTTCTAGGAGAGAATTGATGCTGAAAGGAGAACTTTGAAGGGACTGTAGACTCCTCTTGTCCCACTTCATGCAATGCACCAGGCCATGCACGGGCTGAAAATAGTTTCACAAAGGTGAAAAGTTACAGCTGGTATTAGCAGCTTAACTATGACAAGTCCACCATTGGTTATCTGGTTTGCAAAGAGGTCTACCAGTAGACTGGACCTTTACTATGTACACATACCAAGCCTTTCACCCCTCAGTCTGTCTCTCTTGCTACCCATCTTTGCCCTGCACTCCTGCTGCCAAGAAGAGATGACACACAGGGTGACAGCAAGCAGATAATTATTGGTTTCAGAGTAACAGCCGTGTTAGTCTGTATTCGCAAAAAGAAAAGGAGTACTTGTGGCACCTTAGAGACTAACCAACTTATTTGAGCATGAGCTTTCGTGAGCTACAGGTGCATCCGATGAAGTGAGCTGTAGCTCACGAAAGCTCATGCTCAAATAAATTGGTTAGTCTCTAAGGTGCCACAAGTACTCCTTTTCTTTTTGCAGATAATTATTACACACCTGGAATATTTTGAAGGAGAACTTTTTTTGCTTTTGACTTTTGTGAGATGAAAATATTTTTTCCATAAGTAAGCATGAAAATATTCCAAGGAGGACTACATGACTAATAAGGATGTTCTTGCTTCCTATCAGTTGTCTCAGCTATTTCTGCTGCCATTGGATGCCCATTATGAAGGCCGTTCCACTATATGATCTTCTGCAGGTGTGATTAAATCTGCTTCTAATTTCCTAATGAACCATCATGCCTCAGTTATAAAGATAATTTCTCAGAATTAAATGGCAAATAAATTATTCCATTGAGCAAAACAAGAGGGTTTACATAAAACATTATTTAAAAAAAGAAAGAAAAGTGTCAGAGACATAAAAATTAATTTTTACTGCTGTTTTCAGGCCAGTTCTAACATTTTATACTGTGCGCAGCAGATACTCATTAGTAAGTCTGATGATGGCACAGTGGAGCAGTGCACTAACCTTTTTTCCTCTGGAGGCTTCCATTGGATACAAGTGAAATGAGTTTGCTGGCCTCATCGCCTAGTTGCCTTTTTGTTCCCATCACAAAATGTCACGATTGTCAGCCTACTGAGAAAAGGGCCAGGCCTGGAATTAGAAGGTGCACTGTCAGAGAGAGGTGTGTGTGTGTGTTGCAGATCAGGAGCGAGGGGCACCAATGTGACCGAGTATGGAACTGAAGAGGGTATTTTTTGAATGAAAAACTAATTCTTCCTCATTTGGGTGTTGGCATCTCAGCTGAAGAGCAGAAGAAATGCAAAAGGAATGGCTACAGTGTATTGAGCTATGCCCACCTGCCTGAGGAGGAAAGGTGACTACAGTGTCTGGCCAGACGGATGGGGCAGATGAATTCTCTAGTGCTCCAAAAGAAGCTCAGTTAATTGTATCTTTTATCTTCCTTACTGCCCCTCATTCCCTCAGGAGCACTGTCATTTCTGGATTTGTCATCCTACCAGTCACACATGAATTCATCTTGTTTTTTCATCACTAAAATGAAAAGGTCCCATAATCTTCCATCTGCAAGACAGAGGAACACAGTGAAAAGAATATTTTACTTAATTTGCTTTTTCAAATTTGAAGACCATCCCTCCCTGAACTGCTGTTTTTTGCTAGTTGTGTCCTCTGCTACACAGGCATTCAGTTGAAATTCTCTGATCAGCCTCCACAATGTTGGTTCCAGGCACTAACCCAATATTTACCAGCATGCAGCTGAAAATGCTGTCAATATCCTCTGAGATCTGCCTGGAAGGATGGAGCAATCAGGGCCTGTGTCTTGCACAAAGAAATGACATGTGACATGCAAATGTCTTTCCTTTTTTTTTTTTTTAGTCCTGAATTTTAAAATCATACTTTATTTCTATGAGACAGAAGCAATAACAGTGCTCCAGAAAACCAGACTTTACTTACAGTTAAGAAAGACACAATGTCATATCACAGATGAACCAAATTAAAAAAAAAAATAGGCCTACAAAGTCTAAATGAAAAATCAATTTGCTCAAAAAGATAATGTGAAAGATTCCCAGGGGGCCTGGCAAATTTTGGAAGAAAAAAAGAGACTATATTTTATGGGAAGAGATTCAATAACCATTCCTTTTCCATAAAGCTAGTGATGGAGGACTGTCACTGCTCCATAGACACACACTGCATATGTCAGGATAATAGTAACAGGAAATCAATAGCATCTTTTATATGTGAAGA
Organism: Natator depressus; assembly: GCF_965152275.1. NCBI lineage: Eukaryota > Metazoa > Chordata > Testudines > Cheloniidae > Natator > Natator depressus. The sequence continues at coordinate 22,372,307 of NC_134251.1, read as the reverse complement.
GACATTCTCTCCATGGACTCCTAATAGCAGCAACTGGGACCAAAGAAGACCTTTACTAAAATTTGGCAGTCAACATTAATCTTGGTGATAGGACAATGGGTAGAATATAACTCTAGATCTTTGGGTTTTTTGTTTTTTTTTTAAAGAAAGAACTCTTATCAAAGCTTCACCCTTCATTAAAGCCAAAGAGCCCCTAGATAACACTACATTAACAGTGTAACAATGTCTAACCCTGGCACTCTCCCTGAAAGCCCTATCCGCATACACTTCCTCTTTGGTTGATGGCTGTAATCATTAGGAGCTAGAATCTTCATCAGGTGGTAATCTGACATCTTGGACAAGCTCCGCAGAATTTATGGGATCTTCTAGTTTTTCCCTCCATTCATCTGAAATGGAACTTAATATTAGCAAAAATACTGTGTGCAGGGGCTATTTTCCAATGAAGAGTGGGATGTCTAGTTGCTGAAATAATCTGCTAAACAAGGCCTATTTTCAGACTCCAGATCAAATGCTCTTACCATGTATACAAGACCAGAGCAAATGGTTCGTCACAACTGTCCACTAGTTCAGATGAAAGTTGGCTGGAGGAAGGGCAAAAACTTGTTATCTTTGGCTCTTCAGCAGCAGAAAGTGGATAGACTCTGCTGAGAAGCCTCTCTGCACAGTAAGTCAGGTCATTAAGACCACAGACTGGCACATACATGAATGCTTTTTTCTGCTTAAGATAAAAGTGAGCCAAATTATGGATTTTCCAGGCATGGGTGCAGAACCCTAGTGTCTCTGAAAACCCTACACCACCCCTCATCAGCATTCCAACATGCCTTTATTCATGATCACGTAGTAGGATGGCATTGTGCCTGCTCTCAAGTCGGTCCATTTCACCTGGGCTTAGATGCCAAGGACTTTGAGAATGGGGCTGATTGCAGAAAGTTCCTCTTCTGTGACAGTACTGGCCCAACATGATGCCTCTCTAAACAGGAGGGCTCCCTTTATCACCTTTCTCATTCTCACTTGGTTCTATCATTCTGCTCACTTCACCCTGAAAACTGTCCCTGTCCTCATCCACCAAACACTCTTCCTCTTCTTCAGATCTCTTCTTAAAATCAACCACTTCATACCATCCTCCCCCTTTCTTTCTCATCATCAGTAATCCTCTCCTTCTCCTGAATGGCTCTTGTAGGTCATGATGATTTACCTTCATTAGAATTTAATCTCTTTGGGGGCAGGGAAGATGTTTCTTTCTATCTGGTAGAAAGTGTCATAGCAATGTATGGCTCTAGATAAATAACGATGATATCTGTTCTTTATAAGTGGGTCATGCCTAATCCATTGAAACATACTGGCATGTACCAGCATGTAGAAAGAATCTGAAGAGTGAAGGCACTGAAGACATCAATGTCCCATGGCCTTTAGAAAACTGTTGGAGCTGCAGCAGAAAACCAGTAAGGCTACTTATAATATGGAATCAGAAATTAATCTCCTAAACTAGGAAGGCTTGGGAGAGGCAATGTGAGGGGTATGCCATGACTGAGAAGAGTAAGGATCTACTCAGCCAGGAGCTGATTCCAGAGCTGTATTTCACTTGCTATAGCTGATGGCATCACTAACAAATCACATAGAACAGGGAGCTGCTTAAACACTATACCCTGAACTGAAGTCTTGGAAGGTCAGTAGAAAGGAAACATCAAATATCTTCTTTTAAAATATATTCATTTGTAGTTTGCAAGTCTAGCCATTTTTCCTGATAATAATTTCGGCTCTTGAACAGCTTTTTGTATTCATTTATTTAGAAAGCATCTGAATTCACCCCTTAAGCCATCAAGATCTGTGTTCATGCATATAAAAAACGAAGGAAAAGTGTAAATAGATCTGACCCAAGATGGGATGGCCTTCAGAATTTCCCATGAGATATCTGTCAATCTGTTGAATGCAAAACAATTTCCTGCAGTGGAAAGGGTCAGCTGTGTAATTAGTGACAGTGTCTTTTAGCAACATGTTGGAAAGATCTGAGAGAGAGAGAGAGAGAGAGAACTCTCAGTAACTTTCTGTCACTAACATCCCTAAGGATCATGTGATTCCCCAGCCACGTTAGAAAAAAAAGCATGACTGTTACTATCAGTACAGGACAAAACTCTCTGGGAAATAGGGTGCTGCAATGGCAATTCAAAACCTCAGAACTTTAGTCACTATTTTTGTGTTTTAGCACAGACCAAGTCACTCTAAAATCATATGGAAAAAATGAATCTAGTAGGTGTGCTGAGTCAGGAGACGTGTATTGCTAAATAGTTGGATGACTCCTCTGTAGTGAGGGGAAATGAATTAATTCTTACTGGATTTCCCTGAAAATGTGCCTTCATGGAAAGCTTGCTCTGAATTGAGGAACTTATTTGATTTCAGAGGGGCTTGTCTACACTACCTGCCGGATTGGCAGGCAGTGATCAATCCAGTGGGGGTCAATTTATCGTGTCTAATATAGACACGATAAATTGACTGCTGAGCGCTCTCCTGTTGACTCTGGTACTCCACCAGAACAAGGAGCGCAAGCAGAGTTGAGGGGAGAGCGTCAGCGGTGAAGACACCGCGGTAAGTAGATCTAAGTATATCAACTTCAGCTACGCTATTCACATAGCTGAAGTTGCGTATCTCAGATCGACCCCGCGTGGTAGTGTAGATTCCTTCGTCAACTGCATTGGGACCAGAAGAGTTGACTTAAGACTGAACATACCTTTTAATTGTTTTCAAGTAAGGCTTCCATGATGGTACGTCCAAAACAAAGTGGCTGAACTTTGGTGTCGGAAACCATGGCTTCATCTTCACATGAAATCATACTTTTATTAAGTTTTCTTTTAGCACCTGTCTATCTTACAGGGCACAGCTCTCATTCTAACATAACATACAGAAATCAAGGGACTAGTTACAGGGCACTATGCAGCCTAAAGGGAAGAAAAGCCCCTATTTTGCTTCATGGTATCCTTGTCAAAGCAACAACACATAGAGAAAACAAAATCTTCCTGTCATTAAGTTTTATAGCAAGTCACAATTTGGTGTAGAGCCCAGGGAGTTGTTCTGTTTGAATTTCATAGGCCACTATACATTGTGACATGAATTTTTCTGTCCAGTTCAATATTTTGATGGGACTGCATGGGTGCCCTCTGGTGGTTAATTTGCCACCCAAACAGTCGGTTTGTTGTTTTGGAGACCAAACACTGTGCATGCAGATTTCTGCTCTCAGCTTTCTAATGTAAATCCAGTGTAATTGTTGATTTGAATAGAATTACTCTGGATTTTCCCTGCTGCAACTAAGAACAGGATTTGGCCCTCAAATAACTCACCCATTCCTAACTTTTCTGTTGCTGTGGATCTCACTTTCCTTTATATTGCAATTATTCTTTTCTGCACCTTGGTATTCTGTACTGATTGATCAAAGACTTTGACTAGTAATATTATTTCATCAGTACACCAAGATCTCTCTCAAACAATTCTTGTAAATCACACATCAGCAGTAGTTTTTGTGAAATAGAGCTTACTTTTGTTTAGAAAAGTCCTTTCAGACTCATCATGTAGTTAACCTAATGGAGAAACAATTGTCCTCTCATCAATGCATACAGCCAACTGTATCAAGAGTGATGCTGACAAGCGACACTAAACATTCCCTTTATCTTGCATGTATCAAAGAGCCCTCTGGTGCTGCTATCTATCCAGGTATGTATACAGCTCCCCTCACCTTCGAATGTGAGAGCCATATGGGACAGAGGTAGGACTGGGTAATTTTCCTCTTTTCATTCTAACCTAATTTTCCAACATGTTCTGTGTCTAGGGAGCTAAAGACAGTCAGATAACGTTGTCAGGCCACCTATAACACAGATCATGCATAGGACAACTATGGCTGTTCTTCCTCCTTTTCTTCTCTCATCTAAAAACTACTGATTTCTAAGAGCTGTGGACCGAGCACCCAAATGAGTTGTGCTCTGCTGGCTTTCACCCCTCCTGGTTTTCACTCTGCTCTCTTTTGCTTCTTACGTCATATCCACTATCTGCATGTTTTTCTACCTGCTGGCATTTTTGGTTACTTTGCTGGTAGACAATGATAACAGGAAACAACTACCTCAACTGAGAAGTGACCAGAAGGGGTAAATACACAGAGTTCAAACACTTTTTTAAAACAAAATACCACATCAAAAAATAAATGAGTGAAGTTGTCATCTCAGGAAAATGCACAGTTTAAAACTACCTTCGAAATTGTGTTATTTTTGTCTTGCTGCATATTTTAGTGGGACAAAATAAGCTGCTGAGTAAAACCGCCATTGGGACTTGCTCCCTAATCCAACAGGGAGAGAGGTGGATTCCTTCCCATAGGCATATTTGGTTCTATAGCAAAATGAAACCCAACCTCTCTCTTTCTCTTCAGGTTTTTATACTGCAGTCCTCAGCATGATATCTGAACACCTGCTGTTACAGGTGAGCATCTCTCTATTGCTCTAAAGAGGAGATTACCGAGTGACTTAAATGCACCTACACCCTTAAGTTAGAGACACATGTAATAGTAATAGACTGGCATTGGGCCTTTTGACCACTATACATATTTGAAGCTAATGATTTTGAATCACTCTTAAGCAGTTTTTGTAGCCACCCTGTAGTTAGTTTGTTTTTATGTCAGTAAACAACAGGGAGGCAGGTGGAATGGAGACTGAGATACTAATGCTGCAGATTTCCTGGAAGCTTAGAGATTTCCCTGTGAAGATGATTTTTAAATGACCATATTCAGCGAAGTTTTCTGCCCTGTCTCACGGAGTCAGCCTGCTATCCAAGTGTGCAGAAGAAGGGAGAGCAGTCAGAAACTGATAAAAATAGCACTAAATCCCTGTCTTGACTCAAAGACAAGAGAATAATAAAAAGATTATAGGTAATTTCTCTTTATGAATTATAGAGAAGGGCTTAGATTCAGCAGTGACACACAAGAGCCTGGACAGATTGCTCAGCTGCCTCTCCCAGTAATGTCACTATCATTCAAAGGGAAACAAATGACCTCCAGGATAAACTGAGTATACCACAGCAGGGCTGTGAAGCTGTTAAACACAGGGGCAGTTTCCTAAATACCCAGACAGTTTCTATTCTATGAGAGCAAACGGTCTGTGTCATTTTGAATGTGAACAATAAGAATACATTTACTTGTAACTTCTGTTTAAAGATAAGAGTGTGATAATAGATTTCAGACTTTGCTTTACTGCTGTCATATCATTTTCTTTCTGACTATACCTCAATGGGGAGAATACAGCAAATCCGTAGGGCAAGGAACTGAAATATGAAGCTGAGCTTTTGTCAGATGTTCTGCTGTGAGGGTTTTTCTGTGTGCTACAAAACTATATTTCCATTATTTCTCCCATTATATAATTGGCTTCTTCAAAAGGAGAGAAACAAAGTCCATCTCCTCAAGATGGAAGTGTATAATAAACACATCTCAGCCCTGGACTAAGTTTATGACTGGCCTTCTATTTATCCAATCACATTCCAAACTGCTCCAGAGCTAAACAACCTATAAAGGATAAAGGGAGGACTGACACTCCAGGAACATTTATCCTGTCTGGAAGTTGCCTGAGTGGTGCCCTTGTTGAAGCACAATCTGAGGTTCATCAAAAGATTTTGCCATCCTCTCATCATGCTGCTTCTTAGTGAGTTCCTGAGTCAGGTCTGATGGTATCTAGGGGTTAGGATTCGGCGCTCTCGCCGCCGCAGCCCGAGTTTGTTTCCCAGTCAGGGAACATGATTGTGGGGGGATAGCTCAGTGGTTTGAACATTGGCCTGCTAAACCCAGGGTTGTGAGCTCAATCCTTGAGGGGGCCATTTAGGGATCTGGGGCAAAAACTGGGGATTGGTCCTGCTTTGAGCAGGGGGTTGGACTAGTCCCTTCCAACCCTGATATTCTATGATTCTATCTGGCACGTGACATGGACGAGAGAGCAAAGATGGAGCATAAAGCATTTTCAATGTAGAACCAGCTTGACAGTGGGCAAAGTATTTATTATACTTCAGGGAACCCCAGTCTAAAAATCTGCAAGGGTACAAAAAGGCTCCAGGTACAATAGGGCTAACTGCACTTACCTCCAAGAAGAAGAATGAAAGGAGAGCAGTTAAGTCATGGTAAATATTAGATTTCTCAAGGCAGAACACAACTGCATGCTTCTGTGTCCACAGTCAGCAATAGTCTGGAGTTAATATATTAAGAATCAGTATGTATATAAAATCTTGCACGTTTCATTTTGCAGATGCTTTACAGACATTTGCTAATTACACCTCACAATATCACTGTGAGCTGGATAAGTATCATTATCCCCATTCTGCACTTAGAGAAGTGAAGTAACTTGCTAAAGGTCAGAGGAGTCAGTGTCAAAGGCAAGGTTAGAACTTGGAACGAGATTTTTGGTGTGCTACTAACTAGGATATGTCTCTAATAAAAAGCACTAGCATCTGTTTTAAAAACATGGATCCTGGTTCAAAGTCTACATCTAATTGCTTACATACACCCAAATTATCCTGTCCCAGCATGAAATGCGTGAATATTTGAGTTCTTGTCCTTACTTTGGTTGTTCCAAAATCCTATAAGGGACTATAATCTACCTTGGACATCACATAAACCAAAAGACTTGAGATCTGCTTCAAGGAGGGCAAAGATGACTTTCCACACTTTCTCTTAAGAAGGACTGAAGTGAAAAGAAATTGATTTCTCCAACCTGCAAGGAAGTGGCTAGAGTTTTCCAGCAGGTGTAGTACAGAAGTGGGGAACAGCAATGGATGTTTGCTGAAGGTTTCTGGGAAACAACATTATAGCAAAATTAGAGACGGTGGGAGAAGTATTAACCAGGTGACCACATCGCTCCAAACTTCTTAACCAGCTTTTCCAGACTCCCTTTTGCAATTGTGTAATTTCCAGATATGTACATACTTTACATTATATAACAGATGCATTTTAATAATGTTACAAAGGAAGGGCACCCAATTTAAATTAATCAGATTTTGCAATAAAAGTGTGAGGCGTACATATACATGACAATTACCCTTCCAAATACAGGACTGTAGGTGTGTAACCCTAGCCAAAGCAATTAAGTGAGGAAACAAACAGCGGATGGTGCCTCATCCTCTAGGAAAAGGTGTTTATGAAATACCAGGGCCGTGCTGAAAACTCCGATGGGAAGGACCTTCTGCCACCTGTGGAGGAGAAACCCAGCAAAAGTCCTCAGGCTTGGAGGAAGGAGCCGGGCACCCGCAGCAAGGCAGAGCCCAGTAACCCGACCCGGGGAGGAATGACCAGGCTCGGCCTGGTGGGGGTCACGGATTCTCCATTTACCTCTCGGGGGAGCAGGGGACACAGCCGCTCGTCCTGCCCTCGGGGGCTGCGCCCTGCGGACAGACAGGATGAAAGCAGGGCCCGGGGGGGGGGGGGGAGGGCGGAGTCCCGGGGGGGCAGAAGAGTCCGGGGGGGCAGAGGGGTCCAGGGGGCAGGGCCCGGGGGGGGGAGGGCGGAGTCCCGGGGGGCAGAGGAGTCCGGGGGGGCAGAGGGGTCCAGGGGGCAGGGCCCGGGGGGGGGAGGGCGGAGTCCCGGGGGGGGCAGAGGAGTCCGGGGGGGCAGAGGAGTCCAGGGGGCAGGGCCCGGGGGGGGGAGGGCGGAGTCCCGGGGGGGGCAGAGGAGTCCGGGGGGGCAGAGGGGTCCAGGGGGCAGGGCCCGGGGGGGGGAGGGCGGAGTCCCGGGGGGCAGAGGAGTCCGGGGGGGCAGAGGGGTCCAGGGGGCAGGGCCCGGGGGGGGGAGGGCAGAGTCCGGGGGGGCAGAGGGGTCCAGGGGGCAGGGCCCGGGGGGGGAGGGCGGAGTCCCGGGGGGCAGAGGAGTCCGGGGGGGCAGAGGGGTCCAGGGGGCAGGGCCCGGGGGGGGGAGGGCGGAGTCCCGGGGGGGCAGAAGAGTCCGGGGGGGCAGAGGGGTCCAGGGGGCAGGGCCCGGGGGGGGGAGGGCGGAGTCCCGGGGGGCAGAGGAGTCCGGGGGGGCAGAGGGGTCCAGGGGGCAGGGCCCGGGGGGGGGAGGGCAGAGTCCGGGGGGGCAGAGGGGTCCAGGAGGCAGGGCCCGGGGGGGGAGGGCGGAGTCCCGGGGGGCAGAGGAGTCCGGGGGGGCAGAGGGGTCCAGGGGGCAGGGCCCGGGGGGGGGAGGGCGGAGTCCCGGGGGGCAGAGGAGTCCGGGGGGGCAGAGGGGTCCAGGGGGCAGGGCCCGGGGGGGGGAGGGCAGAGTCCGGGGGGGCAGAGGAGTCCGGGGGGGCAGAGGGGTCCAGGGGGCAGGGCCCGGGGGGGGAGGGCAGAGTCCGGGGGGGCAGAGGGGTCCAGGGGGCAGGGCCCGGGGGGGGGAGGGCGGAGTCCCGGGGGGCAGAGGAGTCCGGGGGGGCAGAGGGGTCCAGGGGGCAGGGCCCGGGGGGGGGAGGGCGGAGTCCCGGGGGGCAGAGGAGTCCGGGGGGGCAGAGGGGTCCAGGGGGCAGGGCCCGGGGGGGGAAGGGCGGGGTCCCGGGGGGGGGCAGAGGGGTCCAGGGGGCGGGGTCCGGGGAGGGGCCAGGGCGGGCCCGCTCAGCTGGGAGAGGGGTGGAGTCCCCGGGGGGCAGAAGGGTCCGGGAGGCCCAAAGAGGCGGGGCCCGGGGAGGGGGAAGGGCGGGGTCCCGGGGGGGCAGAGGGGTCCAGGGGGTGGGGCCAGTCCCTGGGGCACGGACCTCACGGGCGGGGTCACGGGGCTCAGGCGATGCGGCCCCGCCCCCTTCCCAGCCTCTTCCCGCCCAACTCAGACTTGCGAGCCGACGTAACGGAGCGCATGCGCACTAGAGGACAGCCCATTCGCTCCTTTCACCCGCGCGCCGTCTTCTTGACATCTGCCCCACGTGATCTCTGCCGCCCGCCGGCAGCTGTGCTCCCCGCCGCTCGGTGCGTGATACGCATGCGCACTGCCTCCCGATGCCCCTCCGCTCCGCCGGGGGCGCTGTGGCGGTGGCGCGACCTCCTCTGCCGGCTCTCTTCCGCCCCTAGTCCCGCCCCGGCGCGGGGTGAGAGGTCGGCAAGATGGCGGCGGCCTTGGGGGAGGAGGTGCCGGAGAACGAGGATTATTACTCGCTGCTGAACGTGCGGCGGGAGGTGAGGGCGGCGGGCCGCAGCGCTGGTGGGGGGCGCCGGGCCGAGGCCGGGCCTATGACCCCGGTGCCCGGGCGGCCCCCGCCTCTCCGACGGCTCTTGCGGGCCCGCCAGCGGGGCGGCGGAGGTCGTGCCTGCCCCGGCCCCAGGCTCCCCCCGGGGCGTCTGCTGGCGCGGGCGAGGGGAGAAGGAGCGGGGGCGGGACGCGGGAGCCGCCCTTCTCTCGCGCGCCGGCCGGGGCAGGCCGGGGCCTGGAGCGAGCGCCCGGCTCGACCCGCCCCCCGCTCGGGCCAGCCTTTCCCGGGCGGGCGGGACCAGCGAGCCCGGGCGCCTGGCGAGCGCCGGCCAGAGGCCGCCCCGACCAACCCGAGAGCGGGCAGCGCAGTCAGGCCCCCGGTGTTGAGTCCGGCGTGGGAAGGGACGGAGACTCCCCCGCCCTGGGGAAGCTGTTCCGGGGTTAACGCGCCTCCCGGGTCTCGCCCGGCCGAGTTTGTCCTGGGCATGGCTGCGCGGGAAACCGCAGAGCGCGGCGGGGGAGGCCCGGTAACCCGCCCCCAGGCGGGGAGCAGCTCCCAGCGCTCAGGGCCTGTCTACACTGGCGCTGTAAAGCGACTTTCTGCACTCAGGGCGGTGGTTTTCCACACCCCGCGCCAGCAGGTTAGAGCGTTATAAAATGTCCACAGGATGCATCCGATGAAGTGAGCTGTAGCTCACGAAAGCTTATGCTCAAATAAATTGGTTAGTCTCTAAGGTGCCACAAGTCCTCCTTTTCTTTTTTGCGAATACAGACTAACACGGCTGTTACTCTGAAACCTATAAAATGTAAGTGTAGCCAAGCCCTAGCTTCAGCTTTCAGCCATTGGTCCCGTTGTACCTTTCTCGGCTAGATTGAAGAGCTCCTTATTAAATATTTGTTCCCCGTGTACTGATTTACAGATTAATCAAATCACTCCTTTACCTTCTCTTTGTTAAGCTAAGTCAATGGTTCTCAACTTTTCCAGGTTACTGTACCCCTGTCAGGAGTCTGAGTTATCTTGTGTACCCCCTGTTTCACCCCACTTAAAAAAACTACTTGCTTACAAAACCAGACATAAAAGTGCAAAAGTGTCACAGCACATTGTTACTGAAAAACTGCTTGCTTTCTCATTTTTATCATATAGTTATAAAATAAATCAATTGAAATATAAATCTTGTACTTTTCAGTGTATAGTATATACAGTAATATAAACAAGTCATTGTCTGTTTGAAATTTTAATTTGTACTGAGTTCTCTAGTGCTTTTTTATGTATCTTGTTGTAAAACTAGGTGAATATCTAGATACACTGATGTACGTTCCCCCCTAGCAGACCTCTGCGTACCCCTGGTTGAGAACCACTGGGTTAAATAGATGGAGCTCCTTGAATCTATCACATATGCATGTCTTCTAATCCTTTAATCATTCTGGTGGCTATTCTCTGAACCCTCTCCAGTTTATCAACATCTTTCTTGAATTGTGAGCATCAGAATTGGACACAGTAGTCTAGCTGTGGCTGCACCTGTTCCCAGTACAGAGGTAAAATAATCTCTTCTCCTATTCTAGATTCCTCTGTTTATGCATCCCATGATTGCATTAGCTCTTTGGCCATAGAGTCGCATTGGGAGCTCATGTTCAGCTCATCCACCATGACCCCCAAATCTTTTTCAGTGTCACTGCTTTCCAGGATAGAGTCCCCCATTCTCTAAGTATGCTCTACATTCTTTGCTCCCAGGTGTATATATTTACATTAAACCATTAAAATGCATATTTCCCTGCGTCCAGCTTACCACTCGTTGCACCCAGTTTATCAAGGGATCTAGATCACTCTGAATCAGTGACCTGTCCATTTACCCTTCCCCCAATTTTTGGGATCTGCAAACTTTATCAGGAATGATTTTATATTGTCTTCCAGGTCATTGAAAAAAGAGGTTACGTAGCATAGGGTCAAGAACCGATCCCTGTGGGACTTCACTGGAAACAGACCCACTCAGTGATGATTCCCTGTTTACAAGTTATATTTTGAGACCTATCAGTTAACCAGTTTTTAGTACGTTTAATGAGTGTCATGTTAATTTTATACTGTTCTAGTTTTTTAATCAAAATGTGCAGTGTCAAGTCAAACACCTTACAGAATTCTATTGCATCAACACTATTACTTTTATCGATCAAACTTGTAATTTCATTAAAAAAAGATATCAAGTTAGTTTGACAGGATCTGTTTTCCATAAAGCCATTGTTGATTTGCATTAATTTCATTACTCTCCTTTAATTATTTATTAATCAAGTCCTTCATCTGCCATTCCATTGCCTGGTATCAGTGTCAGGCTGCCAGGCTTTTAATTCCCGGGTCATCCCTTTTACCATTTTTAAAAATTGGCACGACATTAGCTTTCTCTCAGTCTTCTGGAACTTCCCTAGTGCTACAAGACTTATTGAAAAACAACATTGATGGTCCAGCAAGCTCCTCAGCCAAGTCTTGTAAAATTCTTGGAGGCAAGTTATTTCAGTGTGCTGATTTAATGATGTCTAACCTTAGTAACTGCGGGTTAACATTCTCTAGAGCAGTGGTCACCAACCTGTCGATCCTGGGGACTCTCCCGGTCGATCGCGATCTCCGGCTGCGGCAGCGTAGCGGGCTGCCACTAAGGCAGGCTCCCTGCCTGCCATGGCCCCACGCCACTCACAGAAGCGGACAGCATGTCCCCGCAGCCCTGGGGTCTCCATGTGCTGCTAATGCCTGCAGGCACTGCCCCCGCAGCTCCCATTGGCCGGGAATGGGGGACTCTGACCAAATGGGAGCTTTGGGGGCGGTGCCTGCAGAGAGGGGCAGTGCGCAGAGCCACGTGCCCTCCCCCACAGGGGTGCATTGGCCCCTTCCACGAGTGGCGTGGGGCCGCGGCAGGCAGGGTGTCTGCCTTAGACTCGCTGCGCCACCGACAGGGAGCTGCCTGAGGTAAGTGCTGCCCGCTGGGAGGCCACACTCCAACACTGAGCCCCCTCCCAGAGCCAGCACCCCATACCCCCTCCTGTACCCCAAACTCTATCCTGTACCCCAAGACCCTGCCCCAGCCCTGAGCCCCCTCCCAGAAACAGCACCCTGTATCCCCTCCTGCACCCCAAGCCCCTGCCCCAGCCCTGACCCCCCTCCCAGAGCCAGCACGCCCTCCTGTACCCCAACACTCTCCCCAGCCCAGAGCCCTCTTCTGCCCCCAAACACCCTCCCAGAGCTTGCACCTCTCACCTCCTCCTGCACACCATCCCCCTGCCCCAGGCTTAGCCCAGAGCCCCCTTCCACACTGCGAATCCCTCGGCCCCAGCCCAGAGCCCGCACCCCCTCCCGAGCCCCAGCCTGGTGAAAGTGAGTGAGGGTGGGGGAGAGTGAACAAGGGGGGCGGGATGGAGGGGGGGCTTTGGGGAAGGCAGAGCCTCGGGGAACAGGTGGGGTAGATCCGGGGTTGCGCTTAAATTCAAAAAGTGACGTGGGGCATAAAAAGGTTGGAGACTGCTGCTCTAGAGTTATGGAATATGAAGAGTGTTATCACCATCTGATGAGACTGCATCATTTCTTTTTTTAATACAGAACAGAAATATTTAGTTAACACTTTTGCCTTTTCTGCATTATTATTGATATTTCTATCACTTCTGTCTAGTAATGGACCGATGCCATTGATGAGATTCTTTGTTCCTAATATATTTTAAAAACTTCTCCTTATTGTCCTTAACTCTGCTGGCAATAGATTTCTACTTGTGTCCCTTGAATTCCCTTATCAAATTTCTACATTTCTTAACTTCTTGTTTATATTTATTGCTATCAACTTCCCGTTTCTTACATTTGTTATATATTTTTAAATTTTTTACAGCTGCGTTCACTTCCCCTTTAAACCAGGTTGGTTTTTTAACCAGGACAGCCTTCTTCCTCAGTTATAGGATTGTGGCTTTCTGGACATCTAGCAAATTCTTAAATGATTCCCAATTATCATTCACATTTTTCTGTTTAAATTCTTCCTCTCAGGTGAACTGGCTCATAATTGTTTTCAGCTTTGTGAAATTGGCCCTATTAAAGCACCAAGTGTGTGTGTATGATCAGGTCATGATCACTTTTACCTAAGCTACCACTGTCTTTTAGTTTTGAGGTCAGTTCCTCATTATCTGTTAGGAGAAGGTCTAATATAGAATTACCCCATGTTGGTTGCAACACTTGTTAAGTTAGGAAATTGTCATCTATAATATTTAGAAATTCCAAGGATGTTTTTATACTGGAAGCATGAAATCTCCAGCATATGTCATTCAAATTGAATCCCTGATGATCACACAGTTTTTTTTCTCCCTGCACACTGTAGATAGGCGCATAAGGAGCCAGTTATCCTGTTTCCTAGTGTGATTTGGTGGTCTGTAGCAGACACCAACTAGTACCCCATCTTGTGTTTTATCTGTTAGGACATTGATCCATAAGCAGTTACGATCATTTTCTTCCAAGTTCTCAGTGACACAGACTCCCTCTCCCTGGACTGGTCTCTTCTCTTGCTGCCTACTGTAGGGCCACGAGCACCCTGAAGCTGCTGTTGCTGGCCCCTGTCCGAGACTAGGCTAGAGAGATCCCATGTCTGATTTGTGGGGAGGAGGATAGAATCGACTTGGTCTCTGGGTTAATAAGCATTTTCGTTTCCTCCAATGGAAAAACTAGACTTAACTAGATTCTGTTGCATCTAATTCTGTGCTGGGCCCAATGGAAGATTGGGTCAGCTTGTCAGTGTACATCTGGTAAAGGTGCTTTTATGAACTTTAGATCTATCTGCAACCTAGGTGTAACTGTGTGCAGTGCCCAAAAGAAGGCTCTGGAAAGTGCTTTTTACTGTAAAAAGAAAGTCGTGGTCTTAGAGATATTATGGCACCAGGTGCCCAAGGCCTTTCTCTGAGTAACAGAATGAAACTGTATGTGTCTTAAAACTAAAGATAGCATGTGTGTACAGCATTGTAAGGTGGTATTGCACACTAAATACCAAATAAATCAATTACAACTAATAAGGAAACAAATAATAAGGAAACAAAAAACTAATAAGGAAACAAATATTTTGAGTCTTGCCCAAAAGTATGCAATGTATTATGAACTACATGTTGGTTGATTACAGGTCAAGTTTTTTTCTGCAACATGCCTTTTTTATAGGAATTGCATGAATGCATTTCATCTAATTTAATTATCCAGTTTGTACGTAAGCTACAGATATGGTGAATCTCAATTGTATCCTTCTGTGCTAAGCAGCTGTTTCTGTAGCAGCTCTAATAGCTTGTAAGAACTAATACTGCCTACTCCCAGCAAAGTTCAAACAAACAACTAGGTTTCTTTTCGTAAACAATGGATCAACAAGAACAAGCACAGCTGGAACTGATATTGCATGCTTTGTGCTATAGGTATGTTGCTCTGCTTGTCGCTATCAATTTCATAGTTAAATTTCACTTCAAGGTGATTTGAACCCTGGAGTACCCAAAAAAGTCAATTAATGATACTTTTATGGAAACTTCTATTCAAGGAACTTAATTTTAGTAACACTAACTTATGGGGCTCATGAGGTAGAGACTACCCTCATATTAGAGATGGGGGAACTGAAGTACACAAAGGTGAATTGTCTTGCCAGAGGTTACACAACGAATCACTTTCAGAGCTGGAAATAAGACCCGGTAGTCCTGACTCCCCACTCTACTCTAACCACTGAAATCCTGTCACATTTTTATTACAGTCACAGTTTCGTTAGAGTTTCTGATTCTACAGTAGTTTGACAAGATTTTTTGAAAGAAGTGAATAATTAAGTAAGTTCTTAAGGACTAAGAGTTGCACCTATGAAACTTTCTTGTTTTAGTTTATTGGTTCATTTAGTAGCAAAGGTGGCCACTCTGTAGTGTGCATAGAAAAGAGATTGTGTTCACTCTGCCTGGGATCTGTTGACTAGTTGTATTGGCAAAAAACAAAGTGCCCAAGATAAATTTTAAATTAGTTCTAAAAAAAAAAAAAAGCTATACATCACAGAAATTCCTATTTAATTTTGAAACTAAGAACTTAATGTACAGCTCTTGCTGTGATATCAGCAGTTATTTTGCTAAAGAAAGATTGCTAAAAAGTTAGAAAAAAAGAACAAACTCATGTTTGATTGCATTAGTTCGGTTACCACCTTTTGTGTGGTACAGCTGAGTGAAAAATATCTCTTCCCAAATCCTAGGCATGTTTTGTCACCATGCTGTTAAGGCATTAAGCATCAGTAGAAGTGCCTCCTTTCTGACACTTCATTAGCACTGTGGAAAGCTTCTTAAAAACCTCTTACTGTGTAATGTTTACTGGAAACTGCATAGTCTGTATTCAAAAATAAGGGGATGGGAAGGAGAATTTCATTGTAAAAACATGACACGTCAGGCAGGAATTTTCTTATTGCCGGTTATTGGAAATTTTTGTTTATAGCAGTTGTTTAAATCATTCACAGCACTGCCAGCCTCTGCTGACCTGGGAGTTCAGAGTGTGAAATTGGACATGCTTTCTATATGGCTCCTCACGTTGTGTGTGCCAGGTCCAGCTCTCCATAGTCTGATTGTTTTCCTAGAAGATGAAAATCACAGTTTGTTCCTTACCAGTTTTCCTCTTTCTGTTTGGCAGACATTGGTTTGCCTTCTTCCCTCCCTGTGTTTCTAATTAAGCAGAAATCAGTGTTCTGATAAACAGATATCGACATAATCATATATTTCAAATTAACTTCTTTCCTAAAGTTACTGATAACACTGTAGATTATTAAAATGAAAAAAAATTATGTAGTGCCCACAAATATATTATTTGCTTTACAAGCATTTGAGACAGGTCCCTGCCTGAGAAAATTACAGTGTAAGGCTCTGATGAGGTGAACACTTAAGTTACTCACATGTGCATTTGTAGGATCAGCATTTTATAAACTATAAACAGACCAGAAAGGGAGGCGGAAATGGAATGCAACATAAGATTGTTTTTCCCCATCTGGATTGAAAGTTTTTAAAAATGGTTTTCCCTTCCATGCCCTGTTCATTTTGTTTAGGTGTTTTAAAACATGTGGCTACTCAACTTTTTTTTTTTTTTTGTAATCTTTTTCCTCAAAGTGCCTCACCCTCCAGTCCCTCCTCCTCTGGGCTTTGTCCCTTTCCCGGGCCAGGAGGTCACCTGATTCCTTTGTTCTCCAACCCCTTTAGCTATCACCTTGCAGGGGGGAAGGGCCCAGGCCATCAGTTGCCAGGAGACAGAGTGTCGGCCATTTATGTACCCTGGCCCTTTGCTCTGCAACAATCACACCCTCTTATCCCACCACCTGAAGACTTAAGAAATGCATAGGGGAAACTGAGGCACCCCTACAGTATTTAGAGGAAACATTAAGAACAGTCCCACTTCATCACAGACCCATTCTTACAACTTTCAGCTCTCTAGTTGTTGCCTCTCTTGGGTGGAGACACAAATCTCCCTCTCTCCTGACTGGGTATTTCCAGACTGCATAGATCTCTACCTACACTGTGAATTCCTCAGAAAAGTCAGACTGCCTAAGCAACCCTGCTTTATTTATCTTCTTGGAGACAGGAAACAGTGTAATTCCTATAGTTAAGTTACTACACCTCTTCCTAAGCAAGCACATTTATTCTTAAAGTAAAAGCTTTACTGAAAAAACATTAAAACAATAAAAGAACCTACATGCATGCAGATAAGTTTACCAGAGGTCACCCCCTTACTCCAACAAGAGCTCTGGCTGGTGAGCAGCCCTTTAAACCCCACCCAGGGGTTTTCCTGTAGTTACCAGATCATTACATCTTTTGCTCAGTGTAAGTACAACCAGGAAATCTGTGCTTTACTTCTTTATACGGTTTTTGGGTCTTTGATTTGTCCTCATGTGACAGGTGATCAGCAGATAAAAGGTTCCCACCTTGCAAAGCTTCAAAGGCTGAATTTTTGCATAATCAGAGAAGATACATTTGCATTCTGGGAAACCGCTTTAACTAGCAGTTCATTCTTATTTTAGCTGTTGTTTAAAAGAGTCCTTTGAGGCTCATAGTACTTCCCAAAGTTTATATTAGCCATGTCTCCTTGACAAGTTGCACACAAGCCCACAATAACATACAAACATTTGCATTTTTAAGATCAGCTCCTAAGATACTTAAATTTATTTAAATAAAGTTCAGCTTAATTCAGTAAGGTTTGTCCAGGACATTGCCATATTTTTCACAGGCCCTACAAAAACAAGGGCTTTTTGTGCTTGTTAACATGTTCTTCTGCAGTGATTCGTGAAGGATATTATTCCCAGAGCTGTGCAGATGTCATTAGGGACATACAGGCAAAGATGTTTTTCAAGATGAAGTGCTCTATACCAACTTCAGAGCAAAATGTGAACACCATGGTTTCAGCCAAGCCTTCCCTCAATAGACCCATCAAATATATAATTTTAAAATAAAGGAAAATGTGAATTAATTCACGGAAGGGGAGAAAAAGAGAGGGATCATCTTGTGTTCACTTTAATCAATTTGTGAGGCACTCAAATATTTTGGTGATCAGTGAAGTATAAGGACACAGAGAGAAACAGATGAGCCAATAGGCCTAGAAAGTCCGGTACATGTTTCTGAGAAGGGCCAATATCATGTGCTTCAGAGAAAGATGTAAGATGGTGTGAGTTTGTGATAGTCCTTAGTTCCTGGGGGAATTAATTCAACAGTCTCAGACTGGCCTCTGCAGAAGTTCTGTGTCCTGCACAAATGAGCTTTACCTGTTGTGTCAAAGGAACATAGTTGACCACATTTTTCATCTCACAGCCTTAAGTAGCACTAGCCCAGGCTGTGGGGTACCTTGTAGATAAGGACCAAAACCTTGAATTTGAGATGAATTTCTATGGGGAGCCAGTGTAGAATCATAGAATATCAGGGTTGGAAGGGACCTCAGGAGGTCATCTAGTCCAACCCCCTGCTCAAAGCAGGACCTAATCCCCAACTAAATCATCCCAGCCAGGGCTTTGTCAAGCCTGACCTTAAAAACCTGTAATAAAGGAGATTCCACCACCTCCTTAGGTAACCCATTCCAGTGTTTCACCACCCTCCAAGTGAAAAAGTTTTTCCTACTATTCAACCTAAACCTCCCCCACTGCAACTTGAGACCATTGCTCCTTGTTCTATCATCTGGTACCACTGAGAACCGTCTCGATCCATCCTCTTTGGAACCCCCTTTCAGGTATTTGAAAGCAGCTATCAAATCCCCCCTCATTCTTCTCTTCTACAGACTAAACAATCCCAGTCCCCTCAGCCTCTCCTCATAAGTCATGTGCTTCAGCTCCCTAATCATTTTTGTTTCCCTCCACTGGACTCTTTACAATTTTTCCACATCCTTCTTGTCATGTGGGGCCCAAAACTGGACACAGTACTCCAGATGAGGCCTCACCAATGCCGAATAGAGGGGAACGATCACGTCCCTCGATCTGCTGGCAATGCCCCTACTTATACAGCCCAAAATGCCGTTAGTCTTCTTGGCAACAAGGGCACATTGTAGGGAGCAGAGGACAGGTTTGGTGGGCTCATAGTAGCTTCTGTTGTTGAGGAGATGCACTGCAGCATTTTGTACTAATTAGAGTTTCCTAAGTGCTGAATACTTCCTGCCCAGATATATCACGTTGCTGTAGTCCTGTCGAGCAGTGACAAAGGTCACTAGCCAACCGAGGTGATAGCAGCATCTGTGACTAATGCTTTCTGTGTGAAAATATAGTGTCAGTGAGGAATCCAAGACTTTTCCTAGACTATGGACCAAATTGACCAATTGTGGATGTCCACCTTCAACCAAAGGAGACTGCACCAAGGCTGCATACGCTTCAAAGGGCTTTCCTCTGCCCACCATCATCATTTGTTTTGTTCAGGTTTAGCATCAGCCAGCTGTTCTTTATCCATGAGCAGATTTCGTCCAAACACTGGGCCATGTTGGTGGTGGTAGTGTGGTTGTATGTGGTGAAGGACAGGGTAGAGATGTATATCGTCTGGCACTTGAGACTGTGTTGTCTGACCCAAATCGGTGTAGGTGCAAAGCTTCCTCCAAATGAATTGAGAAACTGTTGTATATTGTTCTGGTTCAGCTGGACGTGTGCTAGATCTTGGTTACAATGCTTGGGACAACTGGTACAAAAAAGATTGAGCCTTACTGCAAGGTTCAGTACGTGCTTTGCAAGCTCAGTGTTCCCATCACTGATAATTTGCAGTGTCTTTTTGCCTCGTATAAATGGTGCCTTAGAGTTCTGATCAGTTCCTGACATGTCATTTTGTATGAGCACATCAGGACTAAAGGGTTAAGAATATGAAGTAGGGAGGTACATAAATATTTGGGGCCACCAAAGCCTTAAGGGCTTGATTTAGCTACATTAGAAACTCCTCAGTACACACACTATAATTGCAATAATCCTATGTTAGAATGCAGCATGCAAATGAAACTGGACTAGAGTGTTATCCAAAGGAATGCATATTGAAAGAGAATATTTTTAATTAATCCTTTTTGAAAATCAAAATGCACACATCTTTCTTGTAGTCAGCTTGGTGATGGTGTGAAACGAATTCTAGAAGGGAAACTCAATTTAGTATGGTGTAGCACCTAATCTGAAAATAGATGGCCACTGAACTTTACAGTCCTGATGAGAAGACTAAACCCATTCACTAGCAATTTTCTAGTATATAAACATTTAATCTACAATAGATTTAGACCCTATGAAAGTGTAACTGGATGATTGAGACACTAAATGAATCTGTTTAATCCCCAAATAGGGGGATAATGCACCTTAATTTTGCTCAGAGTTTTATTAATAAGAATATAACTTAAAACATCATTATTAGTGACTTATGTATCTCATTATAATTTGAAATGTTGTCAGTATTTCTGTAGTGGCTTCAAAGAAGTTATCATTCATGAAATATTGAACCAATGACCTTAGCTATTCACTTATGATGAAAGGCCCAATATAACATTTTAGTGAACATGATATTTATGAAAAATGAAACCGCTCATTTCTATTAATCAATAGCACATTAAGCCATTTATCATTAATTTGATTTTAAAAGGTCATAGTGGAACTGGATATTCCACTCCCTTCTCATCTAGTTTCATTTTAATAACCAAGAGAGCACAAGGGGATGCAGAAGGAAAAATCACTGCTCTTTTGGTACATTTGCTTTCTTGAGCCAGGCAAGTCTAGAAGATCACCCTACTGCTTTCTGACTTGGAAATATTCATATGAAACAGAAGAACCTGAAGAAGAGAGAAGTAGCTCTAACGGCTCACAACAATGGTGTCCATCCCATTTTACATATTAAAATGAACACAGTTGTCAGGTAGAGCCTGACTCTTCGTTTTCTCTTGATCACTTCTGACTTGAGAGAGGGGATTAGGTTGAAGCACAAAATGCTATGACACCTTTGTTTGAGGTAAACAGCTATGCAAACCTTAGTCATTGAAAGGCATTAAATGTCAGTGGAATTTAGTTAAATAAATGCCTTTAAAGTGTTCTATAAACATGAATTATTTTTCTTTGTGACCTTTTATTCACATGTTAATCTTTGTACCCCTTCAGCATCTTACCTCTTTGATCCTTTGCCATAGTGGAAGGGTGACCACAGTTACTAAAAGAGAACCCAGCTAATGCTTGGGATGCTATTACAGCAATTGCACTCTGAAGCCATCCCTCCGCGCAGAAAGCCAACCTCCTGTCTCGTGCTACACAGTATGAATAACTAGTAATTCGGTCTTGCTGTCATAATTTTGGAGAGGCAGGAATGTTTTGTTACTCCATTGATTCCTAAAGAGCCATCCAAAATCTGTCTCCACCAAATGTCATTGGAGTAGAGCCAGGCTGTATCTAAACAATCCAGCGTGGATGCAGTAAAGAAGCAAATTTTTCTTCATGCGTTTAGTGGAATATTCTCATTTTATTTGTCCTTCAAATTGCTACCGGACTAGTGTGTCTGTCTAGAGAGGATTATATGCCTGTGAGCTAGAGAGTACTGGTCTTGCTACATGGGAAAGCTACTGTCACAGTTTATAGCAGAGAGATATGTTTGTGGAATTTTATGCTTAACTCTCCAACTTTGTTGCAGAATGTGGAATGTCCACAGTTTTTTTGTTTTGTTTTTTTCAAAGTTGATTTGTGTTTGACGTTTTGGAATTAAAATACAGGAGGGGTCTGGTGTGAAACCCTGAGATTTTATACTCTTTCTTCAGAGTTGGCTGTAGCTATCCCATGCCACACAAAACTGAAATGGGAACATGCTGGCGTGGTCTAATTAAAATAACGTGCACACAAAGGTAATGTATTTTGTTATTGGGTATTGCTTTTACACTCAGGTATGCAAGCTGGTACTGTTGTGACAGCTTGGAAAACATGTCACATCAAAATTGGTGCTAATATTTTATTATCCCATGTGAAAAGCTGTATTTAAGTAATAAAGTATAATTTCATTTTACTCTGTAGTTAGTATAACTAAATATGCTGGAATGTGTCTGATGGATTCCCGTTTCAGGGCTGATTTTGATAATAATGCTTAAACAACATTGTCTGTGCTCTAAATGAATTTTGTTCCTTTTCACAGGCCTCTCAGGAAGAGCTGAAAGCTGCCTATCGCCGACTGTGTATGTTGTACCATCCAGACAAGCACAGAGACCCAGAGCTCAAAACACAAGCTGAGCAACTGTTTAACCTTGTTCACCAGGCTTATGAAGGTCAGTGGAAGGCTTAGATTTGCAGAAACTGTCTTCGTAGTAGTTGCTGGATTTTTGATGCTTGCATTGTGTAGTCTGGAGAGAGAGAGAGAGAGAGAGAGATTCCTTTGTGCTCTTTAAAGATGATGGTTAATTTTGCACATTTGACTTGGTGCTTTGGAAAATCAGTACTTTGTTTTTGAAACTAGTATGTGCCCAATGAATGGAAAATGAGTACATTAGAAGAGCAAGAGTTGCATTTTGAACTGGGATCCAGTTAGGGCCTTATTTTTTATAATCTCTTATTGCAATTTATTTTTAATGGGTTTTTACCTGTCTAGATTGCCAGCTATGGCTAAATCACAATATAAAACACACATTTTTACCACCTTCTTATTCTGTGCATTACCTCATGTCGGCCAGACCTCCTGAACGTCAATTGCATGAAAAATCATTGTGAAAAATTTATATGAAAGTCACTTGTACGAAAAGTATGCAGTAGATGGGTTTTTGTACATCATACTACAGATTATCACAACATAGAATAATACCTTTGCGATGTGTTCACTGAATGAGGTAAGAAGTCTTACAATAAGATGTGGAGTCCTTGCCTCATTCACTGTGCAGCTCCACTAAATTTTTCATTGTGTAGGTAAGTTAACTGTGCAGGATGCTTAGTGTGACCCTTTCTTAGCTCTGTCGTATATAAATTTAATGAGAAAATGCCATGCAAAATGTGCTGTGCATGTGTGTGTTTGCACATGTCCTAACTTGGTCAAAACCAAATCAATTGTCTCTCTAACAGAAGCACTTTTAATCAGAAAAGTGCTGTTTCCAGGTCAAATGTCAACTTTCGGTCCCTAGCCATCAGAGCTGTTTTTAAATAAATAACTAAATAAGAAGTTGCAAGAATGTTTTTATAATGTAGTAACTAATTTTTTCAATCTCTAGTTTTGTTTAAACTTTTCAAAAAATGTACCTTGAACAGAGACCAGTGCTCGAATACTTCAAATTGAAAGGCAAATTTAGCTTGTTTCTTTGTACTGAAGGGTCCTGAGTTTCCATTCCCGGTCACCCACTCCGTGTATCCCAGCATGGGTGGAGAAACATACGCTAGGTCTGCGCATGCTCACATGCTAAACACAGCAGTGTGGCCATGGTAGCATGTATGTACCCAGGGGATCAGGTGAGTAGCTCAAGTCACCAGCTGTCCAGCCACAGCCACTGCTACGTGTATAGCACTAGCTCCAGTAGTAGGATGCATCTGTCTACCTGCACTGGGAAGCACAGTCCCAACTGCAGTGTAGGTGTATCCTTGAGGTCTTCAATCCTTTTCTTAGTGAGAATTTCCACACATTCGAAGGCCTAGTTAAGGACGACATAGCAAGAGTACTTTGCACGTAACGTCTTCCCCTCCAAGGTTCTCCAAGCACCGTACAAACAATGACTTTAACTCTCTCTTAGGTAAGTATTGTTGGTATTCCATGCTATTGATGGTGTAACTGAGTGTGCTGGGGTGTCCGCCACACACAAGGCCTGAAGGGATGAAGGTGGCTAGGTGTGCCAATTTACTGCCTAGGCTGCACCTAGAGGAGGAGCTAGGGACTAATTAAAAGGATTAATTAAAGCAGAAGCTCAGCTGGGCCGGAACATAGTATAAAGCCCAGTAGCTGGGAGTAGAAGGAGCTTCAGAGAGAGAGGCTGCAGTCACTGTTAGGGTGATACAAGGCAAGGTAGAAAGTCGCACACAAATATGGCAGTAAGGGATAGGACTATGCAGACCTCGCCTGCTTGTCATAGGGTTCCTGGGCTGGGACCCAGTATAGAGGGTGGGCCTGGGTTCCCCTACCAGCCAAAGGAGAAATGGCACAGTTAAGAGGCAGTGAAAAGAAAAACTATTATTCTCTAAAATAAAGACTTTTCACATCACAAATAAAAGCTAATTTTGTATCTCGATTCACTGTTTTTCCTAAAAATGAGATTTTAATGGCCAGTGAAACAGTCAGAATGTGCTGGGTGATGAATCTGCATAGGTGAGACAATTTAGTCTTACCAGATTTGGATCTGCCGTCAGGGGCAGATGTACTGAATCCATTTCTGCAAAAGATTTGATTGAAACTGTTTCTCTCAGATTATATTCTGTTATCTGGACTTGGCCGATACAGTTTTGTAGTTGTCTGAATTATTGATAGTTACCTTTCAGTTACTTCTCCCCAAATCTCCAAAACGTTGTAAGATAAGTGAATTAGGAGCCAGTCGGATTGTTCTGTGATAAAACTGCTACAGCAGCAAACTTGACAATCAGTGATTTAGCCTGGAGGAAGGTTAAAGCAAAACAGCGAATAAATGATTCCTTATTAAATCCCAGAGAATTAGCTAAAGAAATTTGGTTCCTGTGTTTTCTGAAAAGTCAGCATTTCTTTCTCCCCATTAGACTTGAACGTGGGTGGAATAGTTTACATCATCCTTAATTAGGCCTGAGAATATATGGAAACTCTCACTTAAAAAAAGAAAAAAAAGCACTGAAGAACTTGAGTGGGTGATGATGGGGAATGGAGACTCAAGACCTTTCAATTAAAAAAAATTGCATTTTAAATCTTGTTCTGGAAATTCAGAGAGCGCTGACATTCTGCTGTAAACAGGTCAGTTTTCTCTTTGAATTTCCTGGCTTTGTTTGTTATGTGTTGCAACCTTAAACATAAACTGTTGCTTATTCAGCATCAAATGGCTTTACAGATAAGGTTGGGCATTACAAAAGTTAAAACCCACTACCAACAACATATGAAAAATAGTATCTGTAACCATGCCTCCGTGGGTCACAACTGAGAATACCAAATTCAGGACAAACTGCTGAGAAATAGGGCACACACACCCCAAGACTGGAGGTTATTCTTCCATGAGATATACCAATCTAGCAACAAAAGTAAACTTCCGTCTCACCACACTGGCTAACAAGAAGTCAGAAAAGCAGTGTCCTTCGGTATTCCAGTCCTTGTATCACCACCAAAAACACTAGACTTAACGATGAGTGGTTATTTAAAACTAATTTCATCAAACCAAAAGATTCTTCTGATCCCAAAGGACCAGCCACGTACCCAGGTCAATACATAACTCAGATTTTACCCAAAAATCACGCTGTTGCCAATTCTTTAGTATCTAAAATCTAAACGTTTATTCATAAAAAGAAAGAAAGGTGAGAGTTAAGATCCATTAAAGGAATCAAATACATACAATAATTGCAAAGTTATTGGTTCAGGTTTTTAGCAGTGATGGAATAAACTACTGGCTTAAGTCAAGTCTCTGGTTGCTTCCAAATCATTGGAAGGTCCTCAGTCCCTTGGTTAGATGCTCCCATTTGTATAAGTCCATAGTTCAGAGATTGGAGCAAAAAAGAGGCAAAATGGACATGTTTCTAGTGCCTTTTATAGCTTCTGCCATGTGGAGGGAAATCCATTGTTTCAAACAAAGCACTCAGCACAGCTAGTGGAAAATTACAAGTAGAAGATGGAGTTTGAAATCACATGAGCAAGTCACATGTCCATGCATGACTCACTTACTCATGGAAGGAAATTCCATTAAGAGTAGATAGGCATCTTCCATTGTGAGTTAAGTGTTTTATTAATGGGCCACTTAATTTGAATAGTCCCTTCAAGATGTGCAGGCTAAATACTTTGTGGACGTTACCCCAGGAGCAAATGTTTGAAATCCAGATCTAGAGCCAATACTCATAACTTCAAATACAAAAACGATACATGCATACAAATAGCATAATCATATTCAGCAAATCATAACCTTCCATAGACAGCTTACTTGACATAATTTGTACAAGATTTGTTGCAGTTATACAACAGTGGTAGCAACAATGATCTACATGGTCATATTTTAATCAGATAACATCACAGTACCGAGCTAGGAGAGGTGACTAGCTCACTAATCTCTCCATAGTTAAGATTGAAGCTAATTTTCCATTATAAACCTGATTTTTTTTTTTTTTAAAACCTAACACTAATACCTCTCCTTAGCTTCACCAGATCCAAAACAATCCAACTGAAATCTTAGCCAAAGGTCGAACTGTTCTGGGAAGCTTAGCGTAAAGTACAGAAGATTTTTGGAACGGATACGTTTGTGGCAGGGGAGTTCACAGATTGAATTCATTTTCTGAAGATTTTCCTTTCTTTTTTGTTCATATTTTGTTCGTGTTACTAAAATGGGTTGACCCATTCTCTTGGTGGTTTGGAGTTTTGCAGGAGTTTGAAATTATATATGCGCTTTTTCACTTAAATGATAAATGATATTCATCTGGTTAAATGGCATTTGACAAGGTGTTCATGGCCCAGTACAAATGTTATGACTTCTTCATGGCCCAGATGGGCATGGCTGTCATGGGTGGTGTAGCAGGCAGAGAACCACATGGAACTGGGTCAATCTGGTACAGTGAGTGGAAGGAAGGAAGCCAAATACTATGATGGCATGCCCCCTAAAAATGAATGGGAGTTTAAAGAAATTCCCAGGCAAAATAGTGAACTTGGAGTAACGGTCAAATGAATCTATCAATTCCCCAAAAAAACCTTTAAGGGAATGTTACGGTTTTCTGAAAAAACAAGGCCTTTAAGATGGAAATTCTATCAACATGAAGGCTTTCTACAGTGTGTATCACTGTGATTCTCTGTTAAAAAAGAATCCAAAATACTCAGAATGCAAATGCACCAAGTATGCAAATGCACCAAGATGTATTTTTTAAAAGTAATGAGGTCTTAATAATATGGGACCTTACTACAGTCCTGCCTTTGCTGTTAAATCTTTGCTGAGAAGTTGGGGGAAGCCACCTGGTTTTCTTTAGTGATATTGGGTGTGTAGATAGGACAAATAGGAATTAGCTTAGGACAGCAGTTCTCAAATTTCATTGCACCACGACCCTCTTCTGACAACAAAAATTACTATGTGACCCCAGAAGGGAGTACTAAAGCCTGAGTCCACCCAAGCAGGGGGTCTAAAGCCTGAGCCCAACCACCCCGGATGGACGAGCCAGCCAAAGCTGAAGCCCAAGGGCTTCAGCCCTGTGGGATGGGCCTGTAACCTGAGCCCAGCTGCCCAGGACTGAAGATCTCAGGCTTCAGCTTTGGCCGCGGGCGGTGGGGCTTGGGCTTCGACCCCGGGCCGCAGCAAGTCTAACGCCAGCCCTGGTGACCCCATTAAAATGGGGTCCCGACCCACAGTTTGAGAACTGCTGCCTTAGGAAGTAGCTTTGTGACTAAAAGCATGCTATACTTTCTGTACCAAGAGAAGGAGATGAATAAACCATAAAAGTGTGTGTCTGGACTGATTTAAAAAATACAGACTAATACCTAATGTTGTGTGTGCTGAAATGCCATTCTGAATGGAATTTTGTAAATTCTCCTGCTGCAGTTTGATATTAGTGAAAAACCTCTCTGCTATATTCGTGTAATTGCACCAAAATGCTGCTTCTAGGCTCATTGCTGGAAAAGTGGGTAGGTGTCACCATGCAGCCTGTAAAATCAGCCGTGGCACAGTGCTATCGGTGTGTGCACCCAGTGGCAGTATTACCTTCTGTTTAGAATATTTCAGTCTTACTTCATCCGCATAGCTGGGACAAGACTTGTGCTTTCTGTTAGCAATTGGTTCCTCCTAAAGCTGCTTCACCAGATGAGTTGAGTGCAGGTGTTCACAGGTTTTTCTTCAGGGATGTGGTCGCTGCTGGGAAAATTATTGCCATAATCTCAGCTATTTGCTTTTGCTCCTTTGTGATTGGGATTTTTTATGTTTTAAAGTACTTTAAACCTTTTAGAAAAAACAAATTCTGAAGCTCTATGTATTGAGATTCAATGCCTGAATACGTACAAATGTGCTGTGCTCACCTGATGAAATAGGAAATGGTCCTGTGGATGATCGCTAGAAGGTGTGTGTTTCATTGGTCTTAAAAAATATTGCTTCTGTGATTTAAAAATTGCAGATTATATTAATCTGCATGTCTCTATCAGAGTTTTTGTCCTTTTATTTTTATATTTAAAGGAATGGAAATCTAGTGGATAGAGATGTTTGTGTGTCCTGTGAGTAAGTGTAGGTGTAGAAAATCATTTGTGGAGCAGGGGAAGACGCCTTGTGTGTCTATTTACAGCTGGTCTACAGTATCTATGTTTTTATTGAAATAGTCATTGATATATTTGCTGGAATTTTGAAGGAAAGACTGAAAACTGAGTTCTGTACTCTGAGTGTGTTTGGTTTTAATTTGCAGTGCTTAGTGATCCACAGACAAGAGCCATTTATGACATATATGGGAGGAGAGGACTGGAAATGGAAGGATGGGAGGTAAGAGAAATTCTTTTCCTTATATCTCACAAAAGGGGCTAAATCCAGCCTAATTTGAAATACTTACAATATCAAAACTATCTATTTGAAGGCACTCTTGTTTAGTTATTTCTGCCTCTCTCTTTTAGAACATCTCGATGGATTTTCAAGTAATGCTTTTTTCTTCTTTTTTGAAAGGGGTACAACAAATCTGACATTCAGAGAGTTCCCTAATAGAATATTACCATGAAAAGTAACATCTTTCTGAGACAAATGTGTCATCGGTGTCCGGGAGTGGCTGGGTCATTTTTTTTATTTACAGCTCTACAACATGCCTAAACCACTTCAGCCTTCTTTCTCAAATCATTGTCTTTAGAGTGTGTTGACCTGTCCTTTGTGACACCCCAGCATTAGTTACTTTATCCCACCAGGAGACACCAAGTATTCTCTGCGGACATCTCTGATGGAATGCGTCAAGTTTCCTGTTGTGGGCTTCTAACATTTGCCAAGTTTCAGAAGCGTATAACTTTGTGGCTATCACGGTGACATTATATAACTTTATTGTGGTTACCTTCTTGCGTTCCTGAGTAGAGTACCGTGATACTGCCTGAATGGAGTCTTCCGCATCCAGTCCACTCGTTTCACTTGCTCTGAGAATACTAATATCGAACAGAGTCACTTCTCTGACTGCTTGCCTCAGTTCCTACTGTCCGACATGGGTCTCATGTTACAGCATCTGATTTTAGTTTGGTTTTAGCTGCTGGGGTTTCTTGTTCCAGGTGATGAAATCCCTCCCGGTTTTGGTCCACCACCCATCAGCTGATGAAACATCCAGTTTCACAGGAGAAAGGGTTACAGTATTTGTTTAGATTTTGCCATATATTTTTACCAGGGTGCTGGTAGCAGAAATATGGTCAATTTGGAGAAACTGGCACATGTTTTCCCTAAACACAGTTGCCTGGATCGAGAAGATACCTGTTTTTAGCATGGCTGTTTTGCATTTTTTCCTTTGACTTTTAGCCTTCTGATGTATGGTAGGGATACACTTTGTAAACTGAACCTTTCAGTAGGAAGTCCACCCAGAGTCCTTGTATTCATGCTAATTTGCAACGGAAAAAAGCAAATTAAATAGTTATAGATTTCTTCATTGAATTAAACACACAATTTTTCATCAAAGTAGCAATTTTAGACGTTGAAAAGTCAGCGCATACATAAGAATGGCCATACTGGGTCAGACCAAGGGTCCATCTAGCATTCTGTCTTCCGACAATGGCCAATGCCAGATTCTTCCAAGGGAGTGACTAGAATAGGGTGACTATCAAGTTACCCTTTCCCCTGTTGTCCAGTCCTGTAATCTGGCAGTAAGAGGCATCAATTAAAGTTCACCCACAAATGGTGAATAGTGATGAACACAAATAAAGAGTAGGAGTACTTGTGGCACCTTGGAGACTAACATTTATTTGAGCATAAGCTTTCGTGGGCTAAAGCTCACTTCATCGGATGCATAGCTCACAAAAGCTTATGCTCAAATAAATTTGTTAGTCTCTTAGGTGCCACAAGTCCTCCTTTTCTTTTTGCGAATACAGACTAACACGGCTGCTACTCTGAAAAAAAATAGAGTGTTTCACACCCAGCTGTTATAGACTTTAAAAGGGTTTTCATGGATATATTTGAGGCAAAATGGGGTATGATATGTGTAGAACTTTAATGTTTACATTTCTTGATTTTTGTTTAAAAATGCAACCTTATGTTACATTAATATAAGTTCTCATATTTAATACATATAGATAGCGAAAGCCTCAGTGCAATACTGATTATATGGAAGATCACAACCAGTATTTTAGATTTCCATTGCTAAATTCTTTCTGGGTCTGTTCAGCTTTCTACGTGCATAACCTAGACTGTGGATGTGTAGAGTCTAAGGCTATTAATTTTCAGTATCCCAATTACAAATAAGGGCTTGTCTACACTACCGCGCGGGGTTGATCTAAGATACACAACTTCAGCTCATGGATAGCGTAGCTGAAGTCAGCGTACTTAGATCTACTTACTGCAGTGTCTTCACTGCTGTAAGTCAACAGCTGACGCTCTCCCATCGACTCCGCTTGTGCTCCTCGTTCTGGTGGAGTACCGGAGTTGACGGGAGAGCGCTCAGCGGTCGATTTATCGCAGCTATATTAGATGCAATAAATCGACCCCTGCTGGATCGATAGCTGCCCGCTGATCCGGCGGGTAGTGTAGATAAGCCCTAAGTTACTTAGTTTTATTCCGCTGTTCATCATTGTGTTATGGGCTCTGGTGACTGGTATGTAAATATAAACAGTAGTGGATATAGGTGGCCCTTGAGAATCCAAATGAAGTGCCAGGTTGAATATAAAAGAATGAAACAGACCTTTTCAGTCTCATGAGAACTGGACAGGCCAAGCATTTGAAACTTTGCATTAGCCTCCATGCAGGATGTGTCCTGAATTTTAACTCATTTTATAATCTGATGACTAGAAATTGAGTGAACTGACACCTATGGAACCTTTTCCTCTTCCTTACGTCATAAAGAAAGTCAGAGAAAAAGTAACTTAAGAGTTCTTAATTCAAACTTGCAAAGGTTAAGCAGCTGGGATTCTCCACAACATATCTCACCCTTTTGGCCTTGGCAAAGCATATTACCTGCCAAACATGTCTTCTACATAGTTCTGAAAGACAGATTTAATATCCGGGTTTCTGTAAACTGGTTTTAAAGTCAGCATCGTGCAAGTCCTTCCCATACCTCATGCTTAATTAAGACTTTACCACCAGCAGTTTTTGAAGCTGATATCTAACATCTAATGCCTCAGATTCATATGCAAGGGACTCTAGGAACCTTCTCCACAAAGTTTGGCTTCAAAAGGCTGATCGTTGCCTGGTGGGTTTCCCATCAGTTTTTCAAAGCTCAGCTTAACTCAGTGCAAATCTCTTTTTGGGGTGAAGGGATGGGAGACTGGCTTCATTGAGATTTCATATATTTTAATTGTCTCTCTGCCCTGTAGAGCTGAACAAATACTGTAACCCTTTCTTCTGTGAAGCTGAATGTTTCCTCAGCTGATGGGTGCCCAAGACCAGTGCTATTATGCATTTAAATATTGGAAGAAAAGGATGCTATAGGAGAGAAGGTAAAAGAAGGGGGAGGAGAGAAATGGCGTAAGGAGAAGTAGAGGAGAAAAGGTAAATGATGAAGGGAAAGTCTAGAGAAGTCAAGAATAGAAGAATGTACAACGGGAAAGACAGGAGACAGAGTAAAAGATAGTGGGACAGTGGGGAAGATTAAAGAAGGAAAACAGAAGTGGAGGGAAGATGAGGTAGAATGGAGAGAAGAGAATAAGGGGGCATGTTTCCATTCTGGTGTTCTATGAGACAGAATATGAATGTGTTATACAATTACATTTTTTGCATGGTTCCTATTGGAATCGGGGTTCCCTTTCCACAAAATTCCATAATCCTCTGTGCATGAGGAGTAGGTGAAGGTGAGGGACAAGTGATGGAGTGAAATGTCCAACACAGGAATCTGAACTTCAGAGACAGCCGTTCATTTCTGGACGCCACTGTGTATCTCACTTGAAGCCAGGGTGGATTTGATTTAAATCACTAGTCAGGAAGACTCAATTTAACCATGATTTTCTACATAAAAGTGCATTCTTGTTGGTTGTTATAACCTTAATACATATTCTTTACAACTCAGATGTAGGTTTCATTTTTAGAAGGTACACACTATATATTTTTAAACAGTGATTTATTTTGAAAATTTTTCAGATTAGTTTTACAGCTACACTATATCAGAAAATGAATGATTGTTTGGTTATTTCATTTACCAAAGATAATTGAAGCAGATATTTATGAAGTCGTTGGGAGGTGAACTATCTCCGATTCAGCAGGTTAATCATTAATATTTGGAGGATTTTCTTGCCATGCTGTATTAGGAGGAGACCATTGCCAGACAGGCATTTAAATTGTTTTATTTAACTAAAACAACAAAGTTAAGTATTCTGGATTTTTTTTGTCAACAGCAAACATATAATATTTTAACAAAACATACATATGTCCCTTGCTTCTCACATTTATCTCCAGACTTCTTCTCCTTGTCCAGATCTATTCCGCCCCGAACGATCTTCTATTAATTGAACTTTCTGAAACTTTGCACTTTTAGAGAGAGGCAAGGGATTGACTCTGTGTATGCAAATTTGCAGAGGGACAGTCTAGTTGAGGTCTGCTATGTCTCACTTCTGTATATTATTTATTTAAAAACATTTTTGCTGTTAACAAGCATGTTACCTCTGGAGAGACGAATCCAGTTTGAGAACTGCAAAACAAAGCATCTCTGGTATCTTCTAGACTGAGCACTGAGTCCCACTGGGTAGATAGAAAGATTAACCTAAATAATCTATTCAGAAGCCTGTGGAACCCCATAATATTGGGTCCCTCATCCATGAACTATTGGAACTCATTTACAAAACTTTTCTTAAACATTACATGAATATATTGTCTCATACTTTAGAATTAGAATTTATAATCCCTATTCCATGATGAGATATCTTTGAGCTATAATGTGTCTTAATTAAAACTATCTTTAGATAGGTTTTTTTCCTCAAAAAGCATTTTATCAAAAAAATCTGATTTAAATAAAAAAAATCTTAAAAAATAACAACCTATCATTGATTTTTATCCATCCTGCTTGAAGCCATGAACTTCCACATGATAAAATTCCAGTATAAGTGTTAGTGGAAGCACTGCTTAAAACTGGGTGTTAGGCAGATTAGAGTTAGCAGTCTGTTTTGAAAAGTCAGCAGATTTAGCCCTGTTTCTTCTTTTAAATGAACTATGTGGTTATCCCGAATGTAACTTCCTTTTGAAGATGAACTTCATAATGAAAAATAGGACCCTTAGGCACTGATCCTGCAAACACTTACACATGCTCACCTGTAAGCACATCAGTAGATCAGTCTCTCTGAGTCATTAAAATAAATATTTCATTTTGATTGTTAAGATTTGCTGTCTTGGACTGATCTGGTGGTGATAACAGGATTACATTAGTTTAAAATGTAGCTCTGGATCTCAACCCCATTTGCTGCTGGTCAGTTTCCAGGTGGAGTATAAAGTGCTGGTTTTAACCTATTGAGTTTTATGTGACTTGGGACCTCTCTACTTCAGAGAGTTTCTTTCACGATGTTGGTACCACTACATTTGTGATCAGTGGAGGTGATTGAGCTATATGCTCATCTTGGGTATAAATGGAGAAGGGGGCTGCTGGCAGGACACTTTTCATGATGGCATCATCACTTTGAAACTCTCTCTACCCCCTCACATCCCAATATGCCAGATTTATAACCCGATGGGCACATGGCATATAGATCACCTTTCTCCTAGGCATGTGAGAAAGGAATTGATTGAAAGAGAGAGTGAGAGGGTTCTTCTGTGTGGGGCAGTTATAGGGTTATTGGCATGGTATATGAATATCATTATACCTTGTTGGAACTGCCAGATATATTAGACCTCTTAGTCCTTGTCCTCAAAGGAATGCCTTCAAAAGATGAGCCTGGGAGCTTAAATTGATATCTTTCCTTTGATTAAAAACCAGAGACTCAATAAAGACACTGGATTTATGTTCTCATTGCAACTATCTGTACCCACTAACGCTCATAGTTCTGTAACTGCAGAAGTGTTAACTTCCCACTTCACGTTGAATGGTCTCCTGCAATATGTATTAACTCCTAATGCTAAACAATCTATTCCATCTTGTACTTAGCTGTGACACTCTGAGTACCTTTCCCACACCTGAAAAACAGCTCAGGTAACTCGAAAGCTTCTCTCTTTCACTACAGAAGATAGTCCAATAAAATATATTACCTCAGCCACCTTGCTTCTCAGATACCTGAAATACATACATGTGTATATATATAGAGAGATTTTTCTTATTTGTGTTGTATAGTTTTAATTGTGTAAAAAGTACTTTGGGCCAGGAATAGGTGCTTGAATTATAAATCTAAATAAATAAAGTAATAAAAACACAGTGGCTTGATTTCGCAATGGATCACAGGAAAAAATCATATTGTGACAGGAAAGGGGATCTTATCTAAGAAGGGAGTGAAAAGCACTGGAGTGTTCTAAATCCCATCAGAGATTCAGTTGTCTGTGATTGTTGGCTGGATGTTCTCTTACCTATTAACCTTGGTTTCTTAATTCCTTTGTGCACAGGTTGTGGAGAGGAGGAGAACTCCAGCTGAAATTAGAGAAGAATTTGAGCGTTTGCAGAGAGAGAGGGAAGAAAGGAGACTTCAGCAGCGAACTAATCCCAAGGTAAAGTAGAAAACACATCTGGTCTGAAGAATGAAGCCTTAAACCATAGGCGCCGACTCCGTGGGTGCTCTAGGGCTGGAGCACCCACAGGGAAAAATTGGTGGGTGCAGAAAACTCCCCCTGCCCCAGCTCACCTTGCCTCCGCCTCCTCCCCCGAGCGTGCCGCATCCCCGCTTCTCCTCCCAGCACTTGCTGCCACAAAACAGCTGTTTCACGGCATAACAAGCTGTGGGAGGGAGGGGGAAGGAGCGGGAATGTGGAGCGCTCAGGGGATGAGGCGGGGAGGAGGTGGGGCGAGGATTTGGGGAAGGAGTCCATTGGGGCAGGGAGGGGGCGGAATTGAGGCATGGACTTTAGGGAAGGGTTTGGAATGGGGGCAGGGTGGGGGAGAGGTCGAGCACCTACCGGTGTCAGGAGACGTTGGCACCTGTGCCTTAAACTGTTAGACATAACAGGTTTAATGGCTAGAGGAGTGATCTGAAACTAACAGGGTCATTTATTGCAGTTTTTCCCACCCTTTTATAATGCTGCAACTTATAAGGGAAATGCAGGGAAAAAAACATTTAGCATGTGGTTTACAGTAAAGTGAATTGTTTTAAAACGTTCTCCTCTATGGAGAATTCATTGTGCTTTCATTGGTGAGATACATGTAGAAGTAAAAATCTTTCTTGGAACCCTGAGAAAACATTCCAAACACAGGAACTTCTGAGTCCTATGCAAATATTCCAAATAAAGTGAAACTCCCTACAGTTCTCTGACAGGTTTCCCCTGTCACAGGTGTGCTGAGATACATTCAAATGCATCTTTGAAACTGAATGAAAGACAACTTACAAATCAGTTGCGTAGCAGAAATCTTCCAGGTGGAGTTTAGAGAGCAAAATAAGGTGATAAGGAACAGTCAGCATAGATTTGTCAAAAACAAATTGTGTCAGACCAACCTGATAGCTTTCTTTGAATGGGGAAGTGGTAGATGTGGTATATTTTGACTTTATTAAAGCTTTTGATACTGTTTCGCATGACC
Source organism: Natator depressus (assembly GCF_965152275.1). Lineage (NCBI taxonomy): Eukaryota > Metazoa > Chordata > Testudines > Cheloniidae > Natator > Natator depressus. Next base: position 22,336,787 of record NC_134251.1, on the reverse strand, counting down.
TTCTCATAAACAAACTAGCGAAATGCAACCTAGATGGAGCTACTATAAGGTGAGTGCATAACTGGTTAGAAAACTGTTCCCAGAGAGTAGTTATCAGTAGTTCTCAGTCATCCTGGAAGGGCATAACGAGTGGGGTCCTGCAGGGATCAGTTCTGGGTCTGGTTCTGTTCAATATCTTCGTCAATTATTTAGATAATGACATAGAGAGTACACTTACAAAATTTGCGGATGATACCAAGCCGGGAAGGGTTGCAACTGCTTTGGAGGATAGGATTAATATTCAGAATGATCTGGACAAACTGGAGGAATGGTCTGAAGTAAATAGGATGAAATTCAATAAGTACTCCACTTAGGAAGGAACAATCAGTTGCACACATACAAAATGGGAAATGAATGCCTAGGAGGGAGTAATGCAGAAAGGGATCTGGAGGTCATAGTGGACCACAAGCTAAATATGAGTCAACAGTATAACACTGTTGCAAAACAAGTGAACCTCATTCTGGGCTGTATTAGCAGGAGTGTTGTAATTCTTCCACTCTACTCCGCGCTGATTAGGTCTCAGTTGGAGTATTGTGTCCAGTTCTGGGTGCTACAGTTCAGGAAATATGTGGGCAAATAGGAGAAAGTCCAGAGAAGAGCAACAAAAATTATTAAAGGTCTAGAAAACATGACCTATGGGGGAAGATTGAAAAAATTGGGTTTGTTTAGTCTGGAAAAGAGAAGACTGAGAGGGGACATGATAACAATTTTCAAGTACATAAAAGGTTGTTACAAGGAGGAGGAAGAAAAATTGTTCTTCTTAACCTCTGAGGATAGGACAAGAAGCAATGGGCTTAAATTGCAGCAAGGGAGGTTTAGGTTGGACATTAGGAAAAACTTCCTAACTGTCAGGGTGGTTAAGCACTGGAATAAATTGCCTAGGGCGGTTGTGGAATCTCTCCATCCTTGGAGATTTTTAAGAGCACGTTAGACAAACACGTGTCAGGGAGGGTCTCAATCAGCGTTTCTCAAACTGCGGTCCCTGAGGGTACTCCAGGGGATCCACGGGCCTCACTGAGAAACTCCTCCCACTCTCTCCCTTCCTCAACTCCTTCCCCTCCCTCCCAGCACGCCGGGGAACAGGCTCCCTACCTGCCCTGGCTCCGCGCCACTCCTGGAAGTGGACAACATGTCCCTGCTGCCCTGGGGGACCAGAGGGTCTCCACATGCTGCCTCCGCCCTGAGCGCTGCCCCCGCAGCTCCCATTGGCCGGGAACTGCTGGTCTAGATAATACTTAGTTCTGCCATGAGTGCAGGGGACTGGACTAGGTGGCCTCTCAAGGTCACTTCCAGTCCTAGATTCTCTGATAAACCTGAATATTTTTGGGATCTTGCCAATAGCACAGTTAGTGTCCATTTTGAGAGAACTTTATCATACTCTTACTACAAGAGCTGCTATCCAGTGCATTGTTCCTAGCTCTGGGTCTGCTTGAGCTGTAATAAACTGGTACCTAAATGACCCCCATCATAGCTGAAGCTTAGTTATTTAAATACACTCAAGGATATAAAGTCTTGTGTTGATAAGTTTTCATAGCAACATTTTGTGTGTGTGTTGTGGGGAAGATGAAGTCAAACGTGGTGGCCATTCACTGCTTTTTCTCCTCTCCCTGCTGAGGGTAGGAGGACATTCCAGTAGTTCAGGACCCTGATGGCCCTGATGGGTTATTGGCTTGATATCCAGCCACACTTAGCAAGACAAGGCTGAGGAGTATAGCAGAGATTACCAGCTATTGCTGTTTAAAAGCTTCCTGAACCACATGGTATTCACTTGTTATGCAGTGAAGTAACACAATAGCTAGGAGTTCAATCTCTTGGAGCTGCGCTAGCCTAATTTGTGCTTGAGGTTTCCCAAACATTACTCAGTTTTTGGCTTTTAAACTATTTTGCATAAAATAACAGAAACCCCTATGTGCCTATGTTTGAAACCGAGGCTGGAAATCAAGTTCTGTGAGACTTGGGATGTAATCATGATCATAAGCTTAGATTTCACCCCCTCTAGCCTGCTGCCCCAGGGCACACATTTTAAACTCCTTTATTAAGACAAAGAGAATTTCTCCAATTGGATAGAAATCCCGGGATGAGAAAATAACTTCCATTTTATTTATAAATGCCCCCTTTATTGAGAGAAACTTAGCTGTCTTCAAGATGCAGCGTTGGACAAGCTAGCTTGGGGCTCACAATTGACAAACTCTGCATTAAGAAACAGTGAAGAGCAGGTTTTGTGTGCTTGGTAGCTCGTAGTGTAACAAGAAGGCTGCTGCAGTGCCGCCATCACCATATGTAGTCCCAGTGCGCTGATACAGACTAACACGGCTGCTACTCTGAAACCTGTGATTTAACTTGTTTCTTGGGTCATCCAGCTCATCAGCCAAGATTCTACACTGGTGCAACTGTTGTCTTGGAGAAATGATAGTGTTTATATTACCAGGGATACGAAAATATACTTTTTAAGATGGATGTGGGTAATGTTTTGCACCCCATCAGAGTAGTATCCCTTTAAAAGTTTCCTACACTTGATAATTAATGCGGATTAAGGTAGTGTGTGAATTTAAAGCACAATAGGTGTTTCAGACCATCTTCATGTGTAGACCTTCTTATTCCAAAATAGGAATTCCTTGTTCCTGTTTACTTTAACCCAGAGTGCGTTAAACTAAACAGGAGGAAAATACTCTTATTCTGGAATAAATCAGGAACAACTGTAGATACTGTTTAATGCATGGAAAGAATCCAGTGAGGAGTTAAGATAAAATGCAATACTGTTTTTTGTTTTTTTTTTCTGCACTTGATACTTTATATTCAACATGTTTAATATTTTGCACTGTTATTTTCCTTGCCCGCTTCATTCTATTATGAGTCTGGTAAATTAATTGCACTATAATACACAACTCTTCTTCTGCACCGAAACTTTACTTTTCTTCACAATTCCACACTTGTCATAATACTAAAATTATCCAGAGTTCCTTCCCTAATGTTCTAACTTTGTCTCCTCTTCTTATGGATACACAATGTGGCTTGCTCTCATCCCTCTTAACAACAGCCAGCAGACCAAATGCTGGCTTCAGTGTCTGGACACCTGGAGCTCACCATTACTGTCTCAGGCCAAGATGGGCAAAGAGGCAGAGCAAACAGAACATTTTATTAAACGTTTTATTTCTTTAAATCTTTAAAAACAGAAGAAAATATTTATACCATCAATAAGGTGCTTGGTAACTGTCCTTTATTGTCTGGTCTCTCTCTGACTTATTGCGTAGAGTGGAGATCATGTAATTTAGATATAATTCACCAGCAAAGAGAATATTGAAAGACTTGCATGGGTCTGATTTTAAAAAAAGAAGAGCACAAACAAAGATTTTCACCTTGATAGATCTTTCTGGTGGATAACGTTTCATGAATGAGAGGGAGGGGAGTGAGAGCAGTGACAGGGTGTGAGGTTGAGTCTAGGTGCCTGTCACTTGTTGTGGTATCATTTCCTCTCTCTTAATATAGGCGTGTGTAGGGAGAACTTGATTTGATTTTACATTTCTCTTTCTCTAATCCATCATTAGACTTGGCTACGCAGATACTGGTCTTGTGTAGTTCAACAGATGATGCAGCTTCCCACTCCACCTACCCTGATCTGATAAGTCTGCTGCAATGATAAATATGTGTGTCTCGCCTGTCGCTCAGAAAGGACGTTAGCGCTAAACTGTGTCTTTGAGACTTTAGCTGAGATGATATTGCAGCTTCCATTCCTTCCTCAGCTCCCCGGATGTAGCTTTCTGTCCTTTTTCCTCTGCCATATAGGGACAACTAAACACGGATTGTTCTATGAATACTAAGATTTATCTGTCGGCATATCTCATGTTGTTGAAGAACAGTTTATGCTCTGCTCATTCCCATGGGACAAAAACTGTTTTACAGTACGTAATTTAATTTTTCTTTTGTGGCAGTTTTTCTCTGTGCCACCTATGTTATCACTGGAAAATCAAATAAAAATTAACCATAAAAATTGTGTCAATATACAGGAGTCTGCAAATTATTGTCAGTCCACTGAGCAATGTTTTTCTGTGCCACTTGCCCACAGGCTCACTTTCCTGTTCTTCTCTTCCTCTCCTCCCTGCCTTCAGAAGAAATCTTTTTTCTTCTTGCATGTGCTTTGGTCTTTACTGGAGCTTTTCTGCTAATACACAAAGGGTAAAATGGAAGAACTCTTCCCTTCATGGTCTTAATAAAATCAGAACTTCTGTATTAAAAACCACTGGAAATATCTCTGAGCCAAAACAATGGTTTTAAATGAATCCCTAATGTACTTGAGATGCCCTTCTTTTGTATTTCCCTTGGCGAAACCAAGTCTTCTGGAGACCAGATAGCTCTTTTACCTCAATCTTGTCTCTCTAGCCTCAACCTGAAATATGGGACAATCAGGAGGCAGATTAGTGAAGCTCAGTGTGGCTTCAGAGGAGCTTGGAGGCAACTGGGTTTATTTTACTGTGAATGTGGGGACCAAAGATACACTCTGAGTGGGAGCTGAGATGAAGAGAGCACAGTAATCAAAACAAACTGTGCAAAAGAACAGGAGTGACAGCCAGTGATTGAAAACAGGCCCGTTGGCTCCTTTGATCCAACCTTAATGATCTCTTATCAATGGCATTCCAACCAGAAAATGGATTCCAGAAAATGGATAAAACTAAAGAAATTGGAAACATCCTGGTTGAAAATGAGGGTGGTTTGGTGCAAATGGATATTCTGAGGAGTGTGGGGAACAGACAGGGGGTGGGGGGTTGGTTATTGCCATATAATGCTTCTCTGTGACTTCAGGAATTTGACACTTTTTTCTGGGTGTTTCACAGTAGTTGTGAGCAATAAAAAGTAGAGCTGCAGTGTAAGCCTGAGCCTCTGTGTCATCCGATAAAATTAGCCATCTGGGTGTTTACAGCAATTGCTTATTGGCATTCTATGGAAATGTCTCTCTAGGCAGCGTTCCTGTGGAATTAGGTAGCACAGCTGTGATCATTTCATAAGAATGCAAGCTATTTTAAAATGTCTAAGGTTTTATTAGTTCTATAAAATGGTTCCAGCTAAATAAAGCATTTCTAACCAGAAATGTTGAGCAATACCCAGATATAGGCAGTTTGGCAGATTTTAAGTTGGGTTATTTGCTTTTAGAGTTCTGTTTTTGCTTTTTGAGATGTGCTGATGGGTTTGGAAAGTCAGCTACTTGATTTGAGAGGAAATACTTCACACTTGGAGAGAGCAAATCTCTTTATTTGCCTGTGTCGGAGAATACAGATACTTTGAGGGTTATCCAGCTCCCACCACCTTTTTCTTCACATGCGTCAACTTGCAGGAATGTTCTCCCTAGGGAACAGGTTTCAGAGTAGCAGCCGTGTTAGTCTGTATCCGCAAAAAGAACAGGAGTACTTGTGGCACCTTAGAGACTAACCAATTTATTAGAGCATAAGCTTTCGTGAGCTACAGCTCACTTCATCAGATGCATAGAAGCAAGAAAGAGCGGGAAGAATCTCTTCTCTGATACTACTCTGGGTATAATTAACATGTCTGAATAAATAAAAATTAAGCCATCTCTGTTTTCACTGCTCCTTCTTTTGCCATTCTGTAGTACTGCATCTTATGAATACTACCTCCTTCTCTGTGGTTACAATTCTGGTTCACAAGCAGAGTACCTTTGCCTTTTTTGGGGGGGGGCCTCCACTGGGATCAAAATTTAGCTTTTTCTTGAATGCATTAGCCAGCAGCTGACTCAGATACTAGTCCGATGCCCACTTCAGTTTGGCTTAAACAAAATAAATTTTGATGGGCAATTTTACAGAAAAAGAAAATAATAAAATAGTTCTAGAAGGCCTACATTAATAATATGTAAAACACTCCAGCTGTCACGTAGCTGAAGATTACAGAATATCGCATGGTGACTGTGTTCATATCGATGTGGAAAAATACCTCATTTCTTCCTGCGCCACCATCTTAGGAGAGGTACAACAGAAAAGACATGCACGAAACTAGACCCTCCAAAGACATTGTATCTGCATTAGCTTTTAGATCTAAAATATCTCTTGGTTGCTTCCACCAGTGTTAGCAATGGCATGGTTGGTGACATTGTAACATTCGTGCCATCTAACCCTGCTTGGAGCTTTGTCTTCAGTAGTACTTCCACCAAAGCTACCACCCCACCAGTGGGTAACAAAATTGGGAAAATTTAGTGAAAAGGGAGTTTTCCCAACCAGGCTACATAAAAGTGTGATGATCAACTTGGTAGGATACAGGTGATGCTGGAGTTTATTCTGACCACCCTTCATTGGTTGACCAGTGTGTCAGACAGGTTTATAAGATATTTTATTTGCATGCTTAATCTATATTTCTTGCCTGTTTTTAGACATAGATTCTGCAACTGGGTTAATTTGTTCTAGTGTAATTTCATGTATTGATTATTTTAATTCCCTTTTAATCAATATACCTAAATCTGGTAGTTGAACGCTGCAGCCATTTCAAAGTGCTGCAGAACACATCCTGGTCCAAATCAAACCCCCTGATTTTATTAATCCAGTTTTAATGACCTTGCACTGTTTCCTTGTGGAATAGAGTATTAAGTTTAGGGTTATTTGGTGCTTGATTTTCTGTCTTTCGGGGCTTCTGTCACCAGTTTATCTCTCTGACCTTGTAAGACAATGCCTGCCACACAGATTACTACATTCCTACTCTCACTATTTGATTGTTTCTTGATTTTCTTCTATGACTAGCTGATCACTGATTCACTCTCTCGCTCGCTTTATTCATAGAACTGGCTGCCTTCCCAGTTCAATCTTTGTGATTCCCCGGGACAGATTACATTTTACAGGAAGACTCAGGATGGAAATTGTGTCTTCATTGTTGTAAAGCACGCTCCTTGCAAAATTATTTAATTAAAAAGCACTCACATTTTTTATAAAAGGAAAATTATGAAGAGGGAATTTCACTGAAAACCCCTGAAAAACAGGCACACTACAATTATGCAAAAAGCCATTTCCTTTGCAATAATTAGCAATAATAGCTAAGGAAAAGTGAAACATTGCTGGGGGATATTTGTGTGGGAATAAAGCTTTCACCTAAACTGAGTTTCCTCCTCTTGCATGACTCTGCAGTGAAGACACATTTTTTTCTTATTATCTCAGCTGTTTTCCATAAAAGTGATTGTGACGTCATAAGTGGATGCTGCTTGCAATCTGAGCTATTGTAAAGCTTTCATATATAGGAGCCATTGCAATACATCGGTAGCAAGCTTGACAAAATCTTTTTAGATTATGAGCTCTTTGGGACAGGGTCCTTGGCATGTTTTGGTTTGGAAAGCACTGCCCTAGCAAATTTGTCATTTCTCCTGGAAATAATAATAGTAAAACATGAGAAGAGAGAAAATAAAAGAGAGCTCCTTGCAGATGAATTCCAGAAACTGCCATCCTTCCTTTCTAGGATGTGTCTACACAGCAGCTGGGAGGGTGCTTCCCCGTGTGGGTGAGCAGATGCACTAGCTTTGCTCCAGCTAGTGTGCTAAAAACAGCAGTCTGGCCATGACAGTGTGGGGGGTGGTACGGGCTAGCTGCCCAAGTACAAACCCACTGGACACCCTGGGTATGTACGCGGGTGGCGCCCTCCCAGGTGCTGTGTAAACATACCCTCAGAGACCAAGAAGCTTTGATATAAATAAATGCATTTTCATTCAGACATCTTTCCTTGTTTACTATGTAAACAGATACTGCAACCAGGACCTCATGTACTCTGATTCTGTGGCCGTGGAATGTACGAATCCATCCTTTGCTGCAGGATTGTGCTGTACAATCCAATCGTTCACTGAAATAAACGAAAAAACAAAACAAGTCTAGCCCTTATAATTGTAAAGACAACTTTCAAACATCAGCTGAGTCTAAACAAAAAGAAAAGGAGTACTTGTGGCACCTTAGAGACTAACAAATTTATTTGAGCATAAGCTTTCACGAAAGCTTATGCTCAAATAAATTTGTTAGTCTCTAAGGTGCCACAAGTACTCCTTTTCTTTTTGCAGATACAGACTAACACGGCTGCTACTCTGAAATGAGTCTAAACAGAAGCAGTGATGACTTCCTGAGTCTGCAGACAGCCTGAAACAGTAGCTCTGGGCAAGTTGTGACCTGCTCTATTTATCTCTGGGGGTGCTGACATTGACATTTTCATTAGATTTCAAAATTAACATTGAATTCACTAATTTGTTTATATTATGGTAGCATCTAGTGGCCTAAACTGAGATAAGGGCCTTATTGCACTGGGTGCTATACATAAACCTAAAAAGAGACTGTTCCTGTCCCATAGACTTGACAATCTAAATAAACAAGACCAACAAAGGGTGGGAGAAAGGAAGTATCAATATCCCAGTTTTAGAAGGGGAACGAGGCACGGAGAAAGGGGGAGATTTTCAGAGGACCAAATGGAAGCTAGGGTGTCCATTTCCCATTGATTTGCAATGGGAATTTGTGCCTTTGAAAAATCTCCCCCAGATGACTTGCCCAAGTTGACAGAGGTCATCTGTCACAGTGCTGGGACTTGAGTTCCAGCCTCCAAGACCTTCAGCACATGGGCATATCCTGCAAACCCAAAGTGCCTCCTGCACTTTCTCAGGTGCCAGAATTCCCCGGTTGTCCCTGTGTCAGATGTTAAAATTTCCATTTTCCCCCCTAAAAATCTCTCTGATACTGTTATTTGTTTTCAATGTAAAAATTTGCAGCATACTGAAAATTATAAATTATGGGACAGCATACAAAATGGAATTTAATATCAAATTAAATAATTGGATATTGTTCTGACTATATTCTTCATTTTCATAGTTAATTCGCTAAAAACCTCCAATCGTAGCTATGCTAAGGTACCACAATGCAGGGGTCCTGCTGCAGAATTAAGATCAATCTTGCTACAGAGTTTATGGGGTCTTGAGAGTAGCTGGGAATCCCAAGTGTGACCCCGGTGAAATCCCATCACTCCCATAGGGGAGGGATCATAGAGTTTGACAGATGTATTTTTAATCCCCTCTTTATATGCTTTCAATGGATTCCGTACTGTAGGGGCATTAAGTGGGTGAGAGATGTGTCTGTCCCCATTGCTTGGTGAGAAGGACATCTGAGTGCTGCGTTTGGTCAATCCATAAGGTCTCTATCAGCCCAAAGTCAGCTGCATGCTCCTCTAGTATAGTGCATTAATCAGCCTAACACTAGGCATCAAAAACACCCCCAGCTGATTCAGAAGACCAGGGTAATTTAAATTAATCCTGCTGGTTTTGTTCTCTTGTATAAACTTGGAAATTGATATATTTAAATTAATTATACCCGCTCTAGGAAGGAGAAGAGATAAAACTTTCATCTGGTGTTGTGACTTAGACTTAGAGGATGTTTATCTGCACCACACACTCTCCAAGTAAGAGAGATAGACCGTGTCAAGTGGGGCAGTTCTCTATGTCTTTCTGGATTTTCACTAGTAGAGGGTTGAGTATAATTAAAACTATTCCTGTGGCTTTGCTGAAATGAGAGTTCTCAGGTGCATGACCCCCTGCTGAGCCCATCTAAAAGGGAGGCTGCATCTGATGGAATGTCCTGCCAAGTCATGACAAAGGTTCTGATTTTAGGTATCTATATTTTTAAATCCTGAGATGACCTAATCCTGTCTAACTGGGAGAAGTGGCATGGATCTTTTCAGTGTAGTAATATGTCATCCACATTATATTGGAGGATATGTCACGGTTCTCATCATACACCCTGTTGTTGGGGGTTATAACTTGGCCGTAAATATTCAATACCTTTAGAAACCTGATGTGTAAGGTTTCCATTTGGGAGCAATTTTATGGTCTTAATTTGATTCTAAGAGTTCCTCCCTGCAATCTCTCTCTATTAAAGTGCTTCCAGCACTGTTTGGAGTACCTGGTTTCATCTAAATGGTGTCTGAAAGGTTCTTGACTTGCCCACACAGTATGACCTCAGGAAGTGGGAAAGCAGTGGAATGGTTATAAATTGTTTTAGAAAGTGCCCTGTATTCTATAATATGCTTATAGCCAGCTTTTCCAAGGCTCTGTCCTGAGTTCTCAGCCCCAGGATATTGTGAGGAGTATTGTGCTGGCTCCAGCACTCAGTATATGTGGCTTTAATTTTTAATTCTACTTTCAACCAGCTTGCAAGTGGTAGCCTGCAAATCTAGGCGAGGCTGTGGAGGGCTCTGTTCGATGCGCCATTGCATGAGACGTATTTTTTGGGGAGATGGAAAGAGAAAAAGACTCTAAAGTACTTTAAAGCTGACTTTCAAGGAAAGTTCTAACAAAAAAGAGGTCATTAAAAAGCAGTCGTGTGTTGTGCTTATAAGATTCAAAAACACGTGTATTTATTAGAGAGACTTTCAGGTGATCAGTCCGCAATGCAGGCTGCTCTGAGGTGCTGTGTTAATAACCCCCTTTCGTACTGAATTTTTGCACTTTACAGCATGCTGCCGTGTGTGCAGATTTAACTTTCTAGTAGGACTCTTAGTTCATTCTTACTGCTCATGTGCAGCTCCCACATTTCAGGATGTTGTTTTCTTTTCTCCTATATTCTCTGAACAGGTGGCTGACGGTGAGTTGTTGGTAGCAGCGACCTCTCTCTCTCTCCTTTCCGGTGGCACAGGGGGTGCTGTCATTCTTTGATGATGTTTTTTAACGGTACCATCTGCTGCTTTGTCTGTGCTTGTATTTGAGCCAGTTTCCTTGCCAAGATCTATAGGCTGTTTGAGAGTGACTTCACCTACTTGGTGGTAGGGAAAATTTCTTTATGGAATCTACTACATTGGTTCATAATCCAGTGAAATGCATCTTGTGGAAGGCAGGAGCTGAAATATGCTTAAAAAAAAAACATTGAGGGACAACTCCCCACTCCAGAATACTCAGTTAAGATGATATAAGGAGCACGTGGCTTCTTGTAATCTTCCAAGGACTTTATATGCAATGAGACTGCTTTAGGTTTGAAACTTTAGATACTGCTATTTTTCGTCAAGGTGAGTATTTTTACAGCTACCACTGGTGTAGAAAAAGAAACCCCAAATACAAATCTGATGATGTCCAAAGCAATGCTAATGAGAAAAAAAATACAGTAATTTTCAGGACTCAATCTATATAGTTGTTAGGGGGCTTATTCCTTCACCCACTTACTTCCCTGGTCTTTCTCGCATGAACAGAGAGCAACAATACCCGAAGTCCAAAGGTGCATACAATTCGATGTTTATTGGGGTGAACTTCCAGCAAGCATGATTCCAGTTTCCTTCCTTAGTGTCCCCCTTCCCAGCTCTGACACCACAGAGCCTTACACCTGTGTCCCTGTTCCCATTCCTGCCCTTAGCCAAACAGGATTCCAGTTTCCCCACTCCCATTCCCTGTTCCCATCTCCCCCTTTAGCAAAACATGATTCCAATTTCCTTACACCCATTCCCTGTTCCCATCTCCACCCATCCACACACCCACCCCCATTCCCTCATTGACTACAGATTATATAGTAAAACTTGAGTTCTGCTTAACTATACCTTAACCAATCATTTTCCTGAAATTTAACTAACCAATCCAACATATTGTAACATGATTATGTAACCAATTATATCCCACCACCTTAATTAGTTTACACCCAGCAAAATTAATTATTCAGCAGACAGGAACAATCACAGAACCAGACAGAGATTATACAGACAAACAATAACAAAGTGGGAACTATAATGACAAAACAATACAGAAGTGAGGATTTCACATCCCAGTATTGATAAGTGAGTTCTTGCCAGACAGGATGCTATCAAACTAAGTTTCCTTTTACATTTTCTAGGCACTTCCCTTTCTCTGGAGGTGATAGGAATTATCACGACAGGATTGTATTCAGGACAGCCCAATAGCACCTTCTTTCAATGTGACTAGTTTGGAATGTGAGGATGTGACCGGTCGCTTCCTAGCTTATGGCTGCCTCTGCTGCTTAGCCAAAGGCCTTAGCCTAAGCACAGGGCCTCAGATTGTCACAGTAAGAAAAGGCCCTTACACCGGCAGACAGTGATTTTGATTCTCTTTTGTAGCTCTATAACTAGCCAAGTGATAAGAATACACCTAAATTCTTAGAGTATAGGCCTTTACAGACAGGCCTGAATATCTATATCCTAACAATAGTTAATAATTAGACAAAGGTGAGGACAGGTAAAAGATACAGTAGAACCTCAGAGTTACGAACTGATCAGTCAACCACGCACCTCATTTGGAACTGGAAGTATGCAATCAGGCAGCAGCAGAGACCAAAAAAAAAAAAAAAAAAGGAAATGTAATACAATACTGTGTTAAACATAAACTATTTTAAAAAATAGCAGGAGAAGATTAAAAAAAAGATTTGACACAGTAAGGAAACTGTTTCTGTGCTTCTTTCATTTAAATTAAGATGGTTAAAAGCAGCATTTTTCTTCTGCATAGTAAAGTTTCAAAGTTGTATTAAGTCAATGTTCAATTGTAAACTTTTGAAAGAACAACCATAACATTTTGTTCAGAGTTATGACATTTCAGAGTTATGAACAAGCTCCATTCCTGAGGTATTTGTAACTCTGAGGTTCTACTGTATCTATTTTAAGAAAAAGCCCGAGTACTGCAGCTCTTCTTCAGATTTATTTTTCATTCATAGATTCGCTTTTTCTTTAAAATGACCTCATAAATTATTATGATGTTACTGGAGTGGGCCAGTGGACATTGAGAGCTAAATAATATCAATATAATAATTGACAAAGGAGGAGAGCGAGAAAAGGCAAATAGAGTCCATAAAAAGCAATAAGTATCAAGTGAATGGTTCATAAAAATATGTGGGTTTTGATGGTTTCTTCAAAAATGTCTGGTAGATGATCATCTTGTTCCAGAGAGAATTACATTTTTAAGTTTAGAAACCACTAAGGTTCAAAAGTTTTCTCTGATTTTTTATCCTAAATTTTGAGAAAAAACTAAGGTGCGTAATGTTGATTTTCCCCAGTAAAGAGTAGCTACTGAGTAGGGCCCGACCAAATTCACAGTCCATTTTGGTGAATTTCACGGTCAGAAATTGTAGGGCAGTTGTGGTATCTGCTGCTGCTGGTGGCGGCGCTGTCTTCAGATCTGTGATGCGTTTTTCACGGCCGTGAATTTGGTAGGGCCCTACTGATGAGGCCTTAGGCTTGCATGCAGAGAAGGACTAGCACATGCGGGGTGCAGTTAGGAACTGTCAGTGCTGTGGGATCTTTTTACATTGTAGTAGAATGTTAACACACTGGAGTGAATTACTTTACAAGAAGATTTTCTTTATAGTGCAAATCTATTTCAACTTGAAAAATGTGCATTTTCAAGAAATGTAGGTGGAAGTAAAGCCAGATTTAAACTCTGTCGGGAGTTTGACTACACAGCAGTCTGAATATCAGACAGAAGTTTGAGCAAGCAAAATGTGTCTCATTTCACAAGCAAAAGGGGAGTCCTTGTGGCACCTTAGAGACTAACAAATTTATTTGGGCATAAGCTTTCGTGGGCTACAGCCCACTTCACCAGATGCATAGAATGGAACATATAGTAAGAAGATATATATATATAGATATATATACACACACACACACACACATACAGAGAAGGTGGAAATTGCCATACAAACTGTAAGAGGCTAATTAATTAAGATGAGCTATTATCAGCAGGCGAAAAAAACTTTTGTAGTGATAATCAAGATGGTCCATTTAGACAGTTGACAAGAAGGTGTGAGGATACTAAACATAGGGAAATAGATTCAATATGTGTAATGACCCAGTCTCTATTCAAACCCAAGTTAATGGTATCTAGTTTGCATATTAATTACCACTGAAACCTGTCTTCAATTTATGGCTTTTTTATTTACACTTTACTTTTGCTGCTGCAGCTTTCTGTCTTTATTCACAATCCAAATTCAACAGAATACTCTTTCTTCATTGCTGAAGTTTGGTAACTCCGTTTTTTAAAAGCAAATTTTGTAGAATATGAAAGTGGGTTACAAGCTGTAGCAAAACCACTCTGCTGAGGTTGGACATTGGATGTGGACAATCATCCCATTCTGCAGCTATGACCAGTGCATTTGCAAAAGATGAAGAGCATCAGAAAAGCATCAGAAGAGTTCTCTATATTGCTAAAAGCAGTGCTCACATACATACAATATCGCTTGATCAATCACTCTCTGGAATTTTGTCAAGTGTGGTTGGCACTTAAGCCTGAAATCTCTGCTTAGCTTCCTTTGGCTATTCTGTTTATTCACTTCCCAGAGGTTTGGAGCAGCAGCAGAGTGCTGCAGAGCTTCCCTAGTCACCAACTCTTTGGCATTGTTTCAAAGAGCAGCACAGGGTATGAGAGGATGGAAACTTGAGAAACACTTGTAGACTTTGGAAAGCTGATGCACTCAAAGGTGACTTATCTGAGGAGCGTTCCTAAACAGTAGATTTTTCCCCAAGTAAAGTTTGGGAGCAAATGTTTTGTGCTACTGTAAACAAAGTAAAGCTAGTTTCAATTTTATTAAAAAGAAAAGGAGTACTTGTGGCACCTTAGAGACTAACCAATTTATTTGAGCATAAGCTTTCGTGAGTTACAGCTCACTTCATCGGATGCATCAAGTATTCCTTTTCTTTTTGCGAATACAGACTAACACGGCTGCTACTCTGAAACCTTTAATTTTATTATTTACTATTGTTAAAGGGACACCAACTTGAAATCCAGTCAGGTTAAAAAAATGATTTAAAAATGGTTTGGGTACTGTACCTGAGGTGTCCTGGCAATTTTTATCGTTTTACAGTCACATTTTCCTGTTTTTAAAATGTTTCTCTTCTTTTGCTGTGTGGAAGATCCACTCAAAAACTAGGAATAGATTATGAATTCTCTTAGATCTTGAAATCAGTAGGCTAATTTCAGTTTTGTCTTAAACCCTTCACTCTGGTTACAATGCATGCATTGGGTTTAATTTTAGCACAACTTTTCTAAATCACGGAAGAAGTTCAACAATCCTAATGAAGCTTTCCAGTAAATACAATGTACAGTGACAGAAAATAGCCTTCTTGATACTTTTGGATTTTCATTCCATCAGGAGACATCAGTATTTAGTTCTCAGAGCAGTTGCATAGCATCTTTCACTTTTCATCACAAATGTTTATATAAGCAGTTTGCATTACACTGTGAACATAGTGTGTGCTGCTTTAAAGAGAGATAAAAGATTAGTACCATCCTTTCTAAGTCTTGAAATGCAAACTCATAATCAGTGTTTCTCAGATGTGGCCACCAGGGGCTTTTCCTGTGGCCACAGCCTCCTGAGTGGTGATTGGGGGTGTGAGGAGGGGAGCAGCGGCCCCTTCCCTGTGGCTGGGCCCTGCCCCCCTCTGGAGAGACAAATGCTGGAGAAGCAGACAGCCCGGGGTGAGTTTCCCATCTTCCTGGGGATGGTGGGGCTCAGGCTTCTGGCTTCAGCTCTGGGGTGGTGGGTGGCAGGATGTGGCCGCGTGACAGCAGGCTCCGACCGTGGGGCTTCTGGCTCCAGGATTTGGCTGCGCAGTAGTGAGCTCCATCCCCCAGCTGCAGGGCTTCAGGCTCCCCACCCCTCCCTCTTCGCCCCTGGCCCCTGCTGCCTCCCCAGGCCCCTCACCCATTCACGCCATCCCCCCACTGCCTCCCTACTCACATCTCCATCCAAGGCTTAATTTGGTCCCCGGCTTGACAGGACTGAGTAAGTCTGCTGTGAAAAGTGATATTTGTGTGTTTGTTAATATCCCCTTTCACTGCCTCCCAGCTAGGTAACAAGTCTGCTTCTCTGAAAAGTGATATTAACAAATGTACAAATAACCCTTTTCACAGAAGCAGACTTACTAGCCAGGAAGTCTTAAAAAAAAGAAAAAGAAACAACAACCAAAAAAGACAAGAACACACAAAGCACCTTATTTGTGTTTCTATTCTGTTTAGGTCCAGTAAAGAATGGACACAACTGTACATTATTTTTATTATTTAGTCTCCAAAAAAAAGCAAACCCTACATAAATAAATTACTGACATTTGGACATGTGTATGGACATATTTATTTGTTTTTCCTAACGTTAATTAAGTATTTTAGGAAAAACTGTCATAGCAGCCACCAACAACAGTTGGTGGCCAGACTCTGAGGCCACAAAAATTTGTTGTGAGAACCGCATAAATGAAGGATGAAACACACCATCTTGAGACCTTCAAACACACTGCCATTTTCCATGCATTTCCAGTATAGATAACTCAGCAAAACAATTGAGTATCTGCACAGATTTAAAAAAGAATTTACTTCCATATACGTGCTCCTGCTGTGTTTTGATTTCTGTAAACATCCAACCATTGAGTTTCTCTCTCACAAATTGTCTTGGAAGGTTAATTTTAATCTCATATACTTGATGGTCTATTGGAAGTGGTATATTTCACATAAGATGGGACGCTGCTTGACACAGCAGCAGGAGAAGATTCCCACAGCCCTTTTCCACTGAGCTGTTGATTTATTCCACTGAGATTTATATACACAGAGAACATGAAACAATGGGTGTTGCCATACACACTGTAACGAGAATGATCAGGTAAGGTGAGCTTTTACCAGCAAAGGGGGTGCGGGTGGGGAATAAACATGGGGAAATAGTTTTACTTTGTGTAATGACCCATCCACTCCCAGTCTTTATTCAAGCCTAAGTTAATTGTATCCAGTTTGCAAATTAATTCCAATTCAGCAGTCTCTCGCTGGAGTCTGTTTTTGAAGATTTTGTGTTGAAGAATTGCAACTTTTAGGTCTGTAATCGAGTGACCAAAGAGATTGAAGTGTTCTCCAACTGGTTTTTGAATGTTATAATTCTTGACGTCTGATTTGTGTCCATTTATTCTTTTACGTAGAGACTGTCCAGTTTGGCCAATTACATGGCAGAGGGGCATTGCTGGCACATGATGGCATAGATCACATTGGTAGATGTGCAGGGGAACGAGCCTCTGATAGTGTGGCTGATGTGATTAGCCCCTATGATGGTGTCCCCTGAATAGATATGTGGACACAGTTGGCAACACAAAGTAAAACTATTTCCCCATGTTTATTTCCCCCCCCCCCTTTCCCGGCTGTTCCTCAGACTTTCTTGCCAACTGCTGGAAATGGCCCACCTTGATTATCGCTACAAATGGTTTCCCCCCCTCTCCCTTCCGCTCTCCTGCTGGTAATAACTCACCTTACCTGATCACTCTTGTTACAGTCTGTATGGTAACACCCATTGTTTCATGTTCTCTGTGTATATAAATCTCCCCACTGTATTTTCCACTGAATGCATCTGATGAAGTGAGCTGTAGCTCACGAAAGCTTATGCTCAAATAAATTTGTTAGTCTCTAACATGCCACAAGTCCTCCTTTTCTTTTTGCGGATACAGACTAACACGGCTGCTACTCTGAAACCTACAATTATTTGTACGAATGCAATAGCAGCCAGCCAAAAGGACTGATTCTCAGGCAGGGCCTATGTGGCCTAGAGAGGAAAAGGTTTTAACACCTCCTAAACATATCCTAAAATGCTACCTTCTTCAAGCACTCCTGTTGATTATACGAATCAAATTCATTCAATCATGGAACAGAGCCAATAGCATGTGACTTATATGATCAGTGGTAACCAGCTAACACAGCTCAAATTTAGGTTGTTTCAAATATTTCAGAAGAGGAGGTGAACTTCTAGCTCAGTTTCAGAGAAGATTAATTACAAAATCAGTGGGTTGGTTTTACAACATTGAAGGGGGACAGTCAATTCTGAGGAAATAAAAATCCCTCTTCTGTCTGAAAATGTTCTTCCTACTTCTAATGTGTGTAACATCTTAAATAAATATTTTATCTGCTATTGTTATAAAAAACACAGTAAATATTTCAGTCTGTTCAGTTTGTTTATTTTGTGCCTCTGACAATGCTTTGCCATCTCTCTGCATAATCACTCAGTTTCTTGCTTTGTTTGTGGGAGCCTTTTCATACAGCAGAAGTGTGGAAAAACATTTTAAAATGGGGGGGGCGGGGAATTGATGTTTTTAAGTTGTAATACGTCTATAAAGGAGGAGGAATCCTTTAGCTTACATACATTGAACATATTAGTGCTAGGAACTTGTTTTGCTTGTCTCTCTCCAGGGAACGATTAGTGTTGGAATAGATGCCACTGACCTCTTTGATCGTTATGATGAAGAATATGAAGATGTTCCAGGGAGCAGCTTTCCCCAGATTGAAATTAACAAAATGCACATATCCCAGTCCATTGAGGTAAAGTGAAATAAACACCAGTGCGAGTATAAAGAAGGTTCTGAGTTAATGAGGCATAACAGCACACAGCACCACAAAATGGAACACGGCTCGGGGGGAGGCGGGGGAGGTTCTCATCTTTATTTATGAAGGGAAGGGATGCAATTACCTGCTCTAGGGGAGTGGGGCGTGGAGACTCAGTTACAGTGGGATCATGTGTTGACACGCTCTCATACATTTCTGAGGACACAAATGCCGGAGTTTTGGCTCCAGTTTGTGTGCTACAAAGGCTCTGCCGCCACTGCTGGCAAGTTTCCTTCGCTCGAATAGGCTGGCTGCTGGGCGAAACGTCGATTTCTCAAACACATTTTCAAAGCGATGTTTAAAATGTAAACACAAATTTCAAGGACAAACACTGGCCTTTGTATTTAAGAATGTGCTCCAGTGTGGGTCCCATCCCCCGCCTTCCCAGGAGTTAATATGCGGTAGTCTCACTACCTTGTTACCTGGATTTATAGAGTTGGTTGATTTGCCTGGCAGTTCCTGAAGGCATCGGAACCCAAATCCAAAGCAACAGGTTGCACTTCAATAAGCTTAATGGTCAAAGACTTCTGTTTCACTTCTGACCCGAGTAAAAAGGACACTGGGGCATTCATAGAATCATAGAATATCAGGGTTGGAAGGGACTTCAGGAGGTCATCTAGTCCAACCCCCTGCTCAAAGCAGGACCAATCCCCAACTAAATCATCCCAGCCAGGGCTTTGTCAAGCCTGACCTTAAAAACTTCTAAGGAAGGAGATTCCACCACCTCCCTAGGTAACGCATTCCAGTGTTTCACCACCCTCCTAGTGAAAACGTTTTTCCTAATATCCACACTAAACCTCCCCCACTGCAACTTGAGACCATTACTCCTCGTTCTGTCCTCTGCTACCACTGAGAACAGTCTAGATCCATCCTCTTTGGAACCACCTCTCAGGTAGTTGAAAGCAGCTATCAAATCCCCCCTCATTCTTCTCTTCCGCAGACTAAACAAGCCCAGTTCCCTCAGCCTCTCCTGATATGTCATGTGTTCCAGTCCCCTAATCATTTTTGTTGCCCTCCGCTGGACGTTTTCCAATTTTTTCACATCCTTCTTGTAGTGTGGGGCCCAAAACTGGACACAGTACTCCAGATGAGGCCTCACCAATGTCGAATAGAGGGGAACGATCACGTCCCTCGATCTGCTGGCAATGCCCCTACTTATATATTCCAAAATGCCATTGGCCTTCTTGGCAACAAGGGCACACTGTTGACTCATATCCAGCTTCTCGTCCACTGTAACCCCTAGGTCCTTTTCTGCAGAACTGCTGCCGAGCCATTCGGTCCCTAGTCTGTAGCGGTGCATGGGATTCTTCCGTCCTAAGTGCAGGACTCTGCACTTGTCTTTGTTGAACCTCATCACATTTCTTTTGGCCCAGTCCTCTAATTTGTCTAGGTCCCTCTGTATCCTATTCCTACCCTCCAGCATATCTACCTCTCCTCCCAGTTTAGTGTCATCTGCAAACTTGCTGAGGGTGCAATCCACTCCATCCTCCAGATCATTTATGAAGATACTGAACAAAACCGGCCCGAAGACCGACCCTTGGGGTACTCCACTTGATACCGGCTGCCAACTAGACATGGAGCCATTGATCACTACCCGTTGAGCCCGACAATCTAGCTGTCATGGAGTGTGGGGGAGTCCAGGCCCTGCACCCCTCTTCCTGGGATTCACTGAGACTCTCAGCCAGCCAGTAAAACAGAAGGTTTATTGAACAATAAGAACACAGTCTCAAACAGAGCTTGTGGGTACAACCAGGACCCCTCAGTCAAGTCCTTCTGGGGGAACAGGGAGCTTAGACCCCAGCCCTGGGGTTCCCTGCGTTCCACCACCCAGCACCAAAACTGAAACTAACCCCCCCCCCCCCCCCCCCCAGCAGGCTGCCTCCTGCAGCCTCTGTCCACATTCCTGGGCAGAGGTGTTACCTCCCCCTCCTGGCTCAGGTGACAGGCTCTCAGGTCTCCCATTGAAACTCCCCTGCCACATTCCCAGGTCAACACTCCCCCCTCCCTGCTGGGTCACACTAGCCAAGTTTCTATCCACCTTATAGTCCATTCATCCAGCCCATATTGGTCAGTACTGACCAATAGGAAGAGTGCCACATGCTAATTATCATGATTACTTGCTGCTTCACTCTGATGCTCCTTAAAGGTCTCCCACTGAGGTATTAATCCAGTGTGACCCTGTATGACTTGTGAGATCTGACAGGATCGCAGTGCAAAGTGTAGGGTTGTAAGTATGTTTGCATAAATGTGCAAATAATGTTGTTTTGTGCTGTAAGAGTGCCACTTATCTGTATGCTGCACTCTTGTTTTGTAAAGTTTGACTGTAGAACTTAGTCTGGTGGCTACACACAGTTCAAATACCCAGGAACAGGAATTGAGAGAAAGGTAACACTGTTTCGATAATTACATGTCCCTATATGCTTACAAACTCTCCAATCATGTGCAGTTTTGGCTATGTCCTTGCAATGTGTTCATTAGGTTTTTGTAATTGAGGTTGCTAATAACTCAGATTAATCCACTCACAATAAATTTATTTTCCAGGCTCCACTGACTGCCACAGACACAGCGATACTCTCCGGTAGCCTCTCCACCCAGAATGGGAATGGAGGTGGATCAATTAACCTTGCTCTTAGACGGGTCACATCCCCCAAGGGATGGGGAGAGGTAGGAGCATCAACTATGTTTTTTTTTCTTCCCACCAGCCTATTTCTAGCCAGTTGTATGAGTTCTTTATCCCCATTTATGCAGTAAGTTGTAAACCAAAATGAAGAAACTGTGCTGGAGTTTGAGAAATCTTGGTTGACTAGTTATTCAGAGCACTGGATGCTACTTGCCTGAGACCACAGACCGGGTTTTTGTTGTTCACATAAAGCTATAGGGAAAACCAACTTGACTCCAGTCAAATGTGATATAAATAGCTGCAAGCCCCATGTTGTCAGTTACCAGCTCTCTCTCTATGAGAACAGAAGTTAAATATTACTGAAGAAAGTGGCTTTGATATGAGGCATCTCTCAGCAGAGGGTGTGGTAGCAGCAGGTTCAGCTGAAGATGGCTGCATTCCTTCCTGATCTTTCAGGGCATCTACGTGGCTTGGTTACATCCACTAGGTCAGTTTGATTAGCAGGGTCTGATTTGTTTAGTCAAGAAAATTGTTTAAACCTGCTTATCAAAGGTGAATGCACTCTCACAGAAAAATGATAAAAGACCAAACACTATATCACTCTGGGGTGAACACTTTTCGCAAAATGATCGCTCCATATCTGTCCTTTCAGTCTTCATCCTCAATGGAAACCTGCATGATACCTTCAAAAGAGGAGTCTGGTAGCTTAAATTCATATTTTGTTGGATACTAAAAATCATGGTCTTAATAAAAAGACACTGGATTTATGGTTTCTTACAACAATCTGTAACCCACTAGTCCCCTTTTTTTGTCCTATGACTGTGGGGGGTCACCTTAAATGGTCCTTTAGAATATGTGTTTATTACTTACGCTAAACAATCTGTTCCACCTTGTATTTAGTTGCGACTCTCTGAGTACCTTTTCCAGACCTGAAGAAGAGCTCTGTGTAGCTCAAAAGCTTCTCTCTTTCCCCAACAGACGTAGATCCAGTAAAAGATATTACCTCCCCCTCCCCCCCGTCTCTCTAATATCCTGGGACCAACATGGCTACAACAACACTGCAGCTATCAAAGATGCTGGCTGTTCTGGAGAAATAGTGTCAGAGTTTTATGGTAACTGCGGCTGTATTTTCCCCTCTGTGGTCCCTCAGGGTCACCCATGTAAAGGTTTCTGGCTCCCCACTAGCACTTCTCCTGGGTGCAGACCTGTATGTCACTCCTTTCTGACCAGTGTTTTAAGACTGCACAGCTCACTGATGCACACTGTGATATTCCCAGCAAGCCAGACTGCCTAAAGGGCCAGGGCCTGCATTCTGCTTTCCTCTGAGGCCTCTGACCAGTGTATTGTGAGCAGTTACAAATGACCACTCAGCTCCTTCTAAGCAAGTACATTTATTTTGAAGGTAAAAGCATTACAGAGAAAGCATCTAAAAACAATCAAAGAATCTATATGCATGCTAAACAACTTACCCCCGAGGGAACCCCCAACTCCAACAAGGGCTCTAGTAGGTGTCAGTCCTTCAAACTCCACAACTTGTGGTTACAAGTTCATATCAGTCTTTAGATCAGCAACCAGAACCCAGACTGAGCAGCTCAGCATTGCTTTATACAGCTTAGGCCTTTGATCTCTAGTATGCAGGAACAGGTAATCACCAGTTGATGGCCCTCTCCTCAGGTGTAGCTTCCAAAGGCTGAGTTTTTTTGCATAACCAGATTTGTGGCATTTGCATTAAGCACTCCACGGGGATTCCCCAGGGAGCCCATTTAATATGTATTGTCCCAAAAGTCCATGCTTGTCTGGCACATTTTCATTAAAGTCCTTTGAACTCTTTACAATTCCCAAGTCTGTCATCTGTCACAGAAAGGTTGAGGGATTTTAGTTTATTTCATCCTCCAACTTTACAAATTCCCACCTTGTACAAAATCCAAGACTCCTTCCTGTTGCATGTTCCAAGAGCTATGAGACATCAAGATCCAATACTCAGTGACCTTACTCCTCTTTCCTTTTCAGAAGGTGAGGAAGACAAACTGAGACAAATCCAGTACCTTAAATGTGTTTAAAATTAGGGTAACAGACTCCAGCTTGTGGTACTCCACAGTCCTAGAAAATCTGTGATAAGCAGTACACATAGGAATCCAAAAGCAATAGCTATAGTCCTCAGTATGACATAAGGGTCCAGTTGTATAGATGGCATCTTTTCAGTCACATGCAGTTCCTCCTCCCATCTATCTCCGTTTCCCTTGGGATTTATTTGGAAAGTGAGTTTGTACTTGACAGAGTTTGTCTCTGGTCACTGTCTCTGAATCTGATGGAAAACAAATGACCTGTAAATAAACGTATAATAAACCTACTTAAGAGAACAAGGACTCAAGGAACAAGAACTGATTCTGGAATTTCTCCCTATTGAAAGGTAGCCAATTTAACAACTGTTTCTGCTGATGAGACTGAACAGTGCCAAATTAACATTGAATTGCAGCCTTGAAAGTCACCCAGACTAGTAAATGAAACAGCAAGAGCATTCTACAGATTGCAATACTGTGCTGTAACAGATGTGCTGACAGGGTTTAACGTGAGACTCCTGAGGACTCCCTCCAGTCACATGTGAGATCTATAAACAATGCAGTGGAACAAAATGCAAATACAAAGAAATAAGCATTGAAGCCAAGGACTTGCATCTTCAGAGGGCAGCAGCCGGTTCTTGGATGGCATCACCTATTTCAGGGAATCCTCCTGCTTCTAGCCCTTCTTCACAAGTTTGGGAATGAGGTCCTTTGGCTGACCACAGAAGTAAAAACAAAGTTGGAATGAAAGCTAGTGACAACAGATAACCCCTTTAAAGAAGGAGCTAGTAGCTGGGGGTTCTGCAATGGAGTGTTACCTCTTGTAGTGAACTCTTCCCTGTACTAGCTCTGAGGATGTTGGTGTGTGAGTGGAATTGAGAGGTAGGACTCCCTTCTCTGAGATGGTGCCTCCATCAGGTTGCTCCCAAACCATCTTCGCTTTCAAAGAGGATCTTGAGCCGCTTCTGTGCACATTGCAGGGCCCGTGTTCCTGCTTTGAGATCTGGCTTGGAAAGTATGGTTTGATGGTTTTTAACACCGTTTGTTTTCCTCCCTTTTTCTTGTCCCTGCAGCGCCTCTTCTAGCTGGTGGTGGCAATGTTGGCACTGGTTCTTAGTTCCACTCACTTAGGCGATGTCTACATAGCTCCTGGCAGCAAGTCTCCCAGCCTGGGGTGATTGGCTTGGGCTTGCAGGGCTTGCACTAGGGTTCAAAAAATAGCTATGTAGAGAGTGCTTTGAAGCTGTGGCTTAGGCTCTGAGAGGGTGGGCTTCAAAGCACTGTCTACACAACTATTTTTTGAGCCCTAGTGCAAGTGCAAGCCCAAGCCTGTCACCCCAGGCTGGGAGGCCTGTCATTCTTATCCAGGGAGTGCCACCTGGCAGAAAACCTAGATTCAAGTAAGCGGGGGGAGTGAATAGCTGTTTCTAAACTGTCACCAGCAGAACACCATTCGTTTAGAGATGCAGCCAGCTTCTTCTCTCGAGTGCCCAGCCTTCACGAGTCGCTATAGGAAGCACTGTGTTCTCAGGATGTTGAACTGCAAAGTGAGACCTAGATTCATAAGCACTGTCATGGAGTTTGCTAAAGACTCTCTTAGGAACAAAAGCAAATGTGTCCTGGAATTGGAGTTCCTCAAAACTAAAATGCTAATTCCAAATGCAGGTTTGTGTGGTGGAAGTTAATGGACTGGCAGGTTGGGAGTCTGTGAGGATTTCTGTAACACAAGGCACTGCATGTATGTGCCCAAATGCAAGCTCTGCTGTGTTCACAGTATGGAGTAATGTATTAAGCATGGATCTGGGAGACAGGACTTCTGAGCTGCTATCATGGCTCTGCGACTTACTTGCTGTGCGGCCATGGGCAATTCACTTCCCCCCCTTGGTGTATGAGTCCCTGCTTGCACTACTGGAACAATGCCTGCCTAGCTACCTCCTGGTGTGTCAGGATTGATTTAGTTTGTACAGCTCTCAGATTGTGAAGCGCTAGCTACGAATAATAATGTACACTTACTTCTCCTCCATTTGGGCGCAGGGAGAAGGAAAGCTGGAGGGGCAAAGCTATACCAAGCTCAATGTAACGCTGGCTTGACCAGTTTGGGTGAATCCGTGCATATATATTGTTGTGAGTTTCAATGGCCATTAATTTGGAATGCCACCCATGGCCTCTAGAAGATGCGCAGTGTACATTCGAAGTCACAAACCCTAGGATTGGGTTGGCTGGCTTCAGATGGCTTAAAGTCTATGTTTGTTTATTTAAGATGAAGTGTACATCAGGACACTGGACCATTATCTTAAATGACACAAAAAGTTCCCAGTTTCTTAGTACCTTTCAGTGCAAATTGTGCCCATGTGATCTAGCTTGTAGCAATAACATTTAGTGACCCAAAGTGGTTCAAAAGGAAAGACCTAAGAAATATTTAATCCAGGCTACAAGATCACTGTCCTGTCTCTGGAATACCAGCTTCCTCTAGAATCCAAGGATCCATATGTTGTTTTTCAGCATTTTGTCATATACTAATCCTATAATGCAGCATTAGAGACAACGGTGTTGTGACTGGGGTCCCAATGGGGACCAGCTATGGTTCCTCAATTAGGGTAAACTGCAAAGAATGGGGCAGACAATCCCCATAAAGTTGGTGGATGTTCCAATACTTAGATTTACCAAGCCAGCATAAAACAGCTTCTTTATTACCTTACTGGTTACTCAGAAGTCTAAACAACACAGTTCCCTTAAAGACAGGTTTCAGAGTAGCAGCCGTGTTAGTCTGTATTTGCAAAAAGAAAAGGAGTACTTGTGGCACCTTAGAGACTAACAAATTTATTTGAGCATAAGCTCCTGAATACATCCGATGAAGTGAGCTATAGCTCACGAAAGCTTATGCTCAAATAAATTTGTTAGTTCCCTTAAAGTGATCCAGCCTCAGGTTTCCATCCAGATACCTATATCAAATATTCCTGAAAATCTTATATCATCATATAAAAGAAAAGGTTCAAACAAGACAGAGAGTATGGTTGAAAGATCAATACGTACAGACATGAGTTCAGTTCATTGAGGTTTAGATTCATAGCAGAGATGGTGAGCTTTGTTGTTGCAAAGAGTTCCTTTAGAATTCAGTTCAGAGGTTATAGTCCAATGTTCAAATATCATATTCAGGGTGTACCAGCATAACTGGGACCTCAATCTTGCAACTCAAACTTCCCCTGATGAAGCTTAAGTAGATCTGAGATGACAGAATCAGGATCCAAGGATCTTTTATACAATTTCATGTCCTCTTTGACAAGTTGGGAGTTCCTCCGGGAACAAAAGGTAATTAGGATGACTTTTGAAGGAGGTCCATCACTGGTACTTAGCTAAAGAATTAACATAAGGCAATTTGCTTGTTTTTCCACCATTCACAGTACATTTCAAAGAAAGATGAATACTGAGATATCCCATGTTTACAATTAATTTAAATGCTAGGATGTTCTTTTGATCTCTGAACTATCAGCATACAGCATAGACAGGGACTGTTGATTACATTGTGGACCCTATTTACACATATGTAAATACACAAACATTATCCCTCCACGTGTCTTTTGAGGGTTATTTATTTTGCAGGCTGTTTAACCCTTCTGGTCATGCGTCACAGGTTCTAAGAACTGTAAGGAGGTGTCTCTCTGAGAACCTCCAGATCAGACAGTGGCATGGGGGTAGGAATAGGATGTGGAGTCTTCCAGCTCTCTATCACCCATTCCAATCTGGCCTGGGTTGTAGTGATCACCATCTACCTGCTGTTCAGTGGACTCAGTGAGTTGGAGGTCTCAGTTACAGGAATATGAAAACATCTTGAACCTGTAAACATCAAAATTTAAAAACGAAAGGAGGCCTCTCAAGGCCAAACGATTGCTTGTTCTCATGTTGTTTCTGTAGTGATTGGAGCAGGCAGTGCTCTGATTATAATACTCTGACTGTATAATTGGCAGGGTTTTTTTGCTATCGTCATTGAGAGTATACAAATTGAGACCTTTTGTGTTCCTGAGAATAACACTAATAGAAAAGACAGATTGCTAAAGTGAACAGACATGAATGATTTATACTATGTTGAGGTATTTAATGTGCCTATAGCGTAAGGCAATGGTAAATAGAAGAGACAGTACTGTGCAACTACTGGGAAAGATGTTCCCTTCTAACTGTTTTGTCTCTTATATTTAAACAGTTAGAGTTTGGAGCTGGAGACCTTCAGGGACCTCTATTTGGTCTGAAGATATTTCGTAATCTTACACCAAGATGGTAAATATAAGAAACAGCTACTACTCTATAGCCCTGTTCATGAATGTTCGAGACTGAAATGCCCTTTCATATTCACTTTGGATTTGTTTATCACATAGAACATGGCAGTCCAATTTAAACCTTACAGAGGACTTTCATATGAGAGAAAATGCTTAGATTTTATTTTATTTTGTTGTTGGTACCATGCATTTTAATTGTACTCTGCAGGTTTTAGCAAGGATTGCGTCCTTTCCCATCTTTGGTCTATATTTGCTCTTGTAAGGAGGTCACACTGCCGGTTTTATGTCCTCACAGTCAATTCTATGACCGTTTGTGATCTCCTAAACACAAGAGTCTGACTTTGCTCCAGAGTCAAGCGGATGAAGAAACCAGACTGGGAGGAAACTTCTAGACAGTGTTATCTTTAGTCATAGCGGGGAAAAAAAAACCACACACACACACGAACCAGAGGGAGCAGCTCATTGCTCTATGTCAAAACTTCTTTTTCTCCACTTCACCGTGCAAGCTCTTAATTTCCTTGAGTGCAGTATTTCTGTCACAGTTAATTTCATGGCAAAAAACAGGAGTTGATCCCGGTTTTAATGGAGGGAGCGAACGGATGCTTTTTCACAACTTTTATTATTCTTTTGTGACAGTGGTTATTGCTTTAGGGATTGAGTACTGTGGAGATGGTTGCTGTTCAGTTCTTCTATTTCATCTGGCGTGTGAAGCTTTGCGTACCCAGCTTCAGCTTTATTGAGATGTTGTAACCAGAAGGAGGCACATTTTTCACTTTTTGAAACAACTTTCAAAGGCAACTTCTTCATTTCTTCTTTTGAGTGATCAGCAGGATTGTGTAGCTCAGTAGAAAACAGCCACTTCTCAGGCAGGATTTGTAAGGGAGCAGTCAGTTCTGAGAGCATAATTTAAAAAGTTTGAATTAAATTCCTCATTTCCTTTTGTTTAAAGAGAACAACCCAGAAATAAATGAGAGCATGACAAAGCACGTGTCTGTGACTGTCTCACATCTGATCCACTGTGTTCAGTGTTGTCACCAGTAGGAGTGTTTGGAGCGAGCAGTTTGCTTATTTTCCAAGTGAACCCAAAGCCTGTGACTCAGTTCCCCTTTCCCACCTGGGAGAAGGGGTAGTAGCTCAATTTGGGATACTTGAGAGAACTAGGGGAGGGTTGTTTGTTTTTTTTCCCTTTGGAGGGTAAAGGAGGCAGGCTGGTATTGGCATGTACAAGTGACACAGGCTCCCAAGAAGGGAACAAGGCTAGTGTAACTAAGTCTCCTCTTAATTATCTAAAAGGGGAGGAAGGGGGAAAGTAGAACTGCTAGACACCTTGGGTTTTTCAGAGGATGAACTTGAAGGTCAGGTAGGTTAGGAAATAGAGGCTGCTTTGTGGGATATCATTAAGCTGTAAATTACAGGAATGGCTTTCTATGAAGTGGGGAGAAGAGGGAGCGAAGCTCAGGAGATCTCTTTGTCACAAGCCTTATGATGCTGTGCAGAAATAATGCTCAGTGACATTCTCCAGACTCCTGGCCTCTGCATCCAGGGCTCTTCTGGGACTCACATGTGCAGGAGAGGTTCTGACATTAAGAAAGGAGATTAGAGAAGTAATGCACGGTTTGCCCTTTGCCAGGTGGTGATTTGCAAATGACCAGAACCATCCTTTTGTGCAGAAAAGTACAAGCTAGATGCTGACTGCATTTTTGGATTAGAGCCTCTTTCTCATTGATGACAGTGCTGTCTCCTTCCCTTTGAGCCCTTCTGGTTTTCAGACATCCCATTCTCAGAGCCCAGATTGTGACGTGGGCCCCTCGAGAGCGTACTGCTGCTGCCTCTCACCCTGGTGGTGGGGAGCTGCTGGGCAGCAATAGGAGGCCTCCATAGCAGGTGGTGGTGCTGTTTCCACAGAACTGAGTCCATACTTGTTGCGCAGTAAGCGTGAGGCAAGCCTCCTTGCCAGTGTTTGCACTCCTGTTGGGCTGGCCCTAATGTTATCACGATTGACTGAATTGGGGGCTTACAGTGCTGCCAGTGTCTAATGTATGAACTGATTGCAGCTGATATTGGAGCTGAAGGATAGCGAGTGTCTCTTGAGAGTCCTGCATGCCAAAGCTCCTGGGTGACAGGAAGTTTGAGGCTGTCTAGAGAGTCTCTGTTCTTACTGCTGCTGATGCTCTCCTTATTTCTTGCAGCTTCATCACCACAAACTGTGCTCTTCAGTTTTCGTCCCGTGGAATCCGACCAGGCCTCACGACTGTCCTGGCACGGAACCTAGATAAGAACACGATGGGCTATTTACAGTGGCGATGGGGCATCCAGTCAGCCATGAATACGAGTATTGTCCGGGATACCAAAACCAGCCATTTCACAGTGGCCTTGCAGGTAAGACTCGGAGGGTTGTGCGTAATGGAGAGCAAGCTCCTTCTTGATATTTGAGCTACCTCTTATAGTGCCCATTGGAAGGTAGCTTGCCCCTTTTCCATTATAACCTCTGTCAGTAATTTATGTAATTAGCACCTGTCTGAGTTTAGTTAGTGTGATGGGTTTGTGGATTAGCCCTTCACTTTGCAGCCCCCTGCCCAGAACAGATGGCTAGTATTGTAGTAGTGAGCTGGAGGACACAGCTCATAATGTTCATGTGCTGGAGATATGGAGAGCAATGTGTCAGGCTTCAGCTTCCCTGGGCTGGGAGACTGTTTCATTTCTTGGAGCATAGTTTATGCTACTTTACTCAGTCCCTTCAGCTGGCTTAGGGACGTAGCAGTGTTGCCACTGATTTCCATGAAGTTAGTGTTCCTGCCTCCTCAATGGGGGGGCGAGAGAGAGGCAGGAGCAAAAGAGCTTAAAGGGAAGTTGTCAGGTTGGTGCACCCTAAAATTTTTGTCTCTACTCAAAACAATTTTTCCAGCTCCCTTTTTGCAGAATGCATTGAAAAGCAGCTGTTTGCTCTGAATTCCAGCAGCAGATTCTGCCACTGCACTCTTACTCCTGAATGACACGTTGACAGTCTATGTGATTTCTGCTCAGCAGAACACGTAACCTTCCCCTCAGCATTCAGAGCAGCAAAACACACCACGTCCAGGTGTCCATGGAAGCAGAAATGTCTCTCTCAGCAGGAAGAACACATTTACTTAAATGTTTTGCAGAAAGAGCAAAGCACAGTTTCAGGGCTATAGACCTGTCACATTTCTTGCTGCTCCTATACTAGTTAGAAATGTTCCTACAGCAGCCACTTAATTCACCAGAGCCAGAAATCTTGCAGCACGTTCCTTGCAGAAATGACCCAGTCGCTTGGGAATGTGCTTAGATCACCTGATGTGCTTGCTGCCCAGTCCAGTGTTTCCAGGAAACACTTGAGAACAGCCTTGATTCTGCCTCTTCTGTGGAAAGCGACACTAATCTTCCTGCCATATGGAGATACTTGCCATTCCTGAATGTACCCGCAAAGTGCTCTGAGCACTGCAATGAGTGCATCCACCCACCCTGTCTGCATGCGTGCGCTTTCCCAGAGTGTTGGCATGAACACTCAACCTGCTGCTCTGATGTGATCACACTAATGTAAAGACTTACGGGTCTGGGTGGGGAGCAGGGTGTTTCAGAATGGCCCCATTTGTCTGGGATCACATGGCAGTTATCAGTTTTGCTAACTAGTGGTGCCTGGAAATTTCCCAGGAACAGCAATGAAATGAGATCTTAAACCAGCTGACAGTGTTCCTTCAAGGCAGCACTTCTCCAACTGTTGTTCTGCAGATCACTTTGTAAGAGAGTCCCTCTCTTGTTCCAAAGCCCCACTCAGCTTCGTTCTCAGTCCCAAGTAAAGGCTTCACAGGGCACAGTCTAAAATTCAGTGAGTGACACTGTGAGCACAGGTGGAGGGTTGTGACATGCAGGTGGTAGCTATTGGGGTGATGTCTACCCTGCAGAAGGGACTGGAAAGGAAATCAGTGGGAGTACTCAGCTGTGGCTGATACAGCTTGTCCATGAACTTATGCCTCTCTGGTGTTTCAGCTCGGAATCCCCCACTCCTTCATGATGATCAGTTACCAGCATAAGTTTCAGGATGAGGATCAAACCCGAGTTAAAGGTTCCCTCAAGTGAGTATAAGTGGGAATGCTCCTGTGGGGCTTGCATCAGAGCATCTGGCAAGGAAACCCAGTTACTGCTGCTGCTGTACCTCTGTGTAGTTTGTGCTCTGATGCCTGTGTATTTCTTGGTGGAAGAGCTGCTTCCCTTGATTTTTAATTTTCTCTGTTAATGTGACTAAATGAAGGGTCACAGTCTTGGGGCTAAGATGAGTCTTTGTCCTCTTCAACTGGGGAGATTGTACCTGTATTATTTTGATATCTGTGTATCATCACCAACAAAGCCTTGCCAGTTTGTTACTGTACTAACTGAAAAAGGCCTCCTCCATTTAGGTCCTGTATTTACATAGTTAATCACTCACTAATGAACAGTCCCTAAACACGTCTTTTTCTTGTTCCATATTGTTTCCTGTTTTAATTTGCTGATATTTCTTCGACTAGTCTGCCTGTGGCAGCTCCACTTCAGAATGTGCATGCTCCTGTGTGCTCCTCATTGGAGACTGTCCCCAGCAGAGTTTGCGCCTGCACCCTAGGTATCCTTTTGCTCCAATGTAAGGGCATAGTGTGGGGGTATGGTCCTGCTGGCACTTCAGTTCTGTCTCAACTACCTGCAGCTTGAGACAGAGCATTGCTGTGTTGGCTATAGGTAGCAATATGGCATGTTGCATGTCTTTTACTGTTTCTTCTTAGTGATTTTCTTTATATATTTTCCCGTTGTTTAGCACACTTTAGCATCCCCCTGTTTCATTTGCCCGATCTGGGTATTTCTTTTCTTCTTGGGCCACAATCCGTGGCCTCGAGTAATGGGTTATGTTCAAGACCCCTGGCTTCAAACCCTGCCAGACCTGCCATAGGTCTCTTCCCTGCAGTGACAGACATTCAGGTGCGTCAACTGCCTGGGAAAAACTCACATCCCATCGAAATGTAAGATCTACTCAGGATTTAAAAGCAAGTCTAAAATACTGAAGGAGAACAGACTAAAACTCGTGTTGATGGAGTGTTTTCCGAGACCTGGAAGGTCTGAGTCACGCCCTATATGTCAGATTCGGTTGCGCAGAGAGCTGTGGCCACCGTCACTGCTGTGGCAGGAAGCAAAGACCCTGGGGCCCCTTTAGAGCCATTCAGACCCTAAAAAAGGAGATATCCCATTCTGGAGAATGGGTTAAGAGAAGAGAAAAGTCACCTCTGGGTCCAGGCTTCAGGAGACCTCACATCCCAACACAGGTACTGCCGAGGCTCTTTCTCGACACTCAACAACCCCCCAACCCGCCCCCCCAACCAAGATCCTGGCACTGGCTAAAAAGACAACACTGCGTACTGAGAAACTGTCAGGTAAACAACCTCAAGTGGCATCGGCATTGGCACTGGACTCGGTGCCTTTGAAGCACAAGGACTCTAAGGACAAGCTGAAATCATGGTTGGTATCTGCCAGCCAGCCAGCCGAGAAGGATGCATGGATTGCTCTTACCACCTGACTTGTGGGGGCCCCTGTCCAGAGTCCCTGGTACCGTACTGGCTTCTGTTCCATGAGGACTGGGAGGCATCTGAGTCACCATTGCTGAGGGGTCCCTAGAGAGACGCTCTGCCAGTGCTGACTTACCTCCCGGAGTCTACTTAACCTCTGGTCCTGCCATTGACATTGGTGACTCGTCCTCCAGTACCATCATGGTCACCAGCCTCACACAGACTCTGAGGCTACTGAGAAGGATTTCCAGCCAGTACTGAGACATCCTCTGGTATCATCTAACCAGCCAAACAAGTCTTGGTATCCAGTACTGATGCCATTATTGGGCCTCTCTGGCCTCCAGTACTGACTCGAGCACTGGCACTGGTGGATACGGCGATGACACCTCATCTGATTCCGAGGTGTCCATATAAGGCTCCTCTACTTTCCTGTTCCAGACTCCCTCCCTTGAGGTGCACCCCGAGGAATAAGTTCCAACCGGAGAGATACCTGGCAACCCTGGGATTCTGCACCCTCCCTTACACTGCACCACAGTGGGGTTATTGGAATCTGTGGGCCCCTGGTGGTGACCAGGTATACCGGGTCCCATATTGTAAGAGGGCATGTGAGGATCAACAACCGCCACCCTGGTTCTTGCTCCACAGGAGGATCTCTCAGAGGACCAAGAGCCAGAAGAGAAAGAAGAGAGATTACCTTCCCACAAATTTTCCTTCTCACCAGATAACACTACTGTGCCTCCCTGCCATTTTATGCTGAATATCTATGATTTCAAGGCCTTTCAAGATCTTCTGAAATGGATACCTTCCAAGAGACTTTATAAATTCCACTGGAGGAGATGAAGGATCCCCAGAATTCCCTGTTGGACAGCCTCCATTTGTCTGCTTAGGGCAAAATCACCTTGCCCTAAGCAGACAAATGGAGGATGCATAGATTCAAAGGCCAGAAGGGAGGGACCATTGTGATTATTTAGTCTGACCTGTATAATGCAGGCCATAGAACTTCCCCCAAATTATTCGTAAAGCAGATTTTTTAGAAAAACATCCAATTTTGATTTTAAAATGGTCAGTGATGGAGAATCCACCACGACCCTTGGTAAATTGTTCCAATGGTTAAATGCTTTCACTGTCAAAAATGTATACCTTATTTCAGTCTGAATTTGCCTAGCTTCAGCTTCCAGCCATTGGATTGTGTTAGACGTTTCTCTGCTAGATTGAAGAGTCCATTATTAAATATTTGTTCCCTATGTAGATGCTTATAGACTGTAATTAAGTCACCATTTAAGTTTTTCTTTGTTGGACTCAAAGAACTCAGTCTAGATAGTTTATCGCTACACTGAATGTTTCTTATCCTTAATCACTCTGGTGGCTCTTCTCTGAACCTGCTCCAATTTAACATCCAATTTAACACATGGAATTGTGGGCCCCAGAACTGGACACAGTATTCCAGTAGTAGTTGCATCAGTGCCAAAAGCAGAGTAAAATAATCTCTGTCTTCCTACACAAGATTCCTGTTTCTACATCCCAGGATCAAATTAGCTCTTTTGGCCACTGCAACACATTGGGACCTCATGTCCAGCTGATTGTCCACCATGACTCCCTCGGTCTGTAAATAGGGCCTACATTCTTTGTTCCTAAATGTGCATATTTACATTTAGATGTATTAAAACACATTGTTTGCTTGCACCTAGTTTACCAAGCGATCCAGATTGCTCTGAATCAGTGACCTGTCCTCTTCACTATTTACCACTCCCCCAATTTTTGTGTCATCTGCAAACTTTATCAGTGATGGTTTTATGTTGTCTTTCAGGTCATTGATAAAAATGTTAAATAGCACAGGACAAGAACCAATCCCTGCGGGATCCCACTGGAAACACACTAACTTGATGATGATTCCCCATTTACAGTTATATTTTGAGACATATAAGTTAGCCAGTTTTTAATCCATTTAATGTGTGCCATATTAATTTTATATTATACCAGCTATTTGACCAACATGTGAGATACCAAATCAATGACTGTCTGCTGGCCGCAGCCTTTATGGCTCGGCAAATTCCAGCTACCATGCTACCTAAGTGTAAACAGACTGACAAAAATATTATATACCACCCAGAGGCTTGGAGTATATTTTTTCTTCCATCCTACACCCAGCTCCCTTGTTGTCAAGGCTGTTAATGAATGCATTTGTCAGGTGGGTATTCAGTGACTCCCCAGCTAAGTAAACAAACAAATCCCTTCTGGGGTACACAGTCCAAAAATGGCCTCAATTTCCTGCAGCCCTCCCTGGGCTCCGCCTTTAATAGTCCAACAGGGCCCATCGTGGTACCCTCTCCATTGGCGTCAACCTGCAGCCCTCCCAAGGCTTAGGCCCCTAATTAGTCCAACTGCAGCCTATCACAGTACCCTCTCTGTTGGTGCATCTTCCTGTAGCCCTCCTAGACTCAGTCTTTAACCAGCCCAAGAGGGCCCAACACGGTACCCTTGCGTGGTCTGGCTAGGTTTCAAGATTCCTTCTCTGGAATTGAGCAGCACCCCAAGGGCTTCTTCCCTGGGGAATCTTTGCCTCTATTTGAGTCCTCAGTGACCCCCAGCCTTCCTGCTAAGCCACTCCTCTTGGACTCAGTTCTCTGACCACAGCTCCCCGCTGAGTCAGTCCCAGTGTAGCCCCCTTCCCTGGGGTGCCAGAGTTCTAATTCCTTTCCTTAGGGCATAGCCACTTCCTCCAGTGGCTGGGAAGGTGGGGCGGGGCAGGGGGTGCAGTCCCACCCACTGCTCCTTGTCCCGACCCAAGGACCCTTTAAGTATAGCAGCCTTGTGCTGCGTCCCTTTACTAATTACTAAAGTTAAGATTTTGTCACAGTTATTTTTAGTAAAAGTCAGGGACAGGTCACGGGCAATAGACAAAAATTCACAGAAGCCTGTGACCTGTCCCTGACTTTTACTAAAAATAACTGTGACAAAATGGGGCTGATGGGGAATGAGAGTCGGAGTCCTGCTGCGGGAGGGGTGGGGAGGGGTCCAGCTCCCATGGCGCCTGGGAGCTCCAGGGCTGGCGGCCTGTAGTGGTGAGGGTGGCAGTTTGGTGGAAAGATCCAAAAGAGGTATGTGTGGGAGTTCCATTGTCACAGCCTTCTCCCACAAGGATCATCACCACAGTGCTTCCCTGTTGGACTGGGGTGCGCACTTCCAGGACTTCACAGCTCAGGACAAATGGACCAGCTGAGGAAATCCTTGTTACACTTGCCAGCCCTTCCTTACCCACATCTGGGGGAACCCAGTCATAATAATGCTGGCCAACAGAGCAGCTATGCATTCTATCATTTGGTAAGGAGGAGAAAGATCCTTTTGTTCTGAGTCAGAAAAACTGTGCAACTGGTGCATATCACACCACATATAGCTCTCAGTGGAAAACTTACTATAAGGAAAACCTACCTACAGAAGTGGAAATGTTTCCACTGATCTATACCTCTTCTTGAGTCTCATGTGATGCACATTCTCAATTATCTGCCAAATTTAAAAATCATGGAATTATTGCTGAGCTCGGTTAAGGTTCACCTTGCTGCCATCACAGCTTTTCACCCCCCTATTGAGGAGTTTTCAGTTCTTCAGACACCTGACTGTGATGATGTTTATTAAGTGCCTGTTCAACATTTTTCCTCCTGTCAAAAAACCCACTCCACCATGGGATCTCAGTTTAGTCTTCAATGTGCAGAAGAAACCTCAGTTTGAACCTATGGGGAGCTGATCCCTCCTTCTTTTGTCCCTCAGCCAGGAAGGGTGTTGGGGAGATAGGAGCCCTGATGGTTGACCCACTGTATACGGTGTTCTGTCGTAACAAGGTGACACTATATCCACACCCTCGCTTTCTACCTAAAGTTTCTTCAGAGTTCCACATTTATCAGGAGATTCACCCACCGGTGTTTCACCCCAAGCCTCACTCTTCAAGAGAAGAAATGAGCCACCATACATTGAATGTTAGAAGAGCTCACCTTTTACCGCGACAGAACTGACCCCCTTAGGGCTTCCCCAAGGCTTTTCAGCTCTGTCATGGAATGAATAAAAGGACATCCATTCTCCACCCAAAGACTGTTGTAGGATGCTTCTTAAGCTGTTACGAAGCCTCGGGGGTTTGTCCCCCTCTTAAAAGGATAGCTTATTCCACTAGGGCTCAATCTCAGAGTGACCCTACAGAAAAACATCCTGTCTCAGACATCTGCAAAGCAGCCACCTGATCTTTGGTGCATGTTTTTCTAGCACTATGCTCCTGTGCTTGCTTCCAGAGCTGACGTGGCTTTTGGTGACCCTGTTCTATAATCCATACTAAATCAGCCTCCTCAGCACGCTCCTCCCACACTCAGGATCTCCTGAAGTGAGACCCCTTAGGGACACTACTCAAAGAAGAGGGGGAGGTGACTGACTTGGTATGGTAACTGGAGTTCCTCAAGATGTGTCCCTTTTGGTGCTCCACTACCCCTGCCCCTTCCCATCTGCCTTGCAATCTTGCTAGACTTCCGTGGCTGAGAAGGAATTGGAGTGGAGGCAGTTCTTCCATCCCCTCTGCCCACCCATACACCCTTGCACCGGAGCACAAGGATATCTAGGGCGCAGACATGGACCCGTGTACTCTGCTGATCACGCACATCTTGAAGAACTCCAGTTACTGCACAAGGTTGGTAACCTCTCCTTTGTGATACATGGTGAACTACAATAAACAGAACTGGATATTAAAAGTGAAACTGGAGACACTGCTCTTGTCTTATTGTTTTCTCATTTTGTCATTCTAGGGCAGGTTTCTTTGGGACCATAGTGGAATATGGAGCAGAGAGGAAGATTTCCAGACACAGTATTTTGGGAGCCACTGTCAGTGTTGGTGTTCCACAGGGAGTGTCTCTGAAAATCAAGTCAGTTCAAGATTATAACTGTGATGTTGGTGGCTATGACTGTAACACACACTCATGTGTCTGATGCATTCAATTGGGGCACCCAAGCTAAGGTATTTTAGGCATACTGGCAACAGGAACCCAAAGGCTGTGATGCATGTACATGCCATAAAATGGAGCAGGTTGCAGCTGCTCTCACTTTCAATAGAGGGATGTGGCCCTCTAAGCCTACTTCTGTTGGAGGCTGAGCATTTCATCTGGCACTAGTGTGTAAGTATGTTAAAAATATCTGAGGATGCATTCTAAAAATCAAGCTTAGCAAATTACTGTAAGTGGATAGATACTGAGGTGTTTTTGAAAATATCTTCAATTGCATTCCAGTTACCACAGCTTTACACACAGGCAAAAATTCAGACCAACCTAGATTGCTAGAGTTAAGAATATATCAGTTTTCCCTAGGAGTTAACATGTTGCAGCTTTCAAAGAGGTACTAACAGAACACTGTGTTGACAGACTCTCGTGCATATTTTGATTTTGCCAGCAGAGGGCATGACAACACTGCAGAACCTATTCAAAAACACTTAAGATCGCAGTCATAGAATCATAGAATATCAGGGTTGGAAGGGACCTCAGGAGGTCATCTAGTCCAACCCCCTGCTCAAAGCAGGACCAATCCCCAACTAAATCATCCCAGCCAGGGCTTTGTCAAGCCTGACCTTAAAAACCTTAAAGGAAGGAGATTCCCCTGGTGATAAAACTTCAGATCATGACAAACTTGCTCAAATAAATTTGACCATAAGCATCTGATGAACATTAATATTCTCCTTCCTGCAAGGCATGTGCATGAATATGATCCTTCTTTTGAGAGCATTCCTCTGTTCCTATGTAACCTTGAACGTTGGTTATCTCATGATGTGTACAGGGACCAGTAACGTTCCTGGCTTTATTGGATAGGAATCCAGGAAGCGATGGTGGGGAACAGTGCAGCAGTAGATTCTTTCACAGTAAGCAACTGCTCCTGATTTCCCTCTGGAAGGGGTGATTGTGTCTTTCCCCAATGAGTCTTGGGACCACAAGAGATTCTCTCAAGATTTTTTTAAATAGACCCCAGAACATCATTGCAGCTCCAACCAAGTATCTCCAGAGGAGACACCTGCTCCTTAAAAGTAAGGGCTCTGCCAGGCTTCAGATGTCTCCATTGCTGCTGTTCTGACTGAGTCCATGAGCTCTTCACCTTTGGGTTCAGAGTTCAGACTATCCCACTGCCTCTGGTGGTTGCTGCTGCTGAGTTGGAGCCTACACTGTTGGCCGGCATTAAACATATTTTGTTGTGTGCTTTAGAACTCCAGACTCGCTTTGATAAGCTGCTTTGTTCTTCTTTGTTTTAGGTTGAACAGGGCGAGCCAGACCTACTTCTTTCCTGTCCACCTGACAGATCAGCTGCTACCCAGTGCTGTTTTCTATGCCACCGTGGGACCCTTAGTTATCTACTTTGCCATGCATAGGCTAATCATCAAACCCTACCTCAGGGCACAAAAGGAGAAGTAAGTCTGAGGTCATGTGTTCTAAATACGGAGCTGGGCTCTCCTATTCAGTTGCTTTTGGAAGCGGGGTGGCAGGTTTAGGGGCATTTCTCTGCAGTACAATTGCTGTATTGGGAGTTAAAATGGGGAGCCTGAAGGATGATCGCTGTAAAGACTCTCCAACGCAGGCCTTGAAACCAGCCTGACTGAGGTCGGTAGGAGCATTAAGGCACTGACATGGGAAGTGCCTCCTTGCACTGAATCGTATTTAATGCCTATAACTAATGTGGTGTTCAACTTCCTCATGTCAGAGAGTTGGAGAAACAAAGGGAAAGTACCGCCAGTGATGTCCAACAGAAGAAGCAGGAGGCGGAAGCTGCAGTAAGTCATCCATTCCTCTGTCCCCAGTCTTGCCTGTTAGTTTCATCCTTGGTTATATTGTTCCATACAGCATGTGCCACACGCTTTGTTCTCCAGCTGTGTCCCCATTTTCATTTGCAGAACGCATACCGCCTGCAGTGTTGTGAATTCTTGAGATTTTGAATGGTGTGATTTTTGCCAGGGCTGGAGCCAGTCTACTGATGATGTGAGGAGCTCCAGCCCTCTTGGAAATTTTAGCCCTGCCTGGGGGAAGAATCCCCTCCCTGATTGGCTGCATTCCACATTTGTCTGCCTCTTGGGGAAGAGCAGCCAATCATGACTGCCGCAGCAGCAGCAGGCAGAGCTTTTCCACCTCCCCTCAGGACCCAGTGCCATTCTCACAGGAGAGACGGGGGGCAGAAAGAGTCAAGTGTCTTATGGCAGCTCTGTGTGCCTGCCCTCCCCCCCCATGGTGAGCCACAGGATGTTATCTTTGCTCCTCCCTGTTCCCATCTCCTGCCAGGCAGTACCCAGTCGGAGGGCTGGGGGGCGGCGGCACGGGAGGAAGAACCTCTCACCGCCCCCCAGCCCAGGAAGTAAGACTGAGTCTTGCCCTTCACCCCAGCAGCTGAGTGTGCTGCTGTCATTGGCGAGGGCAACAGAATTCAGAGCCTCCCACAAGCCACGATTGTTGGCAATCTTTCATTTCTGTGGGACACTCTACCCATGGATTGGGTGATCTCCAGACATGGACTTGGAGCCTTCCTGTCGTCCCTAACGTTCCCATGCCCCGTGGCCGCAACCCCAGGGCAGTTTGAGGCATTTCCCCCTTCCCTGTGTTTTTGTTCTCATCTTCATTTTCATATTTATGCTCAGGTGAGCTCTGAGACAATGCCCAGGCCCTGGTCTGCAGGTGTCTTCCTAATTCACTTGTCCTTCGTGAGCCTTCTGAGCTAAAGGAAACTGTTCCCACTTGGAGTTCATATCTCTTTTTAAATGGAATCTGACTGCTGAATTTTATTTTGTCCTTTGTGTTGTGGCAGGTTCGGTTAATGCAAGAGTCCGTCCGGAGGATAATTGAGGCAGAGGAAGCCAGGATGGGTAAAAAGTGCAGCATGACTTACTTGTTCTGAAGGGTTTGAGGAGAGGAATGGGGAGTGGGATCCCTATAGAGATTG
Organism: Natator depressus; assembly: GCF_965152275.1. Lineage (NCBI taxonomy): Eukaryota > Metazoa > Chordata > Testudines > Cheloniidae > Natator > Natator depressus. The sequence goes on along the minus strand of NC_134251.1, from coordinate 22,295,985 downwards.
AAGGGCTGGGGAGAGAAGTGGAAGGTAGGTATTAAGGGTGGGCAAACTTTTTGGCCCGAGGACATCATCTGGGTATGGAAATTGTATGGTGGGCCATGAATGCTCACGAAATTGGGGTTGGGGTGCAGGAGGGGGTGAGAACTCTGGCTGGGGGTGCGGGCTCAGGGGTGGGGCCATAAATGAGGCGTTCAGGGTGCAGGAGGGGGTTGGGTGCAGGATCCAGCTGGAGATGTGGGCTATGGGACTGGGATGAGGGATCTGGGGTGTAGAAGAGTGCTCCAGGCTGGGCCCAAGCGGTTCAGAGGGCAGGAGGGGGATCAGGGCTGGGGCAGAGGGTTTGGGCACGGGGGAGGGGGGGTGCGGGCTCTGGCTGGGGGTGCAGGTTCTGGGGTGGGGCTAGGGATGAGGGGTTTGGGATGCAGGAGGGTGCTCCGGCCTGGGATCGAGGGGTTCAGATCAGGGCTAGGGAAGGGGGTTGGGGTGCGGGAGGGGCTCAGGGGTGCAGGCTCTGGGCATTTACCTCAAGCAGCTCCCGGAAGCAGCGGCATGTCCCGCCTCTGGCTCCTATGCGGAGGTGTGGCCAGGCGGCTCTGCGTGTCGCCCTGTCTGCAGGCGCTGCCCCCACAGCTCCCATTGGCCACATTTCCTGGCCAATGGGAGCTGTGGGGGTGGCGGTTGGGGCGGGAGCAGTGTGTGGAGCCCCCTGGCTGCCCCTCAACCTAGGAGCTGGAGGGGGGACATGCCACTGCTTCTGGGAGCTGCATGGAGGCGTGGCACGCGTGCGTGGAGCAGCCCCCGACCCTGCTTCCCAGCTGCAGTGCGGGAGTGGGGCAAGCCCCAGACCCTGCTCCCCAGCAGGAGTTCAAGGGCCAAATTAAATCGGCTGGCGGGCCAGATGTGGCCCGCAGGCCTAGTTTGCTCACCCGTGATCTAGAATCTTAATTCTTTAATTAATGTCCTAGGGTTTACACTTGCAAAGATAATGTTCCAAAAGTGAAGTGAGCATAATTGATGTAGTGACATCTTCCTGAGTCTGCAGACAGCCTGAAATGATCTCTGAGAAGTGGGAGTTGTCACTTTTATGTCCATTCTAGGTTAACTCCAGATCTTAATGACAACTGTTAAAGTGGCACTGTGGCTCTACCTTGGGATGGCCCTGGGTGGGGAAGTGGGGTTTGGGGACTGTTGTATGTGCCTCAGTCCCTGGGGGAGGTTCACCACTCATTTGATTTGGTGTTACAGGGGATCGGGTCAGTGTAGGAATTTTCCTTACGTCCTAGTTGAAACACTCCTTTCGTTCCCAGGTTGGACTTGGCCTAGCATTGTGCATGATTTTGAAATTTTTTGAGGCAAGCTCTGTATTTGCCCTTCCAACACTGTTTCTTGAAAACGGTTCCCTCAGGCAGTATGAGAAGAATGCTAGGAAAAGGGGTGGGCTGATCTCTTCATCAGCTTCTCTACAGGTACCTGGGGGAGCCTTTTGCCATATCTTTGTTCTTGTGTGGAATGCAGGTTTGATTGTAGTGAACGCCTGGTATGGGAAATTTGTCAATGACAATAGCAGGAAGAACGAGAAGGTGAAAGTCATAGATGTGACTGTGCCCCTGCAGTGCTTGGTGAAGGACTCTAAGCTTATCCTCACAGAGGCCTCCAAGGTATGCAATGACATGTGCTGAATTGCCTTGTGGGTGTTCACCTTTGCTGCTGGCCCTGCATATCTCAGTCCTGCACAACAGCATCCTCCCCTGGCAGAGTGCAGGCAAACAAACCAGAAGTAAACTCTAATCCAGAACAAGTGCATCCACAGAAGGAGCTGCTCTAAAGCACTCTTAAATGATAGGTGTTCATGTTGGTTATTTAAACTCTTAACAGAGCTGACTCTCTTCCTGAATGTCCATGGCTTGTATAGGGAACAGAAGGCCTCGCTCAATTATATTATCAGATATGTAATAACTGCTTAGGTGAGTGGGAGAATCAGATGCATTTAGCTAATGTTGGATGTTAAAGGGACACTGTCATCTTGAAAATGACATGTCTGAAAATTATTTACCTGCTATTGTTATAAATAATGCCTAAAACCACTAGCAGAAAGATTAGAAGGGGAATTATTTTTTTATTTACTTTGAATTTACTTTACCTTGGCTGCACTTCGTAGTCACTTCTGCTGACTTCCCTACACAGTCAGTTTCCCTTGTTGTTTGTGAGAGTCTCTCACTCAGCTGCAGAGGGAGAAAAATACTTAATAAAATAGGAAAATTAAATTATAAAACCAGCCTTTAGGCAGGTGTAATTGAAAGTGTCTTTTAACTAATGTTTTACATTAGTTAGTTGGTGTTGATGGTGCCCCTTGTGAAGGAGACCAGCTTCAACTCCTTTTAAAACTCCCTCTATTGTAACCTAAAAGCACGAGTGGAAGAGCTGTGAGAGTGCTCAGTGTGTTGTCTTTGTTGTTAAAGACTGGCCTGCCTGGGTTCTATGACCCTTGTGTGGGCGAAGAGAAGAGTTTGAAAGTGCTGTATCAGTTTCGGGGAGTTCTACATCAAGTGATGTCTGCTGACAGCGAGGCCCTTAGGATACCAAAGCAATGTAAGTAGCAAGGATTGCTTTCTCCTTCCTTCAGTCACCAAGCCCCAATTCCAGCAGAGAGGACAGGATCTCCTCAGGCCCCCCCCCACAATTCACTGGGGTGCACTCCACCGCAGTATCTGGCATCAGTGATGCCTTGCTGTTGCTGGTTGGGATGTCTCAATTGTGCAAGTGCTCTTCCAGGGACACTGGTACCATTAGCTCTGAGGAGTTAGCCTGTTCTGGATCAGAGGGGTAGCCATGTTAGTCTGGATCTGTAAAAGCAGCAAAGAGTCCTGTGGCACCTTATAGACTAACAGATGTATCGGAGCATAAGCTTTCGTAGGTGAATACCCACTTTGTCAGATATTCACCCACAAAAGCTTATGCTCCAATACATCTGTTAGTCTATAAGGTGCCACAGGACTCTTTGCCTGTTCTGGATGTCTCTCTAATGAATAGCTGCATTGTGATTTGGCTAAAGAGTACAAGTCCTTTCTAAACCAGTCTTGGCACCTCAGACTGTGTGCTGTCCTTTGAAAAATTATGGTTTCTGAGTCATCAATCTCTTTCTTTTGATAGTGGGTGAGAGTCTTGCATTCAGTGATTTCCTTTGCTGCTAGTAATTCTGTTCTGCAAATAACACTATGGTAAATGTTGCTGAGAATTAGGACATCTCTATTAACAAACATGAACTGAGTCCCTTTGTTCTTAACAGCTCACAGGATTGATGCGGATGGCTAATGTGGTGAGAAAACAGGGTGTCGTGTATGGTACCTGAATCAACAGAAGCTGCAAAACCTTCCCCCTGGATTCTACAAGTTTGAAACAGAAACAGAGATGTTTTTATTTTTATGATCCATATAGAAGGTGGTGTCATACCAATTATGTTAAGGGGTAACAAGAGAAAACCTGCTCTTACAGGTACCTCCAAGGCAATACTGCCCTGGATTGTGGCTTGGCAGCCAATAGGGAACATGGCTGAGAACATGCAGTGTTCTCTGTGTGCCCATCCCCTGCCTGGGAGGTGTGAGGGGGAGAGCCCTAGCTGTCATGTGTCCAAGCCCTTTCTGCTGTGAGTTAACTGCAGCTCATTTGTCCAGTCTCATTGTTTCCTCTCCCTGTCAGCAAGATGGGAGGTGGAGGAGGCTCTTGGCGCTCACTTTCCCTCAAGCTTACAGAGTTGGGGTTAAGTTAACTGAAAACAAGTAGCTAATTTAACCCTTTCTGCTCCTAAGGGGAAAGTGAAGTTTGTGGCCACCTCCTAAGAATCCTCTCTGTCAATCTGGTTACTGGACAGAGGATGTGCTGTTCACCCCACTTCTGTATTTAAAATGTACTTTTTGTTTAAGGACAAGTATGTTTGGAATGAAGTTCTCTGCTTTTTCTAATCACGTGGACCTTTTTCAGCATGCTTCCATCCAGCTGCTAGTAGCATTTGTTCCAAGCACTAGTACTACTCCAGATTAATTATAGATTATAACCACTGTCCATGTCAAATTAATTTTGCTCTTCCTCACCCAAGGACTGCATGTTGTTTTAAGTGTAGAGATGTGCCAAATAGGAGGGGGAACTGAAAACTTCGAAACAGAGACTGCCACCTGTCTGAGTGGCTAGATTCCCTCGAATAGCCTTAGGATACAATCCCTGCCTGTGATTTACCTGACCTCCAGCGAGGTGCACTCTTGCTCTACCAACCTAGCTGAAAGCAGCAGGGCTGCTGGAAATAGCACTATTAAGTATCTGGCATCTTAGTACTTTTAGATATTTATATAAAAGGGAGAGTAGTGGCTATTACGCAGGCACTGAAATGTAGTTCTACTCTTGGCCAGTCCTGGGTGGGCCTTCATCACTTATATGCAAGAGATTTAGAAAGAAGCATGTATTGACAGAGGCATTGTTGCTACTGCTAATTACTGGAGTAAATAACTTCCTGACATGCACCTTGGCCCCTTATTTCTGTAGTGTAACTGCTGTTCTGTTTACTTATGTCAGTCCTATCTCCCCCTCACAAGCGTGAAATCACATCAGGGAATTTCATTTGCAATAGTCCTTGTCCAAGAGCAGGTTTATCACAGCTATTCCAGGAAAGCTGATGATTATCTCTCCCCTCCTTGCTCTTACAATCAAGTGCTGCTTGCCAGGTTTTTTTATCAGAAAAATCTCACCTTTTTATGCGTGAACAGCGCCTGTTCTAGGAATGCATTTCATTCACTACCATCTCACAGTGTTCTTTGATCTGAAGCTAAGTGTCAACTGTGCAATAAATTTTGTGTTCAATCAATTTTCAGTTGAAAACTGCCCGGTGTTTCCTTTGCTGCAGATGGATCTTCCACACTTTGATTACGTAACCTTGTTTAAAGCTGGTGGAAGAGAAAACACTGTATTGTCATAATAAATCCTCTTTGAAAGCTGTGGGT